>NC_069693.1:9592618-11015260 GCF_023699985.2 Odocoileus virginianus | reverse complement strand
TCTGTCTGTCCAGATATATGCATGCCTCAGTGTGTGTCTTTGATTTGGAGAATATTGTTGAGGTTAATTTGTCAATGAGCTCTATTTAATTGGCCTGAAGAAAAGTAGGGCTTCTCTGGTGGATCAGACGGTAAAGAATCTGCCCATAATGCAGGAGACCCAAGTTCAATCCCTGGGTCGGGAAGATCCCCTGGAGACGGGAATGGCTACCCACGCCAGTATTCTTGCCTGGAGAATTCCATGGACAGAGGAGCCTGGTGGGCTACAGTCCATGAGGTTGTGAAGAGTCAGACACAACTGAGCAACTAAAACACATACACAAAATAAGCGTTTATAAATCAAGAGATTCTGAATTCAGGAAAAATTAAACTAAATGAATTTCAGGATCATGTAAACTGGGAAGTATTCACTATTACGTTAATCGGTTCAGTTCAGTTGCTCAATCATGTCTGACTCTTTGCAACCCTATGGACTACAGCATGCCAGGCTCCTTTCCCAAGTTGGAATCAGTCTGTTGTTCCATGTCCGGTTCTAACTGCTGCTTCTTGATCCACCTACAGATTTCTCAGGAGACAGGTAAGGTGGTCTGATATGCCCATCTCTTTAAGAATTTTCCATAATTTGCTGTGATGCACACAATCAAAGGCTTTGGCATAGTAAATAAAGCAGAAGTAGATGTTTTTCTGGAACTCTCTTGTATTTTCAATGATCCAACAGATGTTGGCAATTTGATCTCTGGTTCCTCTGCCTTTTCTAAATCCAGCTTCAACATATGGAAGTTCTTGGTTCACGTACTGTTGAATCCTGGCTTGGAGAATTTTGATCATGACTTTGCTAGCGATTGAGATGAGTGCATTGGACAAGGAAGCAACCCATTCCAGTATTCTTGCCTGGAGAATCCCAGGGACAGGGGAGCCTGGTGGGCTGCCGTCTATGGGGTCGCACAGAGTCGGACACGACTGAAGCGACAGCAGCAGCAGCATTAGAGATGAGAGCAATGGTGCACTAGTTTGAACATTCTTTGACATTGCCTTTCTTTGGAATTGGAATGAAAATTAACCTTGTCCAGTCCTGTGGGAAAATTTTTGAATTTTGCTGGCATATTGAGTACAGCAGTTTCACAGCATCATCTTTTAGGATTTGAAATAGCTTAACTGGAATTCTATCACCTCCACTAGCTTCGATTGTTGGAGAAGGAATTGGCAACCCACTCCAGTGTTCTTGCCTGGAAAAGCCCATGGACCGAGGAGCCTGGTGGGCTGCAGGCCACGGGGTCGCTAAGGGTCGGACACAACTGAAGTGACTTAGTAGCATCAGCAGCAGCTTTGTCTGTACTGATGCTTCCTAAGGCCCACTTGACTTCGCATTCCAAGATGTCTGGCTCTAGGTGAGTGATCACAGCATCGCGGCATACCCATTTGAATGCAGAGCTCCGAAGAATAGCAAGGAGAGATAAGAAAGCCTTCCTCAGTGATCATGCAAAGAAATAGAGGAAAACAACACAATGGGAAAGACTAGAGAATTCTTCAAGAAAATCAGAGATACCAAGGGAAAATGTCATGCAAAGATGGGCACAATAAAGGACAGAAATGGCATGGACCTAACAGACGCAGATGATATTAAGAAGAGGTGGCAACAATACACAGGAGAACTGTACAAAAAAGATCTTCATGACTCAGATAACCACGATGGTGTGATCACTCACCTAGGGCCAGACATCCGGAACAACGTTATCAGGTAAACAAAAAGACTGTCTCAAAGAAATCTCAAAGTATAGTGGGGACCTCTAGAAGAAAAAATCCACCTCAACAAAAACTGATGACAGTCCTATGACATCTATAGTCAATGGACCAAACATATTAAAAACAAATTAGTCTTGGCTGTGTTTAACAAAAATTAGGATAATGGTAGGAACAAATTTGTCTCACCAAATATTAAATCCTAGTTTTGTTAATTAAGGTTAGTGTTTACTAAGATTCACTTCTGAGATAATTATTTGTTGTTATAAAATTTAATTAAGTTAATAAGAGGACATTCTAAGTTTGTTTCTGAAGACTAACTTCATAATCAGTCTTTGGATAAAGATCAGATGTTCCATGATCTACAACCAGAAGATTAACAACAGATTATAGTCATTCAACAAACTAAGTCAGACGACAAGGTAAATACTGGGCTACACCTAATAAAAGCTCTTAAAAAAAAAGTTATTAAATTCTTACTTGTGACATTACTATTACTGCTAGCTGTATTGCTTTCTATATTGCCTATTTCACAGAATTGTTGTCTCTTACATTACCAATTGTGTGACTGAGTCTCTAATAAAATGAAGATATATAGTTCCATATGAGATCAATGATTATAATAATGTAACTCTAAATATGAGAAGTAGCAAAAAGACGGAATATTTTCATGGACTATAAGAGACTACTAGTAAGGGAGATATGATCCAGGACTTTTGCTACTTCCGTAGCCTAGTCCAGTAACAGTGCATTGAGTGGACAATCAAAGCATCTTTGGTAGACCTGGGAACGAGCATTCCTAACATCATGGGATAAAATGATCACAAGATGCCCCCGAAACCATGGTCAAATCTATGGCCATGAAGGGAGTCTGCGACTGGAAACCGGCACTTGCCATCTGCCTCTACAAAGATGAAATCAGGAGCCACTACAGCTGCTGACCTTCTACACCCGCAGAAAGGAATTCAGCGTAGAAATCACGAATGCGGCATTCTCTGCTCTAAGAAAAACTGGCAGGACAAGCCTTCAGATAGTTAGACATTTTCAAATAAAGATTTCCATGATCTTGCATCTTCTCATACCTAGAGAAGCACCAACGTCACAGACCAGTGTCTGGCCCTAGATCTCCTGACTAGCCGCTCTTTTAGGCCCCTTGGCAGCTTTTCTACTTCTATTAATCTTCAGACCATGTATGTCTAACCTTCTTGTCAAGTTTGTTTCTTCTAGAAAACAAATGAAATCTCCAGATGCTCATGCAACAAGGATATCAGCTGGTTGAGACACGGACTACGCCAGAACAAGCGGTTTTCTCATTCCATAGACTCTCATCTCCCTCCAAAAATGCACCCTGACAGAGTGTGGGCATTGGGACCCAGGACCCCACGACCCTCCTGTCCAGCAGGAAGAAGCCAGAGCACTTTCTGCCCCTTTCCCCAATGACGTGGGTCCACACGTCCCAAGAGAGGATAGGCAGGGAGTTAGACATGAGCAGGGTGTAAAGGGGCCAAAGATTTCACCCATTAATAAGAAGAGGGGGGAACACAGAATCCTGCCCCAGGCCACAGGTGTGAGGTCTTGCACCAAGGCCACAGAAGCAGAGCCCAGAACCAAGGTCACCTCGAAAGCTGACTGTCCCACTTTCTGTTGCCAAAAGCCCCCTAACAGTAACTAAAAAGCTGCTTGACGCCCAATTAGGCAAAGATGCCCACTCCAGTAAACACCCTATAGCGTCCCAACCAATCACCTAATGCCACCCTCCCAGCAGGAATTTTCTTTGTTTAAAGGCTACAAAAGTTGGCTATTAACTCATGAACACTGTGGACTCTCCCGGGTCTGTCAGCAGTTGTCAGCCAGCTGGGCTCGAAGTGCCCACTCTCTCTCTGCTCGTAGTTTTTAAGAAACTCACTCCCTTCTGAAATGCCCTGGGTCTGGAAATGCTTTTCCAACCCCCACTCAGACTGCTTGAACAGCGCAGACTTTGGAGCTTGGGAGGCAGGGTCCCCATATGAGCAGAGGGACCAGAGCCCCAGGGCGGCCTTGAGAGGAGTAGGGGGCGCACAGGGCCCCGGAGCCAGTCGTCAAGGGATAGAATAGGGTCAGAACAGAGGGAAGGAGAAGCTCTGCGCCACAGCGGAGCCCCGCCAGTGTAAGGCCTGTCCCCAGGAGGGAGGCGAGTGGATGGTGCGGACTCCAACGAGCTCTGAGCTTCCCAAGGGAGGCTGGCGGTTCCAAAGGCTGGATGCGCCTGAGGCCTCTTTTTCCTGAAGAATAGAACGTACACAAGTAATCCCACCTCTGCAGAGTCACTCCTCACCCCGATTTCCCCTCCCATCCCCCAGGGCAGCAACTTCCTCTTCATCCCCTGCCCGCTAAACTCGTCCCTCGTCAGGATCATTCTGGGCCCCCCACACTCTTAGGCCTGCCCCATCCCCCACTTCCTCCCCTTCCCACTCCTTGGATTCTGGATTCTTCTGCCCACTATACCCTCCGCTCCCTGGAGCCTGGATCCTTTTCAGCCTCCGTGTGGCCTCAGTTAGTTTCACCCACTCACACATTTCACCATCTCGCAAACTCCATAGAAGAACGTTTGGCGCCCCCACGTGGAAACTCATTTTCCTGCAGGGCTTCCGCAGACGCCCTCTGAGAGCAAGCCTGCCCTTCTCAGCCTGGTCCCAGCTGGAACCTGGAAACCCTGCCCTCCTGTCCTACCTTCTAGGCCCTACCCCAAGCCCTTCCCTCACCTCCCCAGGGTTGGAGTCCAGGAACCCTATTCTGGCCCCTACCCCCACTCCTCATGTCCTTCCTTTTTTGAATCGCCTGTGCCCTCAGCTCGAGACTTGTCTTCTCTGGGGTCCTGACATCCCCCACTCCTGCTCAAACTCTGCCTTTCTAGCCCCAAAGGATTCCAGTCTCCTTCTCCAGCTGCTTTCCTGGACTGTTTCTCCACCCGCTCGCCTTCCCAAAGGGGACTCCTGTGTGCCAGGAGACGTGTGCTGCGTGTCGCTGACTCCCTTTACAAACAGATGCAAAACATAGAAACACAGACACACATACAAATAGATACAATCACACAGATACACAGACACACACACGTGTACACACACGTATGTAGGCACATACCTACATACATACAAATGGACATATATGGATACATATTCACACACAAACACACCCTCAACCCACAGATCTCCCACACCAAGGCCTTGATTCCGAGACTCTAAGAGGTACTACATGGAGCTCTTCTCTGAAAAGCCTGCCCCTGGGCTGGGTCTGGAGAGCGTCCTTTCTTTAAGTGACAATTTAACCCTGACGGTGCTTTGGCATCTTATGGTCCCTCACCTCATCCCGGGTCAGAACACTAAGCTTTCTTGCATCCTGGGTGGCATCAGAGGTAAGCAAGGTTTTAATGGTGAGGAGCTGGACCTCAGTCAGGGATGCCATCAGGTCTACCCCTGGTGCATCTCCACCCCGTCTCGGTGGTAGAACCGGGAGGGCCGAGTATGTAGCCTGCGTCGGTAAGGGACAGACTAAGTCCGACCAGGAAAGAAAAGCTTTGGTGTAAATCTGTCTACACCCCCATCTAGAGCAGGGAGGGATGCCTCCGGTAGAAAGATGGTGCTGGTCACTTTTTTTCTCTCTTACAGATGGGAACTAACAATTCCAGCCTCACTCCTTTGAACTATATCCTGAAAAACTGGGATAGGTTTGATCCCCAGGGCTTAAAGAAGACACAGCTGCTCTTCCTATGTGATACTGCATGACCAGAGTACCCACTGGAAGACGGTGAACGGTGGCCAGTTGGAGGGTCTCATGTCCTAATGAGGGCTCAAACTGCCCCCAAAAAGGAGGGACTGTCCCCTTTTGAATGTATTTGTGGACAGCCTTTCTTATGCATAGACATTGTTATAGACCCTGAAGCCTTGGACTTAACTAATTATGTAACTCAGCTCTCAGCTTTTCAACTGGCATTAACAGAACTCCAGGAGACGACTCCTGACCCAGCCTCTGAGTCAAGCAAGCCTCTATTTGAGCCAGGAAACGAGGTCCTCATAAAAACAGTGGGGTCTGGGGGCCCATCCCTCGAGTCCCTCTGGCAAGGCCCTTACCAGGTTATTCTTTCTTCTCCCACAGCTGTCAAAGTGGCAGGAATTTATCCGTGGGTACATCATACAGTTAAGAGGTGGCACCCTGACCAGAACTAAGTGACTTCGTTTTATGTCTTTACCTTCTATGCTCTGACTTTGTACTTTTCAGATGGGCCTGATAATCTATGTGAGCCTACTTATGCTGACTCCAAAAATCCTGAGTCTGTCGTTTGAACCTCAAGACAATGCTTGGGTTCACTCCTATGCAGCATTTCACAATCAGTCTAACTTCTGGGTGTGTGGAGAGCTCCCCTCTTCATCAGTGGAAGGCTTCCTGTGGTGGACATCTCCACTTCAAGGAAAAGACTTTCTCCAAGTCTGCGAATACCTTCGACAACAATCATATGTGATGCCTCTTCTTAAACTGATGACATCTAACAACCCTAAAATGGACTGGTGCAACACGTTGTACTTTAACTATGGACATAATGTGACGTTTAATTTTGATTATACATTGTCTCAGTTCAATGACTATTTTGCTACACACAAGGCAAATAGGTCTAGATCTAATGGTTTTTTACCTGACGTTTATCAAATATGGGATGAGGTTATATGGTTAACTCCTGAAAAAGATGTCTAATATCTACTGCCCCTATTTGCTGGGAACAAATAGAGCCATCCCCAGAATTTAGTCAACAACTTAAGTTATAGTGATTGAAAACACTTGGGATTTTTGCCTCAGGAAATATGCAATGTAATCAGTCCCGTGTTTTCCAACCCCAATTCATGTCCTCCCTTTGTCTGGCCAGGCACTGATTGGGACTGGATATCTAAGTCATGCTGGCTTGCTCCAAACGGGACTTATTGGACATGTGGCTCTTACCTATGGGCATGGCTTCCCCCTGGGTGGACAGGGAGATGCACCCTAGGTCTAGCCTTTACTCACGGCTTTATATTTTCAGAGCTTCCAGAGAAGCCTGCTAATTTACCCCACCTTACAACTCGGTGGGCAAGGTCTGTGTTTCACTGGTATGATTATTTGGCTGCAGTGTTTGTTCCCTCTTTGGGAACTACAGATGTTATGCTACGAGTGGATGCTTTGACTAATTGTACTCAACATGCATTACAAGATTCTCAAAAAGCCATTTCAGCTCTTAATACTGAACAAGCACAAATTAGAAAGGTGGTTTTACAAAACAGATTGGCTTTAGATATTCTGACAGCTGCGCAAGGAGGAATTTGTGCCATTCTTCATACCCAGTGCTGCACGTGTATACCTGAGATGAGCACTAATGTTACTCATTTCACTAAACACATGACCAAGATGACTGGGGCCATGGATACTCCTGAAGCCTCAATTGCTTCACTTTGGGAGACGTTAACTAGTTCCCCAGGGTGGAAAGCTATCTTAATTACAATAATTCTGATTGTTCTATTTTTGTTGTTTGCTCCCTGCATCTGTAACTGTATGATTGGATTTGTTTCTAGTCCATGAAGGCTTTTAAGTTAGAAATGGTTGTCCAAGCTCCTACGAGTGCCACCGCCTCTTCCAAATATTCCTTGGGACCCCTGGATCAGAGACCCTCAATATGAGGGTTAGGAGAATATGTTGCCTCAACAACTTAGGGACCACGCCCCTAAACAGCAGGAAGTAGTTATGGAACGAAAACGACGCCCCTTTCCCTTGGCAACATAATTCTCCTAAAAGCAAACGGGGGAATGAGAGAGTCAATTCCTAGGCAGGTTGATAGGAAGTCTAGGGGTCCCCAAGGAGAGAGGGGTCTGGAATTCTCAAGGAGGAAGAAAGGACAAACTTTTTTTCCCTCTACATTCCTTAGGATTATATAACAATAATGTATCCTGCTTGAGGACAGTCTCTGGAAAAAAAACCTTCTGGCTAATCCTGTTATCTCAAAATGTAAATTATGGGAGTAGGTCTGGTGAGATCTTTACAACCTCCAGACATTCTTTTGATTCACTGTAATAACTAATTTGAGAGTATATGACTCCATGGCTAATGCTAGCAAGGGGGTACTCTTTCTGCCCCCTTCTGATGTCTATGTCAGAAGCTTTCTCTATCCCTTTTATACTTTAATAAACTTTATTACACAAAAGCTCTGAGCGATCAAGCCTCGTCTCTGGCCCTGGATTGAATTCTTCTCCTCCAGCATCTTTGCGTGATTCAACATCAACCTTTCCTTAATATACTATAATGATCCTATATTAATTAAATATTAATATAAATTAAAATTTATATAATTTATATTTTTAAAATTTACATGAATTTTAAATTTTTTATAAATTTATCTGAAAAAAATTTATATTAATATTTAATGTATTATTAATGATAGTAAGTACATATTACCATAATTATATAAAATATATTATATATCATATTTAAATTATATATTACTTATACTATATCTTATATATTATATAAGATATATATATAAATTAAAATATATAATAACATTATATATAATATATATCACATATAATAACATTATATAATATGTCGTATATTTTAGTCATATATATAAAATTATATATAATTTTATATATAATATATTACAATATATAATAATATATATAATAATATATATAATATATATTATAAATGTACGTTGCATATTATATCTAAATCATAATTTTTATATAATGTTATATATTAATGTATTATAAAAGAAATATCAATAACCTCAGATATGCAGATGACACCCCCCTTATGGCAGAAAGTAAAGAGGAACTAAAAAGCCTCTTGATGAAAGTGAAAGAGGAGAGTGAAATAGTTGGCTTAAAGCTCAATATTCAGAAAACTAAGATCATGGCATCTGGTCCCATCACTTCATGGGAAATAGATGGGAAGACAGTGGAAACAGTATCAGACTTTATTTTGGGGAGCTCCAAAATCACTGCAGATGGTGATTGCAGCCTTGAAATTAAAAGATGCTTACTCCTTGGAAGGAAAGTTATGACCAACCTAGACAGCATATTTAAAAGCAGAGACATTACTTTGCCAACAAAGGTTCATCTAGTCAAGGCTATGGTTTTTCCAGTGGTCATGTATGGATGTGAGAGTTGGACTGTGAAGAAACCTGAGCGCTGAACAAGTGATGCTTTTGAATTGTGGTGCTGGAGAAGACTCTTGAGAGTTCCTTGGACTGCAAGGAGATCCAACCAGTCCATCCTAAAGGAGATCAGTCCTGGGTGTTCATTGGAAGGACTGATGTTGAAGCTGAAACTCTAATACTTTGGCCACTTCATGCGAAGAGTTGACTCATTGGAAAAGACCCTGATGCTGGGAGGGATTGGGGGCAGGAGGAGAGGGGGACGACAGAGGATGAGATGGCTGGATGGCATCACCGACTCAATGGACAGGAGTTTGAATAAACTCTGGGAGTTGGTGATGGACAGGGAGGCCTGGCGTGCTGCGATTCATGGGGTCGCAAAGAGTCGGACATGATTCAGCAACTGAACTGAACTGAACTGATTATAATCTATATTAATATCAATATATTGTATAAAATAATATATACTCTATGAGTATATAATCTTTTATTATATATTATTATGCTATATATTATTTCATTTTATATGTAATATTTAATTTATTTATATATTTATAATTTATTATTATATTTTAGCAGATATTAAAACATTGAATTTTTAATGTCTTAAAACTTAAAACCAAGAAACAAGCAATTTATTTTCTTTAACAACATTAAATTTTATACCCTATAAAACATACATATTTTATGGCAAAATTTTTCTTTATGTGGTACAAAATATCTACTATGAAACTGAAATATATTTAGTGTTTTTTCATAAAAGGCAAAGGTAAGTAAACATAGACTTGTTCAGAACTCAATGTTTCAGTATTTTATATAAAATTGATTTAATCTTCAATGAATTCTCATCCTTGAGCTTAATTTAACAAAACTCTAATTGTTTAAATTCCCAAGAATCCAGAAAAACAAAATATAATTCTTTTAAAGAGCTTACCTAAAGGCTTTATACCATTGATCTCAGATATTTATGACAATATATCAGTGTGAGTGAACTTTCATGCTGATACATTTTGCAACAGGTGTGACCTACTGACTAGTAGTAGAACTAGGTACAATGAAAGTTGGTGCTGAGGCTAAATGTTGGTGTCTCATGCCTCTAGTAATCAAACATAATTAACGAAGCTAAACTGATGTCAGTACCAGACAGAGACTTAATATTGAACATTTCTCAGATATTGTGACTCTTAGAAATTTGTAAGTGCTTATTTTTCTTTAAGTCAATGGAATAGAGCTCATTTAGAAGTTAATCTCAGGAATATTTTCTAAAGATAAAGACACTCACTGAGACATACACACGAGCAGAGATCTGTTTCATCATTTTACATTTCGTGAATCAGGCACTGCATTTAAACTTGTCGGTTTATGAAAAACAATGAGAATAGTCAAATGTACACACTTGAGGTCAAAGGCTTCTTTTTCTTCCCTCCTTCCACCCCTGCCCCCGACTCGGTTTCAATTCTTCTAAGTAAGCCAAGGCTGAAACGCAGGCCGTGTGGGCTGTGTTTGTATTAATACTTCAGGGACATGGTGAGGCTTAACATCAACTTTTCTCCTAGAAGTATCTTTGTTCTCTCAGGGTGAGTGTTCTAGAAAACTAAAGTGTGTTATCAAGCCATCTCTCTCCAACTGCACATGCAAAAGGAACCAGTTCTGAAATTTCAAAAGAGTTTCATCTCAACCATTTTCTCCGAAGTCTAAAGAATATTGTGACTCCATAGTGTTAAACTCTTTTGTCCTTGTTGATAGGTTTAAACCTGTAGGTTGGCTGCTGCTGCTAAGTCACTTCAGTCGTGTCCGACTCTGTGCGACCCCACAGACGGCAGCCCACCAGGCTCTGCTGTCCCTGGGATTCTCCAGGCAAGAACACTGGAGTGGGGTGCCATTTCCTTCTCCAATGCATGAAAGTGTAAACTTCAAGTGAAGTCGCTCAGTCGTGTCCAACTCTTGGCACCCCCAGGGACTGCAGCCTACCAGGCTCCTCTCTCCATGGGCTTTTCCAGGCAAGAGTACTGGAGTGGGGTGCCATTGCCTTCTCCATAGGTTGACTAGTCTTCCAAAATTTGTCCTAGGAGGATATCAGAGGGAATCAAAGGAGCATTTCCCATTTTTTAACAGACACCCATGAGCCAAATACAAACCAGACCTCATTAGCTGATGGAAATCTGATACCAGGGGAGAGACACCAGAAAGCATAAAGCTCAGAGTGGCTGCTTCCAGTTCCTGTCACGTCCATGACCTTAGTCCTTAGACCTCACACATGGGATTTCCAACATGGAAACTAACCAGACAGGCACTCAGCGTTCCCCAGATGGAAACAAATGTTCCTCAGATGGACATGTTGAAGGAGCCTCGGATACATAGCGGGGGACTCACCCAGATGCTGACCAAGATGTCTCAGTGTCCCAGACGCTGTCTTTCTCCATCCTCAAAATAATTCCTTGGAGCACCACATTCAAGCTGGCATGGGCTGGAGGAAGAGAGGAACATCCTTGAGGCGAAGGTGGCCTCCCCACCCTCTAGGGCGGCCCTTCCTCTTCCCCCCTCTACCCCCTTGGTGTCCCCGAGCACGACTGGGGCTCAGCCTCCTTGACACGGGTCTTCTGGGATCAGGCCTCTGAAGGAATCTTCCCACCATTCCAAACTCTGGAAAGAGGTTGCATGGAGGAAAACTCTAGAGAGTGTGATGGAGCCAGGGTTCACCCGTGGGGTCACCCTTAAGCCAACCCTACACAGGACTCCAAATTTGTTACCAAAATTCAGCCTCTGCACACCAAGGCAGAGTGACGTCTGTAAGAAAGAATTTGGGGTGAGGTAGAAAGAAAGAGCTTTACTCCCTTGCTAGGAAAATTAGGCCACATTGGCCTAGTGCCCCCAAGACCGTGAGTCCCAGCCTAGAGCAGGTATGTGGAGTCTTTAGTGTTTATGGAGCCCTGGCTGGTGTTGAGGTAGTGGGGAGGCCGCAGCATCAACCTTCTTGTTGCAACCAGTCTGGGGTATACCTGCTGTGGGCAGCAGTTAACTTCTTCAGCCTGGTGGGGGTTTGGTAACTGCAAAACAGCTCACACATAAGGCACAGAATATTATCCAGAGAACTGGAGGAAGAAAAGTCCTTGACTTTGTTTGATGGCGCAAGTATTATTATTTTGTCTTGTTTGACATTTTCCCCTTCAGGATGTTCTTACTGCTCTGATGAAATTTATCCTTTTTTTTTTCCCCCACAACCTCGCCAGAAGGCATGAGGGATCTTTGTTCCCATACCTGGATCCTGCCTTCACCCCATGAATTTGACTGGTGGAGTCTTAGCCAACAGACCGCCAGGGAAGCCCCTAGATGGATTATTTGGTGAAAGAGTTTCTACAGACAAAAGGCTGGTGGAGGGCTTGACTGGGGGTTTATTCTGGGAAAGCCTCAGTGGGTCCTTCTTGGTTACAATCTGGCCCTTCCCCTGGTCTGCCCCTGACTGGAATCTCAGCCCTCCAGGAGAAGGAAGTCAGCCCAGAAACAGGCAGGAGACCACAGGAGAGTTCAGATGCCCTTCATTTCTTTAGGGTGAAGTCTATATGTTGTCAGGGTGGCTCAGCGGTAAAGAATATGCCTGCCATGCAGGACATGCTGGGGACTTGAGTCTGGTCTCTGGATCGGTAAGATCCCCTGGAGTAGGAAATGGCATGCCACTCCAGGATTTTTCCCTGGGAAATCCCATGGACATAGGACCCTGGGGGGCGCCACAGTCCAAAGGGTCACAAAGAACGACTGAACAGGCACACAGGCAGGAAGGTAACATTTGTGCGTTGCCGGTTACAGCAAATATTTGGTTTCTGTATTTTTCCTGGTTCTTGCAGTGGAGGAACCAATACAGGAAGGCAAGCTGGGTAATCTTTGTCTCCTGAACACTGTTATCATCATGTTAGAGATGTCTCTCCAGGTTCAAATAAGTCTTGTTGGTCAGGCAGGCAGAGCTGGGATGTATCAATCACAAGCAAACTGAAATCTTGGTCATAAACATCCCACACTGATAAGTCCTCTAACACAATAATGCGTTTCCTTAAGAGTTCACAAGAGCTTCGCCTTCCCTCTGCTCTGACCCTGTTCAGTCCCTTGTTGACTGGCGTCTGGGTCCTGTGCACCCCCAACTTCTCTCAAGACCACCAGAGCCCCTCTGCTCAGATTAGGAACCGGCCTCCGAGCTCCCGGGTCTGGGCCACAGCGCTACCCCTGCGCCCCACACTGAGCCCCTCAGACTCCCCTCCAGAAGGTGCCCTTTGAACACCTCCCCAGCCCTCGGCCCCAGGGGGCTCAGATCCCTCGGCCCTCCCTTCTCCAGACCTGGCCCTTCCCCTGCCCTGCGCCTGGCTGGAGCCTCGGCCCAGCAAGGGAGGAGGTCAGCACACAACCAGGCAGGAGACTGACCTCGGCCTGCACTGACTCGAAGCAGGGCTGCAGCTCCTGGCCAGAGACCGAGGTCGGGCTGTGGAGGGAGAGCACTGGATCCTGACCACTAGACCACCAGGGAGAATGGCCCGTGACAAACCCTGACTCATTATCTATGTAGAGGTGAATCTCCACCTAGAGATGGAAAGTGGTGAAGCAAGCAAAGTGTTTATTAGGAGGGAAAGGGTGCTTGTGGATAGACACAGCAGAGGGCTCAGAAAGACTGGGGGTTCGGGCCTCATGGTAGTTAGAATCACTTTTATGGGGCATTTCTTCTGGATTTCCTTTAGCCAATCATCTCCCTTGGCCTGGCTCTGAGTCCCTTTTTGGTACACCTCAGGGTCCTCCTGGGCTTGCCCGGTGGCTCAGTGGTAAAGAACCCGGCTGCCAATTCAAGAGACACAGGTTCTATCCGTGGCTTGGAAGATCTCCTGGAGGAGATAAGGGCAACCCACTCCAGGGTTCTTGCCTAGCAAATCTCATGGAGCCTGGTGGGTTACAATCCATGGGGTCACAAAAGATGCAGACACAACTTAGTGGTTACGCAACAGCAGTAGGATTCAATCTACCATTGAAATGAAGAAGAGTTACATGTCTCAAGAAAGATAAATGTAGGGCTTCCCTGGTGCTCCAGTGGTTAATGGTTCACCTGCCAATGCAGGGGACATGGGTTCCATCCCTGGTCCGGGAAGATTTCACATGCCTTGGGGCATTTAAGCCCATGCTCCACAGCTACTGAAGCCTGCCTGCCTAGGGCCCGTGCTCCGCAACAAGAGAAGCCACCACAACAAGAAGCGTGAGCACTTCAATCGAGAGCAGCCTCCACTCACAGCAGAGAGAAAGCCCACACACAGCAACAAAGACCCAGTGCACCAAAAAAATAATAACACAGGAAAAAGAATATTGCAATAACAGGAAATGAGGGTGGGGAACATTCATTTGTGGTTAGACCACTCGGGTGAGAATCTGGGCTGGAGATGGAGTAAACACACCTGCTGGAGAAGGTCTCACATGTCCAGGCATGGCGGTCCTGTTGAAGCAACCTAGAACACTACAGAACACAAGTGTGATCTACCTTGTAAATCCTTCCTGGGGCCCTCCTTTCCTAGCAAGATTTCTGAGCTGATCCAGTCCAGCAACACAGACAGCTCCCACTTCTGTCCTGCCTTTTCACACGTGGTTGATCAGGAACTCAGCAAGCAGAGGAGGGCTGTCGACTGCCTAGACAATATGATAGGCAGGATGGGAAAGGGTAGACTGAGGCTAGGGGAGGCTTCAACATGGGCCCCAGGAGGGCATAATGTGGACAGGGATTGGAGACAGAGACTAGGAAGCTGTAGGTGAGAAAGGGGATACTGAGGACATGGGAAAGGACACCAGCCTCATCAGAGACAAGCCCTTTCTCCCCAGACATCTACCCAGAGGGAATCAGACACAGCTCTGAAAAGCAGGAGCCTTGTGAGCACAGAGGTCATCTGGAACCTCCTGGATTCTAGGTCCTATGTGCCCAGATTTAAATGAGCCCAATGTCAGTGCCTGCAGCCCTGCTCTTCAGAGATTATTCATTTTCCCCAAGGCTGAGTCATTTAGACATACTTTAAGTTCACTGGCTCAGATGATAGAGAATCTGCCTGAAATGCAACGCCTGGGTAAAGGAGAAGGGAATGGCAACCCACTCCAGTATTCTTGCCTGGAGAAGTGCACGGACAGAGGACCCTGGGGGGCTAGAGTCCATGGGGTTGCAAAGAGTTGGACACAACTGAAGCAACTTTCACTGCACTAAATGCACTCTGAGAGTTTTAGGGGTTGTAACTTCAGGGCACTCGAGCCTGAAGAGAATAGCTGTCATCAGCGTTGATTGCAAGCTTGCCCCCCACCCCCGCTACATCCAGTCACTCATTCTTTACCAGTAAGAGACCCTGATGTTTGGATTGCCTCATGCTTTTACAAATAAAAGCCCAGAAGTCAGAGCCACATTCATACCCAGGTGTGATCCTGTCTTAATACATAGTATATATGAGGAGTTTTGTGTGTCCAAGTGTTTGCAGAAATATTTTGGATAAAAAGACATCAGAGGAATTGGGTGGAGAGGGAGGTGGGAGAGGGGATCAGGATGGGGAATACATGTAACTCCATGGCTGATTCATGTCAATGTATGACAAAACCCACCGAAATGTTGTGAAGTAATTAGCCTCCAACTAATAGAAATAAATGAAACGAAAAAAAAAAAAAGACATCTGGGGATTCCCTAGTGGACTAAGTGGTTAAGAATCTGCTGGCAATGCAGGTAACTACACACGAAAAGTTAAAGTGTTAGTTGCTCATTTGTGTCCACCTCTCTGCAACTTCATGGACTGTAGCCCTCCAGGCTCCTTTGTCCATGGAATTCTCCAGGCAAGAACACTGGAGTGATGGCCATTCCCTTCTCCAGGGGATCTTCCCGATCCAGGGATGGACCCCATCTACTGTATTGCAGGCAGATTCTTTACCATCTGAGACACCAGGGAAGCCCAACTACATATAAAAGAGAAGAATATAATGTTTCACTTTAACCGATGCCTGCCCTAAATTTCCCATAGTCATACTAGCCATTGTTTTAAAATATCCTTTATGGGCAGAGACACTGTAACATATATTAAAATTAAACCAATTTTCTTGTGATTGCAAATTGGTTTCCTAAGACAACATCCTAGGAACGACCCCCCCCCCAAGTTAAAACAGTTAATGTGCTCCAAAGTAAATGAAAACAGAGTCTTCAAAGATGAAAATTCTGTAAAACCCTAATTAATAAAGGGGTGATTATCCCCACTTCTCCATTTGACTGCCGAACCTTGCATAGCTGAAATTTTGGGAAAAAATTTAGGCCATTCCATACTGGATGACTACTATTAATACTGTGGCTTCATCTATTAGAGCCCCCAGACCCAACATCCAATATTATCAAAACCACTAATTCTGTTCAGTCAACAATTGGCACATATTTTGTTTTGTTCAGTGCCTATGTCAACAGTCTCTCATCTAAGATTGCCTCCACTCCCAAAAGGACACAAATCCCCCTTTCCAGGCTTCCCACAGGTACCCAAGGGCTCACCATCTCCATTGCACACCCTCTGGGCAGACAATGTCTTAGCTGCATCCCCTTTCTCCAGGAGCACAGGTATTCAAACAGGAGCAGGACCCTAAAGTCCTTGCCCCCCATTCCCTACCATGTACCTGCCTGACTTCTGTCTGTGGAAAACTTTAGTCAAAGAATGACTGCAATCAAAGAAGTGAGAGATGGGAAAGCAAAGGAAAACAGTCAAAGGAGACTAAATAATAATGACATAGTCATTAAATACAGTCAAGGACATTTAGTTGATTCTGAAGGGCGATAGATAATATTCTGAGTCATATCCCGTGAGCCACCTTATAGATACCAAAGCACCAAGTGGAGATGTTAATTACATGATGCTCAGACTGCACCCAGGACATAAGCTGCCACGGTTTTCCTTCAGAATGCAATTTATGATAAAAATTGTTACCTGTTAGGAGGGACAGTCGATATAGGAATTACTCAATAGCAAGTAGATATTTTTAACCTTGGTTAGTCAGTCAACAAGTCTTAACTAATTCTCTTTTATTTTCTTTACAAAATATAGCAGATGACTGTGCTGTTTCTGCACATAGTGACCCCCTCACATTTCTGTCTGGAAAAGCTCTTGCCTTACTGGTTGCCACTAAGTGTTTGGGTCGGGGAGCAGTAAGTCGGCCTTTGGACAGCTGTCCACCATCCTCCCTCTGACCTGCTGGCATCTGAAATAGGGCAAACTTTCCCTTCTACCAACCTGGCCGCTCTCCTGGTTTGAGTGTGGAACAGCCGGACCCACCACACTTCTCTCGGCAGCCGTGTGAGGCTACAGGATGACATCCGCCTTCAAGGAGATGCAGTGGAAGCACCTTTTTCTGTGCTAAGGACACAGACATCTCACACCTTCTAGTCCTTTCCCGGGGTTCTGAGGCAACCCAGTGCTCATTTACACGTTTTCCTTCCAAGTTAAGAGTCAACAGACAGGCCCGTCAGTGCCCTCAGAGACTCCTGCACTAAAGCAGCTTTGGGAAATGTATCTCCCGCCATCTGGAGTCTCTGCACGGCTTCTGATGGCCACAGCGTGCCCAGGGATTCGGGTGCAACCACACTAGCCCTAGCAAGCTTTCTCAGCTCTATGGAGACAGAAGCACCTCCGTATTTGATTCTCACACACGTAGCCAAAATTCCCCCGGTCCAGTCCCTGGCTATTATTATACTATTATATTAAATATATATAACATATATGTTAATAATAAAACACATATTTATATAGAGGATTACACATATAAATTTATGTATAAATATACAATATATACATATAGAGATATATTATTAATTTATATCTTATATTTCATTATATATAATTACTATATTATATATTATATAAAATAATTACATATATATAAGAATTATATATATTATATATAAATACAACCATTATACTTTATAAAATTGATATATATATTATACATATATTGCTTAAATATATATTATATATTATTATACATATATGATATATATATATATGTGATATATAATATATTATTATATATCATGTAAAATATAATATATGTTATATATCAAAGTATATTATATATTGCATACAATTACTATTATCCTTTATTATATATACTTTAGTTTATATAAATATAAAGTATATTTACATATACTTTATCATTATATCATATAATAATTATAGCTATTAGATACACTGTATTATTTATATAATATATAAATGATATTATACAATTGAAGTAGATTGTATATAAATATATTAAATATGAAAATATAATATATAATATATAAAATAAATATTATTATATTAATATTATATATAATAATAAATATTATTATAAAATAAATAAATATTATTATATAAAATAAATATATAAAATAAATATATAATAAATATTATTATAAATAATATTATATAAATAATATTATATAGTATTTCAATTTAATTATTATATATCATATATGTAATATAATACATAATATGTTGGGGTCCAGCCCCAGCAGGATTCAGGGGAACCCTCAGGATGAACGGCGTCGGCGAATGAGAGAGACAGTGAGACAAAGCTCGGGGCTGAGTCTGGAGTTTATTTTTGCACGGCCCCTTTATACCTTTAACATCTTTTTTGGGGAAGTGCATATTGCTTACACACAGGTCATCTCAAAACATTATAGCAACTTGACCTTCAACAGAAACAGGATGTCACCCACATACTTTTCGCTCAGAAGAGTCTTTCTTATCATTTGGCCTTCAGGCCTGCTAACATTGTATGGCTTGCACCTGGTGTGACTTAAGCAACTTCAGTAGCCGACCCTGTTTTTCTTGTGATTAATCTATTTTCTTTCTAATAGGCGTCATCTCTATGGGAACTAGATAGGATTACATTTTTACAGAACAGAAATGCGAAGGACTGTAAAAACAGCAGATATAGCACAAAACAGGCTCTTAGTCTAAAAGTTAACTACCTGCAAGAAGTCGCCAGCTAATCTCTATCTAAAGTATTTTCTATCAGGCACATATGTGGCTATTATATTTGTGGAGCTTTTCTCACCCCGCGAAGGGGCCTATGCTTAATAGTTTCTTTTGTTAACATACTATGCTTAGGATGTTTAGAACAATCATGAGCATTTTTTGCAATGAGAGCACACATTTATCAAACAAGCCAGAATGCCAGCAAAAGGGTTTGAATTGAAGCATTTCCTTCATCCCTGGCCCCTTCATAGGGTACCAGCGTCCAGGAGATTTATTAATTAGGGTTTTAAGTTGGTCTTCATTCAGTGAAAGAGGAGCAGGAGAGCTCTCGGCAGGCAACACAAGAATCTGCAACAGGGCAAACAAGACCAACAGCAGAAAAGGGGGGAGGATCCAGGGTGGGGTAGAGGCCGAGGCCAACCTGGAGGGTCCCTCATCCTAGACGGCCTTGCCTGTCAGGTTTCTTCCTCGTGACCTCGTCATGGGCGGGACCTCCCATAATGGTTCCCGGCAATATTACATATGAATATATATTAAAATATATAATAATATGTCATGGTATTTATTATTATCATTATTAATATTAAATAATATTATCATCATCATTATCTAACATATGTTAATTTATAAATATATAAGGTATAACATATCATGTTTATTATAGTAATATATTGTCTATTTAACAAATGTGTATATTAATGCAATATAATCCTGATCAGTAATATATATAATATAATATAATATTTATATAATATTATGTGTATGTAATATAATATTTAATGAATAAATAATATTTAATATACAAGTATAGAATCATAAGATATACTTATTTTATTGCTATATAATATATCTTCTATATATAATAATTGCATTATTTTATTATTATATAATATATTATAATATAGCTATTATTATTATATGGTATATATTTCTATATAATTTTATATATTATATACATGATATATATATTATATATTGGATATAACTATATATGTAAATATAACTATCTAAATAAATGTATACTATAAATTGTAATATATCCATATATATAAATATGTAAATAAATATATGTTACATATAAATTAATATATTATTAATTATATATTAATATATTTCTATTAAATTATTAGTTAATTATTGGAATAATAAATATAAATTTATATAAAAATTGAATGATATATAAAATATAAATATATTTATTATAAACATAATATATAAATATATATTTATATAAATATATACACTATCACATATGTTTATATGTGATTACACATATCAAATATATCACATATTTATATGTGATATACAATATATGATATATAATACATAAGATAAATAAGATAATATATACAAATATATAATATATAAAATAATATTTATATTGATATTTTATTATATACACTTTACTGTCTGTAAAGTATATTTACCTACACTTATATTTCAATTATTATACATACTATAAAATACCATTATTTAATTAAATAATATATAACATATTATAAAATATATAATGTATATAAAACAGTTATATACATATAAAATATTTTAAAACATAAAATTTATTATTATTTTAAAATTTTTCTTTTTCATTTTCTAAAATTTTAAACCCACCCTTCCCCTAAAGCTATAGTGATTGACAGAAAATTGAGTAAAAGCCCTCTGTGAGAAAAAGGGGAAAATTTATTTTTAATTTTCTCCCCTTTTGGGTTTTCCCCCAAGAAGTCGGGAGATGCGGGAACTCTGGCGGCCTTACCCCGGAAAAATAAAAAAGACTTCTCCTGACTTTTTGCAATAATTTTTAAAAATTTTTGGGGCCCTTTAGAAGAGAGAAATCTGCAAGCAAAATCAAATGGCGGGATTTGGGCCGGGGTTTTCCTTTAGGGTAAAAATGTTTTTGGTTCCTTTTTTTTCGGGAAATTTCAGTTTGAGACTTCGTTTTGCCAATGTATTTTTTATGATTGACTTTTTTTTCTCCTTTTGGGGAGGCGGGGTCTTTGTTTGGGCGCCACGGTTTCTTCGTTGCAAAGAAAGGTTTTCTCAGTTGAAACACAAATTGAAAACGAGACAGTTCAAGCTTAGCCTCACAGAAAAGACCACTGGGCCCCTTTCCCATATTTTAATAAAGGGAAAAACACTCAAAAATTTCATTTCCCCTTGTTCCCTCTAAAATGGGAAATTTTTTGGGGGAAAATACCCACAAATTTCATTAATAAATTATCACCCATGGAAAATATGTTTTCAATTTTTTTGGGAATGTTGGTCCAAGGGCTATAACAAGGCAATCAAAGAGAGAAATAATATTTCCTCAACACAAACTGTTGATGCTAATGAAGCTTGGAACTTGAGATTATTTCCAGCTCTTGTGTCCTTTCCCTTCAAATTCTTGGGTTTGGAGTCCCCTTTGGGAATGGAGCCAAAAAGGAAACTTATGAGGGCTTCGGGAGATCCCCCCCCATGTGCCCCTGCCTCATAGCAAAGAAAAACAACTTCAGTCAACAAAATTTTTAAATAATAGAAGTGAGACAATACAGAAAGAAAGGAAACTGTAAAGGGAACCCGGAAAAATTTAATATCGAGCTTTTAAAAAAGACTAAGGACTGTTAGCTCTTCCTAAGGGGTTTTATCAAAAAAATTTTTGGGGAGCCAGGCCCTTTGGACCCCTTTTACAAAATCTGAAAACCCCTTGCCGAGGGAAAAAAGTGAACTATGCCGCCCACAAGCGGGAAGGGACCCTAGCCCGGGGCTGGAACCAAAAGGGTGATGCTGTGCTGCCCCGGGGCCCCAAATCACAGCCCCAAAAAAAGGGGTGAACTCGCTTTGGGATCAGGCTCTGCTTCCTTGAACCCCAAAAAGACCGCCTCAGCCCCCTTCCAGGACCAACCACAAGCCTTTTTTTTTTTTAAAATATTTTATTGATCTATTCTTTTGGCTCCCTTGGTTCTGATTTGCAGGTGGGGGGATACTCCCTACCCCTTTGGGGGATCTTGCTTGAAGCGAAAGGAGACTCACCACTATGGGGGGCAGGGCTCATTTTGTTCCTGGGCTGTGAGATCTTAGATTCCCCGCAGGGATAAACCCCGGGCCCAAATTGAAATTTTCAAGGGGGAAACAAAAAACCGCGGGAAACCCCCAAAGAAAAGTCCCAAGGCCCACAGTTTTGAGGGCATTGGGCCCTGTTTTGGGGCCCCCCGTGTGTGGCAAAGCAGTAAAGCTGGTTTTTCCATTTCACTTCACACTCTCTCTCTCAGAAGTACTCTGGCCCCAGTACACAGAGGCCCAATTTTGGCAAGGAGATCTGGAGAGAAGCCAGGAGCCATTGGAAGAACAGGGTCCTGGGGGCGGGCCCAAAGCCCCCAAAGTGGGTGGAAGGCCTGCGGGGGCCCCAACGGGGCTTTTCCGGGGGGGACCCCGGGGGTTGGGGTCCTCGGGCGGGCACCCGGGGCCCGCTGGGCGCAAAACCCGGGGCTGCGGAGACGGGTTTCCTGATCTCAGGGGCGGGGGGGGGGTTCCCCAGGAGCCGGGGAGGGCCCCCTTGAGAGGGGTCGGGGCGCACGGGCCCGGGCCCCCGCCAGTAAACCAAAGGGGACAAAAACAGGGTCAGAACAGAGAGAAGGAAAAAGGCTCTGCCCCAGGGAAAGGCCCCCCCCGGGAGTGTAAGGGACCGCCCCGGAGGAAGGGGTGTGGGCCCAAAGGTGTGGACCCAAATGCTCGGGTGCTTCCCAAGGCGGGGCCCGGGAAAAGCGGGGGAAATTCCCCAAACAGTGTTTGGTTTGCCCCTGGGGCCTCTATTTGCCTCAAGAAGGGAAAAACTGGGGACGCAGCCCCCCCCGCCCCCTCCGATCGGAGTTAATCCTCTCCCTGTTTTTCCCCCCTCCCCCCCTCAGGGCAGGGGCCCCCTTTAACCCCTCCCCCCTTTTAAAACCCCATCCCCCTTTTCCCCGGGTTTTTTTTTCTAAAAAATTCCCCCCTTGGGCTCTGCACATTAAAAAGGCCCCTGCCCCACCCTCCTTTCTCCCCCCCTTCCCCGCTCTCCGGGTTTTCTAGTTTTAAGACACCCTGGGCCCGGGGGCTGAGTGCCCTGGGTGGACAACAGCTTCTTGAGCCAAAACAGCAAGGAAACCACGAGGGGACTAACAATCACTAAAACCACCAAGCAAAAGGGGCAAGTTTTTTGCCCCAGTTTAAAAAAAAGAAAAGATAAAAAACCTCCAGTAAACCCTTTCAGGGCTGGGGGAACAAAAGGGTGGGTCCTGGAAACGTGATGCCTAAACACAGCCCCACCAAGGGCTGCACAGACCTCGCTTTTCAGCCCTCCCCCCCCCCCCCGATCCCGGGCCCCACCCGCTCTCCCCCCCACTTAATCACCGGGAACTCCCAACGCCGCCCCGAAAACCCCCCCCCCCCCCCAGGAGCAAAAAAGGATTTTGTCACTTTTTTGGGACCCCCTTTTCCTGATGCACCCAGGGGTGCAGTAAAACCCCCTTGTCTAAAATTCCTTTTCTGGCCTTTTTATCAATGTCTTTTGATTTTGGGATTCCAAAAAACCCTGGGGGTTTCACATGCCCTTCCGGTTTCCTGCAAAACCCCGGGGGTCCCCCCTGTCCTCCCTTTCCTCCCTCCCCCTCCCTTTTGTTCCGGGATGTTCTGTTTTTGGGGTGCCCCCCCCTTCCCCTGGCCCCCTGGATCCCTTTTCCCCCCATGGGGGCCCTCAGTGTTTCCCCCTTACTCAAAACGAAACCCTTCTTTCTCCCAAAACGCAATGAGGCTTGAATTTGACTTCCAGGGTGGAAAAGTTCGTTTTCCCTTTACAGAGCTTCCCCAGCGCTGGAGGCCCCCAAACCCCAAACCCCTCAGAGAGAAAACCCCGCCCTTCCACCCGGGGTTTCCCAGTGGACCCTGGAAAGCCGGGCCCCTCTGTCCCCCCACTCAACCCCACTTCCGGGGGCCTTCCTCCCTTTTGGCCCCCCTCATTTTCCCCTGAGCTGAGCCCAGGAACCCTTTTTCTCACCCCACACAGGCTAAAACCCCCCCGTCTTTTTAAAAATTCTAAAATTATTTCACTGACCATTTTGAAAGGCACTTTCCATTTACAGCTCTTATAAAATATTGCCTATATTCCCCGTGTTGCACGATCCATCCTAGAGGCTTCTTAGGGCTTCTCAGCTTAAAATTGTGTTCAAAAATTTCCCCTGCCACTGCGGGACCCCACTAGGAGACCGGGATCGATCCCGGGGGTAGGCGAGTTTCGCCTGAGAAGGCAATGGTAACCCAATTCCCAGTATTTCTTTTTCGGGAAAATTCCATGGACAGGGGGGGCCCTATTTTTACTCCCGGGAAGTTTTTTTCCCTCCTCCTCCCCAAACCATATTTAAGCTCCCTGCCCCCCCACTAGAAACCACTATTTCAAAATATCCTTCTGCTGCTCTTTTGTTATATCCACTACTGGCCAGGAAAGTTGTGTATATTACAATTTTTTTTGATAGATGCACTAGAACAAAACAGTATAAAAGTATAAAAACTTTTTTCTTATATCCATTCATATACACTCAAGAAAGTACTGTATGATAGAAAAACAAAGAAAGGTTTTCCAACAGCCACAAAAAGCAAAAAGGCCAAGAAAAAACCCCTCTACGAGATGGAGATTTTTCCCAAAATGTCTGTAAGAGCAAAAGTAAAATTAAAGGCCCCTGACTAAAAAAAACAGAAACGCTAAATTGTTCAGCCTTTGGAGACACTGATTTTTTTAAAACCAAGAACAAGCTAAAAGAAACTCTTGAAAAATATTGCGCCCTTCTCACGAGATTTTATAGAACTGTAGAAAAAAAATTAAAAGGGGGAAGGGAATTGAGGCTGGCCTGGGGCCATTCAGTGAGTTGCTCAAAACACCTAAAAAATTTTGGTTTGCTGTCTCTGCCCCAAACCCAAAATGGAGGGGGAGACATGGCCCTTTTAGGCGTGATTGTTTTAAGGAATAAGTTTAAAAATATGTTTTTAAGAATTTTGGGTTCCCCAAAACTAGCTGAAGTCATCGGGCCTTAAATTTTTCTTTTTATTATCGGGTTCAGTATCTTTGTATTTTTGGTGAAGTTTTAAAAAAGGGACGGGCTTTCATGCATTTTTTTGGGGTAAAAGGATTCATTGTGGGATGTTTCGGCTAAGATTCATTTTCTTCTAAATGTTATACACCCCAACTCTGCCTCCCCTAACCAAAACACAAATTTGGGAACCCGGGGGGTTTCACCCTAAGATTATAATAGTATTCAGAAGACAGAGATTACCAGCTTATCTTCCTTTATTGGTTCCTCAACAACAGTTTGCTCTAACACGAACAAAAATTGAGAAACAGAATTTTTGCTGTTAGCAACACACCAGCTCTACCCTCCTGACAATGGATGACCTGTGGGCCTTTTCAGTTGCTCTTTGTGACTGTAGTCCACCAGGCTCCTATGTTCATGGGCTTTCCCCAGCAAGAAAAACGGACGGGGGTTTGCCATTTCCTTTTCCCCAGGGGGTTTTATGCCCCCAAAAAGATCGATCTGCCCCCTCCCTTTGCCCTTTGCATTGCAGGCGTTTCTTTATCACTGGGCCCCCCAAAAAAAATATAGCCTTCACTCAAAAGGATAAAAAGGGGGCCCATTCTGAACTTTTTTCCTGTGGTCTCCCCGGATTTGTGCTAAATTTCCCTTTCTCCGGGAGCTAAAAATTTCCAGCCAGGGGCAGACCAGGGGAAGGGGAACGGGATTGAAACCCAAGCAGGACCCTCTAAAGGCTTTCCCAAAATAAACCCCCCAGCCAAGCCCCTTCTGCTTCCCTTTTTGTCGGTAAAGAAAACTTTTCCCCAAGAATAAATGGGGGATTCATTTCCCAAGGTCTATTTTTGGCTAAGACTCCACCAGTCAAATTCAGGGGGGGATGGGCTAAATATTTGGGTTGGGGTATGAAACCCCACATGCCCTTGCATCGGGGATTAGAAAAAACAAAAAAAAAGAAGAATAATTTTTAATCAGGGGAAGTGAGAAAAAAGTGGAAAGGAAAACGCCCAAAAAAGGGCTGATAAAAAAATTTTGGGGGACCTAATCTTATTAATATACTTATGTCAGTTTGTGTCTTTGTCCCCCCCCTTATTTTAATATTCCTGAGATTCATTTCTAAATGAGCTCCATTTAATTGACTTAAAGAAAAGTAAGCGCTTACAAATAAAGTATTTCTAAGGTTCACATAATCTGGGAAATGTTCAATATTAAGTCCATTTCTGGTATGGACCCCAGGTTAGTTTGTTGTTTTTAACCCGGGTTTTGTGAAATTTATGGCGACGAGTCCCCCAACTTTTGTCTTAAACACTCATTTGCACTTATTTTTCTGTTGCGAGGTAAAAAAAGGTCCAATCTTTAAAAAAAATTTGGGATGCAAGAAAATTAACTATGATGATATTATCATAAATAATAGAGATAAACGGTAGAGACATTTTTAGGTAAACTCTTTAAAAGAGTTATATTTTGTTTTTCCGAATTCTTGGGAATTTAGAACTTTAGGGTTTTACTAAATTCAGTAAAGTGATGATAAGGCACTGAAGACTGAAATCAGTGTGAGATAAAACACTGAAACACTGACCACTGAACAAGTGCATGTTTATCTTTACCTTCTTACAAATGAAAACACTAAATGGGTTCATTAAACACACATCTTGTGCCACCTAAAGAAAAATTGTGCTGTGAAATATGTCTGTCATATACTTTATGAAATCTAATGTTCGTAAAAAGAAATCCAATTCAATTGCTTGTTTCTTGGTTTTAAGTTGTAAGGGATTTTAGAAACACAATGTATTTACAGTTACTAAAAATGGTAAGAGACTGGAATGCAAGTAGATGTATGTTTGTTGTCAAAAGAAGATATAGAAAATAACAGTAGTTTGTCTTGAACTATAACAACAGGATAATTTTGCTTATTTGGATAAGGAAAAACAAGAGACATATGTGGATACAAAAAATGATAAACGTTTTTAAAAATGGAAAAGGGAAATTGTTTAAAGGTTTAAAATTTTTTAATTTTTAATTAGGTAAAAAAATTTTAAATTTTTCTATAGCGGGTACAAAGGGACTGGAATTTGGTTTTTCTCTCTTACAAAAAAACAAAATTTTCCGGGGAATTTAGTGACTGCCAAAAAGAAAAGTTTGGAAAGGTCCTTTTCTCTAGCAAATTTTGGGTTAGTTTTTCCAGGGGAAAAACTTTTTAGGCACTCAGAGGCAAATTTTAAGATTGGCTAGCATCACTGGTGTTTAAATACCAGGGGGAACATCTTTAAAAAATGAAAGGGTTTCTTCTAGAGTTCTACTGGGGGATGGTTGCTATTAATAGGGGATTTTTTAAAAAATTTAAGGGAATTTCCCGAAAAACCGGGTAGCCCGATTTTTCCAAGTCATAATTCTCGTTATTGTAATAAAGGGTTTCTTACCCCATCACATTGTGCTCACTGTGTGTCACCATATTTTTTAATCCCTCACAGAGGGGTTCTTGTACTGGGGAGGGTTTTGCAAAAATTTGCTTCATATGGGGAAAGGGAACCATTTTGAAAAAACTCTGGTTTTTTCGTTTCAATTTCACTTTTATCCCAAATGCAACTGGGTAGGAAAAAGTAAAGTAAAGGGTTAAGGGTTTGCTCAGTTCGGGGTCTGACCTTTGGCCCCCAGGTTTTCACAGCCCATAAAAAATCCCCAAGGCCCAAAACCCGGGGAGTGTAGCCGTTCCCTTCTCAGAGGATCTTCCCAACCCAGGCGGCTTCCCTTGTGGCTCAGCTGGTAAAGGAAATTTTTAAATCCTAATTTAAAAAACCTGATGGTATCATAAAAGTGTTTAACAAAAAAGATGAGCTACTGAAACAACTTGTAAATATAGTTTTAGAGTTTATGGATTTTGTTGGCTGAAATATTATTGGGTTTGATCTGTGATTTCCAGATAAAGCAAAGCCCTTCCCCTCAAGCTACTAATGACTGACAGCAATTGAGTAAATTCCCTCTGTGAGTAAAATGCAAATATGTTTCTTTTCTCTCTTCTTTGTTCCTCCAGAGGTTAATGATTCTTATGTTCTGAGCAGCCTTGTCAGGTAAATAAAAAAGACAGTCCCCGAACAGGGAGGCAAAATCTTCATTTTTTGGGGACTTCTACAAGAGAAAAAATCTGAAAGGGCCCAAAAAAAAAAATGGCAGGACTTTGGGGTTTGGATTTCCTGAGTTTTGAAGGCTTTATTTGTTTTGGTCTTTGGCATTTTTGGTTAAAAAACCCTTTTTTTAACGTTATAATTGTTTTATTATTTTATTTATTTTTGGGGGGTGGTCTCTCTGATCAGCACAAAATACTTTTTCAAAGGGGGACTTTCTCGATTTGGGCCACATAATTGGAACAAACAGCCTAAAAATTCGACCCTCACTGCAAAGGGCCCATTTGGGATCTACAAAAAAATTTAAAAGGGAAAACACTCGAAACTCTTCCTTGTTGTCCCCCCAAAAACTAGGACTTTTTTGGGAAAATAGGAAAAAATTGTGTATTTTTAATCATTACCCTCTTTTGTAATATGCCCCAAAATTTTTTCAAATTTTCCCTGCCCAAAGGGGTTTAAAAGGGAAAGGCAATCAAAAAAAGAAAAAAAATTTTTGTCTTAAAAACAAATTTTGATGCTAAGCTTAAAACTTGAGATTATTTCCAACTCTTTTTGCCCTTTCCCCCCATGTAGGGGGGGGGCGACTCCAGGGGGAATTTGTAATCAAGCAGGACCCTATGAAGCCTTTGTAGATCTCCACCCAGGTCCACCTGCCTTTTGTTTGTGAAAAAAAAACAAAACAAAGTTTAGCAAAAAATTTAAATTTTAAATTTCAAAAAAAATTATAAGAAAACACTGTAAAAGAAAGAAAAAATTTAAGAATCCCTTTATATTGAACAAATAATGCGGGAATTAGTTTCTCCTAAAGGGGGCAATTAATAATGCTGTGAGAAAGGGGACCTTTGACCTCTTTTAAAAAACAAAACCCCCAGGCAGCCCAGAAGAAGTAAAACCCCTATGCCGCCCACAAACAGGAAGACCTGGGGCCCCGGGCTGGAACCACGGGGGTTTGATCTGCTTTTCCCCACGTGACCCATCATAGCCCCAAAAAGAAAAAGCCCCTCGAGTTGACCCAGGCCCGGGCCTTCCTTGAACACTTTTAAGACTCCTCAAACCCCCCCCAAGGGGACCGGACACACACCCTTTTTTTAAAAAACATATATTTTATTTATTTATTTGGCTCCCTTTGGGCCTTACTTGTAGCAGGCGGGATTTCCCGCTTCTGGCAGCACCCGGGCTTGCACAGGCAGATTTTCTAGCTGGGGGGGTGCGGGCTGGGGGGCTCTCCCCCGTGCGGGGGATCTCATTTTACCGACGGGAGATCCCACCCCCTGTACCCTCCCTTTTGCAAGGTGGATTTTTAAAACCACGGAACCCCCAAAGGGGAAGTCCCGGGAAACCCAATTTTGGGAGGGCTTTAAAACCTCCCTTCGCCCCCCAAACAACTTGGCAAAGCAGAAAAAATTTATGTGCTTCCATTTCATTCACAGCTCTCCCCGAGATTGAATCCGGCCCTAGTACACACAGAGACAGAATTTTGGCAGCAAAAGCTGAAGGAATTACAGGGATCCGGGAGCAGGAGGGCTGAGGGTGTCTGAGCCCCCACGGGGTCGAAAGCAGGGAGGTGCCCAAGGGGAGATTCTGGAGGGCGGGGCCCTGGGGAGGGGGTCCGGGGGGTGGGGGACCCCAGGGACGGCGCATTTGGTGCGGGACCTGGGCGCCCCAGGAGCCCGGGTTTCCCCTGATCTCCCGCGGAGGGGCCAGAGGCGCCTGGGCGGCCCTGGGGCGGACTGGGGGGGCCCACGGGGCCCGGGCGCCCAGTTTCAAAGGAGAGAATAGGGTCAAACCGAACAAGGGGGACGCGCGGGCACCGCGGGAGGGGGCCCTACATGTCAGGCCCCATGTGGCAGGGCAACCCCGCGTGGCTGGCGTGGACCCCAACAAGCTCGGTTTTCCCAAAGGGGCCCGCGAGGCGGGCTCCTCAGCACTAACACACCGGGGCCTTTTTTGCCGAAAGTGTGAAAACTCCCCAAAAAGGCCCCCCCCCCTGGGTCTTTCCCAAACCCCAAACCCTTCCTCCCCCATCCCCAGCGACAGGGGACCCTCCCCCTTCATTCCCTCCCCCCCAAAACCCTCCCCATTCCCCGGTTTTTCTAGATCCTGTGGGGCTCTCCCTAGCCCCAGCCCTTATTCACCCCGTATCTTCCCCACACACCCTGTCCCGTGTTCTAGATTCTTCTGCTCAGCTCCCCTCCCTTCCCTGGGTTCTGGATCCTTCTTGGCCTCCACCGTGGTCTCAGTTTCACCCACCCACAAATCCCAGCGCTTTGCAAGACTCCACTGAAGGACGTTTGGTGTCCCCAGGTGGACATTCTTCCCCTGCTTTTTCTAAAACCCAAAGGGGAAAATTTCAATTCCTTCCCCACCTGGTTTCCTGTCCCTTTTTTCCATCCAAATTTTCTTCGGGGGGTCCCGGGGACTCCTGCGTGAAAAGGACATTTGCCCCTTTTTGTTTCCTAAAAAACTTTCAACAGAAAAAACAACAATGGGAAATAACAAAGCACACAGATACATAAAATTACATGAATACACATATACAAAACCCCAGGGCCCACACAAAATACGTAGGAAAGGTACCAAACACACAATACACACAAATATACACCACATTTTCACACACAAACACACATACACACTCAGCCCACAGAGCTCCCATACCAAGGCCTTAACTCCAAGACTCTTAAGTGGTAGCACATGGGCTCTTGTCCGCACACTCCTCCCCCTGGGCTGGGTCTGGAGAGTGTCCCTTCTCTTGGTGACAGTTTAACCTTGACTGTGCTTTGCTGTCTTACAGTCGCTCACCTCCCCCACGTCAGAACCCTAACCTTTCTTATCACTCCTCTCTGCCCCTTCTGTCTCCAAAGGATCTCATACAGTTTCCCCAGAGCGTTGACCCTTTTCTCTCCAAGAGCACTTAAAAGTGCAGTGCGGGGGCTGTGGGAAACGCGGGGGTGTTTCCCCTGGGGCCCAGGTGCTGGGTGCTCTCACAGGGCCCTCGCTCTAAAGCAGGGACTGCCCTCAGCTGAGCCACGTCCCTTTTTCGGGGTTCCCCCCCAACCCACCCCGGGGAGCACCCAAAGACCCAGGACAAACCTGGGGGCAGGGCCCCTAGACCCCCAAGTGGGGGCCGAGGGGGCCCGGGCAGTTTGTGCTAAAAGCCCCCCACTCAGGCTAAAATACAGCACATCACCACCCGGGGGAAGGGAGAAAAACACATTAAGCCCTGGATTGTCCCTAAAACTCAAGGATTGAGACTGAGCCCTGCCCGGGGGTTCTTTTCCCAGACTCTCACCTCCAGACCTAAAAGGGATCAGGATGGGTGCTTGTGTTTTGCGGGGTGGTAACAAAAAGCCATAAGAAGAAAAACTCCTTCTTGGGGGGACATGCAGTTTTAAAAGGGAACAAAACAACGGGAAATTTTGGAAAATTTTCCCGGATGTCCAGTAGTTAAGATTTGGCCTTTCTTTTCCCAAAGGGCCGGGGCTCGATGCCTGTTTGGGGAACTGAGATCCTGCAAGCTGCACAGTGTGGCCAAAAGGAAAAAAAAAAAAAAAACCCTACAGTTCCTCTTGGTAAGATTTACAGTCTGTGTCTCTTTTCTTTTTGTCTACTCCTAAATTCCTGGCAGGCAGGAACTGAGCATCATTTGGATTAGAATCCCTGGTATGTGGTCAACTGATTAGGGTATATGAACCTGAGTTCAGCCTCTGGATCATCAGGACGTGAACCCACCAAGATAATGAAGGGAGCGGTTCTGGTTCTGGGAGGACAAGGAACCCAGACCCAGAGTGGAAATGGGCGGAAGGGAGGCTCGAGTGCCCTGGGGTGGGGGTGACCCCGTGTAGTGTCTGCATGACCGGCACAGGTTTTTTATGTTTGCGGGGCCCACTGGGGGACGGGGACTTTGCCGGCAGCCGGGGGGGAGGAGCCGGAAGAAAAACCCTAGTTTTAAAAATAATAAAATGCTGGAGGGGGTGGGAGAACAGGGGGGGGGTTGTAAACTGGTGAAACCCCACTGGAAGCAAATAAAGGGTTCCTCAAAAAACCCTAAAAATATCGTTGCCATTTTTATCTTAAAAATCCCCAAATTCTGGTTATAAATTTGAGACCCCCATTGAAATTCAAAAAGTAGTTTGGCCCCCAGTGTTCATAACAGCCAAGACTATTGAAAATACCAAAGACATGGAAATTTACAAAGGGCCCCCCAAACAATGCATGGTTACGGGAAATGTGGGGTTTTGTGTGTGTGTGTGTTTTTGTTTTTGTGTGTGTGTATAATGGAGCATCACTCGGCCCCTTTAAAAAATAAAATGAAAAAATTGTTTTTGCAGAACAGGAAACAACCCTAGGGTTTATCATACAAAAATTGGGGTTTAAATCAAAAGAAAAAGAAAAAAAATCCCCTTTTTATAACCCCCTATGGGGAAAAATTTAAAAAAAAAGACAAAAACCCAAACTTTTTCTTTGAAGCCAAAACGGGATCACAGACAAAGGGGGGACAACTTGGGGGTTGCCGGGGGGAAAGGTGGTTAGGGAGGGAAGGATTGGAAGTTTGGGACTGGGCAGATGGAAACTACTACTATAGGGTGGGTAAAAAACCAAGGTCCTGCAGAAACAGCACTCATTACCGTTTTGAGGGAACCATAGGGAAAAAAAGATGAAAAGGGAAATAAATGAATTCAAAAAATAAACTTTGAAAGTGTAGCAGAAATCAAACACCCCGGACATTGAAAAACCCCCCCTTGCTTTAAATTAAATAAACAGGAGGGAAAATCTGCTCCCACTTTTTAGAAGTTCAGCAGAAAAGGAAACAAAAGAAAGGGACCCCTATAAAATCCCTGCTAAAAAAGACCCACCTCAAAAAAAGGGGACACATACGGGCCTAAAAGGGGAAGGGGTTTAAAAAAAAATTTTCCCCACGAAAAACTGGGGGACCAAAAAAAGCAGGATTTCGCAATTATCTTTATCAATAAAAAGACTTTCAAATAAAGGCTGTAAAAAGAGACAAAAAAGGGACCAACAAATGATCAAAGGTTTCAAACCAAAAAAGAAGATAAAAACAATTTTTAAAATATATATGAAACCCCAACCCAATAGGACACCAAACAAATGTAAGGCAAACACTAACGAGTATGAAAGGGGAAAATTTAATAGAAACCCAAAATTAAAAATAGGAGCCCTTTAATACCCCCCCCTCAAAAACTATGGAAAAGAAAAACTAAACAGAAAATGAACAAGGAAACCAAATTTTTAAAAAGGACACAATGGCCCCAGTTTAGACCTTATTTGACATCTATGGGACGTTTCCCCCCAAAACAATCAACTTCACCCTTTTTCCAAGTGCCCCCGGGAAAACCTTTTCTCCAGAATAGATCACATCCGGGGCCAAAAATTTCAGTTTTTTAAAAATTAAAAAAATTTGAAATCATTCCAGTCATCTTTTCTGACCACAGTGAAAGTAAGATTAGATCTCATTTAAACGGGAAAAAAAATTTATTAAAAATTCAAACAATGGGGGGCTAAAAAAACACGCTTCTGAATAACCAACAAATCAAAGAAGAAATCAAAATATGCAAAAGAAATGAATGAAAATGAAAACACAACAACCCAAAACCTATGGGGCACTGTAAAACAGTGCTAAGGGGAAGTTTTATAGCATTATTGGCCTACCTCAAAAACAAAAAAAAAAAGACAAAAATTAAAAACCTTCTCTACCCCTAAAGAACTAAGAAGGGAAGAAATTAGAAACCCCCGGGTTTTGGGAGAAGGAAAGAAAAACTTAAAAATTAGGGAAAAATAAATCAAAAGGGAAACTAAAAAGACCATAGCCCAAAAAACAATAAAGCTTAAAAAAACTGTTTTTTGAAAAAAAAATAAAAAAAAAATTGACAAAAAAACCCTTAGCAAAAACTCCTTAAAAAACAAAGGGGGGAAAGAAAACCCAAATTTAAAAAAAATTAGAAAAGGAAAAGGAGAGGATCAAAAAAGACAACACTGAAATCAAAGGAACAAAAAGAGGAACTAATACCACAGCTTTTTTGCAATGCAATAAAAAAGGGCAAAATTTGGGGGAAAGAAATTTGGAAACAAAATCTTAGAGGGAATTTTAAAACTTTCCCCAAAACTGAATCCCGGAAGGAAAAAGAAGAAACTTAAACAAACCCCCATGACAAGCAAGGAAATTTGAAACTGTAATCAAAAATCTTCCCGGGAAAAGAAGGGCCCGGGCCCGATGGGTTTAAAAGCTGAAATTTTCCCAAACCCAAAAATTTAGGGGAAAAGGCCCCAAAACCTACTTTTAACCCCTTTTAAAAACCCTTTCCCGAAAAATTTTCAAGAAGAAGGTAAACTTCCCAAAAATTTATTTTATGAGGCCACCAAACACCCTTTTAATTTCCAAAACCAGAAAAAGATGCCACAAAAAAGGAAGAAACTACAGGAAAATCATGATGGGAAATAGATGCAAAAATTCCCTTTTAAAAAAATTCTAGCAAACCGAAAAACCGAACAAAAAATATTTAAAAAAAACATACACCAAAAGACCCAAGTGGGCCCTTTATCCCAGGAATGCAAGGGTTCTTTAAATCCCAAAACAATCAATGTAATTCACCACATTAAAAAAATTTTAAAGATAAAAACCATAAGGGTTATCTCAAAAAGATGCGGGAAAAATCCTTGACCAAAAATTAACCGACCCCAATTTTTTGGTTTTAAAAACCCCCCAGAAACAAAAATAGAAGGAAAATACCTCAACATAAATTGGAAAAACTTTTATATGACAAACCCACAGCAAGCATCACCCACATGTGAAAAATTTAAAGCAAATTTCCCCCGAAATCAAAGGAAACCCCAAAACAAGGGGTGCCCACTTCACCACTACTATTAAAAATAGTTTTTTGGGAAATGTTTTGGGGCCCCAGCAAACAGGGCAGAAAAAAGAAGTAAAAGGAAAAATTTCCCGAAGAGGGAAAAGAAAAAAGGTTTAAAAATCTGGCTGTATTGCCCGATGACATGATCCCTACATAGAAAAACCCTTTTAAAGAATTTTACCAAAAAAATTACAAGCTAATCAATGAATAACAGTAAAGTTTTCCGGTTTAAAATTTTTAACACAAAGGAAAAAATTTTTGCATTCCTATACACTAACCCTGGAGAAAAACAGAAAAAAGAAAATTTAAGGAAAAAGATCCATTCACCATTTCAACAAAAAAAGAATAAAATACTTTAAAAGGGGTATATTTTATTTAAAAAAAACAAAAACCTTATACATAAAAAAAAAATAAAACACGGGAAAGAAATGAATCAAAAGAGGACAAAACAGATGGAGAAATAATTCCAATTTTTCCCTTGGATTTTTTAAGTTTTAAAAATTTGCAAAATGGCTATACTACCCCAAACAATTTATGAAATTTAATTGCAATCCCTAATTTAAATTAAACCAACGGGATTTTTCACAGAACTAGGAACAAATAATTTCACAAAATTTTTTAAAGGAAATAAAAAAAAACCTTGAATTTGGGCCCAAAATAAAAACCCTTTAGAAAGAAGAATGGAAAAGGGGGAATCAACCTCCTGAAATTCAGACTTTTACTACCAAAGGGCCCCAGTCATCAAGGGCGTATTGGGGAAGGGGAAAAGACAAAAATAAAATCAATGGAACAGAAAAAAAGCCCAGAGATAAAACCACGAACCTATGGTCCCCTTATCTTCGACAAAGGGGGCAAGGATTTACAATGGAAAAAAGACAACCCCCCTTTAACAAGGGTGCTGGGGGGAAAAATGGTCAACCCCCTGTAAAAAAAATGAAAACTAGAAAAATTTCTAACCAAAAACCCCCAAAAAATAAACTCAAAAAAGGATTTAAAAAATCTAAATTTTTAAGACCAGAAACAAAAAAACTCCTAGAGGAGGAAATAAAGGGAAAACACTTTTTCCGACCCTAAAATCACAGCAGGGTTTTCCCCTATGAAAACCCCCAATCCCCAGAAAATTTAGAAATAAAAGCCCCAAAAAAAAAACAAATTGGGAAAACCCAATGAAACTTAAAAGCTTTTGCACAACAAAGGAAAATAAGATTGCAAGGGGAAAAGCAGCCTTTATATTGGGAGAAAAATAATTTGCAAATGGGGAAAAAAGACAAAGGATTAATTTTCAAAAATTTACAAGCACTTTCCCCCAGGGCTAAATTTCCCGAAAAATAAATGACCCCCCAAACAAAAAATGGGCCAAAGAAATAAACCCGGGCTTTTCCCCAAAGAAAGACATTTCAGAGGCAAAAAAATACCCTTTAAAAGATGCTCAAGATCACTCATTATCAGAGAAATTGGCAAATCAAACTCACAATTGAGGGGACCATTAAGCCAGTCAGGAAAGGACTGTATCCAAAAGTCTTTTCAAAACAATAAAGCTGGAGAGGGGGGGTGGAGAAAAAAGGGGAAAACCCCCCTTTAAAAAAACTGTTGGTTGGGGAAAGCAAAAATAGTACAGCCGCTAGGAAGACAAAAGGGGAGATTTTTTTTAAAAAATGGAATTTGAACGCCATATGACCCCGCTCCCCACTTTCCCAGGCATACACACTGAGGAAACCCGATCCCCAAAAGAGACAAAGTGCACCCCAATGTTTCAAAAGGCGAAAACACTGTTTATAAGCCAGGGCATGGAAACAACCCAGAGCCCCATCAAGGGAAAACGAATGGAAAAGAGGAAGCTGTGGTACATATACCCATGGAAGATTACTCACTATTAAAAAGAATTTATTTTAATCAGTTTTTTAATGGATGGGGGGAAACTGGAGCCCCATTTATAAAAGAGCGAATAAAGCCAGAAAGATAAAAACCATTACATATACCAAAAACATATATATTTTGGGAAAATTTAGAAAAAATGGGTTTTCGAATAAAACCCCATATTCAAAAAAAAAAAGAGACTAGGTATAGAACAAAATTGTTGGCTTTGTGGGAGAAGGGAGGGTGGGATGTTTTCAAAAAGGAAAAAAGGGATCGAAAATGGGATATCTAGGGGTGGAAACAGGGTTCAACCTAGCCCAGGTGGAGCAGGGGACAAGTGCTTTGGGCCTGGTGCACTGGGGAAAACCCAGAGGGGATGGGGTGGAGAGGGATTTTGGGGGGGGGGACCGGGATGGGGGAATTTCATGTAAACCATGGCTAATTCTTCAATGGGGTTTACAAAAAAAACCCCTGCAATTTTTTGAAAATTTTAAATTAGCCTCTAACTAATAAAAATAAATGGAAAAAAAAAAAAAAGAAGTTCAGCAGAAGAGGGTAAAAGGAAAAATTATCTAAACTGACACCTGTTTAGTACCATGTCCCCCTGGGTCCTCTCAGCACAGGATCATTCTCAGTTACCAGGTGCTAAGGGCTCCCAACTGCAATAGTACTAGAGGGAGAGGCCCACTGCATATCAGTCTTTCCCCCGATTTTTTTAATTGGTTAAAACTTTTGGGGAGTTTTTCCTTTTTTTTTTTTTTTAAAATAATTTAAAGTAAAAATAAAACATTTTCAGGGGACTTTAAAAATTTGAGGAAAACCCGGTTTTTCCCTGTAATTATCCACTTAAATACTTTATTAAAAATTATTTTTTTAAATTAGAACAAATTAAGATTTTTAAATTGGAGGGGTTTTAACATCCCAAAATCTCAAAAAATTTTAAAAAATGGAAAATTCAGGGGGAAAATTAAAAAATATAGGGAAACCTGAAAGCAAAAAAGAAAAAAATTTTAACATAAAAAAAAACTTTACATAATTTTCAACACCCAAAATAGGGGATACAAAATTTTCTTCAAGGGTTTTCCCATAAAATAGGAGACACTGGAAAAACTCCAAAGGGCCATTTTAAAAAAAGGGTACAAAAAATTTATGGTCCCCAAAAGGGATCACAGTTTTTTTTCTTTTTTTATCACTGTTGAACTATGTTAGAAAGTCAAATGTCCAAAAGATATTTTAAAAAACCAATACATTTTCAAGTTCAATGTGACCCAAAAACTTTATTGACTTTTTAAAAGGGCATGGAAAAACCTCCCTGAAATTTTTTTTTTTTTTCCCCGAATTTTTAATAATTTAGGGCTTCAAAGTCAAACAAACAAGTCAAAAGGGGGAAATTTAACCCCTTAATTTCTCAAGTTTGGGCGCCATGTTCCGTGTCACCACACCCCATTTTCCAGTGGACTTCAATTTTGGGGGACTTACATCAAACCCGGAATTTCTGCCCTTTAAACGCAAGGAACGTTTCATTTGAAGAAAACCTGGCGGGTTTTTTACTGAAGGACCACGGGGTTTATGGAAATTCTAGTGGTTTTGGTTTTGCCGAATTTCCTTCCCGATAGGGGAAGGGGAAATTCTGAAAAATAAAATTTAATTTATATATTGGGAAAAAGGGGCCAAAAGGCCTTTAAACCCTTAAAATCGTTGGTTGCATTTCCTGATTAAAAAGGGGTATTGATTTTTGGGAATAAAAGAAGAAAACATCTTGACATACAACCCGTTATACCTGAATTTTTTTTAAAAAAAAAGCTCAAAGGACGCTTTTTTTTTGTTAAAAAAATTAAACCCCTCCCAAAGAGAAAGTGATTGTGGTTTAAAATTTTTTATTTTTATAAACCCTTCACTATCTATACAAACTTCAGAAAATCTTTAAAGGGGCGTCCCTATATTTTTTGTTTGAAGAAGGGCGCATCTTGTTTGGAAGTTTTAAAAACGAGATTTTAAATTTCCCTTGTTTTTAATTTTTTTTAAGACAATTTGCAAAATGGCACAAGCAAGGGGTAACCCCAAAAAGTTGGGAAAAAAATTAAACCCCCCAACCTAATAAAAAATTTAAAAAAAATAAATAACCCAAGAGTACCTATGGAAAAGGGAAGAAATGTCACTAAACCTTTTTGATAACGTGGTTTTGGAAAAACACATCGGACATGTTTTAATATACTGGGTCCTAAACTGCAAACCCCCAACACTTTTAAACAAAAAAACCAAATTTTTGCCCGAAATCAACTAACCCCCCTACTTTCCGCCCTTTCTGACAAATAAAAAAACCCAAACTTTAACCCGGGGGAGAAATTTAAAAAGGGTAACTTGGTCTCCTGCCTGGGTTGTGTCTGACTTTTTTCCTGCGGGGGGGAGGTCCAGGGGGCGGAGGGCGAGGAGGACAGGGATTCCCCTTTTGGGGGAAGGAGGGCCGAGGGCAGGGAAAAGGGTTTAAAAGGGGAAAATTCCGGAGGAGAAGCCCGAGGGGGGGTAACCTTTTGGGAGAGGGCCGGGGCTGGGGTGAGAGCTGGAAAGGCTGCCGGTACCCCTTGAAGGGGAGAAGGGGCCGGAGGCGCCCAGGGGACCTTTGAAAAAGAAATTTGGAGGGGGCTCGGGTTTTTCCCCCGGGCGCCCCGGGGGTTTTTAAGGGGGGCCAGAAAAAGGCGGGAGGAACCAAGTGGAAGAGGAACTCGCGGGCCCGGTGAGGCGCCCCTCCCGGAAGGTGGGGAAGGACCTGTGGCCCCCAAGGGGGAAGCTTTTTTTCGGGGTGTGGACTCCAAACGAGCTTTGGCTTTCCCCAAGGCACCGGGAAGGGTGGGGGATTTTTCCGGCCCCGCCCCCTGGTTGGAATCCGGCCCAAATTTTTCCTTTTAAAAACTTTAAATGGATCAATTTCACCCCCTTTCCCCCCGACGGGCCCCCCAACCCCACTTCCCCCCCACCCATTTTTTCCCCACCCCCAACCCTTCCCCCTCCCAAAACCGGTTTGGGAATGATTTTTCCCCTTCATCCCCGGGCCCCCCAAAATTTTTCTCCTCCCTCTTCCCCCTTTTCTTGACCCTTTTTTGGGCTTCTCACACTCCAACCTGCCCCCATCCTTGAAAACTCTTCCCCAATCCCCTCGTCCAGTTGCTTTAAACCCCCGGGCTTGCCCACCCGGTTTTTAAATCGTCCTATTTTTTTCCCCACCCCTCGGGTGTTCCCAAATTATCTTCGTCCCTCACCCCGCCCCCCCCAAAACCCCGCTTCCCACTTTTGGGGCCTTTTCAAAAACCCCCAAACCCCCGGTTTTAAAGCCCACCACAAGGGCCCCAACCCCAACTCTTTTCGGGAAATTTTGGTTTCGCCCACCGGGGTTTAAAAATTTCCCCCCTCCTTTTAAGGTCCTTCCCTTTCCCCCACCCCAAAACCCCCCCCCCCAACCCCCCTTCCCACCCCCGGGCCCGCCCCTCAACCTTTTTGGAAACCCCTTCCCCTCCTTCCCTCCCTCCAATCCCCGCCCCGGCCCTAAAGTCCCTTGCTTTTTTGAACCCCCCTTCACTAGTCCCTCAAAAACCCCGCTTCCTCTCCCGTCCCCCCTTCCCCCTTCCCCAACCCCTCCCTCCCCCTAACCCCATTTTTTCCTTTACACCCCAACCTTTTGTTGTTGGGAAAATTTGTCTTCCTGTTTAAAAAAACCGCCCCCCTCCCCAACCGGACCCCGATAAAAACCCCCTTTGAACCCCAAATCCCCCCCCTTAACAAAACCCCCACCAGATACCTATACCACATAAATTTTCCATCATCCCCACCGCCCCACCCCAAATTTTTCACAGTTTCATAATTAACCCAAAACCAGGAACCCCAAAAACACACCCCCCCACCCAAAACACACCAACAAGCCCCTACCCCTTTGTTTCCCAAACCCCCACTACAAAAACCCCCCACCCCCCCCCTTTAAAGGGCCAACATACCCCCCCCCCCAAATACACAATCCTTATTCACAAAAAAAAACACACCCCCCCCCCTTTAACCCTGCCTATCCACCACCAAAAATAACACCTTTCCCCCTGGCTGGGTCCCCCTTTAAAAATTCCGTTTTCCCCCTTTCTTTTAATTAAACCCTTTCCCTTAAACCCTAAATTTGCCCTTTTGGGGGGCTTTTCCCTTTTGGACCCCAACGTAAAGAACCCCCAACCAGGGGTGCCCTTTTGGGTAAAACCCGGGTTCCCCAAAAACCCTTTGGTATGGAAAATCCCCCGGGGAAAAACAGGTACCCACCTTTTAATTCCCGGCCCGGGGGGTGGGGAGGAACAATGCAAGGCTGGCCCTTGCTGTCTTGGGAAAAACTGGGATTGGGAAGGAGAAACTTTAATTAGGGCAAAAGGGAAACCCCCAGGCCAAGCCGGACGGGGTGTGGGGGCGGTTTAACAGTACCCCGGGCAAAGTGGTTTTAAGGCCAAAACCCTCACCTTTCCTTTTTCACCCCCAAAAGGCTAGCCCCGGCATTTTGCCCAATCCTAAAAGTTAAAGGGCAAAACCTTTAAAAAAAGGGGCTCCCCTTGGCCCACCCTCCCAAAACACCCCCGTTGCCAACCCCAATGTGGGGAAAAAGGGGCCCCGAGGCATTCCCCAAAAACCTTTCTCCAGAATCAATTTCCCCCTTTCTATCTTGTTGTCCACTTTTTTCCATCCCCCGGGACAAAGAAAAAAAGGAAGGTTTCCCCCCAATTTAAAAAATCGTCCCCCCAAAAGATGGCCCTGTGCCCCTAACCCCAACCCCTGTTAACCCTTTCCCTTTTAAAAACCCCCAAAAGGGGAGGTTTTCAGACATTTTGAAATTTTTGATTGATGGGGGGGTCCCTTTTTGGGTTCTCCCCCCTATTCAGTGTTATCATCCTTAATTAATAAGGGGTAAGGAAGGGTGAAACAAACAAATTAATAAGACCCAAGGGCCCAATCCCGTTTCCCCCCCCCCGGAATTTCCCCAAAAAGTTAAGAAAAAATTTTTAAAACCCTAAACCTCCCCCCGGGGTATGGAAACCCCCTTCCCCTTATTCAAAGGGCCCCCTCCCGGCCCCCTTTGCCAAATTTCCCGGCATTTTGTCCCAATTCCCCGGGGGCGGATCCATAGGAAACAATCCCCCTTTCGAAATTGTGCCGTTTTCCCAAAAGGAACCCCCAAAAAAACACCTTCCCAAACCCAATTTCCCTGGAAAAGCCCCCCTCCGTTTAAAATCGCCCCGTTTCAAAAACCCTGGCCCCCAAGCCCAACCCCCCCTTTTTGGGGGAACTGAGTCAATGCCCCAAAAACACAAAAAGTTAAATGGCCAAAAGAAAAAAAATTCCTTTCCTCCCAATTATAGATTTAAAAGGCCTTTTTCTTACCCAATCCCCCCCCAAAACCTGTAAAAAAAATTTTAAAACGAGTGTTTTTATTGGGGTTTGAACCCCGACAGGGTAAACCGGGGTTAAATTAAAAACCTGATTCCCCCCCCTTAAATTTTAGGAGTCCAAAACCCCCCCCAATAGAAAAAAACATTTTTTGGGAAAAAAAAATAACCCACCCAAAAAAAATGGGGAAACATCTTAGTGCAAATATAACCCCTGGATTCTTCAGAAAAAGGCCCAAAACGGGGGTTTTATCCAAGGGGAACTAAAATTTTCGGGACCATGGGATAAAATTTAAAAGAAAGAGAAACTATTAAGTAAGTGTCCCTTCTTTCCAAACCTTAAACCCTTTTGCCCCAAAGAAAAAGATTGGAAAAATGTTTTTAAATAAAATTTTTACAAGAAATTCCTGAAAGGAAAAACCACTTTTAAAGTGCCGTTAATTTTTCAAAAAAAGTTGAAAAGGGAGGGGTTAGGACCAAGAGGGTTTTCCAGGGTTAAAAATTTTTCCAGGGGGAAAGGGGAAAGGCCCCTGTTTTACAGAATTTTCCACAAAAATTTGCCCTGGAAGGGGGAAAAATCCCTTTTTTTTAAATGTAACCAGTTTTCCCTTGGTAGCACTTAAATTGAGTCCAGGGGCTTTCTGAGCCAAGAAGGAAAATTTTGGTGGTTGTTGTTTGGGAGAGGCAAAAATAAAGATAGGGGGATAAAAGGTTTGAAAGGTTTAAAAAAGGGGAAACCCCCCCCATTTTTTAGGGCCAGCAAGTTAAAAGGTCCAAGGAAAGTGAAAACCAGAAAAATTTAGTGTCCTAAAAAAAGCAAACTTCGGTTTTAAGGGGGGCAAGGGAAATGGTTTCTTAACTTATGGATTCCAGGGAAACAATGTTTCCCCTTTTCATTAATTTTTGGGAAAAAAGACCCCTTTTTGGGTTTATCGCGGTTAAAAGGGTTTAACCTGGATTTAAAAGTTGGGGAAAAAAAAAGTATTCCACGTTTGCCCGGGTGTTGGTTCTCATGCATCTTTCACCCAGTAGCGACAAAAAAATCTTTGGGCTCCCCATTTGCTTTCCTTTTGGGGAGCGTGGGCTCTGTTTTTGGGGGATTTGTGGTAATTCCCGGGCTCCCGGGGAAGTTTTATGGGTCTTTTGAAAACCGAGCTTTAGAGTGGCCTGGGGGGGATTGCAGGGGGTTTGAGAAAAGGGGAACCCCCCAAATGGTAAGGAAAATTCTTTATGGACCACCAGGGAATTCCCCGTTTAAAAGGAAGAAAGCTAGCCCAACTATTTTCCAAACTAGGCCACCAGAAAAATAAATGTTACCTTCCCCCGGCAGTGGCGGGCCCCAGAAAACAGTTTTGGGTTGACCCTTTCTTTTCTAAAGGTTAAGGACCCCGGGTGAAAGTGGGGTAGTTTTTTGGTTTCCCCGGACAAAGTGCAATGGGGGCCACCCGGAGGGGCCCCAAAAATCGATCCTCAGGGGGGAAATTTTGCCTTTTTTCTGGGTGCACGGTCCCCAAAGGCTCAGCCCGAAACCCCAATGTATTTTTTGGGCATGACCGCATGTTAGCGTGTAATTTTTATAATGTAGGGCTTGGGTTTGGCTCGTGAGGTCAAAAGGCAGAGGTGAAATTAGGGGTTGGGGGAAAAGACAAAAAAGGGGATCAGGTTGATAAGAAAAGGAAAAGAAAAACCCGGAAGCCATTTTTTTACCTCGGTGGAAATTGAAAATTTTTTTTACCTTTACAATCGGCCCCTGTTACGGGGGCCCCACAAAAAAACGTGGGGAAAAACTTTAAAAGGGAATAAAGAAAACGGGTTTTTGCCTGACCGGGGCTAAAACCAGGGAACAGGGGTGGTTAAACTGTTGGGGAAAAAGTGGTCGGTGGACATCAAGAAGGGTCCAGGGCAGTAAAATTACGGGTGTGGAAATCATTTTGTGGTCAGTGGTAATTTTTCCCCTATAGGCCCTTCCAATAAGCGCGGGGGGAATTTCGTTAGGCGGACCTAAAGGAAACTTGTTTTTGGTGGGGGGGGGCTTTAGAAGGAAAAAAAAATCTTGGAAGACCCATTTCAAGGGGACCAATTATTTACACGAGAAGGCGGTTGGGTGGGGATTTGGTGATTACATGGGGTAAAAAGGGGGCGCTTTACACCGATTACAAGGAGGTAGGGGTGCCCCGGGGTGTTTAAATTTTAAATAAAAAAAGGATAAAAAAGGGGAAAAGGAGATTGGAAATTTTAAAAAGGGAAAGGGGTGTTCCCCCATTTTGGGCAACCCCACTTGGGTTATCGTTAGGTCGACTTCATGGGGCAAATTAATGGGAACCTTTGGGGCCCAAAACCGGGGGAAAAATTCCCTTGTGCCCTTTAGGACGGGTTTTAAAGTGAACTGTAAACTAAGGGTCCCCCCTTGGAAAAATTGCAGCGGTCAACAGTTTTTTCTAGGCCCTATCTGGCCAAAAAAGAAAACCGTTGGGGCCCTTCATAGTTTGGGGGTCGGTGGGCCATGGCCCCGGGTTTGTCGAACTTATGATGGGGGCCATAGCTCGGAGGGCTGCGCGATTGGGGTTAAAAAGAATTTTTATGGAAATTGGGGAGTTTTGGGGATCTGAAAACCCGGTTGGGGAATTTTTTTAAAAATTAAGGGCAAAAAAAAGATAAAAGACCAAAAAACAAACTGCCCTTTTTAAGGGGGGAAGAAATTTTGGGGTTAAAAGGGTTAAAAAATGGGGGTTTTTGCGGGGGGGAATAAAAAATAAAAAGGAAAACGGTCCCCGGAAAATCCTTTTCTGATGAGGGGAGGGAGGTGGGTCTTTCTCGGCGGGGCCCCCGTTGCAGCTTTTGGGGAGTGGAGGGGGAAAAGTAATCCCCCTGCCCCTTGGCGGGAAGGAGGGGGTTTGGGACCCTTGGGCCGTCGTGGGGCAAGATTGGGGCTAGGGGCCGGAGGAAAGGGGCCCCGGTTCCCCCACCACTCTCGAAAACGTGGTTTTTGGCCCCCCTGTTAAGGGGCTTCCCCCGGGTGGAATTAATTTTTTTGGGGGTGTGAGTTGGGGGGCCCGGGCCTCAACTTAGGAACCTCGGCCCCAACCTCCCATCTCGGCCCCCTTTTAAGCAATCATTTGGGGGGGAACACTGGCAAAAAGTTTGGCTTTGCCCCAAAAGTTCGCGCCCCTGTCTCTTGGGGTTTTAATAAAAAGGGGCCCGGGAGGGGCAGGGATTAAGGACCCTGCACTTCCAAAAAAAAAAAACCGGGGTTTAAAAAAATTCCCACGAAATTAAGTTTTTCTTTGGCCCCCAAAAGGTAACCCCCCATTTCCCTTTAGCACAAAAATGGTTGAAACCGGAAAAACGGGGGCCTCCTTGGTTTTTGGGGGGTTGGGGGTTTACTTTGGTCCCCTTTAATCCCTTTTGGGTCAGTTTGGGTGTTTCGGACGCAGGGCCCGGGGGGAAAGGAGGGGTACGGGGCCGGGGTGGGGTTGGGTGGGGGAATCCGGCCTTGGGGCCTGTGGTTCCCTGATGGGGCCTCCCCACCAGAGGGAAAAGATTGGGTACTCTTAAAAACCTCTAATGGGGGGAGAGTGCAACCAATTTTCTCTCGGGGTTTTCCCTTTTATGGGCCCCCAAGATTAAGTACCCCCAATCTTTCTTTTTCCCCGGGGACCCAAAAACTCCTTTAAAAACCCCTTCACCCAATTTTAAAACGCTTAAATTTCCCCCCACAAATAAAAAAATTAATTTTTCATTCCAACCTTTGGCACCTTTTTTTAAATCCCTTTTCTCCCCGGGCTATACCTACATGTCGGTGGGGGTTCCCCCTCTGCCCCCTTCTTGGGCCGGGAAGAGGCAACCCAAGCGTGTCTTGCCTCCCCCTTTTTTATTCTGGTTGCGGTATATTAGCCCCCTTCCTCCCCCCCTAAAGGGGTTAGGTTGTTTTCCAATTTTGAAAGGGGGAAAGGGTTAATTTTAGTGGGGAAGGAGATTTGTTTTAATAAAAAAACCCAATCTGGTTTACCAAAAAAGGTATACGGTCGGCCAGTTCCCTTTTATCGTTCTTCCCAAATTAGGTTTTCAATTGGGGCCCGGGAAGTAGGGAAGGGTCCCTTGGGGGCCCAAGGGATTGTCCCCCCTGCTCACTTTAACTGCCCTAAAAATGTCCTCTCAAATTTCAATGTGTGAGAAGTACCGTCAGACATTTCCCACAAAGGGGAAGAAGTTACAAGTGTGGGGCCAATTCCAAAATGTTTGGGCGTTCCCCATGGGAAACAAAGGGGCCTTAGCCCAAACTAAAGTGGGGGCCCCGCTATAAATGGACGGGGTCCTCACCACAACATAAATAATGGGTAAATTTTCGAACCAACATATGAAAACCTCAAAGTACCCCAAAAAAGGGTCAGCCTCCGAGGTTTGATTGAAAGAAAACCGGGCCATGGTTTTTAAAAAGGGAAATTTTAAAAAAAATTTCTGATATCTCCCCCCCTGGGGTTTAAGGGGGGGTGTTTTGGGGTGGGGGAGTGGGGTTTTTGGGGGAGAGGTAGGAATTCCCTTAATTTTTTGTAGGTAGTTGGGTTGGTAGGGGAGTGGTTGGGGGGGGTGAAAGCCTTTTTGAATATTGGGGTTTGAGGGCCCTAAAAATGGGTTTGGGTTATGGTCCCAAGGGTGAACGCGGGTTGCGAGGATATTTTTGTATAGCCCCATTCTCTCTCAGTCGGAACCCCTACTGATCCCCCTTTATTTTGGCTGGCAAAAGGGGCCCCTTAAAGCAGACCTTGTGGTGGGGCCCCCGGTTTCCCCTTTTTCTCCGGCGGGTTTTAAAGCCGAAAAAGCCCTTTCGCTACGTCTGTTTTCCCCCTATTGGTGGTGGGGGGTTTGTTTAATTTGTCTCGAGAGGGGCGAAGGGGTTTCCCCCCAGTTGGTTTGGGGGTGGACGTGTTTGGGAGGGTTTGGGGGTCTGGGGGTTTTGTGGAATCGGGGTTACCGGAAAAAAGCGGGGTTCTTTGAGAAACCTGTAGAGGGAAATGGTTTGGGGTAGAAGGGGGGAAAACTTTAAGATTACCCTTGGTTGTCCGGGATGATCTCACTAAAAATAGGGGGCAGGGGGTGATAAGCCATTAAACTTTTGGGGTCTCCTTGTTTTAAAAAACCCAAATGGGTAGGTTGGAGTAAATTTTTGAATGGGGAAAAATGGCGAATTAAAAAAACTCTTTGCCAGAGGTTTTTTTAAACAGCGGTTTCATTTTAGTTTTGGTGGGGGGCTTGAGGGGTTTTCGAAAAAGGGGTTTTGCGGGGCCCCCCAAATTTTAAAGAAAATTTTTCGGAATTAGAAGCCAGGAGGCTGTTGGGGGTTTATGAGACCCCGGAAAATTTCGCGGGTGGGCTACAATCTCTAGCCGATCCGCGGGGGTTTGGGGGCGCGTCTTTGATCCTTAAGTGACGGTTTTAATAGTTTGTTTTAAATTTCGGGTGGTGTATTGGTTAGTGAAATTTTATTAAAAAGGGGAGGTTGGTAGGGTTTTTCGGATGGCCGGACATGGTTGGTTGGGAAATGGTAAAAGGGGGAAAAAATTAAGGCCCCCGGGCTGTGATCCTTTGGGTTTTATTGGGGAAGTTGTATTTTCTGGTACGGGTTTACATGCAGTTTTCCAAAACAGGGGGCCCATTTGGTGGGAAACTATGAAATTTTCGGTAAGGATAAAACTAATTTTACCCCCAAGGGGGTTGGGGCATAATTTCTCGTGGCGAAAATCTTAAATGGGTACGGGAGGTGGGGGTTTTAACCCATATTTTTATGGGAAAAGAGCTTGGGTGTTCCCCCAAGGTTTTAGTCTGGAGGAATAGAATTGTAGGGAATGTAGAAGGGGGTGGGGAGACGATTTGGGACCCCCATGAGAAAAAAAGGGGTGGGAAATTATAGGAAAGGCGGGGGAGGTTTTAGGGGTTGGGAAATTTGTAAAGGGAGTAGCGGCTTAACGTGTGATCATTTTTGGGGGGGCGAAGTCCCCAGGCCCAGGTGTTATTTGTGGGGGGTTGGGGATGGTGGGGAGATAATTTATTAATGGGAAGGGTGGATAACCTGCTCTCTTTCTCCAAAGGGAATGAGGGGCAAGTCTGGATGGGACTTTCCCCGGGAAGTGGTGAGGTGTTTATGAAAATTGGGGGGATTTGGGGACTTTTTGTTTTGGTTGAGGGGGGAAAGGGGGTTTGTGGGGCCCAAGGGGGTTTTGGAAAATGGAGAATTTCTTTGAGAGATTTTAGTTAGCAAAAAAGGGTTCCCCTGGGAAGGGGGTTGGGGTGGGGGGAAAGGGGTTTTCGGGGTTTAAAGGGCTTTGGGGGTTTTAGGGGCCTTTTTGGGTTTTGGTTAAGCGGCAGCAGGTGGCCGATGCACTTTGGCCCCCCCAACGGCCCCCCCTGGTTTCATTTGAGAACCCGGGTTTAATTAAACCCCCATGTGTGGTAATTGAATTTTAATGAAAGACCCCTATCGGTGTTTTCGTAGGGAAAGGGAAAGGGGTAAATAAGGGGAAAGTGGGCCCGGGGAGACTGGGGTTGGGAAAGGAAATTTAAGCCCTTTGTGGGCAGCCCGGGTGGTGTTGCGGTTGGGAATACCCCCACCCTGCCCCCGCCCCAGGAGAACCGCCTTTAAAGGGGGGAAGTTTGCCTTTGGGGGTCCCGGGGGGAGGGCTCGGGCCCTGCTGTGGAGGGTCCATTTTGGAAAGGGGTTTCCCAGAAACCCAACCAAGGCCACGTTTTCAACAGATTTCTCGGGGATGGGGCCCGGGAGGCTCACAGCTGTTTTCCCCCCGTGCCCCGGGGCCGGTGGGGCCTTTGGTGTTGGGGCCCCGTTTCCAGGGCCCCCACTGCCCACTGTGGCCTTTGGAAACCGTTTCCCCCCCAGCCAAAAAGGGCTTGGTCCTGCGGTGGGGTTTCCCGGTCAGTCGTCCATTTCCCGCCACCTTTCCTCCAGTGAGGGTTTTTTTCCTGGAGGACCCTGATGTCTGTTCCCCCGGAGCTTGTTTCCCAGAATTCCCTAGAGAGGGATTGAGGGGGTGATTGGGGGGTTTGGGAAATGAACACACGGGCAAAGGGGGGCTCAAGGGGGATGGCAAAAGGGAGCGTTAATTTCCCTCTAAATTGGGCGGATCGTGCTAAGAAGAGGCGCAAAAGAAAGGGCCCTGGGGAATTTTAGATGGGCTGACCGGGGAAAAGGGGACATTTGGGTTAGGAAGGGAAAATTTAGGGGGGATAAAATTACGGGGTGGGCCCCTTTTTTTAGCTTTCCCAAGTGGGAAGACTAAATTTTCCCTTTAAAGGGGTTTTTGGGCCAAAAAGGGCAGAAATTTTCCCCCCCTGGGTTTTACTGAAAGGGACATGAAGGGGGGGATTCTGTAGACATTGGGAAAAGGGAAAAAAATATGTAACAAAAACCATAAAGCGTTTGTCAATTTGAAAAGCCTATTCTGATATTAAACCCTCAGAAAGGCCCTTTAAAAAAGAATACAAGACCACTTTCATTTGGGGAAAAGATAAACTTACTAAGAAGATTTATTCATAGAAAAAATTTTTTTTCTTTTTTTTTTGCAAGGGATTTGCTTTTCAATACTTTTGCGGCTTCTTCCATACAAAACAACATGGGGAAACGCCACCGGGAAAAACCCTTGTTTCCCCCCCTCTTTTCCGAAACTCCCTCCCCTCTCCCAATGTTCGTTTGGGAGCAATTTTTTCAAAGAAACTAGGAAAATGGAAAGGGACCCCAGATGTCCAAATTTACAGGAAAAGGATACAGAAATTTTTGGCAATATTTCAATGCAATGTTTACTCAGCCTTAAAAAAAAAATCAATTTTATTTGGTCTTTAATGAGGGGGAGGAAAACCTTTTGAACATATTTTATGGGGAGAAGTAAGTCAAAAAGGAGGAATTTCTTTTTGATTTTTTTAGAATCACGGGAAACCTTTGGGGATCATTCCCTTAAAAGGGGAATCTAAAACCCCCCCTGATGGTATGAACACTCACCCAGAGCCCCGGCATCCTGGAAAAGTTAAAAGTCAAGTGGGGCCTTAGGGGGGCATCACTCCCAAACCCAAAATAACGGAGGGGGATGGGGGAAATTCCCGTTTGGGGGCTATTTCAAATCCCCAAAAGGTGATGGGGGTTTGAAAAGGGTGCCAAAACCCAAAATGTCAAGGGAAAATTTGGGAAAAATCGGGGGGGGCCCCCAGGACTGAGGAAAGGGGAATTTTTTTATTCCCATCCCCAAAGGCAAAAGCTAAAGAAAGCTCGACATCAGCAAAAAATTTCCCCTCATTTCAAACGCTAGGGAAAGTAATTTTAAAACAAAATTTTTGCAAGGGCAGGCTTCCAAAAGTATGTGAAAAACCATGAACTTTTGATGTTCAAGCTTGGATTTTTGAAAAGGGGAAGGAACCAGAAAATCAAATTGTCAGGCACCACTGGATCTTTAAAAAAGCAAGAGAGTTCCAGAAAAACATCCCAAATTCTGCTTTTTGGCCCATGCCCCCAAACCTTTGGGCCTTGTGGATCACAACAAAAATGTTGGGAAAATTCTTCAAGAGAAAGGAATAAACCCGACCACCCGACCTGTTCCTGGGGAAATCTGGGATGCAGGTGGAAAAAACAACCGTTAGAACTGGGGCATGGAACAACAGACTGGTTCCCAAATTGGAAAAAGGGGTTTTGATCAAGGGGTGCATATGGGTTTCCCTTCTTATTTAACTTATAAAGCAGAGGACATCCTGAGAAAAAGCTGGACTGGATGAAGCACAAAATGGAACAAGATTGCCCGGGGAAATTTCAATAAACCCCAAAAATGCAGATTGACAACACCCTTTGGGAGAAGGAAAATGAAAAAAAGGCTAAAGAGACTCTGGGGTGAAAAGTAAAGAGGGGAAATGAAAAAGTTGGGTTTAAAGCTCCCAAAATTTAGAAAAAATTGATCATGGCCCCCCCTCCGGGCCCGTTTACTTCATTGGGAAATAAATTTGGGGGGGAAAAAAATGGGGAAAAAAAGGGGGGCTGGGCTTTTTTTGGGGGGGGGGGGGGGGCAAAATTTTCCCATGGTGGTGGGTTGCAGCCATGGAAAATTTTTAAAATGCTTACTCCTTGGAAGGAAAAAAATAAAGGCCAACCCAAACAGCATAAAATTAAAGCAGAGGGATTACTTTGTCAACCAAAGGGCCGCTAGTCAAGGGTTATGGTTTTTCCAATAGTCATGGGATTGGGGGGTGTGAAGTTGGACTATAAAGGGGGCTGAGGGGCCCAAGAATTGGAATTTTCTTTTGAAAAATTTTGGTGTTGGAAAAAAGACTCTTGAGAGCCCCCTTTGGGCTGCATTTGGGGAAACCCAAACCCGTCCACCCAAAGGAATTTTCCTTTTTGGGGTTTCATTTTAAAAGGAGTGATGCTGGCTTTAAACCCCCAATATTTGGCCCCCTGAAAGGAAGGCTGACTCATTGGGAAAAAACCCTGGGTGCTGGGGGGAAAATTGAGGCCAGGGGAGAAAGGGGATGACAGAAAGGGTGGATGGTTTTGGGGGGGCAAACACTGACTCAAAAGGGCATGAGGTTTTAGGGAAACTCTGGGATTTTGGGGATGGGGCGGGAAAGGGCCCGGCGTTTCTGCAGTCCATGGGGGGCGCAAAAAGTTGGGCACCCACTTGCGGGACTGAATTTAACTGAAACCAAAACCCCCTCGGGGGGACTCCTTGATGCCCTTGGGGCCCGTCCCATCTTTTTTCCCTTGGGGGCTGCAGGGGAAGGCCCAAAACACACTCCCCTGCACATGCAGACCGTGCCATCTGTTCCTCTTTACGATTCACTATTGCCTTTTTCGATTCCTTCTGTCTCATCCGGGAAAAACTACTTCTTCCTCCCCCTCCTCCCCTTTCCCTTTCCCTTTTAAACATTCTTTTTTGTGGTGGTAAATTTTCAAATAAACCCGACACGTTTTCTGGTTCCTTTTATCCTGCCACTTTCAGTCTCCCTGAAGTTATTTTTTTTCGGAAAACTTTTTTTTTCTTTGGACCTTTCCAAGGGGGGGTTTTGACAATTGGGGGGGCCCCGGGGGGGGATTGGGGGGTTTATTCCAAACCTTTCTGGTGGGAAAACCCTTTGGGCCGAGGGGAAGGGGGGGTTTGGGGGGTTTCCCTTTTTTGGTTTATTGGGGAAATTTTCAAAAGACCCTTGGGGGTTTTCAAAAATTGGGGGGCTTTTTTAAGGGGGGAGGGGGGAGCACGACAAAACCCTGGGCCTTTTTCCGGGTCCCTTTTTCCTTTTTTTAATGGGATGGGGGGCCCCATGGCCAAGGCCAAAACCTTTTAGTTCCAAAACCCAACCCCCTTAAGGAAAAAATGGGCCCCCCCCTTTTTTTTCCACCTTGGGGAAAAGTTTTTTTTGTTTTTTTTTTTTTTTGGGACCCCCCCAACCCAGGAAAAATCAACCCAAATGGGTGTTGGGTCCCCCTTACCCCGACAGGGCCCCTTTTCAGCAGAAGGGCCCCATTTTGTCCTTTTTTTGCCTTTTGGGGGGAAAGGTTTTCGAGAAGCAAAATTTTACCTGTAAATCCGGTAGCCACTCTTTACCTGGGGGCACAGGGGGGTAACCCGGGAAAAAAATTAAAAACTAAGCTGCAGCTAAAGATATTGAAAGTCGCAATGAAGATGGAAGATCCTGGTGCTGCACCTAAGACTCGACACAGCCAGATTAAATAAGTAAATTTTTAAGAGTAGAATAGTACAGGAGAGCTTTAAAAAAGAAAAAAAAAAGCCCTTGTCCAACTAAGATGGCTCTGGGTTTGCTCATGCTGCCCTGAGGACTGAGGGATCATGGATAGCTCTCCAACTTTTTTCCTCTGCAAACACAGGCAGGGACACGGGAAAATGGGGCTGGCTGATGTCCACACAAATATGAGCAGGAAGAAGCCCCTGGTGGTTTTTAAAATGTCCAAAAGAACAGTTTTCTTCTTGGGGCCCCCCAATGCCCTGAGCCCTTCCCCGGCCTCTTCAGTCCAGGGCTTTTGGGGGGGGGAAAAAAGACCCATGTGCAAACTTTCTTGCAAATTTCTGAGGTTTTCCTTTAGTCCCCTGTCCCCAAATTCTTTGCGACCCCATGGACTGTAGCCCACCAGGCTCCTCTGTCCATGGGAATTCTCCAGGCAAGAATACTGAGTGAGTTGCTATGCCCTCCTCCAGGGGATCTTCCCCACATAGGGATCGAACTTGCATCTCTTACGTCTCCTGCACTGGCACATGGGTTCTTTACATGAGTGTCACCTGGGAATCCCAAAAGATCCCACAGAACACACCAACTCTTCAGAAAAGCTTAAACCCTCCCCTTTTTGGTTTTTTGAAACCTTTTCCACTCTTGGTCCATCGGGACTTGCTGGTGCCTCCCTGTATCTGCCTACGCAGTCCCTGCATGGGATGGCCTCTTCCCCTTTCCCCGTAAACCTGCTCCTTCCCCTCTTACAGCGAGACTCACTGCCCTCTGCCACAGTTCCTCCAAACCTCCGCGGGTGAACACCAGAGTCCCCCTCTGAAGCCCCGCCCCACCCCCGACCCTCTCCTCCTTCGTCTGTACATGCTCAAGACCGGTTCTGTGCTCCCATCATGTGTCCTGCGGATCCCTGAGTACCTGACATGCAGGCAGGATGGGTCTAGCTGGGCTTCTCAGTGGTGCCGCCAGGCCTTCGCAAGGAATTGGCACTGAAAGTGCTCATAGTAGGAATAAAGGAAAGAACAATGGTAGATGGGTGGATGCCTGCCTCGGCCCCCCCTGTATAATTACTAAAAGGGAGTGCCTTTTTGGGGGGTGGGAAAAAATGGACATTTTCCCGGGACACCCCACAGTGTTTTTTGGGAAACCCGCTTTACACAAGGGAAGGGTAGGATTTTCCCTTTTCCCAAAATTTTTTTTTGTTTTTGAGTTAAAAATTTACAAAAGGTTTACATTCACCATTCCAACCCCTTTAAGGGGGTTAGGGGTGGGTTTTTTTGGGTATTGGGGGCGGGGGAAAAGTGGGGGGGTTGGGGTTTTTTAAAGGGTTTTGGGTGAAGGGGGGGGGTGGGTTGGGGGGTGGATGAAAATTCCCAAATGGGGGGGAAAAAGTGGGGGAAGGGAAAAAACCCATTTATTTGGGAAAAAAGGCATTTAAACAGGGTTTTTTTGTCCAAAAAAAAAAAAGCATACCTGTTTTCCCGATTGGTTAAATAACAGGAATCCCCCCGAAAAAAAAAAGGGTTTCCCCCCCACCACCCCTCCACCCCAAACCGGGAAACCCCCCTTTGGGGAATGCCCTTTTAAGACCAACCCTTTTGCCCCGTAAAAGTTGTCCCCCCCAAGGGACCCCTGGGAGGGTCCGTGGGCCCCCAGGGGGGGGGGCCTTTCCCGGTTGTATCAGCAGTTTAAAGGGAATCCCCGCCGGGCCCTGCAAGGACACAGGAGATGGGGCTTTAAACCCCTGGGCAGGGGAAGGGGTCCCCTGGGAAAACAAATGGCAACCCCCCTCCAGTCTTTCCTTTTCCTTGGGGAAAAAAACCCTGGGGCCCAAAGGGAAACCTTTGGGGCCCCACAGCCACACCCGAAGCTGGGGGGGGCACGAAAAACAGACAGGACTTTCAGGGGACAAGGAAGCAGTACACCATGAGCCTTGGGGGCCTCCCCTATGTTTGGTTCTCCCGTGACCCCGTTTGGCCCCGGAGGCCCACCATGGAAAATTTTTCCCAGGCGTGGACAAAGAATGGGTTTGGGGGGGGAGAAGTAACCCCCCATCCTTAGACAAAACGAAAAGACGGGGGCCCATTTCTTTTAAAATGTTTTCCTTGGCTTCCCCGGTGGGTCAGTAGGGGAAGAAACCACCTGCCAAAGGGGGAGACATTGGGGGGGTTTTATCCCCATCGGGGAAAGACCCCCCAAGCCGCGGGGAGGAACCCCGGGGACCGCTCCACAAAAAGGGGGGCTAAAAGCCAGGGGCCCCTAGAGCTCGGAAGTCACCCAAATAGCCGAGACCCCCGGGGGCCCCCGGACCCATGGTTTCCTTTTCAACAAGAGGGAGCCACTGCCCAAAAGAAGCCCGAAACCCCCACAAATTCCCCGGAAAAAACCCGAGCAAACCCGACCCCCCAGGTTCTGCTAAGGGTTTTCCGGGGCCAATCCTTTTTCTTATGTTTACTTGAAAGGGGGGAAAAACAAGGGGGCTTCCCGCACCAAAAGAAGGACCCCTTTACTTTAGAACAAAGGGATCCAAAAAATTTTGATGGGGAAAGCTGTATGGGGTTTTTCATTTGAGACCTTTCACCAATATTCCGTGGGGGGGGTTTCAGGGGGCACACCGCTTTCACCAAAGACCCGTGAAAATACGACTTTTTAAATGTTAAACCCCCCCAGCCTTAAGGGTAGCCCCGGGATGGCTTTTCTTGGAGCTCGGAAAATTACAGTGGGGAACCCCCTGCCCCAGAAAATGGGGGAAATCAATTTCAAAATGGGGTGACCCCAGCTCCCAAAATTTGGGAAGGGAGTTTCTTAAAAAAGGGGAAATTTGGGGGTTCGTTTAAATTGGGAATCCCTTTCCCCCAAGTCCCTTTTTGGGCCCCCCTGGACTAGGGGAAACACCCCCTGGCTCCTCTGTCCCCCCAAAAGGGTTTCCCCCAGAGTTCGCGGGGCAAAATTTATGTCTTTTGGAAACCAAATGCTTAATCAACCCGAGCAAAAGGTGGGCCCATGCTCCCTTTAATTTGGGCAGCAAGGGCAATTTCTGCAAAGGAGGAGGTGACTCAACAAAAGGAACAAAGGCCCGGTATAAGAAAGAGCTCTAAAAAAGTGGGAAAAAAAGGTTTAATAAAATCAAGAAACAAAAAATAAAGTCAAATATTTCCCTCAGTCAATTCGTCTTAAAGACCCCCGGGAAACCTTGGGGTGTATGTTTCTTTTTCAGCACTACTTACAAATTAGCCAAAGGAATTATGGAAACCACCCCATGGCCCCTTTAACAGCAAAGGATAAAGAAGGGGTGTAGTACATAAAATTTCAGAAAAATAATTTTTTTTTTTTTTTAGTCCTAAATCATTTTTTCTGACTCTTTTCCCTTTATACCTTGTCTTCTTTTCCCCATAAAGTTTTCCCCTAAGCATGGTTTTGACTCTTTTCCTCAAAACCTTGGCCCTTTTTATTTGGGGGTACCTGTTTTTTCCCTCTGGCGGTTCCCAAAAATTCCCAAATTAAAGTGCAAAAGAAAATTTCCCTTTAAATGTGTCTGACCCCGCGACCCTAAAAATTTTTTGGGGGCCCGCGGGGTTTCCTTTTGTCCTTGGGGTTCTTTCAGGCAAGAATAATGGGGGTGGGTTTTCCCTTGGCCCTCCCCCAGGGGATCTTTGGGCCCCGGGACAAAACCCCGTGTCTTTTTTAAAAGGGCCCCCTTTAAATTTGGAGGGTTTGGGTTCTTTAAACCCCTAAGGGGGCCACCTGGAAAGCCTGTTCCTGAGTTGTATCTTTGAATAATAATCCCAGGACTTCCCTGGTGGTCCAGTGGTTAAGAATCCGCCTGCCAAGGCAGGGGACATGAGTTCAATCCCTGGTATGAGAAGATCCCGCATGCCTCAGAGCAATTAGACCTGTGGCCTCAAGGACGGAAGGCCGAGGGCCTGGAGCCTGTACTCCGCAACAAGAGAAGCCACCACAAGGAGAAGCCCGCGCACCACAACTAGAAGAAGGCCGTGCACAGCAAGACACCCAGCGCAGCCAAAACTTAATTAACAAAGAAGCAGTAGCCCAAGTACCATGGATCCCTCTCCTGTTACATGGCCTCTCTCTCTGAGCCACACCTGTGGCCCCCTGGAGAAGTCCCGCTGATCAATCAATGGCAAAAGAGAAAACTTGGGGCTAGTTTACAGAGAGTTCTGCTTGATGTGCAGACACAATGTGAAAGGGGGAAACTGCAGCATGACAGACCCTTTCTGAAACTTCCCTGAAAGCCAGAGTGAAGAGAGATCCTCGGGGGGAGGGGGGGGGGGCAGGGGCAGGGGAAGGAACTTCAGACAGGGCACCTGACTGTCCATTTCACTTGGAAGGAAGAATGGCCAGAGGTGTGATTATACACTGATTCACAGGCTGTGGCCAATGGCTTGGCTGGGCCGTCAGGGATTTGGTTAAGAACATGACTAGAAAATTGGTGTCAAGGAGATCTGGGACAGAAATATATGGATAAACCTCTCTGAATGCTCACCGTTCACCTCAGCAGGAGATTTAAATAATCAAGTGGATAGAATGACCTGTTCTGTGAACACCTGTCAGCCTCTTTTTTTTTTTTAACATTTATTTACTTATTTTTGGCTGCACTGGGTCTTCATTGCTGTGCGCGGGCTTTCTCTAGTTGCAGGGAGTGGGGGCTCCTCTTCACCGCAGTGGCTTCTCTTGTTGCAGAGCGCAAGCTCTAGGGTGCTCGGTCCTCAGTAGTTGCAGCCCGTGGGCTCTGGGCCCAGGGTCAGTAGTTGTGGCACACGGGCTTAACTGCCCCAGACCAGGGATCGAACCCACATCCCCTGGGCTGCCAGGCAGATTTTCAACGGCAGGACTACCAGGGAAGCCCCAGTCAGCCTCTTTCCCCAGCTACCCCTGCCTTCGACTGGTGGGCTCACAAATGTAGTGGCCACGGTGGTGAGGATGCAAGTCATACGTGGACTCAGCAACACAGCCTTCCACTCACCAAGGCTGACCTGGCTACAGCCACCGCTGAGGGCCCAGTCTGTCAGCCCCGAGACCCGCCAGGCCTCAGGTAGGGCACTGCTCCCCAGGGTGATCAGCCAGTTACCTGGTGGCGGGCTGATTGCAGTGAGCCATCTCCGTGGTAAAAAGGCAGCCTTCTGTTCTTACTGGGACCGGCAGGTACTCTGGAAAAAGATCTGCCTTCTCTGCAAGCAAATGTCTCTGCCCAAACTACCATCCATGGCTGCCTTGGTGGTCCAGAGGTTGGGAATCCACCCACCAATGCAGGAGACACGGGTTTGATCCCTGGGCCGGGAGGATCCCACCCGCCTCAGAGCAACTAAGCTCAGTGTTACAGCCGCTGAGCCCGAGAGCCACGGCTACGGAAGCCCGCGTGCCCTAGAGCCTCTGCTCCGCAACCAGAGAAGGCCACCGCAATGTGCACCGCACCGAAGGGAAACCCCTGCTCACCGCAACGAGAGAAAACCTGAGTGCAGCCACAAAGACCCAGCGCGACCAAAAGTAGAAAAAGCATTTTCATTTTTTAATAACAATAAGGAAATTCAGGCAGGGAACTCCGCAACAGGAGAAGCCACCACAATGAGAATCCCACGCTCCTCAACTAGAGAAAGGCCGTACACAGCAACAACTGCTGCTGCTGAGTCACTTCAGTCGTGTCCGACTCTGTGCGACCCCATAGACGGCAGCCCACCAGGCTCCCCCATCCCTGGGATTCTCCAGGCAAGAATACCGGAGTGGGTTGCCATTTCCTTCATTCCTCTCCAAGCATGAAAGTGAAAATTGAAAGTGAAGTCGCTCAGTCGTGTCCGACTCTTAGCGACCCCATGAACTGCAGCCTTCCAGGCTCCTCCGTCCATGGGATTTTCCAGGGAAGAGCACTGGAGTGGGGCGCCATTGCCTTCTCCGACACTGCAACAAAGACCCTCATGATGTTAGGCAGAACCCCGTGGTGTGGGGACTGCTGCATTTCCTCCGCTGTCCACCAGAGGGCAGCAGAGTTCCTCCACGGCCTCGAGTCTCCCCAAGGGTGTCAGACCTCCCTCAGCCCAGCAGTCAGACCCTCACCGGTGTCACCTCAGTCCACAGTTCTCCTCGCTCTTCACGCCCCCCACACTGGACTCCAGCACCTCCTCCATACAGCCAGGCGTGGGCCCACTTCACACCATGAGGAACTACTATTCCTTCAGGTCTTCGGTGTGTGTCCCCTGGAAGCTGTGGCCCCACTAGACCCCCAAGGAGAAAGAAGGAGGATCCCTCTCACCCGGCGTTCCTCACGCCCCCTTTCCAGCCCCTCAGTCCTTTTCTGGAGGCTTCCGATGGGAATAGAACACAACCTTCTCACAGCCTCTGAGAACCGTGGGAAGACCCTCAACGTGACAGTTGCCTCTGACTCTTTGCGACCCCATGGCTGTAGCCCACCAGGCTCCTCTGTCCATCTGATTCTCCAGGCAAGAATACTGGACTGGGTTGCCATGCCCTCCTCCAGAGGATCTCCCCCACCCAGGGACTGAACCCTGGTCTCCTGCATTGCAGGCGGATTCTTTATCAGCTGAGCCACCGGGGAAGCCCCCAGTGTTACAAAGGGAAATAATATCCTGCTTCGGATATCCTGGGGTCTCTGTGTCATGCTGACAGACCCCAGACCAGAATACGGCAGAGGCCGACACTGGGGGGAGGGCGGCGACCTCTCGGTTGACTTGTCACCATCAGCCTTGCTATAGAAAGTGTGCTCCACAGTCCAGTATGGTCAGCATCACCTGAGAGCTTGTTAGATGCAGACTCTTAGGTCCACCCCACCCCTGCTGAGTCGGGCTCTGCATTTTAACAGGATCTGCAGACCCTCCCTGTGCATCAAAGTTGGGGAGAGGCTGCTCCCGCCCCACATTCTGGAGTCTCAGCCAGGCTGGGCAAGCACATGACCTGTGTGGCTGCTGAAGCAGCTTTCCTAAGGTCCCTCTGGGGGGTTCAAAGTCTTCATGAAGCTCCACAGGTGGTTCCCATGCACCGTGGGGACACTGTCCCTATGACTAGAGTTCCCGATGCACCTCCTCCCCACCCCCCAGGCTCCTGCTCTGCAGGGGAGAGCCAGAAGGAGAACATGAGGCTGGAGACTGTGGAAGCCGGGAAGCTTACTGCACCCCCCAACTGAGACCTACAGGGGAACGCCCAGGACAGGAGCCCCAAGGAGGTGCTCTCCCCAACAGTGGGGGAACTGCATACGTGTGTGTGTGTGTGTGTGTCTAGGGTGAGAAGTCAAGCTGCCAAAGGCAGAAACAGCAGCGCTTCCCAGGCAAATGAAATGTAACAGAAAGGGAAGAGGGAAGAGGAGAGAAGGCAGGCGGGAAAGAGAGAGGAGGGAGAGGGTGGGGCCTGGGCAGAGACCCCGCCCCCGGGCCTCTTGAACTAGCAAGTAGTCTGCCCCGGGAGGAGGCCCAGCAAAGAGGGGGAAGCCGAGCTCACACAGCAACTGCAGGGCTTGTGAGCGTTTCTGGAGCAGAAGTTCTCCTCACAGAGAGAGGGACGCAGCAGACAGCAGGCACCATGGAGCCCCCCTCAGGCCCTTCCCGCAGACGGTATGTCCCCTGGAACAGGCACCTGCTGGCAGGTGAGTGGGGACAATTTTCAGGGAGTGGGCAGAGACAGTTTTCAGGGAGAACAAGAGACTGGGTGGGATCACTGGGGGAGACAGGGCTCTGAGAGGGGACAGAGGACTTCTGTTCAGACCTGAGGGCAGAGGACAGGAGAGCAGGGAAGGGTGGGGGGCTCAGCCACAGGAGACTCTCCATGAACTAGAACTGGTGAGGGGCAGGAAAACTTCAACTAGTGTAGCTTTTACAAGTTATTCTTCACTGAGCAGTAACTGTTGAAAACTGATGACGATAATAATAACTTATGTCTGGGTGTCACTACAGAAAAACACTTAACCGCGACGCTAAACATTGTCCTTACCCAGCACCCTCAGAAACTGACAAAACCAGACTGTGGAATTCCTGGGACCTCTCATTCCTTCATCCCCAGGTACAATGTCTGGAGCCTGGTCCTGGCACTGCGTTTCAAGCAGGATCAGACAAGCCCCTGCCCTCACGGAGCTTACACTCTGTGGGGAGGAAGACAGACAAGCAGAGAAATCTAGAATGTGCTGTCAGGCGCTGACAGGCGTCATGCAGGAAATGGAGCAGGGAAGGGTCAGCAAGTGAACACGGAGGGCCTTTAGAGCAGGTGGGGGGGGGGGGGGAGGACATCTCCCAAGAGGCCTCTGAGTGTGAGCAGGTGTGTGAGGGCAGTGAGGGAGTGAGCCGGGGGACAGCTGGGGAAACAGAGGAAATACAGAGCCCAGAGGGGCTGAAGTGATGGGGGTCATGCTGCTGACCTTGAACCAGGAGGACACACACACACACACACAGGCTGAGGGATGAGGAGAGCTGCTTAGGACCCCGGGCACCATTTTCCCATCCCCCACACAGGTCAGAACATTAACTGATTTCTCTCTCTTCCCTCCTAGTCTCACTCTTAACTTTCTGGCCCCTGCCCACCACTGCCCAGCTCACTATTGAAGTGGTGCCCCCACTTGCTGCAGAAGGATCGGATGTTCTTCTACTTGCCCACAACGTGACAGAGAATCCTCTAGGCTATTCCTGGTACAGAGGAGAAAGGGTAGAAAACAGCCTGCTAATTGCATCATATAGAGCAGACACTAATGTAACTACCACTGGGTCTGTACACAGTGGACGGGAGACACTTTACCCCAATGGAACCCTGCTGATCCAGAACATCACCCAGAAAGACACAGGATCCTACACCCTGCTCATTTTAAAGAATGATTTACAGACAGAAAGACAGACCGGACACCTCAACATACACCGTGAGTGCTTCCTCTTACCTCGGGGTGTTGGGGTGGGAAGCAGTTGAATTCTGCTTTGACAGACCCGGATGGTGCCTCCATCTCCCTCTACATTATGTGCCGTGTTGGGGGTTGAACATTTAGTGCAGGACACACATAATGGAGACAAACTCCGAAGGGTCAGAATTCCACTCAGGGGATCTGGACCCTGCAAACACCGTGAAGAAAGAAGGATGGTCTGATGGGAGGGACTCAGCAGAGGGAGAGAACTCTCAGTCCAGCCCCCCTGGGTCCCTCCCTGCAACCATGACCCTAAGGAAGACCCTGCAGGACTCAGTAGGGGCCTGGCCTGAGGGATCCTCACAGAGAAGCTCAGGCCCACGGGGAAGCCCCTCCCCAGACCCTGTCCCAGGTCCCGGCTCCAGTGACCACGGAGAACCTGGGCCACTGGTGGGTGTTGGCCTCCTAGGCGGGGCTGACTGGGGCGGATGATTCCCCAGCTCCCTGAGGCCAAGGTTTCTCAGCAGGTCACTGGCCAGGGCTCAGCCCCAAGAGCCGCGTCTGAGCAGGGGTGAAGTCCAGTCCTTCCCCTGAGACTCAGCATGGAGAGCAGGCTAGGCTGGGTCCCCACGTCATTAGCCGACTCCCTGGGCCTCAGTGGAGTCTCCAGAGGAAGGTCAGCGTCCCCAAGAAGGACCAGAAGAGAGAAGACCCTCCCGGCAGCTCCTCATCCCGCAGTGGGCAGCCCAGGGAGCCCACTCCTGTGGACGCGAATAATAATAGAGGCAGGGTTTTCTTTTTAAAAGTATTTATTTATGTATTTATTAGGCTGCATCAGGCCTTCATTACGTCATATAGGATCTTTCGTTGTAGTTCCCGGGCTTTGTTGGTCCACTTAGTTACTCCGAGGCCTGTGGGATCTTAGTTCCAAAACCAGCAGAACCTGCATCTCTAGCATTGCAGGGCAGATTCTTAACCACTGGACTACCAGGAAGTCCCTAGAAACAGTTTCTATGTCCAGCTTTAGACCAGCTAATTATTCATGATTTAAGGTTAATACACAGACAACATGGCACTCCTGACACCATTTACCATTTATTCTGTTTTACTGAAGACAAGCTCAGTAAAATACAGGGAGATACAGTCAGTGAATCAGAGTCACACAGACCATGAGTGGCCAGTCAGGGGAAATATGTGTGGAAGGGTCAGGCCAACATCACAGCCCCACCCTCTCCTCCCTCCCAGGGGCCTTATCTAGGAACCCGGAAACCAAGTGTTGGTTCAGATCCTTTCTCCTTGGGCATCCTCAACCAGAGGGAGATTCTAGTGTGAAAAGTTAAGGGAAATGGACAGTTAATCCCGTTTACTCTGCAACTAGAGCTTCCCAGGTGGCCTCTAGTGGTAAAGAACCCACCTGCCAATACAGGAGATGTCAGAGAAACGGGTTCGATCACTGGGTCAGGAAAATACCCTGGAGGAGGGCATGGCAACCCAGTCCAGGATTCTTGCAAATTACCTGCATCAACAATCAAATTAGTGACAGGAATGTCCAGGCCTCCCCTCCTTAGGTAGCCGATGTACAAGCTCCTCGAACTGAGTGAACCAGAGATCTTTTATTTGCTGGTTATTGGAGGTGTTGGGTGTCACTCCCACTGGAGTAAAATGGAAAGGACTCAGTCCACTTCCTCACTCCCCATCTACACCTGCACCCAGCACAGGGCCTGACAGGCTCTCAGTGTTTCTCTGGGGAAGGAAGAATGGAAGGGAAAAGGACGGATGAATGATCTGTGATCTCTTCAGACCCTGGAATCTGGATGTAGAGTCCTAGGAGGCTCTAGCCACGCCTGCCGCCTGTCTTTCCAGGGAGGGGACTGGTGTTTTATCCTCTGACCACCTGCCTCTAAAGCGCACTGGGAGCCAAGTCTCACCGCAGCTGTGGGGCTGCTCTGCCGTGGGAGGGTTTCCAGGGGTGGGGGGCAGGGGGCCTGCTTCTGGGCCACAGTGGGGCTCTTAGACCTCTGGATGTTTGAAGTCACTTGAAACCCCCACTTTGAAGTCACTTGTAAGTGGATATTTCTCGCTTTCTGCTCTTTCCATGTCTCTCACCTTCCTCCTTCATTTCAGCCGGGACTGGCCCTGCTCTGCACAGCAACCTGCCCTGAGATTCGTGCGTGCACTCTCAGTCATGTTTGACTGTTTGCTCCTCTGTCCATGGAATTTTCCAGACAAGTATACTGGAGCCAGTTGCCATTTCCTTCTCCAGGGAATCTTCCCAACTCAGGGATCAAACTCAGGTCTCTTGCATCTCCTGCATTGGCAGACAGGTTCTTTCCCAGCTGAGCCACTAAGGAAGCCCTTGCCCCCCACCCTTGTTCATTCACTTAGTCATGTCTGACTCTTTGCAATCTTACGGACTGTAGGAGCTCGCCAGGCTCTTCTGTCCATAGAATTTTTTCAGGCAAGAATACTGGCAAGTGAAAGTGAAAGTGTTAGTTGCTCAGTCATATCCGACTCTTTGTGACCCAGTGGACTGTAGCCTGCCAGGCTCTTCTGTCCATGGAACTCTCCAGGCAAGAATACTGGAGCAGGTTGCCATTTCCTTCTCCAGGGAATCTTCCCAAACTCATGTTTCCTGCACTGGCAGACAGGTTCTTTACCAGCTGAGCCACTGGGGAAGCACCGCCCCCCCCCAAATCCTTAAGCCTTCCACAGATACTTCCCCAAATAACTGACTGCCCTGTTCCCAACCTGGCTTCTGGCCAGGTGCACCCTCCCAGGCAATAGTAAAGGAGTCAGAAATCTGGGAGCAGCAGCCTCTGTGGGGCTCCAGCACAAGCCACTTTCCCCAGGTCACCAGGAGAATGAGCTTCAGCTTTGCCTTGGTCCAGGGGTCTTTCCCTCCATGGTGCCAGCCGGTGGAATCATGCCACGTGACAAGGATATGTAGCCCCCCCCCCCCCCCCCCACCGATCTATTCCCTAATGTAACTCAAGCAGGAAGCTAAAGGCAGCAAGACAGGTCTGCAGTCCCCAGGGGCTCATGGGCTCACTTCACCTCTTTAACTTGTGACTCACAGCCTTGTCCTGGTGTGACCCTCCCGTTCCTCTCAGGGATTCCCAAGACCTTCCCAGGATGGGACTGACAGACCTGTGCCATCTGATTGCTTTATTGCCTACTTCATCACCCGTGTGTCCTCAGGATGTCACCTTTATCACAGGGTGGGATGCTCTCCGACGATGAGGGGCCCAAGCCACTGTCTTTTCACTTAGCCTTGGCCCGACTCAGACAAATTTGATCAAACACTTAGTTGTGTTTTCTGAGGCAGAGAGAAAAAAACAAGCATGCCACATGCCTGTGGTGGGCCCCCTTCCCATTTGCCTGATTTGCAGTGGAAACTGGCGAGAGGGACCTCTTCCTCTAACTTTATTAATAGAACACATATCAGTTCTGGGCTTCCTTGCTGGCTCAGACAGTAAAGAATCTGCCTACAGTAAGGGAGACCTGGGTTCATTCCCTTGGTTGGGAAGGTCCCCTGGAGGAGGGCATGGCAACCCACTCCAGTGTTTTTGCCTAGAGAATCCCATGGACAGAGGAGCCTGGAGGGCTGCAGTCCATGGGGTCGCAAAGAGTCAGACAAGACTGAACGACTGAGCACATATCATTTCTGCTCTTTGAGATCATTCCTCCCTTTTTTAAAACAGAGACTCCACTTGCCCTCTGATTCATTCTGTCCTCTTTTTCTTTAAACTTTAATGTCCATTTATTTATTTATTTGTGGTTCTGCTGCACACGCGCTCTCTCTAGCTGCAGGGAGTGGGGGCTATGCTCCGTTGCGGTGCACAGGCTCCTCACTGTGGTGGCTTCTCTTGTTTCGGGGCACGGGCTTCAGTAGTCGCAGCACTCAGGTACTGGAGCCCAGGCTCAGTAGTTGTGGAGCACGGGCTTAGTTGCCCCATGGCATGTGGGATCTTCCCGTATCAGGGGTCAAACCCACGTCCCCTGCATTGGCAGGCGGATTCTTTACCACTGAGCCACCAGGGACGTCCCCGTGTGTTATTTCTGCTCAAACACCCAGTTCCAGGCTGTGCTGCCCAGTCTTCTTGGGGTTTAAGGACTAGGGGAATGCCCATCATTACCCATCTCTAGGAAACCTTGGGAATTGAGGAGACGGTGAAGACATGTCTCCATCAGGCAATGTAGGTCTGTGCAGCTTGAAGGGACTCAAGGACCTGCCCAGTCCAGGTGAGCACCCCAGGGCCATGGCCAGAGGAAGCAAGTGGTCTCTGAGTCACAGGCCTGGGATTATGCTATCAAACTCTGACACCTGACTGACACTTGAGGAAGTCTGTGCTTCTTCCAGACATAACAGCAGATGGCCTCACACTCTCTGAGCTCAGATATTCATGCATTTGTCTCGTGATACACAGACCTGCCTTATTCTTTAAGGGCTCAGTCTGGCTGAGAGGAGAAAGATGGCAACCCTGATTGAAAATGCTTTTAGAGGAACCCAAGATATAAAAGGGGCAATGTTCTCTCTGTTATCTGCACAGCGGTGCTACCCACACCCGTCATCACCAGCAACAACTCCAACCCCTGGGAGCACGAGGACACTGTGGTGTTAACATGTGGATCTGAGACCCAGAACACCTCCTACATCTGGTGGATCAACAATCAGAGCCTCCCCAACAGCACCAGGCTGGAACTGTCTGAGGACAAGAGGACTCTCACTGTGTTCAATGTGACAAGGAATGACACAGGACCCTATGTGTGTGAAGCCCGGAACCCAGTGAGTGTCAGCCGCAGTGACCCATTCACCCTGAATGTTCTCTGTGAGTAACCTCTGTTCCTATGTGGTCCAGGCCACCTGGCTGAATTTACAGTGCCGGAGGCCAGGCCGTACCCATCCCTCTTAGGTCCCAATGCATGGAGCCTCACCTTTGGACACCCAGGCTGGCCATGACTTCCTGTCCCAGGCAAGCCCAGGCAGGCCCAGCCTTGAGCCAAGACTGCTCTGTCTTGAGAGGCTCAGGGTCACCAGCCTGTGATGGGAGAAACAGGTTAATGTCTCAGACGCAGGATGAGTGAAAATGAAGGGGTAGTTATTGTTGGGAAACTGTAAAACAAGACTGTCCCTGACTCAGATATTTAACTCTTCTACACAGTCCAGGAAGACTGAGTTGGGCCATAAGAAATTATGTAACAGAAAGTGAATGCCTCCCCCACTTTATGGAAGTCCCCTTGGCCCCAGAGATATACAGAGCTGCCAGGCCTGCCTTCACGGAAGTGTAAATAAGGAATGGGACTTGATTTTTTTTAAACTGGAGGATAATTGCTTTACAGTGTTGTATTGGTTTCCCCCATACAACAGCGTGAATTGGCCATTAGTATACATAAGGTCCCCTTTTTCTTCAGTCTCCCTACCAACCCCCACCCCCCGCCCAGGTTGTCACAGAGCACCAGGCTGAGCTCCCTGTGTTATACACAACTTCCCACTAGCTGGCTATTTTACATATTGGGGGCTAAATTTTTTTCAATTTATGTATTTTCATTTACTTATTTGGCTGCACTGGGTCTTAGTTGTGGCATGTGAGATCTGGTTGTGGCATGAAAACTCTTGGTTTCAGGATGTGGGATCTAGTTTCCGGACCAAGGATCAAACCTGAGCCCCTTGCATTGGGAGTGTGATGTCTTAGCCACTGGACCACCAGGGAAGTCCCTGAAATTTTTTATAGTCAAAGAAAATTGTGGGAAAAGGTCCAGGAAAGTTAATTAAAAAAAAACAAAAAACCTCCATTTGATGATGAGGATGTTAGACATATGGGCTGAGAAGAGGGTCCTGGTGCTGATACTACGGAGATGTCCAGGGAGACTGGTCAGGGGCCATCCCAGGGTACCTGGGGGCCAGAGAGGAGGTACAGTCCTCTCCTTACAGATCATCAATGAAGAGAGACTCCATACCGTGATCACAGATTCAGGGCCATCCTCTAGGTCACCTTTACAGAGGTCACTGGGGCCCGGGGCTGGCTGAGATCTCTGAGAGGGAGCATGGCCCAGGCCCCTGACCCACTCTCAGCAGTCACCCCTCTGTCTCTCCACAGACCCAGTGGCACGGCCCTGCCTCCAAGCCAGCAACACCACCGTCACAGAACATGAAGGTCCCGTGGTCCTGACCTGCCTCACAAATGAGACTGGGGTCTCCATACGCTGGTTCTTCCAAGGCCAGAGTCTCCTCCTCACAAGGGGGATAACACTGTCCCTGGACAATAGCACCCTCACCATAGACCCCGTCAGCAGAAAGGATGCCGGGGATTATCAGTGTGAGGTCTCCAACGGGGGCAACTCCAGCAAAAGTGACCCTCTCAGGCTGCATGTGCAATGTAAGTGACCATTTGCCTTATACTATATCTTTCTCTGTGGATTATTCTAAAAATTGTGTGGAAAATGGAGAGAGGTCACTGTAGGCAGAATATCAAATGAGACCACTACAGGGCTTCTGAGGTGGCTCAGTGGTAAAGAATCCTCCTGCAATGCAGGAGACGAAGGTTTGATCCCTGGGTTGGGAAGCTCCCCTGGAGGAGGAAATGGCAAGCCACTCCAGTATTCTTGCTTGGGAAATCCCATGGACAGAGGAGCCTTGCGGACTATAGTCCATAGGGTTGCAAAGGGTCAGACACAACTGAGCAACTGAATACATGCACACAGTAAACAGGTGGCAGAATGAGTAACAGCTCAATCTCTGAATCAAATACAGTTTCTTCTCCTGGGTTTAACATTTTAGTGTAACTTTCACAAGATTTATTGTTTTTTTTTTTTTCTGTTACCTTTTTTTTAACGTGAAGAATACATAAAATATATAATTTTAGCCATTTTTAAGACTGCAGCTCACTAGCATTAAGTACATTCACATTGCCACTATCCATTTAGAACTTTTTCATCTTACTAAAAGCTCTGTACCCCTTAAACAATAACTTCTAGAAGTCCCCCACCTCAAACCCTGGCAAACACCATTCTACTTTCTTTGTCTCTATGAATTTGATTATGATAGTTATTTTGTATAAGTGGAATCATGTTATAGTTCAGTCGCTCAGTCATGTCCAACTCTTTGCAACCGCGAGGACTGTAGCACACCAGGCTTCCCTGTCCTTCACCGTCTCCCAGAGATTGCTTAAACTCATGTCCATTGAGTTCGATGATGCCATCCAACCATTTCATCCTCTGTCATCCGCTTCTCCTCCTGCCCTCCTCCCAGCATCAGGGTCTTTTCCAATGAGTTGGCTCTTTGCATCAGATGGCCAAAGTAGTGGAATCATATAATATTATAATTATCCCTTTGGTTCTGATTTATTTCACTTACTAGCATTATGTCTTCAAGGTCCCATCCATATTATAGCATATATCTGAATTTCATTCCTTTGAAAGGCTGAAGTATATTCCCTTGTATGTATACACAACATTTGATCATTCGTAAGTTGATTGTCTTTTAAATTGTTTCCACCTTTTGGCTGTTGTGAATATGCTACCATGAACATGGGTGTATAAGTATCTGTTCAGTCACTGCTTTCAATCTTTTTTATTGTGGCTGCACTGGGTCTTAATTGCAGCGTTCGGGCTTTTCATTGTGGTGTGTGGGCTTTCTTTAGTTGCAGTGCGATGGCTTCTCTTGCTGTGGCACATGGATTCTCCTGTTATGGCACACAGGCTCAGTTGCTCTGAGGCATCTGGGACCTTAGTTCCCTGACCAAGGATTGAACCCATGTCCTCTGCATTAGAAGGTGGATTCTTAACCACTGGACCACTAGGGAAGTTCCTGCTTTCAGTCTTTTGGGCACACAACCAGCAGTGGAATCACTGGATCAAATGGCAATTGTTTGTCCAACTGTTTGATGAACAGCCATGTAGTTTTCCACGGTGGTTGTACCATTTTGCATTCTCACCCGCAATGCACAAAAGTTTCAATTTTTACACATCCTTGCAAATACTTCTTGTTTTCTTTTTGCTTTTTTTTTTTTTCATAACCATTCTAAAGGGTAAGAAGTGATATCTCACTGTGGTTTTGATTTGCATTCCCCTAATTACTGGTGATGTTGAGCATCTTTTCATGTGTCTATTGGCCATTTGTCTGTTTTTTTTAAAAAAAATTTAAAGGAATATATTTTACAATGTGTCAGTTTCAGGTGTATAGTAAAGTGATTCAGTTATACGTATACATATATACATTCTTTTTCAGACTCTTTAGCCATATAGATTATTACAGAATATTGAGTAGAGCTCCCCATGCTATACAGTAGGTCCTTGTTGGTTATTTATTTTATATATAGTAGTATGTATATGTTGACCCCATGCTCCTCATTTATTCCCACACACACACATTTCCCCTTTGGTAACCATAGGTTTGTCTTCTAAATATGTTGAGTCTATTTGAGTTTTGTAAATAAGTTCATTTGTATCACTTTTTAAAATTAGATTCCACTTATGAGTGATAGCATATGATATTTGTCTTTCTCTGTCCAACCTGGTTCACTTAGTATGAGACTCTCTAGGTCCATCCATGTTTTTGAAAATAGGATTATTTCATTCTCCTAATATCTGAGTAATATTCCATGGTACATATATGTACCACATCTTCTTTATCCATTCCTCTTGTTTACATCTTCTTTAATTTCTTTCAGTAGTGTTTATTTATAATTCCTAAATGTATAAATCTTTCACCCTCCTTGTTAATTTCTAAGTATTTTGTTCTTTTGATATTATTTTTAATATCAAAATAGAATAAAATTTTCTTAACTTCCTTATTGAATATATTTTATATAAAAGCAACTGATCTTTTTTTGTTTGTTTTTTTGCAACTGATCTTTACATGTTGTTTTAGTATCCTTCAACTTTGATGAACTTGTTTATTAGTTCTAACAGTTTTCTGGGAAATCTTTATCATTTTCTACATATAAGGTCATGTCATCTGCAAACAGAAATAATTTTATTCTTCTTCTGCAATTTGGATATCTTTTATTTCTTTTTCTTGCCTAATTGCTCTGGATAGTATGTCCAATACTATTTTGAATACAATTGGAAAAAGCAGGCATTGTTATCATGCTCCTGATCTCAAAAAATAAATGTTCACTCACCATTTAGGATAATGTTAGCTGTGGGGTTTTTATATATGGCCTTTATTATGTTGAGGTGGTTTCCTTTCTTCCCCAGTTTTGAGTGTTTTATCATAAAAGATTAGTGGGTTTTTGTCAAAGGATTTTATTTATTTAACCTCCTTACTTTATATGTCTGTTCATATATTCTATTTCTTTATGATTACATCTTGATAGCTCTCATGTTTCCAGGAATTTGTCCATTTCACAGAAGTTATCCAATTTGTTGGCATAGGATTATTCCTAGTACTCTTATACTTTGTATTATTTTTGTAGAATTAGTAGTAATGATTCCACATTCATTTCTGATTTTTATGATTTGAATCTTCCCTTTTTTTTCTTAGTCAATCTACTTAAAGATTTGTCAATTTTGTTAATCTTTTTGAAGAAAAAAATACTGGTTTTATTGATTCTATCTACTGTTTCTTCATTCTCTAATTTATTTATCTCCATTCTAATTATTATTATTTCCTTCCTTCTGCTAGCTTTGGGTTTAGCTTTTATTCTTGTCCCTCAAGTTGTAAATTTAGGTTGTTGATTTGAGTTTTTTTTTTAATATTAGCATTTACAATTATAAATTCTTGCACAAGATTCTTAACTTCTCTGAGCCTCAGAGTCCTCAAGGGAGAACTGCAATAAAAGAACCTTCTTTATGGCATTTTTTCACAGATTTAATGTAATATTCAACTAAACCCTTAGCAAAATACCCACATGGGGAACATTTTCCAAACAATTTAGCTGCTATAATTATTACTATTATCATTGTTGTTGCTTCTGTTTAGTTACTAAGTCCTGTCCAACTCTTTGAGGCCCCATGGACTATAGCTCGCCAGGCTCCACTGTCCATGGGATTTCCCAGGCAAGAATACTGGAGTGGGTTTCCATTTCCTTTTCCAGGGGATCTTCTCGACTTCATTAGGCTATATAAAGTCAGGTATTCCTAGGACTACTTGACTCTCGATCCACATCTCCTTAGCCATATGGCTTTAGGTTTTCCACCATTGTAAACCTCAGATTTTCCATCTATAAAATGGAAATAATGTCTATCTAACAGGGTTATTATATGAATTAAGTGAGATATTTGGCAAATATATAGCACAGAGCCTGGCACAAATTATGTATGTCATAACAATAGCTAACATTAGCACTGATTTTCAGTCTTGAGTTGAACGGTGAGGACCACTGAAGTAAAAAAGAAAAAACAGACAAAAGGTATTATATATTTGGGTAAGGAAAGCACAAAGATCCACAGGAACATGTTACTTACTAAATATAGAAGAGAGGACACAGGGGGGTTGAGTACAAGGTTTCATGTCTAGTATGATAGTTTTCATTCCGTGAGATGCAGCCAAGATGGGATTAGACATCTAAGACATTCATTGTGGAAAATGCCTGTGAAGGAAAGTGAGGCAGGAGTGGGAGGAGCCTGGGAGGGTCCTCAGAGCAGGATGCACATTGAATCCCTAGGAAGGAGGAAGTTTCAGGCTGCAGTGCAGTTCTAAGAGAATATCTACAAAGCTGGCAAGGAGCCCTTGAATTAAAAGTCACCCATCGATGGGGGTGAGGGGAGTGTAAAAAGAAAAAAAAATAAAAAATAAAAGTCATCCATCACACAAAAAAATTTATTTCTCACAGAATTGGGATTGATTTCATATTCCTACTGGAAACCTGTGTGAAGGATGGTCTCTGTGCAAAGGAGTAGTGAATTCAGAGGGCCTTCCATCAATTAAGTCCCCACCATAAGATACCGCCTATGGCTCAGAGAGTAAAGAATCTGCCTGCAATGCAGAAGACCTGGGTTCAATCCCTGGGTTGGGAAGATCCCCAGGTCAGGAAGATCCCCGGCTCAGGAAGATCCCCAGGAGAAAGAAACGGCAACCCACTCCAGTATTCTTGCCTGGGAAATCCCATGGACAGAGGAGCCTGGCGGGCTACAGTCCGTGGGGTCACAATGAGTCGGACATGACTCAGGAACTCACACTTTCATAAGACACCTAACAGGTGCATATTCATGGCAGCCATACCTGGTACCCAGATAAAGATGTAACCATGAAAAGACGGGAAGTTATAACATACAAAAATAACCATCATCAGTCCGTCTTACATTTCCAAAGACGTCAAACATATGAGTGCAGAAAAGCCAGGTTGGAATTGAGGAATGTGGTCACCAACTTGGCAATCAGAGAGGAAAAAAATCGCAAGGATATAGGCGGTTACTCACCACACAGCAACCTTCCACAGAAAGTTTATACCTTGGAGGAACAAGTAAAGACTATTTCACATTGAGTTATTTCCCAGAGCCCCTCCCACTGTAAAATAATGTCACCTTCATTCATTCTTCTCTTTTCTTCCCACAACAGATAAACCAACACCAGAAAGTTCCTCTGACCTCTCAGCTGGTGCCATTGTCGGCATCGTGATTGGAGCTGTGGCTGGGGTGGCTCTGATAGCAGCCCTGGGGTATTTTCTGTACATCAGAGAAACTACACGGTATGCCACCTTTCCTCTTGTTCCACTTTCTTCGAGGCTGACTGCCCTGCTTGGGAGAGGGAAGGAGACTTCACCTCTGTCTCTGGCCTAGATCTGCTCCTCAGTCTTCCTGCTTCTCAGCACTGATTCTTATGGGTCTCCTCTTCCCCCTGGTCTTCATGTTTCTTGTAACCCCCTGTCTCTTGGACATGGCTATTCCCACTTCCATCTGGTTTAGAGGGGGCAGAGCCAATTGTGTTCCTCTATCCCAGGCAAGGAAACCAAGGTCCAAGAAGGAAAACTAATGAGGACATGAAAGGAGGAGCAGGAGGAAGGGAGTCCTGTGCTCTGTCAACCACAAGAGCAGGAGGAGGGAGGGACAGGACTGGAAGAGAACGTAAGAAAAGCAGGAACAACCCAAGCCCTCCTGGGCAATTAATAAAGTGAGAAATAACCAGCATCTACCTACAAAAGTGGAAAGATGTCCGGGTAGAAATAGAAGCAGTTGAGATGAATGGCCGTAAATGTTCTGAAGACCCAGTAACCCAGAGAGGAGTAAACATGAGAGGGGGTAATGGGTAGATTGAAGACGGCAGTCCTAGGAAGAAGGAGGACCAACCAAGGTAAAAATGAACATGGAGGAGCCCCACGGAATCATGCCGACACTGTGCTTCCTAATTCAAGGAGCAAAGACCCTGTGCCTGGGAATAGTAGTCACTGTGTCTGATATTTATTTAGGGCAACTGACCAGCGCGATCTCACAGAGCACAAATCCTCAGATCACAACCACAGTAAGTAGAGCTACTCACTCAGTGAGAGCTGGTTTGTTCCACCACGTGCCCTGACTGACCAGGGAACCCCTACCTTCTGAAATATGAGAGGTGATCTCAGTCCCCACCCTCAGTTTGGCACAGGTCCTCACACCCTTTCTAGTCATGGAAGAGTCCCCAGAGACATGGCCCCTCCGAGGCCACACAAGCCAGGCAGCCGTGAGATGGCCAAGCTTCCAGGAGCCCTTTCCTCATCCTACCTCCTTCCCCCTCCTGCCTCTGTTATGGATGTGGGCATCTCCTATGGTGAGACTTTCCCTGCCTCTGGTGCTCTTGGTGCTGTGGGCCTCAGCCCGTCCTGCCTCTGGAGCCTGCTGCCTAGACACACACCTGTGAGACACGTGGGCAAAACTCAGGCCTTGTGAACTGGTAGGAATCTTCAGAAGTGCACTGAGGCCTCCCCTCAACACCCCCACCCTGCCCCACCACCACCTAGGTCTAATGCACTGGGGTCTGGACCACAGACTGAGGGAAGAGAAATCCTTAAGTCTTAATCATGGGCCCCCACCCTCCCACCACCTGCCACCTCCTTCAGCTAGAAGTCACATCAGCTTTAGGAACAGTCCTTTCTGAGGCCATAAGGCAACTCTGCACTTTCATGGGTTGATGACTCTCCTTTGTTCCCCAGGTCAAGGACACTCTGACAGTTCACCTGAAAAGGTAAGCACAGCCAGCTTCACTGGCTCTTTTTCTCATGAAAATATCTCTGTGTAGAATGGGTTAGTCTTGTAGACACAAATGTGAAATCAGTTTGGGTCAAAGTTCTTCACTGCAGCAACAAAGAAGCATTACTCCCACGAGTTCACCTCACTGGACTTGATCACAGCTGGGACCATGGACAAGTAACTTAACCTCATAGAGCCTCAGCTGAGTCCTCTGAAAAATGGGTGTGCTGCCTACTTCACAGAGGAGGTCAAGGAATTAAATGACATAACAAAGGTAAAGCACTCAGCACAGTGGCCAGAGCAAGAAAGGCACTAGATCATTCTCCCTCTTCTGCCTCCAGTCTGACTCTGCTGATACTGACAAATGATAATTTCCAATGTTATAGACCTGAGGTCTTGATTCCTTTACCTTCTAATACTTTTACTGAATTTTACTCATCTTAATCTTCAACAGAATACACATATAAACTGAAAAATGCGTCAATCATAAGTATTGGGTTGATCCAAGTTTGTTCGAGTTTTTCCGTGAAATCTTATGGAAAAACCTGAATGACCTTTCTGACCAACCTAATAATTTTAACAGTGTGTAAGTTTCCACAAGTTGTTCATATCTATGTAAACAGTACCAATCATTTAAAAAAAAATCAATCCCCCTCACCACACACACACACACACACACACACACACACACACAATGCTCCAGTTACTTCCCTCTGAAGAGTAAGGACTATCTTCACTTCCAATGCATTAGATTACTTTTACCTGATTATGGGCTTATAGAACTGAAAAACACACTGTGTACATGGGTCTGGCTTCTTTCATTGAAAATTGTTTTGCAAGATTCATTCATATGGTTGTGTGCCTTTATTGTCTACTTATTCTTATTGCTATGCCATCGTATTCCATTGTAGAATTCCATAATCATCCATAATGTTCTAATGATTATTCAATAGGATGTTACTAAGCAGAGAAAATAGGTAATAAAAGCCCTTCTCTGAAGCTAAAAGTTTCAAGTGGTAAGAGCATGGGATGCTGAGTGACCCTGGACAAGGTGAGGGTGTGGCCTATGATGCTGATTTAACTGACTGCTGCTCATGCCTTTCAGGTTAATGAAATTGAATATTCCTCCCTGAACTTCAATGCCCAGGAATTAAAAAAGAAAGCAACTTCAGCCTCCCCATCTCCAACACATACAGAAACAATTTATTCAGAAGTGAAAAATCAGTAATGGAACCTGTCCTGCTTGTTGCACTGTTGACTTATTCCAAGCTTCCCACCTCCATCCCCAGGAGATCCCTCTGCCCTCAGGGAAAATGAGGAGAGAGTCTTCCCCCAGCCCTTTCGATCCCTAATGAGGCTCCTCCAGGCTGCCTGATCACAGCCCCTTCCTTCAGTGTCAGTGGATGAAAAGGCACATCCATGAGGAGGTCTGTAGGAAACCAAAACTTCCTCGTCATTGAAATCTAGCAAAGCAGACCTTGGGAGAAAGTTGCCAGAAGCTCTGCCTCTCCCCATTTGCTGACCTAGACCAGTTGTAAACTTGTGCATTCAGAACACATTCATTCCTTCCCACCTCAGTCCTATTGGAGTCTAACATGAATTTGCCATAACCTGGAGAATTATTTCTTATCCACTGAAATGCCTGTGCCAGAAAAGAAAAGCAAGGAGAAGGAAAACGAAGAGCTTCTGCACTCTGAAGCCTAGTGTGAACCCACCATTCACAGGAAGACACATACATGACCAGCTCTGAGCTGGGAAGTTCTACACCTTTGTCCACTTTCAGGGTTGTCTACCTGCAGGATCAGGGACTAAACAACTTACTACTTAGCTAGAATACCATCTAAACCTTTGAAAGCATGCCTTCAGAGAACCCACTAGAAGCAACTAGAAAACAACTTCTCAGCGTTCATAAGTGTATCTTGATGGAAACTGCAAAAACAAACAAAAAAACCGCACATACTGTTTTAATAATACTGTGGGCTTTATTCAAGGCAATGCCCAGAGATTGAGGGGTCATCGGTTTATGGGGCAGTCAGCTCTTACCAGATACAATCTGCTGGGATTGGGGAAAGGACTCAGAAAGTTACCCTGCAGAGATTATTTAAATAATGGTCAAAGAATGTACAATTTGGGGGTATTGGTTGTTTTTTCCCTTCCTTCTGAGACATTCTGCCATTTTAATTTTTGTAACTGCTTGTTTATATGAAAGGGGTTCTGTTTAATTTACTGCATAAGCCAATCTGACCACTTTAGGGGGAAGAACCTACCAAAGCCCCTCATGTCCCCCTGGCCATGAGCTCCCTAAGCCTTTTGTGTCAGGGGCTCCACACAGAAAATAAGAAGTAGCAGTTGCCCAACTTCACGGCCAGAAATGGGTCTCACTCTGTTTCTAGGCATCTCAGGCCAGTCATCAACCCCCTTCTCTTCTGTGTTCCCGCCTGTGTCTGTTCTGTCCGTCTGCCCTGCTTACCTTCTCAGGACGCCTTCTTGAGAAGCAGGAGCGCCCTGAAGGGAACACGGCCCCTTGTGCTGTTAGCATTGTTTACAGCCCAGGAAGCCACACTGGTGTGCACGCTCCTTAGGACACAAGGTGCAGATTATGACTCAGCCCTCAGTTTCTTGAAGAGCCTCTGGAATTCTTCTCCCATGGGGTGCATGGGACCAAATTGTCAGCACAGAAAGGGAGGACGGGAGGAGGAGAGGCGCCCCTGCTTCCCACCAGCCTTCTGCACAGACGGGGCCTCCTTGGGCTGCTGAGAGAAAGACTTTATTCCACCTTCATGACGGACCTCCTGCTGTGTGGAACTGGCCCCCAAGAGGGGTGGCTGGGAGCGCTCAGTACTCAGGTACCTCTTTCAGGGTTTTCTCACCCTGATACAGACTGTGTACACCTCCACTCATGCAAGCACTTCTGCATAATTTAATTTTGCCTGGCTGAGGCCACTTCTGAATGATTTGTAAAAATTGCTCTATATTTATAATAAATATTGTGTATCAGATATCAACATGCTGCTTCATAGTTGGTACTGCTTTCTACATTGCCTTCTTTACAGGCAGAAGAAATAGAAATTGCTCAACAGAGAGTCAGAGTGAGCCTGTTTCTAAGTCCAGGGGTGTTTGATCCTGGGATCCGAGAGCTCAATAAATTCATGTGCACACCTGCTGACAAAGTGCGTCCACCTAGAGCCATGGTCACTGCTCCAACCTGCCTGGAAGGACCTACCTGTCTTCCTCTGGGAGAGAAGGAGAGAAGATGATTTCATGAGTAAAAGGTCTGCTGGGCTCTTCACTAGGGACACACCACACTGCCCATGCAGATGGCTCCAGTGCATCCCATGCCTGATCCAGCGTTCACTCCCACAGTCTCCATGGGCTCAGGTGTGTAGAAATCTCTCCTGCACGTCCCACCTCCTTGTTCCCTGTCCCTTTTTCTGCCCCTCAGAGAGTCAGAGCTCTTTCAACCAGGATAACCTTCCTTTATTAATTCCACCAAGAATTAGCCTGTCATCTCATTTCCTTCACTTCCAAGCAATTGGAACATGTGCTGTCTTTCCCCTCCTCAGCCCCTGATTTCCCCTGGCCCTCTGCTGTGGTGCCTCCATCCCAAGACCACTGGAAGCAGCAATAAAATCAGTACCCAGGGGACTTCCCTGGCGGTAAAGAAGCCACCTTCCACTGCAGGGGCCACTGGTTGATTCCCTGGTCCAAGAAGATCCCACATGCCATGGAGCAACTAAGTCCATCCACCACAACTACTGAGCCTGTGCTCTGCAACAAGAGAAACCACCGCAGGGAGAAGCCCACCCACCACAACTAGAGAGAGAGCCCTCACTCTCCGAAACTAGAGAAAAGCCTATGAAGCAATGAAGATCAGCCAAACATAAAATAAATAAATACCTTATTTTTTTAATTGGCAGAATTGATGGCCTTGGACTTCCCAGGTGGTGCTAGTGGTATAAAGAACCCAACCACCAATGCAGGACATGTAAGAGACAAGGGTTCGATCCCTGGGTCGGGAAGATACCCTGGAGGAGGGCATGGCAACCCACCCCAGTGTTCGTTCCTAGAGAATCCCATGGACAAAGGAGCCTGGTGGGCTACAGTTCATAGAGTCCCAAAGAGTCGGACACTACTGAAGCAACTTAGCACACATACACACATGCAATCAATTGTGTGAGAATTCACCCTAGAGGGTAGAATCAACTACAAAGGTGCACATGAGGGCTGTTGGGGGTAATGGAAACATTCTAAATCTCAATTCAGGTGATGATCACATGGGTATGTACAGTTACCAAAAATCAAATTATATACTTAAGATCTGTGTGCTTTCTTGTGGATTTTAATTTTATTTGAATTTTAAAAAATAAACAAAGGAGCAGTTTATTCAACCTATCAGGCACAAAGTATCTGTATTCATTTTCTACTTTTGCCAAACTACGACAAATTTAATGACTTAAAACAACGCCCATTCTTTAGCTCACAAAATTCAGGTCCTTGAAGTTATAAGGCTGAGGTCCCCATCGTTCTAGTACAAACACTCACAGCTCCTAGAGGACCTTCTCAGGTCCTAGGCATGAGGCTCCCTCTATCTCAGCAATGGAGAATATCCCTTAAATCCAATTCCTCTTTTTAAAAAATTTTTATTTATTTGGCTGCACTGGGTCTTCATTGCTGTGGAGGCTTCTCTCTGGTTGTGGCAAGGGGGACTACTCTCGAGTTGCAGTGCAGCTTCTCTTTTTGCAGAGCACAGGCTCTAGAGCATTTGGGCCTCAGCAGTTGAGGTGCACAAGTTCAGTAGTTGCGGTTTCCCAGCTCTAGAGCACAGATTCAACACTTGTGGCACACGGGTTTAGCTGCCCCACATGTGGGCATGTGGGATTTTCCCAGACCAGGGGTCAAACATGTGTCTCCTGCATTGGCAGGCAGATTCTTTATCACTGAGTCACTAGGGAAGACCCTCTAATCCCTCTTGTATTTCCGATTCTGAGGCCAACTAGAAAAAAACAGTTGCTTTTCAAAGTGCTCCTGTGATTACATTAAGCCCACTTAGATCACATCTCTTTTTGTTAAACTCAAAGTCAACTGATGAGTAACCATATTTACTGTACATCTGCAAAATCCCTTTGGCCATGTAACATAACACAATCACCCACACGATTACTCATCACATATTCACAGTCCAGGGATTGGGAGTAAGTCTTGAGGGTCCATCCTAGAATGCTGCCTACAACAGCACCATACGGAAGCTGTTCTTGTTCTCAGGGAGCTCCTTCAGGGTCTCTTCTATAGAAACAACAAAAAAAGTCAAAGGTATTTGGTCCAAAGTCAAGTTGATATTATAAGACACTGAAGACAAAAAACAGAGATAAAGCAAGGGCCCCTTCCCTGCTCACCTGTAAATCTGAGTCACAGGTGCATACATTGCCCTCAGACCTTTAGTAACGTTCACAGGCACTGATAGTAGCTAGCACCAAAGTTAACTCCTAGCTAAAGTCATCAGAAACCAAAAGCCATCCCGACAAACCAACCAAAAGCGAAGGTAAGACTGCACTAATTCAACCATGAGATGTTACAGACTTCTGATGATTCATTCATTCATCATCATTTACTGGGGATTTACTATATGACAAACACTAAGTCACTTGCTGAGAACGTGATGATTACGAAATAAAGCCCTTATTTGGATTGTTATTCAAAAAATTCTACTTAAATAAAAAAAAGGAAAATCAGGGGAGACACAAAAACAAATTCAGGAGTGACAAAAATGGGCAAGGAAGGAAAGGGGGAAATGAGGAGGTAATTGCAGAAATTTGAATATTGAAAACTTTATGGCACTGAGGAAGCATTACCTCTTACTGTAACAATGGTATTATGATTGTGTCTTTCAAAGAGCCCTTACATTTTAGTAATATGACTGAAATATTTACAGATGCAATGATTTGATATCTAGGATCTGCTTCAAAACAATCCAGACCTGGAGGCTAGTGGGAAGTTGCTATGTAACACAGGGAGCTTAGTCTGGTGCTCTTTGATGACCAAGATGGGTGGGTGGGATGGGGGCGAGTTGGGAGAGAGGCTCAATAGGGAGGGGATATATGTATACTTAGGTGGCTCAGTGGTAAAGAATCCGACTGTCATTTCAGGAGCCACAAGAGATGCAGGTTCAAGTTCAATCCCTGGGTTGGGAAGATTCCCTGGAGAAGGAAATAGAAACCTGCTCCAGGATTCTTGCTGGGATAATCCCATGGACAGAGGAGCCTGGTAGGCTGGCTACAGTGGATGGGGTCCCAAAAGAGTCAGACACGACCGAGTGACTAAGAGCACACATGCGCGCACGCATAGCTGATTCACCCTGTCATATGGCAGAAGCCAACATAACCATGTAAAAGCAATTACCCTCCAATTAAAAATAAATTTAAAAAATAAAGCAATCCAGGTTGGAGAGGGGAGTATAGAAGCAACAAGATTGGCCATGAAATGATAATTGCTGAAATTACGTGATGAGTACAGTAGACTCACTGTATTATTAGCTTTACTTTTGCAACTATTTGACAATTTTAAGACAAAAAAGCCCTTGCTCTCCAGAAGATTATAACACAAGAGGAGATATTCCAACAAATATATTGCTAAGTAATTTAACAATATATACAAAAAGTGCTAGTCCAGTTCTGAGGATACCCAGAACATAAACTCTTCAAACATAGTCCCAACACCAAGGAGATCCTGGAGACATACTGGTACAATCAGCTAACACCTCACTGGAGTTTGGTGCTCAGAAACTGCTGGGGAGGTCAGGGAGTCACAATGGGCAGGGAGCCCAGCTTTAGGTTGTTATTTGCTGTGCAAACTAGTTTCTTTTTCCTCCATTAGCAGACATTTTCATTTTCACCCCCAAAGAACCGTGAGGAACAGAAGAAGAGAATGTGAAGAGCCAGAGCCTGAGACCTGAGAAGATACAAGACCACAGAGGACACAGACTCGAAGGTGAAGTGTGAAGCTCAGATGCAGGTCTCTCTGGAATCAAAGCTGTCTGGACAAAGTGCCCTCTGCCCTGAGCAGTGATGTGGGGCTGGAGTATAGTCCTGGCCCCCGACAAGTGGGAAGTGCTGGTAGAACATTAACTAAACACCCAGGGGCAGAAGGAAAGGAAGCCTCAGAAGGGCCTCTCTCTGTGGTTCTCCCCGTTACCCCTGAGAGTTAGGCAATTCAAGGTTATGACCCAGCCTGAGGATTTGATGGCTCTTTTCTGTTATAAAGGTGGGTGAGGAATCACAGAGCAGAAATGGGACACAGGAAAGGACAGACTAAAAAGAGCTGTTTAAGCATGCTTTGTTTAAAGGTCAAGGTTTTTTGAGCCAGGCCAACTTCCCTTCCCTGCTGGGCTCTATGCCCATAAGCCTTGCCCTGTACTTTGAGCCCCACTGAACCCAGAACTCCTCTTGCTTGGGGACTAGAGCAACACATTAAAAAGAGAACTGGAAACAGGAAGACAAATGAGAAAAGCAGAGTGGCAAGACTCCTGAAATACTCAGTGTGGTTATAAGAAGTGAAACTGGTCTTTTCGTAGGGCTCAGACTAGTTTTGAGAGCAGCTCAACATAATAAGTGACTGAAATATTTGAGTAATGACAGAACTTCTGGAATAAATAGGTAGTCAGCTAGCAAAACTACTTTTTTTTTTCCTGCTTTTGTTTTCTTTGTTTCTAATTGGAGGATAATTGCTTAACAATGTTGTGTTGGTTTCTGCCATAACAACGTGAATCAGTCACAAGTACACATAAATTCCCTCCTTTTTTGAGCCTCCCTGCCGCCCACTCCGCATCATCCCACTACTCTAGGTCGTCACAGAGCTAAGTTCCCATGCTCTACAGCAGCTTCCCACCAGCTATCTATTTTATACCTAGTGTTAGTTGCTCAGTAGTGTCCGATTCTTTGCGACCCCACGGACTGTAGCCTGCCAGTCTCCTCTGTCCATGGGATTTTCCAGGCAAGAATACTGGAGTGGATTGCCATTCCCTTCTCCAGAGGATCTTCCTGACCCGGGAATCGAATCGTGGTCTCCTGCACTGCAGGAGAACCCTTAACCACTTGAGCTACAGGGAAGACCATACACATGGTGATGTGTATATATCAATACTACTCTCTCAATTCATCCCATCCTCTCCTTCCCCCACCGTGCCCACAAGTCCATTCTCAACATCTGTGTCTCTATTCCTGTCCTGCAAATAGGTTTATCAGTACTTTTTTCTAGATTCCATATCATATGCCTTAATATATGATATTAGGACAACTACTTTTAAGGTGCCCATACTTATTTGGATTTGATATACTTGTAAAAGGAATCCTAAAACTCATTTGAGTCTCATAACTCTGTCTTTAACTTATTATGCATAGGACTGAAAAAAACAGTGATGCAACCAGGAGTTTGAGGAGAAAAGAAAGACTGGTGTGGAGGGGGGAGGGAAGAAGTATAGATGGTGGCAGAGATGTGTGGATAAGAAAAAAGAAGCTCCAAAGGAAAGAGGAATACAAAGGGAACAGTAAATTTCAGAGATGGAAGCACTGTGCTAATTGCAACTAAAATCAGTAAATAGCCCCCTTTCCCAGTTGGAGCTTTTCTGGGTAATATTGTCCCCCAGCTTTGTCACCGTGGCTCACAGTGAAGTGAAATGGGAGTGGAAATGGGCAGAAACAGACACAAAAGGCTCCCACTTCCATTTAAAGCCCAAGAAGGGCTTCATTACCCTACACTGAGATGTTAGACTTTGTGCATTTGGGGGGACAGTTTACATTAGTAAAGAAATTTGCTTACATCAGTTCTTCAATGGCTAAAGAATTCCCTGTTGGTCCAGTGGTTAGGAACCTGCCTGCCAATGCAGGGGACATGGGTTCAATCCCTGGTCTGAGAAGATTCCACATGCTGAGAAGCAAGCAAGCCTGTGTGCCACAACTATTGAGCCTGTGCTCTAGAGTCTGTACCGCCCAACAAGAGAAGCCACCGCAATGAGACGCCCACTCACTGCAACTAGAGAGTGGCTCCCACTCGCTGCAACTAGAAAAAGCCCATGCAGCAACAAAGACCGAGCACAAAAGTAAATAAATCTAAAAAAAAAAAAAAAAATCAGAAACAAAGACATAGTTTTTATCCTTAAGCTGCTTTTAGAAGAGAGTGGGTAAATATGTACTCAGATAAAGAACAAGGCATAATGACAATGCAACAGGTGCCATTAAAATTTTAAAAAAAACAAGGCTATGGGATGACCACAGGACCACCACCTGTTTTCTAGAGTTGCTGTTTCAACCACTCTAGTTATGGTGTTGGGTGACTCTGTGGTAAAGAACCCACCTGCCAATGAGGAAGACACAGGTTCGATCCCTGGGTTGGAAAGATCCCCTGGAGGAGGGCGTGGCAACCCACTTCAGTATTCTTGCCTGGAGACTTCCATGGACAGAGGAGCCTAATGGGTTACAGTCCTTGGGGTTGCAAAGATTCAGACACAACTGAGGCAGCTGAGCACGCATGCACAGTTATTGTGTCTGGGCAAGAATGAACCATTTCTACTTAGTTCAGCCAAGTGTGGACTAACCTTTCAGTAGGAATTAACAACAGGAACAAGAAAAGTACAAGAGTTTTGTTTTTTTTTTTAAGATAGAAGCAGTCAGCCAAGTATAACTGAAGCCTAGCCAGAGATTTCTCACTGGATGCCTCTGGCCTTGTCTGAACTTCCTTGGAAAACAGATCTGGCTCCTGACCAGTTCCGAGGGATTAGCCCAACCTACTTTGCCCTCCCTTTCATTAACCCTGGGCGATGCTGAACGTAAACTTGCAGGTCCTGATAGCTCTGGGAGGAGAGCCACCCCCTCTGACTCTGCACTCCTCTCCTAAACTTTGGCCTCACCTGAACCCACCTGGCAATCGACATGAATTTGAGCAAACTCCTGGAGATAGTGGGGGACTGAGGAGCCTGACATGCTGCAAGTCCACGGGGTCACAAAGAGTTGGCAGCAGCTTCCTTTGCTCTACCCCTAAATCACTCTAATTTTGAGGCCCCGGAATGTCTTCTGCTGCCTGAAACACACCTTTCCTCTTTTTTAATAATAAAAAAAACAAAACTCAGTGGGACGTAAAGAGACTTTTGCACACAGTGGGAGAAGGGGAGGGTGGGATGACTGGAGAGAATAGGATTGAAACATACACATTACCGTATGTAAAATAGATAGCCAGTGGGAGTTTGATGGTGACTCACGGAACCCAAAGCAGGTGCTCTGTGACAACCTGGAGGGACCGGGTGGGGAGGGAGATGGGCGAGGGGTTCAGGAGGGAGGGGTCACATGTGTACCTATGACTGACCCATGTTGATGTATGGCAGAGGCCATCATGGTACTGTAAAGTAATTATCCTCCAATTAAATGAATAAGTTTTAAAACCTCTGTGGAATATATGCCTTAGCCTGATCTTTGTCAAGGACAGCCCTTTAGGGTATTTTACTATTTTCACTAAGATCAGGGCCAGGCTCCAATGACAGGCTCGGCTTTCAGAGGTCTTCATCATGGCCACCCTTGCCAAAACAATAGAAAACAGCTTCTTTTCCTATTTCAGAACTCCTAAGCTGCACTCATACAATGCCCATGCGATGACAGATAATTCTAACAAGTTTTGGGAAATGATGTGGCAATGTCTGTCAAGAACCCAAGTAACTCTTTTGACCAAATTATCTGTTCACATTCAAAAACAAAGCCCAGGGAAATAACTGGAATGTAAAACAAACAATGAAATCACATTTGTGGTAGAAATATCTAAAACAGAAAAAAATTGGAAATAACCCAAATGTCCAACCATAGGGAGACTGTTAAGTATGTTGTGAATCATTCATTAATATAATATACACTCCTTTAACTGTTTGTTAAAATTTAAATAACATGAAAACATTCATATTGACTGAAAAAAGTCAGTATTCTAAGCTTTATACATAGTGTGACCTCAGTAAGTAGAAAAATAGGCAAAAGAAAGTCTAAACACAGCCATGTCTCTACAGGTGGTATGATGAGGAAAATTTTTTTATTTTTTTATTGGAGGATAATTCCTTTACAATGTCATGCTGGTTCTGCCATACAACAAGGTGAATCAGCCATAAGTAGTATACATATATCCCCTCCCTTTTGAACCTCCCTCCCACCCAACCATCACACTCCTCTAGGTCATCACAGTGTGCCTGGCTGGGCTTCCTATGCTATACAGCAGCTTCCTACTAGCTATCTACTTTACACACAGTAGTATATATATGTCAATTCTATTCTCCCAATTCCTCCCACCCTCTCCTTCCCCCACTGTGTCCATAAGTCCGTCCTCTATGTCTGCATCTCTATTCCCGCCCTGCAAATAGGTTCACCAGTACCATTTTTCTAGATTCCACATATATGCATTAATATATGATATTTGTTTTTCTCTTTCTGACTCACTTCACTCTGTATAACAGGCTCTAGGTGTACCCACCTCAGTTCAACTGACTCACATTCAATCTTTTTTATGGCTGAGTAATATTCCATTGTATACATGTACTGCAACTTCTTTATCCATTCATCTGTTGATGGACATCTAGGTTGGTTTCATGTCTTGGCTGTTGCAAATAGTGCTACAAACAACATTAGGGTACATGTGTCTTTTTGAACTATGGTTTTCTCAGGGTATATGCCCAGTAGTGGGATTGCTGGGTCATATGATAGTTTTGGGCTTCCCAGGTGTCGAAATGGTAAAGAAACCACCTGCCAATGCAGGAGACATGGGTTTGATCCATGGGTGGGGAAGATCGCCTAGAATAGGCAATGGCAATCCGCTTCAGTAGTCTTGCCTGGAAAATTCCATGAACAGAGGACCCTAGCAGGCTATAGTCCATGGGGTCACAAAGAGTCAGATACGACTGAGCGACTGAGCATGCAAGCATGGTAATTTTATTCCTAGTTTTCTAAGGAATTGTCATACTGTTCTCCATAGTTGCTGTATCAATTTACATTCATTCCCCCACAGGAAAATCTTAAACTTTACAAAGTTTCTGTAATAAACATGGTGTGTGTGTGTGTGTGTGTGTGTGTGTGTGTGTGTGCTGTGCTCAATCTTGTCTGACTCTTTGCAACCCCATGGATTGCAGCCTGACAGGCTCCTCTGTCCATGGGATTCTTCAGACAAGAATACTTGTGGGTTACCATTTCCTCCTCCAGGGGATCTTCCCAACCCAGGGACTGAACCTGCATCTCCTGTGTCTGCTGCATTGCAGGTGGATTATTTACCACTGAGCTATCCAGGAAGCCCCAAACACGTGCATGCACAGTCATAAACCACATTGACTCCAACCCAGCTGGCGCCTTGAGAGGATGGGTGGGCCAGAACTGCTTGCGGCCAACAGAGCCGGTCCTGGGTCAGGCAGGGAGCCAAGATACACACACATGAAAAGAAACAGCGAGTGTGACACACCCCTCCGCTGAGCCCACAATCAGGTTTCCCAGGGTCCTTGCAGGGTCCCCTGAGCTTCCTGGCACTAACTGCTCACCTGGGGCCAAGCCAGGCAGCAGTGCTGCTCTGTTTCACAGGTGGCTCACCTAGGAGCTCTGACCAAATGGGTGAGATGGCCGGAAATGAAAAGCCACGTTCCTCTGAAGCAGAGTCAGAAAGGTGATTCTCCAGCAGCTGGTTCCCTGGGAGGGAGCCCCACCAGGAGCCCCTCCCTATGGCCACCCAGTTTCAGCTCCTGTGTTTTCCTTTCGGGGCCTGTCAGACAACTTTGGGATTTCTTTGCACGTGGACAAACTGTGCCCAAAAGCCGTAAGAGAGCAGGCTGGAAGAGGCCCTGCCACTGTGCAAACCTCGAGTTGGCAGGAGGACCTGTGTCTCTGCCTGACCCAGGGCCGTGCCTACCCAGGCACAGGCAGACTTCCCTGCTCTGCTGGTAACAACTACCATTCACCCGGTGTCTGCTGTGTGCCAACCACTGGGCTGTTGTCCTTGTCTGACTCTTTTGCGGCCCCCATGGACTGTGGCCCACCAGCTCCTCTGTCCATGGGATTTTCCAGGCAAGAATACTGGCGTGGGTTGCCATTTCCTCTTCCAGGGGATCTTCCTGACCCAGGGATTGAACCAGAGTCCCTTGTGTCTCCTGCATTGGCAGGTGGATTCTTTGAGCCACCAGGGGAGCCCTGCCAAGCACTATACCCAGGGCTTTATTTTTTTTTAATTAGAGGTAATTAAACTTTTAAAAAATATTTATTTATTATTTTTGGCTATGTCAGGTCTTAGTTGCAGCATGCCGGCTTCTCTATAGTTGCAGCCCATGGGTTTAGTTGCCGTGTGGCATGTGGGATCTTTGTTCCCTGACCAGGAATCAAAACTGAGTCCCCTGCATTGGAAGGCAGATTCTTAACCACTTGACCAACCAGGGAAGTCCCTACCTGGGGCTTTAAATGTTCTTCTCAATTAATTCTTATTAACATTTTGTGAACTACACAGTCCACTGCAATAGTTAAACACAGGCCCTGGGGTCAGACAGTCCAAACTCAGAACCCCAGCTCCATTACTTATGTGTTACATTACCTTGGACCTGCTACTTAAATTTCCTGTACCTCAGTTTCTCATCTGACAAATGACGGCTACCCTACTAATTAGATCCTAGAAACATATAAGGATTAACTCAATAAGTATAAAATACTCAATACATGTTGCCTACAATAATAACTATTATGTAGGCATCATCTGTGTTTGACGGATGTAGCAACTGAGTCTTGCAGAATGTTTAAGTCACTTGCCAAGGTCACACAGTTAATGAAGGACAGTGTGTGTTAGCTGCTCAGTCGTGTCCGACAGTCGTATCCGATAGTCGTGTCTGACTCTTTGCAACCCCATGGACTATTGCCCACCAGGCTTCTCTGTCCATGGAATTCTCCAGGCAAGGATACTGGAGTGGGTAGCCATTCCCTTCTCCACGGGATCTTCCTGAGCCAGGGATCAAACCTGGGTCTCCTGCATTGCAGGGAGATTCTTTACCATCTGAGCCACCTGGGAAGACAAAGCATGGATTTAAATTCAGATCCGATCTACCTGATTCCAGAAGCACATGGACACTTGACACATCTTAGTGCCTGAAGCCTCTGTCTCTGTCTCTGTCTCTTAGTAAACTGTCCTTAGGGAGCAGCTGGGTGGTAAAACAGATACAGTAGAACCCAGGTTTTGGTTAAGTTCCTAGAGTCATCCTAGAGAAGTAGAAATGTGCAAGGCCCAGAGCCAACCCTAGGAATGTGGGGTCTGGAAAATTTTCACACACCCTAACCCCAGTGATCTTACAAAGTGCTTCAGGCTAACATCAAAGGCAGTGAGTGTTGAAGGGGAAGAGAAGTCACACGGGACCACGAAGCCTTAGCAGAACGGAGTCCCACTGAGGTGACTTGGTGTTTTGGTATCGTCAAGGGGATCCAAGCTTAGTATGGGAGCCTCAGGGAAAAAAACTGGCACAGTTGCTTTGAGCATTTTTGTGCATCTTTCTCTCTACTCTACCCTTAACTACCACCCACACTCCTGTTCAGAACAGGTAAAGAAACTGTAGTTCATGGGACTTTCGTGGTGGTCTAGTGGTTAAGATCCCTTCTCCTTTTGGAGAAGGGATCGGCAGAGGATGAGATGGTTAGACAGCATCCCCGACTCAATGGACAGGAATTTAAGCAAACTCTGAGAGATAGTGGAGGACAGGGGAGCCTGGAGTGCTGCAGTGCATGGAGTTACAAAGAATCATATACGACTTAGCCACTAAACAACAACAACTATGCGTATAAGTTACATAAGCAGGGTGACAGTATAGAGCCTTGGCATACTCCCTTCCCAATTTTGAACCAGTCAGTTGTTCAAAGTTTGGCTCTAACTGTTGCTCAGAAGGTTTCTCAGAAGACAGGTAAGGTCGTCTGGTATTCCCATCTCTTTAAGTATTTTTCACAGCTTGCTGTGATCCACATAGTCAAAGGCTTTAGCATAGTCAAGGAAGCAGAAATAGATGTTTTTCTGGAACTCCCTTGCTTTCTCCATGATCCACTGAATGTTGGCAATTTGATTTCTGGTTCCTCTGACTCTTCGAAACCCAATTTGTATTAATACATCTGGAATTGTCTCTAGGGAACTACAATTTCTTTTTTTTAATTAATTAATTTCTTTTAATTGGAGGCTAATTACTATACAATATTATGGTGGTCTTTTCTTTTTTTAAAAAAAATTTTGGCCACATCATGCAGCATGCATGCATACTAAGTCACTTCAGTCCTGTTCTACTCTTTGAGGCCCTATGGACTATGGCCCACCAGGTTCCTCTGTTCCATGGGGATTCTCCAGGCAAGAATACTGGAGTGGGCTTCTGTGCCCTTCTCTGGGGATCTTCCCGACGCAGGGACTGAACTCAAGTCTCTTATGCCTCTAGCACTGGCAGGTGTTCTTTACCACCAGCACAACCTAGGAAGCCCACAAATACATGGATGGTGATGGCTAAATACTCAACATCTAATTTCTGAGAGCTGACCTCAGGCTGTTCAAGACGGCCTGGCATTCCATCCTCTGCTCTCCACACCCTCACATCTTACACATCCAAGAATAAAACAAAGTGGGGTGGTCCAGCAGTTAAGATTTCACCTACCAGTGCAGAGGGGTGCAGGTTTGAACCCTGGCTGGGGAACTAAGATTTTACATGCCATGTGGCATGGCCAAAAATAAATAAATAAAACAAAGCGAATTTCAGACCATATTAAGGAAATTTCGTACACCTTTTTAATTGGTCCTCTGACAACACGAGTTACCAGTACTTTGCATAAAAAGCAGAAACATAAACAGAGCAAACCCAGCTTCTGAATCACTTCCTCTCCCTATCAACTGCCACTGCCCCCCATCCCCTGACTCTGACCCACATGCGCAGCCCCAGGCATAGGTAATGTAATACAGTTCAGTTCAGTTCAGTCGCTCAGTTGTGTCTGACTCTTTGTGACCCCATGATCGCAGCACACCAGGCCTCCCTGTCCATCACCAACTCCCGGAGCTTACTCAAACTCATGTCCATTGAATCGGTGATGCGATCCAGCCATCTCATCCTCTGTCATCACCTTCTCCTCCTGCCCCCAATCCCTCCCAGCATCAGGGTCTTTTCCAATGAGTCAACTCTTCACATGAGGTGGCCAAAGTATTGGAGTTTCAGCTTCAGCATCAGTCCTTCCAATGAACACCCAGGACTGATCTCCTTTAGGATGGACTGGTTGGATCTCCTTGCAGTCCAAGGGACTCTCAAGAGTCTTCTCCAACACCACAGTTCAAAAGCATCAATTTTTCGGCGCTCAGCTTTCTTCACAGTCCAACTCTCACATCCATACATGGCCACTGGAAAAACCATAGCCTTGACTACACTCCTGCTCAAATACAGCATCCACACTCCGCTCTTAAGTGGGAGCAACATAGAAGACATTAGGACTCCACACGGCTGCACATGTGTGTTATAGAGGCCCCCAGACAACATTAAGAACATAACCCCACCCTTCAGCATACAGGAATACAGAGAGCTGGAGCAGGCCACATGCCTGTGCACCCCCCGAGTGTTCCCTCCCGCTCTATGAGGGAAGAGGAAAACATGAAACAGAGAACCTGGGGACCATGAAACGAACTTCCTGCTATTTGTTACAGGAAACTGCAGGCAGGAAACAGCCAGGAAGGTTATCAAACAATCATAGCCCACTCTGGAAACTGCATGTGAGACTCTGGGGAGGCAGAGTGGAGCGGGGTAGGTTGGGGAGGAGGTGGGAGAACAGAAAAGTAAGTCGTATCACCCCCTTCAACAGGACAACTCTCCAAGAGGGCAGGGAACCTACCCTGCTTCCGCAGGTGCCTCGGGGGCTCCAGGCTCCACAGACCCTCCTCACCACACCCACAGTGAGTGACGCCTTCAGGCCACCGAGACACAGGGCTGGGGAGGGAGAGGCACAAACAGAACTCACAACCTGCTCACTTGGGGGGCGAAGGGGGGAAGCAGGCATGTGAGACCCAAAGAAAGGAGAATGCAGGTCCCTTCCACCCCTGCCCTGACTCCCCTGCTGCTGACCTGAGATCAAAGATCATCTCACTCAAACCCAACAATTTCCACACAAGAAACTCATGTCCAGAGTGAGCATGTGACTTTCTCACGGTAACAAATGGAGCGGGCCCCTTAGCTGACTCAGAACTAGCTCTCCCGAGGATGAATCGAGAAAGCAGCACTGACAAATGTACACTTGTTGTTCAGTCGCTAAGTCGTGTCCCAGTCTTTGCACCCACAGGCACTTCAGCGCACACTGCCCTGTATAAAAGAACGAGTGGGAAGCTGCTGTGTAGCACAGGAAGCCCAGCTTGGCACTCTGAGACGGGAGGGGTAGGGGAGAGGATATATATAATTATGACTGATTTGCATTGTTGTATGGGAGAAACCAGCACAACACTGTAGAGCAATTGTGGTTTAGTCGCTAAGTTGTGGCCGACTCTGTGACCCCATGGACTGTAGCCCGCCAGGCTCCTCTGACCATGGGATTTCCCAGGCAAGAATACTGGAGTGGGTTGCCATTTCCTTTCCCAGGGGATCTTCCCGACCCAGGGAATGAACCCACGTCTCCTGCATTGCAGGCAGATTCTTTACTGCTGAGCCACCAGGGAAGTCCTGTAAAGCAATTATCCTCCAATTAAAAATTTAAAATTACAAAAACAAAAGAACCAGCTCTCCTTTCTCCCAGCCCAGGGCCCTGCCCCACCTCTGGATGTCCCCAGGGACCCAGTGTGTGAACATCTTCTCAACCGAACTCTAGAGTCCTCACTCAAGACAGGGAGTGGAACTGGATCAGCCCTCTAAATGTGTATTGGAAGATTCATACCTCCTTCTGTCCACCTGCACTGGCTGGCTAGGACCCCGAAGAGAGATTAACTCTCCATTTCAGAAGAAATGGGGAGCACGCAGCCTTGTGTGTGGGTGACAGGATTTCCACTTCACATGCTAGGCTGCAGCTCCACCATGCCTGCCACTGCTCTCAGACGTCCCCACCCTTCGTGGAGTGAAACAGCCGCACTTCATGGAAAATGTCACCTTCACCTCCATCTCCACCTCCACTTCCAGTGGGGTTAGGCATGAAAGGACGCGAGGGGCCACTGCTCCTGTCCAGTGCTCATCCCCCTGAGCCCCGAACCACACGGACACTGCCGCACCCACCCCCTGTCCCGTCCCACCCAGGTGGTGAGCCACCAGGGACAGGCAGAGAAGCGAAACCCACCCAGGAGAGGGAGTGGGTGGGGAGGGGCCGTCAGAGAGGAGAGAAGCGAATGAAAGGTGAAGGGAAAACGAGAGTAAAAGCCACTGTCTGGAAGCGCCTCCTCCAGCATAGATGTTAGCACAATTTCCTCCACTCTCAAAACGAAACACACCCTCCTGCAGCCCAGAGAAGGATAGAGAGCAGAGCCTGCCTGTCCACCTCAAAGAGGGGCGAGACCCCAGATGCAGGCAGCTGGGGAAGGCAGGAGCCCATAATTTCCAGAGTCAGACATCCAACCGCGGCTCAGTTGCAAATATCCACGTTTGAGATTCTGTTTCCGTTTGCTCCAAGATGAGACTTAAACATCTCAGTTTTTGACAAACACCCCAGGTAACTCTGACGCAGACGGTCTGAGGACCACCCTAGGAGAAGTCCCACCTCGTCACTTTCCCCACAGGATGGCTGAGAGGTGAAGAGCACAAGTAGAAAATCCCACCTGATGTGAAGAACTGACTCACTGGAAAAGACCCTGATGCTGGGAAAGACTGAGGGCAGGAGGAGAAGGGGGCAACAGAGGATGAGATGGTTGGATGGCATCACCGACTCAATGGACATGAGTTTGAGCAAACTCTGGGAGATAATGAAGGACAGGGAAGCCTGGTGTGCTGCAGTTCATGGGGTCGCAAAGAGTCAGACACAACTTAGTGACTGAACTACAACAGAAAGTTCCCCACACCCCCCGCCCCTGCCCAGTGATATGTCTTCAAGTTCTGGCTCAAATCAGGTACCCTACAGGTATCTATAGTACCCTGCGCAACAGACCACAGCTTAATCATTGTTAAAAAAAAAGGGCTAATAAAGTCCCCACTGCATGCACCTTGTGAGGATCAAGGGAGCTCGTCTGATTATTAAAGTATTTAGCACGTGCCTGGCCTGCGTTAAGCACACAGTGTTTTTTGACTATTTGCTGTTCTCTTCAAACACGACCAGCAGTACTAGTGGTCAATTGTACTGTAATTATTATCAAGCTCGCAGAGTTTATGGACTGATAGGAGTTCATGATGCAATTCATGCACATAAAATTCATTACTCTCAAGGAATTGACAGGCCAAGGAACCTTTAAGCAAAAAGGAGCTTCCCGAGGAGGTTTACAGACCTTGTAGCCCAGTTACCAGCTTCATCCTTCTGAGGCACCTCTTCCCCCACCCCGCCCACCCCCCCTTAGTATCACCCCCTCTCTTCTGTCCCTGGACATGCGCTCTCACAAAACCTGGCGTCCACACTGTGCTCTGTGCTTCATCACCAACATTAAAGTGCTTCATAGTGTGTTCTGAGTGCTGCCCTCTCCTCCTCTTCTCCAGAAGGCCTTCCTTTCCCCCCTCCTCCCCGCCCCCCCCCCCCCATCAATTAACAGCTCGCATTTTCCGAAAGACTTTCAGGCGGTTAGTATGTGACCCCCAGGTTAAGAATACCTATCTAATTGCCATACATCCATATGAGTCGGCCTAGGAAAAAAAAAAAAAGAATACCTATCTAAGCCAAACTCTGAAAAGTCACCCTGACCAGAGAAAAAAGGGTGATGAAGAGTAGAACGCAGCCCTGGAACTTGTGATGAGGAGACCAGGAGAGCTGTACTGCACAGGCCAGCCTCTGGGCTGGCTCCCACTTCTCCAACCTGGCCTCGCCCACCCGCCCACCCGCTGCAGCCCCCGCCTCCCTGGGGAGCTTCTTCCCACTGCCCATAGGGTATCTCCACCTGCAGGATCCACAGGCATCTCATCTAAACATATCCGAGTTGGGCTCCCCTGGTGGCTCAGTGGTAAAGAACCCACCTGCCAGTGCAGGGGACATGGGTTTTATCCCTGGTCTGGGAAGATCCCACTCGCCGAAGAACAACTAAGCCCGTGCCCACAACTACTGAGCCTGTGCTCTAGAGCCTGTGTGCCCCAACTCCAAAAGCCCGAGAGAAGCCACCGGAACGCGAGGCCCACGCACCACAGCCAGACAGTACCTCTGCTCCCTAGAGAAAAGCCTAAGCAGACACGAAGACCCAGCACAGCTAAAAATAAATAAATAAGGTGAGTTTAAAAATAAAAAATAAACACACCCAACTCGGTTAGCGGCTCGGTCCCTAGGCAGCCAGCCCTCATCCTTCTCTCAGGGCTCAGGACAGCTGATCACCCCAGAGCCCACAGAAGACAGGACAGGACGCGGCTCCCACTTGCCTTCAGGCCTCCCCCTCGCCACAGCCAGCCAGTGCTTCGGAACACTCTCCTGGCTCCCGCTCTCTGGGCCCTCTGCTCCCCCAGTCCCGACTCTCACAGGGACCCTCCACGGCCACAGTTCTCCCAGCGTAACAGCTGCCAGAGAGCACATCCTGAAACACAGATCTGACCGGGTCGCTTCTCACTTAAAGTCCCTGGTAGTTCCCCTCTCACAGGAGTCTAAACTCCTTAAGCTGCTGGTCAAGACTTCCACAGTTTCAAAGGACCCCACTCCTCCTGCCATCAAAGAAGGTGCCAGATAAGACCAGGCCCAGGAGATCCACCCCCTTCACTCTACTCTAAAAATCCAGCATCCAACATAATAGCTGGGAGTGGGCCCCTCCTATACAGATATTATTAGTCAGATTTATTTGGTCTCATAGTAGATCCTTGGACGCAGAGATATTGATAAGAAACAGGAAAGAAAGGGCCTGGCAGGGCGTTCAGGCTATAGGCTTTGAGTTCATCTAGTCAAATTTCCCCATTTTGCAGCATGCATGCATGTTCAGTCACTTCAGTCCTAGTCAACTCTTTTGAGACCCCATGGACTATAGCCTGGAGGGATTTCTCCAGGCAAGAATACTGGAGTGGGTTGCCATTTCCTCCTCCAGGGTATTTTCCCAACCCAGAGACTGAATCTGTGCCTCCTGTGTCTCCTTCAATGGCAGGCAGATTCTTTACCACTGATGCACCTGGGAAGCCCCAGGCAAAGGTAAAGCCTAGAAAAGTTGAGCTACTAATTCAAGATAAGAGCTTAGTCACCAGCCCCAGGGACCAGGTTTCCTGGCCCACAATTCTGCTTCTTCTGCCAACAGGCCTACAAAACTCTCCCAAGTGCAACTGACTGGGATTTCCACAACCCTCCCCTTCTCCTGCACACAACTCAGGACCCCCCCTACACCACCCCACAAGCCTACAGATTCTAATATGATCTGGAAGAAACAGAACAGGGAAGCTCAAACCGTGGTACCAGTTTCAGGTGTAAAATCCTGAGGACAAACACAAGGACCTTTGACTATAGAAGAGAAAAAAAAAAGAAAGAAAAATAGACCTATTGTTCTTATGGGTGGAACCCAACCACAGCAGAATCAAGGAAAACAGTTCTTATACCCAGAGATCAGGACTTGACCCGAAAGCATCAGAGTGGAGAAGGGAGAAAAAGAGAAAGAAACACATACTTGAAGAAAATAAGGGCATGACAACAGTTCTTACTCACCCCTGGCTTTTGTTTTTTATTGGGGTTTTTTTTGTTTTGTTTTTCTTTCCTCACATAGGCCTGAGTCCTCCAGGATCCAGGAGGACCAGGAAAAGGAGTGGCTCCCTAGAGGGTGGAGGACACAGGATGAGATTCGATGGCTCTGTTTTATGACTGTACTGTTAATAGAAAAAGAAGTCACTCTATCAGTAATTTCCCCAAGTACTGGTAAGAGAAAAAACAAAACAAAAAACACTCCACCCCTAGCAAAGGAAACAAATCCTCCTGCAAAATACAAGGACCCTATTTGGGGACCAGGGCTCTGCCCACTCAGTACTGAAAGAAACAGCAGGGAAAAGCAGAAAAGCCCAAGCTTTAAACAACTACTTCATAAGCACATCCTCCCAGTCACCAAGTCTGAAGCTACTTGATATGATTTCAAGTTGTTGGAATGCCTTGTCTCGCCCCCATAAAACATCTCTGATCATATTCCTTGATGCCTAGAGACCCATACCTCTGGGTTTGATCCTTCAAGTGACTGGACTTTTTTTTTACCGCACTGTACATCATACAGGATCTTAGTTCCCAGACCAGGGCTTGAACCTATACCCCCTGAAGTGGAAATGCAAAGTCCAAACCACTGGACCACTAGGGAAGTCCCTGATTAAACATTTAGACTAAAGAACAGAGTCTCATGCTTAGCTCCTGACAAAGGCTCCCATCCCCGATTCCTGCCCTGGCACAAGCCACTCCTCCACCATAAAGTCCTTCCTTCTCCGGCCCTTGCCCTCAGCACACTCGAGTGGTGAGCTCTCTCAGGGGCCCACACGCAGACGAGTAGTGGTCCCCAAACATGCTCCCACAGTTTGTTGATTATACCCCTATTTATAACATCATGAAGTAATGATATTTAAATTCTTATTTTTGAAAGCTAAGATACAGTATGAAAAGATAAAGTATCACCCATATTCCGTTTTCTGCCCAGGCATACATGCGTGTTAAGTTGCTTCAGTCATGTCCAACTCTGTGCGACCCTATGAACTGTAGCCCGCCAGGCTCCTCTGTCCAGGGGATTCTCCAAGCAAGAAAACTGGATTGGGTTGCCATTTCCTTCTCCAGAGGATCTTCCTGACCCAGGGATCAAACCCACATCTTTTAGGTCTCCTGCATTGGCAGGCAGGTTCTTTACCACTACTGCCGCCTGGGAATCTAGACTTAATTGTTGTTTAACAATTTGGCATATTTCTTTCAGGCTCCTTTTCTGGGTGGCAAACTGTAACCTCCTGGAATGCAAAGATGGCATGCTTTTTTGGGGGGGTGGTGAGCAACACCACGTGATACGTGGGATCTTACTTTCTAGGCCAGGGATTGAACCCTTGCCCCCTGCAGTGGGAGCACAGAGTCTTAACCACCGGATCTCCAGGGAATTCCCAATGACAATATACTTTGCCCCTGTTTGTAGAGTTCTGGAGGTTAGAAGTCCAACACAATGTCACTGGGCTCACATCAAGGTGTTGGCAGATGGTGTTCTTTCTGGAGATCCAAGGAGTGAATCCGCTCCCTCTCCTGATTCAGGCTCCAGAGACGCTCACACTCCTTGGTGCTCAGCCCCCTGCATCCACCAACCTAGCGATGGATGGTGGAGTCTCTCACGCTGACCTTGCTTGACTCTCCTGCCTCCCTCTGTCACTTATGAGGACACTGGTGATGATGTCAGACCCACCTGGATGATCCCAAAGACTCTTACCATCTCAAGACCCTGAACTTCATCATCACACCTGCAAAGTCCTTCATCCCAAGTAACGTGACATCCACAGGCTCCAGGGGTTAGAAGGTAGATATGGGGGAGGACCAGGATCTGCCTGAACGCTACCCACACCCACCCCTTGTTTGGCCTTCCTCCCCCTTCGCTTTGCTTCTGGTGCAGAGGCAGGAGCATGAGCTTCCAGGTGAAATACACAGGCTGTGCCATTAGGGCTAGATGACCCTGGACCCATCCCTTCACCTCCCTCAGCCTCATCCTCCTCACGTGTAACACAAGGGACACTCTCTCTGCATTAGGAAATGACAGAAAAGAGCAGGTGAGATATCTGAGGCCATGATGAGCCCACAGTAAACTTTCCAGGAAGGCCCGAGTCAGACAATGGGTCAAGCAAGATGATTAGCCAGAGACAACCTGGAAACTAAACCCACTGCCATGAAACTCGAGCCACAGGGCAAAGAAGTCCTCCTGAGTTTCCTTACCCTGCTGTTGTCCACCTGGGCACCCCTTCCCAATAAAGTCTCTTGCTGTGTCAGCATGAGTGTCTCCTCGGACAATTCATTTCTGCGTGTTAGACAAGAGCCCACTCTCGAGCCCTGAAAGGGGCCTCCCTTCCTGCAACACTGGCAGAGCCATTCTCTAGCCATAGAAGGGGTGCACAAGGGAAAGAAAGTGTAATGAGAAGGAAAAAGAAGATAGAGAGTCCCCAGGAAGATCACTACAGGGCGGCTGCTGATGCTCAGTTATGTTCAACTCTCTGCGACCCCACAGACTGTAGCCCGCCAGGCTCCTCTGTCCATGGGGATTCTCCAGGTAAGAATACTGGGGTGGGTTGCCATTTCCTTCTCCAGGGGATCTGGAGGAGATTCCAAATGCAGAAATGGTCATAAAACACACCCAGCTTGTGGCCTTTCCGTAATGGCAGCCCCACCCGACTTTTTCCATGACTGTTGGCCTCTGACTTCCTCCTCAGTCTCCCATACTCCTGGCTTTGACATCTTAGACCAGTACTAGGGGCTTGGGTTCTTGCTGTTGTTTAGTCACTAAGTCGTGTCCAACTCTTTGCAACTCCATGGGCTGCAGTGCATCAGGCTTCTCTGTCCTTCACCATCTCTTGGAATTTGCTCAAACTCAAGGGGCTTGACACCTTGGGCCAAACCAACACAGCTGTGTGGGTGGAGGGAGCAGAAAGGGAGAAAGCACTCAACTCACAGGGAACCTGACACCTGTGTACCCATTACTCGGGCAAGGAATGGATTACTGAAGTTTGCTTTGCTTGACTCATGGTTCAAGGAGTCTTACTAAAAAGTCAACATCCTTAGTGCTGTCCTGATGAGAGCAAAGATGGGCATGGGAGGCATCATAGATTCCTCCCAATGTTTCTAATCCATTCTCTACCCACCTCTACCCAACTGGGTTACATTCCTCTATCTACAGGTCACTTATTTACTGAGTTAACTTCTGGGGGGAAAAAAAAATCTGTTGAAATCCTTGAAGACCCATGCACTCAATTCAGTTCAAGTGTGCCTGTCATCTTAATGACTAGACACAGACATCTTTTACAGACTCTGAAGGAAATTTTGACAAGAGCCTTTGTACCACCCACCATCCCTGTGGGGACAACTGAGCTAAAGACAAGAGGAGGAATTTACCTCCTATGTGCTTGGATCTTTAGGTCTGAATCTCATCTAATGCCTACATTGACCCTTTGATGTAGGTACTACCATCCCTATTTGGCAGATGACAAACCACCACTCCAACAAAATCAATTAATTTGTCCCTTATTCAAGCACTGGTGAAAGGTAAAACCGGGATTCAGAATCACATATTTCTGAATCTAAAGATCATATTTTCACTCCATGCCATCCTACTTACCAGAATTCAAGGACAGGAAAGATGACTGCTTCTAATAGAAATACTCATAAAAGACTTCAGTGAAAGGACAGGATCTGGAATGGGTAGGATAGAAAAAATAATTCAGGAGCCTGAGCATGAAGGGAAGGGTATTATAGGAAGAAGGAAAAGAATTTGAATAAATGCAGACATAGGAATGTAAAATATGGGTTCAGATCTTACTACATAGACCAAGGGAGCAGACTAGGGTCATGCTTTGGGAATTTTGAATGACAGCTTACCTACTGTAATAGTGCAAGGAACCTCTGCTCAATGTTGTATGGCAACCTGGATGGGAGTGGGGTTTGGGGGAGAATGGATACATGCAGATGGATGGCTGAGCCCCTTTGATGATCACCTGAAACTATCACACTGATAATTGGCTACACTCCAATATAAAGTAAAAAGTTTTTAAAAAATTTGAACTTCCTGCTATAGACGACAGGAGTCACTGAAAACTTGTGAAAGTCATAAACAGACAAAAAGAATTTTCAGCAAGATTACTCTGACAGTATCGGGCAAGATGACCTAGGAAAATGATACTCAACTCTGGTAACTCATTAATTATCCGGAAGCTTTCTTATTGTGCTTCTATTTTCTTAACTTTCCATTTTAACATAATTTTAGACATTCAAAAACATTTCAAAATAGTCAGAGTGCCCATAGACCCTTCATTCAACTTCCCCAAATATCAATGTGATAGGCAAAACCACAGAGATGATCAAAATCAATAAATTATTGTTGATACAGTCCATTAACAAATCTACAGAGTTTATCCAAATTTCACTGACTTTGCCACTAATGCCCTTTTTCTGAATTAGGATACAATCTAGGATCCCACATGATATTTAGTTGTCTCATCTCCTTTGTCCCCTTTAATCAGGACCAGTTCCTCAGAATTCCTTCCTGACCATCACCTTTTTTTTTTTAATTGCAGGATAATTGTTTTACAGTGTTGTATTGATTTTTGTCACACAACAAGGTGAATCAGCCATAAGTATACATGTGTCTCCTCCCTCTTAAACCTCCCTCCCACATCCCACTCCATCCCCTGCTCAAGGCTGTCACAGAGCACCAGGTTGAGCTTCCTGTGTTATACAGTAACTTCCCACTAGCTGTTTAACATATGTACATGTTTCAAGGCTACTCTCTCAATTCATCCCACACTGTCCTACCCCCGGTGTGCCCACAAGTCTGTTCTCTTTGTCTGCGTCTCTATTACTGCCCTGCAAATAGGTTTGGCTTGCACATTTTTAAGAGTATTAGCCAGTTATTTTGCAGAATGCCCCTCAGTTTGAGATCATTTAACATTTCTTCATGATTACTTAGGTTATGCAATTTTGGTAAGAATATCACAGAAGCAACGCTAGGCCTTCTCAGCTTGTCATGCTGGGTCCACGATATCAACGTCTCATTACTGGTGATGTTAACTTTGAACACTTGGCTAAGGTTCCTCCACTCTGAAATGACCACTATTTTGCTTGGAAGCTTTTTTAAACTACCAAGGCTGGGGCCACACCACAGATCAATCAAAAAAGCCTCTCTGGGAATAAGATACAGGCACTGCTAGCTTTAGGTGTCCTGCAGGTGACTCGAACTAGCATCCAGGGTCAGAAATCACCAGCTGAGATGAGAAAATTAGAATTCTGGAAATCAGCGAGGAAATGATTTCCTGGGCTTCTCTTTTTAAAAGAACAGCTGGTTCCAGGCACAGATAAACATATCTGGACTTTGGCACGAACCCATGGCAGGGGAAAGGAAAAGCCAAAAAAAATCCCGATTGAGAAAGCGATGGGTGAGTAGACTGCTGTCCAATAAAGAGAAGGCAGGATGCTAGGGAAAGTGTCTGGTCTTCCCGGTCTATTTTCTCTCCAGATTTCAAAGAAACCTTTGCTACGGTGAAAGAACACACCATATAATTATACAGTTGTGAGCCTGATGCAAGCTCTTAAGTGCCACTGAGGGAGGTAATTATGGATCATGGGATATCAATATATGACCACACATGCAAAGATGAACACTTTTGCGTACAGTCAAATGAACAATTCAGAGAATCTAGGTCAGAGGTACATGATCTCCCTTAAATGACCTTGGCCCTCCCCACCTGGCCTTTTGTCCTTAGTTTCTTCTGAAACAAGAGAGTAAGGATCTTGCTATAAATGTCATGAAATAGGAAAGTGTACACATTTCTTGCCACTGGGTTGTTGAAGCAATGATTCTGTGCTCAACTTCTTTATTGTTATCGGTGTTTCCAGAAAGACATTTCATGAACTGCTTCCTTGGAGGGGCCATTTCATAACACACAAAGGGAAACACCAGTTTACCCAAAATGCAGAGGTTAGAAGGTGCCTGACAAGAATTACCCCTAAAGTGTTAGAAAATTACCAGGTCTGGGCTTCCCTGGTGGCTCAGTGGTAAAGAATCTGCCTGCCAGTGCGGGAGATACGGGTTAGATCCATGATCCGAGAAGATCCCACATGCCCCAGGGCAACCAAGCCCATGTGCCACAACTACTGAGCCTGCGCTCTAGAGCCTGCGAATCACTACTACTGTAGCCCATGCGCCCGAGATCCCATGCTCCACAAGAGAAGTCACAGCAATGAAAAGACCACGTATCGCCATTAGGGAGCAGCCCCTACTCTCCCCAACAGGAGAAAAGCCAGCACAGCAACGAAGATTCCTCACACCCAAAACTAAATAAATAAAATTATATGCAGTAAAAAAAAAAAAACAAAAAACTGCTAGGTCTGGTGCTGCTGGTGTAGGAGGAACCTATGCTAGGGAATAAGTGACAATAGAAGAGGCAGGAAGTATTTTAAAACTCAGGAAATACCAAAACAAGAATTAATTTCATTACCCCTCAGTTGCACAGCCAGTTACCCCTGAAGCCTCTCCATGGTGTCTCACTGAAAGGACTGACAAATAATAAACTGTTAATAGAAATAACTTAAAGAAGCACGGGATCAACTAGGTAAAAAATGGCTGGGGAAGGTTTCACAAAAGAGGCACGCCTTTGACAGGTGAAGTCTTAGGGAAATAGAGACAAAGAGAAATATAAACACAGAGAACCAAGCATCAGGCACCACTGTGGACACAAGTCTTAAAAAGGATTTCAAAAATGAGAGCGGGTTTGCATGTGTTATTTTTCTTTACTCAATCACCATATGGGGTTATTTCAGAGGAGGAGGCTGACCCTCAGAAAGGTGAAGTAACTTGCCAAGGTCATTGGTGAATCTGAAATTAGAAAGCAGGTACATCTAACTCCAGGGCTTCTCAGGTGGTACTAGCGGTAAAGAACCTGCCTGCCAATGCAGGAGACATAAGAGACGTGGGTTTGATCCCTGGGTCGGGAAGATCCCCTGTGAGAGGGGACAGCAACCCACTCCAGCATTCTTGCCTGGGAAATCCCATGGACAGAGGAGCTTGGCAGGTTGCAGTCCATGGGGTCACACAGAGTCGGACATGACTGAAGCAGCTTAGCACACATTCATGCAGATCTAACTCCAAGCTCATAGCAATACCACTACCACTGAGAGAGAACCGAACACTGTATATTTAGGGAACAGGAAGGAACAGGGGTGGCTACAGAGCAAAGATAGGGTTAAGAAACAAGGAATTTAAGTAACTTTGCAAAAGTGGGACTGAAACAGAGCAAAACTCTACAATTCTTGCCCCCACCATGTCCTCTTCCTGCCTTTTGTCTTGGAAAAACTTTAGCCAATGAATAAGTTTAATCAGAGAAATGAGAAAGTGCAGAGAAAAAGGAACACAGTCAAAGGAGACCAAATAATAACAATGTCCTCATTAAGCAGAGTCAAGGACCTTTAGAATAAAGGTCCAAATAACATAGCTCCTTTTCAAGAGCTATAGATAATATTCTGAGTCATACCCTGTGAGCTGTCTTTTTTTTTTCCTGCTTTTTTTTATCTCTTTATTTTGGTTTTTTTTTTCCATTTATTTTTATTAGTTGGAGGCTAATTACTTTACAATATTGTAGTGGTTTTTGCCATACATTGACATGAATCAGCCATGGATTTACATGTGTTCCCCATCCCAATCCCCCCTCCCCCTGTGAGCTGTCTTATAGACACCTGTCTGATAGACAGGTGGAGAAGTTAACCACATGATAACCAGACCGTACCCACAACATAAGTTGCCACAACTGCGAGAACTAGCCTCAAAGAAAGGGAAACAAATTGACCCTGGAACTAAAGATGAACGGTCCCTAGAACAACCAAGATGAAGCTGGCCAGACCACCTATGACCAATTTCAGGATGACTGCCAGAGCTGACTGTGCTGTTTCCGCATGCAGCCCCCTCTCTCTGTCTGTAAAATCTCTTGCCCCCTGATTGTCAGGGAGGGAGTCAGCCTCTAGACAGACTGCCCCCTACCCCCGTTGCACACATTTGAAACTTTCCTTTCCACCAACTTGGCCTGTTTATTGGCTTTCAAGCAGCAAGCAGCCAGATCCCATCTTTCAGTAACAGGACCACATCTCATACAGCCATGAAAATGAGACAGACATTTGAGCTTGATCTGGTAGTTACAGAAGAACCACTGTAGGGTTTGAATAAGGGAATAACCAAGGGGACGCCTCCAGCAAACACTAAATCAGATGGTGGTAAAAATGGGAGTGCTAGGCTACAGAGATGCAACCACAACAGTAAAGAGGGCCACACAATATAGTGGAGCAAGAAGTGAACTAAGAGTGAGAAGCTTGGGTTGAGATATAGAAAGCTAAGTGCTGAAGTCACCACAACATCAGGTGAGAAATCTTCTCTCTCCAGACATCAATCTCTCGTCATCCATAAATCAGGGGAAGGGAGAACTAACCTAAATGACCTCTAGGGCTTTGCTATTCAGTTGTTGTCCAGTAGCTAAATTGTGACCATCTCTGCAACCCCATGGACTGCAGCACGCTTGGCCTCCCTGTCCCTCACCATCTCCCAGAGTTCACTGAATCGGTGATGCACTCCAATCATCTCATCCTCTGCCACCCTCTTCTCCTCCTGCCTTCAATCTTTCCCAGTATCAGGGTCTTTTCCAGTGAGTCAGCTGTTTGCATCAGAGGCCAAACTATTAGAGCTTCAGATTCAGCCCTTCCAATGAGTATTCAGGGTTGATTTCCCTTAGGATTGATTGGTTTGATCTCCTTGCTAAGGGGCTCTAAAGAGTCTTCTCCAGCACCACAATTTGAAAGCATCAGTGCTTTGGCGTTCAGAGTGTGGCCCAATAATCAGCAGCAACAGCATTATTCAAAAGCATATTAAAAATGCAGAATCTCAGGGCCCACCAGAAGAATCAGATTTGTATTTGAAAAAGCTACTTAGGAGATTTGTTAGCACGCTAAAATTTGAGTCACTTCTCTAAAGTGTCTGCCACTTCTCAAATGCAGTGGGTTTGAGACTCACCTCAACGCTATCATTTCTCACAGAAAAAAAAAAAAAAAAGCTTACCTAGTTCACTTCACTTGTGCCTTTTTCCTAACCCTAACTTCATCTCAGACTTGGACTTGATGTATTCTGGGTAGAATCAGGGGGAAAAACAGCGCTTTGGTGGTGCTGCCACCTTGTGGCAAAAACCTGTAAATGCCCTTCATATTACCTCTCTCACCAAGAAAGGAGCTGGGAGGGCTGGCTTTTCTTGCCCTAAACATCTGCACTTAATAAACATGACTCATTCCAGAGACTTTAGGAAATGGGCTCGAAGACAGAGGAGAGGACAGGATTTAAGGGCTGGGTGATATTTGTGGAGCTGAGGGGAAGGTTAGCAAGGAAGTCCTCCCTGTTCCTCCAGGCAGGATAAACTCCAGGCACAATAAACTGGAAAATTCTAAAAGAGATGGGCATACCAGACCATCTGATCTGCCTCTTGAGAAACCTGTATTCAGGTCAGGAAGCAACAGTTAGAACTGGACATGGAACAACCAATTGGTTCCAAATAGGAAAAGGAGTACGTCAAGGCTGTATATTGTCACCCTGCTTATTTAACTTATATGCAGAGTACATCATGAGAAATGCTGGGCTGGATGAAGCACAAGCTGGAATCAAGATTACTGGGAGAAATATCAATAATCTCAGATATGCAGATGACACAAGCCTTATGGCAGAAAGTGAAGAGGAACTAAAAAACCTCTTGATGAAAGTGAAAGAGGAGAGTGAAAAAGTTGGCTTAAAGTTTAACATTCAGAAAACTAAGATCATGGCATTTGGTCCCATCACTTCATGGGAAATAGACAGGGAAAGAGGGGAAACAGTGTCAGACTTTATGTTTTGGGGCTCCAAAATCACTGCAGATGGTGACTGTAGCCATGAAATTAAAAGATGCTTACTCCTTGGAAGGAAAGTTATGACCAACCTAGATAGCATATTAAAAAACAGAGACATTACTTTGCCAACAAAGGTCCATCTAGTCAAGGCTATGGTTTTTCCAGTGGTCATGTATGGATGTGAGAGTTGGACTGTGAAGAAAGCTGAGTGCCAAAGAATTGATGCTTTTGAACTGTGGTGTTGGAGAAGACTCCTGAGAGTCCCTTGGACTGCAAGGAGATCCAACCAGTCCATCCTAAAGATCAGTCCTGGGTGTTCATCGAAAGGACTGATGCTGAAGCTGAAACTCCACTACTCTGGCCACCTCATGTGAAGAGTTGACTCATTAGAAAAGACCCTGATGCTAGGAGGGATTGGGAGCAGGAGGAGAAGGGGATTACAGAGGATGAGATGGCTGGATGGCATCACCAACTCGATGGACATGAGTTTGAGTAAACTCCGGGAGTTTGTGATGGACAGGGAGGCCTGGCATGCTGTGATTCATGGGGTCGCAAAGAGTCGGACACGACTGAGCGACTGAACTGAACTAAACTGACTTTGTTCCAGGCAAGAGGAGGGAACAGGCCAGGCTTGGTTTTTGCTTATTCACCCTCACCCTCTCAATTTCAGATTATTTCTGCCTATGAACATGTTGGATAGTTGATTGTAGATTTTGCTACAAAGTTTATAAAGCATCTGTAGGTGGCAGGCACTGTACTACACAGTGGAGATTGTCCTCAAGTTGAAGGCTTGAGTCGAACACTTGGTCTGAGTTTGGTCTGATGTGTCTCCCCCCTGGGAAATTCTAACAATAGTCTCTGTCCTCAGGAAGCTCAAGTCTAACCAGGAAGATGACACACACCATAAAACAGCGTGTAATCAAATTTCATCAGTGGTAGCAATTCACTGTGGACTGAGTAGCTCAAGGGATTCTGGACTCAGTGGAACTTGGACTGGGTCTGGAGGGTAGGGTAGGATTTGTGTTGATGGAGGGCAGGGCGGAGAAGGAGCAGGGAGCTAACTGTGGATTTCTGTGGCAGGGCCATTAGTTGTTCATTTTGATGTTCCTGAACTTATGTAGGGCCTGGCACTTTGTGGGTACTCTCCAAATGTTTCTTGAGTTGAATGATATTTTTGTAAGCCTTGATCTATCTATCTTATCTCTCTCTCTCTCATATATATATATATATATATATATATATATAATATCTATCTATATTATGCTATGTTAAAAAGCATCTGAGGGTGCAGTCCATTACCAGTAAAACATTTTTCTGATAAAAGTTCACACACACACGTGGAGCCTGAGGGGGTGCTTTATTTAGTTTCCCATCGAGTCCTCAGTAGTCAGGGTTAGCAAGTGCTGATGTTCTGCACCCTCGGTGTTTGTTCCAAGTAGTGTTGTTACCGACCAGGGTTCTTGACTTCCTTAATCAATGGAAGTTGAGCAGAGGCTAGGCAAGAAACTCAGGCAAGGTTTTATCGGGACCCCTGCTACAGCAGCAGGGAGCAAGAACAAATAACAGGTTCCCTTGCTTGCTCACTGCCTGAGATGGGTGAGCTGGTTTCTTATATGAGGTGAGGGTAGAGGTGTGTCCAGGGGTCCAGCCTGAGGGATGGCTGAAGTGGTTTGCCCACCTTTTACACAGTATTGTGTGTAGGGGGTATTCACAGTACCCTATTTAAGTTCCAGGGTCTTCAAAAACAGCAGTTGGGTTTTTTGGTCTCTTCATATTTTTCGTCCAGAATTTGCCCCAACTGCACAAGGACACAGTTATTTTTCATAGCATATAGTTTCTTTGGGGCTTCCCTGGTGGCTCAGACGGTAAAGAACCCGCCTGCAAAAACACTCTCCGACATAAATCACAGCAAGATCCTCTTTTATTGGAAATAAAAGCAAAAATAAACAAATGGGACCTGATTAAACTTAAAAGCTTCTGCACAACAAAAGAAACTATAAGCAAGGTGAAAAGACAGCCTTCAGAATGGGAGAAAATAATAGCAAATGAAGCAACAGACAAAGGATTAATCTCAAAAATATACAAGCAACTCCTGCAGCTCCATTCCAGAAAAATAAATGACCCAATCAAAAAATGGGCCAAAGATCTAAACAGACATTTCTCCAAAGAAGACATACAGATGGCTAACAAACACATGAAAAGATGCTCAACATCACTCATTATCAGAGAAATGCAAATCAAAACCACAATGAGGTACCATTACACGCCAGTCAGAATGGCTGCTATCCAAAAGTCTACAAGCAATAAATGCTGGGGAGGGTGTGGAGAAAAGAGAACCCTCTTACATTGTTGGTGGGAATGCAAACTAGTACAGCCACTATGGAGAACAGTGTGAAGATTCCTTAAAAAACTGGAAATAGACCTGCCATATGACCCAGCAATCCTGCTGCTGGGCATACACACTGAGGAAACCAGAATTGAAAGAGACATGTGCACCCCAATGTTCATCGCAGCACTGTTTATAATTGCCAAGACATGGAAGCAACATAGATGCCTATCAGTAGACGAATGGATAAGAAAGCTATGGTACATATACACAATGGAATATTACTCAGCCATTAAAAAGAATACATTTGAACCAGTTCTAATGAGATGGATGAAACTGGAGCCCATTATACAGAGTGAAGTAAGCCAGAAAGATAAACACCAATACAGGATACTAAGGCATATATATGGAATTTAGGAAGATGGTAACGATAACCCTATATGCAAGACAGAAAAAGAGACACAGATGTATAGAACAGACTTTTGGACTCTATGGGAGAAGGCGAGGGTGGGATGGATCTGAGAGAATAGCATTGAAACATATATATTATCAAGTGTGAAACAGATCACCAGTCCAGATTGGATACATGAGACAAGTGCTCAGGGCTGGTGCACTGGGATGAATGAGAGGGAGGGGATGGGGAGGGGGGTTCAGGATGGGGAACACATGTAAATCCACGGCTGATTCATGTCAATGTATGGCAAAAACCACTACAATACTGTAAAGTAATTAGCCTCCAACTAATAAAAATAAATGGAAAAAAAAAATCCACCTGCAATGCAGGAGACCTGGGTTCCATCCCTGGGTTGGTTAAGATCCCCTGGAGGAGGACATGGCAACCCATTCCAGTATTCTTGCCTGGAGAATTTCATAGACAGAGGAGCCTGGTGGGCTATAGTCCATGGGGTCTCAAAGAGTCAAACATGACTGAGCAACTAACACTTTCACTTTTCACTTCAGTTTCTTTGTATTTTGTTGCTCAAAGAGAGGTGTATCCAGGCGCAAGCACTGCAGCACTGCAGCAAAGGGTCCCAGGTCCCAGCCTCAGTATCACCTCCTTCTTTCATCTGAGACTGATTCCAAACAGGATCTCATGCCAAGAGCCCCAGCAGCCTGAGCAAACACAGTCACTGCTGTGGCTCTTGCTTCTCAACCCCCCTTGGACCAGCCTTGAGGGTCTTCCACCAACCCAGGTCCCTCTGCTTTAAACGGGAACCAAGAGGCCACAGCCACTGCCTGACCAACAACAAGGAGGCCTGCTTAGACCCAGTGCCCCAGGGCAGGGTTCTGGGCAAGAGAGAAGAGCCTCTCCTCCATCCTCTCTGCTTCCCTCATTATGCGGCCACAGACTTGGAGGACACTGTCCACAGTGGAGACACGGCAACATCTGATACTGTGCCGAGGCTGGGAGTAGGGCAGACGGGAGACAGGCCGTGTCATCCTCTTTGTCAACCCTTAGCCCTCACTTTTCCTGCCAGACACTAAGCTAGAAAACGTCACTCAAACGTAAAGGAAATTCAAACAAGCCAAAAGAAAGTTATAGCTCATTGCAGGGTGGAGAGGCGGGAGGGAGAAAGGAGGGGATGAGCATGGCTGCCAGGTTACCGGTCACCCTCTCGTGTTCCTAGGAAGGCTTCATTCCTTTGTTTGGCCATTTTTGCCTCCCAGATTCCCATAAAACACATGGTCCGACCTGTTACCTAACAAGGCCAGCACCACTCGGCCCTTCCCGCCCTTTAGTGGAAACACTGGTCTGGGAGTAAAGTGCAGACCCCATCCCACGACCCCAGCCATGTACCATGCGTGGCCTGAGCCGCCGGGAGAAGTGGGGACCCTCTCACTGGGAGCTGCTGAAGAGTCGCCCCGCAGCAGCATCGACAGGTGAAATGAAGGTTCTCATCCCCTCCCTCCTCCTGTTGCTGCCACTAATACTGATGTCCGCAGTCTCCAGCAGCTCACACACAGGTAAAAAAAAAAAAAGTCCACTTTCTATGAAAGATAAAAAGGGGGGAGAAACGTGGCAAAACAGGAGAGAGCATGACCGCACACATGGTAAAATGTAGCCCCTTGCAGGCTACGGGGATTAGTGGTGAGTTAGCCTGTCTGGGTGCCTGTTTCCTCATTTACAAAAAGGAATGAACCGAACGTAAATCCTAAGAGTGTGGTGAAGTTAAAGGTGCCCGGGTGTACGGAGTGTCTGCAAGGGTAGCTGGCGGGAGGGGACCTTACCTCTCCCGCAGTCCCTGTTTGGGGGTATTGAGTGTCCAGGAGGCCGGGCCTGGAGATTGTGCTGAGAGGGTGTTGAAGGCAAGTGTGTGTCCAGACAGCCAGTCATCCTCGATTATATTCTTCCTAGTACACTAGACATGCCCCAACAATTCTTAATGCTTTTTCATGATAAGGTGATAAACTAGAAAAATCACACCACCAGGTAGAACCTGTGTTTGAAGCTGTGACCACACTGGCCCTGTTTGAACAGCTCACCTTTAGGAAGCAGATCCTGGGTCAGGAGCTCCAAATCGGCCCCACTGTTCCCTAGAGCTGGAGTGGCCCAGCCCTGAGCAGAACAACTGTGCAGAAGGGACCCCCTGCCCACCTGTCTTCCCACTCTAAGTGACCATCTCCCCAAGTGCTACTTTGAGGTGAAATAGCTTTGTTACACACTCAGCATCGAGTGGGTTATAAAATCAGGAGTCTACCCTCCTGCACCCATTTCCAGAATCTTCTCCCTTACAGAGTTCTCTGGAAGCTGCGGGGGTGGCCCTAGACCAGCATTCTAGGAGGGAAGTCTTTTCGACCGCTGTGACGGGGCCCCAGGCTGGAGACCTCAGCCTGGACTCCAAGCTCCAGTCATGACCGCCTTTCCCGACCATCCCCCCTGCACCCCTGCACTAACAAGGGCCCGAGTTCCTCTCAGCCGGGATCTTGGAACCTTGGCTGCTCCCCGGCTGCTCTTGCGTCCTCCCACCAGCTCAGTTCTGCTCCCACAGCTGCCCTGATGTGTCCCAGAGGCAGAAAGGAGCCCTCACCTCCCTGCACAAGCTTGGCTCCAACTGGACTCTCTCTGCACGGTCCATGTTCCACCTTGAGTTGAGTGTCTGTGCGTCTCCTACCCCAACCCCTGCCCTTCTGAGCTGTAACCTCGCCACTGGCACAACCTGGTATCTTGTTTCTACATCACTCTCATGACCCAGCAAGGTGCTAGGTAAATACATCTAAGTGGAAGAATAAATCCTCAGGTTTCTAAGTTCAAAATTTTGCTCTTAGGAGACTGGCCTCTCTTCACAAGACTTTGGTGGCTCAGACAGCAAAGAATCTGCTTCCAGTGTGAGAGACCTGCATTCGATCCCTCGATCACGAAGATCCCCTGGAGAACAGAATGGTAACCCACTCCAGTATTCTTGCCTGGGAAATCCCATGGACAGAGAATCCTGGTGGGCTACAGTCCATAGGGTCGCAAGAGTCAAACACTATTGATGGACTAACACTTTCACTTTCAGGAGACTGGACACCCTGGTTTCATAGCAGCTCTGCTGACATTAGAACTTAATAATTCTCAGTTGTCAGGTGGCGGGGTACACTGTTCGGTGCTTTGTAACATATTTAGCAACATCTGAGTGGCCTCTACCCTCTAGAAGCCAATTAGCAGCCTCTCCCTGCCCACCCCCCAGTTAATACAGTCAAAAATATCTCCAGACACGGCCAAATGTTCCCTGGAAGGGGAACTCACTCCCTAGTGGAGCCACTGCTCTCTACCAATAATTCTCAAACACGATGACATGTTTAGACTCACCTGGACCTCCAGACTCAGGCTTGAATTCAGGGGCACCGTGATCCAATTCCTGGCTCCATCACTTACCCTGTTTCATCACTTACCTTGCAACCCTAGACAAAATGCTTAACATTTTTAAATTTTGTATTTGTTCAGTTCATTTATTTTTGACTGCACTGGGTCTTCGTTGCTGCTCGTGGGCTTTCTCTTATTGCTGGGAGTGGGGGCTACTCTCCAGTTGCGGTGCGTGGGCTTTCATCATGGTGGCTTCTCTTGTTGCAGAGCAGGGGCTCTAGGGCACGTGGGCTCAGCAGCTGTGGCTCACGGGCTTAGCTGCTCCGTGGCATGGTCTTTCACGACCTGGGATCAAACCAGTATCCCCTGCATTGGTAGGCGGATTCTTAACCAGTGGACCACCAAGGAAGTCTGGATGCTTAACATTTTTAAGCCTCGGTTTTAGCATCTTAAAATGAATAAAATACCACTTAGCTTATACAACTGTTTTGAGGAGTAAACACTCAATAATGTGAACTTACTAAGGGTTCAGTAAAACTGAGAAAAGTGTTAGTCACTTAGTCCTGTACGATTTTGCGACTTGAGTAAAGTAGCTACTGAGGCACAAGAACAAGTTGGGGAAAGCTCACTGAGCCGCCCCGAGTCCTTGCAGTCCAAACCAGTCAATCCTAAAGGAAATCAACCCTGAATGTACACTGGAAGGGCTGATGCTGAAGCTGAAGCTCCAATACTTTGGCAATCTAAGAAGAGCCGGTTCATTGCAAAAGACCCTGATGCTAGAAAAGATTGAAGGCAGGAGGAGGGGACGACAGAGAATGAGATGGTTGGATGGCATCACCGACTCAATGAACATGAGTTTGAGCAAACTCCTTGATGGCAAAGGACAGGGAAACCTGGCGAGCTGCAGTCCATGGGGTCTCAAGGAGTCGGGTGTGACTGACAGACTGAACAACACTGAGCCGCCAGGTGGCGCAATTATAAACCACAGGAAACCGGGGTTGGCGGCAGGGATCAACTGTTTCTCAGACAAGGGTGGTTTGCAATGCTGGACCAAGTCTGGCAAGAAGAAATAACAGTACACAATATTCCCGCTCAGAAATACTCCAAATAAAATCTGATCTTGCTTTATCTCTTAAAGTAACCACGTGCATGCGTGTGTGTTAAGTCCTTTCAGTCATGACCGACTCTTTGTGATGCTATGGACTGTAGCCCGCCAGGCTCTTCTGTCCATGGAATTCTGCAGGCAAGAATACTAGAGTAGGTAGCCATGCATTCCTCCAGGGGATCTTCCCGACCCAGGATCAAACCCTTGTCACCTGCAGCTCCTGCATTACAGGCAGATTCTTTACTGCTGCGCCACCAGGGAAGCCCCAAAATAACCACATACATGCTTAATATGCTTTTCCCAGGGAAGAGGGGAAAAAAGAAATAGCTGAGACGTGATGACAATGTTAGGAAATAAATTACTTATAATAATAGAATAATTCTTTGTAAGATTACTTATTAATTATAATATTACATATAATAGTAGCTTCCATGTGTTAATCTTTGTGGCAGGCTTCTCCTAAGCACTTTACACATATTAATTCATTGTGTCCTCACAGAAATCTAGTGTACTTTTTTATTTTTATCTTTTCACTTTTCAAACTTTAAAAAAAAATAGTTGTAAAAATGATCAGAGTTCCAATAGATCCAAACTCCACCCAGTTGTTTTCAAATAACACCACATATAACCATAATACAATTATGGAAACTGGAAAATTAGTAGTGATACAATACTATTAGCTAATGGACACGTTTTCAGAATTTGCTAATCATCCACTGATGTCCCTTTCCTGGTCAGAATCCAACCCAGGATCCTACAGTGAAGAAAGTTATCATCTCTCCTGGTGTCCTCCTGTCTAGGGCACTTTCTCAGGCTCCCTTACCTTTCAAGACCTTGACACTTTTGAAGAGTACTGTCCGTTAGTTATTTTGTAGAATGTGCCTCCATTTGGGCTTATGTGACGTTTCCTCATGACTACGTTCAGATTATGCATGTTGGGCACTGACACCACAGAAAGGATGCTTGCCTTCTCAGTGCAGCACATCAGAAGGCCCAGGATAACCAAGGATAATACCTCGGGGGATGCTGAGTTTGAGCCTGGTTAAGGTGGTGTCCATAAAGGTACTGTTTCTCACTAGAGTTAATAAGTATTGTGAGACTGTCAAGACTAGCACCATGACAGGTGCCCTGAACTAAGAGTAGGCCTAAGTTTCAGTTTCTCCCGAGGGTAGGGTAATTATCTGCCCTCAACAGACCACCCGACACCAGCTAATCAGTACGCACCCATTAAACCTCCGAGAAGGTCCCCTGGAAAGTGTGTACCAATAAAACTGCTTTGCAAACATGTAACCAATCCACTTGCGCCCACTACCCACTGCTTATGTTTGAAATCGAGCACCCTATAAATGTGCGTGGAAACTGGGGCTCGGGGCCCTCTGACTTTGCACCACTGCGTTGGTTGCAGCAGGGGCCCTGGCTCGAGTCAGCAATAAATTTCCCTTCCTTTGCGTGTTGCATTGTCATGGAGGTCTTCTCTTTTCCTGCTGGGGGATTCGGACAGCGGGCATAACAGTATCCTGTGGAGAGATAGTTTGAGACTGCCCAAATAACCGGTTTCTTCTCGTCATACTTATGCCCATTAATTTTTAAAATCCATGGGTAATTCTTGCCTACAACAGGTATTACTCTGGTTTTAGCAAATCAGTGATTTTCTGTTTCCATTATTCCTTCTATGTTTGTTAATTAACATTCCCCTATGAGGAAGAGCTGTTCCTGCACCAAATATCCCTTCACAGCATCTATTTATCCAGTGTCTCCACATCCTGGAGGAAGTGATGTGTAGTCAGTGATGTAGTAGGCAGCTCCTTAGGTTATGGTCTTTTCAAAAGTCATTGCTTTAAAACCATGAGTTGAATACAAAAGAGAGAGAGCGAGCTATTGCTTCTCTCCCATTTATTTAGGTATTAAATTATGTACTTATATAAGTAAAGACTCAGGGGTATTTGTGGATTATAATCCATTACCATCCTTTATATACAACGTTGCTCCTATTGTCCCAAAGCTGACCACTGAGCCCCATCCAGGTGGCTTCGGTGTCTTTCGGGATATATCATTTCTTCAGCAGTTCCTGACTTTCTCACACTGAAATGGAGCAGGACTCTATGGTCCTTGCCCCCCAACCCCCACCATGTCCTCTGCCTGTCTTTTGTATGTGGAAAACTTTAGTCAAAGAATAGGTTTAATTAAAGAAGTGGGAAATGTAGAAACAAAGGAAAACAGGCAGAGGAGACCAAGTAATAATAATGTAGTTATTAAGCGTAATCAAGGACCTTTAGTTCTTTCTCAAGGGCTGCAGATAATATTCTGGGCCATATCCTGTGAGCTGTCTTATAGATAGCAAAACACCAGGTGGAGAGGTTAACTACATGATGACCAGACCATGACATGAGCTGCCACGATTCCGAGAACTAGCCTCAAAGAAATGGGAACAAACCAACCCTGGAACTGAAGATTAACTGTACCTAAAACAACCAAGATGATGCTGGTTAGACCACTGATGACCAATTTGAAGATGACTGTCAGAGATGACTGTGCTCTTTCTATATGTAGTACCCCCCATGTTCTGTCTATAAAACCTCTTGTCCCACTGGTTCCCAGGGTGGCTGGTGGGGAGTCAGCCTTTGGACAGATGTCTGCCACCCTCCCCCTCAGTTGCCAGCATCTGAAATAAAGCAAACTTTCCTTTCTACAACCTGGCCTGTTTATTGGCCTTTTGAGCGGCAAGTAGCCAGACCCCACACCTTTTGGTAACACCTCAAGATGTTCCAGGGTCATCTTGCACTTCCCTTCTGCAGCCCTGGAGTCAGCCATTTCCCCACAGAGCCCTGCTTCCTTTCATTGGAGAATGATATTCACAAATCTTGGGCACTAGGTATTGCCCATGGCTACCAGGGCTATTGGCTTCCCTGGTGGCTCAGATGGTAAAGAATCTGCCAATGTAAGAGACATGGGTTCTATCACTGGGTCACAAAGATCTTCTGGAGAAGAAAATGGCAACCCACTCCAGTATTCTTGCCTGGGAAATCTCCTGGACAGAGGAGCCTGGCAGGCTACAGTCCATGGGATTGCAAAGAGTCAAGACATGACTGAGCATGCATGCACTGGGGCTCTTATGAGGTCTAGGCCCTCTGGTGGACAGATGTGTGCATACACAAACCAATGTACTTTTTAAGCCTGGTTTTAGAAATTATGTAAATAGATCACAGAAAAGTTAAGCAAACTTGTCCAAAATCACAATACTAATAAGTAGAGGATATGAGAGGTAAAAGTAATAACAGATCTACTGCAAAACCTAACATGTGGAAGCAAGTTCTTTACACATACAAGTTAGCAAGAACAATAAGCCAGTATAGACACTCCTTTTGGGAAATAACTGGAAGTCTGCAATAATACACACTATAATAACCACAGTGTACTGAACATCTACTTGGGCACTGGGCCCACAGAAGTTTCTTTATTCCTAACATCACTGCAAGGTGGATACTGATAGACACTCTACAAACCATAGAATTGATCATCAAAGAAGCTAAGTGACTTCTCTAAGACCATATAGCTAACTGACAGAGCAAGCAGTTGACCTCAGGAATGTCTGGATACAAGGTCCATGCTTATTCCATCATATCAATATTTTCCAAAACTGATTTTAGGTAAAACATAAGTAAGCTTCTACTTTAATAGTCATATGCTTATTTTTAATGCACCTTAGAAAAAGATCTAAGCATGTATCAAACCTGGACTCTCACAGAAAATATTGCATAGAATGAAGATGTTATGTAAATTAAATTTATTTAAAGAAAAAAGTTTAATATGAAATAAATAACAGTAGAGGTGGTCTAAGCCGTAGCAAAAATTAAGATGGTCCAAAAACGTCTGAACTTTGGGGGACATAATACTATAGTAACAGTTTCATTTTCAGTTATACCATGAAATTAGGGTCATACAGGGCTGCAGAAAAAACAACAGACTAAGAGCCTTGGATCTAGGTTTTAGCACCAGATGAGTCACCATTACCTTTATCAACTTGGGCATTTCATTTGCTCTCTCAGGGTCTCAGTTTCCTCACCTGAAAATAAAAGAGACAGTGGTTTAGTTAACTTAATGTAACTTTTTAAAAAGCAACTTGGTAAATATATCTAGAAAAATAAAACTGTTCTTAACTTTGGACCCAGTAATTCCACTTGTGTTCCCTAAGACAGAAATTCAACATGTGGAAAACAGTTACAAAGAAATTTATCAATATCTAAAAATAAAACAATCTAAATATTCAGCAATGAGAGAGCAATTAGGTAATCTGAAGTGCATATACTTGCGAGTGTTATGTAGTCATTCAAAATGTCTGTTTTGGGGACTTCCCTGGTGGTCCAGTGGCTAACACTCCACAATCCCAATGCAGAGGGCTGAGATTCCATCCCTGGTCAGAGAACTAGATCCCACATGCTGCAACTAAGAGTTTGAAACTAAAAAAAATATCCCACATGCCACAACGAAGATCAAAGATCCCACTGTGCTGAAACTAAGACCAATCAGTGAAGCCAAATGAAAAAAGAATGTTTTATCTTAAAAAGTCTGTTATCAATGTTGTAAGACAACATAGAAACAAGCTTACAAAGTGAATAAAAAGGAAAATGTTCACAGAGTGTGGCTATCACTATATTTAAAAAATCATATGCGCACTAAAATTCCAACAGTTGGCAAGAGTAAAGATTTTTATTTGAACTTTACAAATTTTCTCTAATATAGTTATGCTGCGTTAAAAATGAAAAACTCCTCAGTGAAAGGGTTCCACTCATGATCTTCAAGATAACCTCTGACTCTAATATTCTGCGGCTTGTCTCTGGAACCAGAAGTAGAGGTCAGGCGAGAGTAAAATATTAGAAAAGTTTAGATGGCAGGGGCCATGCCTGTTGAAATTAACACCACTCAAAACAGCACGTGAAAACACTTGGAAACCAGCACTTGGAGAAATGGTGTAACACCCTCCATCTGTGTGGCAGAAAGGGCACGAGTCTGGGAAACAGGAGAGCTGGATTGAAGCAGGGGCTACTCTAAGGGCCCTCTCTGGACAACGTGTCCATCTGCTTATCAGACATTTACCACGTGTCTACCGTGTGTCAGCAGCCATGTAGCTGAGTCACTACTGAATCATTGGTTCAGCATCTAGTGAGGGAGAAAGATTTTTAGTTTGCTAGACTTGCCCATAACAAAATACCACAGACTGTGAGGCTTAAAACAACAACTTATTTCCTCACAATTCTGAAGACTGGAAAGCTCAAGATCAAAGTGTCAGCAACTTTGGTTTCTTCTAAGGACGCTCTCCTTGGCTTACAGATAGCCATCTCCTTGCTGTTTCCTCACTGTTCATTCCTCTGTTCATGAACATGCCTGGTGTCTCTTTGTGTGCCCAAATCTCTTCTCCTTACAAGAACTCCAGTCAGATTGGAATAGAGCCCACCATAAGGGTCTCATTTTAACTTAATCATCTCCTTAAAAGGCCCTATCCTCAAATATAGACTTTCTGAGTTATTACGGGTTGTGGCTTCATGAATTTTAGGGGGACAGAATTCAATACATAACACATTTCAAACAACAAACTATAAGTGTAATTGTACAATGATAGTTGTTTAGTTGCAAAGTGGAGTCCAACTCTTTACAACCCCATGGACTGCGGCATGCCAGGCTTCCCTGTCCTTCACTATTTCCCAGGGTTTGCTCAAATTTATGTCCATTGAGTTGGTGATGCTATCTAACCATCTCATCCTCTGCCACCCCCTTCTCCTTTTGCCTTCAATCTTTTCTAGTATCAGGGTCTTTTCCAGTGAGTTGGCTCTTTGCACCAGGTGGCCAAAGTACTGGAGCTTCAGCTTCAGCTACCATATTCAAATATAGTAGGGAACCATGTGAAGGTATAATTCAGTCTGGCAGGAAATATGAACAACTCCTGTACAGAGGAAGCATCATCTGGACCCAATTGCAGCTCCAGAATACCTATAAAACATCACCTTGATTGTCATAAAAAATATTTTAGGTCTTACAAGATGGGCATAAAAGAGCATCAGGTGATAAGACAGACTTAAATAGAGACAAAAAGAGGAATGGATTTGTTACAAAGGTAAATACCAACTTCTAACAGTTGAACTGGGACTATGGATTCAAATACAACAAAACATGGAGGTCAGGTGAAGTTCCTGACTGGTTAATGGAATAGTCTACTCCTTGCTCTCATTCCTCAAGGCTTCAGGATTTTAATGTATGTAGGAGGGAATCTTAATAGGGGGAGAATGTAAGTTCTTGATTAACCCCTACTTTTCCATCCAGAAATCATTCTTTCTCCACCTACTTCTAGGTAAGCTTTTCTCTAAGTCAGATTTTAAACTTGAATTCCTTATCCATTTAAAATATTCCTCTCAAAATAAAATAAAATAAAATATTCCTCTCTTGGGTGTGGAGAAAATGGAACCCTCCTACACTGTTGGTGGGAATGTTAACTGGTACAGCCATAATGGAAAACAGTACGGAGGTTCCTCAAAAAACTAAAAATAGAGTTGCCATATGATCTAGCAATCCCACTCCTGGGCATATATCTGGACAAAACTATAATTTAAAAAGATATATGTGCTATTTACAATAGCCAGGACATGGAAGCAACCTAAATGACTTCCATAGATGAATGGATAAAGATGTCGTATGTATATACAAAGGAATATTATCCAGCTATTACAAAGAATGAAATAATGCCATTTGCAGCAACATGGATAGACTTACAGATTGTCATTTACTAAGTGAAGTAAGTCAGAAAGAGAAAGACAAATACCATGATATCACTTATATGTGGAATCCAATGACACAAGTGAACTTATTTACAAAACAGAAACAGGCTCACAGACATAGAAAGCAAACTTACGGTTACCAAAGTGAAAAGGGGGTGGGGGAGGGATAAATTAGGAGTTGGGGATTAGAAGATATAAACCATTATATATAAAATAGACAAACAAAAATGTCCTACAGTATAGCACAGGAACCTGTTAGATTCAATATCCTGCAATACATCATAATGGAAAAGAATACAAAAAAGAATATATTTGTGTGTGTGTATGTATAAAACTGTATCACTTTGCTGTAGGCCAGAAATTAATACAACATTAACCATACAATTTAAAAACTAAAATAGAGAATTTCCTGGCAGTTCAGGGGCTAGGACTCTGCACTTTCACTGCCAAGGGCCTGGGTTCAACCCCAGATTGGGGAACTAAGATCCTACAAGCCACACGGTATGGCTTAAATAAGATATATATAAAATACTCCTCTCTGGAAGTACTCTAGATCCCTGAGTAAAGAGGAAGCGCAATGGAGCTGCACTGACCCAGAGGCACAGTGATAAGCGACCAAGTCTCTTGGCGCCTTCCCTTTCCAGTGCCTGGAAGTGACCAGTTTCCTTCCTACAGGGGTTGCCAGAGGCCAAAGGGACCAATGCCAGGCTTCTGGGAGGTGGCTCCAAGAAGGAGGCCAAGAATGTGAGTGCAAAAGTCAGTAACAAAATATTGACAAGAGTGCACCATCGATATCCCCACTTGCTCTCCTGAATCCCTCTGAGAGCGGAACAGATATTATCGGAGCTGCCCTCACCCCCTGCCCTCTCCCGAGCCCACTACTCATGTCTTCGTGAGTCTCATGTAAGAGCCAGACTCCTCCAGGGTCCAGGGTCCAGGCTGAAGGTCTGGCTGGCCCCCTCTCCCTTATCCTTTTCCCCAACAACCCAGGGCTGCCTTCCAAGAGGTTCCTGGACCCCATTTTCAGCCTTATTTTACTCACAGGCAAGACTGAAACAGAGAGGAAAAATGGCTTAGTTTGAAGTAAAGCAGCCACTAAAAGGCAGACACCTAGGTCTTTTTTTAATATTTATTTTTTATTTATTTATTTGGCTGCATCAGGTCTTAGTTGCAGCACAGAGGATCTTCATCGTGTCATGTGGGAACTTTCATTTTGGCAAATGGACTTTCTAGTTGTGGCACAAGGGCTCCAGAGCAGGCGGGCTTCAGTAGCTGCAGCATGGGTTGAGTTGCTCTGCAACATGTGGGGGTCTTAGTTCCCCAAGCAGGGATCAGACTGAGTCCCCTGCCTTGCAAGGAGGATTCTTATCCACTGGACCACAAGGGAAGTCCCAAACTATACACATAAGTTTTATGGATTTCTATAGATATATGGATTTATGGATATTTCTATAGTATAATAAGACTGGTTAAAGGCACAGAGCAAAACGGGCTTCCCTGGTGGCTCCAGAAGTAGAGCCTGCCTGCCAATGCAGGAGATAAGAGATGTGGGTTTGATCCCTGGTTCAGGAAGATCCCCTGGAGGAGGGCATGGCAACCCACTCCAGTATTCTTGCCTGGAGAAGCCCATGGACAGGGAAGCCTGGCAGGGTTGCAAAGAACAATATGTATAGTACAAGCTCATTTTTTTTTAAGTCAACTATTATGTTTACATACAAAAAGGTATGGAGAACAAACTATTCTGTATAAAATAAATAAGCTTTTAATTTTTCCACTAGATGAGTCTTACTTTTAACATTTTAAAAGCTCTCATTAAAATTAAATTCTAAAAATGTTAACAGCAGTCTCTCCCTTTTCTTTCACCCTAGGACACCAAAGACACCATAGGAAGCCAACCAAGCCCTCCAAAGCCTGACAGCAATTTCTCAGACAATGTCAGCTGGCAAGCTTTGCTCTGCCTTTATAGGCGCTCTGAGGCCCCACCCTCCCAAAGAAACATTCTCAGCCTACAAGGCCGTGAGCACACCTAGAAGATGCTCTTCTTCCACCTCAGGCTCCCCATCACAGTCCCTAGTCCCTAAACCATTCTAGTATTCTCAAAAAAAAAAAAACAAAACAAAACAAAAAACAAAACATTATCGCCAGAATTACTGTGCCCTCTAAGGCCTTCTCCTAACAGTCTCTTCCTGTGCCCTCTACAGACCCAGGCTTAAGTTTACTTACCTGAAAGAAACCAGGAAAGCCAAGTTTCCTAGCTGGCACCTCCTGACCTTAAATAGAACCAGACAAGTAGCCAATTAATATATTTAAATATAATTGACACAGTGGTAAAGAATCTGCCTACCACTGTAGGAGACACAAGAGATGTGGGTTTGATCCCTGAGTCAGGAAGATCCCCTGGAGGAGGAAATGGCAACACCGCTCCAGTATTCTTGCCTAGAAAATTCCAAGGACAGAGGAGTCTGGAGGGTTACAATCCTTGGGGTCACAAAGAGTCAGACACAACTGAGAACACACACAATAGATCAGAATTATTTCTTTCAAAGAGGCCTGGAAATTCACATTCAAGCCAGTGAACCCATTTTACTCTGTAAATTCCAAACTTAATCCAGATTCTACACACACCTCTCCCCAAAATCATCCTCAATCTCTCTCCACTATCCAATCTTTTATTTCTTTACTCATTTGAGAAGCCTTTCTGAGGTAAAAGCTAGGTAAAGCAAAGAAAGAAGTTAAAGTAATAAGTAAGTAATAAGTAAAGTAATAAGTAAGACATTGTCTCAGCAAAGATAATGTAGATTTAAAAAAAAAACAAACTTGTCACAGTTTCCTAGCACATAAAATGCCTCCAGTACTTACGAGTATCATCATCATCATTAATGGTCAAGTGACCCTGTAAGTTTCCAATCTACTACAGAAGACGTATGTACAATAGCGGAGTTGAAGGCTAGAGAGATGGTGTGGAAAATCTCAAATGCCACTGTAAAGGGCTTCAAGTGAAAAAATGAGAAGTCATATTTTTTTGTAACATGGGGATAAAATTGTCAGAATGAAAACATAAGGAAATAAAAATGGATTTGGAAGAACGAGTAAAGAGGAAAACATTAAAACAGTGTAGATCCTAGGAATTCCCTGGAAATCCAGAGGTTAGGACTTGGCACTTTCACTGCTGGGGTCCAGGTTCAATCCCTGGCCAGGGAACAAAGATCCTGCAAACCACTGTGGCCAAAAAGAAAAAAAAAGTGTGGATTCTGCTTCCCCCTCTGACCATTTCCTCAAATATCAGAGGAGGAGAAAAGAAACACTCAGCCAGAGGCTGGCTTCTGTCATTCAGATGAAAGAGAAGACTAAATTGGGATGCTGGTCTTATGAGAAGAAGCATTTTAATGGATTGGTGAGTTGGGTGGGGTCCTATTTATGACACAACAGGGCAAGCCCCTGCTGTCTGATAGGACAGTGTGCTGGGCACACAGCCTCCTCCTGTTCCCAGGCCTGCCTCTCAAAAGCAGGAGGCACAGAAGCACATTACTAGGCTAAGGAATAGAGGGGCCACTTGCCAACTGCCTTAAAAAGGAAGAGCAGAGATGCCAGGATGAAGGAGTGGAACCCAAAGGCAGGTGCCATCATGAGCAGTCGGTGAAGGAGGCCCAGATCTGTGACAAAGGAAAGCCCAGAAGGATGAAGCCTGGGAGATCAACAGTTCCCTTCAGGGAACTCACAACAGTGGAGCCAGGCTCTAAGTTAGTTTCTAGGCCTGACTGGGAACCTGAGCCACTCCAGATACCTATCACTCAGCCAGAGTCTGAGCCAGAAAAGACACCCACAGCTCAGCCAGCATCTAAGGCTCAGCAGGCACCCGATACACCACAGAACCTCACTGCACAGCAAAGACCCCTTGCCCAACAGGAAACTGAAGCCCAGCAGGGACGTCCAGCACAACAAAAATCCGCTCTGTACCAGGAATTTCGTGCCCCACAGGAGTCTGCCCCACAGCCGTCACCTCCCATCCAAAGGGTGGCCTTTAGTAAACAGGAAGCTGCCTCACAGCACAGACTAGGGCCAGGAGAAGAATCTAGAACTCAACAGGACCCAGAACTGAGAGAGGGATCCAGAGCCCAGCAGCAACCTGAACCCCAAAATGAACCACCTGCCCAGACTGAACTGATGTCCCAAGAGAGACGGCAACAGTCAGACCTTGCAACTCAGGGAGTCAAATACAGAGAGGAATCTTGGGCTGAGTGGCAATTTCTATCAAAACCAAATGAACCATCCGAACAGCCATCGACCTCAGAATTGAACGCATCTCTTGAGTGGGTCACAGATTCAGGCACAAAACCAGATGTGGGGTTCACATTAGACATTGATTCACCAGCCACTCTGGGTAGGATGGCGGCCCCTGGAGTGAAGATGGCCTTCAAAGAGCAACCTGGTTACGAAATGATGTCAGGATTCGGTGGGATGTCAACACCAAGGAGGAAAATCAGCAGCCAGAATCCCAGACAATACCAGTACACAGGTGAGCTTGAAGGAAGGGAGAGGGGGAGAGGCTCCTAGGGATGGTCATTCATTCAGTCAAGAACTAAGAACTGCCAGAACGTCAGGTGAGCTCAGGTGAGCTCATGTGACCCCCCAGCAGTCCAGACACAGAGCCAGAGCCCCCTCTGATGGAGGAGGAAGCTGAGGCCTGGAGAAGAGAGGGAGCCTGTAGGGGGCTGGGCAGGAGGGGTGGCTGGCGGCACCATCCCCAGCCAGCCTCGGATTCCTTGCCCTGTTCCAGGCCATCTCCCTGCAGAGACCTGTGGGAATCAAACAGAAACTAAGAAAGGCTGTGGGAGAGGGCGAGTGCTCATCCCCTGGGTCCAGAACTCTGAGCACCACTCGAGGCAAGCACCTCGCTGACCAGGGACACTTACCCTGGGCGGGTTGCCACGCAGGCAAGGCTGGACATCCGGCGGGGACGGCCCTTCAGCTCTCAGGGGTGTCCAGTAAGCTGGAAGACACTCATCCCCGGCAGTCCCGGTCCCACCAGGCCCATGGCCTCGTAGAGTGTGATCTCAGGAAGCGGGAGGCTCAGGAGAGGCGCTTGGGCTCCGCCAAATCCCAGGCCAGGTCTGGGCTGCGCGCAGGGAGGGAGACTCGGGGGGCGGTGTGGGCAGGTCGTGGGCATGAGACTCCGCTGGAGACAGCACCCTGCCCCTTCTCCTCCTCCTCCAAAGCTAACGATGGTTGGGTGCCCCCGGGGAGCAGACTCGGCCCTGAACTCCTGCTCTGGGCTCAGAAGACCTGCTCTGCACGAGAACGGCTGCAAGTTCTCTGCAGGGAACATGTGGTGACACAACCAGAGGGGGAGAAAACAATGCAGCCCCAATCCAGGAGCTGAAGGCGTTACGAAGCCGTTAGTCCGAAGGCTGGTAAATGGCGGGTCTCAGCCCAGGAGCCTGTATCCCCTGGAAGCGCTGAGTCGTTTCTCTCAGGACTGAGGAGAAGAGTGTCATGGTGTCTCTCAGTGCCAGGGCTCATCGTGTGTTTCGGAAGGGTGGGGAGGAGAGACGGGATGGTATTTCTGGTGTTTCTCTGGGCCTCGCGAATCCAGTCACAAGGGATGCCCTCATCACAGCTCTGCCACAACCAAAGCCTCTCCACTCCCTCGCCCCCACCCCGCGCCGGAGTGTGTGCGCATGCGCGAGCCTCGAGTTTCCTCTGTTTCCCGCCTTTTCCCAGGACAGCGCGGTACCCGCGACCTCCTCTCCACCCTGCGGGCGGGTGCGCGGCTTGGAGCTAGTGCGCAGGCGCCGAGCACCCTATATATATATACACACACACACACACACACACACACACACACCCCTACCCCCAACCCCCGCCGCCCCCTGGCCTTCCATTCTCGCAGGGAAGAACAGGACAGGGAGAAGAAGAACCCCAAGAAACGGAGCAATAGGAGAACTAGAAGACAGAGGGCGGGGCGGGCGGGGGAGGGAAAGGCGGGGCTTCCTCCTCCGAAGGCTCCCAGGCAGAGTCACGCCTCCTGCGCTGCAGCCCCGCCCGCCTTGGCTTGAATTGCCTGAGGACCTGGCCGGCTCCCCGCCCTCAGGCGGAGGCGAAGTGGCATCCTGCTCACTTCTAAGCGGGCAGGCACAGTGCGTTCTAGACGATCCCTACGTGGGCAGGTGAGTGGGAAGACGAGGGTGACAGCCAACACGTGACTACATCGGGGCTTCCTTGCTGGAGTGACGATTAGGGACTCCCCGCTAGTTTTGCAGGAATACGCTTTTAGCCGCCTCCAGGGCTGCATTTTTCTTGGTCGCGGGCCCTTTAAAGCACGCGAAGGGGCGGGGCCAGACCGTGGGCCTTAGTGGAAAGGGGCGGGACCCGAGTGTCGAGGGCGGCCCACCTCGCTCAGGGGGCGGGACCCAGAGAGGAGCAAGTCCGGGATTGGGTGGTGTGGAGGCTCGGCGGTGGTGCGTGTGAGGATAGGCCCTCGGGGCGGAGACTGGCGGGTGGAATTGGCTCAGGCGGGTGTGGAATTGGCCCAGGCGGGTGTGGAATTGGCCGCGGGAACGGGACCGCGGAAAATTGATGGAATCGCCCTGGGAAACGAGGCCCTGGGTGGCCTCTGAGGCTCCGGCTTCGAAGACGGTTCAAGAGGGGTCCAAAAGTCAAAGGCGCCGGTGGTGGCGAAAAGCCAGAGCCAAAGGTGAGTGGGCAGGGGCCGGCAGCAGCACGGAAGGAACCTTAGACATCCTGCGGGAAACTGGTGGCCGAGTGGACTGACCTACTGCCACGAGAAGTGGGGGACGCTCGTGGACTGGCTCATTGCCACCCTGCAGGGCGGGGGTGTGGAGATAATCCATTGTGAGAAGCGGGTGACGTGAGAGGGAGGTATCATCTCCAGCAGAGACTCTCGGACGCCCCAGTACCGTGTTAGGGGGAAAAGTTCAGAATGTTAGTGTCCCGAACTAGCGTTCCCACTCTGACTCCGTTCTCGCTCTGTGGCTGTGGCAGCTCTTGCCTTGTGATTCCATTGTGGGAAATGGTTCAAGCCCTGGTTTTCAGGTCTCTGACACTCTTAAGACAGTAATAGGGGAGAGATTTAGAAGTTGTTGCCCAAAGAGGAAGTTTTGGAGTGAAAAGTAGGAGGAAGTGGTGCCCCACAGTGGGGCATACTTGGAGGAGGGGGTGCAGTACTGCTCCCAATAGCCTTGTCCCACCATCTTTCATTCAATCTGCTCATTCATTTGTTGTCAGTCCACCATCCTCAGGCTGGCTGCCCTAGTATCTAACTTCTTGACTCCTACTCCAAGGACTAAGAGGCCCTGGGTTGGCTTGGGACAGCCTGACCTTCACTTGGGAGAAAGGAGAGCTGCCTCCAGGGTTCCCTATGGTGTCACATTATTTACAAGTCTCAGCAGGCTGGAGAGACCGACAGACAAGACATGCTGCCACCACATGAAGTCCTTGCTGGATTAGGATTGTCAGCCCAAGTGAAGACCTATGGGAATCTCCTCTGCAGGAAAGAAGCTGACTTAGCCCTGACTTAGTCCAGAGACCCGAGACTCATCGCCCTCCCTGCCATAGACATCATTAGTAGCCAAGGGTAGAAGTGGAGCTGGCTCCAGACGCACACAGGAAGGCTCAGAGCTCACACTGGGGCCTGAGGGCATTCCTTGTCACTGCAGGGCACAGCTTCACAGACAGGACAGAGTGCCCAGAGGCAAGACAGTGATCGGGAAATGGGCCTTGGAGACCTGGTGCCTCAGCTGTGAGGGGGTGGTACACTGGACAGAGGCTCCCTCCCTCCCTGCCTCAACTTTCTGAGCTATAAAATGGGCATAATGACAGGAGTCACCCCAGCTAGACTGTGAGTTCCCTGAGAGCGGGCTATGTCAGTCCTGTTTACCCCACAATTGCAGAGCCTGGTATGCCAGACACATGGACACTCAAATGTTCACTTAATAAGTGAAGGCATGCATGAACTGTATCATGGGGATAATTATCATGCTGCCCTTTAGGGAGTCGTGAGGAGTTAGAATCCTCTTGCATAGGGCCTCCCGCACAGGGCTGAGCCAGTCCTCCCCACAAACCCACAGGCCCACCTACTCACAAAGGCTCATTCCTCTGGGCCCCTGGATTTCCCTGTCATTTCCTGAGGCCCCGCCCTGGTGCAGGCCTCCCCTGAGTCAATCAGACCCCAAGGGCATCCAGGTGGGCTGGAGCACTCCTACTCATCCTTTGGATCTTGCCAGTAACAGATGACACTAATGTCATGATCACCCCATTTTTCAGATGACAACACTGAGACTCTGAGGGAGTGAGGGCACCTGGTCTTCCTCACCTGGCCAGTAAAGGCAAGGAGATGGCCACCCCTAGGCTCCTAAGGACAGTGAGTGTGTACACTCAAAACTGCTCTGTGCCTCAACCTTGATTCTGGACCCAAAAGGCTCCAGGCGCACATTTTTGTTCAGCAAAGACAGTCAATGAACCCTTCCCTGTGCCAGGCCTGGGTCCTCAGTGTAGAGGATAAGACACCATCTGAGGCGGGGACACAGACATTAATAAATAACCCTACAAATCAGATATAATTATCTGATTATCCAATTATCTCAGTTTCCCCATCTGCCAAACTGATGAAGAGAGAACATATAAGAGAGAGGCTCCCCAAGCACGTGACACTGGACTCAAAGATGAGCAAGTATGGACTGCTGGGCAGGAGGGACACAGGGTGGCGAGGACAACACAGGCAGAACCCTGAGGCCCAAGGAAGAGGCAGCTCACAGCACGAAGGGAGCTCAGCAAGGGAAGGGCCAGGCACCCAGAGGGCCCACGTGGTACGTGGTTTGGGATGCCGTGTCCAGGATTTGGGGCTTTATTCTGAGAGCAAGGGTGGGGTGTTCAAAGGTTGGGAGTGAGTGACCAGATTTAAGTTTTAGAAAGACCTTCTGGCCACTCTGTGGGAAAGGGATGGAGGGGGCAAAAGCAGAGATACAGAAAGAGTTGTTACAGTCATCTAGAGAAGTGGGCAGTGGAGGTAGGAGAAAGGCCACATTCCAGGGATTTCTAGGCAAGACAGGGGCAACAGGACTTCCTGATGGGTTAGACAAGACTGGGAGATGCCCATGATGATGCCCTGGGTTCCAACTGGAGCAAATGGGATGAGAGGGGTACCATACACACACACCCCCAAGATACACATCCATACACATACAAACAACATGCCCGCACAATCTCACAACACCCCCAAGATACACATCCATACACATACAGACAAACAACATGCCCGCACAATCACACACACACACACCCAAGATACACATCCATACACATACAGACAACATGCCCGCACAATCTCACACACACCCCCAAGATACACATCCATACACATACAGACAACATGCCCACACAATCTCACACACATCCCCAAGATACACGTCCATACACATACAGACAAACAACATTCCCACACAATCACACACACACACCCCCAAGATACACATCCATACACATACAGACAACATGCCCGCACAATCTCACACACATCCCCAAGATACACATCCATACACATACAGACAAACAACATGCCCGCACAGTCACACACACACACACCCAAGATACACATCCATACACATACAGACAACATGCCCACACAATCTCACACACATCCCCAAGATACACGTCCATACACATACAGACAACATGCCCGCACAATCTCACACACACCAAGATACACATCCATACACATACAGACAAACAACATGTCCACACAATCACACACACATACCCCCAAGATACACATACAGACAACATGCCCACACAATCTCACATACATCCCCAAGATACACGTCCATACACATACAGACAACATGCCCGCACAATCTCACACACACCAAGATACACATCCATACACATACAGACAAACATGTCCACACAATCACACACACATACCCCCAAGATACACATACAGACAACATGCCCACACAATCTCACACACATCCCCAAGATACACGTCCATACACATACAGACAACATGCCCACACAATCTCACACACACCAAGATACACATCCATACACATACAGACAAACAACATGCCCACACAATCACACACACATACCCCCAAGATACACATACAGACAACATGCCCGCACGATCTTACACACATCCCCAAGATACATGTCCATACACATACATACAAACAACATGCCTGCACAACCTCACAGGCCAAGAAGAACAGAGACACAGAGCCTTCAGGGGCTGAGGATACAGATATGAAACCATTTGGTGTCATTTCAGACACTGAACAGCTCCAGTACCACAGTCTTTTAGGTCTCAGTGTAGAAAAGAACTCAGCCAGAGGCAAAGTGGTAGATAAGAAGTGATGTACTGGAATAGAATGCTTGTGAGGTTTACAAGCAGGAGGGTGAGAAATGCTGCACCCTGAGAACTTACTGGGCTACAGTTTTGTAAGCAAAGAAAAAGTGGGGAGGGGGAGACTTCTTTGTCATTCTTGAGTCAACATCATGCTTCTATCATCAGCTCCCCCTCCAGGTTGGGCAGGGGAGTTTTCTTGTCTCTTCGGGCCAAGCTGGGTCCACTAATTACTGTTTTTTACATGTGCAGACAGCGTGTCCTAGGAATCATTAACTTACTGAGCTCGCTGGACAGGCTGTGGGTCTCATGCCACCGTCATTTTACTATCTGGGGTCATATCTCGTGCTTCTGTTGCATGGTTTTGCTGTTAAGCAAGCCTGCTTGGTTTTATGGTTAAGCAAACCTGCTTTCTTGAGTAATTAACTTACAGGGGTCTCATATTTTTCTACTTACAATCCCCTAGTTAACTATTTAATCACCTACTTTGTCCCTTTATTCTGTCCCTATCAGATAGGCTGTGACACATGCATACAAACATGCCTGCAGACATCCTGAGAAACAGAAACACAGACACTGAGAAAAACTGTGGACTGAACGCACTCACCCCCGCACACACAGACCAACGCTAAGCACGACAGGAACCTACACATGCATGTACATCCAGGTGAACCTCAAAGACCTACTCATACTCGGCTGCCCAGAAGGCACAAAGCTGAGACACGAGAGAAGGAACAACATGGATACACAGAGGATCGCAGCAGAGGAGCTGCGCCATCTTTGCTGGCTCAGTGACCCTGGGCAGTATGTCACCTCTCTGTCTCTCAGTTCTCTCATCTGCCTAAAGGGGTCTTGATGGTCCCTGCCTCGTGAGCTATGGAGAGGCTGAAAGCATTTACCTGAGTTACCTTACATAGAACCCAGGAAAAGAGCAGTATCCAGCACATGGCTGTCATAGAGCAGCGTCTGCTCTGCCATTGCAGACACACTTGGAGCTCAGGCTGTAATCACGGCCCTCTGGCCTGCATTTGGCCCCAGGCCTCTCCCCTTCAGAAGGCCTTGCCCCTCCCAGGCCCCCGACCTGGGCCTTCCTCCATCTTCCCCCCACTTACTTCCCCACTGCCCTTCTCTTGCCTGCTCAGTCCCCAGGGACCAAAATCCAGGCCGGGTCCACTTGTCCTGTGACTCTTTAGGGCAAAGGGCTGGTGCCCAGGCAGTAGGACCCTTACCCTTCCCTCTGGCCCAGTCCTCACCCAAGGCCCTGGGGGCCTGCCTGCCCCTGCCCCAGTGCCCTCTGCATCAGATTCTTGGCATGACTCTGGCAACCTCAGCTCAATATCCTTTGCTCCCTGCTTCGCCCACACCAGTCCCCAGGGAGCCGCCTGGAACGGGGCAAAGGGCAGCGCCTGGGATCAGCCTCTTCCTCACTGCTGTGTGCAAGTTGCTTCTTCTGTCCAGGGCTCCTGTGCCCTCATCTTCAATCAGGAGCCCTGCCCCAGAGACAGGAAGTAAATGACAGCTGTTTTACGGAACAGGAAGGCACAGCCATGCAATAAATACCTCGCTAGCTCTGTGCAAGTGAACTAAACAAAGCCCTTGCCCACAGGGAGTCTATAATCTAGTGTCAGACAGAGAAAGCAAAGAACGCACGCAGTAAACTGGCCAGCACGTCAGGTGGAGAAGGACCCAATCTCAGTGAGGCCAGTGAGAACCACACACAGCAAGCCACAAGCAGAAACGCTGCCGTGGGGTCCCGTACAAAGATCATTTCCAGCCCCCTGGGCAGGATGGCCAAGTGCACTTTCCACGACGAAGAAATCCACCTAGCCAGTGGCTTAGGCCAGTCACAAAGCTGCGAGCTGTCTCCAGAGGCCTCTATCTGTACATCTGTTTGTTTCCCTGGGGAGGGGTGGTCCTCTGGACTCCCACCCAGTCCTGCCTGCCTCCACTCTGACTCTTCCCTTTCCTTCCTTCTTCAAATCTTTGCTGAGCACCTGCTATGTGCCACCCCATGCCCCCAGGGGGATGCCATTCCAGGCAGAGGGCCAGAGGCGGACTCACCTACAGCCAAGCAAAGAATACCCTCATTTGCACAGGCCCCTTCCCAAGCCCTGTACCTAATTCAGCACTTGTGATTGTCTCTCCTTTTTCCTAAAGAACCCCACCTCCACTTGGAAAAGCTTCGAAGCTCCATGAAGCCGGGTTCTGCCCCTGGGGGAGACAAACAAAAAACATGTAAACAGATAAATGGAAAACTGCCAAGGTGGAAAATCCTAGGAAGAAGAAGAACTTAAAATATGATGACAGAAAGCAGTGGGAGGGGCGCATCTTAGATGGGGAGGCACCCTTAGGGACCACCTCCTGGAGGAGGGGGGAAGCTGAGGGCGAGGGTGATCTGGCCAGGCCAGGAGCACATGGAATAACACAGGTGAGGTGTCCCTGAGCTTCCATTGCTCTGTCTGTGAGGTAGAAGTGACAGTCACTGCAGGATGATGGCCTGGAAGGCCAGTGGCAGGTTGCAGGGTGCCCAGTATGGGAACACCACACAGTAGGACCTGTGGCGTGGGCCCCTGGCTGGGCTTGGCCCTGCCCTTGATCAGCTTTTATCCTCCTGGGAGGGACAAGCAAGGCTGGTTCTCCTCTCTCTCCCCACCAGCCGGGGCCAGCTGTGCCACGGCCAGCCTGGGCGGGCAGGAACTGCCATCAACCCCGTGTGTTTTGCTCCCTGAATCCCCCCAGGGAAGGAGGGCAGCCAGGCTGGGTGGGAGGGGACACTTTGTTCAGGACTAGGGTGAGCCTCCTGGGCCTATGGGAGGAGGGGAGAGTAGACCTGGATGCCTCCATTTCTAATTGCTGAGGGGACTAGGAGTCTGGACTCCTGGAACCGAAGGAGGAGGGTCTTGGGGGCCCAAACTCCAGGGTTCAAAGGCACAGGAGGCTGGCACGGGGACTGGGAGCAGTGAGTTGAGCCCCAGGCTCCGTTTCCTGCGCTGGATTCTCACCGTCCTATCAGGGTAGGAGGTGGAGCCGGTGACCACACCCTGGGCAGGCTGGGCCCCTCCCTGGGATTGTCACCCCAGGCTGCAACTGGCAGTAGCCACAGTCAGCAGTCGGTCAGCAGCCCTGGGGAGCTCTGAAGAGGCTTGGGAGGGGTGAGTTCACAACCAGCTGACAGACAGGAATGGCCGCTGCCAAACCCCCGGGCCCCGGAAGGGGAAAAGAGACACCTTCTTCTGGAGGATCAGGGAACCATCGACTTGGGAGGCAGGCAAGGTGCTGGGTGGGCTTCAGGAGGGAAACGTCTCTGAAGCAGAGGGCAGCGTCCCCACCAAGGGGGGACAAGAACTGCTTGTCCAGGACCTGGGTGACAGGACAGTGGTCTGGAAAGGAAGATTAACCAGGGACCCTGAAGTGTGGGGAGTCAGGCCAAGTCCAGGGCAGGTTTTTGGGGGGCCAGGGCTACAGGCCCAGTCTCAGGGCTCTGGGACGGAGACCAGCAAAAGTAACAGCTCTGGACCCAGAGATCTGGGTCTGATTTCTGCTCTGCCGCTTTTCAATGCAACTGTCAACGCCTTACTTAACACCTCTGAGCCTGCGTTTCCTCTCCTGTAAAATGGGAATGCTCCGAATAACAGCTGCAACAGGAACCAAGGCAGTCTGGACCTCAGAGGGTTAGTGAGAACCTAAAGGAGCAAACTGAGAAAGCTCTTAGCACTGGGTATGGCGCAGTGAGTTCAAGGTTAACAACAGGGATGAATACCACCGCAGGCAGGGAGCAAGGCCGACCCATGCAAAGCTAAGCCAAGTGGACAGGCCTGAAGGCCAGGGACCCAGCTGGGGGAGGAGTGGGACCAAGGGTGGGAAGAGAGAGGGGGTTAGAGGGGATTCCACAGCCAGACTGGAGGGACCAGGAGGGGGCAGGAGGGACCCCTTGGTTGCAGGGAAGGCTAGAATTATGAACTCCTGGGTTCAGGAAAAGAATTAGGCTTGGGACCAGGATCTTGGGATACCACCAGGTGGATGGGAATCGATGGGCTGAGGGCAGAAGTCTCCCAAATACTGCAGAGGGCAAGGGCCTGTAGGTGAAACTTGGGGCCTGAGAAGGAGGTAAGATGGGGGCTGAAACTCCTGGTCTTGAGAGAGGGGACCAACTAGAGGGCCAGGCTGCTCAGAACCTGGAAGGAGTCCCAGGCTCCGGGAGAGAAAATGGAGACAGATGCCTGAACGTGGGCCCCAAGAAAGGAGAAAGAGAGTTACGTACACTCCTGGGCTGTAGGACAGATGCTGGAGCTAAGGAGTCAGTCAGCATCCCAAGGAAGAGGGAACAGGGACCTGCAGCCTGAAGAAGAGGGTGCGGGGGCCTGGACTCCTGGGTCTCGGGAAGGTAGGGGCTGAGGAATCAAACTCAGTTCCTGAGGAGGGAGAAAGGGTCTGGGTACTGGACTCATGGGTCCCAAGGAAGCAAGGAACTGGAGCCCTGGACTCCATCCTCCCATCGGAAGGAGCAGACTGTGGTCTGACGTGAGTCAGGGGGAGGAGGGGGTACAGCCTGGACTCTGGGGCACCGGGGCCCAGTGGAGCCAGGGGTGACCCAGCCCTACCTTAATGTGCCTCCCAACCTGCCCGCAGCCTCACGGCTCTTGCAGAGGATGGACCTGCGCACCATGACACAGTCTCTGGTGACCCTGGCTGAGGACAACATGGCCTTCTTCTCCAGCCAGGGCCCCGGGGAGACCGCCCGGCGGCTGACGGGAGTCTTTGCGGGCATTCGGGAGCAGGCCCTGGGGCTGGAGCCGACCCTGGGCCGCCTGCTGAGCGTGGCACACCTCTTTGACCTGGACACAGAGACGCCAGCCAACGGGTACCGAAGCCTGGTGCACACGGCCCGCTGCTGCCTGGCGCACCTGCTGCACAAATCGCGCTACGTGGCCTCCAATCGCCGCAGCATCTTCTTTCGCACCAGCCACAACCTGGCCGAACTCGAGGCCTACCTGGCCGCCATCACCCAGCTCCGTGCTCTGGCTTACTATGCCCAGCGCCTGCTGACCACCAACCAGCCCGGGAGGCTCTTCTTTGAGGGTGACGAGAGGGTCATTGCCGACTTCCTACGAGAGTACGTCACGCTGCACAAAGGCTGCTTCTACGGCCGCTGCCTGGGTTTCCAGGTGAGCCCCCCAACCCCCGCCTGCCCCCCCGGGGCCCATGGCAAAGGCACATGGTGGGCCCAACCAGGCTCAGTCGCATATGCGTGCGCAGTCACTCAGTCGTGTCCGACTCTTGTGACCCCATGGGCTGTAGCCCATGGGCTTCTCTGTCTGTGGGATTTCCCCAGGCAAGAATACTGGAGTGGGTTGCTACTCCCTTCTCCAGGGGACCTTCCAGACTCAGGGATTGAACCCACGTCACCTGCATTGATAGGCACATTCTTTACCACTAGGCCACCAGGGAAGCCCTAGTAGCATACAGAGGAAGCACAGCGGTGTGGTGTGGTGCTTGGCTGAGCAAACGGCAGATGCAGTAAGGGGAAGCTGGTAGGGGCTCATACTGCACAGAGCGAGGGTCTCATACTTGTGGCCCCTTTACCGACTCCACTGTGGAGGAAGGAATCTTCAACTGGACATAGCTCTCCTACATCAGGATCCCCACTGCTCCCCATCACCCTGCACTCAGGAGCTTCATTTACTTTCTTACGTGACCTGTCTGGCCCCTGAATTTATTTGAGAGCCCCTAGGATCGTAGCCAGTGTTGTTCGTAAGAGCATCAAGGCCTGTTTGTAACAGCCCCACTTAGTCATCCCCACCAGAGGCTTGGCAGGCAGGGAGGACAGGTGCCGGCCCCATTTTACAGGGGCTCAGGGGAGGGGCCCCCAGCTTCTCAGCTGTACCCAGATCAACCGGAACATATCGACTCCCCTAAGGCACAGTAGAATCTGGATTTTCAGGCTGCAGAGAGAACCAGCAAGCATATCCACGTTGATGACCACAAGGAAGACCTGGTCATGGCCCCTCTCCTCCCTGAACCAGGGAGGTTCTTTCTGAACCCCAGCTGCAGGCCTTCTCCTATCCTCTGCCCCCACCCTGATATTACCATCACAGGAACACAGCTCATTTCAGCACTGGGAGGGAGACAGCCCCAAGGCCTTCAGACTCCCAGGAAGAGTAGTCTGGGGACTCAGAGAATTAGGAAGTCTGTAGGGCACCAAGCTCAGAGCTGAGGCACAGTCTGCCCCCGTCCGGGGTCTGTGCTGGGCCCACCCATCCCTACCCACACCTGGGAACCCCAGCAGGAGTATCTGGAGCCGTGTGAGCCCCTCTCTGGTCTTCCCCCAGGTAGTGGGGTGTGGAAACTGTCCCAGCCTCCATCCCATCTCTGCTTTCACGTGGGGCAGCCTGTCCTCACCAGCCCAGCCCAGGTGTTCCTGGGAACTTCCCCTCATCTAAACTCAACCCCCAAATATTGATCAGCCCAGCTGGGCCAGCCGGCTCCTCCCTGGGTCCCGGCCATGCCCACAAAGCTCGGGAGTAAGAGCCTGGGGACCCCCAAGCTGCATTCCAGTCCCGAAAGTCAGGCACCGCTGTGCTCTCTGGCCCACTGGGCCCCCGACCAGGGGCAGAGCCATGCCTGACAGCTACTCTCTCCTGGCCCAGCTAGGTCACATTGCAGGACAGCCTCCCCGTGTAAAATGTCAGCCCCTGGGGGCAGACGTCCCTGATTTCCAGGTCTCGCTCAGCCTCCGCTCCAGCCCAGTGCCTGGCACGCCGGAGGACCCGGGCTAGGACTTGCTGAATGAACAGAAGAACCGTGCTGGCCCCTGGCCCAGCCTCCTGTGGCTTGGATTATTCCCCCTGATCTGGTGTCTCTATTGTCTTTTCTCAGTTGCCTGGCTCCTCTCTCAGATGCGGGGTCTCTGCCTCCCTGTTTGACTCTCTCTGCCTCAGGATCCCTGAGCTCTCCTGTTTATCTCTCCCCACTGCCCCGTGGTCCCCACGGCCTGTATCCCCCCATCTCGGTCCTTGCTGAGTTTCAGGGTCCCCCGCACCATCCTTCTCCCAGCTCACAACCCTCTGTGGCTCCATCACATCTAGAACAAACCCAAGTCCTCAGGCCCCACATGAGCCCCCCGCTGCCCCTTGGATCTCACCCCACCCCCGCCCCCTCTCCTGGCCTCTCTGTTCCCACCACACTCATCATCCACGCCAAGCGAGGACGCCCCTCAAGGCCTCTGCCTGTGTCCTGTTCTCCTCGGGGCCCAGTCATCCCTCCTTGAGTCCCTCGGGGAGACCCATAAACAGAGTCGGACCCTTCATCAACACTCTGTCCCTCCACCGACTGTCCTTTCAGACACTGGTCATTCCTTGACATTGTACGGCATGTCTTCATTTGAGTATTGTCTGTCTTTTCAACAACATCAGCTCCGTGAGGTGCCTAGCACAGTGCCTAACACATAGTCAGAGCTCACTGGACATTTGCCGAGTGACCGCCTCTACCCACCTTGTCTCCCCCCGACTCCCCTGCCCGCCCCTGCTCCCTGACTCGGAGGCCTCTCCCCACAGTTCACGCCCGCCATCCGGCCGTTCCTGCAGACCATCTCCATCGGACTGGTGTCCTTCGGGGAGCACTACAAACGCAACGAGACCGGCATCAGTGAGTCCCTGCAGGGCCCTGCCCACAGTCACCCCCACCCTTCCTGTCCCTCCCCCACACCAGGGCCCCAGCAAGGCCACCAAGGGCTCCCTGACACCCCTCCCAAACTCCAGGTGTGACCGCCAGCTCCCTCTTCACTGGCGGCCGCTTTGCCATCGACCCCGAGCTGCGTGGGGCCGAGTTTGAGCGGATCATTCAGAACCTGGACGTGCACTTCTGGAAAGCCTTCTGGAATATCACCGAGATCCAGGTGCTATCGGTGAGCCTGGGGACCAGCGATGGGGGCATGATGGGACCCAGAGACACGTCCCAGGCCCAGGGAGGGCACAGGAGGGAAGAGACTGGCGGGGAGGTCAGAGGGGAGGCGTGAGAGGGAACGCTGCAGCTCCTCCTGTTACCCCCGACCCAGTCTCTAGCAAACATGGCCTCGACCACCGTGAGGGTAAGCCGCCTGCTCAGCCTGCCGCCCATCGCCTTTGAAATGCCTCTGACCTCGGACCCCGAGCTCACGGTCACCATCTCACCCCCACTGGCCCACACAGGCCCCGGGCCCGTCTTCGTGAGGCTCATCTCCTATGACCTGCGGGAAGGACAGGTAGGGCCCCGGCTCTGCCAGAACAGGCACAGAGCTAGGAGCACGGTGGGAGCGCCTTCCCCACCTCCCGCCTCACAGCTCACACCTGCCCCCTCTCCCATCTCTCGGAGCACGTCCTCTCGGAGGAGTGAGGCCCAGGCAGGCCACCCCCGCCCCATGACCCACCACCTCCTTCTTCCTCTCCCCCAGGACAGCAAGGAGCTCAGCGGCTTCATCAGGTCCGAGGGCCCCAGGAGCCTGGAGCTGCGGCTGCGCCCCCAGCAGGCACCCCGCTCCAGGGCCCTGGTGGTGCACATCCACGGCGGCGGCTTCGTGGCCCAGACCTCCAAGTCCCACGAGCCTTACCTCAAGAGCTGGGCCCAGGAGCTGGGCGCCCCCATCCTCTCCATCGACTACTCCCTGGCCCCCGAGGCCCCCTTCCCCCGGGCGCTCGAAGAGTGCTTCTATGCCTACTGCTGGGCCGTCAAGCACTGTGCCCTCCTGGGTGAGCCCCCTTCCCAGCCTGCCTCAGCCCCCACCCGGCACAGCAGGGGCAAAGAGCCACGAGGCACTGGAGCCTCAGTCTTGACACCCTGCCTCCCCGTCCACCTCCCACCACCCAGCCTCTGCCACCTGCCCATTGTGTCCCCCGCCCCCTCCTCCAGCTCTGCCTCCGTTGCCCCCGGGCTCCCACCCTCCACTCAACCAGTTCCTCTTCCTGCTTCCCCCGACTCTAGCCCTAATGCTCCATCCCCCACTGCCCCCTGACCTCTGACCTTTCCTTCCCTCCTGTTTCTCTACCCACTGCTGTCCCTTGCTGGCGGCCACCCGGCCGGGCTCCAGCCCATTCTTCCAGCTCCTCCGCCCTCCTGCTCCCCACATGGCCCGGGAAGCACAGAGCAGGATGAGGTCATGCCGCGGGGCACAGGGCTGCCATCTTCTGGCCTTGCCACCCCTCCCTCCTGACATGGGCGCTGGGTCTCCCCTCTCTCAGCACCCTTCCTCCTTGCTCCTGACCCCCAGACCCCCAAGCTTCCCCACAGCTTCCTGATCTCCAGACCTCTCCGTGTCCTCAGCCTGCCTGATCCTCTGCCCACTATCCCCCAAATGGGTCCAGATCCCTGCCTTAGTTTCCCAGTCTTTAAAATGGCAGTGGGCCAGACCCCCACACCCGACCTCCAAGAGCCTAGAGCTCCAGCTCCTCCCTGCCAGGCTTGACCAAGCCCCCTCCACACCAGGCTCAACAGGTGAGCGGATATGCCTCGCCGGAGACAGCGCCGGTGGGAACCTCTGCTTCACCGTGTCCCTTCGGGCAGCAGCCTACGGGGTGCGGGTGCCAGATGGAATCATGGCAGCCTACCCGGCCACCATGCTGCAGTCCACCGCCTCTCCTTCCCGCCTGCTGAGCCTCATGGACCCCCTGCTGCCTCTCAGCGTGCTCTCCAAGTGCGTCAGCGCCTATGCCGGTTAGTCCCATGCGCACACAACTGGGGCCCTGGCTCCTTCGGGGGCAGAGACTAGAGCCCTGTCTCGTTGGGTACAAAGAGGAGGAATCTGAGACTCCCTGTTCCTGCTGGAGCGGTCAGACAGTCTGGGTCCCTGAGGGCAGAGGTGCCTGAGGGTGTGTGTGTTGAGACTGGGCCCAGAAAGAGAGGAGACCTACTCACCTCCCACACACACACATCCACTCACAGGTGAGAAGACTGAGGACCACCCCGACTCAAACCAGAAGGCACTGGGCATGATGGGGCTCATGCAGCGGGACACGGCCCTGCTCTTCCGAGACCTCCGCCTGGGAGCCTCCTCGTGGCTCAACGCCTTCTTGGAGCTGGGCGGGCAAAAGTCCCACCTGAAATTGGTGTCCAAGACTGGTGAGTGGCGCCCTTCCCTCACATACCCATCCAGCATGTCCAGGAACGACAGCCTGGCACCAGAAGTCCTGGGGGAGGCAAGGGGCTGGGCCCTGGGCACTCAGGGAAGCGGAGATCACCTTCCTGGCTCCCTGCCATAAAACCTTTGTCCACATTCTAGAAATTCCAGAACTTCTGATCACACGGGTCAGCTCAGAATCCCAGGAACTATAAGATTTAGCTTTCCAAATACCCCCTCCCAGAAAGGCACCCTAAGGAATGACTCAGAAGGCCAGCTGTGTGTCCTGATTTTCAGTCCCAAGAATCCAGTCCACCGAAATTCCCTGGGCCCTCAGGTGGAAGTTCAGCCCTCCTAGATTCTTTCCTGACTTTTAACAGAGGCACGCAGGGAGATCAGAAAGTGGCAGAGACATCAGTAAGTGGAGGAAATCCCCATCCTGGGTAGGTGGGAAGACCCTCAGGCTGCCAAAAATCACTTCCATCCAGGGATCCATTGTTTCCCATTTCCTAACATTTTAAGGATTTTTAAAGCACAGCCACCTCAAATTACTTTCTATCTCTAATAAATCAACAGTATTTTCTGGGTAATAGAAATTGCATTTTCAAAAGTAGATACCATTCCCAGGGACTTCCTTGGCAGTCCAGTGGTTAGGACTCAGCGCTTTCACGGCCGAGAACACAGGTTCAATCCCTAGTCAGGGAACTAGGATCCCACAAGCCATGGGCCAAGAGAAAAAGGAGATACAGTTCCTGTTATTCAGAAAATTATTCCAATTGAATATGCTTTATTTTCAGCTCAATTTTTAATATTAGGATATTCCAACCAACACAAATAAATACACCCAAAAACAGGTGGCACAGCTGCTAAAGAATCTGCCTGCATATGCAGGAGACTCAAGAAACTGTTTCAATCCCTGGGTGGGGAAATCCCCTGCAGAAGGAAATGGCAACCCATTCCAGTATTCTTGTCTGGGAAATGCCATGGACAGAGGAGCCTGATGGGCCACAGTCCATGGGGTGGCAAAAGTAGGACTCAACTAAGCACATACATTCAAAAGCAATGAAAAAGGATTTGAATTTTAGACACATGGACCATTTGGCACTGGGGCTTTCCTTGTAGGAGAAAGGTGACAAGAGCAGACCCTAGAGGCACACAAGCCAGTCGAGCTCCCTACAGTACCAGGTACTATACCAGGCAAGTTGCAGTATCTGTGAGCCTAGCTTTGCCCCTCTGGGGGAAACGGGAACAGTAAGAATACCTACCTTATTCTGTTGCTGTAAGGACTGCCTACCTATTTGTGTCAAGCACAATAGGTGCACAGTAGGTGCTGTTTTGTGCCTTGTACCTAAAACACAGTAGGTGCGCTTAGAAGATGCCAGCACCCTGATTGGCTGTGTCTGTGACTCTAGTCAACAGCTTGGTTCCATTGGCCCTCTGGGCCACAGGGCACCTAAGCAGTTATTTTTGTATCATCCTACATTTTGCCTTCATGGATTTATAAAGGCAAGTGAAAGAAAAAAAAAGAAAAACTAAAAAAAGAGAAAATCTGAAAAATGTAAGGTCCTGGCAGTAGTGATAAGCAGAATGGTCCTGATCAAATCAGGGGAGCTGAGACCACAGTGGGCCCACCAGGCAAGCCTGAAGTGCACCTTTAGCATCAGTTGGGCACTAGCTTGTCTGGTCATTCAAAGGGAGGGGATGGGGACTTCCCTGGTGGTCCAGTGGCTAAGACGCCATGCTCCCAGTGCAGGGGGCCTGAGTTCGATCCTTGGTCAGGGAACTAAGATCCCACGTGCTTCATAGCTCAGCCAAAAAACAAAACAAAGGGACAGAATGAGGTAAAGAACAGGAAGGAATTTCGGGGAGCAGATTTACATAGCTAAAGCTGTGGGTGTCTCTGGAAGTCTTGATATGTCCTCAAGTTCTTTTTAACACCCTGTGAACAGAGCCTCCTTTCAAGCCATGTGGGCCTGCTCACCATTCCACTTTGATCCGTTCATACTCTCTGTCTCAGGTGACTAGGAAAAGCTGACAGCCCCATGATGGGGGCTAAGAGGCAGCTAAAACAAGGTACCTGGTAATAAAACATTACAAGGTGTTTGGCAGAAACCAACACAATTCTGTAGAGCAATTATCCTTCAATTAAAAATAAGTTAAGAATTTAAAAAAATAATATATAGATATATATAATGACCTCCCAGGGATGTGTTCTGTGCTCAATTGCTCAGACATGTCTGACTCTCTGTGGCCTCATGGACCACAGCCCTCCAGGCTCCTGTGTCCATGGAATTTTCCATGCAAGAATACTGGAGTGGGCTGCCATTTCCTACTCCAGGAGATAGTCCCAACCCAGGGATGGACACCACACCTCCTGCATTGACAGGCGGATTCTTTACTAGCACCACCTGGGAAGCCTCCCCAGGGGTAGCAGTACCTAATCCCAAATCTTATCAATCCCACTGAGTTCCCACCGCCTCCTCTGAGGTAAGGACTATTTTTATCCCCTTTGTTCAGAAGAGGAAACAGGCTCCCAGAGGTAAACTGACTGGCATTTCATGTTCCCAGTCACACACACACCCCTCCATTAGGACACAGCCTCACCTCTAAGACAGGGGCCTCCTTCCACCGCCCCCTTGGAACTGCAGCCTGGGGCACCCTGTAGTCTAGTCTACAGCCCTAGGGAGCAGTTCCCCCACCGGCCTCTGCTCCTGAGGTGGACTTCCCCGCCAGCCACCCACACACCCGACCCACAGAGCCAGGCTCAGCTGCAGGCCTGGCCGGTCCCCTCACCTTGCTCCTCTCGCAGAGCCAATGCGGCGCAGTGTGTCTGAAGCAGCCCTGACCCAGCCGGAGGGCCCACTGGGAACGGACTCCCTCAAGGGCCTGAAGCTGCATGACCTGAGCCTCAGGAGCAGCTGCGAGACACCAGACGCCCCAGAGCTGTCACTGTCGGCGGAGACACTCCGCACCTCCACACCCTCAACCGTCAACTTCTTACTTGGGTCTGAGGATAGATCTGAAGTGTCTGAGGCCCCAGAGGAGCTGAGCAACAAGGACCGAGTTCGAGGTGTGGGCGCGGCCTTCCCCGAGGGCTTCCACCCGCGGCGCTGCAGCCAGGGTGCCATGTGGATGCCCCTCTACTCGGCCCCCATCGTCAAGAATCCCTTCATGTCACCTCTGCTGGCCCCCGACAGCATGCTGCAGACCCTGCCCCCTGTGCACATCGTGGTGAGCACCAGGCCAGGAAGGTGGAGCAGGCGAGGAGGGGGACGGGTGGGGGCCTGGGGAAAGGAGCTCCCGGGGAGCCGAGTGGGGGGAAAGGGAGAAAGCGCGGCCGCAGGGAGGGGGTGCCAGCAGGAGGGGAGGCCTGGCAACGAGTGGATTGAGGGGGTCAGAGTTGCCAGTTTGCTTTTGCAATCCTGTTGAGATCGCAGGGCAGGCGCTGGGCTTGGAGAGTCGGGGAAGGGGCAAAGAGAGAGTGGGTCTCTGGGGGCAGGGAGAAGCCAGGCAGAGGCCAGTCAGACTCATTCTCTCATTCTCCGATTCTCCGCCCCCATCCCTGTGTCTCCTGCCTCTGTCCTCCGGCCTCCGCGCATTTCCCTGCCCCGCCCCCGCAGGCCTGCGCGCTGGACCCCATGCTGGACGACTCGGTCATGTTCGCGCGGCGGCTCCGCGGCCTGGGCCAGCCCGTGACGCTGCGCGTGGTGGAGGACCTGCCGCACGGCTTCCTGAGCCTGGCGGCGCTGTGCCAGGAGACGCGGCAGGCCGCTGCGCTGTGCGTGGAGCGCATCCGCCTCGTCCTCAATCTGCCAGGCCCGCCGGTCTGAGCCGGGCACGGAGCCAGGCCCCGCGGGGAGAAGGGGGTCGCGGGGGGGCGACACTAAAGGCCGCTTGTACCCATCTGCGCAGGACTCCGTGGTGAACGCGCCTCGGGAAGGGCAGCGGGGACCCCGGCCCCGGGGCTCCCCGGCCATCCAGGCCCTCTCTCGGGCTGGGTGGAAGGGGGCGGGCTGTGCCTTAAGTGGGGGGAACGGCATGGGGGGAGTCGGGCGGGGGGGCCCCTCCCCAAAGCTAAGACCCTGGCCTGGGGGAGGAGGGCGCACACAAACCAGTCTCAGAGACAGCCGGACTTGCACGGGATCACTGCCTTCTATTGCTGCTGTGACCACTGCAGGGGCGGGCCTGCCCCGACCTTGCAGATCGATTTGCTTTGTTTGTGTTTTGTAAATAAAAGTATTTAATTAGTTTGGCCTCTGGCAAATAGACAGGCTTCCCTGGTGGCTCAGTGGTAAAGAATCCTGCCAATGCAAGAGACTTAAGGGACTCGGGTTCGACCCCTGGTTTGGGAAGATCCCCTGGAGAAGGAAACGGCAACCCACTCCAGTATTCTTGCCTGGAGAATCCCATAGACCAGAGGAGCCTGGCGGGCTGCAGCCCATAGCGTCGCAAAGGAGTCAGGACCTAGCAATTAAACAATAGGCAAATAGAGTGGGGACGGGGGTTGCCCACCAGGGGGCAGCATAAGAAGCCCGAGAACTTGGCACTGGCGAGCCGACAGAAGGCTGGGAGCCCAACACCTGGGTCCTGAGAAAGAAGGGGTGTGCAGGCCTGGATTCTTGAGTGTGGAAGGGCAGGAGCCCCCCTACTAACACAGACCCACCCCCTCCTCAGACCTAATCCAGGTACAGTGCCAGAAGCAGGCATCTCAGCTACTCCTCTTTACAAACCTAGCCCCAGCACCAACCCGGAAAAGAAAACCCGAAGTCCCTAGAGAACTGGAACAAAGCTAACAGGAAATCAGAAACAAACTGATCACTCAAAAATTGGGACCCAAGCTCTGCCCGGCTGTGACAGCCACTCAAGCCCTCACCCTCAGTAGGCCCTGGGTTTGGAGCAGATTTCCTTCCAGGGCTAGCCTTCAAATTTCCACACTCAGAGAGTGTGGGGAGAGACCCAGACACAGGCTGTCACAGTCCCCACCGGTTCTATCTGTGGTAGCCAGGGAGTCCTTTACAGAGGAGGAGATCCAAGAAAGAGCAAAAAAGAAGAAATAGGCAAGGTTGAGAGAGTCAGTGGTCAAGGCTTCTGCCTGACCAGAAGTTCAGATGCAAAGTGGGGAGTGGTCTGAGGGGCCTAGACTGGTCAGCAAGAGATCCTGAAGGAGCTGGAATGCAATTTGGACTATAAATGAAGGGCAGCGGGAGCCATAGAAGGGCTTTGAGCAAGGGAGGGACAGGATCAGCTCAGGCACTGAAAGAGTCTACTGGGAAACGGGGGTGGACTGAAGGCAAGACTAGAGCCCTGGAGGCAAGAGAGGAGGCTGCGGACAGGGATGACAAGCCCTGAGCTGGGGCAGAAACAATGAAGGTGGGGAGCAGAAGTCGGGGTGGAGCAGCTCCCAGAGCCATTACTGAGGTTGGATAAAGAGGACTTACTGAGGGTGGAGCAGAGGTTACAGGTGAGCAAGGGGATGGAGAGGACATCATCCTGGACAGGGGAGCAGGTGGACAGTGAGACTTTTCTGCTGGGAGGAGGTTCAGGGGTGTGTGAGATAGGTGAGGTAGTGAGGGTGGTTTTGCACACAAATCAAAAGGTCTTCATCAACAGAGACAGACTTACAGACATACAGAATAGACTTGGGGTTGCCAATCGAGAGGAGTTTGGGGGAGGAATGGAGTGGATGGTTGGGGTCAGCAGATGTAAGCTATTATATATGGAATGGATAAACAACAAGGTCTTCCTGTACAGCAGGGGTCCCCAACCTCTGGGAGCTAATGCCTGATGATCTGAGGTGAAGCTGATGTAACAGTAAGTGAAATAAAGTGCACAATAAATGTAATGGGCTTGACTCATCCTGAAATCATCCCCTGTCCCCCATTCTGTGGAAACAGTGTCTCCCATAAAACCAATCTCTGGTGCCAAAAATGTTGGGAACTGCTGCTGTATAACAGAGAGCTATATTCAGTATGTTATGATAAACCAAAATGGAAAATAATATATATATGTAACTGAATCAGTTTGCTCTACAGCAGAAATTAACATTGTAAATCAACTATTCATCAATTAAAAAAGAAGCCTTCATGAGACAATCCAAGAGGTGGGAGGAGTCAGGAGAGGGAGGTTCCCTCCCCTGGAAATCCTTTCCTGGCCCACTAAACTCAAAAAGGACTCTCTTGGACTCCCCTGCCTCTGCACACCCCTGCACGTCAATATATGGATCTGTCCTCCCGTCTGACCTGGGCTCCTTAAGGGCAGGGCCCAGGCCTGACTCATCTTGATCATCACCATTGCCCAGCAGGAGGCTTAGCACACTGGAAGCCTCAGGAAATCTAAGTACTGGGTGGGTGAGTGTGTGAATGAGCGAGTGCGAGTGAGTCGCCATATGAGGAAATCAGTGAATGAGGTACTTAAATGAGGGCAGGAAGGACTGAACGCACGGGTGAGTTTAGTAGCTGGTGAAGGGAAGGGATGGAGGAATTTCTGAGATTGTGCATCCAGCTCCCCGCTCCGCCTCCAGCCTCAACAAAATCTCACCGTTTCCCGCCCGAGCTGTGTCCAGAATCCCAATTCTGGGTGTGCTGTGAAGGGCTTACCAGGCCAGACTCGCAGAACCTGTCCGTTCAAGAGCCTCTCCAGCGTCTACGAAGCAGACCCCACACACACACACACCAACCGGCAAAGACCTAGACTTTTGACTGCCTGGCTGAATCTGCCGATACCGCTCTATCTCGGTCCTCCTTGGGCTGTGGACCCCGCCTACTAGGGAATGCGCCCTGTCCTGAGTGGCCCAGGGAGTTAGGGGCGGAGTGTCTATTGGCTGGAAACTGGTGACTGACGTCACGGATAGCTTATCACAGCTCGATTTCGGAGGCGGGCTCCGGTGTCAGACACGGCTCTAAAAAAGACAGACTCGGGAGCTTGCTGAGCGCGTGGGGGACTGCAGAAGGATCTTGAGTGAGGTATTGGGCTGCAGGTAGAGCTGGACCGCTCGACCGCCTGATCCTGTCTTGAGAGAGGATGAGAGTCCGAACTTCTTGGTCCTGAGAAGGACAAACTGAGGGGCCTAGACTTCTGAGTCTGAGGGAGGAAGAGGCTGAGCGTCCGGATTCCTGGATCTTGAGGAAGAGGGGAACTGGGACCCTGAAGAATCGTGCTCCAGATTCGGGGACTTCTGGATCCCAAGGGTCACTGGCCTGCCCAAGGATCACAGATTTGGGGTTCAGGGGTTTTTGTGGCTACGTATTGTATTGGAGCCAGAGTTCTGAGTTCCTGAGGTGGGGCTTAGACTAAAGATGAATAGGAAAAAGGCTTAGGTGAAGCTTTGGCCTCGATACTGCCCTTTACTTCATCCCTGAAAGGGAAGCCAGGGGCGGCTGCTGTGTGCAGAAAAAATCCAGAACAGAAGAAGACTTGAGACTCATGTGGAAACCAAGAGAAAAACATAGATAGCAACTGAGAGATTAAAATACTGAAAATAACCACAATAGAGTTCACTTGTATGGAATTTACTGTGGCCCAGGTTCTGTGCTAAGCATTTTACATAATTATCTCATGTCTTCCTCTTAAGAGCTCTAAGTGACCGGATTATTATTATTCCCACTTGACAGGTGAGAAAATTGAGGCCCATCGAGAGAGAATCAAGATCCAGATGTAAAGAGACAGGAGAGACACAAAGCACAGATGGAGACAGATAATGACGGACAGGCCCCGAGAGAGGGAAGGGTAAACAGGGGATAAAGAAGACAAACAGATAATGACAGGCCCAGAGAGCGAGGGAAAGGTACACAGTGAAAAAAGAGAGACAGAGCTGGGACTCCCGGGGGGTGGGGGTGGGGGTTTGGGGCCTGGGACTCCTGGGGTCTGGAGGAGGAAAGATGAGGGATGGGGACTTCCAGGTATTTCCTCCTTAACTCACAGATACCAGGCCTCTCACTATGGGTGTTGGGCCTGATTGGGGTTGAAAATATGGATTAGGACGGTATGGGTGTGTCGTGTGTCATTATCCTATTAGGAGATGACAAAAATGATTCCTGGGATGTCCCTGGTCTGGGAGAATCCTCCCCCTCCCCTGGCCCCCTGGCCCCCCAGCCTGTGTCCTTTGATCTGCCCAGATCAGCCTCAGGGAGGATTGGAGAAGGGCAGGTCCCTCTCTGTCCTTCCCCATCGCTGGATCCCCATCACTCAGAACTGTCACTGAGGCCCACTCTGGACACAGGTGGGGCACCAAAAGCTTTCCTAGTGGGTCTTCATCCCTCTGGGTCTCTCTACTTTCCCCCAAGCCTTGAACCAATGCCTGCCAGAGGTCCTGGCACATTGCAAGGGCTCACCAAATGCTTATGGAATGGGTGGACAAACATCCACATCTCTTTGTGCATCTCTTCCTATTCCCCATCCGCCATCTCTCCCTGCTTTCCCATCATGTTCTTTCTCATCCCCGCCCAGGTCTCACCTGTCTCTTCTCATCTTCCCTTTCACCCTGGTGTTTCTCCTAAAGCCGCTGGGCCCACCATTCCCATTAGGGAGAAACTACAGCCAGCTGCATTGGCAGACAGATTCTTCACCCTGAGCCATGGGTTTGATCCCTGGTCCAAGAAGATCCCACATGTGGCAGGGCAGCTGAACCTGGGCACTACAACTACTGAAGTCCAAGAGCCCTAGAGCCTGTGCTCTACAACAAGAGAAGCCCACGCACCATCACTGGAGAGTAGCCCCCACTCTCTGCAACTAGAGAAAAGCGCTCATAACAACGAAGGCTCAGAACCGCCAAAAGTAAATTTTAAAATAAATACAAATTTTTTTAATATGATGGAGAAAGGAGTTCTCAAGACCCCAAATACAGGCACACCCCTGGCACCTCAGTCAGGAATGCAAGATCAGAACAAACATGTGTCCTCCAACACCTGCTTGGTGTGATCTTGCATTTATACCCACAGAAGCAGAGAACCCACACACAGCACGTGAAGTTACCTACAAACACACAGAGGTACACAATTGTGAAATCACTTGCACTGACACCACACAGAAATATCCCATTCCACATGCAAAAGAGACACCCCAGTTATGTGGTTATATGCCCAGCCACAGACAGGCCATTTATCCAATCCCTATTAGAACCATGAGCAAACACTTGGTTTTATTCACTATTGCATCACCAGCAACTAGAACATCATCCCCACTATCCTCATAAACACAGAATGTTTCCTATGGGCCAGGTGCAGTTTCTTTACATGAATTAACTCATTTAATCCTCTCAGCAACTCTATTGGCAAAAACCCATTTTGTATATGGGAAAACTGAGGTCCAGGGAAGTTGAGTGGTTTGCCCAAGGTTTCACAGCCATTCAGAGGCCATCAAGATTTGAACTAAGGTTTTCTGGCTATAGAGTCCAGAATACAAAGCTACCACTCAAAAACTAATTCCTTGGCTTCCCTGGTGGTTCAGTGGTAAAGAATCCACCTGCCATTGCAGGGGACATGAGTTCAATTCCTGATCCAGGAAGACCCCACATGCCATAGAGCAACTAAGCCCATGCGCCACAACTACTGAAACCCACATGCCCTAGAGCCCGTGCTCTGCAACGAGAAGCCACAAAAACAAGCAGTCCACACCCCACAGCTAGAGATTAGCTCCTGCTCGCCACAACTAGAGAAAAGACCATGCAGCAACTGGGACGGAGCATGGCCAAAAATAAATAAATAAAATGTTAAAAAATAATAATTCCTGCCTTAACCTAGTCAGAATTACAGAAATTGACAACTGAGACCACATCCAAACACAGGTGTACAGGAGGGAGAATGACAGGAGGGCAATCCAGACACGTAAATAGAAAAGACCTTCTCACGTGTCACACCCCAGGACACAGGGACACTCAGAGAGAGACACATCGTGACAATCCCCACACAGAAGCAGCAGCACCCAGAGAGGCACACACACCACACAGCAGAGATACAACACACCCAAACCCAGACTCTGACGCACCCAGAGCACCCTGAGTCCGTCCGGTTCTGCGCCCAGCCCCGCTGGGCTGGCCCTCGAGGAAGCAGCAGGCTCAGGATGGGATGGGGGCCACCTCACTTGTCTGCTCAGCCGGACTGGTTCCACCAGGGTCATGGATGGCACCACCCTCCTTGTGAAACCCACATTGGGCAACTGGACCCTGACCTGGCCTGGACACCTGAATTCTGGGGAGAAAGAGGCTAGGAGCCTGGGTTCTGGAGTAGGGACTGGGTTCTAAGGGAGGCAAGGAGGGTGAGTAGGACCTGAACTCTGAGGAGGGATTCCTGTGTTCTGGGGGAAGAGGGGCACAGACACTTGGATCCTCCCACCTGCTTTATTTTAGTTCTGTTTATTGCTACCAATCCATCTCCTTCCTCTCCCCTCATGTGTGCATGCTCAGTTGTGTGACTTCACGGACTACAGCGTGCCAGGCTCTTCTGTTCATGGAATTTTTCAGGCAAGAACACTGGAGAGGATTGCTATTATTTCCTCTTTTATGAATTCCCTTCTTTGAAAGTGAGTTTCCAGATTTACCAAATAAAAATACTGGACACCAAGTTAAATTGGAATTTCAGGTAAACAGCAAATATTCGGTTGGCCTGAAAGTTCGATCGGGTTTTTTCATAAATGGTACAGAAGATGGTACAGAGATGGTACAGAAAAGCTTGAATGAACTTGTTGGCCAACACAATACTTTTTTAAGAGTAAGTGTATTCCCTCCAACTTATGGGACACTACTGCTGTTACTGTTTAGTTGCTAAGTCATGTCTGACTCTCTGCAACCCCATGGACTGTAACCCACCAGGGTCCTCTGTCCATGGGATTTCCCAGTCAAGAATACTGGAGTGGGTTGCCATTTCCTTCTCCAGGGGATCTTCCCAACCCAGGGATCAAACCCAAGTCTCCTGTTTGACAGGCGGATGTTTTACCACTGAGCCACCGCCTGGCAAGCCCCATATGGGACATACTTATAGTAAAAAGGTATTGTTTATCTGAAATTCTAATTTAACTGGACATCCGGTATTTTATCTAGCAACCCCATTTGAGGGGGATGTAGGCAGGTGCCTGGGGACTCTGCCATGGTCACCCCTCAGCCCCCAGCTCTCCTCGTCCTGCCCTCTGCCCTCCTCCTCACCCCGGAGCAGGCCACCTCACAGCTTCTCCAGTCCTGATTTCCTCATCTACATGAGTTGCTGTATCTAATTGGGGCCCCCGGGCTATGTCAGAGTTGGAAGAGGAAATTTGAGGACGACTCAGGTTGTCATCTTGGGAGCCCTAGAATCTGACCCTGACTGAGTCACCTGCAGCCCGTGGTCTGGTCTGCTGGGGGAGGGGGTCCTGTGGCTACCTCCATGGAGCAGGCCTCAAGGTGGGGAGAGATCCCTAGACCGGGCGCAGAGACTCCTGGATAAGGACACTGAGACACAGAGCTTGAGATGAGGGCCTCAGAGATGAGGAGACAGAGAACCAGGAGAAACTGGGAGACAGATCTGCAGAGATGGGGAAAGAAAGAAAGGAGAGATTCAGAGCCAGAGAAACAATAATGCAGAGATGGGGTACAGAGTGGGGAGATGTTTCCCAGACATTCAGGCTCCCAGACCAAGTGATGGCGACAACAGGCAAGAGGCTGGGTGCTGTCCTTAGGTCTGGGACAAGGACAGCAAGCCTCTTTGGGGCAGTGCCAGGAGACCAAGGCTTGGGGGAAAACGGGACTCCAGGTCAGTAAGGTGATGCCCAGTGCGTGACGACACCACTCCCTCTGCAGCTAACACCCCGATTTTCCAGTGCCTCCTACATTTTTGGAGTGACACCCGTGCTGGGAACCTCACCCACCCAGCTCTAATGCCGCTTCCTTCACTGAGTCACCTCCAACCCCGCCAGACCTGTTGAGGGGAGACTTCTGGGTGACTCAGGCACCCAGGCCCCCAGCTCTTTCATTTCCCAGGAAGCCAGCAGTCTGGGTATCCCAGGACCCCTACCCGACTCAGGGACATAGCGTAGCTTACCCCTGAGAGTCTGACTCTCATCTCCCTCCACCCTCAAACCCAGGAGTCCCAGCCCCCAGTCCTCTGCTCTGCTTGGACTCAAGCATCCTGGACCGCATCTTCCTCCTTCAGGAACCACAGGTTTCTCAGTTCCCAGCCTCCTCCCTTCCCAAGTTGGAGTTGGGTGGGGTGTGTTTATTTACTTTGGTTCCAGCATGGTCACCCCCCAAACACACTGTCCCCCCATGTGCCTGGTGGGCCTGATTGGGAGGACCCGAAGCCTCCACTCCCAGGGAAGTTGGGGCCTCACTAAGGGTGGTGGGAGCACCACAGGTCTTTCTCGTCTCGCCCTTTCCCTTCCCCTGAAGCTGTGGGGCATGGGTCAGCCAGTGGCTGGCACCCCCACTCACCTGACCTTTTTTCTCTTTTCTGAATCTCTGGTTCCCCCTTTCTTGTTATTTCTCCCCAGATGTCTGTGCCCCTCTGTCTCAGCATCTCTCTCTCTCTCTCTGTCTTCTTGTCTCTCTCCATCTCTCTGAATCTCCTTGTCTCTCTCTCCCCTCTGGTCCTCTCCTTCTCTGTCTCCCAGTCCCTCCCCATCTCTGTGTCTTTCCCTGTCTTTGGTCTCTGGGCAGCTATGCCCCTTGCACCTCCCCTCTGCCCTCTGCCTCCATCTCTCTTTCTGCCCCCTTCAGTTTAGACCTCTACTCCCAGCTCCTCACCCTTGGACTCCCTCCCCCACTATCTCCTAGGTCCTCTGAGAGCGAGCAGAAGCGGGATGAAGGATGGAGAGGGAGGGAGGGGAAGTCCCAGTGGGGAGAAGAGGGTCAGCCAGACCGGCTCGGCTCCCTGAGCATCTTTGTCAGAGCCCCGCCCAGCACCACACAGCCCGCCCATTTATAAGCCACTCAGTGCCCAGGTGTCACCCATACCTCTGTCTCCATCATCGCCGCAGCAGTCCTGCAGGTAGGCGCATCCGCCCACAGCTCTCTGCTCAGAGATTGGTGTCTCTGCTCTCTTCTTCCTCCAGCCAACTCCACATCTGTCTCCTTACATTCTTCCGACTGCTTACCTCTCTGGACATCCCTATCTTTCTCTTGCACCCTGTGACCCTCCTCCCTTCTCAACCTGTGGACACTGGGTTGAATTTGGAAGTTCTGGGACCTGCTTCCGCCTTTGCTGACCCTCTTGGCTGGGCCATCAGGTGTGAGGTATTTTTCTTCAGCTCCCTGAGCCTCAAGTGTTCTGTCCATGAAAGGGGCTTGCAGAAAAAAAAGGTACCGGGCAGGTGTGAGTGCTACTGGCGGCATCTCTATAGGCACCCAGCTCTGATCTCTCTCTCCTCTTGTCTCTGACTCTGCCTGTCTGTCTCTTGGTCATTCTCTCCAGCACTGCCTCTGGTATAAGAGGGTCCTCTGGGGTCTGTCGGGCAGCTGTACAGAGATGGGCGAGTTTCTCGCCCCCAACCCCATATATCCCTGTCCCATTCTTTCCTAGCAGGCAAGCTGACTTGGCCTCTTTCTCCCCAGCACCTTACCCCTGAGAACTCAGCCCCCAGTGCCCCACCCCTTGCCCTGACCTCCCTCAGTATCCAGCACCCCCTGGGCAGACTCTGACGCTGTCACCGCCGCCACCTCTGCCGTCCCCAACGCCACCTCCTCAGGGCCAGCAAGATGCAGTTTGAGATGCACGACAACGTGAAAGGCAAAGGTGGGATCGCTGGATGGACCCCCAAACCCTCCAGTCCCTGGAACATGGCCACTTCCTTCCCCTGGGCACTCTGGCTTCGAAGACAGACGGCGCCTGCTTGCACCCCAGAAGCCCTGAAACGCGGGAACCCAGCACCCCAAGCCCAGACGTGGAGGAGGCGGCGGCACGTCTCGGCCCCGCCCACATGTGGCGCCAACCTCCCCTAGACCTGCAGGATGTCCCCCCACCCCCCACGCCCAACTGAACCAGACATGCAGGAGGCAGCAACTCGGGGGACAGAATGGGGTGGCGATGCCCAAAAGTGGCGGCAGGGACGGGGAAGACGCAGTGGTGTCCCCTCGGCGGGCGGCCTGGTGGCCTTGCCCGGACTGCCCGGCAGAGGGAGGGACGGCAGAGGTGCCAGGGCCGGGGAGGTGCTGCGAGGCTGCCCGCTGACCCCCGCCCCCTCCCTCCGCAGCCATGTCCTACCCAGTGACCAGTCAGCCCCAAAGCGCCAGCACCTGCTACCAGACCCAGCTCAGTGACTGGCACACCGGCCTCACGGACTGCTGCAACGACATGCCCGTCTGTGAGTGCCCTGTCGCTCCCTCTCCAGGCCCGGGAAGGAGCGGGAGGGGACGGAGGGTCACCCTCAGCCTCACTCTCCTCGCGCTTCCCACCCCACTCCCCGGTCCCTTCCGTGGGCCCTGAATCCCGGTCTCTAACCCTCCCGCCTTTCTCCGACGCCCGACAGTCCCTAGGATCCTGGCTTCATGACACCTTCCAACTCTCGCGGGGACCCTCCTCGTCCCCCTTGCACCCTCGACTGTTTTCCTTGCGGCTCCAACTCCTTCTTTAAACCCTCTTTCCCGCTCTCGAAACCCCTACTCTTCGGACCCCTCATTTCCTCTGGGACTTTCACTTCTTCCAACGCTCAGTTTTCTCTGGGACCCGCACCCCGCGCCCCGCGGACCCCGCCTCGCCCCTCTCCGAGGCGGAGCCGGCCGGAGGCCCCCGGTGGGCCCCGCCCTTAGCGCCCCGTGTCCGCCCCAGGTCTGTGCGGCACCTTCGCCCCGCTGTGCCTCGCCTGCCGCATCTCCGACGACTTCGGCGAGTGCTGCTGCACGCCCTACCTGCCCGGAGGCCTGCACTCCCTCCGCACCGGCATGCGCGAGCGCTACCGCATCCAGGTGCGTGCGCGCCCGGGGCCCGTGGGAGCCGCGGGCTGGGGGACTGGCCTCCTCAGATGCCAGCTTAGGGCTGCTAACCTCTCTCTCCCACCCTCTAGGGCTCCGTCGGGAAGGACTGGGCAGCCCTCACCTTTTGTTTGCCCTGCGCCCTCTGTCAGATGGCGCGGGAACTGAAGATCCGAGAGTAAAGAAGTTTCCCCCACCCTTCTCTCCGCGCCCCCGCCCCCCCATGACGCCTGCCCTCCTCTGCCCTCTCCTGGGAAGGCCTGCCCCTCCGCCCCATCCCTCACCAAAAATGCGTCCACAATAAAAACCTGAAAACCAACTCCGCCTACATCCTTTTTCTCCCAGGGAAGGAATCTGGGTGGAGAAGGAGGTTTGAGGAGGGAGGCGGGGACACAGGGGAGATGCCTAGGTGTGGATGGAGTTCCAGAGGCGGGTGCTTGACCTGCATCTGCTGTGTACGACCTTGGCAAGTCTCTTCCCTCACTCAGTCAGGGAGTCCTTGCTAACAAAGTAAAACCACTAACTCCTTAGCTGCCAACCAAAGCTCTTGACCAGATCCTGAAAAGAAGCAAACCCAGAAAGGCTGTCTGGGAACCATGCAGGCACTAACCCTTCAAAGAATAAATTTAGAAGTCCCCTTGCTCATACATTGCCTATGGACTCTTGGTCTACATACAATGCTAACAGATTTGAGGGCTCTGTCTTCAAAGCACAGAACTGTCAGGTTTAAAACTCTAGAGCTGATAGGAACACTCAAGGATCATCTGATTCAATCCACCCTCTTTCTTGCAAAAGCAACTAGCAGATTGAAAACTGTTCAGGTTTCAAAACTGGACAGACCTGGAGCTCAGCCTGGACTCTTGCCATTTCCTAGCTGTGTTATATTAGTAAATTAACAAGCCTTTCTGAGCCCCTTGCCACAACAAATTCTGTTGGTTCTACTTTCAGAACATATCCGGAGTCTCCCTTCTCCCCACTCGACTGCCAGACTTGTTCCAACCACAGTGGCTCCCCCACTGAGCTTCCTGCCTTACCTCTTGCCTGTTTTTAGTTTCACCCCCACAAAGGAGCCCTTCCACACGTGTGGAAGGAGATCACATGCCTCCTGGGCTCAGAACTCCCTGACGGCACCTCCTGTGTGGAGGGAAAAGCCAGTCTGGGACTTCCCTGGTGGTCCAGTGGTTAAGAATCTGCCTTCCAATGCAAGGGACATGTGTTCAAGCGTTGGTCGGGGAACTAAGATCACACATGCTGGAGAGCAACTAAGCCTGTGAGCCACAACAAGCCACAGCTAAGATCTGACACAGATAAAAATAAGTATTTAAAAGAAAAAAGTTCTCACAGCAACTCAGGGACCTGCACAATCTGCCTCTTATTCCCCCTGTGACCTTCCCTCTTTATTCTCTTTATTCTACAGGAGGCTCTTTGTTGTTTATCTGAAATTTTAGGCGCGCTCCCACGTTAGGATCTTTGCGCTAGCTGTTCCTGCAACTCAGAATTCTTTCCTCAGATGTCCTTATGGCTGATTCCTTCACTGCTGCTCACATGTCATCTTAAGAGTGAGGCTCTCCCTGGGACTTCCCTGGTGGTCCAGTGGCCAGGACTCTGCACGTCCAGCATAGGGGGCCCAGGTTTGATCCCTGGTTGGGGAACTAGATCCTGCATGCCACAACTAAGGATCCCACATGCTACAACTAGGACCCAGCACCACCAAATAAATAAATAAAATAAAATAAAGACTCATGCCAAGAACTGAGCAGTGCTGGAGTGCTGTAGGCCCTCAATAAAAATTTCCCCTGAAGTCCCGGGGATGTCAGTGGCCACACACAGGCTAGAATCCAGGTCCCTAGCCTCCTGTGTCCAGGCTTTCTCTCACTTCACTATAAGCCTCTTGCGTTCAGGTGTGTGGATAGTAGGAGAGGTGCCAGGCAAGGGGCTGACACGGAGGAAGGAGGAACACATGCTGTGGGGCATCTGCACAGGGACATCTACATAGCAGTGACAGGCGTTAGAGGGAGGGTGGCTCTGTCCCAGAGGGAAAATCCAGTCTGAGAGCAAATGTTCTGCTTAGGAAGGCAAAGTCACAGCGTGAATGTTAGACAGAGACCTTACCAAAGGGTCTGAGCACAATATGTAGGAGTCTGGGAGAACCTCAGCTCCTTTCTGGTTATGCATGATGACCACTGGCTCTGGGACTCCTGAGGCAGCATGTCCCACTACTACTTAGCTCCCCAGTTGGGCAATTCAGCCTTATCCTGAGCACAAATTGGCCATTTTGAACACTGACTCCTAGCGTCTACTCTGCACCGAGAGAGCTTTCAGTGAGGTCAATCTGGGCTAAGTAATGCCGTCCTTCCTTGGGAGGTGGAAGAGCCTGGTGGTCAGGAACGTGGGTAAGAGAGTCAGAAGGTTCGGGTTCATATGGCAGCTGTCACTCAAAGAAAAACAAAGTGAAGTTGCTCACTCATGTCCGAGTCTTGGTGACCCCATGGACTCTAACCTACCAGGATCCTTGGTCCATGGGATTTTCCAGGCACAAGTACTGGAGTGGGTTGCCATTTCCTTCTCCATAATGTCTATGAAGTACTGTTTTTTCATCTGCAAGATGGAGACTACATGGTACCTACCTCATACAATTGGTTGTTGGAAAGATCAAATGAAAAGATCAAGCGAGCCATCTAGCATTGATACTTAGCAATATAAGTTCACAGTCATGTCTTGGAGGTTAGGTGCAACTATCATCTCATAAAGGCAAAGTGTGTGTGGGTAGAGTAATCCCCAAAAATTCCTTAAACTGCCTACCAAGTCTGAAAATATCATGATACTCACAGGCTGCACTGAAGGCTCACTGGCCCCCTTGATGCAACACATTGCTGTGTTCTTGGCTAAATATCAGTTGTGGCCAGCCTGTGCCTAGGGGCTGGGTTTGTAGAAAGTAACTTTAAAAATTTTTATTTATTTTTGGCTGTGCTGGGTCTTCCTTGCTACGAGGCCACTCTCTAGTTGCAGGGCGAAGGTTTTTTGCAGTGGCTTCTCTTGTTGGGGAGCATGGGCTTGTCGGGCCTCAGAGGTTTTGGCTCCCAGATGTTAGAGCACAGGCTCAGTAGTTGTGGCACCAGGGCTTAGTTGCTCCGTGGTATGTGGGATCTTCTGAGATCAGGGATCAAACCCCTCTATCCGGCATTGGCAGGTGGATTTTTTATCACTGAGCCACCAGGGATGCCCCCAAAAAGTACACTGTTGAATGCTCCCAGCCACACTGAAGGGATGGGGTCTCCTGTCCCCACCTTCCCTCACAAGAGGGCTCTTGCTCACCCACAGGACTGGCAAATAGAAGTTCCCATGATGCTTTCCATTTGGGTTGCGAGAATCTACTTAAGTGGAGAACGCTCGCTGTGCCAAGGCCTCATTTCAGTCTTTGTGCTGCCTGAGTTCTCTTAATGTCAGGGGCCAGAATAAAACCCAAACTTGGGACCAAGGCAGGCCGTTTTCCTTCCTGAGCCGAGTAGAGGTCTCCTTTTGATAGGGGTCTGGGCAAGGGTCAAAGGTCTCACTGCCCTCAGTTCATGCTGTCTGAGAAACAAGCTTCTGTAGTGGTACCACCCCCATGCCCACCAGAAGAGATGGTGAGGAGTCAGGCCCTGGCCACATGGCTTGGGGGGCGGGGGCACCAAGATAAGGATGTTTATCCAACATAACCAGCTCTCAGGTGCCGGGTCAGAGAGCCAAGCCAGCCCATCTCCTACAGACAGCACTGGACACCGGGTCTTCCACACACTCTTTATTTGTTGCTTTTACTGCTCCCCCAATTTCCCTGCAGCCTCTGATGGCACACAGGGATCAGCCTCTTAGACGAAGGCCCCCAGCAGACAGGAAGACACAGGGTCCCCACTTCCCAAGGTCCAAAAAACAGCTGGGGGGTGGAGTCTTGGGAAAGAAGGAGTCCGAAGTTCAAGATGGTTAGGACTGAGGGAGGCAGGGGAGTGCTCAAGGGCCAGAAAGACTCAGAAGTCCAAGGTGGCAGCTGGGGTGAGGGGAGGCCCTGGGGAAAGGCCAGATGCTGCTTCAAGGCAGTGTCATCTGGGAAGAGAGCTGTAGGTTGAAAACTGTCATTTCTATTCCCAACCTGGGTATTCCCCTCCCCCACAACCTCACCCAGGCCAGCATCTCAGGCAGGGGCTTTGTCTACACATGTGCCCTGGCAGTGCAGTGACCCTGGCCTGGGCGAACCTGATCTTGTCCCTGCAGCCTGTGGTGGCAGAAACAGCATCCTGCTCTGGCTTGCTGGGTGGCCCCACTTCCAGTCTCCTCACAGCAGCACCCCTCCTTTACCACTGAGCCAACCCCCGCACTCAGCTCCCTCTGCTGAGATCCTCAGGGCAGCAGCTGTGTCCCTGGTGGGACCTGACCGAGGAGATGTCACTGAAAGGCATTTCAGGTCTAAAGCGTGACTCCTAATCTTCCCCCACAGCCCCAGTCTGTCTCACCTTCACCAACAACCCCACCTTGGCCCACAGTTCGGGCCACAAAGCTGGTGCCAACCTGGCCTCCTTCCCCCCCCCATTCCGATGTCCATGTATGCCATCATAATATCCTCCACTCACCCCTTGCTTCTGGCCCAGACTCCTCTCACGGCCTCTACCCTGACTGGGCCCATCTCGTGTCCTGTCCCCCTGTGGCTTCTCTCGGCATCTCCAGTCTATTCTCCACACGGCTGAGTGACCTCTTAAACACCTCAGATCCTGTCATTCTCCCTCAGAAGACTGTCTAATGGCTTCCCAATGCCCTGAGAATAAAACCCCAAGCCCTATCTGGGGTCGGTGGGCCCTGGGTGATCCGCCCCCTGCCCGACCCTGACCCCAATGCCTCTGCACATTTGGTCAGGGCCACACTGGCCAGCTTTCCGACCCTTCTGAGTTAACATCAGCCACTTCCCGCCTTTGCACCTCTGTCCTCGCAGTTCCTTCTGCCTGGTACCCACTCCCCACAGCGCCTCCCATAGCCGGTTTCCTTCTTAAAGTCGAGCTTCCCACAGTGAACAACTGACGGCCCCGAGGTCCCTCACAGGCGCATCCCATTGCTAACTCACACCTCTCGCCCGGTTCAGACATGCTTTTCCTCATCTACCCCTGCGCGCATGCGCACGTCGACAGTGCCCCAGCCCTGGGACCTAAAATCCCGCGAGAACAGGGACCTTAAATGTTTTGGTTCCCACTCACGCCCAGTGCCTTCAACAGTGCCTGGCGCATAGTAGGTATTCGGTAAGTACGCAGAACAAAGAAGGCTCTGTCTGGGGACCCTCCCCCCAGGAGAAAGATCCAGAAGTCTCTGAGGACACAGTGTCCCAGTTGGAAGGGCACCCAAGTCCAGGGCGGCCACTCTAAGGGGACTCGACTGCTGTGGCCGAAGGTCCGCCGAGGGTCAGAGGGACATGCTGGTGAGGTTGTCCTGGCTCAACAGCCCCTTCCGGCCCGCACCGGCCCCGTGCCCACTGCCCCCAGCGCCCCCGCCGCCACCGCAGTACTCGTGCAGCCGGTGCCGCAGTGTGACGAGCGCTGACCCCAGGCAGGCGCCGTTGGGTGCATGGGGCCCGCCAGGCAGTTGGAGCAGAAGTGTGGCCACGCCGGCCATGCCATCCTCGGTGGGCTCAAGGGTGATAGGCCCGGCTCGCAGGCCAGCAGTGGTGGTGGGGATGGCCGGTGGGCAGCAGCCCCCTCCTACAGGTCCCCAGGGCCCGCCGGCCCCCGTCAGCAGCAAAGGTGCCAAGAAGGGCTCGGAGCGGCGGAAGGTGGGTGGCGGGAGCCCAGCCGGCTTCCATGCGGGGGCTAGGGCAGCAGGGTCTGGCGGGAAGCAGACGGTGACCTTGGCAAAGGGGCGGCTGGCCATCTTGGTCATCTCCTGCAGGTGCCGGCGCTGTTCCTGCCGGTGGTCCAGGGCCTGCTTGGCCTTCCAGAGGAGCACACAGAGCGAGAGGAAGAGGAAGAAGCAGGAGAAGAAGACGGAGAAGAAGACAAACAGGTCAATGTGGGCCTGGTCCTGCCGGAAGAAGAGCAAGCCCTGCGAGTCAGCTGAGCCGTTGGCACTGGGCCCACTTGGGTCTCCCACACCCAGCAGGAGCAGGTAGAAGCGGCTGGACTTGAGGGTGTGGTGCTCGTGCGGGTAGGTGATGACCAGCCGGTCCCTCACGCCACGGACCACCAACACCGCCGATGGCTCTGTCACTGTCACGTAGGTGATCAGGCCCCGTGGCCAGACCTCCCGCACTCGTGGCTCTGCTGGGGTAACCGGCCCACCTCCAGCCCCAGGTCCCCCCAGGTCCCCAGGTCCCCGGGGCCCGCCATCAGCAGGGGGTGGGGGGGGTGGGGGAGGCGGTGGCGGCTGGATATGCACAGTGTGGACACCAGTGTCGGGAGCCACGCGGACCACAAAGGTGTCATAGGAGGTGGAGACGTAGAGGTCCACGGCGCCAAAGGTCACGTCCAGTGTCAGGCGGATGTCCACGTTGGTGAACTTGGGCTGCACGCCAAAGAGGACAGTGCGGCCGGGGCCCAGAGCCCGGCGCTTGGGCTCGTGGAAACAGTTGGTCTGGGACGTGGGGTCCAGGCAGTACTCCTGCTCCACGGAGATGAGGCGGTAGCACTGCTGGCCCCCTAGCGGGCTCCCATGGAATGACTCTCGGCACTTGGCACACTGCGGGCAGGGCAGGGTGGGACAGCTCAGTGTCCAGTCCTCCAAGGAGACGGGCTGCATTTTGCAACTACTGGTAAGTAGCCTCTGCTACTATAGTGGGTCCTCTATTTTGTACCTACTGATTAGTTGCCCCCACGTCCCAGCAGCTTCCCTGTGACCACATCCCCCAAACTTCCCTGACACAGTGTGGACACTAACAGCACCCTACACTCCGGTTCCTGGTGTCACCCCAGCAACCACAGCACCCTGATGGCGAGGCCTCTGGAACTCTGAGACACAGCGATGCAGAGCTCTGCTGAATCCTGGCTTGACCACCTCCCTAGCCATGTGGCCTTGGACTAGTGACCTACCTTTGCTGAACTGGAGACTCTTCCTCTGTACCCCGGTAGCAAACACTGCTGAAATCATAGGCCCCGCATGAGTGGGCCTGCCTGGCCTGCTAGCCTTGCTGTTTCTGACTGTAGTAGGTAGGTCCTGCCTTGGGGCCTTTGTACTGGTTGAGCCTCTGCCTGGATCGCTTCCTTGCTCCCCCAAGTCTGAATGTCCAGTGTCCTCACATCCATCGGGTCTTTACTCAAGTGTCACCTTCTCACTCAAGCCTTTCTTGGCCACTGTATCTACCATTTCCACTCCCCCACACCCCCGAGCCCTCCTCTCTGCTTCATTCTCCTCCTTACTGCTCATCACTAACACCCTGGGTGTCAGACTTATTTTTCTGTTTATTGCTGGACTTCACGAGTTCCTCAGAAAGTGAAAGCATTAAGTCACTCAGTCATGTTTGACTATTTACGACCTTAAGCCCACCAGGTTCCTCTGATCATGGAATTCTCCAGGCAAGAATACTCGAGTAAGTTGTCATTTCCTTCTCCTGGGGATCTTCCTGACCCAGAGATCAAACCCAGGTCTCCTGCACTGCAGGCAGATTCTCTACCGTCTGAGCCACCAGGGAAGGGCAGAACATTTTGCCTGTTTTGTTCCCTACTGTGTCCCAGCGCTCTGTATAGTGCCTGGCATAACTAGGTGCTCAGTAAATATGTGCGGAATGAATGAGCGGATGGATAACAGTTCACTTGATTCCTGCAGTCCAGTAGAAATCACTCAGTCTCTGAGGTTGACCAGGGCCAGTCCAAGCTCCAAACCCAAGCAGCTGTTTGACCCAGGACAGGTCTCTGAGCCTCTTCTGCCCACAGCTCACTGAGGCCCCAGCACAGCCTTCCTGAGCCTTCCACGTGTGCGCTGTCTCCACTGTATCTATGGCGTAGCTCCAGCTCAGCGGCAAGCACTCCCTATACAGCAACTACCGTTGCTATCACTGGGTGTTTCCCAGGTGGCTCAGTGGTAAAGAATCCGCCTACCAATGCAGGAGATGCAGATTTGATCCCCAGATCAGGAAGATCCACTAGAGAAGGAAATGGCAACTTACTCTAGTATTCTTGCCTGGAGAATCCCATGGACAGAGGAGCCTGGTGGGCTACCGTCCATGGGGTGGCAGAGTCAGACATGACTGAGCAACTAAACAGCAACAACTGCTATCATTAGAAGTGAAAAAAACTGCTTTATCAGAGCCCCCAAACAGAGGTGCTGGAGGAGAAGGTCTGAACTCATCTCCAAAGCTGTCTGTTCAGACAAAGACCAACAGGCCTTTTGATTAAACATCAAGAAAGCAAAACTGGTCCTGGGTGACACCTGTCCCAGGTCAGACAGTTGGTTGGGTTTGGAGCTTGGACTGACCCTAGTCAATCCCAAATGTGAGCACCTGGATCTGGCCAATCCTGAAGGCAACTCCAGAACTCAGTTCTGAGAGCCACATTTTCTTTTTTGCTCAAGCTACTATGATATGAGTTTTCCAGCATTTGCCATCTTTAAGTTGTGACTACTTGTAACGGAGTCTGTCTCCTTACCACTCTGAAAGCCCCCCAAGAGGCTCATTTCTGGGTTCCCAGTATCACGCTGAGGGCCTGACACTGACTAGGGATCAGTTTATCAAGCTGACCTTGATCCCCAGGACCACAGACACTGGAACCATGTTGTCAGTCCTGCCTGAGCCAGGCTATCTCATCCCAGTTCGGACCTCTTCTGGGCACAGGGCCCTTGACCCATAACTCGCATCTCCAGCCGTACCTGGTATTTGTAGCAGTCTCGGCGGTCACTGGGGGAGCTGCCCTGGCACGTGCCTGTCTCTGTGTTGTTCTGACATGGGCAGCCTGTCCCATCCTGCTCGTTACACGTGTCCGCGTGGCCATTACACTGGCATCTGAAGAGAGGGAAGATGCGGGTTATAGAGCTCCCATGACCTACAGGGGCCAGGCTGGATGCTGTAAACACAAGCTCCAACCTGTGAGGCCAGAAGAGGAAGCTGAGGCTCACAGCCATTCACCCTAAGGCCACAGAGCCGTTCACTGGCCGAGTGAGGATTAGAACTCGGGTTGGGTAGACTCCGGGGTCAGAAGGAAGAGGCTGGAATGGGGAGACCGGCTTGAGGCCTCTCCCTCAAGGTCCTCTCTATGTTTTCTTATTTTTAAATTAAAAACATTTTTTTAAATTTTTGGCTGTGCTGGGTCTTCGTTGTGGCATGTGGGCTCTCAAGTTGCAGTGCACAGGCTTAGTTGCTCCCTAGCATGTGGGATCTTAGTTCTTGGACCAGGGATAGAACTCACATCCCCTGAATCGAAAGGTGGATTCTTAACCACTGGCCCACCAGAGATGTCCCAGGGCTGTCTCTCTGCCCAACAGTCTCCACCAGGGCTGCTCAATAGCCTGCATTTCAGCATCAGCCTCTGAGGCAGAAGGTCTCCCACCCGAGTCTATTTATTGCCCCCAACCCTAGCCTCAGGGGATCCCATCATTGCCTGAGGACTGAGGACTGGGGAGAGGAGCCTGGCTCTCAGAGCTGTTCCCACTGGGCAAGGCGGAGGCCCCTGGCCCCTCTCCACTTACTTGGTGCATTTCCCGTCGAGGAGGAAGTAGCCATGGAGGCAGCTCTCACACTTATCCCCGTAGCTGTTATTTTGGCAGTTCACACACACAGCCTCATCTTCACTGGGACCCTCTGTCACCCAGTGTTCAATCTGGCCAAGGGAGGACAGGGTGATCACAAACTGACTCGGACCAGACCCCTCCTCCAGGAGGGGTCCCCAGGCACTCAGGACCCCAGCCTTTCACCTCATCTGGATCCAGCGAGTACTTCTCCGGCTCCCTCCTGGCTATCTCAAGCTCCTTCCTGGAGACGCAGACGTGGCTGTTGCCGCGACAAAAGGCATGGCAGGGCCGGCAGGTCCCTCCCCCCACGGCTGAACCCACGAACAGTGGGAGGCACTGCTCACAGTGGCTGCCCTGGAAACCAAGGACAGAGTGGTCAGAGGGAGTGAAGGGTCCTGGTGGGACGGCTCAGATAGTAAAGAACCTGCCCACAATGCAGAAGGCCCAGGTTTGATCCCTGGTCTGGAGAAGAGAGTGGCTATCCACTCCAGTATTCTTGCCTAGAGAATTCCATGGACAGAGGAGCCTGGCAGACAACAGTCCATAGGGTCGCAAAGAGTCAGACACAACTGAGCGACTAACACTTTTCACTTTGAGAGCACCCTGGGAAGGCAGCAGTGGCTCCGGCATTTGGCTTGGGCCACCCCAGCCCGTCTATGGGCTTCCCTTATAGCTCAGTCGGTAAAGAACCTGCCTGCAATGCAGGAGACTTGGGTTTGATTCCTGGGTTGGGAAGATCCCCTGGAAAAGGAAATGGCAACCCACTCCAGTATTCTTGCCTGGAGAATCACATGGACAGAGGAGCTTGGCAGGCTACAGTCCCATGGGGTCGCATGTCAGACACAACTTAGCAACTTAACTACTACTAACTACCCCAGCCCCTCTACCATTTAGCCCTCCACGTTCACTTGCACACCTCCAGTGACAGGGGTCTCAGTCCCCTTCAGTCCAGGGTGTTGAGCTCGGAAAGCCCTTCCCTACCTGATCCCAAATGCTGTTCCACGTGCTCACCCTCCCTGGCCCAGCACTAACTCTGTCACACTACTCCCAAGCACCCCACTGTGACACAGCCCCAGAAGGTGTCCCCACTGTCCTCTCATCCTGCCTGAGATGGGGCTATGCCACCTCCTCCCTGCATCTAGTTCACTGGGGCTTGGGATGAGGCTCAAGATGCCTGACTGCAGGTGGAAGGCCAGCAGGGCCCAGGGGCAGGCCTGGAGATCCCGGACGGCCACCTTGGTGTGGTTGTGGCAGAGCAGGCAGTGGTCACGGGCCCCCACGCCGGCGCAGTCGCTGTGGCGGTTGCAGCGACACTCCGTGGAGCAGTTGCGGCCGACGAAGCCAAAGTGGCAGCGGCAGTGGTCGGGCTCCACACACGAGCCATTCACGCAACCCTGGGCACACACTGGGCGGCACAGCCCCGTCACACTGTGGGGAGGGGGTGGAGGTCAGGGCAGGGCAGCAGCCGCCCCCTCCCCAGGGCAGACCTGGCTGGCGTCAGGGTGCTCACAGCTTCTCAGAGCCCACCCCCGACCACCCACCCTCTTCTCCACTAGTCCACCCCGCCCCCAGGTCCGTTCCATCACTGCCCCGCTCCTGGGTCCAGGCCAGAACCTCCTGCGGGAGCGATGACCCCCCACTCCAGGGCACCCTATCAAACCAATGCACCAACCTGCCTTCCCTGGACTGAGCGCCTACCTCACACCCTCCTCCATACCTTGGACTGTGTTTCCTTGCATCCTGCTTGGGTCCACGCCCCATCCTTTACTGCTCCTCACAGGCTCTTCCACCCCACGGTCAGTCTAGCCCACTCCCCTCAACCCCACCAGAGCCCTGGTCCAGCCAGAGTCTCACTTGTCCATGGTGTAGCCCGCCTTGCAGCTGCACTCGTAACCGTGGGGCCGGTCGTGGCAGTTCTGGGTCTCGTTGCAGTCATGGTGCCCGTTGGCACACTCATCCTCCGGGGGGCAGGACAGGAAGGCCCAGGAGGCCCCAGGTCGCCCACACGTCAGCCCTGACATGAGGACACCAGGCTTTGCTGGAGGGCAAGCCTCTGTACCTCCCACCCAGCCCCCCTGGCCCTTGCCCCTACTTTCCCTGAACACTACCTGTGAGGGCCCCCACGTTCATCCTCCGCACCAACCCCCCTGTCGGAACCCAGACAGGGGCCAGCCCCCCACACCCCATCCCCAAAGCCGCCAATCTCACCGTCACGGGGGCCACTGAGTCCACCCTCCAGGCAGCGGCCGCCCCCATCCTGGCCCCCCCAGGTACACCAGCCACAGTGGGGGCGCCGCAGGCACAGGGCGCACTGGGTTGCCTGCGCACAGCCCAGGGAGCAGCTCTCGGGTCCGCGGAGCAGCCGCCCGCAGCCTCCGGCCATACACCGCAGGGGCAAGTAGGAGGGGCTCAGACACTGCGGGGAGCGGAAACGGCGGAGGAAGACCATCAGGCACACATGTCCTGGGGGCTCCCTGGGCCGCACCCTCTTCTCAGAGATCTCACCCCTGCTGGCCACAAGCAGGTGGGCCAAAACGGCCATCACCTGGGGCCACTGCATCCTCCCTCCTCAGCATTTGTAACTGGAGTGCAGACCGGAAGTCAGCTAGGGACAGCCTTGAAACTAGACTGTGTGGACCAGGGCTGGCCGGGCGTTAGGATGAACAAGTGACAGCAAAGGAAGAGAGTGGGGAGGGGCGGGGAAAGAGCAGAGGCAGAAGGCAGCAGAGATGAGACCCACACACGCTGAGGACGAGCGGAGAGGCAGCCTTCCGGCTCCATCTCCGGTGCCTGGCTGTGCTGTCCACCCGCCTTACCCGAGGCGCCACTGTGTTGGTATGGTGAGCCCTCTCTACCACCTGGCTTGGGATACAGCCGTCTCTTACAGTCAGAGAAAGGCAATGGTCCCAGGTAGACACAGAAACAAGATTCAGGAGGGGGGAGGCCAGCCACAGTCTCTTAGAAAGAACATGGAAGGGACTTCCCTGGCGGTCCAGTGGTTAGCACCTTGAACTTCCTTTGCAGGGGTTGCAGGTTCAATCTCTGGTTGGGGAACTGAGATCCCTCATGAGGCACAGAGTGTCCAAAAAAACTTTTAATTAAACTTCTAATTAAAAAAAAAAAAAAAAAAGAACGTGGGCCCTGCCACTGGGCAACAGGATCCCCCTGCCCTTGGCCGGGAGGATTTGGGGCCTGTGGTCAGGGGCTGCACTGCAGCTCATGCACCATCAGTTACTGTGTCCGGGCACTCAGACAGGGTATGCAGTGAGGTCAGGAACTTACCTCACTGTATGAGAACATTTTATTTACAGCTCTGGCCTTAAGTAAAGTACAAGGGGAAAGGGATTAGTCTAGGCTGTCTGTCTGGATGCACTCAGGAAGAAACAAAGCAATTGTGCAATCCTGAAATAGAAAACCCTGATTGCTGTGGCCGGAGCTCTGAACCCACTGCGGGCTATGCCGGTGATGAGCTGAGCCTGGCTGAACAGCCGGAGCCAAATTCTCCTCCAGGTCAGGCTTCCAGATCTAAATTTAGTGCCCTCCTTGGCAAACAGCAGGGCCATTGGGAAGGGGGCTGAGCAGCCCAAGGCTCCAGTCAGCTGAGCACTCTCTTCTGGGACCACTGTAGTGGCCCAATGCAATGCTGCCCAACACCATTAACTGCGTTTCCTGGAAGAGACGCAGGATCCCAGCTTGTCTGCTGACCTATGCCCACCGCCTGGCAAAGTGCCCAGCACGAGGAAGGTGCTTGCTGATGAATTTGGTGAAAGGAGAAAGGGAAGGAAGGAAGAAGCCAGTCAGTCAGTGGGGAAGACAGCACCCTGTTGCCTGCCCCAGGCTCTGAGGCCAAAGTCATTAAGAAGAACAAAGTCTGACAATTACAGTATGGCTGCCCTTGAGCCACAGCACAACAGGTCTTGTCTGCAAACCTGTTACATTTGATCTGGTGTGGGGGGATGGGCAGTGGCATTTTTTTGTTTTTAGTTGTTTTTTTTTTGGGCCAGGAGGCATGTGGGATGTTAGTTCCCTACGAGGGATCAAACTCACAGCCCAGCACTGGAAGGTGAAGTCTCAACCACTGGATCGCCAGGGAAGTCCCCTTGACCTGCGTTTTTAAAAAAAACCCTGAGCCAACACACTTTAGTTTTTAACTGATCCTCCCAGAACTCAGATGTGGCAGCGGCCCTCTGACATTCCCAGGCAGCACCAGCTCCATGCGATCCACTCAGCCGCCCCACCACTCCCTCCCGCCTCCTAGCTCCTCAGCTGCCTGCGGGCTCTCTGGTGTTGTCTTCCAGTCCCTGGAATCCCAGTAAAGAACAAATAACACCAATCTCAAAAATACTTAGGGAGACCTTGTATCACCAGCAGGAACCCAGGCTTGAGGATGACAGAGGCCTCGGTTTGTTAGAGGAGGCACCGCAGGGGGCCTCTGCCCTTGCAGCCACAATGAGCACCCCCAGAGGGAGCACCCTCCACCCTCAGCCGCTGCACTGACCTTCTCCCTGTGGCCCAGACAGCAGAGAATGGAGATTTTCCCAGGGGGTGGGGCGTGGGGGAGGGCATTACTGAGTTTCTACTGAAGAGCAGGCACTGCTCCAGGCTCTAAATAATTCTCCCATCTAATGTGGATGACTCTTGTGCTTGCTTCAGCAGCACAATTCTAATGTGGATGACCCTCCTATGGGATGGAGTGGTATGACACCAGATATATTTGGTCTTTGTCCCGGGTTCCTGGTACTGAGCTACTAAAATGCACAGGGGTTCCTGAGTGATGGGGACGTCTTTTGTTATTCACAAGGAACCTCTTTACACCTGAGTTTATGTTAATGGGGTGACTTAGGGGAGTTACCAGTCACCAGGATTCTGGGCAGAGACTGAGGTCTCTAAAAACACTTGAACAATGAGATTCAGGGACTTCCCTGGTGGTCCAGTGGTTAGGACTCTGTGCTTTCAGGGCTGTGGGCACAAGTTCAATCCCTAGTCGGGGAACTAAGACTCCACAAGCCCCGTGGCGTGGCCAAAAATGAAAAAAAAAAAGAAAAAAAAAAAGGCAAAGAAGGAAGAAAGAGATGTGGGGAGAGAAAGTGGGAAGGAAGAAGTGTGATGCTGGGAGCAGACCTAAGGAGACGGAGGAGGACGTGGGGCAGAGGCGGAGGTGGGGAGAAAGGTGAATGTGGTGGGGAGGGGAGGGCCACCCGCACACCCGCTCGGGTGTGGTACCTGCTGGAGGCTGCTGCTCCAGACACAGTGCTGCCAGCCCCCATCAGCACCCTTGGAGTCCAGGCAGGAGGTGCAGTTGGGCAGGAGGTGGCAGGGTGTGGGGCAGGGCAGCGGGGGTGAGGACTCCACCGGCATCGGGGACACGTTCAGCAGCGAGTGGCTGAAGCACGTCCAGTCGTAGGTGGGCTGCACCGAAAGGATGCGGCGGGTCTCCCCTGAGGTTGGGGGGCGCAGGGATCAAGGAGTGGGTCTGGGTCCCTTGCCCGCCCCCCACCTCCTCCCTCAGACCAGGCTCCCCGGGCTCTCCTCACAGGGACCAGGCCTCGGCGCTCACCCGTTCTCTTGAACTGCCGTGTCCACATGCACTTGCCCTCCCTGGTGCACTGCTCGCAGTCGGCCGCCCCACACACGGCCTCCGAGCAGTTCCCGGCCCAGAAGACCTCGCGCTGGTTGATGCGACAGTCATTCTCTGAGGTACAGGACCCATTGCGCCCAATGCAGGCACCCTCGGGGCAGTTGGTACACCACTTACAGCGGGGGGCAGAGGCCTGGGGGGGAGGTACTGGCTCAGAAGGGTTGTCAGGGCCCCCAGCACCCCTCCAGTCTCAGTTCCTGCCACCTGATCCCAGGTGGAGAGCCCCTTGGTGCCTGAAACGCTTTCCCCCCGCCCCCATCACTCACCTCTCCATCTCCAGGCTGCAGGGTCCGGGGGTGGCGGGCCAGGCACTCGCCGCAGGTACGCAGACGCCGACATTCCTCGGGGGAGTGGGGCATAGGGGAGCAGGGGGCGCCGCCACAGCCCAGCCTGGGGAGGCAGGAGGCCTGGCCCATCACACTCAGCCAGGCTCCATCCTCCCCGCACCCGGCGCCCCTCCCTGGTGCCTCCTGGACACTGGTCTAAAGGCCCCGCAGGTCCATTCCAACTGGTCTCAGCACAGGCCTCCGAGACCGGCCCCTCCTGAGCTCACGTGGTGATGATCCCACGGCCACCTGTCATCCCAAGCCAGAGACACTGGACAACACCCCATGTCCTCCTGGCCCTCCACCCATGGAGGCCTCTTCCTCCTAAATTCTTCCCTGACCACCCCCTCCTAACCGACCCCTGCAGCCCCCCGCCCAGCTCAAGGCTCCTCCTCTCAAGCCTACACCTGCAGCCTCCCCTCCCCATCCCCTCCTCCACGAGCCCACCCCTGCCCTCTCCTGCTCACCCCTTCGGTGACTCCCCATCACCCACGTGGAGGCTCGCAATCCCTGACTCAAAATCCTTGAAGGCATACACGTTTCAGAATTTTCTAGGTTTTAGAAAAGCAGTGGGTGTACCCACTGTTTTGTAACACCCCTAGCAGAGTCTGGGGGAGCACCCTAAAAATCAGAGCCTATAATATTCTGTAGTAAATATGGTGACACATGTAATGGGACAAAATGAAGCCCATTAGTAGCCTCACGTCAGCAGAGGGTCACTGCAGCCAGTATAGTTTGTGCTAAACCCAGCAAAGCACTTTCAGCCTCCTGAGATGCCTGGATTCCCAAACTACAGACGAGGAGTCTCCGGAACTGGACGGAGCCCAGGGCGGTTGGGCCCTGGGAGCCCTCTCTGAGCAGGCCCACCCACCTCTCCAGTCTCAGTCTTCCCCAACTCAGGTGTTTCTAAAAGCCACTAGACACAGCCCTGCTTTGAATCTTTGTGGTCTAAATGACCCCAAACTGGTCATTTGGGGCCTAGTTCAGACTCAGCTGCCCCAGCCCACTAACAGGTCCCACTCGGGCGCTCCCCAAACCTGCCCCACCTATGATGAGCTGGCCCTTCTCCCAGGGCAGCTGGTGTCCCAACCAGACAGTACCTTACTGAGGACTCCCCAACAAGCCTGGCCCAGCACAGAACCCCCTTTGGACGGCACCAGTACCACCCACCCAGGTGCTGTCAATCCCCATGGTTACCTGTGGGCCTGGTCCCCGGACAGGCAGGCCCCATGGCACCAGGTACAGGCCCCAGTCTGGTTACAAGCTTCGGGCGAGGGCAGCAGGCGGCAGGGGTCAGGGGGCAGGGTCAGGGCCAGCAGGCGGCCCAGGGCCACTCCCCCAAAGCCTCCTGAGATATACAGGCGACCCCCTACCGCGGCCACAGCATGGGCCACAGACTCTTCCATTGGCGGTCCCACGGAGGCTGGGCCTGAGGAAAGACAGAAAGTTCAGAGAGAGAGAACAGGTGACTGGAGGCAGAGATTCACACACAGGAGCCAGTCAGAGAGGGATGCTGGGCAGAGAGACGGTCTAAGAAGAGCAGAGACGGACAAGAAAAGGCAGGGAGAAGATAGACAAGGCTAAACAGAACAAGAGAATCAGACACACACAGCAAGACAGAAAGAGGGAGAGAGACACATCAACAGGAAAAAGGAACAGAAAGAGTGGAATAAAAACAGGCAAATTTTCTGGAACCAGACCATGGCGGTGGGTGAACAACACTGTGAAGGTACTGAATGTCACTTAATGGTTCATCTTACAGTGGCTAATTTCATTACGTGAATTTCCCCTAAATTTTTATTTTTTAAATGTATTTTTATTGGAGTATAACTGCTTTACAATGTTGTATTTGTTTCTGCTGTACAACAAAGTGAAGCAGCTACACGTATACATACATCCCCTCTCTCCCATCTCCATCCCACCCATCTAGGTCATCACAAAGCACCTACACTTTTTTAAATCCTAAAAAAAAAAAAAAAAAAACAGTCACAGAGTGGTGGAAAAGATAGATTAAAAGCAAAAGAGAACTACAGACAGAGGGACAGAGAGAGAAACAAAATGAAAAGGAGACAGACCCAGAAACACCGTCAGTCACTTACAACGGTCAAATGAAATACAAAGGCAAAAGATTCAGCCCCTTACCAGCCTATGAACTGAAAGGAAACACCCTCACATATGACAGCCATCTCTAGAGAATGGGATTATGGGGGATGCTTTTCTTCCTATTTTACGAATTATCTACCATGACTTCATAATCAGAATTTAAAACATTCCTTAAAAAAAAAAAAAAAGGAAGGAGGGTGCTTCTGTGGGTGTTGAGATAACGTGGAGAGGACCAAAGCTTTGCCTGTTGGTCTGAAGGGGTCCATGTGACTGCCAACGAGTGGGGGTCTCAGGCCAGGCCAGAGCGCCCCCTGGTTGTCCCGGGGCCTCCCAGGAGGGCAGCGGACTCACCGATGAGGTCGGGCAGGAGCCAGGTGTTGCAGTTGACCTGGTAAAGCAGCACGTCGCTGCTGAACTCGTCGGGTTCGGAGCGCCCCCCGAGGACCACCATGGTGTCCCCTAGCAAGGCCGAGGCGTGGAAAAGTCGGGGCCGGGGCTGTTGCGGGGACACGCGGCAGGGTGGCCTGTGAGGGCCTACAGTCCTCCACTCCCTCTCAGCCCACCCGCCACCCCAAATCTCCTCACACCCCAGCCCCTGCCAGCCCACCCAACCCTAACCTTCCTCAAATCTCACTCCTTCCTCCAGGAAATCTCCTTTGTTCCTCAGAGCCACCTCTAAAGCCATCTCCTTTTCGTGAACCCCCAGAACCCTCATGCCCCATGCTGTTCCCCAGGAACCAGCCTGGATGGCTTAAGATGAACCCCTGGTTTCTTGTATCACCTCACCAGCTGGACTGGGGTTCTGCTGGGGCTCATACTTCCATCTCCCTTGCAGTCTAGCCCCAAGAAGGGCTTGGAAACTTGTTCATGGATGGAAAATGCGGCTGTCTCTAGGCACCCAGGTTTCCTGCTCTCACTCACACTGACTCCTTGGCCTTGGAGGCAGAGGCACAACCTCAGCTCCCTGTTTCATAGCTGGGGGCACCAGGAAGGGGAGGGGCCGGTCTGGGCCACACCCAGAAGTGGGAGCACCAGGTCAGAACCCAGGCCTCCGACCTCCTGGTGGTTGATTCTGACCTCCAGGTCAGGTAGAAGAAGGGGAGACTTGGGGGAGGGGGGGACTGGAAAGGAGGCGGAGTAGGAATCTGGGATTGAGCCACTCCCTGGGGCACTGGGAAAGGAGGGGCCCCTCCCCTGCCCCCGCTGACTCATCTGTCTGGCCCTTCTTTCTGACCTTTGCTCCCTGAGAAGGGGCCAGCAGGCTCCAGGTGCGGTCAGGGCAGTGCAGGGAGTAGAGCTCAGGGGACGGGGCTGCCAGCTCCACGTGGAAGCGGAAACCCCCGAACACGTAGAGGGAGTCGGTGGCCTCGTGATACACAGCGGAGTGACCGTAGAGACCTGGGGGTGCGGGGAGAGCAAGCACAGAGGCTGGGGAAAGGGCTGGGGATCAAGAAGGCCCCCCGGGCTCCCCTCCTCGTGACCATGTCACCACCCAACCAGGCCCTGACGCCGGAGACCGGGGAGCCTCTCTCAACCCTTCCCTCTCCCTTAGGTGCTAAAGGACAGCCATTGAGACTCTGGGAAAGGGAAGAGGGAGCCAGGGTGGCCGGAGGGACCTTGGGGACAGATCAAAGAATGCAGGAGAGGGACTTCCCTGCTGGTCCAGTGGCTAGGAATCCATCTTGTAAAGCAGGGAATGAGAGTTTGATCCCTGGTTGGGGAACAAAGATCCCACAGGCCATGGAACTAGAGCCCTCAGCTGCAACTATTGAGCCTGTGAGCCGCTATCAGGGAGTCTGTGCACCACATAGAAAGATCCCACGTGCTACAGCTAAGATCCGGTGTAGCCAAAGAAAGAAAGAAAGAGGAGAGGGAGAGGGAGGAAAATACCTGAAGGGCAGTGTTCTAGGGCCTGGGAGAGGGAAAGTGTCCCACTGCTACTAGGCAGGAGGTGGGCAGCTTCTCATGAAGTCTGAGGGGTAAGTAGAGAAACTGAACTTCTCAAAAGACAGCATCCTGAGAGGGGGGGTGGGTGACAGTACACAGCGAGACGACAGGTGTAGGGGGCGGTGACCACACAGTACAGGAGGCGGTAGAACGGACAGCTGAGAGTCAAAAGCGCTGTGCCCAGACCCCACGCCGAGCCCTGTCCCCAGGCCCACCTGTGGGGGGCGTCCCGCTCTGAGCCCCGGACACCCAGGTGCCAGTCGCCAGCTGGTACTCAAGCAGCTGCTGGTTGAAGCCATTTTCCGGGGAGTAACCACCCACCAGGAGCAAAGATAGGCCTCGGCGGGCAGTGAGCGTGTGACCAGCAACGGCTGGCAGCTCCACAGTCTGAGGGGCCTGGGGGATGAAGGGTGGAGGTCACTAGGGAGAAGGGCAGAGGTCAGGGGTCATTTTGTGGGTAGAAGCAAGGCTCAAAGCTCCCCATTCTCCCCTTGAACTGCTAAGGGGGAACGGGTCAGACCCCAGCAGACCTGTCACTATTTCAGCCTGCTTGGTGTCACTTCTTCAGGTGGGAATAGCCCGGGGTTCCTTCGGGAAACCCCTGCTCCCTGACTCTTACCCTGCCTGCACAGGGCTGAGTGTACCAGCTCGACAAGGGGACTGTGTCCCAGCCTGGCCACCCAGAGGGTCACATCCCCTTGGCTGGGGACTGGCTCAGGAATTAAGTGTGACCCAGGACGGCCAAGGAAATTCAACTTCTGGGACTTGTGCTGGGGCCCCAGGAGGAAGCGTCCTCCTCTGGGGGCAAGGATGGCTGGAGCTGCTCTCGCCATCTCTGCTGGAGTCTGGCTGTGGGGACCTGGGGACTGAGATGCTCACCTTCTCCTGCCGCCACTGCAGGGTGGTGAGGTTGAGGACCCAGAAGTCCCGGGCGATGCCCCCAGCTGTGAGCCCCCCCAGTAGGTACATGGCCCCACGGCCGGCAGGCACATAGGCAGCAGCGTGGAAAGAGCGAGGGGAGGGGCCTGGGCCCCCATCCTCGGCTCCTGCCAACATCTGTGTCCACCGCCGTTCACTCACTGAGTACCTGGGGCCAAGATGCAAAAAGGCAGCCTCACTATGTGGCAGTCAGCCCATAACCCCCTGGGGTGATGTCCCCCCACTGGTACCCCAGCATCCCCTGGGATCACCTCCCACTTGGCAGGTACCCCAATCACTGTTCAATCCTCTGGGGTATCACCAACCCAGTAAGCACCCCAGCCCGAGGTAAGGCTCCTGTGACAAGCGTCCCAGCATCCTTTGGGGTATCCTGCACTCGTGGAGATTTTTCTGCACACCTCCCCCCAACGGGACTCTTCTAGACAGGCATCTCAGCATCCCCTGAGGTGACCTTTTGTCATTCAGGTGTCCCACCTCCCCAGGGCCGTCCTCACCTATACAGGTTTCCCAGCAGCCCCTGGGGCAGGCCCAGGCCCCCAAACATCCACAAGGTGGCATCAGGTCCCTCCACCATCGTGTGCCCCAGGCGGTGCAGGAAGCGGCTGGCAGTGTCCTGGGGGTGGGGTGGGTGCAGACAGGACAGGAGGGCTCAGGTGAGGTCATTACCAAGTGACAGGCTGGGTACAGGGTCTCTGGGGGTAGTCTGGGGAGTGGAGCGGGGAGAAGGATCCAGGAGGCGGGCTGCACGGCACCTCCCTGGGGAGTGGCGCCCATAACTCACAGCAGAGAGGCGGCTGTCCATGAGGGTCTCCCAGACCAGCTGCCCGCCATCCAGCTTTGTGGCACAGTCAGGACCCCCGAAGCCTTCAGCACAGACGCACAAGCCCAGGCTCTGGGGGGCAGCAGAAGCAGCTGTGGGGGGGTTGCCCTGATTACCACCCCCACCCCTGCCCCGTCCCACCTGGCTGGCTCTCTTCTACCCGTACCTGGTTACAAGTCCCCGCCCCGTTGTGGGCATTACAGTTCTCAGGACACACAGCCATGCGGCAGTGCGGGCCAGCCCAGCCCTGGGGACACCGGCAGAGTCCAGCACCTGGGACCCCATCCTGGGGCACACACTCCTGGGGGACAGGGCAGCTCCCGGGGCCCCCTGACCCACAGCGGGCAGAACCCACGGAGGCATTGAAGCCCCAGGATGAAGAGCCGTTGGCCTCCCAGTGCAGTACCAGCAGCCCTGTTGGAGGAGAGAGTCCAGAGGCTCATCAGAAGGTTGTAACAAAGTGATATTTAAAGAGACAGGGGTTGGTTTTCCCTGGTGGTCCAGTGGTTGAGACTCCACGCTCCCCATGCAGAGGGCATGGGTTCGATCCCTGATCAGGGAACTAGATCCCACATGCCGCAACTAACTGCAGGCTGCCAATTAAGAGCTCACATGCTGCAACTAAGCTCACGCCACAACTAAGACCCAGTGCAGCCAAATAAAGAAATAAATATTTTTTAAAAATAAAGAGAGTCAGTAGGCCTACAGGCTCTCTGACCTCATCACCTCCCACGCTCCCAGCTCTTTGCACTCCAGCACCACTGACCAGCTTCTTATTCTCAGAATAGGAAGTTGTTGTTTGTCGTCGTTGTTTAGTCGCTAAGTCATGTCTGACTCTTTGCGACCCCATGGACTGTAGCCTGCAGGGTTCCTCTGTTCACTGGATTTTCCAGGCAAGAATACTGGAGTGGGTTGCCATTTCCTTCTCCAGGGGATCTTCCTGACCCAGGGATCAAACCCGCATCTCCTGCATTGGCAGGCCGATTCTTTACCACCAAGTCTCAGAGCCTGGGCATCTGCTATGCGTCCCTGAGTAGTCATCCTTGCCCACACTGCCCCCGTCAGGCCTCAAGTGAAATTTCACTTCTGCAAAGAATCCCTCCTCACCTCCCCAGACAGGCCAGGTCCCCAGTCCTTTCCATTTCCTCTCGTCCCTTCTCAAAAAAGTGTGACTATTCTGACTATAATTTGTTCACTGCTGTTTGTCACTTCCCCTTCTGCTGTGAGTCCATGAAGGCAGCGCCTGTGTCCCTGGTTCCCTTCGACACGCCCAGCACGGAGCCCAGGCAGGCCCAGCTTGACAGCTGGGTGCTCAGTAAACACTCGCTGGGTGAAATGACAGAGACGACTGCTCAGCTCTAGTAGTTCGCTGTGCAGGGTCTGGGCTCGCGTGCCTTCGCCAGCAGGAACAACTCCCAACTCTGCCCTCTCACAGCCTTGCAGCCACTGGGTTTTACAATATGAAGAGAAGCATTTCCAAACACGGGCCCTTTCACTGCAGAGTAGGGTCTCCAGCCCCCACCCATGGGATACCCCTACCCATGGGAAACCAGTAGTACCTCCAATCGTGACCATCAGAACATCTCCAGACACAGCTAAATACCCCAAGGGGCAAAGTCACTCCTGGTTGAGAACCACTAAGCTGAGGAGAGAGATGCTCGGGGGCCCCCACACCAGCTACATTCTGTGTCCCCCACTTGGACCTTCCTTCCAGAGACACAACCCAGCCAGTACAATCTTCAGCTGAAGAAACTGCGATCCAGAGGTGGCAAGGAATTGCGTCACCCAGCAAGTCAGTGGCTGGGACAGTCAGGCTGGGTCCTGAGCCCACCTCAAGCAGCAAGGTACACGGACAGAGGACAGTCCAGGACGGAGGTCCCATTCCCCCAGTGCCCGTACCAGACAGGGCCTGCACTGTGAGGGGCCGGTCCCGCCGCTGGCCGCAGAATGCAGCGATGAGGCTACGGTCCGACTGGACGACACCGGTGTCCAGGAAGCGTGGGAATCCATCAAAGGCCAGGACGTAGCTCAGCTGGAGAGGTGAGGAGTCGAGGATCAGTGGATGATGGGGAAGAGACAGCGCGATGCTTGGGGTCTGGGAGGAGAGGAGCTCAAAAAGAGAGGGCAATCTGAGACGGGGGCAAAAGCTGCTTGAACCACCTAGTCTGACTGTCACGCTGTGGCATGGAGGCCACCATTCCTACACCTGTGTCGACAGCAGACATGGTTAATCAATCAGGCACTCATGCATTGAGACTCTTTCTCAATGCACAGATCCTGGCAGCCACTACCAATCCATCAGAGTTGGCACTCAAGGTACAAACGTTTACCATGCCTGGACTGGGGAATGGAAAACTGGGGTCCAGGAAACAGGAGGCAGCCTGGGAAGTGGGAGGGTCTGTGGGCTGAGGAACAGAGGGCTAGGGGCCTGAGGAATAGAGTTGGGAGTTTGATGGATGAAAAAGCAGGGACACAGGGGCCAGGGTCTGTCTGAAGATTCCCACTGGGTGGGGGAACATGGGCCTGTCATGAGCGCCCCTGGTGCTCACCGTGCATGGGGTGCTGCTGTCGGGGGAGAAGGTGAGGGTAAGCGGGGGACAGAGGGTCCCGGGGGCACAGGGCTGCAGCACCTCAGTGGCTGAGACAACCCACACACAATAGGACAGGCCTGGCCCCGCTCTTGCTGCCCCACCACCTGCAGGCAGGAGCCCCCCAAACCGGCGTGAGCCCAGTGCCACTGAGGACACGTTGGTGAGGAGGGCACGACCCCCACACTCCCGGAAGCAGGAGCCACCTGCCCTGGGGGGAGAGAGGAGAGGCAGTGTCAGATCAATCCCGCCCAGGCCCGCCATGTGCTTAACCCCACCCTGCCCCCCACCCCAGCCTGGCTGGCCCCTGGCTCACCGAGGGTCCCCATAGTAGCCAGGGGAGCAGAGCTGGCAGTGGGCACCCTCGGTGTGGTCCTGGCAGAAGCAGAGCCCGCTGAGGTTGTCACAGTGGCCTCGGCGAGGGTCCCCATGCCCATTGCACTGGCAGGGCCGACAGCCGCCGGAGCCCGTGGCGTTCCCGAAGCTGCCAGGCCGGCACCGCTCACAGTGCTCCCCCCACGTCCAGTCTGTGGAGGCCCCCGTGGGCAAGAGGCAGGGTCAGGGGCCAAGGCAGGAAGGAGCCCGACCCTCTCTGACCCCACCTGGCTCAAAGCGGGGCAACTGGTACCCAGACTGAGGAGGAAGTGCAGATCCCGGAGGGACGGTGGGTGCTGAACAGGCAGTGGGACCGAGGGACCTGGAGCTGGGGGTGGGGACTCAGGAGCCCCAGGGAGGTGCCTGAGGCTAGCAGCTGGCTGCTCACCCTGGCACTCATCACAGAAGCCGGGCCCCCGCTTGTGGCAGTGGCTGTGGAAGTTGCAGCCACAGTCCCGGGAACAGCGGGGTGCAGGGGGGCCGGGGGCAGGCGTGGGAGGGGGCAGGTCCGACGTCCAGCCCAGGTCACACACGCAGGTGAAGTCTGGGGGGCCGCTGCACACACCGTGGCCACAGTCCTCTAAGCACCTGAGGGGGTGTGGTGGGGGTGGGGGAAGGATGGGCAGGCCTGGAGCCCCCAAGGCATCCACCCCTCTCCCCACTCCACCCCAGTATCTCCATGGCAACACCATCAGAAGCTACTGCCTGTTCCAGGATCCTGGACTCCGTGGGTGGCCCTGTCTCCAAGGTAACCCCATCACGTGTAGTAACTCCTGTCTCTATAGAAACCAAATATCACCACTGGTGATCTGTTCTCTGTGAAAACCCCTTTCAACTTGGTCCTCCTCCGTCTCTATGGCAACTGTGGCCTCCAGTCCAAGGGTGACCCGTCTCCGCAGTAACCGTGTAACAGTGAGGACCCTGTCGCTCTAATGAGGGCCTGTTTTGCCAGGTAAAAACCCAAGGCTCACTGGGGAGGCTGGCTCCAGGGAAGGCAGCCTGACACCAGGATCACTTCCAGCCTCTCTGCCCGTACCCGCCCTGGGCCGACATCTCCATGGAAACCCAGGCCCCACTCACGTGCGATTGCAGTAAGTGACGCCATCGCCCTGGTAGCCCCTCTGGCAGTGACACTCGTAGCTGAGGGGTGTGTTCAGGCAGGTTGCCCGCAGGTGGCACCGCGCGAGGCCCAGGCGACACTCGTCCACATCCGGACAGCGGGCATACGCCCAGCGGGCAGGGAGGGCCACAGACAGCCCCAGGCCCTCCCCGACCCACAAGGAGCAGTTCCCCCCACTCAGAGGCCCTGAGAAGTCACCCTGGAGGCAACTGCGGACGGGGGGTTGAAGAAGGCGGTTGGGGTGGAGGGGCAGGGTAAGGAGAGAGAGACAGAGAAACAGGGACAGGGAGAAGAGATAAATCAGAGAGACAGAAAGATGAACATGGAGACAGAAGGAGAAATGGAAGACAGGCAGAGAAAAAAACAGGAAAGCCAGGCAAAAATGATTTTAAAAGACAGGAAAGAGAGGTGGGGACACGGACAAAGGGAGACAGAAGAGAAACACAAAGATCAGAAGAAAGAAAACAGAAGGGAATATGAGAGAAAACAAGTCACAAAAATAGGGAGAGTTGGGAGGGAGAAAAGAGAGAGAGAGAGAGAAAAGGGGGAGAAGAACAGAGAAAAAGGCCAAGGGGCAGAGAAACAAAGAGGCCGTCAGAATCAGGGTGGGCAGAGAGCCCCCCACCAGCCCCGCCCCCAGCCCCCAACCCTCACCGGCCCAGCGTGGGGTTGTCCTCGTTTCCACACCAGCCACACTCGTGGCTCTGGAGACACTCGTGACAGGTCAGGAAGCGGTCACAGCTCCGGCACCGAGGCTCTGAGTGCACGCTGCAGGGAGGTGGGTGTGAGGCTGCCCAAGCCACCGCCACCCCGCCCACCTCCACCCTCCCCTTCGGGAGCCCTGCCGCCCGGGCCACACCTGTCATCCCAGCCTCGGCAGCCCCCGTGCGGGTACCGGGCCAGGTAGGCGGCGAACATGAAGCAGGTGTGGGTGGACTGGCACCAGGCGCACTGGCTCGAGTTGGCCAGGCAGTCGTCACAGGTCAGGCGCCTGGGGGCAGGCAGGGAACGGGGCGGGGACTGGGTCAGGGCGCTGCCCGGCCCCCACACACACCCTCACACTCCCTCTCCCTGGGCCCAGCGGGGCTCACTGGCTGCAGAGTGGGGGACACTCTTCCGGACTCTTCAGGGCGCCCCGACCCCGGCCGCGCCGGCTGCACGCCGCGTCCCCTTTGCGGCTGGTGCTCTGATGCCACTCACAGAAGGGGTCCTAGGAGGATGGAGGAAGAAGAGCCCAGCTGAACCTTCCCCTGGGCCTCCTGGCGCCAGCCCCCCAGCACCGGCTCACAGACCCCTGGTCCAAGCCCACCTCCCTCCCACAGCCAGGGAGATCCATGGGTTCTGCCTGACCCGCACTGCCCGCTTTGGGGGCAGTAGTGCCACTTTGTGTGGTCCAGGTGGGGCTGATCTAATCTCCAGGATCCAGAGATGGGCAGGGGGTCACCCTCCCTCCTCCCAGTCTCACTGGTCCAGGAGCCGGCACCAGCTCAGAAGAGCACAGAAAAGGCCCTTCAGTGACCTCTGTTGAGCTGAAGGGTGAGGGTGTGGTGGGGACAGGAAGGTGTTCTTCCTCTTGGGACTCAAGTACCCGGAGTAGGGGTGGGGGATGAAAGTCTGGAGCCCTTGAGGCTCCCTTGACCCTCCCAAGGAATGAACTTCCAGGGAAAATGAGGATGTGGAATGGAAGGAGATGAATGGCTGACTACATGGCTTGAACTTCTGGAGCCAGCAGGCCTGAAGACCTGCTCTCGGGCTCTGGTGTCCAAGCGGATAAGGCCCCTCTGGTGCAGAGATGTCAAGCTGGGTTCTCCGGCCCCTGCCACATGCAGAGTCATGACTATGTCAAGCCCACTCTCCAGCCCCTCTCCTACCCGACTCTCACCTCCTAACAAGGGCACCAGCTGTCTACCCTCACCACTACCCACAGGGTCCCTCGGCCAGCCCTGGGGTCCCTCCCCCCGGGGCTGAGTCGCCTGCTCTGGCTGACCGTGCTGAGACATCCCCACTGCGGCCTGGTGGGCACCTGCGTGCAGGCGTGGCAGTCGCGATGCTCCTCGCAGAGTGGGCAGAGGGCAGGCACCAGTACAAGCAGGGACCCGCCGGCCCCAGCGTCCCCGCAGTGGGCCCCACTCTGGCGCAGGTGGCAGGTGGCACTGGCCAGGCACCAGCCGCAGCCCTGGTCTGCCAGGCAGCCCAGGCAAGAGGAGTAGGAGGCGCAGGCCGACGAGCGGTAGGGCTCCAGGAAGAAGAAGGAGATCTCCTGGGGGTGGGGGTGTCAGAGGAAGGTCAGGGCTCCATGCTCCAGGTCAAGGTTTGAAGCTAAAGACTTAAGGATTTGGAGACAAGGTTGAGAATTTGGGCATGCAGAAAGTCAGGGTCTAGGACACTGGCAGACGAAATGGGATTGGGGTTTGAGAAAATCTAGAGATCAGAGGTAAAAGTAGGGAGGGCAGAAGCCAGGGTCAGTGAGGTCAGGGTGGGAGGTGTCAGAGACGTGGACAGGGGTCAGAATACGAGACCAGATCAGACTCCAGAGGTCAGATGCTGGGGTCTGGGAGGTTGAAGGTAAGACCCAGAGTTCAGGAGTCAAGTAAGAGGTCAGGGTCAAGGGAGTTAGTTCGTGGCCCTGGGTTCAGAAAGTCCAGGGCCTCTGGGTACTCACGCTGCCACCTGGCACGCCAGTCCGGTCCCACAGCAGGGTGAGCTCGCTGTGCCCAGGGCCTGCTGAGCCATTGAGCTGGCCCCGGATCTCTACTGCATACTTGTGGCCCCGGCCGGGCAGTGGGAAGAGGCGAGCTGACCCTGGGCGCTGCAGCCGCCTCGTCTCCTTCTCCTGCTGTGCCACCCAGCGCCCCACCTCCTCCTGGGGGACAGACGGGGCCCCTGAACGTGCCACTCACACTCTGGCTCCTGAAAACCCCAAGAGTCCCAAAGCCACCGAGCACGCACCCCTTCCAGGGAAGAGGAGGGCCTCAGAGTTCCTTAGACCCTAAGAACCTCCCAGCATCCCCAAACCTCCCAGCGACCCACCTTCTCCTCAGAGGAGTCTGACCTGGTAACTGAGAGCTTCCACTTTTTAAAAATTCCCCTCCAATTCTGTTCAAATGAAGACCCCCCCGCCCCAGGCCCTCCCTCCACTAAGGATATATCCCAGGCCTCCAGTTTCTCCCCAGTCCTACTCCCCGCCACACACCTACACCCCCTGTGTTTACCATAAAGAGCCCGCTGAGTATCCCAGGCATTCTCACCATGTTTTCTGTGTCTGGGCCCCGGGCCATCCGGGCCAGCACATGCAGGCGCTGGGCCCGGGCCCACACGGCCACATCCTCAGCCCCAGAGCCCCCAGGGCCTCCCGGCAGCAGCGGGTGGATGAAGCCACGGTAGACCAGGGACACGTCGGTCTCTGAGCTCGGCGTCAGGGTGATGGTCGTGCTGCGGACGATCAAGACCTGTGCCGGTGGAGGCGAGAGGCGAGCATGAGGACCTCTCTGCCCGGCCCCAGGGGCCTCATGCCTCTCCAGCCACATCTGAGCCGGAGAGACCAGGCAACCCAATCTCCTCCTCTGTTTTACTAAATGGGAGACTGAGGCCAGGATCAGGGGTGCAGGGGAGACAGACAGCTCACCCATCATTACTCTAGGAAGGGAGCTGGGCTCCAACTCGGACAGCAGACAGTGGGCTCCCAGCCCCTGCTCATCTCCACCTCTCATTAAGCTCCAGGGCCCTGGACCTTTCAGCAGCTTCTTCCTCAACATCCTATCTTTCCACTGAAGCCCTTCAAAGTCCAGCTCCCTTAACTAGGGGGTTTGGAGAACTTCCAGGCTACAGGTTAGTGAACACATTCATGTTCCAGGAATATGTCTCATCCCAACTCCGTGGGGACAGAAGATCAGAACCCTTCAGGACCTCACCCTATGTATCCTGTTCTTTGTTGTAAAATGAACCAGTATGTAAGTTATAAGTTAAAAAGATAAAAAAAAGGAGTCCAGATCCAACATTCAAAGCAATGGACATATTACATGATTTATTGCTAGTATGTGTTTTTATAAATGTGAAAGGGGGGAACAACCCAAGTATTCGTCATGGATACATGCATGCTAAGTTGCTTCAGTCGTGCCTGACTCTTTGCAACCCTATGAACTATAGCCCAACAGGCTCTTCTGTCCATGGGATTCTTTAGGCAAGGATACTGGAGTGGGTTGCCATGCCCTTCTCCAGGGGATCTTCCCAATTCAGGGATCAAACCAGTATCTCTTATGTCTCCTGCACTGGCAGGCAGATTCTTTACCACTAGGTCACCTGGGAAGCCCATGGGAGACTGTTTAAATAAGCTAGAACACTACAGCATTAGAATGTAAATGGAATATTATGAAGCTGTTAAAAAGAGAGAGAGTGTTTCCTAACTTCTGCTATGGGACACTTGCCAGGATACACAAAGAAAAAAAGGAAGGTGGCAGTACAGTGTAGACGACATGTTACTTTTTCCACAAGAAACAAAAAATAATTAAATATCAATTTACTCATATTTGAATAGGAAAACTGTGGAAGGATAGATAAGAAATACAAATGCGCCAAAACTGCTGAGCCTGCATGAGGCAACTACTGAGGCCCGTGCGCCTCGAGCCTGTGCTCTGCAATGAGAAGGCGCTGCAATGAGACGCCCACTCACTGCAATAAAGACTATCCCCCTCACTGCAATAAAGACTATCCCCCTCACTGCAACTAGAGAAAGCCCGCCCACAGCAACGAAGACCCAGCACAACCAAAACTAAACAAACAATTTTTCAGAAAAGGAAGAAAGGTCTGACACGTGCCACAACACGGATGAGCCTTGAAAACGTTTGCTGAGTGGATGAAGCCACACACAAAAGGCCATGGATTATATGCTTCCATTGTACGACCTACCCAGGGTTAACAAATCCAGATACAGAAGAAGGTTAGTGGTTGCCAGAGGCCAAAGGGAGGGAGGAGTGGAGAGTGACGCCTTAATGGATCTGGGGCTTCCCCTCGGGGTTATAAAAATATTTTCCAACTAGAGAGTGGTGACAGCTGCACAATATCGTGCATGTGCTAAATATCACTAATGGTAAATTTTATGTTGTGTGTTGTCTCACCACAGGTGTTTGAAAAAAAAAAAAATTTAAGTCAATAAGGAAAATCAGATCCTTGACTATGAAGACTAAAGGGGTAAACACAAGAGTGATAAAGGTCCATTTGAGGGCTTCCCTGGTGGCTTCAGTGGTAAAGAATCCACCTGCCAATGCAGGAGACACAGGTTCAATCCCTGGTCCGGGAAGACCCCCTGTTCCATGGAGCAACTAAGCCCCTGTGCCACAACTATTGAGCTTGTGCTCTAGACCCTGAGAGCTGCAATTACTGAGCCTGCATGCTGCGACTACTGAAGCCCATGCGCCCTAGAGCCCGTGCTCCTCAACAAGAGAAGCCAGCACAGTGAGAAGCCTGTGCACCATAACTCGAGAGCAGCCTCTGCCCTCCGCAACGAGAGAAAAGCCTACGCAGCAATGAAGACCCAGCACAGCCAAAGCCCAAGATAAACAAATAAAAACAATTTCTTAAAAAAGATCCATTTGAAAAAATGAGAACTCTTAAGACCAGGCCCTTCGACACTCCATGCTGGGCTCCTCACCCCGGCTTCCCCACCTTGTCAGGCTGGGAGGCGTTGGGTGGCTGCTGGAAGGTGAGCAGGTGCAGGCCAGGCAGGAAGCTCTGGGTGACACAGGCCTCCAGGGAGGTCACAAAGACAGGAGCGGGCCCCCACCAGCCCACGGTGCCGGAGATCTGCTCCCCGCGGCAACGGGCCTGCTCTGTGGGGACAGGAGGGTCGGGAGAGGGGAGTCGGTATGCAGTGCTGGGCCGCCCCCCCACCACCCTCCCCACGCTGCCACTGGACACTCACCAGGCCGAGGGAGGCAGCTCTCATTGTGCACGCACCAGCCCAGGGCGCCGGGCCCCCGGGGGGGAGCCGTGCTGCTGCTGAACGCCAGGCAGGCCTGGCAGTCACCCACGAGACGGCCCAGGCCCAGGCAGCTGGCAGCTGGACACTGCAGAGAAGGGATACATGGCAGTCACCACCCACAGGAGCTTAAGGGACCGGGGATTCAGGAGTCTTGGGGCAGAAAAAGGTCTGGAAATTGAAGAAAGGAACTGAGAGCCGAGTTGGAACCAGAAAGATCAAGAGGACACAGGTGGGGAATCGGGACAGAGTCAGAAGCACAAAAGGATGGGGAAGAGGGTCAAAGGGTCAAGGGTCAGGAATGCCCATCTCAAGTGTGAAAATGAGTCTCCCAAGCGCAGCAAAGTCCGTCTCGACTTGGTTTAGGCAGAAAAAGACACTGAGGACCAGGTCTTGTGCTGGGGACAGAGGACAAGGACAGTCACTCACAGCCCCCGAGGGAGTCCCAGGAGGCGGGGCAGCTTGGCAGGCCCCCTGACACCAACTGCATTCCGGGTCTCGGGAGCAGACGCTGTGGTCCGTATACATGGAGCAATAGTCCAAGTGGTACTGCAGAGAAGTGGGTAGGGAGGAGGGGGCACTCAGACCTAGCACCTCCTCCCACGCCCCTGCTCACCTTGATGGTCCCAGGGGACCCCAACTGCTCAGAACATTGAGGACCCCCAGTCCACTTCGCCCCAGCCCCTCTGCCCTCAGCCCCAGGGACCACTATTCCTCCTCCCCTGGACCTGGGGTCTGACCTCCCTCCTATTACAGCCCTTGGGATCTCTTCCCCTTCTCCCAGGGACCCACCCCCGCACAACTTCCCTTAACCATGGGAACCAGGTCACCTCCTCCCCAGCCACCCTCTCCGTCACCCCAGTGCTCACGTCTGGAGCAGGCGCCTGGAACACAAAGGGGGGCACCTTGTAGGCCATCAGGTCCCCACGGGGCCGGCCACTGTACCCCCCGGCCACCAACAGGACACTGCCGCCAAGCACAGCCGCCACGTGTGAGTACCGGCCACTGGGAGGCGCTGCTCGGCCTAGGAGAATACAGACCCCTCAAGGACATGAGACCACCCACAACTCCCCCTCTCACCTTCATGGTTACCCGCGTAGAGGACCACCCGAGACCCCCATGTTTCAACCCCACTCGTCCAACGCTGCCAGCCTGCCTGGCCCTGCTCCGGCCCTAGTTCTCTCATCTCCTGGAGCTCCCACACCACTGCCCAAGTCATCTTTCAGACAGAGCATGCTCTCTGGGATCAGAAAAACTTGGGTTCAGATCCTGGATCTACCACTTCCTTACAGGGGTTTGGGTGGACTCCGGGAGTTGGTGATGGACAGGGAGGCCTGGTGAGCTGCGGTTCACGGGATCGCAAAGAGTCAGACATGACTGAGCAACTGAACTGAACTGAACCACTTCCTTGCTTTCAAATCACAGAGCAACTGCTGACTAGTTGTGTGACCTTGGGCGAGAGACTGGATTTCTCTGAGTCCTGGTTTCCTCCTCTGTAAATGGAACCTTGCCCTTGGGGAGCTGAGGTGGGCTCCCTGGCCCTCATCTGCCCGACACCTGCCTTCCCCCAGGGACAGCCTCTGCATTTCCTCTGGGAAACCACCCCTCCCACTCACACTCGCCAAGGCTCAAGTGGAGCTGGCCTGGACTCTGGCAGCAGTGGGGCTTGAGCCCAGGCTGATCAGAGTCAGTGACTAGTTCAGGGAGGGAACGTAATTTCTACTATTCTTGGGGGAAAGATACGGTCTTCTTCCCAGGCATTAAAAAAAAAAAATTTTAAATTAAAGGATAATTGCTTTACAATATTGTGTTGGTTTCTGCCATAAATCAATATGAATCAGTCATAGGTATATATCTGTCTCCTCTCCGGGCATTTTAAAAGGGGTGAATATAATCGCAGAGCTGCTGGTGACCATCTACAAAAGCAAACCTGCCAGAGACTGAAGGAAACCAGGCTGAGAACTGGAGAGAGACATGGCCGAGGCCATCACATGAGCACCTGGATCCAGGCCAGCCTGCCCCCAGTTTTCACTCAAGGGAGTCAAGACATTCTTCTTTTTGCTTAAGCAGTAGGCTTTCTCTCACTTACAACCAAGAGTCCTGACTGATGAGTACCTATATGCTCTGTAAGTTCAGGGGACCTGGCCCAGGGATCAAAATCTACAAAGAAAGAAGAGGCCTCCAGAAACCTCACACTCTGGTCTATCCAGTGAGGGAGCCTAAAGGTGGGCTGGGATCGGAGGCCTCCAATGCTGGGCCAAGGCTTTATTTCTGATGGTCAAACAGAGTTCCTTACGGATCCCTCCTCCTGCCCACCCCTTAAATGTTACTGTCCCTTCTCTTACGCTTGTCCTTTATCCTCACCCTTCTATTCAGTAGGGTGGGGAGAACAGATGGGCCTCTGAGAAGTCCAGAGCCCGCTGAAAAGATATGCCCAGCTTGTGCACACAAGTATCTTTCTGAAGAGAGGGCCTGTGATTTTCTTCCCATTTGCAAAGCTGTCCCTGATCTCCTGAGCTTGAAAGGCTTCTCCACGCGCCCTCCAGGTGAGCCCTCTGGCCCTGCGCTCTTAGGACGGTGTGTGGGGCCCCTCCTGGACGATGCTCACTTGTTCCTCACTTTATCAATTTATTCTTACCACAGCCCAGAGGTTTAAGTGTTATTACAGTTTTCAGAGGGGGAAGCTGAGGTACAGAGAGATTAAATGATGGCTTTTACACAAAAGGTTGTTGAGGAACAGTCATTTCGCTTCAGCATCTGCCCACTGTCTGACCTTGAGAAAGGCGCTTCTTTGGAGGCAGTTCCTTGGGACGGCTGAAAACTGGCAAAACCTCAACTGCAACCCAGATCTGATGCTACTGAACATGTCTCCCATCTGCACAGCAATGTCCTGGTCCTGCCTCCAGTGCAGCCATGCCTCCTGAGGTCAGCTCCAAACAGGACCAGGTGGTTTTTGCCCAAAGCCCACATCACTATGGGGGCACATGTGACCCTCAGGAGCCCCTGACAGAAACAGAGGGGCCACTCACCCTCAGGAGTTCCCGGAGGGGCCAGCTCGGCCCCTGACACCCACTGATGGCAGCCCAGATGGTAGAAGAAGATGCCATCTTCATAGCACTTTTCCTCCTGGTAGTGGGTATGCACATTGCCCCCTGGGGAAGGAGAGGGGCACAGCTGGCCAGCCTGGGGGAGGTGAGGGCATCCATGCAGGGGGTCTCAGCTCAGATGTGGGCCCCTGGCAGGCAGGCAGGCGGGCAGGTGGGCACGGGCAGCCTCCTCACCATAGACCACCATGTAGTTGCCCAGGACACTGGCCGTGTGAAAGGCTCGCTCCCGTGGGCCCTGAAGTCCATCCCGGCCCTTCAGGGTGGTCCACACACGCCGATCCACATGGAAGAGCTCGGTGGAGTTGACCCGCACAGAGAATCTGTCGGGGAGGGGTGGGAGGGGGGCTCAGGGCAGGAAGGGCCTCTCTCCCTCCTCTGCGCTCTTAGGAGTCGTGATCCCCCAGGGTTGAGACTGGCTTTACTAGATATTTATCCTCTTGGAACTAGCAACAACTCACAGGCAGGACCCAAGTCCGACACATCTCTGGGTTCCCTGCATAATCTAGCCAGGGATGGACACCATGCAGAGGTGAGGAGGATGGATCGGCGAGTGGGTGTGTGTGGGGAAGCATGTGACCAAGAGATTGGATGACAGAGTAGAGAATGGGTGAGTGGGTGAGCAAATGAATGAGTGAAGGAAGAAAGGAAGGGGTGACTGAGTGACCGCAGGAGTCTATCAGTGGGTGAAGACTGCTAAAGCCTAAAGGCCCGGGGTGTTGGGCCAGGCCCGGCTCTGCAAGGCGGGGGTGGAGGACAGGTCACTCACCGGGCAGTGGAGGGCCGGTGTCCACCATGAACCAGCAGGGCACGGGAGGGGGCGTGGAACACCATGGAATGGCCGGTGGCGGCAGGGGGCCGCCCACCTGCTGGCATCACCTGCTCCCAATAGCCCCCACTGGTGCCATCGAGGCGGAAACGGAAGAGGCCAGAGGAGAAGAGGTCATGCTGGGTGCGGCCACCAGACACATAGAGCCAGGTGTTGTCCACGAGGGCTGCCGCGTGACCTGCCAGGCCGGGCGGCCCCGAGGGACTGGAGGCAGGTGGTGCCAGAAGCTCCCAGCGGCCACCGCCCATCGGGTTAAAGGCCCAGATGTCGCTGGTGAGGGTGCCATCAGCCAGCTCACCGCCCATCAGCACCAGGGAGCCAGCCCAGGCCACAGCCACGTGGGAGTGACGGGCAGCCTGTGAGGAAGAGACCAGGATGCAGAGATGGAGAGGGAAACAGGTGGTGCCACCCAGAAGGACAGGGACAGCTAGCCAGATGGAGATGCCGAGACAGGGCGGGACGGAGAGACAGACAGACACATGCCAGGGGAGAAAAGAAGAGAGACCCCGAGAGATGGACACGTGCAAGTACAAAGAGAGGGGTGGCAGAGAAAGGCAGGAAGAGGAGGAACTATCAGCGAGAAACAACAGAGACCAGGAGAGTCAGATGCAACCCAGAGAGCAGGAGACGCAGAGACCCAAACAGCAGAGATGCAAAGTCAAAGACAAAAACAGAAGGGGAAGACGCAGAAAGGAAGACAAAGGAAGAAGAAAGAAAAGCACGAGCGGGAGGGGTCGGTGACCCTGCATAAAGCTGCAGGGGCTGGGGGTGTGCGGGGTAACAGGGTCACTCTGGAGCGGCATCGACTCAGTGGACGTAAGTTTGAGCAAATTTCGGGAGATAATGAAGGACGGGGAAGCCTGGCGTGCTGCAGTCCATGGGGTTGCAAAGAGTCAGACACAACCGAGCGACTGAACAGCAACTGGGATGCCCTGGCTGGCTCTGACAGAGTGGACAGGCTCCCCCAAGCAGGGCAGAGGTGGGGGCCATACCGGGGCAGGGCTCAGGTCCCAGCGCTCCCAGGTGTTGGCAGAGAAGTTGTACAGGACGAGGTCACCCAGGGCGCGGTTGAGGTCCTGGCCTGTGGAGAGGAGGACAGTGTCAGGCCCTGGCCCAGGCTGCCAGGCCTCCAGACCCCAGACTCAGATCTATGCCATCTGCTCACCTCCAAAAACAGCCAGCAGCCCCGGTGGGGACAGGAAGGCCCCGGCTGCCCCGATACGGGCAGAAAAGGCGGGATCCCCAGCACTCACGTTGTGCCACCAGCCAGCCCCCTGGTTCTCCCACAGGTGCAGGTCACAGGCGCGTCCCAGGAAACCAGGCTCACAGCGGCACGGTCCCAGGGGCTGGGGGGACACACAGGCAGGGACAGACAGAGACAGGCACCAGAGACAAGAGCCAGGGTGACACAGGCAGAGCAGAAAGTGAGGAGAGAGATGAACACGAAAGGAGAAGATGGAAAAACAGAGAGGCAAGGAGACGGGAAGGAGATGGAGAAAGAGATGGACACAGGAGACACACCCAGAGGGAGGCGGAGCAGTGGAGAAAAGAAGCCAGACCAGCAGAGAAAGGAAAAGGAAAAAGACCCGGAAAGAAAAACAAGGACAGAGAGACAGGTTGGAGAAAAAAAAAACAGTGGTGAGGTCAGGGTCGGCCTGGGCTGCAAGAACTCAGGTCCGGGGAGGTCAAGGCAGGGAGGGCTCGAAGCTGATCCAGTCCCAGAGCTGGACATGCATGGCTCAGGCACTGGGTCAGTGGTCAAAGGTCAGAAGTCATGGGATGTCCCTGGCAGCCTAGTGGTTAAGATTTCACCTTCCAATGCAGGGGTGCCTCCCAGCCAAAAAAACCAAAACATGAAACAAGCAATATTGTAACAAATTCAATAAAGACTTGGGGAAAAAAAAAGTCAGAAGTCACAGCTGGGGGCCCAAGCCAGACAGAGTGGAGGGGTGGGAGTGGGAGGGTGGAGTCAGGCCTGGCAAGAGGAAGGAAGGTGAGTTCACATGTGACAGGTGGGTTATAGGTGAGGCTGGGAGTGGGTTCAGGCCAAGGAAGGGCCCCCGGTGGAGTGGGATGGAGTCATAGGTGGGGGAGTGGGGAGTTCTGTAGGAGGGAGCAGGGTCCCGGGGTGGGGTCAGCATCGTGGGGGAGGGCAGGCTGGCAGGGGCTGTCTCCCGCAGGAGCAGAGTCAGAGCCAGGAGGTGGGGGTGGAAGGTGTGGCCACAGGCCGGGGTCCAGGGGGACAGGCTCACCGAGGCGCAGGTGCCGTGGCTGCCGCAGTAGGCTGAACACTCCTGCAGGCCGCAGTCGGAGCCCCCCCAGCCCGGCTCGCAGACACACAGCCCTGGAGGCTGGCACTGCCCGTGGCTGTGGCAGCCACCCGGGCAAAGGGAGAAGCGGAAGGAGGCGTTGAAGCCCAGCAGGTTGTAGTTGGCATCACTGAAGAGGTGCAGCAGCATCTGCAGGCATGGGGTAAGGGGCTCTGGGGCAGCACGGACGGGGTCTGCTCCTGCACCCCCCACCCTGGGGCACCCCATCTCCTGTGTTTGTCTCTCTCCACCTTTCTTTGCCCCTGTATCCTTCCGATGGGTGCCGAGTGCCCTGGCCCCGTGTTTCCCTCTGTGTGTCTACCCCCATGTCCTACACACTTCGCTTGGCTCCTCCAGCCATGGCCCCGCAGCCCAGCCCCACCAACCTTGCCCGAGGAAGCCTCGATGGGCGGAGGCCGTGTGCTCCCACTCAGACTGGCCAGCAGGGGCCCGCGGGGGGAGTCACCGTCATACACGAACAGGTAGTCATAAGTGCATTCTGTGTCCAGGAAAAGGAAGTCCAGCAGGATCCGGTGCTGGGAGCTCGGGGCTGAGCGGTGAGAACAGGGAGGCCGGGCTCAGACATGGGCCCTCCCCTTCCTGCCTCCACGCAGCCCACCCACAAACACCAAGCCCTGCTCCTCACGATGCTGGGCCCAAAGATAAGTCAGGCCTGGGCTTTGGCTTCAAGGGACTCCCAGGCTCCCAGCCCAGGGAGGATGGGGCTGCAATAGCAAGAGGGACAGAAGCTCAAAGAAAGGACAGTATCAGGGGAAGGGCTCCTGAGATCAGGCCAAACACCCCCTATCATTCAGATGGGAAAATTGGAGTGCAGAGAGGAACCCCATCCCAGTGGTCACAAAGAACTGTTCCCATTTATTCTTGAGCCTTGGTCACGCCTAAGCCTGAAGGTCAGGGTTCACGCCCTAGCAGAAGGCAAACTCCCAGATGGAAAAGGGCCTCTGTGGGCATCCTGAGTTCCAGGCTCAAGGAGCTCTAAGGGAAGAGGCCTGTTTCTTCCCCCTGGGCAAAGACCAAACCCTGGAGCACCACAGCTCCTCTCTGCCCTGACCCAGGGTCTCTTCTCTCTGTGTACTGTACTAGCTAAGGGCACAGCTTCTGGAGCCAGACTGACTGGGCACAAATCTTGGCTCTGCCACTTACTAGCCACTAGTAAGTTGTGTGACATTGGGTAAGTCACCAGACCTCTCTAGATCTGTTTCCTCATCCGTAAAACAGGGATATAATCACTGTGGTCAATGCAAACTTCTTGGTCACTCCTCCCATCAAGGGATGAGGGCTGGACTTCGCCAGTGGTATAGTGGATACGTATCCACCTGCCAATGCAGGGGACACAAGTTCAATCCCTGGTCTGGGAAGATTCCACATGCTACGGAGCAACTGAGCCTGCACTCCGGAGCCCATGCTCCACAACAAGTCACCGGAATGAGAAGCCCACACGTCTTAACTAGAGGAGCACCACTTGCCGCAACTAGAGAAAGCCCATGCAAAGCAATGAACACCCAGTGCAACCAATAAACAAGTAAATTTTTAAAAATTAAAAAAAAAAGAGAGAGAAATAAGGGCTGATTCCTGACCCCCTGTATCTGGGAAGAGACTAGCTTGGCCAGTGCACAACAGCAGATGTGAGGCTCTGGGACTCTCAAGGCTAGATCAGAGGAAGCCTGTCACTTTTACCTGGGCCTCGTAGAATATGCCTTCTCAGAACCCAGCTGTCATGCTATGAAAAGCCAGCATCACGTGGAGGGGCCATGTGTGGGTATCCCAGCTGTCAGTCCAAGCTGAGCCGCCAGCTGCCATCAACTGCCCACCCGTGAGGGAGCATCCTGGGTGCCTGGCCCAGACTGTTCAGATGACTGACCACACGGGATGCCGTAACAGATAAGGCACCTTAAGTGCTGATTTATGATGGGGCCTCACACTTCATAATGCCACTACTCCTGGCACTGTCACCATTCTTGCTCTCTGTCTGGTTCCAGAAGGTTCTCTCACCCCATGTCTCTCACTAGGGGCTCAGGGAGGTCTTGTGGGCTGGGGCAACTAGGAAACCTAGGTTCCAGCTCTGCTCGGACCTGCTGGAGGACCAGCCCCTTTCCCATGCTCCTCACTACACCTGTCTGCGCACTGGAGGTGCTCATCCACCCTTCACTAGTTCCTGGGGCTCTCGGGGCCTCAGTTTCCTTGATGTAATTTGGAGATGATTCTCACTCAAGGCTGGTGTGACGATCCCAGATGGTGACTCCAACATGCCAGAGCAGGCCTCCTTCCTGGCCTCCTGTCTTCCCCTGACATGGCTCCCTGAAGGATCCCCCTGGCTCAACCTCTGGTCCTTACCCTCCCCTGCTCAAAAGCCCTCAGTGATTCCCCACCATCTCTAGGAAAAAGTTCAGCTCCCTAACTGGGGGTTTGGAGTCTCAACCTGCCCCACATCTCCCCACGGCTTACAGTTCAATCAGGAGCTGGGCCTTTGCACAAGCTCCTCTCTGTCTTGAGCATGTTCTCCCTTCCTGCCAGCACACTTCCCCACCTTCTCCAGGAAGCCTTCCCTGATGCCCCCTGGCTGGGTGAGGGGTCCCTCCAGGTTCTCACTTTCCAATACAACCTCCATTTCTCTGGGCCAGGACCATCTGTGTCCAAGTCAGTCTCCCTGCAACCGAGGCAGCCCACAGGACAGGGCCTGGGTCTACTCATCTTGTGGGTCCCTCCCCGATTCTGCCCAGCACAGGGCCTGGTGCTGAGCAAAGGCTCAGGAAACACTGGATGAAGGAAGGAAGAAATGCACCAGACAGAATACCGAAGCTGGCACCTCCCCTTCTGGCTCTGGCCAGAGCCCCCAAGAACATCACACAGAGACCCCGAGCTGTGGTCTGGAGAACGGAGAAGAACCATTCAGCCAGGCCGGGCAACCAGACCTCCCAGAATCTTACCAGCCTCAACCACACTTTAAAGCTCTGTCCCTAGAATCACAACAAACACATCTTTGCCAAGTGTCTGCCAGAGGCCGCCGGCTCACCATCTGCCTTCCTGAAGTTCCTCCCTGAGTCCAAGTCCTTCTGTTTCCATCCAACAGGGGCCTAATCCCCAGACCATGCTGGACAGAGATCTGAGCCCAAATGCTCCTGCTTTTCAAAGGCTTAATGCCTCTTATTCATAAGGATGTTATGAATCCTTATGAGCACTGGGCCCAATGAAGTGTGAACATGGTTTAAAAAAGAAAAAGTAAGTGCGTCATTTGCTTATTTTTTAATAGATGGGGGAACATGTTGGTTCTTAGTGGTGACAGACACTGGGAAGGATAGGACCTCAAGGAGGAATCCAGAAGTCTCCCAGACACCTCCTTACCCCAACATCCAGCCAACTGGTCCCCAGGTCTCATGTGTGAAACATCACACGTCTTTCAGCATTCTCCATGCCTCTCCACCCACTTAGTTCCTGCCCCAATTCAGAACTCATCACTTCCCACAAGACAAGCACACCAAGTCTCCAGTCTGCCCCTTACCCAGCCTGACAGTGATACCCAACTCCTGCTCAAAATCCTCCTCTGGCTCCCCACCAATCCCCAGAGAAAAGTCACGCTGTTCAGTGTGACATTCAGGGCCTTTCCTTCCCTGTTTCTGGCCTGCTTTGCTCTTCCCAGCCAACAGTTCAGCCAGATCAGATTAGCTGAGACAGGGTTCTGAGACCCACCAGTCCTCCGTTTTATTTTTCTGGCAGCACATGGGATCTTAGTTTCCCAACTAGGGATCAAAAACCCATGTCCCCTGCAGTGGAGACTTAACCGCTGGACCACAAGGGAAGCCCCACCAGCCCCTCTTTTGTCTTCACAGGGCTATTCCCTTTTCTCACCCGGTACACTCCTACCCTGAATATTCGCTGGAAGGATTGATGCTGAAGTTGAAGCTCCAATACTTTGGCCACCAAGTCCGAAGAGCTGACTCACTGAAAAAGACCCTGATGATGCTGGAAAAGCTTCAGGGCAGGAGGAGACGGGGGTGACAGAGGATGAGATGGTTGGATGGCATCACCAACTAGATGGACATGAGTTTGAGCAAACTCCAGGAGATAGTGAAAGACAGGGAAGCCTGGTGTGCTGTAGTCCATGGGTCGCAGAGAGTCAGACCAGACTTAGAGATTGAACAACACTCCAGTGCATGTTTCAGAACCCTGCTCAGTGGCTGCCCCTCTGTGACTCCCAGCAGAGTCTTTTCACTTCTCCAGGCCCATCTACCCAACCAGGCACCTCTTTCCGTCTCAGCCCTGGGCACACTGGAGGCTGAATGTCTGTGTCTGGCCTTACCATCCCCAAGCAGGCTGGAGCTCTTCAAAGCCAGAGAACAATTTACATCCCCAATGCATACACACACTTCCCATTCTCTTCTCAACCCCTAGATGAGGATGGCCCCCACATTCGGGACAGACACACTCAACCCCAAGAAACATGCTTCACCCATACCCCACACAACAGCCAAAGATCTTCTAAACCATAAACTGGATCATGACTTTCCCTGTTCAAAACCTTCCATGGACAAACTGTGTCCCCAGATAAAGACCAAGCTCCAAAGCCTGCAAAAGGAGGTCTGGCACGACCCAGGCCCTGTCACACCTCTGGTCTTTGCCCAGGATCTCCTCTGGGGGACTCCCACCTCTCCGTGAAGGCCAGCTCCTCATTTGCTGCCAAGGGAGGCCTTCCTGGACTTCTCTAGCCACTGCCTTAGATTGCTCCTCCACCTCCTTATGGTCCTCAGAGCACAGCTCAAAATTACCACATCCTACACCTTCTGGTTCCTCCCAAGCCTCCAGCCTCTGGCTCACTGTCTTCTTGGACTCTGTGTCCTAACATATAGATATCTTGAAGAATCTGCCTGCAATGCAGACCTGGGTTCAATCCCTTGGTCGGGAAGACTCCCCTGGAGAAGGGAATACCCACTGCAGTAGTCTTGCCTGGAGAATTCCACGGACAGAGGAGCCTAGCAGGCTACAGTCCATGGGGTCCCAAAGAGTGGGACTCACACACACAAAAGCATCATACACTCTTATTTCCGGGCCTTTGCACGGGCTATTCTCCTTACCTGGAATGCCCTTTTGCTCTCTCCTACATATGCCTCTGGTCTCAGGCATAGCCCAGGCTAAGTCAGATGCCATCTCTGAGGTTCTCACTCCCTAGGAGTGGGTTTGTTTCCCCCACTAGACTGGGAGCCCAGAACGGTAAAGATGGGGCCTTTGCACAGGCTATTTCCTCTTCCTGAATGCTTTTCTCCTCCTCCTGGCTGATTCCCATAGGTCTTTAGTCCTCAGCTCAGACATCTCCTCCTCCAGGAAGACTTCTCTGCTCCTACTCACCCCACAGAATCAGGTACCTCCTCTGGGCACCCCCAGGTCCGTGGGGTTCCTCCATCACAGCCCCGACCACACCAGGATGGACTATTAATGTGTTTGCCTCCCCCACTAGATTCCAAGCCCCAAGTCATCACAGAGTGCTGAGGCTCATGGGTCTCTCTGCTGAATCTCAGTGGCAAAGACAATACCTGGTACATGAATGACTGAAAAACTGCTTTCATTGAAGTACTTTAAAAAGAACAACACTAATAATCCTAAGACCATTTATTGGGTATTTACTATGTACCAGGCACAGTATACCTGTTCTCATTTAATTGCAATAGCCCTATGAGGTGAGTACTATTACTATCACCACAAGCAGGGAGGGAAAGCCAAATCTTAGAGAAAGGAAGCCACCTGCCCAAATTCACAAAGCTAGGAAGAAGCGGAACCCAAATTTGAAGCCAGGTGGCTGGGCTCAAAGCCTGAGTTTCCAACAACTTCTTTTTAAATGAAGCTTAAAAATTTTTTTTTAATTTATTTTTACTTTTTTGATCACATCAAGCGGCATGCAGGATCCTAGTCACCACCAGAGATTGAACTCACGTCCCCTGCAGTTGAAGCACTGAGTCTTAATTGCTGGACCACCAGAGTAGCCCCTAAGTATCCAAGGATTACTCAGAACAGTCCGCACTGATGCTGTGGCTTGTAATTGTCCATCTGGTCTGGGTGCAATTCCCAGACCAGACTTCAAGGCCTTCCAAGGCAGGGCCCAGGTTGGCTGCATTTCAGAGCAAAGGGCCTACACCAGAATGGGTTCTGGGAACGTGGTCAGTGGATGAATGAGGGCACAAATGAATGAATTAGCGCACCAGCGGGTGTGTGACCCACGCGGCCCCACTCACCCTCGATGAGCCATTCGCAATTGCCATTGACGCTGTAGTTGCCCGCACCATCTGTCACGAAGCCTGGAGCCTCCCGCAACACTTGCCGCTGGCCCTTGCAGTCCCCTGCCTGGGATCCAGGGGACAGTGGCCCCAGCACGGCCAATGATATAGCCAGCGCCGCAGCCAGAGCCCGGCCCAGGGCCATCGCCGCCTCCTCCCGTACTGACGGGTCGTAAAGCCCCGGAGAGGGCCTTCCACCCCGTTTGAAGCCCTGCAGACCTCTATGGATGGGACATGGCCTTGTAGACCAGCGGGGTCCAGGAGCCGCTGGGACAGCCGCTGTCGCCGGGCTCTGGAGATGGAGGGGTGGGCCTTACAGACCCATGGAAAACCCTGTAATGGGGGTCGTTATGGACGGGGCGGACCCTTAGGGGCCATGGGAGTCCCTTGTAGACATGGGCCCCCATAGGCTAGCTGACCCCATAAACGATGTCCAGCAGTTACAGTCGAGGGCCGCTGCAGGCCGAAACGGACCTTATAGACCACTAGGGTCCCCAGTGGGCGAAGGGGTGTACAGTTCGGCGGGGGCCTACATCAAGGATGCGGGCACGTCCTGGACTGGAGAGTCCTCCGGGAGAGAACCCTCCAGTCAGGGGCGGGGCGCGAGCGGGTGCCCGGGGCAGAGTCAGTCTTCAGGGGCTCAGGCCTGGACCCCACAGACGAACTCGCTTGCTCACCCACCCGCGACTCCCGTCCGAGCCGGATGAGCCAGATCAGAGAGACGAGGGGACGCTAGGGCCAGAGCGGCCAAGGGAAGACCCGCTGGGAGGGAGAGAGGGCGGGGGCCTAGCGGCCGCTGTGGAAGAGAAAATAAAGAGGAGGCGAGAAGTTGCAGAGACGCAGGTCAGAGCGGCCCTGGGAGGACTGCAGAGCACCCAACTCCACCGCTCCACAAAGGGAGACTTCCGGAAACTTCCCCGCCCATTTGTTCCTAGACGCAGGCGCAGCAGTGACCGCCTCGGCCGGTGAAGTGAGAATTACACATGCGCGGTGCTAAAATCTTAACCCGAACTCCCGGTGCAGGTGGCTGAGCAAAGCAACGGCCACTGGAGGGCGCTTCTACCTATAACTGGGGCAGAGAAGGTAAAAATAAAGCTGTACAGTAAGAGAACTCTGCTAGATGATGATTCATACCTTCAGGGCTCTCCGATTATGGGTCAACAAAAGGTCAGGTTATGCAGGTCCCTCACAAGATACCATTTCACAGTTGGGCACACTGAGGTCCCGAGCCTGGAATGGTTCGTGTTCAGCACGGTCTCTGAGCACTATCAAGATGTAAAAGAGCCCATCTTAAAGATAAAAACTCAACGAATCCTCTTTATTTTGGCAAGAAGGGGAAAAAGTCTTTCTGCCAAGGACCTGAGGGAGGGCCTCCGGGATGGAGATGGGGGGGGGGGGGGGGCAGAGTACGGGTCCGAGGTCACAGAGATCCAGGGGAAGGTTTCAGAGTCGAGAGTAGCTTCACAATATCTGTCCTGGGAGCAGTGAGTGGCTCGGGGTCGCAGATTCCTGGAGAGCCTCAGGCAGGGTCCCGGCGATGGTCACTGGTGTTCCGGGGTCCGGCGGGGTCAGAGGTCTCGGAGGGGGCCAGGGGGCCGGAGGTCACGGAACAGCGGGAGCCCAGAATCCGGTGCCGCTCGGGGCAGGGGCTGAGGGAGGGGACGGGGAGAGCGGCTCCCGCGGGACCGTTTGGCACGAGTCAAAGGGGGACTGGGCGGGAGCGGGACACTACACACCCCTACCTGGGCGCGCGGGGTGGGGAGGTTTGGCAAGGCCGGGGACGACAGACCCTGGGGCCGAGTTAGAGAGGGGATCTGGAGCCCGGCCGGGGCCCGGCGCGCGGCCCATGGGGCAGGGGCGGGCAGGGGTGCTCAGACCGGGGGTGCGGTGCCCCCGGCCGTGTGCATGCTGAAGTACTCGGTGAAGCCGGTGTGCGGCGCCGCTGTCTGGGGCACGAGCGGCTGGTAGGGCGGCGTCGGGCCATCCCAGCTTGGGTCGGCCGCCTTGGGGAACCGAGAGGAAGGGGGCGGGGAGGCCGCGCCCGGCTCGGCCATGGTCACCACGCGGCCCCTCGGGGCCGCCGCCGCCGCCACCGCTGTCTCCTCCACCTGCTTCCCGGCCTGGGAGGGGGGTCAGGATCAGAGGCCGTCCTGGACCCAAGGAGGGGCAAATGCGGCCCCGAAGGCCCGTCCCCCTCCCCGCGATGATCCCCCCTCCCGAGGTGTGGGCGCAGGGGTCAGTTAGGGGCGCCTGGGCAGTGGGGCCAGGTACTCAAGCGGGGGCGTCGGGGTGCGCCGGGCGAACTCCGGCGGTGGCCGGGGAGGTGGGGGAGAACCGCGGAAGGCCAGCGGCGGCGGGGGCACCGCGCGGGGTGTCTGAGGGGGCGTACGCAACAGCGCCAGGACCCAGTCTGGCAAGGTGGGCGCGGGCGCCGGGGGACGGTCGCGGCGCGGCGTGGGGGCGCGGGGGCTGCGAAAGGCAGGGGGTGGGCTCAGGCGCCTGGGCGTGGAGGGCGGTGGAGGGGCAGGGAGCGGGGTCAGGTACTCCAGGGGCGGCGCCAGCAGCTCCTCGGGCGCCGGGGGCGCGGGGCTTACGCAGGAGGCGGGCGGGGGTATGGAGAAGAGCTCCGTGAAGTTGGGCACCGAGTCGCTGATGAACGTAACATTCCCATAGACGTGCTGCGGGAAGGCCTTGTCTGCGGACTGGCTGCCTCCAGGGCCCGGGGCTCCAGCGGAGGCGATCTGCGACGTGCGCACGTGGTATGGGAAGTTCTTGTTGGCCGCTGAAGGGCGTGTCATGATCTGGGACGAAGGGCAGGCGCAGGTTGGAGAAGGGCTGTCCAGGCCCCAGGCAGCCTTCATAAACAGGAGCCCTAAGGACTCCCCCGTTCACTTGATACCCCCGCTTCTCTGAACCCTTGAACTGGATTTGGCACCTCCTCTGGGCTCTCACAATGTCCTGGGCTCTAACTTGCAGTCCGTCACCACTTTACTACTCTGCAGGCGCTTCCTCAGTCAAAGCCCTGCGCTCCCAGTTATCACTGAATGGTTAAGCTGCAGCATCCTATGATATCTAGTAGGATGTGGGTGTGCTAAATCACTTCAGTCGTGTCCAACTCTTTTCGACCCCATGGACTTAGCCGGCCAGGGCCCTCTCTCCATGGGATTCTTCAGGCAAGACTACTGGAGTGTGTTGCTGTGACCTCCTCCAGGCAATCTTCCCCACTCAAAGAGTTGAACCTGGGTCTCTTAGGTCTGCACTGGCAGGCAGGTTCTTTACCACTAGTACCACCTAGGAAGCCCATCTAGTACAATAGTTACTAGCTATATGTGGCTAATTTAAAATAACCAAAATTAAACTAAAACTTTTATTTCTCAGTCACACTGGCCACATTTAAGTGTTCAGTAGCCACATGGGGTTAGTAGCTATTGTATGAGACAGCACAGGTGGTAGAATATTTTCATAAACAGAAAATTTAATTGAAGAGCAACTGACAGACTCTAGAATGTTAACTCCTTGAGAGCAGGTACTTGATGGCTCTTTTCCCCGCTGAATCCCCAACATCTTCTAGAACAGTGCCTGACACATAGCTTATAGCTCTCAATACATAATGGTTAAATGTAGAGATGTCTCCGGAATTAGCTGGCAGGCCACAAGGGCAGGGACTGGGGTGACCTTAGCACTGCACGCGGGAGCCCAGCTCAGTCCCTGCAAGGTTGTTGCTGAGTAAGTGAACAAGGAGCTGAAACCAGAGCAGTGGAATGCCTGCCCGTGGCAGAGCTGTGCTGAGCTAATGTGAGCATTTTTAGGAAGGAAACTGGTCGAAAGTGAAATATAGCAGAAAGGGCACTGTGTCCGGTGTTCTGAGCCCACACCCCACCTCCTGGCCCCACAGTTCACTGAGTATGGGTTCTGGGGCACGCTGATTAAACTCCCAGAACCAAATAAATAAATAAATAAATAAACTCCCAGAACCTCACTGCACAAAAGGAGTTGCAGTGCCTACATGAAAAGATGAAGAGAGGGTGGAAATGAAAACCGCTGGTGCAGACCCTAGCACATGGTGTGTGCATGTGCACTAAATCGCTTCAGTTGTGTCTGACTGTGTGTGACTCTATGGACTGCAGCCTGCCAGTCTCTATCCATGGGATTCTCCAGGCAAGAGTACTGGAGTGGATTGCCATGTCCTCCCCCAGGGGATCCTTCCAACCCAGGGATCAAATCTGCGTCTCTTAGGTCTCCTGCATTGGCAGGCAGGCTCTTTACTGCTAGCACCACCTGGGAAGCCCTGGCATATGGTGGGTTCTCAGCATTTCGCCTCTCTCTGTCCCTCTGTGACTTCCTGCAGAGCCTCAAGAGGAACCATCCCAGGAAAGTGAGTCTGTAACTAAGTCGGGTTCCAGGGTAGACCATGGGGAACCTGGCCCCCTCCCTCAGTGGCTGAGTATATTCCCAACAAAGAATACATGGTGGACCCCTCAAGTCAGGAGCTGGGACCATCAGCAACGCCTATTTCCCTGTCTGGTTCCCACTTATGCCAGATCTTCGGTCTGCTAGAGAACCCCACCACCCCCACCAATGGCCACGGAGCCTGGCAGGTCACCTCCCCTCTCTGGGTTTTAGCTCCCCTCTCTGCATAGTGGTTTCAATGACTATTATCCATCCCGCCCTGGGGTTGCTCTGCCAAGTAAACAAGACAGCAGAAATAAAGGCATATGGGTGTTCCCAGCATGAAACAGAGGCTGGTTTGAGAAAGGTGCCCACTAAATGGTTGATGGATGGATGGAAGAATGAATGAACAGACGGACTGGACTGTCTCCCAGAAAGCCAGATAGGATGTAAACCAGCGCAAAGAAGAGATTTGGTGCTGGTAACCCCTGCTGCCATTCAGATCTAGGCCCCCTGGAGCCCCAGCTTGACCCAACCCAGTGGCTTGGGCTGTGATGGAGTGGCAGAGATGGGAGGATGTGAGGGGGCTGCCAGGGAGTTGAGACCAAGGGGCTTAGGGAAGGCAGTGGGGATACAGAAGGGGAAAGTGAGAGTCTGGGGACCCAGGGTCAGGATGGAAATGGGGATGGGGCAAATAGAGTAGGGCTGGGGGAAGAGCCCAGGACACAAAAGTAGGAGAGAGGAATAGAAGAGGGTGGACTCTGGGGGATACAATGGAACAGCCTGCAAGGACCCAGCAGGCTCTCAGTAAGCGTGTGTTGAATGCCTAAAGGATGAATTGAAGGAAATGGATCAAGCGCTCAGAACAGAAACTCAGACAGCTCAGGGGTGGACAGCCTCATGTATCCTCCACCCGCTGGTTTCCCACCCCCTCCCACCCCGGAGGTCCAGCCTCACCAGGAACACGCCGTGGGCATACAGATGAATCCCCAACTGGATTCCATTGACAATCTTCTCCCGGGCCCACTTGGGGATCCCGAAGTTGGCGATCAGGGCCATGACCGGAACTGCAAAGAACCTGAAGGGGAGGCAGTGGGTCTGTAGAGACACCATCCCTGCCTTCCACCCCACCCCATGGCCCCGAATCCCCTGCTATGTACACACACACACACAGGCCCCAAGTGGGTCCCAAACTGGAGGGAAGCCAGTGTGACCCTCAGAAGCCAGAGGTTAAAAGGAGACAGGAATCCCACTGGCCTGGGAAATGTGGTGAGGGGGGTGGGCAAGCAGTAGGTTGAATTTAACTCAGTTCTACCCCCACCACAAATTCTGGCACCTGGGAGGAAATCAACAGATGTTTGATGACTGAATTAACATATGATAACAATTAAGGACTTACTGCATGCCGGACCTGTTACTAAGCATTTCATGAATACACACTTATATAACTCTCACAGTGACTCTATGAGGCAAGTACAATTTCTGTCCCTATTAAACAGATGAGGAAACTGAGGCAGAGAGAATTTAATTGATGTGTGTAATGTCACACAGTTTACAAGCTTTAGAAAGTGAAGTAAAACTGTTAGTCGCTCAGTCATGTCCGACACTTTGCAACCCCATGGACTGTAGCCTGCCAGGCAAGAATACTGGAGTGGAAAGAAAAAAAAAAAAAGAATATTGGAGTGGGTTTCCATTCCCTTCTCCGGGGGAATCTTCCCAAACCAGGGATCAAACCCAGGTCTCCTGCTGCATTGCAGGCAGATTCTTTACCATCTGAGCCACCAGGGAAGCCCCACAAGCTTTAGAACTGGGATCTAAATCCAGGTAATCTGGCTTAGAATCCGCCTACTTGGGACTTCCCTGGTGGTCCTGTGGCTAAGATTCCACACTCCCAATCCTGAGTTTGATCCCTGGTCAGGGAACTAGGTCCCACATGCTGCAATTAAGAGTTCACATGCTGCAACAATGATCCCACATGCCTAAACTAAGACCCAGTGCAACCAAATAAGTAAATAAATATTTAAAATGCATATATGAGAAAATAAGTCATTTAAAAGAATCCACCTACTTTACTGCTTTGTGTGTGTGCTAAGTTGTTTCAGTCGCGTCCGACTCCGCGACCTTCTGGACTGTGTAGCCCACTAGGCTCCTCTGTCCATGGGATTCTCCAGGCAATAATACTGGAGTGGGTTGCCATTTCCTCCTCCAGGGGAATCTTCCCAACCCAGGGATCACACCCGTGTCTCTTACATCTCCTGCTCTGGCAGGCGGGTTCTTTACCACTTGCGCCACCTGGGAAGCCCATAACTTTACTGCTATGCTATATTAAATGAAGAGAATCACAACTACTTTTTGTTGGACATTTACTTTGTGCCACACTCAAAGCCCTCATCTGTTGTCCTACGCACTCTCAAGACACCCATTTGCAGGAGATACTCCGGATAATCCCTCTTTCTGGGCAGGCAACCTGAGGCTTTTATATTTTTTTCACTTTGGGGAAGGAATCGTTTCCAGGTTACACAGTGAGTAAGTGGCAGACTCTGGTGACAGCTGCCTAACTTAAAGTCCATCTGCCTCCCAGAAGAGGGTCTGAGTTGAAGACAGCCATTTCTGGGGAGCCAGGGAAGGCATGGACAGGTTGGGGGCCCAGCACATCTCACCAGAGGGTGTAGGCAGCAAAGAAGGGCACGTAAAAGGGCTGCTTCTCCGGGAAGTGGCGCAAGGAGACGAGCACAGCATAGGAGAACCACACGTAGGCCGCCACCTGCAGCCCAATGAGCCCGTAGCCCGCTGGCGACTCATAGGTGTACAGGACCTGGCCCGGGTCAAAGAACTGGACCCAAGGGAGAGGGTCAGTTACAGCCCTGGCCTTTGGCCCTCCTCACAGGGACCCCAGATCCCACCCTCAAATACCCTTAAGGGCACAGAGGTACTTGATCAGGACAGAAGCAGTAGGAGAATGAGAGATGGAGATGAAAGGATAGACGCAGAGAAAGTGAAAAGATAGAAACTATCTCTGCTACCATGGCTCAGCACAGAGCTGAACACCACCAAGTGTAAGTTTTTCTGTTTGCACCAAGTTGATGAAGCAGGTCTTATTTTCACCCCATTTTACAGAAGGGGAAAACTGAGGCTAAGCAGGAAGCCTTTCGGCTAAAGTCAAGGTGATATATAAAGCCTTAGAGAAGTTCCCTAGGGTAGGTAAGACCCTCCTCATTTTACAGAAGCAGCAGCAGATCTGGGGGTGGGGTGGGCATCAGTCAAGGTCAACCAGCTGGGAAATGGGAAAGCCAGAGTGGACTCCAGGTCTGTGTGACTCCTGAACTTAGTCATGACACTGAGCATGAAATGTGACAGACAGCGAGAGACAGAGGGAGGAGGAAGAGAGCCACGTAGAAAGACGGGAATGCACTTATGGAGACAGATGGGAAGGCGGAAAACCACAGAGTGGGGGAGAGAGAGCCAGGAAGAAGACTAGCAGACAGGTGGAAGAGGCCACTAAAAGCTTCGGGGCATGGGGAGGATGGAGCAAAGCCTGAGCTTTGAGGGGACGCACCTCGGCCTCGTAGATGAGCAGCGCCACGTGGGTGAGGGTGTACAGGGTCATGTAGACAGACAACTTCACCGAGCCTGAGTGGCTGATGCGGCCCCTGGCGGCAGGCCATGAGGGGAGACAGCAGGGGTGGGAGCCGTCAGAGAGGAGGGGGTAGCCACCCCCTCCCCCAACCCAATCTCTGCCCTGCCCCCCTGCCCAGCCACCCCATCCCCGCCGTGCTCCCTCCCGCCCCAGCGTGGGCACCGTGTCACCGTGAATCCCTTCCCCAGAAGGATCAGCATCAGCAGGAAGATGAGGAAGCTGGAGGAGAAGAGCAGCTTGGCTGGTAGAAGGAGGAGAGGGCAGCTCAGATGCAGGGTTTGGGCTGGGGGAGGAGCCCCACACCCTCCCGGGCCCACTTTTTTCTCACCCAGGATCTTCAGACTCTCATTGCCAATGCCATCCGTGGCATACTGGCCCCAGTAGATGCAGAAAAATAGGAGGCTCAGGACTGAGGGGAGGACAGGCAGCGAGAGGAAAGGACAGACACCGGCTTTAGAGCATCACTCTTCCCCAGCACTGTGATCCAGATGACCAGAGCCCTTCGCTCATCCCCATCAGGATTTAGACTCTCTACTCCTGCTGACCTCCTGGGATACTCTGAAGTCCAGGCCCCCAGCCCCTCCTTCCTCAGACCCAGGGGTACAACCCCCAGCCCTTCCTCCCTCAGACCCAGGGGTCCAACCCCCAGCCCCTCCTCCCTCGGACCCAGGAGTCCAGGCCCCCAGCCCCTCCTCCCTCAGACCCAGGAATCCAGACCCCCAGACCCTCCTCTCTGAGACCCAGGAATCCAGTCCCCAGCTCCTCCTCCCTCAGACCTAAGAATCCAAGCCCCCAGCCCTTCCTTTCTTAGGCCTAGGTATCTGAGCCCTAAGCTCCTCCTCTCATAGAACTTAAAAGTTAAGATACTCTAAACCTTACCCTCCACTCCTGCTGCAGCCATGAACATTTTATAAGTCGTGTGTAGCAGCTGACGACCTTTCAGCAAATCTAGGAGGGGGGTAAAGGAAAGCTGTACACAGACAGGTTGGCTGTCCTCCACCCTGTCCCCCCTCCCCCATCTTCCTTCTCCCCCCTCACTCCGCCCCCACCATGGGCCAGACTCACATCCAAAGTAACAGGAGAGGAGGAAGATGAGGATGAAGATGAGGAGGAAAGTCACATCCGTCTCCAGGATCCCTGCCAATTTGGTGGAAGGAGAAAATCCTGCAGTCAGGAGGGGTCTTCCCTCAACAGGCTCCCAGTTCTAGGTTTCCACCGAGATACTGGGTCCCCACGGGCTCACCAAACTCATCAGCAGAGAAATGCCGTGTCCAGAAGGATTTGCCGTTGGTGAGGACCATGTCATACTCCAGCTGCAGCCCATCTCCCTATGGGGAGTGTGGAGGCCTAAGGAAGGGAGGTGGGCGCAGCCCTGCACAGGGAGGGGGTTGGCAGGAAGGCAAGGAGGAGAAGGCCCCAGTCACTTACGCCACACTTGCTGAGCGCAATGTACCACCACCTTTCACGAACTGAGCGGAAGCTGCGGCCACTGGAACAGCTCAGGTAGCGAGTTCCCTCCTCTGACACCACCTGAGGAGAAATGCAAAGGCTGAAGCCTGCCTGGACCTGGACCTTCAGCACCTGCCCATTCCCCCAGGCCGGGCCCATACCTGACAGCCTGACCAGGCATACTGGGTAGTGAGGTTGATGACCTGGTTGTTCTCTGGCCTGATCACTGACTCCTTGGCCAGGCAGTCCTAGGCGAGGGCAGGGATGCGGTCACTCCTTGGCCAGCTTCAACCTTCTCCCCCCTCCCCTCCACCTTCCTCACAGACTTCACCTTGTCCCCTGCCTTGTACACGGCTGGCCACTGGGATGGGTCATCGAAATAGAGGAGGATGTTCTGACAGCACTTGGCCTGCAGACCCAGAAATGGGGGGGGGGGGGGTGGGGAGCTGGGGTAGCCCTTGCCTTGGGAGGCCAAGGGGGTGTCCAGCCTCAGCATGGTGAGTGGTTGGGGAAGGCTCACCTCAGGGTATCGGAAACGGAAGTCTAGTCGGCCGTAATCCGAGAGGAAGCAAAATCTCGTCAGGAACACCCAGTCCTGGAAAAGGGGCCCACTCAGACCTTCTGAGCCCCTTGAGAACTCTCCTTGATTCCATAGTCCCCCTCTCAACTTTTCCTCCCTACCCTGGAGTTCCTGGTTTCCTAAGAAGCATAAAGGGGACCAGGTCACCTCCAAAATTCTTCTGTTATCCTTTCACCTTGGTTCCAGGATTCCTGCTTTGGATGTCCCCCAAGTTTCTTCCCCTACTTTCAAACACTTCTCCCATTTCCCAGGTGCCAGAGAAAGCCTGGAGGGCCAGATCCCCATCCTGGACATCTTTTGTCACAGACAGACATACATACATACATACAGACACACACACACACACACACACACACACTGGACATCTTTTGTCACAGACACACAAAGACACACACACACACAGTGGTCCCAGAGCCCATCAGATGCTGGGGAGTATTCCAAACGGCCCCCTCCGGGTCCTGAGCAGGAATGTGAACTCAGGCTCTCCTGCAGTGAAAAGTGCTGTCCCTTCAGCACCACCTCGGCGTCCCCCACCCCCACCCCAAACTCTGACTCTCCCAACCCCGCCCCCCTCCTCGCCCAACTCTGACCTCAATGTCCCCCCTACAATTCCTGAGGCTCCTCTCTACCCCCGGGGCCCCCGCAGCCTCAAGCCAGACCCAGTCCCTCATCGCCCCTGGCCCCACGCCCCCAGGCTCTCAGGAACCTTCCGGGAGGGGCGGCAGGGGGCGGGGCGGCACCTCCCCCTCCTCTCCCTCGGGTCCCTCGGGGGCCCGGCGGGTGGCAGGGGAGGGCCGGGCGCGCTCACCTCCTTGGAGCTGAGGTTGCCCCGCACGTACTTGGCCCGGGCGCGGGGGGGCAGCGGCAGCAGCAGGAGCAGCAGCGGCGGCAGCAGGCGGCGCAGAGCGGGCGCGCGCGGGGGCTCCATTCCACCCGCTCCGGCCCCGGCCCCGGCCCGGGTTCCGCTCCCGCTCCCACTCCGGCCGGGCGACGGCGGCGAGAGCGCGCGGGCCGGCTGGCGCGCGGCCCCGATTAAAGGGGCCGCTGGGCAGCGCGCTCCCTGGCTTCTCCTCCGGGATGACCCGGCCAGGCCCCTTCCCAATCGCCGTGGGAGGGGCCGCCCCTTTCCCATCCGCACCACCCCTCTCCAGCCCCAGTACTCCCCTTGGGGTGTCTCCGTGATACCTCAGGCTCCCGGTGTCCTAAAATGAACTCCAATGCATTCCCCCAGTTCGAGCATCCTCCTCCAAGCTGCCATCTCAGGATGACCCACAACCCCCTGGCCCCAGCTCTGTTCTGACCTCCCCTCAGTTTGGCTCCCAAATTGCTCTTTGATTACCCATCCCCGCCCCCATGACAGCCATCACCAGCTGTGGCCACTCCAGATCCCATGCACCCTGTGAAGTTCCTACAGAAACACAGAGGCAGAGTGGGTAAACCACCTGTTCTGGGTCACACAACTCCAAGGTGGTAGAGAGCCCTCAGCCACAACCGCTACACCCTGCTGCCTGACCCTGTTCTATCACTGCTTACCAGGGTGTGAAAATCAGTTGCCGTGAGGCAAAGGGGGTGGTGTTACAAGAAACCCACAAACAGACTCTGAAATCAATTGCTTGGGTTCAAATCCCAGCATTGCCATAACCTTCCTAAAAGACCTCAGCTGAGTCACACCTGTGTGATCTCCCAGCCAGTCCCCTACACCCTGCTACTGACTTTACAGTTTCCCTGTGGGCAATAGGGAGCCCTGGAAAAGCTTTACAGAGTACAGTCCAAGCCCCTCCGCTTCATTTTCCCAATCAGATTCCAACACATGTTTAGCTTCATCCCTCCGCCTCCACTGCAGAAAATTTACTGTGCCTCAAACTATCATTTTAAAAAACTTTCCAAGTCAAGAGGCCAAGCAGGAAACATAAGCGGGTGAAATGGAGAGTGTTGACCCCACAAAAAAGGAGCCTCTGCAACTTAGCTTCAGCCAGTTTTTGACAGGAAGGAGAGTAAGTCTGATATGCCAGTTTCTCTGCTTTCCTTCTTTTCGTTTTTTTGGGTTTTTTTTTTTTTTTTTTTTGAGAGAGAAGCCAGAAAATTTTTTTTAAAAAAGCAAACTGATTTGTAACAGTAGATAATTGATTCAAAAATGTTAAATATATTGTAGACCAAAAAAAAAAAAGTCTGTCACTATATCCAGGCTTCATCTGCCACTCCTGCCCTGATCCTGCCCACACACTGTTCTTGTGCCCACCAAACCAGAAGCCTCTCATAAGCAGAGCCCAGATCTGACTCATGCTAAGTCCCAGCATGGTCTAGGGATACAGGCTGAATGGGCCTTACACGTGCTGTTCCATAGAGGAGCATTTCTAGATTGCCTGGAATGTTCTCTTTCTCCTCTACTAGCAAATTTCTACCAAACTTGAAAAATACAAGGGTCTTTTGTCAACTCCTTGTCAGCAGAGCAGAGTCATCCCTCCTTCCTTGGACTCCCCAGCCCCTGGACTTCTTTCTCTTTCAGATGCCACAAGGGCTGAAACTGTGTTCACCACTGTACTGGGAGTCCCCTGGAGACACAACCTCAGTCTCACTCACTCTGGAGCCCCAGCATCACCACAGTCAAGCACAAAGTTGGTCTTAGTGGGTGGATCTGTTAGACTGACTGGAGGCCTCTGGGCCGAGGACGGTGACAAATTACAGTACCTTCTATTCCACTTTGGACCCAGAACTAAGCGCTAGGAAAAGCTGCTGCCCTGGGCCAGCCACTCACTAAAATTCAAGAGGACTGTGAAGAAGACACTTTATTGAAGTGATCAGAGTTGGAGATTCCTGCCCCCAACCTAGCCTCAGCCTGCTCAGTACAGTCTCATGGGTGGAAAGGACCAGGCCTCTGGGCTGCTCTGAGCCACCACCCAGGAGAGGCTGGGCAGTGGGGCTGGGGGGCTGGGGCTCCAGTCCAAGGCAGAGCTTCGGGGCAACAAGGGTGACGGTGGCTGGGGCAGGAGTTGTGGAGGGTCAACCCCCCAAGGCCGGGGAGGGGGAGGTGTGGCTACTAGCCAGATGCTTTTCAGTAGATCAAAGGCTGTTGGGGGGCCCCAGGCTGCCCCAGATGGCGAAGGCAACGAGGATAATGGGGGTGGCCAGGGACCTTTCGGTGGTGCCAAGCTCACTCGGTGCACAGCAGGAGTGCTGGAGGCAGGAGGCACGGCAAAGGTGAGCTCCTGCCGTCTCCTCTGCCTCCCCTCCTCTGGGGCCTGCTCAGGACTGTTGATGCAGGAAGGCGTCATTCTTTGTTTCTTTGGGGCCCCAGGCTCGGTCCCTGGCACAGAGGAAAGAAGCATGAGGGACAGCTGAACAAGAGCAAATGAAAAGGGAGCTTAGGAGGCAGGAGATATGCTCACCTGGCAAGTGTGGCTGGCAGCCCCGGAGCACCAGAGTAAGGTCTGGCACACAGCCATGGCAGGCCTGTAAAGTGCCCACGATAGCATCCCTGGCCTCTTGAACTAGGTTCCTTCTAGGGAAGGCTTGTGGCAGAATCAGCTGGCATTGCAGCTCCCCCAGCAGCTGCTCCAAGTCAGGGAGTGGTGGGGGGTTGGGGGGTCCTGGGCCCGAGCCTCCAGGCACCTGGTTTTCCTTGCCCCTTGACTTCAGGGATGGTTTCTGGCCCCTGCCTGGGCTTGGGGAGGACTTGGTGGTGAGTGCAGGGGTGCCTGACTCCAGAGACCCACTGCTAAGCAGCCGGGCCACATCCAGAGATTTCACCTCATGGTTGAAGAGACCCCGGTGGTCCCGGCTCAGGCGGCCCTGGGTTATGACCACGAGCTTGGCAGCAGTAGGGGCCACAGAATTCTGCAATACCATATGCGGATCCCGACAGGCCACAGGAGGATGCTGATAGGCCAATGGCCGCCGACTGCCCACCAGGGCCTCGTTACGCTCCCGCCTGGTCTTCCGACGGCGGACACGACCAGGCTTCTCAGGCTGCTGGAAAGGCTTGGGGGCTGGCTCCCCGGGATCCATGGTGCCCTGGAAGATAAAGACAGGGTAGTCATATGAGAAGAGATGGTTTGGGGTAAAGTTGGAGTACTATTTAGAGACTCAAAATGAGAGCAATGGATTGGTAGAGAGCAACCGGAAAAGGTTTGGTCAGGGAAAGATGAGGGAAAAGGCAGAGTCATAGGGGCAGGATGGGGTCAAGGGAGTCACGCTGAATGGGAAGATCTGTCAGAAGATAAAGGGTGAAATGGAACAAGAAGGTGAGGAAATCCTTAAAAATGAGGGATGGGAAAGGGATCATGATACCGGAGGGATCTGGTGAACCAGATAGGGACTTTGGACAGAGGAGAAATCCAGGAGGAGAAGAGGTACTGGAGAACGCATAAAGTAGAGAGAGATGGTAGCAAGAGAAAGGCAGGAAAGAGAACAGAAGTTGGAGAGACAGCAAATCGGAAGGAAAGGGCAGCAGAGAAGCCATCAGGGCCCGGGGCCTGGTCATGGAAGCGGCGTAGACCTCAAGGCTGGGTGAGGCAGGTGAGGTAGAGATGGGGGTAGAGTTGGTGAGGGTAGGGCGGAGGAAGGGCAGCTCACCTTCTCCTATCCCCAACGAACCCCGCCCCGCCCTGCCACTCCACGTGGCTGTGGGGGACAATGTCTTCTTTTCCGGTGACCCCAGCTCTCTCGATGCGCCCGCCTGGCGCTCTTCCGGGCCTCACACAAGGCCTCCACACGCACGTAGGCACGCATGCGCGAGCCCCTCCCACACCCTTTGGCATCCAGTTCCGGAGAGTCACAGGCCCAGAGGCACGTGCTAGCTGCCCGCGGTGCCGGTTATAGTCCCGCCCCTCCCAGCCTCACTTTCAGAAATCTCTCTCATTTGTCCTAAGCACCTTCTATCCACCTTCTATCTACCAATTGGCCTAGGTCCACTAGGCCCGCCCCCTTCCCCAATGATGGTTGGTTTAGACATCTGTTGGCGGACTTTCTCTGTAGAGCGGCAAGGTGCAGCGAAGCCAAGGGGGAGAAGGGCCATAGCAGCCTGTATATACAGCCAGCCCCCACGCAGTCAACAGGGTTTATCCCTAGGGAATCAATATAGTGTCGTCATTTGGAGCTAGGCTTCAGAGCCACACTACCTAGGTTCCTATGCCCAGACTGGCACATTTGAACTCTGTGATCTTGGGAAAGTATGCAACTTGCTCAGAGCTTCAGTTTCCTAATCTGTAAAATGGAGTTGATATATTCTCCTTCTTATAACTGCTGTAAGTATGAGGTGTGCCAGCATCCAATTTGAAACAGCGCTTGTTGAATGGATGCCTCTAAACTTTCCCACTACACTTATCCTCCTCAGTACCCACCCTCCCCGCAACAGCCCCCCCCCCCCCCCGCCCCCCGCACGCTGCCCCGCGGCTTGCGGGAACCCCAGCCCCGGTTGTAAAAGCCTGGAGTCCTAACCACTAGTCCACCAGTGAACTGCCCCCTCAGACTCTCAAAGCGAGCTATACCAGGGTTTTCCCCATACTCTAATAAAGCTATATTGTGTATTACCTGGTAATATTGCTTGTCCAACCTTCACAATCTTACAAAGCCAAAAGCCTTAGGTACTACTTCTAAGAAATCCTTCACCCTCAGAGTCCATCTCTTTCTTCTCCCAAAAAGGTCCCCTATACATTTCTTAATCACACCCTTGATCCTTCCCTCAGTTGTGTGTCTGGAGTCTGCCTCCTCCAACATGGCTAGAAGAAGGTCAGAATCAGACCCACTCATTTAATACTCACTCAGCAAGTACTTATGAACAGCCACAGACAGTACTTGGTACTCTGAGTCAGGCCCTGTTCCAGGCAAGTGGATTGAGGCAACACATAACATAATAAAATAAAATGTATCTCTGTATCTCAGTATCAACCTTCCTAGAAGAAATGAATAACTATGAAGGTCTCATTTGGGAGTGGAGCTACAGAAACATGCTCAGGATTTTTAGGGGGTGGAACCCCGCCACCTGGTCCCCCAGAACAAGGAGATCTGGTAAGACTTGAGGTCTGAGATTAATTTGGGGCAGGAGATGGGGGGGGGCGACTTTAGGCGACCTTGGCTATGGATGTAGGTTTCAGAGCCCAGACACACCCAACTGAAGTCGGTCAGCCAAAGGTTTAGGGAGGGGAGCGGAGGCCACAGATCTGTAAGGTGAGCTGCGCGGGAGGGGCACCGGGCTAGACTTGGCCCTTGCAGCATCTCTAATTTCCCTTATCTTTCTGCATCTTCTACTACCCTCTCTGCAGGGTCAGTGATGTCTATAATGCTAAGACATATAGTTTAGCTATTATGCCACAAAAACTGGTGGTTTTGAACAGGGGAGGGCCATGAGCACAGAGGCTCACTAAAGTCCCGGCACTGTCTTAAAGTGTCGCCTTACAGCTGAGCCTCTAATTTTCACATTTTGCCATCCTCCTTTTCTCTCCCCTACGTCTGAAGAAAATGGGTGCGTCCCTTCCTAGCCAGGTGCGTACGAGCCACCCCCTCAAGGGAATCCAGGAATGGACTCGTCCACTCACTCCCCCACCACCACGTGAATGAGGGACACACATACACCCCTACCCCCACCCCGGCCCCTCCCTACACTTCTCGCCCTACAGCAAATGGTTTCTTCCCCCAGGACTGGCGCTAGATTTTCCCCGCCTACTCTCGGCCTTTCAGGTATTTCGCTCCTCCCCGTGACGCCGGTAGGGTGGTTTCTCCCCCCCACGATATGCTGGATGGTCTCGCCTGCCCCCACGCCCCGCCCCCTCCCCCCCCTCCACGTTGCCCGGGTGGGCCAGCCGCAGCCGCCGCGGCCCGAGTGAGCGGCCGGAGCAGGAAGCGCCGGACGAGTCCACTGCGCGGCCGCCGTGGGGGAAGCGAGGGTTCCCAATTCCTTCTCCCCTCCTAAATGAAGGTTTCCGCCTCGGGAGAGGGGGCGGTGCCCGGGAATCCGTCGCGCCCTCCGCGGGAGTGCGGGCTTCGGACCGTCCATTGTTGCCTGAGGGGTAGGGGTGGGCGTGGCGGCGCCACCTCCTCCCGGAACACTCTCCCGCCGACCGCGCTCGCTCGTCCTGCAGGAGTGGAGGCGCCAAGATGAGTGGAGACGAGAACCCAGCCAGCAAGCCCACGCCGGTACAGGACGTGCAGGGCGACGGGCGCTGGATGTCCCTGGTGAGCGACCCCGCCCGCGATACTCCGAAGTCCGGGGCTGAAAACGGGGAGCGGGGGAGGCTCTTGGGAGAGCAGCTGGTTCGCGCCGCTCTCGCTAAGACGCTGGGAAACTGAGGGCAGTTCGGGTGGTGCTGCCTAAGGAAGCGGGGTGGGGCGGGCCCCGCAGCTTGCATGCCATTGACTCCCCTCCTTTGCGTCCCCAAAGCACCATCGGTTCGTAGCCGACAGCAAAGATAAGGAACCCGAAGTCGTCTTCATCGGTGACTCCTTGGTCCAGCTGATGCACCAGTGCGAGGTGAGGCCTGTACCTCTTCTCCTGCCCCACCCAGGCCTGTGCCCTCACTGACTCTCCTGGACCAGAGCCTGGGCCGGGCGGTGTGTGGGGTACTCAAAATACCCTCAGGTAGCACCAGAATTTCTGTATAATGTGCCACGTTCTACTGAGAAGGAAGTGTCCTGGCTTTGTGTCATATTGGGTTTGTGTATAGGGAGACTTAAAATGAGGCTTCTTGCAAGAAAATTGCCTACCATTAGGCTCTTTCTTTGCTTAAATCAGCGCACAGCCCTAATGGATTTCCACAAAGCTATAGTTTCTACAAAGTGAAGGTCAGTAGGTCTCTACTAAGGGAGCTCAATTATGCTACCTAGTCACTAAGAGATGTTAAACCATGGCTTTCCTCAAAGTGAGGCTCAACTGGAATGCTGTTGGTTTGATGCCTGGCTCAAGCAGAATGAGTTTTCGTTAAAGGAGTCTTGTTTCTGTGGGGAGTCATGAAAGTGAGACTATGATGGGTTTGTGTAAAGTGAGGTTTGACCATATTGGGGTTTGCTTAAGGTGAGATTTAACCAGACTGCTTTCATAAAGCAAAGCTCTAACATGACATTGGGTTAACCTTTGGATAGAGAGCGGTGGTCCATGCTGACGATGCCCCTGTGCCCACACCACTTCTTGCCCACAGATCTGGCGGGAGCTCTTTTCCCCTCTGCACGCACTTAACTTTGGCATCGGCGGTGACAGCACACAGCATGTACTGTGGCGTCTGGAGAATGGGGAGCTGGAACACATCCGGCCCAAGGTGAGCAGGGCTTGGGTGGGCAGCCAGAGCCCCCTCAGCCTGCCCCCCTCACCACTGCTACATCCTCTCTTTCCACAGATTGTGGTGGTCTGGGTGGGTACCAACAACCACGGGCACACCGCAGAGCAGGTGACTGGGGGCATCAAGGCCATAGTGCAACTGGTGAACGAGCGGCAGCCCCAGGCGCGGGTCGTGGTGCTGGTGAGAGAGTGGGGAGGGCAGCGGGAGGAAGAATGGCTGTGGTCTGGAACCCCTTCAGGTGTAGCCACAGCTGCACGGTTCTGGGCAGTTCAGCTCAGAGCAGTGGCTTTCAGGCAAAATCTCATGTTGAAGCTTGCTGTGCCCATCAGAAGGGCTGTGGTGAAGGACATATTTGGGGGAAAATAGCCCCTTTTGCCCAAGGGACTGCTGGACACTTTGAAAGTGAAAATTGCTCAGTTGTGCCTGACTCTTTGCGACCTCATGGACTATACAGTCCGTGGAGTTCTCCAGGCCAGAATACTGGAGTGGGTAGCCTTTCCCTTCTCCAGGGGATCTTCCCAACCCAGAAATTGAACCGGGGTCTCCTGCATTGCAGGAGTATTCTTTACCAACTGAGCTGTCAGGGTGTTGAAAAACTCAAAACATTTAAATAGCCAAGAGTGGTCAGACATTGCCAAGGTGAAGCTAGTTTCCATTACTTCTAGAAGGTTCCACTTCTAGAATGAGGTGTCAGGACCATAGTTTGAAATCTATGTTTCCAAAACCCCCATTTTCCCATCCCTAGTGTATTCTGGAGCTTAGGACTTCCTGATGGGGGACAGAAATCTGGCACAGGGGAACAGGACACCCAGATGCTGGTAGGACACCTCCTCACAACTCCTTGTGCCTTCCTCAGGGCCTGCTTCCTCGGGGCCAGCACCCCAACCCACTTCGAGAGAAAAACCGACGGGTGAATGAGCTGGTACGGGCAGCACTGGCCGGCCACCCTCGGGCCCACTTCCTGGACGCAGACCCTGGTTTTGTGCACTCAGATGGCACCATCAGCCACCATGACATGTACGATTACCTGCACCTGAGCCGTCTGGGGTACACACCTGTTTGCCGGGCCTTGCACTCCTTGCTTCTGCGTCTGCTAACCCAAGACCAGGGACAGGGTGGTGCACCCCTGCCAGAACCCAGCCCCTAAGCATCTGCCTTCCTACAATATTAAATTTTCATTTTTCAGTCTCCCATTTTCTGCTTTATGGCCAAGCCCATGTGGGTATCTAACGCCGACATCTATGACCCTGCAGCTCTGCCATCACAGTAGTGCTCCAAGCAGGCACTGCCAGTCAACCCACTAGGGTGAAACTGGTTTGCTAACATGACCCTGTAGCATCAAGGTCAAGCGAGAATTCTGGGTGACCCAGCAATCAAAGCCCACCCACTGCTGCACTCCAATCTGTCTGAGCTTACCTGTGACTTCTGCGAAAGCTTTCTGACCTTCCCACCCCTGGCAGTCAGCCCTCTACACAGTGTATGGGTATTTATCTCCCCAGAGAAGCACTGTCCAAGGCTGTGTGATAGCGTCGGAAACCAGGAGAGGATTCCTCTGCCTGGGCTGCAGTGCTGGCTCAGGCCACACAGGGGCAGCAGGGGTCACTGGGGACGGGGCAGTGCTCTGATCCCACTGGCCTCCCCACCCAGTGCCTGCCCTGCTTCAGACCTTGAGTTCAACTGACACATGAGGGGTGAACTGCCCTTCTCACAGCAGGTCACACGCCTTCCCCAACCATGCCTGCCGAATGGCTGAGTAGGCATGACTCTGCCCACCAGGTCCCGCTGATGTAGGGGATGGTCCTGGGATGGCAGCCCACTCCTCACAGTGGTTAGGGGCAAAGCCTGTAACCCCATGGCCATCTGGGGGCCAGACTGGTATGACCCACATCCCTTCTCCCTTGAGAGCTGGCAGCCACACAGGTGTGTTAAACAGCTTTAATCTCATCATTGCGTCTTCTCAGCACAGTAAGAAATATTGCACATGATCAACATGTTTTGTTCTGGGGATGGGGACAAGGGTGGGGGAATCACCTTCTTAGAAAGTACAACCCAAGTTGGGAGGGCAGAGGGGGTGGGGAGAGAACCCTCCCCATGCCTGTGGCAAAGTGCAGGAGCCCCCACCCCCAAGCTAACCTGAGTCCAGCCCCTCTGGGGAAAAAAGGGGTACATGAACTCCCCCTACTCCACAGGCACCTCCCTGTGGCCCGAGGCCCATACTACCCTCCAGCTGGCAGCCCTCACACGAGCCATTTTGCATAAAGTACAAGTGAAAAGGTCTGAAGGTAACACACTCCAGGTTATGTACAGGGGCTCGGTGGAGGGAGACTGTGCCCCGCTTCCCCTCAGTCGCCCCCCACCCGTCACAGGGAGGGAGCTGTGGGGGGAGGGGGTAGACAAGGGAGCAGGCCTCATTTCGCCCCCAACTGGAAAGGACGAAATGGCTTTACTGGGGAGGAGGCAACCATCCTGCCCCCCCATTCCTGCCACCTAACATACTGTCCATGTCCTGAGGGGGGTACTGTGGGTCTGGGGTCTTCTCAGGAGCCCCTCACCTGCCTGTGGCAGCTGTGGAGGGACCAGAGGGGGGTGGTGAGGGTTGGGGGGGCCCCTCCCAGCCAGGCTGTCCAGGCCCCGGCTCTGGGGGTGGAGGCAGTGGCGGGGCAGCCGGGGCTGTGCCAGAGTCCGAGCCAGGTGAGGTGGGGTCAGGGCCCCCCGCAGGGCTGGGAGTGGGGACAGGGGCAGCAGCAGTGCCAGTGGGGGGCGGTCCGGGGAGGGGGGCCTCGGCTCCTGGGGGCTGTTCTGAGGGAGTGGCTGCCTGCATGATCTTCTGGCGCACCTCACGGATCTTCAGCTGCAGACAGACCTTGGAGGGGAAGATGTCCGCGTAGCGGGCCTGGAAGGCTGCTGTGGCCTGGGCTGTAGGCAGCAGGGGCAGGCGGGGAGGGGAAGAAGGGCAGGGTGAGATGAGTAGGTAAGCCCCCTCTAAGCCCCCCGCCCCGAGACTGCCAGCTGTGCTCACCTGACGGGAAGAACCCGTGGTCCTGGAAGAGCTGCATGACCAGGGCCCGGCGCTGGTCCAGGGTGCGCCGCAGCGACGAGTAGGGCACCTTCTCATACTCCAGCTCCCCGAGCACGTCCTCGGCTTCTGTGCCTGTGAGCAGCGCAGGGAGCCTGGTCAAGTCTCCCGCCACCGTGCGAGGGTCCACTCAGCCCTCGCTGAATCCTGTTTCACACTGGGGTTCAGAGAGGGAACCTGCCCAAGGTCATATGGCAACTTAGGGGCCTGTGAAACTCCAGAGCCAGGCTTCCCTGGTGGCTCAGCAGTAAAGAATCCAGCTGCCAATGCAGGGGACATGGGTTCAAACCCTGATCGGGGAAGATCCCACATGCCCCATGTGGAGCAACTAAGCCCTCAAGCCACAACTACTGAAGCCGTTGCATCCTAGAGTCTGTCCTCTGCTGCAAGCGATGTCGCCGCTGCCACCGCCACCACAGTGAGAAGCGCGAGCACCTCAACTAGACAGCAGACCCCGCCCGCCACAACCAGACAAAGGCCGCATGGCAATGGAGACCCAGCACAGCCAACAAAACACAACACCTCCAGAACCCACCCTTGGCCTGCTGTCCTTCCTCTCAGTGACACCTGGCCCACTCTCCCACCTTTAACCCTGTTCCTGAGACCCCACCCCTCTTGGAGGCCCTGGGTCCCCCACAGCTCTGCCTGAAACCACGCCGGCACCTGTGCGTTCAAAGGTGAAGATGTCGCCCTCGCACTTGGCACTCTTGGGGGTGTTAGGCTCCGAGCTGCAGCTGGAGCGCCTCCTCATCTTGCGCTTGGGCGAGGTGGGGTCCTCGGGGGCCGAGTCCAGATCTGTTCAGATGGAAGCAGGCTCAGTGGCCATGGCCCCCATCTGTCCTCCACCCTCCCCGGGCACCTGGCGCTTGCCTACCAGTGGAATTCTTCCTCTTCTTGCGGTAGGAGCCCAGGATGGCCCGGGGCGAGGTGGCCAGAGACTGCAAGGTGGGCGAGGGCAGCACCTCCTCAGGCCGGAACTCGGGCAGCTCGGCAAAGCGCTCCTCGAAGTCCACCTCCGACAGGACCCTGCTGGAGAGCAGGCAGGGTCACTTCCTCTGCCCCTGCCTGCAGCTGCCCCCTCTCCCAGCAACCCGCACGCTCCGCCCGGTCCCCCAGCCCATGCTCACTTGTCCACAGAGTCAAAAGTCTTCTTCAGGGGCGGGGGCCGCACCTTCACCTTCTTGCCAGCACTAGCCGCCTCCTTGCGCTCAGGGGTGTCCCCAGCCGCCCTCCCACTGCTGCCCTCACTGCTGCCGCTGCTGCTACCAGGAGCTGGGGCTGGAGCCAGGGCCGGGCTGGGAGGGGTGGGGGGCTCCCCTCGGCTCTCCAGGCTCAGCCCGGGGACACGCCAGTCTGAAGATGAGCTGGGGAATTTGCTGGCCTGGGGGGTGGGTGGGGAAGGAGATGGAGAACACTGGGGTCAGACTCACCAAGGCAAGACCCAGAAACAGAGGGATCACAGAAATGGATACTGACCACTGAGATACAGAACTGTGGGCAGGACCCAGCCGTGCAGACAAGCCCGAGGAGAGCCCACAAGGGCACAGATAGACAGGAAGAGGGCAGAGAGGTGGGACAGAAGGGGGGGACAGGGGACAGGAGCAAAGCCAAGCAGTGCTGGCCACCCCCAGGCCTGCTGGGCACTCACCATGGTCTCCGGGCCCTTGGTGCTGGTCTGCTCCTCAGCAGGTGGGGGCAGCGGGGGACTGCTCCGGGCTGTGGGAGTCCAGGTCTCGGGGGGAAGTGGAGGGGCTGGTGTTGCTGGCCGCCCCTCAAGCTCTGACTCGGACGCTGGGGGCTCACGGGCTGGGCCAGGCTCCAAGGGTTGCCGGGGTGCAGGGCCTGGCCTCCCAGGGGCACCAGCCTCGAAGGAGCCCACGGGAATGCTGGCGATGGCCGCCTTCACTTTCTGGGGAGCCTTAGGGGTGGGCCGCTGGGCCTTGGGGGCCACTAAACTGTAGGTCATGGAGCCTGCGGGTGGAGAGAATATTTGCTGAGCCAGGCTTGACAGGAACCCATGCCCTGGGTCCACCCACTCAGCCCGCCCTCACCTGGCCTGATACCCACCTGTGGCGCCAGGGAAAGGGCTGGCGGGGGCCGGGGTGGCAGCAGTGGGTGCCGGTGGGCCCTTGGGCAGGATGGGGGCAGCAGGTGGGGTGGTGCTGGTGGCCACAGTGTAGACCAGGCCTGGGGGGGCCTGGGATGGCTGGGCCAGGGGTGCTGAGGAGGTGGGTACGGGGCTGCCTGGGTAAAATGCTGTGATGACGGGACCACTGGCGGCTGCGCAGGTGGGAGGCAGCTGGGGGCTGGGCACGGGCGACACGCCCACCTGGCCAGGAGCCAGCAGTGGGGCTTGGCCTGTGGAGAGAGAGACGGCAGAGGCAGGGGACTGAGTGAGGGCCTGGGCTGCCTCAGCCCCACCCGTGGTCCCAGCTGCCAGCCAAGCCCACCCCTCACCTGAAAGCAGGGGCTGCACGAAGGCGGGGCCGCTGGGCCCCAGCGAGGTGAAGCCGAGGGCGACCGAGCTCGTGGGTCCATACGAGGTGACTGTTCCAGGCTGACTGGACGCAGGACTGGTGCCCAGGGGCAGCGCGTGCCCACCTGCTGACTGCACGTAGGTGATCCTGCCATAGGGAGAGGAAAGGGGAAGGTGTGAGGAGAGCTGGCTCCCCCAAAACCCTCCCCTGCACTGACTCCCAGGTGCGGGTTCAACTGCCATACCGCGTGGAGGAGGGCAGCAGGACCTTCTGAGGCTGCGAGGCGGGGCCGGGGAGCGGGGCTGGGCTGAGGGGCGGCACCAGGCCGCTGGGTGTGCTCACAGGCACCGGAGTCAGCTGGATGATCTGCGGGCAAGGGAAGCACAGGTGGGGCTGAGCTGGGGCCCCAGAGCGAGGCAGGGGAGGCCTGAGACCTTGGAGGCTGGATCTCAGCAGAGACTCAGAAGGGAGACATTGGGCTGGGGCCGGGGAGTGTGAAAGCAAAGGAAAGAAGACAGCGAGAGACTGGAAGCACAGAGAAGGGACAAGAGACGAACGATGAGGGCAGAATCAAGATGCTGAGAGACATCAAGCCAGGCAGTGAGACAGAAGCCCAGACACCAAAGGGAAGGAAAGGAAGAGACTGAACGACAGGCAGGCACAGAAACCACGGGACGCGGAGACCGAGGCCCAGAAGGGAGAAGCAAGGGGCAGGTGGGGCCGCACCGAGGTGCGCTCACCTTGCTGGGTGGCTGAGCGCCATTCTGCACAGGTACTGAGAAGGGCGGGCTCACCAGCGGCAGCGGCTGGCCGGCCCCTCCTCCCCGCACAGACATGCTGGGTGTGGCCAAGGGCACGAGTACCTTCCCGGGCAACAGCTGGGCTGAGCCACCTGGGGGCGGGGCCTGCACAGGAGACACGGACTGGGCTGCGAGGTGAGAGACGGGAGGGCAGGCGGTCACACGGGAGTGGAGGCAGCCGGGCCCGCTCCTCGCGCTGCCCGCCCGGGCCTCACCTTTGGGGGGCGGGGCGGAGGGCACGGACTGCAGGATGGGGATGCCAGGAGTGGGTGCGGTGGCAGCCAGGACTTTGCCGTTGGTGGAGGTGCCCGGCGGGAGGGTGAAACGGATGCTGGTGGTGGGGGCAGGGCCGCCGGGTGCCGCTGCCTTGGTCCCAGGGGCCGGTGCCACTTGCAGTTGCTGGGGCAGCGTGGGCAGAATGTACTGCACCTGGGTGATGCCCCCAGCCTTGCCCAGGGGACCCGGCTGCAGGATGCCCAGGGGCATTGGCCCATTGGGGCCACTCCCAGCACCGGCGCCCGAGCCCGCAGCTGCCCCACTGCCAGGGCCCCCCTGGGCAATAAACTGGACAGCGGGCGGCGCTGGGGCCCCGTAGCCTGGGGTGCCCACCAGCAAGTTGGTGACGGTGGCTGGCGCCTTCCCCACAGTGCCCAGGAGGGGCCCAGCCACCAGGTGTGGGGCTGTGGAGGTGGCCGCTCCTGACTTCTTGTCCGAATACACTAAGCTGACACCCAGCGGGGAGCCCCCCGGTGCCCGGGACCCAGTGACCGCCTCAGTCCTGGCGCCAGCTGTGTCACCAGGAGACGCTTCAGCCCGGCTGGGAGCAGGGAAAGGCTTGGAGGCAATGGGCACAGGAGTGCTGCTGACGGGCCGCACCACGTTGGTGACCATGGTGGCGGCCGGGCGGGACAGGGGGGTTGCCGGGGCCCCGTAGGCCAGCGAGGGCGCCGGGGCTGAGGGCACGCGTGCGCCGCTGCCCTCCCGCTCCTCCTTGTTTGAGGGCAGGACCAGTGTCTGCAGGACGCCTCCTCCCCCGCTGGGAGGCGCCGCGATGACTGAGGGGCCCGGTGGCTCCAGGCCGCCCACGCTTTCAGGTCTCTTGCGACGGAAGGTGGCAGGATCCGTGGGGAGAAACCGGGTGGTCTTAGAAGGTGTTGCTGGGCCCCCAGTTCCAGGGGGTGGGGGACGGAGGGGGCCTGTGGTGCTGCCCTGACCTGACTCCTGGGCCTTGTAGGTCCCTGAGCCCAATGGGAAGGAGGTGGCGGCTGAGGAGGAGGAGGCAGCAGGCGAGGACGCGGAGGAGGTGGGCCCATAGCCTTTGCTGAAGCCTGCAGGTGGATCTGGGGGCCCTGGAGGCTCAGGGTCCAGCGATGGACGGCAGTGAGTAAAGGAGGAACGGATCACAGGTGAGAACACCTTCCGGCCGAAGCCCTGAGTAGAAAGAAAAGGGAGACACAAGCATGTCAGGGGAGCCTGCCACCCACACCCTGCCCATCCCTGATTCTGCATCCTGCCTGGCAGCCAGGCCAGTCGAAGGCCTCCACTCATCCAGGCTGAGATGCCCATGGGACAAATAGCTCGCCCTCTCTGGGCCTTCATCTCTGCCTCTCTTGACACAAGGCAAAGGAACAGTCCCCCTCCCAGGACACATGGGCCAGACAATAGCAAGTCCCAAGCACTGACCTTGCTGCCCTCCGGGTCCTCCCCAGAGCTGTCTCCACTCTCGCTGTCAGTCACCCGCTCCTTGCACTTGAGGTCGATGTCAGTGGTGCCAAAGCCGTCATCAGCTGAGGGAGCAGATGCAACACTGTTGGCAAAGGGCTGGGCGCAGGGCTGCCCAGAACGGAGGGTCTGGAGCCTGGCTCTGGCCTCAGCTCTGCCCCGGGCTGGCTAAGTGTTGTCCAGGAATGCTGTTCCTCAGCCCAGGTGTGCCCACCTGCCTGCCGCCAGACCCTGAGAGCAACGGGGAACGGCACCTGACCCTACGCCCCAGTGGCCCGGCCATGCTGGTTCCCTTAGGATTCCTGTCTGGCCTGCAGCTTCTTTTGTTTTTTTAACATTTATTCATTTGGCTGCACTGGGTCTTAGTCACGACACCTGGGATCTAGTTCCCTGACCAGGGATCAAACCTGGACCCCTTGCATTGGGAGCACGGAGTCTTAGCCACTGGACCACCAGGGAAGTCCCTGACCTGGGGCTTCTCGAGGGCAGGGCTGGACTACCTCAGCAGGGCCTGAACTGAACAGGCCCAGGATCACAAAACAAACGGGGAAGAGAAGAAAAAGGGGCTGAAGGACCTGGGCCAAATCTCCACCTAACTTTCCCAACCTGAGCCTGCTGCTCCCCAGCTAGGACTCTGGGTCCTGAGACAGCTTACCAATGACATCATCGTCCCCCTCCTCCTCACAGATGACCATGCGTTCCTCATCACTGGTCATGTCCTCACTGGCTGCACGCTGGGAGCGGGAAGCCCGGGTGGGGAGCAGTGGGGGCCGTCCACTGGCTGCCAGGGTGCCTCCCTCCCCGGGCGCCGCAAAGGGGCCTGGAGCCCCATACTGGGTGGAGGGCTTTGGACCAGCGTAGGATGTGGGGCCAGACACCATCTGCAGGGCAAGTGCAGGGAGAATTCAGCCAGGGCAGTCATCTCCCTCCCTGCCCGTCGCCCCTACCCCTGCGGCCTGCCCTCCAGACCTGAGTCAGTTCCTGCAATGCCTGGCTGTCTACCTCTCCACCGTCCAGGCTATGGACCCCGCTGTGGGAGAAGGCGCGGGGCCGGGCTGAGCCAGGTCCCCCGACGGCGTGCAGACGCTCTGCCCCACAGGAGCCGCTCCCTGGAGCCTTGGTATCCGAGCTCAAGAGTGTCTGGGCTGTGACAGACAGGAGCTCCGAAGACACTGCAGGGCGGGAAAGAGACAGGGTTACAGTCAGGAAGCCTGCTACCAGCACCTAGGCTGGCCAAAATGTCCACAGACACTTCTAGATACTGGGTGGAAGCAGGTTGGATTTCTTGGGCCACCAGGCAGAAGACAGACACCACCAACCAGCCCAGCATTTCCCACAACTTCCTGTCCTCTGGGGTTTCGAGGAGTGAGCCCACTGCTCCCTGGGAGGCGGCCTTTCTGAGGGGAAAAAAGCCTGGAGACAGGTACGTGCGGCACAGCTTAACCAACAGCCACTGGACTGTCTGAGCCTCTGTTCCCTCGTCTCAGAGCAAAAAGAACATCCCTCGCAGGGCTGTGGGCCAGAACCCATGGGATCTCCAGAAAAGCGCCTCAGGGTGGTGCACTCTACAGACACCCTCAGTCAGCAGCAGTAGCCGATAAGGGCCTTCCGACTGCGGCCTCGAGAGCCAACAAGCTGCAGTTTAAATTCAGACTCGGCCACTTCCTAGTATTTGTGACTTCAAGGAACTGATTCTGCTTCTCTGAGCCTCAATTTCCTCATCTAGAAAATGGGCTTTGGTTTTGAATGCTAGACATTATGCTCTAAGAAGTGCCTGTCACGTAGTAAATGCTCAGTAGATGGCACTTGGTGATGAGACGCCTGCTCGGATATGTGACCTTCCTAGACCTCTCTGACTCCTTCACCACAGCTCAGTGTCAGGGCCTTTGCGGTGAGGGGCTCAAAAGAAATGAAGCCGAGAGGAGCTTCTGGGAAAGCGGGCTGAGCAAGCGAAGGGGAGACTGGTGGCCCACCGGAGGGAAGTGGGCAGAGGGGCTCACTGACCTCCGGGGGCAGCGGCAGTGCCTGTCTCCGACATGCTCCGCTCCCTCGGCTCCTTGTGCCCTCCTGCCAGCCCCAGGCTCGTGGGCTTGGCCTCTGAGCTGGACTTCTTCCGGTCCTTGTTGCACCACTTCCAATCTGGGTGGGCCTTAAAGTGAGCCTCTTTCACCTAGCAGAAAAGGGCAGGGAGACCCTTCACTCATCCGCCCGACCGGAGGAAGCTGAGAAGCCGAGAGGTAGCGGCGTTACCTGGAAGGCCAGGTCGTGGTACTTCTGCTTCTCCTTGGGCCCCAGGGCATACCACCACTCGCCCAGGATCTTACTGACAGTCCGGTTGTCCTGGTTGGGGTGGCGCTGGTGGACCAGGGCCCGGTGCCGCTTGCTGAAGATCATGAAGGCATTCATAGGCCGCCGGATATGGTCCTTCTCCCGCTGTAGAAGACAGCGGCCCGCGTGGGATTGTTAGAACCCGGGGGATGGGCTGGGTGGCCTCGGGGTGAGCCGGGGACAACGGGTGGAGATGAGGCACCTTGTTGGGGCTGCGTCCATCCTTCTCTGAAGACGAGTCTCGTTCCTTGGGCAGGGCGCTGAGGGACTGGGTCCGGCGTTTCCCGGGTGGCAGGGGCAACTGGATCTCAGGAGACATGATGGAGAGGAAGCTGTGGGGAATGAGATGTGATGGAGACAGAGCAGCGGGGACAGGGAGAGCTGAGTCTCCGGCCACGCTCCCTCCTTCCTGGTCCCAGGCCTCAGGGTACGCACGCATCGTCGTGGTCACTCTCTGTCTCGCTGTCCAGCCGCGGCTCTCCTGGCGGTCCAGGGGCCTCCTCCTCCGTGGTGGGAGGGGGGCCTTTCCCAGGTTCCACCACCCCCAAAGTGTGGGGGGGTCCGGGCCCTGGGCTCTCAGGGCATGTGGCTCCAGGGGGCCGCCCCGGGTCAGCATTCCCTGTCCCGCCCGGTGGCTGCTCGTGAGCAACGGCCGCCGACTCAGCAGGTTCTGGGGGCAGAGCAGCAGGCAGGTCAGAGGGCTCCGGGGCCATCCCGACCCCATCCCCGGGCCTCCCCACGGCCCCCCGCCCCTCACCTTTGCTCTGGTTGGAGGCCACGGGGTGGCTGGCAGGTTGCTGGGCCTCACTTGGCTGGACAGAGGGGTCAGGCTGGCTGGGGGCCAGGAAGGGGACTAAGGAGTGCCAGGGGAACACGGCCACAGAGCGAGGCTCCACATTTGTCCACACTGTGGGAGGGAGTCAGCTGAGCAGGCGGCAGGAGAGCCGGGCCGGGACCCCCCACCCCAACACATGCTCTCTTCCACCCTGGACAAGGCGCCGCCCCCTCTTCTTTACACCCTCTTCCCCCATCCCAGAGCGCCCTGGGCTCGGCGTGCGACATCACTCAGGAAGAACTCCTCGCTGACAGATTTTTAGATTTATAAGAACAAAAACAGGAGTCCTCACACCCCACGCCCTCCCCCACCTCCACCTCCACCAGCCTTGCCACCAGGGACCAGGCCAGAGGAACGACTGGCTCCTGTCGCAAACCAGGCCATGACTGCTTGCCATCTCACTCTCTGAAGACCTTGGCAGGGCTGGAGACCCTCCCCCAGGCATGCCCCATTCCCATCACCACGCCTCATCCGACAGAGCCCCTCACCTTGGCCTCACATTCCCTTTCTCTTTTCTTGAGGCAGATGGCCCAACCTCCTCTCCCACTCTTCTCCTTCCCTCCTCTCCCCACTACCCACAGGGCATGGGATCTTAGGCCTTTCTCCTTGCCTCCCTCCCCCTACCACAGACCACAGGGACCCAGACCTGCCCTCCCCAGGCTGGGCACTGGTGGCTCTGGCACCCTTCTCTTTTCTCCTCAGAGAGAAGTCTACTAATTGTGAAGGGGCCTCTCCATCTCCCTCACTTGAAACTCCTGCGCTTCCCTCCAGTATAGTGGCCAGCCCTCTTGCCCAGAAAGATGGGAGGGTGTGGTAAGCTCCTCAGAAGAAAAGGCAGGGACAATAGAGCAGACAAGAGAATTGTTACGAGACCCTGCCCAGGCAAGGCAACAGCGCCAGGTGTTTCCTTGAGAATATGCACAGGAAGGTACCTCCCGCACCAGGGGCCAACCTTCTGTTCCAGGAGCTGGGTGGTAAGAGAGCCAGCCTGAGGCTGCGGCCCACCCCTGGCTGGACTCCTGGGGCTGGCCCAGGCTGGGAGTGGGTCTCCTCACTGCCAGCTCCCTGGGGGAAGTGGAACCCACAGAAAAGGCCCCTGCTAGGGGAAGACCATGAAGACAGGAGGAAAACGCCCTAGCCCCAGTCCCCCTCACTCCAGGCTCCCCCTGATCTAGATCAATTTGACCTCATCTGACCCCGCCCCCAGCAATGCCTTCGGAAGGCTGGCCTTGTGGAGCCCCTATGGGAGGCACTGGCCTCAAGACCTGCTTCTATGAGATGCTACCAAAACAAGAAGTAGACATGAAGGCAACAGGAGAGGGACAAAGAAGCCAACACTGGAGAAGACTCTAGATACTATGAAAATCCCATCCCTACCACTGGGGCACTGGAGCCCCACAAGCCTGCTCGGCCCTCAAACCCACAAGAGCCTTTAGAGACCGGACAGGTCCCTCTCTTCAGAAAGATCTTGCCTCCTGATCTGCTGGGTGAGAAAGAAGGGGCCCAGCAGACAATGGGAGGACCGTCCTTTGGTCCCGTCCCTCCTGAACTCCTCCCCAGCACACTACCCTCCAGGTTCCTGGGTCTCGCCCTCTCTCTCCCTGAAGAGCACACCACAAAGACACTACTCTTGAGCAGACAGTGCCTCACTCACAGTCCCAAGAATTGTCCTTAGACCCACTTCTCAATCACAGCCCCCAGAGCCTCCCCACTGTTTCACACCTGGGACCAGGTCTCACGCTGCTACGATTCTAACCCATGCTCCGAAACCAGGCACTCTGCACCCTTCACCTCCTATGACAACATACCTGTTCCACCCCGCACCTAAACCCCACAGCTGTCCCCAGCTACGCCCCACTCTGCACTCTTACCACTCTGTTACACTCCCACCTGCCGTCACTAACCACTTGGCCCAGCCGAGCTCTGTAACTTTCCCCTCTACTCTGCCGCCACCGTTCTCTTACTGTAACCCCATCACCATTACTCTGCACTCAGCACCCCGACATCTTGACCCCTGCAGTCCCAGGGCCCAGGCGCTACTGACCGAACATGCCGAGGCCACGGGAGGCCGCGCCGGACGCGGGCACCAGGGGCCTGTGGGCTGAGTACATGGTCCGGCGCGGGGGGGCCCGGCCGGGGCTCGCGCCTCCTCAGCGGCCGCCGCCGTTCCGCCCGCCGCCGGCTCCTCGGCCGCCGCCGCTCGGGCCCGGGGGGAGCTGGAGGCCGTTGCCACATGCCCCCCCCCCCGCCGCACGCCGCCCCCTCCGGCCGCCCCACGCGGGGGTCTCTGCCGGGCGCGCCTGCGCACAACGCCGCCTGCCTCCCGCCGCCCGGGGGGCGGGGGGAGGTCAGAGCGCGCCGGCCCCGCCCCGCCCCCCGGCGCGCGCGGGGGCCGTCACGGGGCGCGCGGCACGGGGGCCATCGGCGCCGCCCCCTCCTTCTCCCTCCTCCCGCGCGGAGCCGGGCGGGCGGGCGGGGCAGGTGGGGCGGGGCGCGGCGCGCGTGCGCGGGGGCGGCCCCCTCCCTTCCCCGTTCGCTGGCTCGCTCCCTCCCTCCCTCGCAGCTCCGGCGGGTAACGGCTCTGGCCCCGCGCGCCCCGGCTGCCGGCACCGCGCCCCGCCTTTCCGGGTCTGGGACCCGCGGCTCAGCGCGGGGTCGGCCTCCGGCCCCGGGCGGGCAGACGGACGAGCGTGCGTGCGTCCGTGCGCTCCGAGCGAGCCCCGCGCCGAACCACCGCCGCCTCCCCGCCCCGCCACTACTACGCGCTCCCCTCCCCCCGCCGCACCTCCCCCCGCCCCTTCCCCGCTTCCCCCGCGGCCTTCCGCGCAAGCCCGGCCCACCGCGCGCGAATCCATTGGCTGCCGCCGCCGCGCGCGGGTCAGGCCCCGCCGCGCCCGCCCCCATTGGCCGCCCCGGGGGAACGTCAGTCATATGCAAATAGGGGCAGGGCGGGGCGGGCTCCGGTTGGACCCAAGCCGGCCCGGGGCGGGACCGCGGGAGGAGGGCGGCAGGGAGGGCGCACTGCAGTAAAGGCACCGAGCCAGGGGGGCGGTTCGGGGCGCCGTGCTGCAGAGGCCCGGGGCTGTGGGTGGTACTTGTGTGTGTCCAGTCCGCGCGAGGAACACGCTCACGCGCGGCTCGGCCCACCTCCCTCACGCCCACCTGGGGCGCGCACGGCCCCACAGAGCAGACGAACTGCGTGTAGGATTGGGCCAGCCACCCCTGAAGCCCTCACCAACTCTCACAACAGCAGCCACAAACTCACACACACAGACACACACTCCTAGACAGACTTTCCTACCACACCCATTACCTTATCCACACCCAGGGTCACATGGACCCTCCCTCTTACACTCTCACACGAAGTCACACACCTAGAACACTTCCTCACATAAATGTACTACCTCCCACACTAACCGTCCATCACGCCCCGCCCACAGTCACACACACTCGTTCTCACCCATCCTCTTCACATCACCCATTTCATACATGCCCTGTCATACATGCTTCATCAAAGCATATCCTCCTCACATCCCTGTGCATCATCATACACAAACACACGATATATTAAACAGGCAGAATCACCTCCTACACCTCATCACAGCCACTGTTTGTCCACTGCACACACCCTATGTCCCTCTAACACAACCAACATTCATGGCCTTCCTGGCACTCCCAACCCCAACACAGGTAACTCTCACAAGTGCCATTATACTGACCCCACACACTATATAAACTTACCCCAGTGAACACTACTTCAGTACCCTGGCTCATCAGGTATACAAAGTGCCATGGCTGTTCACCATCATTGAGCAACCCTACCTGACACTTAGCAGCCACCTGGGACCCTCCACCTCACAGTGTAAGGCAGGAGGCCACCACTCTATTGGGAGTCACTTTTTTCAGAAGAAAGAAGAAGGGAAACTAACACTGGGGCTGCTTCTTTTGGGGAGCTTGTATGTATGACCCTGTGCATTGAATCCTCACAACCACTAGGAAAGTACACTTTATTATGCCCATTGTTCAGATGAGAAAGTGAGGCTCAGAGAAACTGAATAAACGGTGCAAAATCATGCAGCTGGGACATAACAGCCCAGCACTCCAACTCAAGTGCTCTTTCCGCTAATGAAAATTCAACCTCAGGGTGGACATAGGCAGAGACTCCCAACCCAAAGGTGTGGGAATATGTTCAAAGATTCGGAGAGACTGATGAACTATAGAAAAGTCAGAGGGCACACAAAGAGTCACAGACAAGGTCTGGGGCCCACCAGGCAGTGAGGCAGTGGCCCTGGATCACGCAAGAGGGGCCCTGAGGTCACATCCTATGAAGGCAGAGGCCTGGGGTCACAGCTGAGCAGGTCAAGACTGCACAGACTCAGATGGACCAAGACTGAGCTCCTACACAGGTGGGGTCAGTGACAGGCACAAACACTTTTCCCAGCCTTCTGCACCTCCAGAGATGAAGGCATGGAGAAGGGGCAAAAACCAGGTAACCTGAGCCCAGAGGGAAAGGGAAGGTCTGTAGCCCTCTGACCTCCAGCGACTGCAGGGCCAGACCCTTGGCTGTGAGCCTGGAGAGATCAACTGAGGGACTATTAGGTGACCACCCCCTCCTCCCTATGCAGCCCCAGACTCAGACCCTCCATTACCTCACTGCCCCAGGGACTGCAATGTGAAGCAGAAATCAAGACTGAAATCAATGTGGCCTGCTCTATCTCCCCATGGCTGCCCCCTCCTCTCCCCACCGGTGAGTCACCTCCTGGCAAGTTAACCCCTTCCCCACTGCAATGCAGCTCAGGGACTGAGCTCAGAGGAACCCTGCCCCCAGTACCCCCACTTCTGCTGCGTGAGAAAAGGAGCTAAGCCTGGCACAGGAGGGAAAGAGGGCCCCAGACATCTGGGAGGGTTGCACATCTGGTAGAAGGCAGTGCCCACAGAGGAGGGATGGGAAGAGGCCCCTTACAGGGTAGGGGACAGCCAAGTGGGGGCCCAGCCTAGCAGGGAGGGGCCGGAATCCGGGCGGGAAGGGCCCCCCTGCCCTGGGCACTGGGCCAGCCCTATACTTAGTTTCCATTGTTTGGAATGGAAGAACCCTGGGTGGGGGTGATTAGGAGTAGAGAAGAGGGAGCAGTTCCATGTCTTCAGCCATCCCCAACTCTAATTGGGGCCTCCCTGGTTGGTAAATGCTGAGGAGGTTCCCCAAACCAGGGCCTCAGCCCCATCTGAGAGGGAGTGCTCCACCACCCTTCACTCAGAGCAGGTACTAGGCAGAACCACAGTGCAGCTCACCCCTGCACTACCCCATAACCAACTCCACAAAAGGTTCGGCCCCAAACAACCCCCAGGGCCCCACCCCACCCCAGCCTGGGGACAGGGAGCCCAGACAGAGACAGCAACTGCCACCCAGGGTGGCACAGGCTGAGGCCTGCCCAGAGCCTTGGGGCGCACAGCCAGGGATGCTGACAGACTGAGGGACAGGCAGACATGCCCTTAACTCGCGGGCCCCCGTTTACTGAGCCCGAGAGGCACCGCGCCCTGCCGCCTGCGGCTCCCCACCCTGCTCTCCAGGCCCGGGTCCCCGCCTCGGCTCACCACCCCGGTGTCCCCAGCTCCCCTCACCCGCTCTCCACATACACACCCACCCACCCATCCCGGGCGGAGTCGGCGACGGCCAGGGTTGCCTGGGGAACGAGCCCAGGATTGGGCTGGTGCTTCTCGGAGGGATGGGGGCCTAAAAATAGCGCCGGGGTGAGTCAGTGTGAGTGGGGCTGGGGTAGGCAGGGGGACCAGAAGGGAAAGAGAGGCAAGCGAGAGGTGTGGGGGAGGCTCCCCAGGGATTGGGAGATGGGCGGGATAGGATGGAGGGAGGGATGTGGATTTGGGGGTAGAAAAGGGAGTCGAGGGGGAGTGTACATGCGCCGGGGCTGAAAGGGCTGGTCCGCGCGGGCTGAGGGAGGCGCCACTGCCTGGGCGGAGGAGGGGGCGCCGCCCTGCGCTCTCCTCCCCAACCCCGCGCTCACGAGATTTTCCACTCGCCGCCTGGCCCCCCAGCCAGCCCTTGGCGGGCCCCACAAAGCCGCTTTGTGCTGGGAGGGCGGGCGGGAGCCCGGCCGGCCTGACACCCACGCGGGCCGCGGCGGGGCGCGGGCCAGCTGGCACCCGAACTGTCTGCTGGGGGGGGGGCAGGTCCCCCACCCAGCCCGAGAACGCGGCCGCGCAAGGGTTAATGGCGCAGGGGCGGGGGGAGCAGGTCTCGACCAATTGGCGTCGGCGGGAGTGACAGCGGCCAATGGGAAGACCCGAGGCCAGCCGCCCCGGGCCTACCCCCTAGGGCGCGGGAATGGGCGCGGCCCTCACTGGGTGCAGGTCTGGATCCACAAAGCCCCCGTTGCACCCTCTTTCCCTGGCTGCTTCGCATGAAACAGGCTCAGAAGTGGGTAGGATCTTGCAGTCAAGAGGTGGCATGATCAAGATTTGAGTCCCGGTCTGCCTGGCTTCAGGATTAGCTTTTCCACCGAAGTGGGGAGAAGGGGTTCCCTGGCCCAGGCCCCCAAGCGGAGCGGGAACAGGGAACCGGGTGCGGGCGGAGGCAGCGGCGCGGCAGGCTAGGGTCCAGCCGCCTGCGGTGCAGCCGCTGCCGCCGGTGGTAATGAGAGCCAGACGCCGTCGTCGCCGCTAATGCGCCTCCCTCCCTGCCACTAATGGAGCCATTAATGCCCGGGCGCCGGGGGCTGCGGGCCACACACACCACCGCGGCGTTGCGCATGCGCAGGCCGGCAACCTCCCCCCCCCCCCCCCCCCCGCCCACACACACACACACACACCGCCCCCCAGCCACCCGCCGCCACCAGGAGGCAGCCTGACCCCTTGCAGTGCCTGGCGCTCTGGGTTCTTCCAAGAAATCTCCAAGACTCACTCCTGCTACCTCAAAAGAGCCTATTCGCTCCTCTCTCCTGTAATTCACCCTCTTCTTCCCAGGCTAGGTCTCCTTCCTATCCAGGGGTCTTTGACAGCCTGATCCAACCCTTTTCCTCGGCTCTGAACCGTTTCTAGGCTCTTCACGGGACTGACACTCAAGCGTGGCCCTGCTGTAGCTGTCTTTCTTGGCACCCTTCTGCCAAGCCTAGGCCCCATGTCGCAGCCTCAACTAGCCACTCCAAGGCCATGCACTTTCACCCCTCCTGGCCTTTGCTCCTGTGGCTGCCTATGCCTGGATGGCCCTTCTCTTCTACTACCCTGAAATCCACTTATTCTTCCTGCTTCAGCTCCAGTGTCACATCCAGTGAGAAGCCTACCTGAACCTCCCTCATCACCTCATTCATTCAGCCAGAGTTGCCTCTCTCCTCTGCCCTCCCCTGGCTCTGGCTCCCTCTGCTCATCCTTGCCTGTGCCTGCGTCCACATATGCCTTTCCCACCCAATTTACCCCAGGGCTGCTCAGCCTGGGCCAGGGAGAGGGGTGAGGAGGGACTTCTGGTGGGAGAGACGGGGGTTATTGATACAAAATAGAAATTCTGGTTGGGCAGAGTCTGGATCTGCGAGTCAGGAGGATTTCCCCCCCCCCACTACCGCCCCCCTGGCTCCTCTTGGGGCCTCATTTTCCCAACGCACCCAAGCACAGTGGGCGGATACTGCTTGGTCTCTGAGATCCTGCCTGTTGGGATGGACTACTCGTGGGACTCAGTTAAATGGAGCTGACACCAAAGTGTCTTCTGAAAGGTGATGGGGGTGGGGATGGTAGGGGTGATCTGGGTCATGCCCTCGAGCAGGTGGGTGGGCAGAGGAACTGCTTTCCTGCTGCTCCCCCACAGCCGGATCTCCTAGCTTGGCCCCCAAAGCCCCCGCCTTCCTGTCTTGGGAACAGGTGCTTGGGTGTTGATGGGTCTGTAGGATAGCTCCCGACAATTCTCAGCAGCTTTCAGGACAGTAGCGGACATTTAATTTGTCAAGGACCAAGAAGGGGCCTTCAGGCCTAGACATTACCCCAACACTCCCCTAAGAGGGAGCAAGAGACCTGGTGCTTAGCAACTCTCCAGCGACTTAGAGGAACAGAGTTCTTGATGTGCACAGAGTGGGAATGAGGGCTAGGACAGGGGAAGCAAGTCTGTCTAAAGAATGGAAGGAGGAGGACCAGAGGGTAGGCCAAGGCTGGACCAGAGACAGAATCCCAGATCGGGGCGGGGGGTGGGGAGGAGGGGGCAAAAGAGAAAGAGGGTGGAATGAAAGCTCCAACAAGGACTGGTATCTAAGGAGGTACAAACCAGGAAAGCCATTGAGAGCCAGACTCAGGGAAAGCCAGACAGAAGAAGTCCAGAGAGGGAGACTCAGGCGCAGAAATAGAAACCTGGACAGAGACAGACATAGGCACCCAAGGGAGAGACAGATACACAGTGGCTCAAACAGGCAGATGGGCAGACAGGCCCAGGAGAAGGGGCACTGCCTGTCAATACAGGGAACCCAGGCAGAAGCTGGGAGTTGGAAGACAGGCCATGCCAAGCACGAGGCTGAGACATCTGGCCTCCTAGGCCAGGGCTGTAGGCCCTGGGGCGGCTTCCTCTCCGGGGGAGCAGGCGGGAAGAGTCAGAGGGAGGTGGCGATGGCAGCTGGCTGGCCCGGCCATGCACAGAATGCGGAGAATGCCGGCCCGCCTGCTCTAGCAAGTCCCCCAGCGGAAGCAAATGCCTGGCGGGGGGCAGAAGCAGGCAGGCTGCCCTGGGCCACCCCCTCACACCTGCTGCCCTGATGGAGGGTCAGGCCCTGGCATGGGCAGTCCAAAGGGGCCAGGGTGAGAGCTTCACTGTGCCCCTGGGCACGGTCTGCCCTGTCTGGGCCTCAAGACAGAGAAGGTCCCAAGGTGCCTACTTCCCAAGGCTTTAGGAGGCCTCTCAGAGAGGAACAAAAGGGCCCACTGGCTGGGAACCTGAGGGCAGCCTGGATACCTCAGCATGGGTGTAGTCACGGAGGTGCGGCTCAGAACCGCCGGAACAGGCGCTGGACAAGTTCTGACGACCTGGTGGCTTCCAGCAAGGGGCCTCCCCTCCCTGAACCTCAGTCCCCCTCCCGCGACCGACAACAGGGCTGGTCACTGGTAATCCCTGTTTCATAGCGTCAGGAAGTTTCAATGAGACAGCCCCATCCCTGAGGCTGGGCACGTGGTATATGCTCAATAAAGCGGGCTACTATTACTGTTATTGTTATCATTACTGAGAGTGCTCAAGAGCCTGGGCTCTGGTGCCAAACAGTCTGGGTTCAAGTCCTCGCTCTCCCTGTTCCTAGCTGGGTGACCACAGGCAAGTCACTCTGCCTCTAGGACTGGAGTTTCCACCTCTGTCCAGTGGAACTAATGGTCCTGCTGAGCTCCTGGGGTGTGATCATGATTCAGTGAGTAAAGGTGCCCTGAGCACTTACTGAGCAGTGTGCCAGGCACATGCATGGGTGGTACTCAATAAATTATTATTACTCTTACTTCTGGTAGGAAGGGTCCTGTGATCTAGATCGAGAGATCTGATTCAAGACACAGTCCGGCCCCTCCCTGGCTGGGTGACCTCCATCAGGACTCATGTTTCTGTCAGGGCCTCACTTTTCCTCATCTGGAAAAAGGTGGCAGGAACCCTGCCAGACCACTCTGGTATGCCTCAGGTCACCCTCCCCACGCAGCAGCAGTGAGGGTCCTGACCCAGCGGTGCTATACATGAGGGCAGTGTCAGGGGGCTGCAGGCATGTGGGGGGTGGGAGGCTGAAGGGGGATGGTTATAGAGTCCTTCTGCTTCAGTGTCTTCACCCGCCTAAGGATAGGAATCCCTGCTGTGCCCACTTTGTAGAATTTTGCTCATATCAGCTACAAAATAACAAATGTAACAAATGTTAGGGGCGGAGCAAAAACACCTCAGTATATGAGCATAACAAGCAAGTGCAGTCCCTCTGTCCTCTGCCCTGGGTCTGGGCTGGAGTTGAGTGAGGGCAAGGCCTGGACTCCTTCCTACACTAGTCTTTGTTCCAGCCCAAGACACCAGCGGCTCCTACCAAGATCCACACGTCCACCTCCTTCTTCCCTGGTCTCAGGGGCTGGAACTCACCCTATATGGTACAACGCTAGTTGTAGCATAGTACAACTAGTAGTACAACTACTAGTACATAGTACAACCCATAGTACAACTAGTTCCCTAATGCCCTCAGGATAAAGTTCCCAAGTCTTAGAAGGACCTTCTATGATCTGACTTTGATGTGCTGCTCACCTGTGCAGCCACACATCCCAACACTTACCCACCGTCTAGAGCCCTTGACTTTGCAGATTCAACTTCCTTTAAACTTTGGCTCTTGCCTCAAGGCCTTTACACAAACTCTTCCCTCTGCCTGGGCCCTCCTGCCGGCCTTGCCAGGCTCCCTTCTGCACACCCTTCAGGCCTCACTTTAGAGGGCTTCCCTGATGGCTCAGATGGTTAAGAATCCACCTGCAATGCAGGAAATCTGGGGGTTTGATCCCTGGGTTGGGAAGATCCCCTGGAGAAGAGAATGGCTACCCACTCCAGTATTCTTGCCGGGAGAATCCCATGGACAGAGAGGAGCATGGCGGGCTACAGTCCACGGGGTCGCAAAGAGTCAGACATAACTAAGTGACTGAGCATACATTCACGGCCCCTTCTCCAAGAAGTCCTCCCTGACCACCCCAGCCCTAACCACGCTGGACAGCCGCTATCTGGGGACGGGTCTGTCTACTCTAGGAACCATGAGCCCTGTGAGGATGGGGCTATGTTCTTAGCATCAACCAGCACAGGGCCAGGCACAGAGGGGGGCTGTCAGTCAACAGTGAATGAATAGGTAATTAAGAAAAAGATGCTCGGGAAGGGGTGAGTGACGGGTTTGTCACCCTCCATGAAAGTTGCTCTGACAAGGCCCAAGCCAGATGGCTCTGCAGCCCCATCTCAGAAATGCCTCGCCCCCACCCCTGGCCTCAGCCCTCTAGTCACACCAGCTGTCCTCAGCTGTGCTCCTTCTGACCTTAGAGGCTTCCCATGAGCCTCCCAGGAGGTTCTTCTGTCCCAGGGTTGCAGGTTCCAACTTCTCCAACCCCTGGCTTACACGCCCTGTCCTGAGGGCAGCCAGACTAGGTTCACCTCTGGAGGCATGCCCGGCACGCCCCCGGCTCCCCGCCAGGGCACTGACCACACCTGTGCTATTTACCAGGTACAGCAGTGAAGATGAGGTCTCCAGGCCTGGGCCTGCCACCACCTGGCAGAAGGACCCACTGGAGCCTCAGTCTTCCCATCTGTAACCCAGGACTGTGGCCAAGTGGTCACGAGCCAGCCAGCCTGGGTTTGAAGGCTGGCTCCGGGATTTACTAGCCACGTGACCCTGGGCAAGTAACTAACCCGACCTCAGTTTCCTCTTTTTTTTTTTGGCTGCACCATGCAGCAGCTTACAGGATCTTAGCTCCCTGATCGTAGATCAGACCGGGGGCCCCTGCAGTGGAAGTGTGATTCCCAACTACTGGATCATCGAGAAACTCCCAGTTTCCTCTATAGAAGCCTACTCACAGCAAGGTTCAGTATGCTGTGAGTTCTACGTTAAGGGGTGGGTGTGAGGTTAGGAGAGATAACTCACTCACAGTGCTTATCACAGTGATGCCCCTGTCAGTCCTCAGGCCATGGGAGTTGTCATCATGATTACCATCTCTGTTACCCCATCAGCTCTGGGGGGGGTGGGGTGGGGCTGGCTTTGAGCCTGCACTCTCAGGAAAGGTCTGCTGACTGGTGGACCCCAACCAAGAGGCCTCTGGAAACACAACACTGAGCCTTCAAAGTCCACATGCTCAGCCTGACACAGGAATTCCCATGGGAACTTCTGTGCAGAGGGGAGGCCAGCCTTCCCCCTTGAATGCCCCCCGGGGAGGGGAGCTCACCTCTCTCGTGAGCCACTTTGCCAGTCGCCCGGTACAAAATGAGCCCTCACCCAGCCCCTCCAGCAGAACCCCTTACCTGTCCCAGGCCGGCCCATGATGACTTCCTTTTTGGGGGCAGGATGGCTGGTATAGCTGCTGGGCACCAGGACAGGCAATAGGGCAGCGGGTGAGGGGTGGAAGGCCACCGGCTGAAAGGGTGAGGAGGCCAGGCCAAAGGTGGGCATCGGCTGGGCCACGGCAGTCGGCGCAGCTGGAGGCACAGTGATGGGTACGGGGGCTGGCAGAGGTGGGGGCAGGCCAGGCTTCCCGCTGGCCACCCCCGGGGGCACCGGGGTCTCTCGGCAGCCCCGCCCGGGTCCCCCGGCCCGGGCCTCACTGCCAGTGCCCACCTCCCCGGGGAACTTGGAGGGCAACGGCACGTCCGGGTTGCGGACGATGACGGGCGAGTCCCGCTGCACGGCAGGCACCCGGCGCACGGAGGGCCCAGGGTCCGAGGTCAGGCCGGCAGGTGGGGGCAACAGCAGCAACGGTGAGGGCTGGCGGGAGCGGGAGAAGGGCACGGCGGGCGACACAGCTCGGAAGCCGGCTGGCGTGGAGGGTGTAGGTGTGTGGGACACCGAGTCCACACCAGAGTCTAAGCTGTCGCTCTTGGGGAAGTCCGGGGCGGCTCCTCCGCCAGCTGCGCCGGGGGCCCCCAACGCCCCCGGGTGGGGCAGCAGCTCTGTCTTCCGTCGCCCAGGACTGATGGGCACAGTAAAGGTCAGGTTGGTCTGGAAGGTGGGGAGGATGCCAGAGGAATGGCGCTCTCGGGGGGCAGGTGGCGGCGGGTGGGGGCCCAGGTCTGGTGGCGTCAGCACACCCGCCTTAGGCGTGCTGGCACTCAGGTGGCGGCTGCGGACAGCGGTGCGCTGGATGACAGGCGAGGCGTTGATGGGGCTGAAGTTGGCAGGGCGGAAGCCAAAGAGCGGTGAGGGCGAGGGCGACGGGGCTGGCGAGAAGGGTGACTGTGTAGACACGGGGGAGAAGGAGGGTGTGCCCGAGCGAGAGCTGCCCAGGGACACCAGCATCACCGCCGCTTCACACTCGTCAAACTCAAAGCGAGACAGGTCGGCGGGGGCCACCAGGCGTGGACGGGAGTCTCCGCGGGCCGCCACGCTGCTGGCCTCGCTGTCACGCGACGTCTCATCCCCCCAGTCGAACTCGGTGCTGCCCTCACGGGCCGCCACGCCCGCCGGCCGCCCGGCCCCACCCGGACCGCTGTCCGCCAGGCCCTCCATCTCCTTGGTTCGCATGGACAGGTGACGGGAGCAGTAGCCCCGCCGCTGGGACTCCTTCATACAGCCGTCTCTCGAGCACAGCCGTCGCCACTGCTTGCCGTTGAACTTCTTTCGGATTCCGTTGGGCGTGCAGACCACGTCACCCTTCTTATACTTCTGCTGGGCTGCTGTCAGGGGCGTGCGGGCCCGGGCGGCCGGCGCAGCCCCCTTCTCCAGCGAGGCCACGCTGCTGCTCCGGCTGCCACCCTGGCTCCCTTCCTGGCACGGGGAGGGCTGCTCACCCGGGCGGCCTGGGCCTGCGAAGGCTGGGGACTTGGGCGGTGGTGACAGGAGCTGGGGCGGCAGTGGGAGCAGAGCCGGGGTGCCCAGCGCGGGCGGGTGCTTCTCCTCACCCTCCTCACAAGCCCCAAGGTTGCCACCGAAGCTGATCTTGGAGACCTCGGCGTCCTCAGGCTGCTTGGGGTCCAGGGCAGCAGGGCAGGGGGGAAGCGTGGCCCCGGGCTCGGCCTGCTCCTCCTCAGGGCCCGCTGGGGGCTTCCTTGGCAGGGCTTCGGGCTCCCAGGGGGGCCGCAGCAGGCGGAGGCTGGAGCGGGCCACCCACACCGCCTCCTCGGGCTCCCGGTGTGGTGGCTGAGGCGGCTGCGGCAGGGCGGCTGGGCCCAGCTGGGAGCTGGGGCCAGGGCCGAAACGGACCTTGTAGGCGGCGGGCTTGGTGGCCACCTCCACCACCACACCCTCCCGGTAGGCCGCCACACCGGGCTCCACGCAGGTACAGACCGCTGTGCCCACCACCAGCGCCCCCGGCGGGGGCGTGGCATCCAGAACCACATCTACACCCCCGCCAGGCACCCCCTCATAGAAAGTCAGGGCCCGGTCCCCGTGGAACTGCACACCCAGGTCCTGGCTTCGGCGCACCTGGCGCACCACAGCCGGCAGGAAGAGGCCGTCCCCGCGCCGAGCCAAGACTCGCTGGGACCGCAGCTGCCGCAAGTCGTAGCCCCCGCTGGTGCTGCCAGGGGGCCAGGGGCCCAGGCCACAGGCTTCGGCCGGCTCATCCTCCAGGTCGGCTGAGTGCTCACTGGCTGTGTCGGTGGAGGAGGAGCGCGTGGAGGTGGGTGGCCGTGGAGGCACCCCCAGAGCGCCGGCTTCCTCGGGGGTCCGAGCCCGCTCTTCAGGGGCACCCACCGCCCCACTGCTGCCACTGCCGGTGCCGTGCTCCTCCACATACTTCTTCTTGGGGGCGCGTGACTTGAACGTGGCCGTCTTTCGGCTGAGTGAGGGCTCCCAGCGGCCCGCCTCCCCCTCCACCTTGGGTTCTTCGGCGGGGCCTGGGGCAGGGTCGTCGGCGTGCAGCTCCGGGGGCAGCCCCTCGGCCCCCGGGCCCCGCTCGGCTTCCTCCTCCTCGCCTTCCTCAGCCTCTTCGGGCCCCGGCTGTTGCTGCTGCGCCTCATCGTCTTCCTCCTCTGGCTTGTCCCCCTCCCCAGCCCCTCGCCGCCTCAGGGCCTTGGCCCTGGTGGCTGGTGGGGACTTGCCACCGCTGCCAGAACCCGGAAGGCTGGTGCATGCCTTTTTCATGGGCTTCATCTTTTGTCCACCTGCTGGGTGAGAGGACAGACAGGGATCATTGGGAGCAACCTCAGGAACCCACCCCCAGACCCAGTGTCCCCCAAGACTTCCCACTTGCTGGGGCTACTGCCTCAACTCCATGATCCTCAAGGTCTCCTGCCTGGCTATGTTCAACTCCTATGGGCCCCTGGCCGGCACCCAGACACAGACTGGCACCCACATGCCCTGAGCTGGTTCCTTGGGAACCCTCACATACTCTGCTTTCTCTGCAAAGGACAGTAGGTGCAGGCACACACTCTGACTGCCCCAAGGGAACCACGACTAAAAGTAACAGTTCACACCTATGGAGCACTTGCCGAGCCCTGGGCTAAACTTGCCTTTATTAACCCATTGCATCCTCACTACAGCCCTAAGAGGCGGATGCTACCATCAGCCGCATTTACACGGGAGGAAATTGGGGCACAGAGAGATCAAGCCACTTGTCCACATCCATCCGGCTGGGAAATGGCAGAGCTGAGATCTGGACCCAGGTAATTTGGCCCCCGAGTCTGTGCTCCTAATAATTTCAGTGTGCTACCTGTCACATGATCCAGAGGGCACGCTTCCTTGCACTGTCACTGCTCAGAGAACACACACACTCACACACACAAATGTACAAGCACACAGTTACAGAAAGGGAGGTGACTGGGCTGCGATGTGAGCCTCTCTCTACCACCCCCACCCCAGCCCTGGGCAGCCTGGCATGGCCGGGCATTGTGGGAAGGAGTGGGTAGCTGCGAGTCCCAAGGGACAGCTGCCCACTCTGTTCTGCACATTAAGCCTGCCAGGTACAACCATCTCCCCAGATCCTGGCGGAGAACAGGCAGGGGCACGTCTGGGGCAAGAGCTCATACCCAATGCTACCACAGAGCTGTACGTTAAGCGTGCACACACACACACACACACACACACACACACACACACCACACAGTGGGACACAGGGCTACACCCCAGGGTTTCACGGTCCCTCTGGATGGGAGCCTGCTCCTCCCCCAACAGCACCCAGCATGATACCCGAAAGCCCAGCCACCCCCCTTCTGGCCTGCTTGCATCCCCACCCTGCCTGGGCTGGCTCTGGCAGGGTGGCTGAGCCAACTAGGCCCCCCTGGTCCCCAAATATGCCCTCGGACTCCAGGTGGGGGTAAGTGGGAGAAGGTCAAAGACAGCAGGACAAGCCCAGCAGGCCAACCTCACCCACTTCCTGAACAGTCATTACTGCCCGCCCCCTTTCAGGCTGCCCTGAGAAAAGAGAAGGGAAAAAACTTTACTCTAAAGTGACTAAAAGAAACTGAGAGGCCAAAAAGGGGGCCCCCGGGAGGGTTGGGGGACCCAGGACCATAAGCCAAAGAAGATCCGAGGCACCCCTGACTCAGCCTTCAGGCTCCCACGGGACCCCGACCTCATGCTCTCCCACTTGGGGCCTGCTGCTGCTTAGGAGCCTGCAGTCCCAGGCTGCCCCTTCTCTGAGCCAATCCTGGGGTCCTCTCAGGCAGAGGCTGGAGGGCCCAGGGCTTCTCACACTGGGGCAGGCACCCAAGTACCCAGGAGTTGGACAGCCACCACCACCTTCTCCCACTGACCTGCTAGACCACCATCCTGGGCACTGAGACCGGGCCCAATACAAACCTTTGCATACCCCACCCAGGGCCTACAACCACACTGCCTGGCACCCCTGGACCCTACTGCCTGGTCCAGGTTCTTCACACCAGAAACCAAGCCGCTTTCTTTCCCCTGGGGCCTACTCTCTTCCTGTCCACCCTCTCAGGATAACTCCCACCCAAGGCCCTCTTGGGCCCTCACCTCCCTCAGAATCTAAGCAGTAACTCCTGAAGCCCAGGCTGGCTGAGGCTTCTCAGGGTCTCATGTCCTCTGCTCCCATCAGGCCTCCTGACACCAGCGTCTCTGCCACTCTCTTTCCCATCCTGTCACCATCTCTATCTTCACCTCTCTCTTCGCAGGCCCTAGGCCCCCTCCTCTGTCACTCCCTCCTTGTCACCCTCATCTCTCTCTGTCACCCCCTCCTCCCAGTCACTCTCATGTCAGCCATCTCTGGACCTGTCACCTTCTCTCCCCATCACCTCTCCTTGTCACCCCCTCCAACTCTGTCCCCTCTCTCTCCCTGTCACCCTGATCTAGTCCTGTCACCCCTCCATTCCTGTTACCAATTCTCTGCCCACCACCAGCTCCTTGTCACCCTTTTTCTGTCACTCCTTCTCCCCACCACTTCCTCTACTCTGTCCCACCTTCCCACCATCCCACTCACCCCTTTTCCCCTGTACCCCTTCCCCGTCCCTGCCACCTGTCCCCTCTCGGCCCCCAGCACCCCAAAAACCCCCTGCCTGTGTCAGCCCTGGCCCCGCCCCTCACCTCGGGCTCAGCGGGGTTTCGGGGCGGGGGGCCGTGGCCCCGGCTCGGTCCGGTCCGGTCCCTCCCCGCCCCCCCTCCGGCTCTCCCTCTCGATTCTCCCTTTTTTTTTTACTCCAACACACAAAATGGTGAATGGACCTGCAACAGCTGGAGCAGTCAGCCAATCAGCGGCCACAACCCCGCTGACCGGCGCCGTCCTAGGCCAATAGATACTCAGAGCCTGGTCGGCTCCGCCTCTCAATGACGAGCGACGCTTGCCACAGCCAATCGTGCCCACCCGGCAGCGCGAGGGGGAGGGGCCAAGGTCCAAGATCGGCCTCCCTCTGGGACCGACACCAACCTGAGCCTACGATCGCCCGATCAGCCTAGGGTCCTGCCCTACAACAAGTGATGGACATCAACGTTGACCAATCGTAGTCCGTCTTAGTTTAGAATGACGAATACAGTACCCAGCCGTCTTGCACTCTATGCCGGAACCCAGCCTCTATGAAGGACAGTAGCCAGTGAACTACAAGAAGGCGGGGCTAAGGGACAGGCTCTCCAATGAGCAGGCTTAGAAGGCGTGGCCTAAGCATTTGTTGACCGGCTTGTCGCAATTCCTGCTGGGAATGGTAGTCTTCTTACGTCTCTGGCCCATAGTCGACAATACATGGCAGACTACAACTCCCATGTGACAGAGTGACTGGAGCTCTGAAGAACCCGTGCGAGGAGAAAAAGTCGAAAGGGCAGTTCCTCGTGAGTCTCACTGGACGCCAGGAGCATGTTAGACCCAGGGCCCCGACTCACCCAGATTCCCGGCTCTGGCGTCGCTGCTGGCTCCTCTCAGTGGCGGCGGTAGCGGCACAAGGGGGAGGTGCGAGGAGCAACCAACCGCCACCCTCGAGCCCCGTAGCCAATCAGCAGCAGTTGGGGCGGTGCAATGACCTCACCGGGTTCTACTCTCTTACCCCTCCCCCACGTGGTTGTTGCTGCCGGTAGCTGGGAGTAGGGAAGTTTGGAGGGGGAGGGGAGGAGAATAAGTGATGTCACCTTTCCCCCGTTTGATTGGCTGCCGGGTAGCCGCAACTACAACCAATCAACAGTCTCAGAAAGTCTGGCGCGGCCCCGCGGAAAGCCCTGTTGCCATCGGGAGGGTAGAGAACTAGCACTTGTATGGTAGCGCGCGCTGCGGAGTTGTCTCCGCGCGTGGCCTGGGGCTTGGTGACCCTGGGGACAGGCCACCTTCCCCAAGACTTTGACATTTAGGGCGGCTTAGTTTTCTGATAGCCCCCCCTGGGCATGGGGTGAGAGGAAGGCTTGAGATGGGGAAATACAGCACTTCATGGAGCATCACACTGCATTCCGTGAAGAGCTTACACTTTGTAGGTGTTCACACCTGGTGGCGGGGAGCGCATCACACTGGGGTTGGGAAGAGAGGGATATGCCCTGTTGGTGGTAGATTCCTGCTGCCCAGATACGGGATTCACACCAGGTGTGAAGATAATACACCCAGACTATTGCAGGGCCATATGCCTGTAACATTCACACTGCAAGTGAGAGAGTATATTGTGACATGGTCAGTTCACTTTGAGCTATAAGGAAATCGCAGTTGTCCAATGGGATTCACTGAGTATGAAGGGGATTGACATTATCCATGAGGTTCACATTATCAACTGTCCACAGATTTGCCTTGAGAGTGGCAGTGTCTGCAAGAAGTTCACACTGGGAAAGAATCTTATACTATTTCTTATGCTATTATATTACAGGGCTTCCCAGGTGGCTCACTGGTAAAGGATCCACCTGCCAATGCAGGAGATATGAGTTCAGTCCGTGGGTCAGGAAGATTCCCCTGGAGAAGGGAATGGCAATCCACTCCAGTATTCTTGGAATATCCCACGAACAGAGGAGCCTGGTGGGCTACAGTCCATGGGGCCGCAAGGAGTCAGAGGCAGCTTAGCAACTGAGCACATTATATTATGAATTATACTACTTTATACTGTCATATTATTACTGCAATTTTAATAGCATTCTAAAAGAGAGTTTGCATTCCATATTAAGTGGGCCCATACTGAGTAGGCCCATATTGAGTGGGCCCTGAGTTGAGGGAAATTTTACAGAGCTGTTTATACTGTGCCCATAGGGTAGACATTAGTTCAATTCAATAGCTCAGTTGTGTCCGACTCTTTGCGACCCCATGAACCACAGCACACCAGGCCTCCCTGTCCATCACCAACTCCCGGAGTCCACCCAAATTCATGTCCATTGAGTCAGTGAGGCCATCCAACCATCTCATCCTCTGTCGTCCCCTTCTCCTCCTGCCCTCAATCTTTCCCAGCATCAGGGTCTTTTCCAATGAGTCAGCTCTTTGCATGAGGTGGCCACAAAGTATTGGAGTTTCAGCTTCAACATCAGTCCTTGCAATGAACACCCAAGACTGATCTCCTTTAGGATGGACTGGTTGGATCTCTTTGCAGTCCAAGGGACTCTCAAGAATCTTATCCAACACCACAGTTCAAAAGCATCAATTCTTCGGTGCTCAGCTTTCTTTCTAGTCCAACTCTCACATCCATACATGACCACTGGAAAAACCATAGCCTTGACTAGGTGGACCTTTGTTGACAAAGTAATGTCTCTGTTTTTTAATATGCTGTCTAGGTTGGTCATAACTTTTATCCAAGGAGTAAACATCTTTTAATTTCATGGCTGAAATCACCATCTGCAGTGATTTTGGAGCCCAAAAAATAAAGTCAGCCACTGTTTCCACTGTTTCCCCATCTATTTGTCATGAAGTGATGGGACCAGATGCCATGATCTTAGTTTTCTGAATGTTGAGCTTTAAGCCAACTCTTTCATTCTCCTCTTTCACTTTCATCAAGAGGCTCTTTAGTTCTTCTTCACTTTCTGCCAGAAGGGTGGTGTCACCTACATATCTGAGTATGGGTGGGTCTGAAGAAAGTTTATATTCATCAGAGAGTTCCCACAGCCCATTTAGGTAGACCCTTGGAAAATGGTTCATGCTGTCCCACAAGGGTTCACAGCAGCCACAGAAAGTTCCCCATGCTTACTGATGTTCACTGTCTGTGTTAACTTTGTCACAGATATGAAAGAGATTAAGTATACTGTCCATGGGGAGGTGCATATTGGGCCAAAGTTCACATAGCCCATGGGAGCTTATGTGGTGTTGGGGAGGAGAGGATTTCCATTGATTGGGACGGTCTTTCATGCTCCACAGTCAGTTTGCATCAGGCATAAGGGAGAATTAGACTCAATGAGATATGCAGTCTCCACAAAGAAATTCACCCTGCCTAGGGAGCACAATGCTACAGTGACAGGGGTTCTCTCCTGCCCAGGCTTCCCAGGTGGCTCAATGGTGAAGAACCCACTTGCAGGAGATGTATGTTCCATCCCTGGGTCAGGAAGATCCCCTGGAAAGAAGAAGAAAATGACAATCCACTCCAGTATTCTTGCTGGGAAAATTCCATGGATGGAGGAGCCTGGTGGGCTACAGTCCATGGGGCCACAAAGAGTTGGAAAGGACTCAGCATCTACATAACAACATCAACTGTCTGTGCAAGATGGTCTCCGAATGTGGTGTGTTTTTAATGTCCACAGAGGAACCCCCACTGCTTATTCTAGTTACACCACGCATAGAGGAGACCTGTCTGTGGCAGTTCACACAGTCCAAGGCCTATTTCAAATGTCCCCAGAAGAATTACAGAAAATGTAGTTAACTTAGTTACACAGTTCATCAAAATTCCACTGTCATGTGGAGCTGGGGGGAGTGGTGCTACAGTAAGTGGGATAACACAGGCTTAGCCAGGTTGCTCAGGGTGGAACCGAGCTGGGCTTCTTCCCAGCTGTATGACCTTGGGCAAGTCATGAATCCCTTTGTGCCTCACTGTCTACATCTGTAACGGGATTTTTTTTTTTTTTTCAATCCTATGGCATAGGGTTGTTACGAAAATGTAAAGAATTCAGATGTGCAAAGCTGAAACTAAAACCTAGTGCAGCCAAATAAGTATTTAAAAAGGGGGGGGGGGGGATGTGCAAAGCATTTTTTTGTCTCCTCGTGTCTTTTGAGGGTAAATCCTCAGAAATGTCAAGTATTGGACTTCCCTGGTGGTGCAGTGGCTGAGAATCCACCTGCCAATACAGGGGATGTGGAATCAATCCCTGGTCCGGGAAGATTTCATATGTTGGAAGATTCCGCAGGCTGTGGGGTGCCACAGCTACTGAACCATGTGCTGCATCTCCTGAAGCCCGTGGGCTTAGAACCTGTGCTCCAACGCCGCAAGAGAAGCCACCACAATGAGAAGCCTATACTTCACATGGAAGAGTGGGCCCTGCTCACAGCAACTGAAGAAAGCCTGTGCACAGCAATGAAGACCCAGCCCAACCAGACATTAATTAATTAATTTTAATCATGTTAACTACTGTGGTGATTATTATTATTCAGAAGGAATTTATCACTACCTGAAGATTTTATGCTGTCACAACCTTACTGGTAACCTTGTCCATAGTTTGTACGTGTTGTGGTGGTGCTGTGGTAGTGCTTTTTGAAAGAATTCCGGAGTGCAGCATATCTGTGGGGCATTTATCAATCCATCAGGAGGCATTATGGTCTAGTGCTTGAGGTCCCTTTGTAACGATTTTTAGCTGTGTAGCCTTGGGCCTGGAACCTCTCTCAAGTCTCACTCTCTTAATGTGAAAAAATGGGAATCATTCAAGTATCTATCTCATTGAGTTGAGCTGAGGATGAAATGAGATGGTGAGTCTAGGGCCTTGCGTATAGTAAGTGCTCAGTAAATGGGAGCGGTGATTTTTATGTGCTCTGTGCTGCACTAGACCCTGGGAATCCCGGCTTTTCAGGAATTCACTGGGGACTTCCCTGGTGGTTCAGTGGCTAAGACTCCATGCTCCCAATGCAGGGGGCCCAGGGTTCAATCCCTGATCAGGGAACTAGATCCCACATGTGCATCCTGCAACTAAAGATTCCACATGCCATAACTAAAAAAAGATCCCACATGCTGCAACTAAGACTGGTGCAGCGAAATAAATTTTTTTAAAAAGAATTCATCATTTCTTGGCCTTTATTTGGGGCCTATTCTCGGTGATGAGTTACACCACACCTTAGGGAGTCATACTGTCAACACAAGTCATAACACCTTGTGTTGAAGGGGAGTTGGGCAAATTTTATTAGAGAGTTAAGACTTTCAGGCTTGGGAGGATATGTGAAATTGTATGAAAATTACAAGAGCTTCCAAGGGGGCACAGGTGTAAAGACTCCACCTGCTAATGCAGGAGACACAAGAGACATGGGTTTGATCCCTAGGTTGGGAAGATCCCCTGGAAGAGGAAATGGCAACTCCAATATCCTTGCCTGGAGAATCCCACGGACAGAGGAACCTGGCAGCTATAGTCCACTGGAGTCACAACGAGTCAGACACAACCGAGCAACTGAACACATGTGCACATGCATGAAAATTACAAAAGCCCAGAGGGGTTTTTAAATGTTAATAGTCTTTCAACTTTATTGAACTTTTTTAAAGAACTATTATCAGTTAGATTTAAGTTCAGACACAAGCAATAGACATCCAAACAACAGTGGCTCACACAAAATAGAGAGGTGTTTTTCTCTTCCCTCTGAAGAGATTGAATCACCTTGTTGTCTGTTCAGTCACACTTAGTTCTTCTTACCTCAGTGGCTGCTGAAGCTCTTGCCATTGGCTCTGAGTTCCAAGCAGGGATATGGGACATAGGGGGTTGACACTGAGTCTTTTAACAGCTTTTGTGGAAGCCCCACTCTATCCATATGTCTTATATTTTATTTGCCAGATGTATTTGGCCACCTCTATTTGAGCCCAGAGTGTTTGAATGGAATAGGGAGTTTCTACCTGTCTCTGGGAAAGGGTTACATTATCCATGATTTGGTAAGACCGACAGTGATGGGACTTCCCTGGTGGTTCAGTGGCTAAGATTTAGTGCTCCCAATGCAGGGGACCATATTCAATCCCTGGCCGGGGAACTAGATCCTGCATGCTGCGACTAAAAATCTCACATACCTCAATGAAAATCAAAGATTCCACATGCTACAACTAAGACCCCGCAGAGCCAAATACATAAATATGTTATTTATTTTTTTTTACATAAATATGTTTTAAAAACCTGATAGTGACATTGGTTTACTGCACATATTGGTTGTGTGTGTCAGTCACTCAGTCATGTCTGACTCTTTGCCACCTGCCAGGCTCCTCTGTCCTTGGGATTTTTTCAGGCAAGAATACTAAAATGGGCAGCCATTCCCTTTTCCAGGGGATCTTCCCGACCCAGGGATTGAACCCGGGTCTCCTGCGTTACAGGCACATTCTTTACCATCTGAGCTACCAGGGTTGAGGCTACACTGTCCACAGAGTGGTTCGCCTGAGCCATGGCATTGTCTATGTGGGGACACGTGGTAGGTTACACTGCTATGTAGTATGGTAGGTTACACATATTATGGGGCCACGCTGTTCACGTGAAGACTCCCACTGCTGCTTGAGGTGACCCAGTTTACATGCTTACCTGCACCATAGATGTGAGGTTTACCCCGGGCTGGGAACTGACCCGACTGCTAGAGGAATTCACACAATGTTAAGCAAGTTATGCTGCCTCTGTGGCAGAGCACACTGAAGAGGGAACAAGTCATTTGTACGGAGTGCACCTGGTTTATTTGCTTTCTCACCATCTGTGTGGGGTTCATACTGTTTATGAGGGTTATACTGTCTCTGTGGGGTTTATACCATTTACGTGGGTTGCCCTGCTATATGGGTCCACCCGGTTTACAAAGTTTGAATGGTGCTCAGATCACTTTATGAAGGTGAGCATATCTGGACAAGGCTAATAAGGGCCATGCTGTTTAAACTGGAAATCATACTGTGTTTGAGCATTACAATGTTTATTGGGGCTCTATACTGTCCACGCAAGAGTCATACTGTATATGGGTTTTACATCCGTCACAGACACTCTGTATGGGTTCTGACTGTCACCTTATCCAGCTGTTTTCAAACTCAATTCACTTCAGCAAGTACATATTACCAGCCTACTCTATGACTACAGCCTACGCCATCTATGGCTACAGCCTACTCTTTAACAGTGACCACAGCCATGAAATTAACAGATGCTTGCTCCTTGGAAGGAAAGCTATGACAAGCCAAGACAGTGTGTTAAAAAGCAGAGACATCACTTTGCCGACAAAGGTCTGTATAGTTAAAGCTATGGTTTTTCCAGTAGTCATGTACAGATGTGAGCGTTGGATCATAAAGAAGGCTGAGTGCCAAAGATTTGATGCTTTTGAATTGTGGTGTTGGAGAAGACTCCTGAGAGTCCCTTGGACAGCTAGATCAAACCAGTCCTTTCTAAAGGAAATCAACTCTGAATATTCATTGGAAGGATTGATGCTGAAGCTGGAGCTGTAACACTTTGGCCAGCTGATGCGAAGAGCTGACTCATTGGAAAAGACCCTGATGCTGGGAAATATTGAAGGCAGGAGGAGAAGGGGACAGCAGAGGATGAGATGATTAGACAGCATCACCAACTCAATGGACATTAATTTGAGCAAACTCCAGGACACGGTGGAGGACAGAGGAGCCTGATCTGCTATAGTCTATGAGGTCGCAAAGAGTTAGACATGACTTGGCGACTTAATAACAGCTCTATGACTGACCCTGTTCTAGGCACTGGGTTAAGATTTCGTGCTTCCCATACAGGGGGGTGTGTGCGTTGATCCCTGGTCGGGGAAATAAGATCTCACATGCTGGATGGCACAGCAAAAATATAAAAGGAATCCACAGGATCTAGAAAGGGGCTTCCAATATAATAGTGGTCAGGGACTTCCCTGGAAGTCTAGTGGTTGAGAATCCATGCTTCCACTGCAGGGGGAGTGGGTTCAATCCCTTGTGGGAGAACTGGGATCTTGCATGCCACACAGTGTGGCCAAAGTATATAGATATACATATAGGTATATATCTGGGCTTCCCAGGTGGCGCTAGTGGTAAAGAATCTGTCTGCCAATGCAGGAGATGCAAGAGGCGCAGATTCAATCCTTGGGTCAGGAAGATCCTCTGGAGTAGGAAGTAGCAACCCACTTCAGTATTCTTGCCTGGAAAAATCCCATGGACAGAGAAGCCCAGTGGGCCAGTCCCTGGGGTCACAAAGTGGGACACAACTGAGTACACACAGACAGGTAATTATACATCTATATCTACATAGTGGTCAGGCATAGTACTGGGAAGATGGTGTTTGTTTTTTAATATTTTTAGTTTTATTTTAAAATTTTTGGCCATGCTGCATGACTTGCAGGATCCTAGTTCCCTGACTCGCCCTCAGCGTTGAAAGCTCAGAGTCCTAAACACTGGACCACCAGGGAACTCTTGAGAAGGTGGTTTTGTCATAGAAACCTGAAGGGAATGAGGGACAGAGCTATGCAGACTTCTGGTGGAAAAGCCTTCAAGGCAGATAGAACAGCATGGGCAAAATCCCTGAGGGAGGAATATGCCTGGCAAATTCAAGAAATAGCAAAGAGGCTGGAGTGCACTTGGAGGAAAAATGAAGGGGGGAAGGTGGGAAGTGAGGTCAGGAAGGAAAAAGGGCATCGCAGGCAAGGAGTTGTTAAAGCCTCCCAGGGAGTGGAGGGGCTGATGGAGGGTTTGGGGCAGTGAAGGGGTGTCATTTGGTTGACTGGAGCACTTCCAAGCCGGTGGAGCACAGACTATGGGGATGAGGCAGCAGGGAGGCCAGTGAGGAGGCACCAGACAAGGGCGATGGTGGGGGATGTGTGTGGGGGGAGGGGGACTGAGTCTGAAAAAGCTGAAGGAAGACCTGATGGGAGGAGTTCCCTTCAGACTGGATGTCAGAGAAGAGAAAGGAGTCAACGATGATCCGAGGTATTCTACCTGTGCAACCAGGAAAATGGAGCTGCAATTTCCAGAGACGGGGAAGACTGGGGGCAGGGTCACTTTGGGAGCACTCTAAGAGACTTGGAAAACTTGAGAAATCTAAATGGAGACACCGGTGAGGTGGTTCAGTGTGTGAGATTGGAGTTTGGGGTAGAGTCCTGAGATGGAGACAGAAATTTGGGTGTAATCAGCATAGTATATGGTGTATAAGACCATGGGCCTGGTGGAGATTGTCAAAGGAATGTGTGTAGATGGAGAAGAGAAGAGGACCTAGGACTGAGTCCTTGAGTCCTTCAGCATTTCAAATCAGAGAGACCAGCAAGGGTGATAATCTAACGGGGTTACATTTTCTGTTTGTCAATGGTTACACAGTTTAGGTGGCTTCACTGTCTAAATCAGGGGTCTCCTACCTCTGGGATCTGTCTAATGCCTGATGATCTGGGAGCTGATGTAATAATCACAGAAATAAAGTGCCCAATAAATGTAATGCACTTTTTATTTTTTTAGTTCTATCAGTTTATTGCTACCAACCCATCTCCCTCCACCCTCGTGCACACATGCTCAGTCATGTACCCCCATGGACTGCAGCCCGCCAGGCTCCTCTGTCCATGGACTTTTCCAGGCAAGAATACTGGAGTGGGTTGCCATTCCTTCTCCATGTAATGCGCTTGAATCATTCTGAAACCACCCCCCTCACCCCCATCCATGGAAAAAAATTGTCTTCCATGAAACCCGTCCCTGGTGCCAAAAAGGTTGGGGACCGCTGCTCTAAACAGTGTGGGTGAATCCCACTATTTCTAAGGGAACGACAGTGTTCATAGAGTAGTAGTGGTTCATCGCTGTTCATATAGGTGATGGGCGGGTGATGATTATGATTTTTACCATCCACACGGTTTCCTTTCTAGGCATGACTCTGTGAAGAGTTGTGACTTCTATAGGGGTAGGTTCTGTCCATGCCTTTGCCTGACAACAACAGGATAATTGTTTTATCTGTGTCAGGACAGTAAACTGGAACAAGAACAACTAAGTCCATGGCAATGAGGGGGGGCTCTCCTCACTGTCCAGACAGAGGTGTTTTCTCCACGGAGTGTTACACTGTTCATCCCAGGCACCTCTGAGGTCTGGGAGAGGCTGTGCTTTTTACCAGCCTCAGGAGCATTTGTGAAGGCTTTCTGGGGAGAGTGGGGGCGGGTTGGATTCTTGCCCACTGGAGTTCACATGGTCTTGGTTGCATAGTATGTCTTCAAGGATTGACCAGTGGTGAGAGTTCTCATCACAAGTTCACAACCTCTGGGTGTTTTACACAGTCATTTTGGGGTTCACCATTCCTGGGGGTGGTTTCCAGTGTTCACAAGGCAACTGAACTATCCAACACGGTCCACACTTCCATGGTGCAGTCATGTTATAATATCTGTGGACACATCATTTTCACCAGCGGTTCCCATTCTCTGTGGATGGTTGAAAGTCTCCCCTGAGGCACGCCCACCATCCATGACTGTGTTTCACAGAAACTGTGGGATTGAATTATCCAGCTGAGTCAGGGTAGAATTCTGCCATTAACAGGCAATTTTTCACTGTCCATGCTTGCATGTTTGCTGCCTACAGTTGGAATCTCTAGGCTTACATTGTCCACAGGTTATGCTGATCACTTCTGCTAATGATCACCAGTATTTATTGCCTACTTATCTCAAATCTCTGATTTCTCATAACAACCTAATCATTAATATCCCCATTTTACAGATGATGAAGCTGAGGCTTAAAAAGATCAATTCACTTGCTCTATACAATCTCACTCACATACAGAAAATTGCAGTTTGGGTTGCCACCCTGGTCTCTGTCTTCTGGTGGCAGTATAGAGGTCACTGAGGTTGTAGTATGGATCTATTTTAAACTTGGCATCATCTTTTTCTGAGGGGTGGGGCAGTAAAAGACATAATAAACTATACTGGTTAAGGGTGGTGATTTTGAATTGGATAGACTGGATTTGAACCCTGTTTCTGACAGTTATTGAGCCTTGCTTTATTAATCTGTAAATGGGGATAACAATAGGAATTCCCTTCTTTGGGGTTTTGTGAGGCTTCAATGAGAAGATGTCCAGACAATGCTTGGCCCAGCGCCTGGCACATCATGAGCACTAGCAATTCGGGAGCTGTTATGATAACAATGATGATGGTTATTATTGCTGGACCACACTGCTCCCAGAGGGTTACAATATCCGTGGGGGAGCTGCACTGTCCGTAGGCAAGGTTACATAATTCCCCAAGGGGGTGATGCTTCCTGGGAGGCCTTGGTCTCCCCAAGGAAGAGGCCTGAGACCTCTGAGGCACTGCTTAGGGACTGCCCTAAGGCCTCTAGGAACCCACCAACAGAGGGTGGGCTTGAAGCCCTAAGCACCCAGAGCCTAACCCTTCAGGACTTCCCTCTCTGTAGCCTGTTCACTGCTCCCTATCTTTTTGGTTTCACTCTCTCTGAGCATCTCCTCCCCACCCCCCTTCCTCTCCTTTGGTACCTCAGAGTCTTCTCTGAGATTGTTTCCAGGATCAGCCTGTGAATGTAACTGCTATTTGCCCTCTGCTGTTGGCCATCTGATCATTGCTGATTTCCTGTTTCCCGAAGCCTCAGGCTCCATCCATTCCTCCCAGCTGCAGAGAACAGACTTAACACATCCCTACGCACTGGCTTTCATCCTTAAGCCCTGCCTTCCTCTCTCCTGGCGACCCCCTAGTGTCCCGTGGGAACACATTTGTTCAGACTTTGGTCACCCCCTCGCATCCTGGCTCCACCCCCGGAACCCCCCTGCCCTGGAGGTGGAAGTGGGGGTACCTCCGGCGCCAGCCGTGTTCCCAAGACAGCTGCAGTCTGGGGATGGGGGGGGCGGCTCTTGCGTGCTTTCTCTCTGGTCACTTCCTCCCCAGATGGGACTGGGGCTATCTGGAAGGCCAAGACCCTATCCCTGGAGGAGCGGAGGAGGCATCCGCCTCCCCATTTCCGACGCTGGGAAATGCTTCCCACCCATTCCACCCCGCCCCTGGACAGCTGCCCCCAGTCAGGCTCAGGATTGGGGGGGGGCACATGGTAAGGTCAGCCTGGGAAATGTTGTGGTCTGGATCATCCTCTCAGGTCTTGACCCGACCCCCCCTCACCCCCCGCAGAGAAAGTTCTGCCTCTTCCGAAAAGGTCCATAGTCCTCACAAAAGTTTCTGACACTTAGCATAAGGTACCCCCAAACCCCTCTTACAGGTTTCCAAAGAAAATGTGGACCCCGCAGTGGGCAGGAGAGGAGGAGGAGGGGCGGCAGGTCGCGGATCCTGAGGACTTAAAGTTATCTTCAGACTTGGCGCCTCAGAGAAAGGTCATGACCCCCAGGACCCCATCCTATCCCAGCCCCTCCTTCTCTCCTCCCCCGTCGCGCGGCCCCTTTAAGCCTAGAGCCGGCCGGTCCTCAGTGGCTGCGCGCCGGCGTGTGTGTGTGTGTGTGTGTGTATGTGTGTGTGTGCGCGCGCGCGTGTGTATGTATGTGTGCCTGTGTGTGTCTGTGTGAGTGCGCGGGGAGGGGGCGGGCACAGTGTCTCCATGGCGACGCGGCGGTGACGTCGCCGGCCGGGGGGCGTGGGCGTCCCGGCCCCGGAGTGCGATATTAACCCGGGAGGCGGCGGCGGGGAGGGGAGAGGCTCTGAGAGGCGAGGCCGGGTGAATCGGCGAGGGCGGCCCGACGTGCTCGGGACGGGACGGGGCAGCGCGGGCGCCGGGAGCTGCGGCCCGGAGTCGGGGCGCCTCGCCCCGGGCCCCCCAGCATGAAGACCCCGGCGGACACAGGTGGGGGCGGGGGCAGCACGTGTGGGGGAGACTTGTTGCCCCGGGAAACCAGGCGGAGAAACTTTGGGGGGCTGAAGGGTTCTGGGGGAGCCCGAGTGATCCCCAGTTGCGGGGGACCCCCAAGCACTCGAGACCTGTTGCTTCTTGCGGTGCGAGCGGGGGTGTGCACCGGGCCCCCAATTCCTGGTTCTGGACGCAGTGGTTGGGTGCTGCGAATCCTGGTTCTTTCCTTGCCTGGACCTCAAAACCTGGGCTCTCCCTGACACCCGGGATCACGGGGGTGGCTGGGTTCCTCCCAGCCGCTCTGTCACGTTGCACTCTGGGGGCCGGGACGTGTGCGGGGTGTGTGTGGGGGGGGCGCTGTCCACAGGGCCCGCTATTCCCGGTTCGGCGCTGCACGGTCCGGCCCGTGACCTTCACCGCGATGCGTGCCCCGCACCGGCTTAGAGGGGGATACGGGATGGCCTCGAGGAGGAGGGCGTGAGTGGGGAGCCCGGGACTCGGGGTCCAGGCTGCACCGCCCCTCCCCCGCCCGTCTCCGCCGGCTCCTCGCTCCCCCGCCCGCGCCGAGTCGCAAAGTTCCAAAGCGCAGCCCGAACGTTCGAAAAAGGAACTTTTTGTTTCCGACCTTAGAACGCGCGGCTTTAAGGTCGCTCCGGAGAGACCTGGGAACCCTCCTCCCTCGCCGCCGGGGACCTGGGGTTGAGGAGGGTGGGGAAGGTGGGGGGGACGCGGAGGCTCCCCCCCTCGCCCCCCCTCCCTCATCCAGCCCTTCTCTTTCAACCGGCCGTCTCTTCCCTCCGCCCCCCTCTTCCCCGCCAACTTGCTCCTCCTTAAGGGACCAAGGTTCCCCTCCCCCTCCCTCGGTCGGCGGGCGGGGGGCAGCAGGATTAACCCCCCCCCCCCCCCACTCGGACTTTCCCCCTTCCCCTCCCCCGCCGCCCCCGGGCTCTCGCAGGCTGGACTTTGCGCCCGGGCGCGCTGGGGGAGGGGTCCCAGCCGCCCCCTGCCCGTCTACCCCGTCGGAATCCGGCCCGGGGCGGGGACGGGGGAGGGGGAAGGGGGCCGGGCGCCGCTGTTCAAACTTGTTTCCTTCCCCCGGCGGCGGCCGCGGCTAGGGCTCCTGTGTGCGGGTGTGTGCCCCGACCGGCCCACCCACCCCGCCCCCCCTCGCTGGGCGGGTGGGGGCGGCTCTTAAAGGGCTCCGAGCCGGGCTCCGGCGCCTGGGGATTGGGGGCCGAGGAGGGGGCTGGGTGTAGGCAGGGGCTCGGAGTGCAGTAGGGTCAGTCACGTGCGTCCCACATACTCTCTGGCTCCCAAAGGCTCCAGGGCCGCTGGGCCTCGGGGGCAGCCGGAGCCTCCCCTCGCCGGAGGAGGGGGCCGAGGGACCCAGACAACCCCGCCTCATCTTCGCTCCCTGCTACGGGCCTTCGCCTGGTGGGACCGGCTGGGCCGCTCCCCTATCCCAGTCTTGGGGCCGCGCCGTGTGTGGGTTCTCTGGCTGGGGGAAGGGGCGGGAGCCTTTTCTGGCCTCCCGATGGGTCCATGGGTCCATCTGACTCCTGGCTGGCCGCTGCGCGCCCCTCCATCCGATCCTCCATCCCGGCCCCTCTCTCCTCTGCCGCGGCTGTTTCCCACTTCCTGTTTTCTTCCCGGCCCTGGCGCCACCGAGGGCTGCCTGGAGTGGGGGAGGTGGTGGGGCCCCCCAGGAGGCCGGCGTGTTCTTCCTCTACCACTGCCCCTCCCTTCCGACCCCCATAGTCCTTTCGAAAAAAGTTTGGGCAGTTAAGGTGAATTTGAGGGGTACCCGAGAATTCTGCCCCCCCCCCCCCCCCCGCAGGTTTCCACAGTCTGTCTGGGAGATTCCCTACCCCGCCTATGTGGGATCCAGGTGTGTCTTCTGGGACCCCGCCATCCCAGCCCTTCCCGTCTGCTGCCTCTTCTCCACCCTGTCTGCCAACGTCCTCAGCTCTTCTCTCAGTGTCCGCTGCTCTGTCTCTGCCTCACTGTCCCCCCCCACCCCCCACCGCCCCTGTGCTCCAGAGGTCCTGCATCCCCAGGCTTTCTTGGTGTAGGCCGGGTGGTTCCCTGTTTTAAGCACGTGGACTCATACACAACACACACTCACACATGCTCCCCTTGCCCGTGCCTGGCTCCTGGCTCCAGAGCCTGGGGAACAGAGCCCCATTGAGACACCCTGACGTCACCCCCCATCTTCCTTCTCCCCCCAAAGCTGGGAACAGGCCCTCATGTATGCCGTGTCCGATGAGGAAAGCTGGCTTTGGGGTTGGCCTGGGAATGGGGAGGGTCGCTGCCATGAGTGGGAGCCAGAGTTCTGGCCCAGGAGCGAGGTTGTTCAGGGAGGGGGCTTAACTAAGGGGGCCTGGGTCAGCCCCCGGAATGCAGCTTGAGGCCTTTCCAGAGCCCCCCACCTCCCTTCTGAGTTCCCTTTGTGTTGCATGTAGTCTCTCTCACTCCTTCTCTTCTGCAAAGTTTATTTTTAGCCTCCTGCTCCCCCGCTCCCAGGACTGTCGCTGCACACACGTTGCCTGGTTACCGGGACAAGGAGGCTGGGGCGGGTGGGCTGGGAAGGGTGGCTTTAATTTTGGGGGGAGGGTGGAAATCAGTACACCCTCCCAACCCTAGACTGATGTCTCAGGGGCTTCGGCCCCCACCCCGAGTCCAAGAGCCAAATTGGGGCTTGTTGGGGGTGGGGGCGGGGGTGTAAAGCTTGGTGCCATGAAGGGAGACAGGAGTTTTTTGGAGAAGGTTGGTGGATACATGAAGCGGGCGGTCTCTTGGGTTCCCAAGAGCCTCTGGGCCCTGAACAAGACCGTCAGACCTGGGTTCTCTAGCAGGGTGAGGATCAAGGGGTGAACACCTGGATTCTCAAGAGAGGGATGGGGCTGTGGATGCTGGGGTCTGTGGAAGGTGCTGTCAGGGCCTGTCACTTGTGAATGGAGCAGGAACTGCCGGTACAGGACCCTGAGTCTGTGACACCCTGAGGTCATATGGTCATATCCCTGGAGCCCTGAGGGACTGACTGGAGGCTGGGATTTCTGAATGGGGCAGGGACCAGGTGGGGAATGCTGGCCATCCCAGTCTGCCCAAGGCCAGGGGTCAGGGATTAGAGTCAACTCTGATTTAGAGGGAGTGGTCCCTTTGGCACCAGGAGCTGCTGATCCCTGGCGTCCCCATGGGGAAGGCTCCCCTGTTGGATTCCAGACTTGGGTGGGGACTTTCAGGGAGGTTCCATGTTGCCTCAGGTTGGGTTGGTACCTGCTTCAGCTGGGGTTTGAGCCAGGACCATGGGAAGAAGGCTGACCCTTGCAGCCTGACTGGGACTTGGGACCCGCCCATCCTTAGCTGTCCACCTTGGCCTTCTCCCTCTAGTGGCACCAGGGCTCCTGTCCTGCCTCCCCCCGCTTCTTCTCTTCCTCCCTTTTCCCTCCTCCCACCCCTCCATTACCGGCTGCCTAGTGCTGAATTATTGATGGCCCCTGATTACCCGGGGGTTTGGGAAATGACAACAACCGCAGCCCCCCCTAACTCCCCCCCCATCAGGCTGCCCACCCCCTCTAGGGACCAACCAGCCCACCACCAACCTCTACCCAAGGTTAATGCTGGGGGCGGGTAGGTAGGTGGGCAGGGAAGACGCTGAAGATGAGAAGGCAGAAGGGGGAACGGGTTGCAGCGAGCGATGCCTGTTCAGTGTTGAGGCCCTCCAGCCAGGTTGGGTCCATGTGCCCGGGTCTGGGTAGGGCAGTGCAGCACAGAGGGTCCTGGGCTTGATGGGGGGGCGCTCTCTCAGACAGTCTGGGTTTCACTCTCCAGGGAAGACAGAAGCCTCTGTGTGTGCAAGCGCTGACCTCATCGTCAACCAGCCACCCCACCCCTCCTGGTCCTTTTAAGAAAAAAAAAAAAAGCCTTCTCTTGGGGGCCTAGGGTGGGAGTAAGGGCTCCGGTAGATCTTGGGAGGGAAACAGTGTATGTTCCTAGGAGGGGAACAGAGGAGGTGGTGGGGGCAGGGGGTGTGGTAATGACTGACCCTGAATGGGAGTGAGGGTGGGCTGGGGGTGGCTAGCCCCAACCCGTCTGGCCACGTGTGCCCCTTCCTGCTCCTCCCCCACTGGCAGCCCTGCCCGCCGGCCTGGCTTGGTGCCTGGCCCCCTGGCACTGGCCCCGGGACCCGCCGCCGACGGTTTCCTGTTTCTCCCGGTGTCGCTGGAGCAGGCTCCAGCTTCCCCTCCCCCCAGCTCCTGTCTAGCCCCCCTCACACACACAGACACACACTGTCTCCCTCTAACCAGGTCTTGGCTTGGCAGAGGGGAGACGGGTTTCCCCATGGTAAGGGCGGGGCTAGGAGGTGGACCCTGGGATGGGCCCCAGGGCCCCGGACTTGGCGCCCTGACCCAGGGCCGCTCCCCTGCCTCCCGTCCCCAGGCTTTGCCTTCCCGGATTGGGCCTACAAGCCAGAGTCATCCCCCGGCTCCAGGCAGATCCAGCTGTGGCACTTTATCTTGGAGCTGCTGCGGAAGGAGGAGTACCAGGGTGTCATCGCCTGGCAGGGGGACTACGGAGAGTTTGTCATCAAGGACCCCGATGAGGTGGCTCGGCTCTGGGGGGTCCGCAAGTGCAAGCCCCAGATGAACTATGACAAGCTGAGCCGGGCTCTGCGGTGAGGAGGGCAGAGGCCCCAGGGCAGACGTGGACAGCTCCCCCACACACACCGGTTGGGAGCCCCCTGGCCCGTGGGAATAGGCATTGGGTTTGACTCTGGCTGTGCCACATGGTAGCTGTGTGACCTCGGACCAAGTCCTAACCCCTCTGAGCCCACGTGTCACACCGAGGCGAGAATGTGGTCATGGATGGAGCCTGTAGTCTGACCCCAGAACTAAGGGGAGAACTGGTCCCCCACTCTCTGGACCTTGATTCCTCTCGTGTGGCCCACGTTCTTCAGTCACCCTTAGCGAGCAGCACTAATACGGGTCAAGGTTTGGGTTCTAGATTCGGGTCCCCTGTGACTGACCCTCTGATGAACGGTGTTTTTGTACCCCCAGCTATTACTACAACAAACGCATTCTGCACAAGACCAAGGGGAAACGGTTCACCTACAAGTTCAACTTCAACAAACTGGTGCTGGTTAATTATCCTTTCATCGACGTGGGCTTGGCTGGTGAGTACCAGGGCTTGTGGATACGGCCTCAGAGGGAGAGCAGGGTCTTCCTGAAAGTCCAGGTGAAGCAGAGCAGGGAGGGGCCTTGACATCATGTCTTCCCTCTCCTGTCAGGGGGTGCGGTGCCCCAGAGCGCCCCGCCAGTGCCGACAGGCGGCAGCCACTTCCGCTTTCCTCCCTCGACGCCCTCCGAGGTGCTGTCTCCCACCGAGGACCCCCGCTCACCGCCGGCCTGCTCTTCATCATCGTCATCCCTCTTCTCAGCTGTGGTGGCCCGGCGCCTGGGCCGGGGCTCGGTCAGTGACTGTAGCGATGGCACGTCAGAGCTCGAAGAGCCCCTGGGAGAGGACCCCCGGGCCCGACCGCCCGGCCCCCCGGAGCTGGGTGCCTTCCGTGGGCCCCCGCTGGCCCGCCTGCCCCACGACCCTGGTGTCTTCCGTGTCTACCCCCGGCCCCGGGGTGGCCCTGAGCCCCTCAGTCCTTTCCCCGTGTCGCCTCTAGCTGGGCCTGGCTCTCTGCTGCCCCCACAGCTCTCCCCGGCTCTGCCTATGACCCCGACCCACCTGGCCTACACCCCGTCCCCCACGCTGAGCCCTATGTATCCCGGAGGTGGCGGGGGCCCCAGCGGCTCAGGGGGAGGCTCCCACTTCTCCTTCAGCCCCGAGGACATGAAACGGTACCTGCAGGCCCACACCCAAAGCGTCTACAACTACCACCTCAGCCCCCGCGCCTTCCTGCACTACCCTGGGCTGGTGGTGCCACAGCCCCAGCGCCCCGACAAGTGCCCGCTGCCGCCCATGGCCCCTGAGACCCCACCGGTCCCCTCCTCGGCCTCGTCCTCCTCTTCCTCCTCTCCATTCAAGTTTAAGCTCCAGCCGCCCCCCCTGGGACGCCGGCAGCGGGCTGCTGGGGAGAAGGCCCCAACGGGAGCTGACAAGGGCGGCGGCCTGGCCCTCAGCGGCGGTGCAGGCGGGCTGGCCGAGGGGGCTGGGGCTCTGGCCCCGCCACCGCCGCCGCCGCAGATCAAGGTGGAACCAATCTCCGAAGGCGAGTCGGAGGAGGTGGAGGTGACTGACATCAGCGACGAGGATGAAGAAGACGGGGAGGTGTTCAAGACACCTCGTGTGCCACCTGCACCCCCAAAGCCTGATCCGGGCGAGGCGCCCGGGGTCGCCCAGTGCATGCCTCTCAAGCTGCGCTTTAAACGCCGCTGGAGTGAAGACTGTCGCCTCGAAGGGGGTGGGGGCCCTGCTGGGGGCCTTGAGGATGAGGGTGAGGACAAGAAGGTGCGTGGGGAGGGGCCTGGGGAGGCTGGGGGCCCCCTCACCCCAAGGCGGGTGAGCTCTGACCTCCAGCACGCTACAGCCCAGCTCTCTCTGGAGCATCGAGATTCCTGAGGGCTGTGGGCAGGGGACCCCCGTTCCCTCCACCCCCCATGCCTCTTTTGCTGCCTTAACCCCCCATTTCCCGGAGGTGAGGGCAGCTTTTTAGTCTTGCTCCGCCGCCGCCTCTTTCCCCTCCCCCATGTTTTGTATAAAACTTTTAATTTCTTTTTTTTTTTTTAAATGGTGAGGGTGGGTGGGTGCCCAGGGTTGGGGGGCCGTCCCCTGTCCCTGTGGGTTTCTAAGCTCCGGGCAAAGTGGTGGGGGTGGGAGGGAGGGGGGAGTTAAGGGGGCCACCTCCATTCTGGGGAATTTATATTTGAACTGAGGCTCCGGCCTCAAAGCCCAGGAACTTTTTTTATTACAATCGTTTAGGAAGTAAAGCCTTGTCTCCCTCCCTGTCCTTTGCCTCCTGTACCTCTCCTTATCCATCCCCGGCGTCCTCAGCCCCAGTCCTGCCTTCCCCGCCCCTCCAGGGGCCGTGAGTGCCTGGGTTTCTCATAGCCCCACAGGGTTGCAGCAGAGGAGGGAGGGACATTTTATGATGAACCAAAAATTCCGTGTTGGGGGGGGTGGGGGCAGAGGAGGGTGAGGGGTGCCGCCCATAGGCCACAAATCTCTACAAGTGCCTGCTACCCCTCTCCTGGTCCCCACCCCAGTGCCAGTCCAACCCCTTCACCCCCCAGCTGCTCCTAGGACTTGCCCCATAGGCAGGCGGGTGGGGAAGGGGGTGCCCTGAAACCAAACTGGAAGCCCCCTCTGCCTCCCAGCTGGGGCCCCTGGGGTGGGGGTCTGTGGTCAAGCCTTATTCTGTATTGGGGATGGAGGGTGGGTGGGGAGGGAAGTCGGGGGCTGCTGGAGAATGTATTCAAAACAATAAAAACTTTGGACCTTTGGATGCAGTGATCTGAGTGTTGCGTGCAGCCATTTCAGGGCCACATCCTTTGGTTCTTGGACCGGGGCCCTGAGTGGATCCATGGCCAGAGGGCCTAACCCCATCTGAGAGGGTCAAGTCCAGGCCTGGAAAATGAACTCTTGACCTTGGGGGGCACTAAACCTCTGGGCCTGGTGATGAAGGTCTCGGGCATTCTCTGGCCCTCTGACTGTCCCCCTCTTTGGTGGGGATCCACTCTTCTTGGGAGCACTTTTCGGCTCTTGAACACCAGGCTATGGCCCTTATTCTTCCTGAAATGCCTCTCTTCTCTGTGAATCCCTGTTCATTTCTCCAGGCTCTGGTGAAGTCCTGGCACTCCTGCACTACCTGTGGTGTTCTCTCACACGTCAGCTCTTAGAGGTGCTTGAGTTATCTGGGAGTCCTTTGGTGACAGGCCTGCAGTGTCTTGCAATGTAGATCTTTCAAGGCACTTTGGAGATCTTCCCATCAACCCATGGGAGCACTCCGCTTGTAAATTAAGAAGAGACTGGCTTAATTGCAGTTGCTGTTCACCTACTGTGTGCCAGGTACTTAGGAGCTAGAGTTCTTTATCTCCAACATTCAGCAAGGTGGGAGCAAGCGGCTCACTTTAATGACTTGCCCAAGGCCTTAAGCCCAACTGGGACTTTAATGAAGTCTGTCTCTGAAATACCTGTTCTTTCAACAACTCAATTCTCCTAAAGCCAGGATGGTTGGATCTAGACCAGGATCTCAAGTTTCTAAGATCTGACAGGAGAGGTCATAAAGCCAGAAGCCCAAGTTGGAGAGCTTGAATCAGAGATGAAAGAATCAGGAGGAGGTATCCAAGCTGGAGGTTCTTTTATTTTAGTTTTTTTTTTTTTTTTTTTCTGGAGGTTATTTTAGACAGCACAACCCATCCAGTGCAGGTGAGGTGCCTGAGGCCCAGAGAGGGAAAGTTTTCCAGAGGCCACACAGCTGCTAAGAGAATTGAGGGCTCCGGGCTTGCATGGCTTCACCATGAAACCCCACCCTGTGCAACTCTGGGGGAAGGAACTGGAAACTCCTACCCACTCTCATTTCAGCCTCATTTCAAGTCAGCCCCAAGTGGGTGGTCCCTGATGATGCCCGTTGGCAATGAAGAAAGGATCCAGGGCTGGGGTAGTGTGAGGCTCCTGTGGAGGCCTGCAGGCAACTGCTCCCTCTCCTGGGTGATGTAAGTCACTCCCTTGGGGTGGGGGCCACTGGGCTATTTCTGGAAGTAGGGATGAGGCATGTCTCCTGGCAACATAGATGCAGCTAAGTTGGTGGTGGTGTGATGGAGAAAGGGGGATGTCATCACTGAGGTAGGAGGGAGGACCCTGACTAGTAGTCTCAGCACCTGATTCTAGTGCCTTCCAAGCACCTCTAAACTGGATCTAACATGCAGTCAAAGGCACTCAGCCTCAGAACCCCTCTCCAGGTCAGGCCACAGCCCAACCAGATTTCTTCCCCCAAATTCTGGCTGAGTGGGATGTCACAGGTGGCCTCTGGTCTTGAAAACTCCAGCAGCTCCTCTCATCTTTAAAGTGGCCCATCTAAATCTATTCAGTTTCTGCAAGGTCATACCCCTGCTCCCTTCCACATCCTCCAGGATCTCTGATACCAAGTAAAAGCTCTTTATAGATCTCAAGACACTTCCATCAATTAATTCATATGATCAGAGACCCTCTCCTTACCTATAATCCCCAGCACTCCCTCAGTCCCCAGAAATTCCTTTCTTAGGCTTCTCAACCATCCCTCACTTCTTCAGGTCCCTCAGAAATACCCTCAGTCACCATCAGTTTCTCACAGTCTCCCACAGACCTTTTACAGACACCTCAAGTCCTTTCTGACTTCACTTCTCTCTAGGAAGATCATTTTACCTCTTCACTCCTCAGAGCACCTCTAGACACCCAGAGGCCCCTCGTAGCCACTTACAACCCGCTCTAGCACCCCTCAACAAATGCTCTCATCTTGTACAGACATTCGGATAAGATTCCTTCAGACTGATTCCCTCAGACTCCCACGGACCCCAATATCCTCTGGCGGTTGCCCAGGCGCGGTCCACTCCGCACGTCCCACGGGTTCTGGCCGTTAAGTAACCCCTGCTATTCCGCCCTGTACTCCTGCCCTTGTAAGCCTTCTTGGTCCAGGTTAGGATTCCCCAGGATTTGGGGCTTGAGTCAGATTTTCGCTTTTGGACTCCGAGCCGCCGTCAGAGGGCAGCAGGAATTGTTTGCCTGAGGAACTACTACAACTCCCAGAAGTACCCTCTCTAGACCGTGCGTGATGTAGCCGCATTCATTAAGAGAGCGGAAGTGTGACTGTGCTTTGCCTTCTGGTTAATGTAGTACGAAAGGCTTCAGAGCTACTATCCGTCCTGCCCCAGGAGTTTGTGTCCGCTGGGAATTGCACTCAGCTACAGCGTGGACGAGACTTTTTTCAAAGGGCAAGGCAATTAGAGTGATCACAGGATCTGATTACAGTGAAGCCTAGAACTCCATTTCCCGTCATTCCACGAGGCAGGAGAAGAGGAGGGTGACTTCATTTCAGTTACAAATACTTCCGGAACACACACATTCACATGAACTCTTATTTCCCAGCACACACTGACATGAGCTGTGCACACACACACACTCTCAAAACGAACTCCCTTTCTCAGCGCGCTTTGGACTACCGTCCTTCCGGGTATTAATGAATAAGTGGGGGCAACATAATGCGAGCACAAACCGCGAGGCTACTCCTAGCAGTTGGCTTCCTTCTTTTGGGCCTTCCAGGATCCTGTAATTTAGGAAGGCTGAGGATTCAAAAAGCTTAATGGGATGTTCAAGATAAATTGTGTTTCCATTTCTTTCCACCTTCAGTTCAGCCTCCTGGTGCAACCTACATTGTTAGGAAAAGCTAGACAACATCCGAAGACTGTATTGTGAAAATCCACCGGAAACTTTCTTTCCTAAATCGTTGGCGGGGAGGGTTTTCCTTCCGGATTTGTGGAAATTTGGGAGTGTTTGCACTCCATTTTCCAGTAGTCCCTGATCCACTTCGGCTCTTTCTTGGGACCTGGCGTCAGGAGAGGAGGCGTTGAAACTTTCTGCAGTCTCTCCTAGGCGACTGTCTTTCCCCTTTAGCTCACGCTCTTTCCGGCAAGCCTCAGCTGTCTTCTCACAAAGGGTCGGGATCCGGTCTGGAGTATTCCCCAGCATGCTTCAGGGATTATGGTAGACCCCGCCCCCTCAGTCAATGGTAAGGCCGCCTTGAACTCCATTTCCCAGAAGACACAAGGCTCGCTGTAGCAACTACTCTGAAGCCTCGGTGTTGACTACATTTCCCAGCAGGGATTGCGGCCCAGCGAACGAGGGTGGAGGAATGCTCTGCCTTTCCATTTCCTAGCCTATCTCCGGAACTGCAATATCCACTTGGGGTTTAGGAATCACATGGGACTCCATTTCCCAGCGTGCTTTGGAAGTAGCTTTATACCTGCAATGCGGTGAGGGCGTGGCGACGACTACATTTCCCGGCTTGCATCACAGCCCGATAGCGGCGGGTCCACCTGCTCCGACTCAATTTCCCAGGGTGCACTTGGCTCCAGTCGGCATACAACCAATAAACTAAGTGAACGCTTGGACTCCGTTTCCCGGAGTGCATCGGGCCTATACAGCTCCCTGATGGAGTTGCCTGAGACTACATTTCTGAGGCACACCTAGAGGCACGCGGTTGCCGCAATGGAGTGAGTGTGCGACTCTGACTCTACTTCAGAAAGTGCTTCAGAGTCCGCTGTGGGCACAGTTGTCCAACTTATTGCCCGGGATTCTGTTTCCCGAGGTGCAGCGCGACTCATCATCCCCGCATCCCTCTCTGAGGTCTGTGGACTCCATTTCCCGGCGTGCCACGCGGCTCTCTGTGAGGGCCTAGAGCGGCGACGGCGTCGCGTAGGGCCGGCGGACTGCATCTCCCAGCGTGCCCCGCGGCGGGCGCTGGGCCGGAGCCGGAGCCCGAGCGGCGCGGCCTGGAAGAGGCCGGAGCCCGGGGGAGGCGGCGGCGGCGGCAGCGGCGGGGGCAGCCCGGGCAGCCCGAGCCCCGCGGCCTGGGCCTGCGCTCGGCGCCATGAGCGGTGGCGCGCCTTCGGGGGGCGGCCCTGGGGGCTCGGGCCGGGCGCGGACCAGCTCGTTCGCGGAGCCAGGCGGCGGAGGCGGCGGCGGCGGCGGCGGCCCGGGGGGTTCGGCCTCTGGCCCAGGCGGCAGCGGCGGCGGGAAGACGTCAGTCGGAGCCATGGGCGGGGGCGTGGGGGCCTCGGGCTCCGGGGGTGGCCCCAGCGGCAGCGGCGGAGGAGGCAGCGGCGGCCCCGGCGCGGGCACCAGCTTCCCGCCGCCCGGAGTGAAGCTGGGCCGTGAGTACTAGCGGCGCCCGTGGCGGGTGGAGATCGGATCCCTGAAGCCATTCAGACGTCGATCAGGTTCTTCTTTATGCTCAGGGAGGAGCTCGAGGTCACTGTGCCTTCCCAAACTGGGATCTGAGATCTACCCCCTCCCGGAGAGAGGGATTTGGGGGCGGGGGGTACCATCACTTGGAGTTTGAATTAGAATTAGTAATCCTCCAAAAGACAGGGTCACAGGTTTCTGTTCTTCCAGTCCCGAAGTCTTGGGTCCGTGAGCCTTGAAAACAGGCATCTGATGTTGCCATCCATTCGAGAACGGATCAGGGGTCATTGTCGCTGGCAAATGGGGCTCAAGGGTTATTGTTTCTCAAGAGAACAGGAATAAGATCACCACCACCCAGAGAAGGGATCTGAATTTGCTCCCTTTTAGAGCATGGGGATTTGGAGTGAGTATCACTTAGAAGCAGGGATTTGGGTTTGCTGTGGCCCCAAAGAACAGGGCCAGGGCTTTCCAAATTTTATACCCAGTCATCTTCCCTTTTAAAACACTATCTGTCCATAATATGTAGAATTGTATCTCCAATGGTGGAAATTAATGATTGCTGCTTCTTGAGGGCAGACTGGAAGTTAGCGTATCTTTCAGACCAAGTTCATAGTCAGTAATATTCAAGAAAAGATGTCTTTCTTGAAGGGTTTCCTTTCACAGAAAATGGAATGGGGGCAGGGGAGGTTACCAGTCCCTCCCCTAGAATAAGGATGTGAAGTTATACCCATTTCATTATTCTGATGTATGATGTCATTGGCTGGATAAATAGCTATATAGGATCCTCTCCCTCACTGGCCCTCTGAATGGATCTGATTCATCACTGACTTCTTTTCTTTGGGGAACCTTTCACCAGTTACCCCAAGAAGAGGGATCCCTGTCCTCCAAGAATGCCACCAACTTTTGCTGCCATTCGCAGAATGTTTTGAGAATTTCCTTTAAAGGACTGAGGCCAGGATAAACTCTTGATGAGGGAGATCAGGTTCACCATTCTCACTATCATGTTACATAGAGGATGGGGTCTGGGCTCCAAACCTCAGAGGTGAGGTCAGGCCAGTGCCTTTTTCTAGCCCCAGAGTATTTGGGTAAGACCTAATTGTCTCCCAAAAGTGAGAGTTAGGGTGCTGGCACTCCCTACGAGAGGAGTCATTCTTTTCTGTCACCAGAAATCAGTGGTGAAGTTACCAGCTGCACTTAGGGAGGACTTAGAGATCACTGTCCCCCGAGTTGTGGGGAAGGTTAGGGCTTTCCTAACATAGAATTACCTCAGGGTTCCTGTTCTCAAGTGGAAGAGGTTAGGTCAGGTTCTCCCTAGTGAGGAGGGAGCAGAAGGCAGTTAGCTCTGGTCACGGATGGATTCAACATCTGGGAGTGGTGGTGCCTCCTCACATCAGGAGGGACAAGTAATTGGCTGCTCACCAGAAATGGAAATTAGGGGTTACTAACCCTGGTACAGCAAGAGGTTGTATGTGTCAGTATTCTCCCCTATGGGAGGAGTCAGGATTTGGGGTTCCCTGAAGGGAAGAGGGGAAAAGGAGGCATCTAGGAGCCACCTTTGAAGATGGGGGAGGGACAAAGACCATCCCCCACCCCATGAGCTTCCTGTAGAGACTCCCTGCCCTCTCCCAGCCCCAGGATGGGGTGGTGGCCCGAGGGGAAAGGTCAGTAGATTGTGTGTTCCCTTTGCTCCCCAGGTGACAGTGGGAAGGTGACCACAGTGGTAGCCACTCTAGGCCAAGGCCCGGAGCGCTCCCAGGAGGTGGCTTACACAGACATCAAAGTGATTGGCAGTGGCTCGTTTGGGGTTGTGTACCAGGCACGGCTGGCAGACACCAGGGAGTTGGTGGCCATCAAGAAAGTTCTCCAGGACAAGAGGTTCAAGGTAGCTTGCGGGGAACGGGGATCAGGAGGTTTGACTGCACATGACTGGTGGGGGAACCCCAGCAAGAGTGCTGGTCTTGGGTTTGTACAGAGGGTCCAAGCATGGGCCAGAGGAGAAGAGAGTGAGCTGTGTGGGGATGTGGATTCCAGGAGAATCCAGAGCTGACTTTTATCGGGCTCTTGTTCTTTTTAAGTGCTTTGTAGGTGAGTTTAACTTATGCAGAGATTCTCTGAGGGTCAGTACTGTTGTTACTCCCATTCTAAGTAAGCAGAAACTGGAAACTGAGACTTAGATAAGAGAATTGCACAAGGTCAAGGCTAGAATCTGATTCCCAAGCACTTCACCTTAATCACTGAGTTACTCTGCTATCCAGAAGAGAAAGGAAGCTGGTGGGGCTAATGATTCTGTCTGCGAAGGTCTGGCTCTGCCCCCAGGGTCTGGCACGTACTGGGAGAAACGCTGCCTGTGCTGCAGATGCCTGGGTGTGGGGCCCGGTCACCCCTGAGGAAGGGGTCCTCTTTCCTCATTCACCTGTGAGCTGGTAGAGGCCCTTTGGGTCCTATGTAGCTGGGGCATAGGAGAAACTGAGCCTGGCCTGAAGAAACCAGGTCAGAGTTTAGGTCTCGGGCAGGGAGGACTCTCAGGGGCAGGTCTTCCTCAAGGGCGCTGGTCAGAATTTGATTATAGGTGAGTCCCGAAGTGAGAGGAATCAGGATAGGGGCCTCTGAGGCCCCAGGGGGGAGCAGGGGAGAGGGAAGAGTGCTGAGACAGGTCTTCTGGGAAGAGGTTGAGGCTGGATCTCTACTGGGAAGGTAAGGATGAGAAGCCTGGAGTCCAGGACTCAGGATCCAAGTGCTCAGATGCCTCCCGGGAAAGCAGTGGAGCGGCATGGGGCCTAGGGGCACCTGGATGACCTCTCCCTGTCTAGTGTTGCTGGTGCCAGGCAGGGAGGTGGGCCTCATGTGGCCACATCATGTGATTTTCAAGAGAAGCTGAAAAACTTAGATTTACATGTGAAGTCATTTGTTTTGTAAATCTGAGTGAAAAATCAAACATTTTTAAGACGTAGACTGCAGGAAGCACATGTAAGTGGTCTGAGTTTAGTTGTGTGTGAGGGGAGTTGGGGTGAGGAATTAAGGGCTGCTTCATATGGGGCCTTGGAGCTGGAACTCACAGAGTGGCTGCTTGGCCCTGCGGGCAGGAATGGGGGAGTAGAGCTGTGGTGAGGGGTGCTCGGGCGAGGCAGGGAGAGTGGCTTGTCTTCTGAGGCTCTCTTCCCTTGCCCCCCAAGAACCGAGAGCTGCAGATTATGCGTAAGCTGGATCACTGCAATATCGTGAGACTGAGATACTTTTTCTACTCCAGTGGGGAGAAGGTGAGACCTGGGTGTGGGGATTCCTCCTCCGCTTGGACTCCACCCGTCTGCCTGCCTTTCTCATGGCTGCTCATCCTTCCCCCGTTATTCCCCACAGACCTTCCTCCCCCTCTTCCTTGCTCATTTCTCACGTCGCCTCACGCCTCTCCTTTGCTCTCTGCAGAAAGACGAGCTTTACCTAAACCTGGTGCTGGAATACGTGCCCGAGACAGTGTACCGGGTGGCCCGCCATTTTACCAAGGCCAAGTTGAGCATCCCTATCATCTATGTCAAGGTAGGCAGGCTGGTGGGCTGCAGGGGTCCCGGCCGACCAAGTCAGGGGCTCCAGACAGACTCTCCCGTCATTTCCAAGTTTACGTTGGTCTCTAGAGGCCTCAAGTGCCTTGCCCTTGTCCCTACATCCCCAGAGATGGAGCTCCCCAAAGGCAGGGCAGCCTGGCCCGAGGCCTGATTCAATCAGGGAGGACCAGGGCTGGGGAGGCTGCACGTTACCAGCTCAGGTCTACACTAGGAGCCCACCGGCACCATTAGTGTTGGCGGGGTCAGCTCAGAATCGAGAAGTAGAGACTTAGAATGCAGAGGCACACTGAGGTCAGAGTTCTGGCCTGTGGAGCCCTGGCAGAGGGGGACGGTAGGAGGCAGGGTTGGAGGAAACTTAGTGTCCGTGGAACCAGGGACTTCTGCATCTTCATTCATGGCCTGCAGAGGCTCATTCCCCTGGTGCTGTGCCCTGTGTGTTACTGTCCCTAAGGACATACTTGAGTGAGTGGGTGGGTGGGTGGGTGGGCGGCCGTAGGGATGCTGTGGAGAACGGGACTGGAGCAGCCAGCTGCATGGCGGGAGGAGGGTGGGTTCACGTTTGCGGAGGTTGCATGGGCCCAGTTTTTCCTCCCGCTGGCTTTAAGTATCCCAGGCCTAGGTTGGTGCTGTGGGACCTCACCTTCTGTGGGGGTGGGTGGTGGTGGTCTGGTTTGTGAACTGTGTCCTGGACCCAGCACTGAGCAGCTCTAGAGGTCCCACTGACTGAGACCCAGACTGCTCCTGAAGAGCTCTCAGTTTAGCAGGGTAGACGGGCATCATCACAGAGAACTATAAAACTACCAACAATGACCGAACCGGAAGCAGCACAGGGCTTCTGCAAACAAGAGGCCCCTGGCCCCGCCTGCTTTGGGAGTGAGAAGGATCGAGGATGGCTTCTGGGAGGAGACTGGGCACAGGGCAAGAAGTGGGCATCTCTGGCCACAGGCACTGGGAACCGAGGAGGCAGTGCCCAGGAGGCAGGCCTGAGCAGTTACACATGCCGGCACTGGACGAAGCCCTGGGGCTGCAGCAGTGATGGGAACACAGATCCCTGCTCTTTGGCTCTTAACGTCCTAGTCAGTAGGAAAGAGAATAGCAGAAAAATCCAGGTGGAAAGGGGCTGGCCTGAGAATGGTTTTGACTGCTGAGTGAAGGAGACTGAGCCCTTCCTACAGCCAGTGGTTTTCTTGGTGAGGCTCCCCAGCCTGCTTTAAAACAAGGCCTTCCTGATGTATCTGTCTTGTCCATCAGGCTTCTGCTGAAGTGTGTGTTTGAAGCAGTGATTTCCAAAGTGTGGACCAGCACCAGCACTAGGGGCTGGTTGCAGAGCCTCATCCTGATCTACCGAATCAGAACCTCTGGGAGTGGGCCCCGCAGTCCTTGTTTTAACACGGCCTCCACGTGATTCTGGTGCTCACCAAAGCTTGAGAACCAAGGGGCAGTGGAAGTGTTTTCAAGACAGGGAGAGTGGGCCTGGAAGGGCTCTGCAGGCCGAGATGGTGGAGCAGGGGTGTGCTCTGCGGGGAGAACTGGGCTGGAGTTCTGCTGTCCCCTGCCCACCCCAGGTGTACATGTACCAGCTCTTCCGGAGCTTGGCCTACATCCACTCCCAGGGTGTGTGTCACCGCGACATCAAGCCCCAGAACCTGCTGGTGGACCCCGACACTGCTGTCCTCAAGCTCTGTGATTTTGGCAGGTGGGCCTCACCTGGGGTGGGCTGGGTGGCTGAAGGGGCGAGGAGGGGTCCCGACCCTTGGCCTGTGTTGACTCCTGCCCATATCTTCCCACAGTGCAAAACAGTTGGTCCGCGGGGAGCCCAATGTCTCCTACATCTGTTCTCGCTACTACCGGGCCCCAGAGCTGATCTTCGGAGCCACCGACTACACCTCATCCATCGGTCAGACTTGAGGGAGGGTCGGGGGTGGGAGTAGCAGTCGTGGCAGTTTTTTTAGGTCTTTCTGTGTGTCTGCCAGGCCCAGTGATAAAAGCTTAACATCTGTTCATTTAACGGGTCCTCACGAATTCAGGAAGGTGATGCTGTCATAGGTGTATTTTACAGTCTAAAGCTTAGAGTGGTGAGGTCACCTGCCCACAGTCAGGTGGGACTGGGCAGGGCTGGGCTTTGAAAGCGGACCTGACTCCAGAGTCCATACAGCCCTGAAACCTCCCAGGAAGTCCTTTCTCCTCAGTCAGCAGGAGGGGCTGACAGTGACCTTGGGGGAATTGGGAGGTGAGAGACTTTGCCACCATGAGGGTGTGACCTGTTTACAGGGCCTCGATGTCCTTCCCTGTTGCTGGGGGTGAGAGTGCCAACTTCCAGGCATGAGGAGAGGGTATGAAAGTGTTTGGAAGAGAAAGTTCATCAGCTTTGCGAGGAAACTTCATGGTCCCTAGGTGTGAACTTGTGCTGTGGGGGCCAAGGTACAGGACTGGCAGGGGTGACTAACCAGGCCACAGCTATTTCCAAGAGCAGAAAAGAGGCCAGAAGTGAGTAAGGCAGCTCATTTAATGCTTTCCCTTCCTGAGGCCTGGAGAACACAGGTGTCTGTTTTGGGCCTGTTGATGTGTCCTCTGAGGCTGCAGAGAAAAGGCTTACTGGGATCAGAGTGGAGAGGCAATGGAAGCCTCTAGATTGGAGAGTACGGTGCAGTCAGGCAGACTTGGAGGTTCAGAGTCAGGCTCCTGTGTTCCTATGCTGTGTGACCTTGTGCAAAGCCCTTTCTCTCTGAGCCAAGAAAATGGGGCTCTTGGCATTTCTCAGGGTGATCATGAAGGACAGAAATGCTTGCCTGGGGATGGGCATGGTAGCTCTGACCCTCCCCCGTTCCTCCTCAGATGTGTGGTCGGCTGGCTGCGTACTGGCTGAGCTCCTCCTGGGCCAGCCCATCTTCCCTGGGGACAGTGGGGTGGACCAGCTGGTGGAGATCATCAAGGTGAGGGCAGGGCCAGGGTGGGCAGGGACTGGGCTCAGGGCCAAGGACCTTGCTCAGACCCCTCCCTTTCCCTACAGGTGCTGGGAACACCAAGCCGGGAACAGATTCGCGAGATGAACCCCAACTACACGGAGTTCAAGTTCCCCCAGATTAAAGCTCACCCCTGGACAAAGGTGGGGCAGGGCTAGGGGTTCAGGCAGCGTGGCTGAGGTCCCCACTGGAGGCCAACTGGTCTGGGGACCTGGCTACAATCATGGCTCAGTAGTGGGTCAATTAACTTTGATCACATGGCAAAGTTTAAAGCTGAGGACTGCCAGTAAATCCCAGAGGCCTACTTTCTGATGGGGAAACGGGCACACAGCACAGCAGGGCCCAAACAGTCATGGTACCCGAGCAGGTTGCTCATCCGATACAAACTCACCTCCCCTCAAGAGGCTGCGCTTCAGTTTCCTCATCTGGCAAGTGGGGTTGTGGGAGGCAAGCAGGAGGCCCAGGGCCTCACCCATTGTCACCTCTACCCGCTCCCCACCCCCCAGGTGTTCAAATCCCGAACACCGCCCGAGGCCATCGCGCTCTGCTCTAGCCTGCTGGAGTACACCCCGTCCTCGAGGCTCTCCCCGCTGGAAGCCTGCGCCCACAGCTTCTTCGATGAACTGCGATGTCCTGGAACCCAGCTCCCCAACAACCGCCCGCTTCCCCCCCTCTTCAATTTCAGTCCTGGCGGTGAGAACTCAGCCTGGGATCTGGGGTGCTGGGAGGGCAGCCAGAGACAGCGAAGAGCTTGGTGTGGAAGACAGGAGTAGAGAGCTGAGGGTGGGCTGCAAGGCAGTTCCTAGGGCTCAGGAAATACACCCCTAATGCAGGGAGACCCCAGCCCACCTCCTCTGCACTCTGCGATCTCCCGTGTTATGCTCCTTCCAGTTTTTTATTTAAAGGGTTCAGTGGCTACACCTGTCCCTATCTGGTGCCCCTTTCTAACCAGGACTGGGTCTCCAGGTGCCCTCTCCCCTGACTAGACATGTCCATTCCTGTCTCTAGAACTCACCATCCAACCATCTCTCAACGCCATCCTCATCCCTCCTCACTTGAGGTCCCCGGCGGGCACTGCCTCCCTCACCCCATCCTCACAAGGTAAGTTGGGGGCCATCTCCTGGGCAGTGAAGCTGCATTTCTCAGTGTAGGGCGGGGGGAGTTCTCACAGCCCCTGAGTTTACTGCAAGCATGCAGAAATTGTTAGCAGAAAGCATGTTTCCCGCATGAACGGCCACCTCTGTAAGGCATTATTGCCTGTATTTTGTGTTCAGATGCAGACTGGAAAACCAAAGACATACATTTGGCCTGCACAAACAGTTAAATTTATTCCTCCCATTTAAAAATAAGGGCTATTTTATGTGCAAATCCAGATTTCCTGTTTCTCTTGGGGAAGCAAATCAGACTGGGCAGCAGTGGGCCTGCCTCTGCTCAGGGCGGTCCTACCAGCTGGAGCTGAGGTCCGGCTGCCCCCCCGCGCTAGGGGGGCTTAGCTCCCTTGTGAGTCACTTAGTGACCAACCTGGCCCTTTGGCGTCTGAGTTTGAAACCCTCGACCTAAAGTGACAGCTTTCGGTTTCTAATGTAGCATCTCACACCAGCTTCCTGCCTTGGGGTGGCGGGGTGGGGGTGGGGGGCCAACAGGCCCAGGTTAACCATCTGCTCCTTCCCCCCCTCAGCTTTAAGTGAGGCTCAGACCAGCTCGGACTGGCAGTCGACCGATACCACAGCTGCCCTCACTAACTCTTCCTGAGGGCGCCACCAACTACCCTTCCATCTGGGAGCCCTTTGTGGGGCTGGGAAGGGGGGGGGCATAGCCCACCAAGCTCCTGCCCTGACTGGGCCCCTAGACTAGAGGGCAGAGGTAAATGAGTCCCCACCCCTCCTCCAGTCCCTCCCTCACCAGCCTCACCCCTGCGGTGGGCTTTTTAAGAGGATTTTAACTGGTTGTGGGGAGGGAAGAGAAGGAAGGACAGGGGATGGGGGGCATGAGGACCTTCCACCCCCTCAGCCCCTCCCCCTCCCCCCAGGTCTCCACCTCCTCCAACCCCCTCCCCTACTGCGTCCCTTGTAAATAGAACTGACCAGCCCCTCTCCTCCTCTTCCCTCCCCTGGCCCCCGGGTGTAAATAGATTGTTATAATTTTTTTCTTAAAGAAAATGTCGATTCGCACCGTCCAACCTGGCCCCTTCCCCTCCTACAGCTGTGTCCCTGCTCCTGTCCTCTGCCCCTAAGGCCTCCTCCCTCCTCTCCCCACCCTGGAGGGCAGGGGCAGTGGGGGAGCTCCTGATGTCTTAGTTTTCACAGTAAGGTTTGCCTGTGTACAGACCTCCGTTCAATAAATTATTGGCATGAAAACCTGCTTCCTGTCTAGACACCTGTTTTCACAGAGGTGAGGGAGGAGCTTGGGGGGCGGCCGTTGGACAGAGTGGGCTGCGTCTCAGGCAGGGTAGCAGGGTGGAGTGAATCCAGGCCAGCCCAGGCCTCCTGTGCCTCAGCTCTGTGCACGTGGTGAGCCGCGTCTGGCTTATCCACCGCAGCACATATCATCTGCTTCCACTTAGGGAGGGAGGCACTGTCATTCCCAGGTGACTGGTGAGAAAGCTAGCCATCAGATAGGTCAGGGCTACAGAGTGTAAGTGGCAAAGTCAAAGTTTGAATAAAGGGCTCCCTATATCATAGCCCGAGCTACATGCCGCTTAAGGGGGACACATGATGTGGGGGGGGTCACGGGCCAAAACAACCTTGATACAGACTCTTGGTGGGCATGGATGGGGGCAGAGGAGCCGTTTCCAAACCCTAGCAGAGAGCCCCAAGCTTTTGTTGCTGTCTTAAACAGGGCCCTCCTGTGCCCACCTCTAGGGATCGTGGGAAGTGACAACTCTGGGAAGGTTGTTGCAGGGGGCCTGACTTTTCTCCTTGCTTTGTGAACATGCTGGCGCCAGATGTTGGGGCTGTGGCAGAGTGAAATGGCATCTCCTCCACATGGTGCCAATGGCAGCAAAGGCAGGAGGCCCTAGAAGTAAAAGGGGGCCTGGAGAGGAAACAATTGAACTGTCCAGTACTGGACTCCATTTGTGAAACGGGGGAGTTCTGAACACACCTCCGAGGGTGTTCAGGGATTGTTCCTGTGGTATCTGGGCTCTGCTATCTCATGAGGTGAGCCCCAGGGGCATCTGTATACTGACCGGCCCAGAGCAAACCCTGCCACTCCCTGCTCAGCACTATCAGCTGTCACCTTGTTCGTAGGATGAACACCGAGAGCAGGTGGACTGGATGAGGGAAGGAGGGGTCTGGACAAGGGGCTGACCTTGGATTCCCGGGGACCCCTGCCTGCTGCTCACACCAGTGGACCCTGAGGTTCCCAAGGGTGTCCCTACACCCTCTGCCCACCTCGCTGGCCTCTGTCCAGGTCTGGTCCCATCCTCTCCTTCCCCGCCCATCTTCAGCTTCCTCCTTGTCCCACCCTGTTGGATGCCAGAGAGCCCTAACCCCACCAAGAACCCTTACCCCATCCCATCCCTTGCACCTCCCTAACTTCTGAGGCTGGCTTTCAAGACCTTCCCAGGTCTAGACTTCCCCCGATCCCCACCTCATCACCCCTCCTTTGCCCGGCCTCCCTCCCGGACACCTCAGCCACAGCCTGTCCTACTGCACCTGTCCGAGCACCTCGGTCTGTAGCGGCCTGAGAGGAGCCTGCCCCATAGGCCTGCCATAAGTGATCTGCTTTCATTTGGAGAGCGAAGGACTGTCAGCCCCACATAACCTCTGAAAACACTGGGGATTCCTTCCTGCTCCCAAGACCTTTTTCTCTCTCGAGGTACCTTAAGCTGTTATTTTTCCTCCAGTTACAATGACTCCTCTGAACCGCTGCCCCCTGCACTGGTTTCAGGTCACAGTCACTCAACACCACTGGTTACAGATGTGAGCCAAAAGGACCACCTGGATTCAAATCCCGGCTGACGCCTCTGCCCAGCTATGAGACCTTGGATGAGTCTGTCCCTGTTTTCTTGGGATAATATTGAGATGGCCTCACAGGCCTGCTGGGATCACAATACATGCACAGTGCCAACTGTAGTGCCTGCCATGGCTGGGCAGCCAAATGTCTGCTGTCACTGTTGTCAATAACTGGACCACCTCTGACTGTACCAAGAACTCAACGCCCTTGCAGTGTTGTTCGCCTGTAATATTTCCTTCCTCTTCTACTAGCAGATGTTTACCTTTTCTAGGATTATCTTCTCTAGAAGTCTCTGACCCCTGATCTACCGTGAAGTTTGTTTCCTGCTCCGGGCTCCTACTGTCCCTACACCTCCCCACTGCCACCGAGGACCCTGGGGCTGAGGTGTGCCTGCCCCGCCTCAGGCACCGCAGAGGCCTGACTCTTTGGCCCTCGGCACATGGAGGGTGGCCTTAGGACATGCAGGCTGAATAAATCAACAAGACACTCAGAGAACAAGGCCATCTGTACTTGGGTGTGTTCCTCTAATCCCTCTGCGTGGCTCTTGGGGCACAGCCCCAGTCTGACTCATGCCTGGGTCCCCAGTATCACCCATCTGCAGCTGAATACTCATCTTTCAGCTGGAAGTGAGATCAAAGAAGCCCAGAGAAGTCAAGTACCTTCTTCCACCAGGCAGAGCCAAATGCAGGGAGCCGGGAGTCCAGGGAAGGCGAGGGTAGGGGCAGGTGAACAAGCAGAGGACCTGAAGAGGTATGTGACGGTGCCCAGCAGAGACCCGGCACATGTTCAGGGCTCAGGAAAGGTTACCTGATGTTGCTAGGCACCAGGGTGACGCGGAGCAGAGAGTCTTGGAGAACCCCACTTTGCAACACAGTGGGGTGACTTGGGACACATTGGTGTCTCAAGAGCTTCAGTGTCCCCTCAGGCAGAGAAAGGTGACACCTGGTGGGGCCGTTCTGAGGAGTCAGTAGGGAAGAGGTCAGGGTGGATGCTGGCACCCAGTGGGTGCCAAAGTGGCTTGTCAGGGGGTGGTCCCCTTCTCCCCAGAGGTGCCCACACTTGTTTTGCAACCAAATTTTTTTTATTGTTGCTCTTTAACTGTCACATGAAGGCTGTGTCCAACTGCAACAGCCCGCTCGCTTCAGAAGCCCCCAGGGCCGCCTGGCACAACTGCAGTGTGTCTGCAAGGGCCAAGGGCTGGGATGTCTCGATGATGGCAATGGTCTCCCCGAGCTCAGTGCACATGATAGTCTGCTGAGGCTCGGGGGGTGGGGGCGGGGCAGGAGGGGGCGACCGGGGAGGCTGCAGTGTCAGGGTTCGTGCCTGGGCGTGGACCCGCTGATGCAGTCGCAGGCCCGCCATGGCGCAGAACCAGCGGCCGCAGGTCCCACAATAGTAGGGGCTCTTGTTGTAGAGTCCAGTGATGGGAAGGCGAGGCGCGCGGGCAAATGCCACCGGCCGCAGGTGCAGTCTCCGGTGCTGCTGCAGGTTGGAGCTCTGCGTGAAGCGCTTGCCACAATCCAGGCACTGGTAGGGACGCACGCCTGTGTGGGTCAGCTGGTGGCGACTGAGGTTGGCCAGAGAAGCAAAAGTCTTGCCACAGGCATGGCACTGGAAGGGCCTCTCGCCTGTGTGCGTCCGGAGATGGTTGCGCACATGGACCAGCTTCTTAAAGCCCTTGCCGCAGACGCCGCAACGGTGCCGCCGCTCAGGGGGCCCGTGGACGGCGCGCCGGTGCCGGGAGAGCCGGGAGGCTGAGGCAAAGGACTTGGGGCACTGCGGGCAGGGCAGCTGGGCGGGCGGGGTGGGAGGGGCCGGGGGGGGAGGTGTGGGCTCGGCTGGAGCCAGGGAGGCCACCGCAGATGCTACTGTGGGTGGTGCGGCAGAGGGGGGTGCCCCACTCTTGCCGGCGTGAGTGCGCCGATGGTAGAGAAACTTGGTCATGTTGCTGAATGTTTTGCCACAGCGGCAGCGATGCAGTGGGTTGGCAGTATGGGCCCGCCGATGGGCCACCAAAGTGAGCTCCGTGCCGAAGCCGCGGCCGCAGTCCACGCAGAGGTAGCGGGCTTCACCGCGGTGCAGCCGCAGGTGCTGCTCCAAGGAGGCTGCTTTCTTGAAGACCTTGGAGCAGGTTGTACACTCGTGGGTACCACCCACATGCGCCCGCCCATGAGCCAGAAGCCGGTTTGCTGAGCTGAAGCTGCGCTGGCACTGGCTGCAGTAGAAGGGGTGAGCTGCTGAGGCAGGGCCATGGGATGCCCGCCGATGTCGCCGGCGTGTCCCTGCTGAGGTACAGTGTGGGGGACCATCCCCACTGCCCTGGGCCTGGCCAGCTGCAGACTTGTCACCTCCCTTTGCATCGTCACCAACCTCGGCTGCTGCCTCCTCTCCCTCTGTCTCTTCATTGTCATCTTCATCATCTTCCTCCTCCTCCTCTAGCCCATTGTGCTCTTCTTTCTCCAGAGAGTCAAAGTGGGTGCCTTGATGCTCCAAGAACTCCTCGGGGGTGGTACAGAGGGTAGAACACTCGGGGCACTCGTAGGGCTCCATCTTGACTTCGGGTGGAGCAGGGGGTGGAGGTGGTGGTGTGACGGGAGGCAGAGGCGGTGGCACCAGAGGTTTAGCTGCTGCAGTAGAAAGGTGCTGGGCCTTGCGGTGAGCCACCCACAGCTCAGGTGAGGGAAACAGCTCCTGGCAGTCTCCACACTGGTACTGGATCTGGCTTGCAGACTCCCGCAGGTGGGCGTCTTGGTGAGCAAGGAGCTCCCTGGGGGAGAGGATGAGCTGGCTGCACTCGCAGCACTGGAAAGGCCCTTCCTCAATGCCTGGCACCAGCTCTGGCTCCAGGCCAGTGTCCTGGGTGGTCAGTGCCTCCTCCTCTGTGACAGTGGGCACATGCTGCTCCTGGTGTGACAGGACGTCTTCCAGTGTGTTGTAGAGGTTTCCACATTCAGAGCACATGAACTGGAAGAAGAGGGAGGAGGCAAGGGCCTCCCCAGGTGTCATCTCAGTCAGCTCCGTTGACATCTCCATCTTCTCCCCTAATATCGGTGCTGACATCTCCACTACCCTTGGCGACATTTGTGTCGGCATCTCAGCTACCTCAGCCACTTCAGCCACCACCTCTGCCATTGTGCGGAAGGCAGTGCCTGGAGAAAAGAGGGGGGCCTAATAAGACACCAGGAACTCAAGGGGAGGGGGGATGTTTCAGGAGTTCCCTTGCCCATATCATCACTCACCAGTCTCTACCAACGAGCAAGTCTGGATTCAATGTTTAAACCTCAGTCTTCAGTGGGCCCACGACTCTGTAGCTGAACTGCACCCCATGGTGGCCAACCATCTGCAAGAGAGACAGCCCTCCTCAGTCTGGCCTCTGATGCCACCCTCCTTACCCAAAGGGCTGGTCACACCCTTTCCAAGAACATAATGTATCTTTGGGGGCCTCCTGGCCTTTGCCTGTGCATTTCCTCTCTGTGCAGCATCTTTCCTCCATCTATGTGTACACACAGGGATGCAGCAAAGTTTAAGAGCACAGGCTTTGGAACCACACTGCCCTTGGCTTGAATTTGAACTCCTCCACTTACTTTGTCTCTCTGAGACGGTCTTCTCACCTGTGAAATGGGCTAAAAGTAGTAATGACAACAAAGTCCCTGGTACTTGATCAAGGTTAGATAGAATCATTACTTGTAATTCTCCAGAAATGTTTTTCTATCCTAAGTCTTTGATGCTGCTATTCTTTCTGGCAAGAAAGTTTTCTCTTTTTGTCTAACAAACTCCCACCCAGCATTTCCTTTTGTGAAGTCTCTTTAAATAACATATCTATATCCACAAGGTGGTGGCCACTCCCTCCTCCTTGCGGTTCTTCTTTTCTTTTTTTGGGGGGGGGCTGCATCTCTCAACATGTGGGATCTGCCCTGACCAGGGGTTGAACCTGTGCCCCCTGCACTTATAACCACTGGACCACCAGGGAAGTCCCTCCTTGGGGTTCTTATTCTGTCACCTCCATCATAGCAAATATCATGGACTTGAGATAAACTCATCAAGCTGAGAAGGCTGGCAAGGCAGATGTGATTCATTGTAGGGGCTGCTGTCATCAACAAAACCACTGATCAAGTGCAGGGATTTTTTTTTTGTTTGTTTTGTTTTGTTTTTTAGGAAAACGACATGTTTATTTCTCTGTGCTCAACTTCCAACCTATATCCGTATGTAAGGATTTTAACTTCTGAACTTCCCTCTATGTGCCCCCTATCTCCCTCTATTGGTGTGGGCTCAACCCAACCCAGGACCCTTCACACAATGGGGGTTCAGAGTCCTTCTGACTGCCTCCATGCAGGCCTCAGTAGTAATTTTCCAAGTATAATCCCCACCATCTCCCATTTCTTCTTCAACTCATTTGTTAGTGCCAGAGTTCAGCTTACAACTCTGCACACAAAAGTTTCTGCACCTTTCAGCATGTGGGATCTGCCCCCGACCAGGGGTTGAACCTGTACCCCCTGCACTAGAAGCACGGAGTTATAACCTGTATTGCTAGGGAAGTCCCTCCCTGGGGGGTTTTATGGTATCCTGTGCCACCTCCGTCATCACAAATATCATAAACTTGGGACAGAGTTAAAAATGTGAAGCTCCCAGAGGTCTCATCACAATAGGCTCTGAGTATATCTGCTGAATGAATAATGCTCCTTCCAAGAAGCGAGGCCCGAGAGTTTAAGGGTCTCTGCACACATTCCACTTTTCCCACCAGACCAGCCCTCCTATTAAACTGTGAATTCCCACAATAACAAGGCCCATCACTGGGCCCTGCTATCGGCTGATGTCCAATAAATCCTCCTTGAGTAAATGATTCATTAAAAGCCCAAGAGCTAACTTTTTGACTCCTTCCCTAATTTTTGAGTTGCCCGGGGCCCTGGCACACAAAAGCCATTCAACAACGGATCTTCTCGGAAACCAGGGGCCTGAGAGTTCAACTTTTCATTGTTTACAGCTCTGCTGCCAAAAGAGAATTCCCCTTTAGCGAGGCCCAGAGCCTGGTGCAAGGCTTTTACACAGGAGGCACCCAGTAAATGTGTAGAACATGGCCTAAAAGACCTGAAGTGTGGACTTTCCTAGTCAACATTTCCCATTTCCCAATCTTGGATTGTGAACTACTGAGGAGAAATACGGGTTTAGGTAGGAGATCAACAAAAGTCCTTCAGGAAAGAGCCCACCAGGGGCCTGGAAGTTCAACTTTACTGAGACACAACCCTTTTCTCTGACCAAACTTATCAACTCCGCAGCCTGAGAGAGCCCTGCAAACAGTGGGGGGCCTGCACGCCATAGGCGCTCAGTCAACGCTACAGGGCACCGAGGAAGGAGCGCTCTTTCCACTCCGCGCCGCTCCCGCCCTCGCGCAGGCCCCAAAGCTCCTCGACCCTCGGTGTCCCCTTCGTTCTCCCTCCGCCCTCTCCGTATGCCCAGCGTTCTCTTCCCCGGCCCGCCCCGGGGCGCCCTCACCCGTCTCTCTCACCTCCTGCAGCCCCCGCCGCTCTTGACACAGACCCTCAGCTCCAGGCGTGCGGGACCCCTCACTATTCACACCTCCCATTGGGCGGCTCCTTACCCGTGGCAGCCAATCAGAGACGAAAGCGGAGGGCACGCGCCCTTGCGCCTGCGCGTGGACGCTCAGGCGGGGCTCGGCGAGTTTCTCCACGCACGCAACTGTGCTCTGTGGGCGGGGCTCCGGGCTCGGAGAAGCGCCTGCGCAGTTCTCCCCGGTAGCTCTACCGCCAAGTCTGAAAGTTGAATGGAGAGAAGTGGGCATCACTGGAAAGCAAGGGACCATGGAGTGGACTGGGTGGCAAGAGACCTTGACAGAAGTGTAATTTTATAGCTGAAGAGACCGAGCATGTCTGAGAGCACAACTTTGGAGTCAAACACACTTGGGGTATTTCCCCTCTGTGGGCCTCACTTTTACTCCTTAATAAAATGGGCTTGAATCACAACTACCTCAAAGGCTGTTGAGGGGGTTGGATGAAATCAATCAGGTAGAAATACTCAACACAGGGCCTGAGACAACGCGGATGCTCACTGTAGACCATCTAACCTGGACATAGTCCTTCCCAGTTTGTAAAATTGCTTTCCCTTCCCTCCCACTCTTCGGTCAATTTAATGATATTCACTTATTGGACGCCTACTGTGTGTCTGGTCCAGGACTGGGTTTCAAGAGGTGACAATTGCCATAAAAGAGGGGATTCCCTGGTGATTCAGAGGGTAAAGAGTCTGCCTGCAATGCGGGAGACCTGAGTTCGATCCCTGGGTTGGCAAGATCCCGTGGAGAAGAAAATGACAACCCACTCCAGTGTTCTTGCCTGGAAAATCCCATTGACAGAGGATCCTGTCAGGTTACAGTCCATAGGGTGGCAAAGAGCCATAAGAGAGAAGGGAAGGAACTCTTCCGAGGTCACAGCTACAGTCAGTGCCAGGCAGGACCCAGGAGTCCCAAGGGGATGGGAACCAGTCCCAGAACCTGTCCCAAGACACTTGAAGGGCCTCACCTTGAGTCACCCAAGTGGGGAGGGGGAAGGATGGCCACAACGCCCAGGGCTCTGCCGCAGGGTTGGGGGGTGGGGTGGTAGTGCTTAGACATGCAGCCTTGACACCAACTCTCTTGATAGAGACCTGCTTTTGCCAGACTGAAATTGGTAGGTGCAGATTAGAGAGGAGAGTATTGAGAGTTCCCTGTGACCTTGGAGGTCAGAGATTTTAAAGGGTTATGGGGGCAGGGCGTTAGAGTTCCTGGAGGGGATTCTGACTGTAATGGGGGAGTCATGACGGACACCATCTGGAGGTGCACAATCAAGATGTAAGGGCCTATTGCAATCAAGGAGGAGGTATTGGTTCCTAAAATGAGATGGGGAGTCCTGGTCTTGATTGAGGAAGGAATTTATAGATGGGGAATTTCTGTTCGATGAGGTGGGATTCCAGTCAGGATCATGAGCTGGCACAGATGGGGCATAGGTTGCCAGTAGAAGTAAGGGGCAGTCTAATGGAGGGAAGTCCAAGTCCTGATCATAAGGGGTCTTGGCACTACCCAGAGCCAGGACGGTCGTGATTATGATCCTTTGCCACGGGCAGGTGAAAGCAGTGGTAACGTGGGCTTCTAGGTCGTGATTAGGAGGGGTTGTAGTCCATGACGAGTAGTTTCAGCAGGTCGTGATGTGGGGCAACAAGGACACTGGGGCTCGAGTCATAGACCGAAGCGACCCTGCAAAAGGATACCACCAGCTCCAGCCCAGATGCGGCGCCACTCTCGCTCTGCGCAGGCGCAGCACAGGCCTGCCAGACACTACAGTTGGGGGCGGGCCCAGGGGAGGGGCTTGGAAGCTCACTCTGCGCTTGCGCCCAAGGGGCGTGGCGGTCGCACCTGCGTGAGTTGGGCGGAGGAGGAGGGGCGAGGTGACGCAGGCGTAATAATAGAGAAGGTGCCAGAAAGATCCAAAACAAGTGGCTGCGGCCGTCGCCTGGGAGTCGTGAGACGCCGGAATTCGGTAAGGCTATAGAGAGGCCTACAAGCGACTAGTGGTGGGTAGACGGGACCACCTGGGTGCTGGGGAGAGGGAGGTAGCGCCCTTCCAGGGCAAGGGGGTCGGATTCGGACAGCGCCACCTGTGTGGAGCGAAGGGCGGCTTTGATCGGTCTCATTGTAGGGGACAGAGGGTCACTTTCGGGCGGTACCACTCAGGTTGAGCTGTATGGCCGATCGGACAGTACCTCTGGACGGAGCCAAGGAACATGTCCGGACAGTATTGCCCACAAAGGGCGATTGGCGGGGTGCCCTGCGTTGGGCCCCCAGGCTTGTTCCGACTGAGTCACTTGATCGGGTGGGAGGCTTGTTCGGAACATTACCACCGGGGCCCTCGGGTTTGGCCAGTCCGAGTGGTAGGAGGATGAGCGGGGTCTGGCGTCTGGACCTGTTACTAGGGGACCTCGGGCGATACCATTCTCTTGTGGCAGAAGGGGGAGGCTCCAAGGGCTGGGACGTGAATGTGGCCCTGCCCGGCGGGACGCGGCTAGGGACACGCACTGGCGGGGGTTGAGGTCTGGGTCCCCGCGTCGCTGACCGCTGCCTCCTGCTCGCTGTGTGGGTTCTAGGCCCTGGTTCTGAGCTTGTTCTGCCCCGCTCCCCCGGGTATGGCGCTGTCCGGGTCGACCCCGGCCCCGAGCTGGGAGGAGGATGAGTGTCTGGACTACTACGGGATGCTATCGCTTCACCGTATGTTCGAGGTGGTGGGCGGGCAGCTGACCGAGTGCGAGCTGGAGCTGCTAGCCTTCCTGCTGGACGAGGTCCCCGGTGCCCCAGGCGGCCTGGCCCACGCCCGCAGTGGCCTGGAGCTGCTGCTGGAGCTGGAGCGCCGCGGGCAATGCGACGAGAGCAACCTGAGGCTGCTGGGGCAACTCCTGCGCCTACTGTCCCGCCACGACTTGCTGCCGCACCTGGCGCGCAAGCGGCGTCGGCCAGGTATGGTGGGAATGGGAGGGCGAGCGACTTCCGCTGGGGAGAGGGCCTTGCCTTCGCTGGGCCTCCCCGGTGCCTGATATGAAGAGAACCGTATCAGAGAGTATGTGTCTCATCGCACTCTTTCCTCCTCCCAGGGTATCAATGAGAAACACAAGAGGGAGGAGGCATGGCTTTGGGAGGGGTGAGCTTGTGAAATTTGGCCACGTCAGTAGTGATGTTTGTGGCTACTGTTGATGGAGGGCTTACTTCATGCCGGGCATAGCAGTAAGACGTACTTCATGTGTACTATCACCTTATGATCTCCCCTCCCGAGTAATCCTAAGAGGAAGTCCTGTCACTGTCCCCACTGTACAGAGAAAGCACAGTAGGTTCAGAGAAGTTAAGCAGCTTGCCCACATGTAACAGTTGAATCCTGTGTGTCCCTGGGAAATAGGGAATAAGAAGTACAGCTTGATGAGACTGACAAGGTGTTTGTTCCCCGAGACTTTCATTTAGTGGGGGTATCAGACTATAGAGGGCTTCCCTGGTGGCTCAGTGGTAAAGAATCCGCCTGCCAATGCAGGAGACACAGATTCGATATTCCTGGCTCAGGAATATCCCCTGAAGAAGGAAATGGCAACCCACTTTAGTATTCTTGTCTGGGGAATCCATGGACAGAGAAGCCTGGAGGGCCACAGTCCACGGGGTCACACAAGAGTTGGAAGTGACCAGTGACTAAGTGATATCAGACTATGAGACAGTGAATGACTATTATTACTGTTATTTTAGTATATGAATATGATTTTATTTGAATGATTTACTTTTAGATGTGGTTATGAAAAGTCTGAAACAGAGTAGTGAAGCAGAGAGAGTAGGAAGTGTGGAATGTTTCAGGGTGAAAGGTGGCCCCCTTAAGTTTTTATAACCAGTTAAGTCCTTTCTGAGAAGGTGACATTTGAACTGAGGCTGCTGTACTGCCCGAGTGTCTAGATCTCAAGAGGAAAACATTCCAGGAATAGGGAAAAACAGACTGTCTAGTCCTCAGGTAGGACTGAGTTTGGCACTATCAGAGGCCAATGTGTCAGCAGCAGAGATCGAAGTAAGGGCAGAGAGTAGGTGAGAAGCGGTGTCACACAGGAGCTTGCAGATAACATAGCTGGAAAGTGGGAGCTAGGATTCAAATGCTGCTAGTGTATCTCTAGAGTTAATGCCCTTAACCCTTGGAAGGACTCCTAGAGCAGTCCCAAGCAGGTGAGGAGTCCCTTGTGTGCTGAGGCTGTGAGCTGTTTAGCCCTTGGCTGGGTTACTAGAGGTGCTGTGGCTAGTTTGGGGAGGGTGTTTGTGAGCTTCCCTGTCCAGGGTAAGTCCATGGGGTTTGGATAACCAGGAGAAGGGTATCCTTAGGGCAGAACTGACAGCATTTTGGGAAAAATGTGTCTGAAGGTCAGGCTCTGAAAGAGAAGATTTGGGGAGCTTGCAGGGGCCTGCCTACTCCTTGGGGCCTCAGGGAGACCCGGGGTGGTTGGGGGTGGGGAGTGGTAGGCAGCATTGCCTGAATCCTGACCGTAACTCAGCTTACAGAATAGCTCTGACAGTTGGTGCTGCTGTAGGTGTGGATTGGGTGGCCCCAGGAGGTGATGAGTCTTATTTCCTGGGAGGCAGTTACTGGGCTGGAGGTGTTTGAGGAGTGGCTGTCTGGGCTTTGACCTCTGGGGAACTCGGGCACCCTGTGGGGCAGGCTTTCATCTTTGGGGGGAGGGGTGAGACTTGGAGGCTGGGCCTGGGAGAGGCTGGAGGGTTCGAATACTTTTTTCCGTCCCCTGCCCCATCCCCAGTGTCTCCAGAGCGCTACAGCTATGGCTCATCCGACTCTTCTTCGAGGAGGTTGGAGGGCAGCTGCCGTCGCCGTCGCCAGTCAAGCAGTTCGTCGAATGCTGAGCAGGGTCAGTGGGAGACAGGTGGGTGTCCCTCTCTGGCCCTTCTGAACTCTCATGAACCTACCTCATCCTGACCCATCAAGAAAGGAGCCTGAGGGGTGATTTTGTCTGTCTCTCTTTTAAATGTATATATTTATTTTATTTTTGGTTGTGCCTGGTCCTCACTGCTGCACTCGGGCCTTCTCTAGTGGCGAGTGCGGACTACTCTCTAATCGGGGTGTGTAGGCTTCTCATCGCGGTGGCTTCTCTTGTTGCAGAGCATGGACTCCAGGGTGCATGGGCTTCAGTGGGTGCAGCTCACGGGCTCTAGAGCACAGTCTCAATAGTTGTGGTGCATGGGCTTAGTTGCCTCAAGGCCTGTGGGATCTTCCCAGATCAGGGATTGAAGCACTGTCCCCTACATTGTCAGACGGATTGTTAGCCAGTGGACCACCAGGGAAGTCCCAGTTCGGTCTCATTTTTGCTTTGTGTTTGTATGTTTATTGCTGCCAAAGCCTGGGTCCAGAAGCAACCTGTGCAATTGTTTCTTGTGGTTTTATGTCATTTAAATGGCATCACATTGTAGGTGTTATCCTTCACATGTCTGTCTTTATTGGATGTGTTTCTGAGATTTATTCATGTTGGGTTTCTAACTGGTTTTGTTACATTGCCGTGGCAGTGAATTTATTTATTCTCCTCCCCTCTCCCCAGTTTTTAATCATTCAAATGTAGTTTCAAACATACAGAGAAGTTGAAAGATTAGTACAGTGAACTTGTTCATATCTTTCACCTCGATTCAGTAATTTTAACGTTTTGCCAGTTTTATGTGTGTGTGTGTGTATGTAACTCTGGGGTTTTTTACTGAACTCTTTGAAAGTAAATTATAGGCATCAGGACACTTTACCCCTAAATTAGCAGGCATCTCCTGAGAATCAGGAGATTGTCTGATACCACTTCAAGACCATTATCATACCTGAGAAAGGGCATGAGCACTAATCCTCTGGTATCCTAATGATCGTGTTTCAGATCTTCTCAATGCTGTCTGGACTTTCAGGATCCACTCATAGATGTGTTGCTGTGCACTCAGTTATTAGTCACCTTAATCTCTACTATAGAACCCCCCCACCCCCGTCACAGTGTACCGATTTCTTTAGTTCCCCATGACATTGACCAGACCACTTATTTTTTAGTGTCCTGATTGTTTCTGGATGTATCTGATGATTTCCTGAGAGTATCTTTTAACTTATCCCTCTGTCCTCTATATTTTGGGAATGATGTTTAGAGAGTTTGTTAGATTCAGGTTATGTGGATTTGGCCAGGATTTTCCTTGGTTGATGCCGTCAGCTTCACATTGGAGCACATGAGGAGGCCTGATTTTCTTGTTGTGAGCGAGCAAGTTTGTTCACCTGTTTATCTGCTGGATTTTCCCTTTGTACAGAGGTGTTTTTCCCTTCGTGGTTAGTAGATAGTCTGTGGGATGACATTTTCACCTATCCTGTTCCCCAGCAGCATCCCCAGTGGGTTTAGCAGCCATTGGAAATCTTTGCCTGAACCAGTTGTTATACTGGTGTTCTCACAGTGATGATTTTCGGATTCTCTGCTGTGTCTGTTACCTGGCATTTTCTCAAGAGAAGTTTTACTTTTCTCTTTGCTTCCATCCATCCCTCCCTCTCTTTTTTAAGTGAGGAGTGTCACCATGGATTCATGTATTCTTGTGTGTTTAATGTGTTAGAATCAGTTATTCTTGCTGATGTTCAAATTGGCTAGCTCCTTTTTGATGTCTGCCTCATTCTTTGAGTGCCTCTTGCTTTGTAGGTAGGACTGCAGGATGTCCTGGGTTCCCTCATATTTTCCTTCCCCAGCCCTGGAATCAACTGTTTGCAGAAGCCTTGCTTCTCTTAGAGGCAATGGTATTTAGATTCCAAGATTCAGGGGCTGAGTAGGCGCATTGTTTCTAGGCTCTTACAATGAACCAAACTAGAAACTGTGCCTTTAAATAAAAATTCACGTTAGTATTTTCAGTTCAAAATTAACATTACAAGGACCTTTTTTGTTTTGTTTTGTTTTCCTGACTGCACTGCTCAAGCTTGTGGGGATTTTAGTTCCCTGACTAGGAATTGAACCTGCATCATTGGCAGTGAAATCACAGAGTCCTAACCACTGGACTGCCAAGGAAGTCCTTACAAGGATGTTTTTAACTCGCGCTGATAATCTTGGTTTTGGTAACATTAAGACATGGACTTATTTGCTTTATTTTGCAACAATAATAAAACAATTTCAAACTTACAAAGTGCTAACCATGTCTGTTGAATGAAACAAGATTTTTTTTGTGTGATTTTTAATTGTTTTCAGAGTATATCCTACTAAGAGTTTATGGTCAGAATATTCTTCCTAGTTACTTAAAATCCTTTTCTCCTGCTGTGTGTTGCCTATTCTATATATGTGTAGATTCATTTATTTCTGTTTAATTTTATGCTTTATTTTGCTTCCTTAATTTTTTGAGTATGTCATAAAACAGTTACATGATTCCAAAGTCATATCTAAAGTATGCAGAAAAGATGTTCTTAGAAGTATCATTTCTTTTGTTGTCTCTTTCCCTCCCAGTAGATAATCAATTTCATTTCCTGTAGAGCCTAACTGTATTTCATCTTGCAGAAATAGCAAATAATGTATACATTCTTATTTCCTCTCCCTTTTTTATACAGAATGTAGCAAAATGTAGATACTTGCTTTCTTTCACTAAGCAGTCTATTTGGAAACTACTGTATGCACTTTTTGTCAGGCATTTACATTGTTTTCAGTTTACATGGTTATAACCTATAAACAAAGCTCCAGGCTACTGTAGCTGTTGTCTTGCCTTTTTCCTGGTGTGAGTAGTCAGGGTTTCTCTAGAGTCACACCTGAGGGTTGAACTGCCAGGTGGGGTGTGCTCACCTGTCCTACATGATGCTCACTTGTCCATACTCTCCATCTTCTGGTCCAGGAAGCAGAGGGGCTCACCCAGGGTCTCCCAGCCCAGAGTCCAGAGTTGAGTGCTTCCTTGGGCTCCCATCTTGGTGCTCCACCTGTCATCTGGTCCTCAGCCTACCTCATCTTTCTCTCCTCAGGTTCTCCCCTAACGAAGCGGCAGCGGCGGAGTCGGGGTCGTCCCAGTGGTGGTGCCAGACGGCGGCGCAGGGCGGGTACCACCGCCCCCCAGCAGCAGCAGGAGCCAGCCCGGCCCACCTCAGAAGGCAAAGTGACCTGTGGTAGGTGTCTGTATGTGCCTCGGGGTGCGCATGTGCAGTGTAGAGCTGGAGGGGGTAAAGCAGCCCCCTGTCTGACACCCGGGGGTGGGCAGCAGCTCGGGCACCTATTCAGCACAGCAAAATTCTTGCCCTTTCTGTAGCCGTCTTGGTGGTCTACCTCCCACCCATAGTCAAAGGATTATGTTGTGTGGAGCCTTCTCCAGGAGGCCTTTCCTGACAACCCCTTACCTTCATTTTCATTTTTTTTTGGAAGAGCCAGGCAGAGCCTCAGAGGTTGGGCCTGGCAGGCCTCAGAGCAGATGGGAGTTAGACTTTATACTAGAGGTCAAGTTTTTCCAAGGGATTTTTTTCTTTTAGCGTGGCAGTGAAGTGAACTCTGATTCCATCTAGAAAATCAGTCAGTAAATGAGTTACACTTTGCACAGTGTTTAGCACAGTGCTGGACAGGTAGCACATGCTCTGTCAGGTGCATGGAAAATAAATGCAACAGAGTGGAATCAGGGACCTGAGTGGAGGGGCTTCAGGTCTAACACGGATGGGGCTGAGGTCTGGCCTGGGCTAGTGGCGTGGGAGAGGCGAGAAGTAGGGGAAGCTACGGAAATAAACCACAGGGGTGACTGGACCTGCCGACCGGGGTTGGGTGGGGTAGGGTAGGGACTCTGCTGTGCAGACTCATGAAGACCTTCCCGTTGGAAAGTTCTCACTGGTCGCAAGGGGAGGACTCACTCTCTCACACTCCCACACGCTGCTCTGGTACCCCTTCCTCTAAGTGGGACAAGGCGTGGTCACAGAGGGTATCAGCTAGTGAGAGGCTCAGGCTGGACTGGGTGGGGGTGGGATCACAGGCGGGAAGATTGAGGGGGAGTGGCAGCAGCTCTGCATTCCCCAGGAGACCTCAGCCTCCTGGGAGGGCCTTCTTCCTTACCTGCAGAGCCTCCACCCCTCAGAGCGCATGCTCTGCCTCTTCCCAGTGCCCATTTCGGCCCCCCAGGCCCTGGACAGCAAAGCCGCCCCATAGCTGAGGCTGCAGATACCTGTCCTGGGCGCTATCGGGAGGAGCAGACCAGTAGTACCAGCCGTGACCGCAGACAGCCCCCACTCGAGGGGGTGGCTGCTTGGTGTGACTCTTCCCTAGTCAGGTGGTATTAGGGCCCCTCCTGGCTGGGGGCCCAGAGAGCCTCTGCCTCCTGGGGGAGTAGGCCAAGCTGAGGCCAGGGAGGGGTCCTGCTGGTGGAGGCTTCAGCGTCTCGGTGGAGGGTGGGGAGGTGGTTAACCTGGGTGTGGCCGGTTCCTGATGTGGGGATGAGTGAGCAGGTCTGACTGCTGACTCACCAGGCCGGGTGGGGCTGGCGTGAGGCTCTCCCCTGTGGGGCCCAGGTTTTCTCCCCGAAAATGGAGATGGCTTAGTCCTGGGGTCGGAAGGAGGCTCCTCCAGACCTGAGGAAGGGGGGCCCCTTCTCACCTGTGCTACCCATGGGGTTGGACCCCCCCCAGTCAATTGCGCTCCGCTGAGGGATAGAATCAAACTGAACTCCTGAGGGCCCCAGAGTGTGAGGAGTGGGACCTGGGGGATCCTGGACTCAGACACGGGACCTCTGAGTTTCCTCATCCCTCTCAGGCATCCACTGTGCTCTGTGCTGAGTGTGCTGCTCCTGGACCTTGAGTCCTCAAGACAGCCCCGAAGTAGAGATGTCATCCGCCATCGTGTGGAGTGGGCGGGCTGGGCCAAAGCTTGGGTTTGTCCATTTGGTTGTCGCACACGTGTTTATAGAGCACTGTGACTGTGTGCTCACATCCCACAGACGGGACGGGAGGCCCTGCCCTCATGGGGCTTGTATTCTGGTGGGAGGAGAAAGCTAAGAGAAGGAAGAGAGAGACTGACGATATCAGCTGTGGAGAGAAACCAGCAGGGGCAGGGCGCAGAGAATGATGGAAAATGCAGTTCTGGGTGGATTTTCAGGGTAGGGTGGTCTAGGAATGCCTCTCAGAAGACAGGGAGAGAGGTAGGAGGATGTGGATGGCTGAGGAAGGGTGTTTCAGGCTGAGGGGACAGCGGGAGCAAAGTCCCGAGTGTGGACATGTCAGGGGTGGAGTGGAAGCTGGCGAGCCTGGAGCAGGGGGGTGTGCAGGGGCGGTCAGGAGGCCAGGGCAGGAGAGTGACCAGGGTCCTGTCCTGCAGAGCCCGTGAGCCTCAGGCCAGGGCTTTGCGTCTTTTAAATGATGGGAAGCAATTGGAGGGCTTGAATGACAGGCTTTGCTTTGCTTCCCTCCCACCCCCCACCCCCAACTGTTTGCTCCTCCCCCCATCTGTTTCTGGATAAGAAACGGAAGCAGACAGACTAGCATTAAGAACCTCGACCCTCGGCTCCCCAGCACCCAACCCCTGCCACTCTCAGGTCGTGATTTCATTAGCCACGTTGTTTTGGAGTCAGTTCCAGGTGTCCTGTTGTTTCACGGGTAGATTTTTCAGTGTGTATCTCGAGAAGATAAGAATTGAGTTCCTTGGTGGCCCAGTGGTTAGGACTCAGACTTGGCGCTTTCTCTGCGGTGGCCCAGGCTCAATCTCTGGTCAGGAAACTAAGATCCTGCAACCTGTGCAGCTCAGCACCTGCCCCCCACCTTCCCCCTGCCAAAAAAAAAACCTCAGAAAAAGCCTGTAACTTCTTACTCTCAAATGTCTTCTCGGTGCCTAAATGTCTAATTTGTCTAGATATTGGTGCTCTTGAGTCTCTTCTAGTCTTATCCAGTCCACTCCCCCAACCCCCGTCTTGTTTCTCCCCCACCCGCCTTGCATTCTATATGTTGAAGGGAGTTGTGTGGTTGTGTTTCCCAAAGACTGGATTTTGCCGATTACATTCTGCGATAGGGTTGACTGACCATGTTCCTCTGTTGTTTGTTTTTCCTAAAAATTGATAGTTGGGCTTGGAGAGGCCTGATCAGATTCTGGTTTGGTGTTTTTTTAAAAAAAATTTTGGCTGTGCTGTTTGACTTGCAGGATCTTAGTTCCCCGACCAGGGATCAAATCCCCCGCCCTCAGCAGTGAACGCACAGAGTCCTAAACATTGTCTCTTTTTTTTTTTTCAAGTGCACTTCCTAGGTATGGTGCGCTCTTCCTTCAGGAAGCAGGCAGAGGTTGTCACTGCCTCGGTGGCCGTGTGTACTCACTGTCCCTCCCTGTCCATTAGTCCAGGACAAGTTGAAGGACTTCTGCCTATGCCTTGGGGAAGAACCTGGAGCCGAGGCGGGGCGAGCTGTCGTCCAGAGGAGGTGCTGGCATTGGGGAGCAGAGTCTGTCCCTTAGTGCTGGCTGGCGGCTGCTCTTCACTGGGCACCCATCCTGTTGCTCCCCAGCCTTTTCTGTTAGTAACTCCCAGAGGGGAGACCTGAGTGAGAGTCGTTCCTGGCCTCCAGCCACATGCAGCACAGGGTCTGGCATGCATGGTGGCTCACCTGCTCTCCCGGGGCCTGTGTCCCTCAAACCTTCCCTGATTCCCCACTGGAAAGCCCCTCCCATTCCCCTCTGGGGCCCATTCTGCCCCAGGAGAGAGACTGATGAGGTGTGGGGTAGGGGAGCCAAGGGGGTGCTGGCGCCCACCTGAGTGCAGGAGGCAGGAGCAGCTCTCTTCTCCAAGAAAACCTGGCACCGGCCTCCACCCGGGGGGGAGGCAGCATTTCCTATCAGTGGAGAGGGACTGCAGACAAAAGCTCGGTATTCCTGGCTATTAAGCTGCCTCCCGCCTTCCCCAAGTGCTCCCTGGCTCTGTTCCTGACGCCCCTGCTGCTTGGTTCCCTGAGGCCACTTCCTTCCTGCTGCTTGCAGAGGATTCATTACCTGCCAGGCACTGACCTCAGTCTGCCCTTTACCTGCATCCAGCCTTGTCATCCTCACAGTGGCCCCATGAGAACAGATGCTGAGTGAGGCGGTTTTATGGAGGAGGCCACCGAGGTGCGGAGACATGCAGTCAGCTCGGAAGACCCCAGACTTGCTGCCTCCCTGGCCTGCCAGGGCGCAGTCAGTCTGGCCCCTCTAGGTGTCCCCTTGTGCCCTTCTCCAGTATGACCTGGCCATGCTGGCCCCCGGCCTGTGAGTGCCCTGAGTTCATGCTCTGCCTCTGGGCTTTGACACTGATCTCTCTTCTGGGAGAGTTGCTGTTCTCTCTTCACCGCTTGCTTGCCTCGACCTCCTTGTCCTCCTTCACGTTGCACCTCCAGTGTCATTTCCTGGAGAGGTTTTCTCTGATGATTTCGATCTAAATTACAGCTCGCGCTCTATAATTTTCTCTCCTGACCCTTGGAATGTCTTTTAATTATAGACTTCTGAGTATGGTTGTGTGAGAGGCAGCACACAGTTTACGGATTGTTGAGAGCTTGGGCTCTGGAGGTAAGCGTCTAGGTTGGAATTCCAGCTCTGCCATTTCCTGCCTGTGTGGCCTGGGGCAGGTGACTCACCCTTTCTGCCTTAGTTTCCTCATCTACAAAAAGGGGACAGCAGCACAGCCTCATAAGGTTGCAGGCATCATCAAAAGGGTCAACAGGTGTGAATGGTGCAGTAAGTACTAAGTGTCACCTGTGTGCTGTAGGCTTCCCAGGTGGTGCAGTGGTAAAGAATCTGCCAGGCAGTGCAGGAGACGCAAGAGATGCGGGTTCGATCCCTGGGTTGGGAAAATCCCCTGGAGTAGAAATGGCAATCTGCTGCAGTATTCTTGCCGGGAAAATTTCATGGACCGAGGAGGCTGGCGGGCTACGGTTAATGGGGTTGTGAAGAGTCAGACATGACGGATCACAGCACAGCACACAGGGTGTGACGCACAGAGTGCTCCTTGGTTGCGGCTCACAGGTCTTCCAGTCCCACGTGTGTCTCCCCAGCGCTCCTGGCACTTAGTAAATATCTGTCAAACGGAAGAATGGATGGGACATGCGGGTCCCCCTGGTCCAGTCCTCCTTCCACCCCACCATGCCCGGTGGGCTGTGTGAGTAGACAGGCTCCACCACAGGTCTAGTAGCCGGCTGTGCTGAGGAGAAATATAAGCTGGGCAGCCGCAGGCCCCAGTGCAGGTGAGCCAGGCCTTGGTGGCTGAGGGGCATTCTGGGCAGAGGAGATGGCCAGGTCATTCTGTGAGTAAGGCTTGTGCTGGGAGCACTTCCCTTGTGACTGAGGGCAGGGTATGGGAGGATGGAGCTGGGATTGAAGGAGGAGACGAGGGAGGACATTGGCTCGGGCCCAGGTGAGAGGGCGCAAGGCCTAGGCAGGGGCCGTGGGGTAGAGAGGGGAGTGTCGAAATCACAGTTCCTGTTTTTGGGGTGCCTTCTGTGCCTAGGCTCTGGGTCGAATGCTTCATGCGTTGCCTAATTTGATCCTCATGACCCCGTCGTGCAGCAGGGACCTCTTGTTTGTCTGTTTATGTTTTTCAGATGGGGAAACTGAGGCTCAGAGAGGTGAGGTCACATGCCCAAGGCCCCACAGCTAGAGAGTGGCAGAGCCGGGACTCGCCTCAAGGTCTGTCATTCTCCGCCACCTGGCTCTGTGCCTCTGCTGCTGAGCACCCCCGTGTGGCCTTGGACAGGTGCTGCTCCCCCCAGTCCCCTGCTTCCCAGCTCACGCCTGTTGAGGGTCTGGTCAGACGCTCAGAAGCGTTAAGGATGTGGGCCCAGAGGTCTTGACTGATCCTAGGATGGAGGGAGCCAGTCCTGAGTGTTGTGGGAAGTCCTGGGGGCCGAGGCTGAGCAGGTTTTTCTGGGCCTCGAGCAGAGAGGGTGAGCTTCCCCTTGAGGCAGAAAGAGGAAGCGTTTGGGGTTTGGGGTGGGAGGAGGAAGTGGGTGGTGCTGAGAAGTTGCCTGGGGAAGTGGGGACCTGCCTGCTGCTTTCTGCTCTGCGGCTGACACAGTCTTTGAAAGGTGAAAGGAGTCAGGGGCCTGACACTCCCCTCTCAGAGTTTCAGCGGCCTCATCTGTCAAAGAGGGTGAACGTGCCCCCGCATCCGAGTTGCTGGTGGCTGCTATTCTGTAGCACCCACTGGTGGACAGTCATCTGAACTCTCCCCAGGAGGGACATTCCCCTGGTTTAGGCAAGACCCTGGGCTGAAGAGAGGTGGTGACTCATTCCAGGTCACATAGCTAGTGCCTGAAGGCTCTTGGGGTGGGATCAGCTTCAGGTCAAGGATCCATTGACCTGAAGCTGCTGTCTGGGGCATGGGAGGGTCACTGCCATCTGACCCTCACACTGTTACGCACTGCCATCCCCTGCCCGTGGGACCTTGGACAGGTCACTTCTCCTTGCTTCATTTGTTGTTCAGTTGCTAAGTCATGTCTGACTCTTTGAGACCCCATGAACTGCAGCAGGCCAGGCTTCCCTGTTCTTCACCATCTCCTGGAGTTTGCTCAAACTCATGTCCATGAAGTAAGTGATGCCATCCCACCGTCTCATCCTCTGTTGTCCCCCTGTTGTCCCCTTTTTCTCATCTGCCTTCATTTCCTTATCTGTACATTGGGGTGCTACTAGGGCCTGCCTCACAGGGTCGTTTGAGGATTAAATGAGTTTATGAGTGCTGCTTGTCATTTCCAGCTTACAGCTGGTCCTAGGGCAGCCCATGTTGTATCAGTAGTCAGCAGTCAGATTCACAGGTAGGGAGTTCAGTCATCCCACTGAACTGAGTGGAAGTGATACGCCTGAGGTCACATTTACAGGGATGGCCTTGGAAGTCTCATGTCCCACCCCCTGCCCAGAGCTGCCACCTCATTTGGGTAGATGTGGACAGGGTTATAAGTGACAGACACACCTCAGACTGGCTTAAGCAGAAAGGAAATTGATCAGAGCTGAAAATCCAGGTGCTCCACGCACACCTGATGAACTCAGGAGTCTTTTCCTGTCTGTGCCTGGCCTTGTGTAGGTTTCATTCTCCCCGTTCCTGGTGGCAGAAGAGCCCCCAGCAGGCCTGGGCTCAGAGCCCACCTTCTGGGCAGCCTTTGTGGAATGAGAGCGCCTGCTTCCAGTAGAGCCAGCCCAGTTCAGCCTTGAGTCTCCTGGGCCTGGTGCCTTCCTGGTGGGTGGGGGGCTGAGGATATGGTTGGCCCCACATGACTCTCACTGTTTCGGGGCAGAAGAGGGGGACGGCTGGTTACCTAAAAGCCAATCCATTCATTCATGTGTTGGTTCTTTCACAAATGGGTATTGAGTACCTACCATATGCCACGGGGCTACCTGTACAAGTGAACAAGAAACAAAAGTCCCTTCAGGGAGCTCACACTGTGGAGAGATAGGTGATTAGCTTGCCAGTGAATAAAAGCTCGGGGTGGGTTAGAAGATGCTAAGTGCCGGGGGAAGAAATGGAGCAGAAATGGAATGGGGCCTGGGAAGTGCAGAGACCTGGGGGCGATGGTAAATTGGATGGTCAGAGTAGGATCATTGGGAAGGCGGCATTTGAATCTGAAGGAAATGAGAGAGTAAGTTCTGCAGGCACTGGGGAGAGACCATCCCTAGCTGGAGGATGGGAGGGCCAGGGCCAGGCGGAACCTGCCAGGTGTTGTGGGGAGGAGCATGGAGTTGGTGAGGCTGGAGGGCACGTGAGGGGAAGCACAGGGCCAGCAGGTCAGGAGGTAACAAGTCAGACCACAAGAGAGAAGCCGAGTGAGGGTGTCAGCCGTACTTGGGTGTGGTTACCGGAAGGAGGAAGGATGTGGGGCTGGTGCAGTGCAACTCACGCTGAGGGGCAGTGGGGAAGGGAGGGTGGGTGGCGGTCCCCTTGCTGGGTGTCGGCCCTTCCCTGACCAGCCCCTCCTTCTCCGCAGACATCCGGCTCAGGGTGAGAGCAGAGTACTGTGAGCACGGGCCAGCCTTGGAGCAGGGCGTGGCCTCGCGGCGGCCCCAAGCACTGGCCCGGCAGTTGGATGTGTTTGGGCAGGCCACCGCGGTGCTGCGCTCCCGGGACCTGGGCTCCGTGGTGTGTGACATCAAGTTCTCTGAGCTCTCCTACCTGGACGCCTTCTGGGGCGACTACCTGAGCGGTGCCCTGCTGCAGGCCCTGCGGGGCGTGTTCCTGACTGAGGCGCTGCGTGAGGCGGTGGGCCGGGAGGCCGTCCGCCTGCTGGTCAGTGTGGACGAGGCCGACTACGAGGCTGGCCGGCGCCGCCTGCTACTGATGGAGGAGGAGGGGGGACGGCGCTCGCCCGAGGCCTCCTGATCCTGGATGCGGCAGGACTGACCCTGCCTCCTCGCCTCTCGGCCACCTTCTCCCTGGGAGGATGTCGACCATCTCTGCCCCTAGAGGACTGTCACTCCAGCGGTGCCGAGGACTGCGACAGACACCAGGCCCCTCGCTAGACCCTCCCACAGGATGTGGGCTCTGAGGCCTAAACCACTTCCAGCTGAGTTTCCTTCCCAGCCTTCCCCCATCCCCTACCCCACCCTTAGGTGTGTTTCTTCAGCTTCAGGAGGCCAGGGGCTCAGGCATGCAGATCTGAAAGGAAGGCAGGTATAGCCCCGCACTCACCAAAGGCCCCTTGCACATTGTCTCCCAACCCTGGGCTGTGTGTGTGCATCCACACTACCCTCTCTGAAACCACCCCTGGGCGCCTGCCCTGGCGTGCTCCACTTACTTTGGCCTTCGGGCTTCTCTCTCAGGATCTCCGATTATACGGCCCCTCAGCCCTGAGCTTCAGCCACACCAGTGGGCACTGGAGCTGAGGTGCACCTGGGGCCTGCTCACCTTGCCCACACATCTCTACAGCCAGCTGGGGCTCCACCCAGCTTCCACCCACCAACCTGGCCTCCACTCTCTCCTGCTCCCTGGAGCTGGACACAGACTTGTACACAGATCTGTGCCCAGAGTGTCACATGTGTGTTGCAGCCACATCAGACCAAATGTGCTGTTTCCTAGGAGGCCAGGCCGAGGATCCAGCTTCCTTCTTAGAAAGGGGGGAGGCAAAGGCTTGGGGCTATTGGGCAAGGCCTTGTACCAGTGGCACCAATAAAACTGCCCTGGACAGGGCACAGGTGGGCACCAGAGCTGTACTCTTTCTTCATGGGCTGGAAGAAGGAGCTGGTGAGAGCCAGGGGCGGGTATCAGTCCTGGAGTTCCTGGCCTGGTGTTGGGCTGGAGGGTGGGCAGGATGCTGGACCATCACGTGCTGGCTGCTGGCCCAGGCTTGCCCTCCTCTTGGCTTCAGTTTCCTCATCTATCAAAGGAGGAGATACTCACACGCTTCGCTCATGTATGTTCTGGGGAGTGCTGGCATTTTTAACCCTCAGTGAGGTGGGCCAGCTTCTTATCTCCCAGTGCCAACAGAGTTCAAGGGTTTTGGAAACCAAAGGGCTCAGCAGCCGGTGCTCTCTGCCTAGAAAGCGTCTCCAAGTGGCTCTCCACCCCTCACACCTTCTGGGCAGTTATCTTAAAACCTGGATCTCTTCTTCCTCCTGAGGCCAAGCATTTCTTCCTGGTATCCTATGGCTACAGCTGAGGTTGTGGCCTCTTGCTCTTTACCCACTCCTTGTTTAAGACAGTAGGAACTCAAGTTTCTTACACAATATCCAGGGTTTTCCTTCTTGGGGGAGAAGAGGCCCAGGGCTGGGGATGGGGTGGGCAGGGGTTCCAAACTGCTGGCTTTTCTTGGGGGAAAGGATGCGCTACCTATACCTGAAAGTCCCTTGGACTGCAGGGAGATCAAATCCTAAAGGAAATCAGTCCTGAATATTCATTGGAAGGACTGATGCTGAAGCTGAAGCTCCAATACTTTGGCCACCTGATGCGAAGCATTGACTCACTGGAAAGACCCTGATGGTGGGAAAGGTTGAAGGCAGGAAGAGAAGGGGATGGCATAGGATGAGATGGTTGGATGGCATCACCACCTGGATGGACATGAGTTTGAGCAAGCTCTGGGCGTGAAGGACAGGGAAACCTGGCGTGCTGCATTCCACGGGTGGGAAAGAGTTGGGACATGACTGAGAGACTGGACTGAACTGAAAACCTGCACCTGGGAACCTGTCCTGGACCCCTGACCTGTGAGGGATACAGTGGCAAGTCCAGGAGTTGAATCCTGCCCAGGAGTCAAGACGTGGTCCATCCCAGACTGTCTCCATTTATCTTCTCTGGGCACCTAAATAAGATCTATTTAATACTTTGCACTCTGTGTAAGGTAGGGATTTTACCCCCATTTTTGACAAGAAATGGGTTCAGAGAGTGAAAGTGACTTGCCTGAGGAGTAGAGAAGTACTGAGATGGAAAACAGCTCTCTCCTTGCCGATGCAGGCAGGTTGGGGAGGCAAGTTTGGGCTTCCACGAGCTTTCCCTTTCCCTTAGCTAGAGGGCTCTTGACTGGGGTGGGAATAGGCTTTGTTTTCACGACCTTTCGAGGTTTGGGGCCCCTGTGGTAGTCGGGTGGGAGCTGCTGTTTGTCCTCGCCTCCCCTGAGCTAAATTTTCGGCATTTCACCTCTCCCTAAGGCCCCGAGGAGTCTCCCTTCCCACCCCCAATTTAGGAATGGTGGGCCCCACCCCATACTGGACAAGATTCAGGCCCTGGCCCTGCCCCAACCTCTACTCCCAGACCCACTTCAGTTCGTTGTTAAAGCTCAGCCCCGATCCATTCGTTAGGCCATCCCTACAGGCCCCGCCTCGTTATTTAGGCCCCGCCCACTCCACTTTTTTCAGGGGAGCCGTTGGGAGGGAGGTCCGTATTTTGTGGCACGTGCACACAAGAAGTAAGTGAGCCTGACCTCGAGGCCACGCGAGCCTGAGGACTCTGGAGCCTGCGCAGGCGCAGTGCATGCCGGGAGTCCATGGTGGCGGGAACCTCGAGGCAGTGTCTCGCGCTTCCAGAACGTCCCTGAGCGCTGGCCTGGGCTTGCTGGAACCCGCGTCTGGTGTTTCCCAGAGTCCTGAGGCTGAGAAGTGGGTCAGACTCAGGTTCTGAGAACAACCCTGGTAGTTCAGAGAGCTTCGGAATTCTAGAAAGATTCTTTGGAGCAGGACGTAGACAGGCTGCAGTCAAGGGAAATAGGGGCCTGTGGGGGCTCAGAGGAAGGCGGGCCATGATTTCACAGAGGAGATGAACGGGGAGCTGGCTCTTTAAGGACGAGTAGGAGTTCAGCAGACTGACAGAGAAGGGCCATTTCAGGGAGAGCCCGTTCCTCGAGGAGGCCTTAGGGAACGTTCCTGAATGGGATGTGAAGAGACAGAGTCAAAGGTAAGTGGCAATGCAGCCCCACCCTCTTTCGGTCAGCAGTCATCTGCTACCACAGTGCCGGCAGACACCCAGGGGCCCCGACGGTGACCCCAACGGTGTGAGGTGGTTAGGGAGGCAAAGACGTCTTGGTGTGCCTGGAGCTGGGCCTCACATGTTCCCCGAGTCCTAAGGGGGCCCGGCCCTGGGACTGACTGACCCCTGCTGGGGACCCTGAGAGGACTCTAGCCCCAGGGTGCTGGCTCTGTACCCCTCCTGTTCTGGTGGGGGAGCCAGACAGGACACCGTGGGTCAGAGCCCAGAGTGGCCAGTGACTCAGATGACCCTTGGTGGAGGGACCCAGGAAGGCTTCATGGATTAGGAAGCTCCCTGTTCATTTGATTAAAAGTTACCAGGACTTCCCTGGTGGTCCAGCAGCTAAGATTTCAGGTTCCCAATGCAGGGGGCCCAAATTCCATCCCTGGTCAGGGAACTAGATCCCACATACCACAACTAAAGATCCCACATGCTACAACTAAAATCCAGTGCAGTCAAATAAATAAAATGTTTTAAAAAAAACTACTGCCACCACCACCAAGATACTTTTTAATTGTGAAATATAACATTCAGAAAAGTGCATACAACATAAATGTACAGTTAATAAGCTGTTGTAAAACACCTTGAGAAGACATCCATTAGCAGCACCCCAGTAGTCCCCACCCCCTCCTGATCACATCCCTCCTGTTTCCCTAGCTAGGAATATTATTCTGGCTCTTACAGTAATAATTCCCTGCTTTTCTTTAAGTTTTTAGCTTTGTGTCACTCAATGAAATAGTTAATTTTCTTATTTTTAACTTGACATAAATAGAATTGAACAATTATATGTCCTGTTGTCTTTGGTTTCTTTTGTTCAATGTTGTGTTTGTGATATTCTTCCATGTTTTGTTTATTTGTAGTTGACTCATCTTTATTGCTGTGTAGTATTCATTGTGAGCTTCCCAGGTGGCTCAGTGGTAAAGAATCTGCCTACCAATTCAGGAGATGAGGGTTTGATCCCTGGGTCAGGAAGATCCCCTGGAGGAGGGCATGACAACCCACTCCAGTATTCTTGCTTGGGAATTCCTGTGGATAGAGGAGCCTGGCGGGCTATAGTCCATGGGGTCAAAAAGAGTTGTATACAACTTAGTGACTAAATAGCTGCAGCAGTATTCGCTGGATGATTATCCCACAGGTAGTTCTTGCATTGCACTGTGGGTGAACATTGGGTTTTTAGCAGTTTGGAGCTGTAATAAATAATGCTGCTGTGAACATCTTTACAGTTCTTTTTTTTTTTTTTTTTTTGGTGAACAAATGCTTGCATTTCTGTTGGGATATACTTAGAAGAATTGGAGAATTCCTGGGTATGGACAAGGGGTTGGTTGATACTGCCTATTAGTTTCCTCTGACTGCTGTAACAAAGTATCACAAGCCTAGTGGACTAAATGTAACTGTGTTCTCTCACAGTTCCCGAGGCAAGAAGTCTAACAGTCAAGGTGTTGGCAGGTCCATACTCCCTCTGGAGTCTCTAGGTGAGAATTTGTTCCATGCCTCCTCCAGCTTCTGGTGGTTTCCAGCATCCCTTGGTTTGTGGCTGCATTACTGCAATTTCTGCCTCTGTAGTTACACTGCCCCCTGTTCTGTCAGTGTTAAATCCCTCTTTGCCTCTCTCTTATAAGGATACATGTGATTGCAGTTAGGACTCATGAGAATAATCCAGAATACCAGAATAGTCTATCTCAAAACCTTTAATCACGTTAACAAAGTCCTTTTTGCCACATAAAATAACATTCACACGCTCCAGGGATTAAGCCACAGACCTTTTTTCCTTTCTTTCTTTTTTTTTTTTTTAAATTTTGTGGCCCTGCTGAGAGACATGCAGGATCTTAGTTCCCTGAGCAGGGTTCGAACCTGTTTCTCCTGCAGTGAAAGGGCAGAGTCCTGGGACTTTCCTGGTGGCCCAGTGGTTAAGAACCCACCTGCAAACACAGGGGACATGGGTTCAGTCTTTGGTCTGGGAAAATTCTACATGTCTCAAGGCAACTAAGCCTGTGTGCCATAACTGCTTATCTCACACTCTTCGCCCAAGAACTGCGACTGCTGAAGTCGGGAAGCCTAGAGCCCGTGCTCCACAACAAGAGAAGCCACTGCACTGAAACTAGAGTGTAGCTCCCACTCGCTGCAACTAGAGAAAGCCCAGGCATAGCAAAGAAGACCCAACACAGCCAAAAAAATAAGGGCAGATTCCTAACCACTGAACAACAAGGGAATTCCCTTGAGGGATGTTTTTCAGCCTGCTACACTAAAAAACTTCTTTTCTAATCTGTTTATAGCAATTTACTATCCCACCAGCACAGAGTTAGAATGGATTGCTTCACATCTTTGCCAATAACTGGTACTATCAGATACTGAAAAAAAATTTTAATTTATTAATTTTTAATTGGAGGATAATTGCTTTACAATATTGTATTGTATCAGGAGAAGGAAGTGGCAACCCACTCCAGTACTCTTGCCTGCAAAATCTGATGGACGGAGGAGCCTGGTAGGCAACAGTCCATAGGGTCAAAAAGAGTCGGACATGACTGAGCGACTTCACTTTCACTTTTCACTTATGCATTGGAGAAGGAAATGGCAACCCACTCCAGTGCTCTTGCCTGGAAAATCCCAGGGACAGGGGAGCCTGGTGGGCTGCCGTCTATGGAGTTACACAGTCGGACACGACTGAAGCGACTTAGCAGCAGCAGCATTGTATTGTATAGACAGTATATCAACATGAATCAGTCATAGGTATACATATGTTCCCTCTTGAACCTCCCTCCCACCTGTCAGACACTTTGAACTTTGCTAATCTGACAGACATGTGGTAGTATGTCATTGTGGTTATCTTTCTCCTCCCTGATAATTAATTTCTGCTTATTCTTGAATGAGGAGTAGTAGATATTTGGGTGCATAGAATGGGCTATTCCAGACAGGTGGAATATCGTGTATGAAAGTCTCAGTAGTCATTTGCTTAAATTGAGTAAGAGGTTGCTTTTTTTTTTTCCTAAGCATTAAATTATTAAAAGCAAAAAAGTATGCAGAGAGATAAATGGAACAGAATCAAAGATAAATAAGATGGTCCAGTATGAGGCTCTGACTGGGCTGGTCAGAAAGAGGAACCAGGAAGGGGTCTGGCCAGATGGCAGAAAACAGAGGGATCAAGGGAGCGGAGCTGTCTCTGTGAACTGATGCTACAGGTGTGATGACAGCAGAGGCCTGCCAGACCTGGAAGGCAGGTGCTGGGATCAGAGCCCAGGGTACTGGATTTTGAACATGGAAGACAGTACTGTAGCTCAAACCAGGGATTTTTGAATTTATTTTTTAATTGAAGTGTAGTTGATTTACAGTATCATTTTAACTTCTGCTATATAGCAAATGGTTCAGTTATACATATATATACATTCTTTTTTATGTTCTTTTCTATTATGGTGTAACAGAATATTGAATAGAGTTCCCTGTGCTATACAGTAGGACCTTGTTGCTTATCCATTCTATATATAATAGTTTTCATCTGCTAATCTCAGACTCCCAGTCCTCCCCATATGTCTTTGAGTCTGCTTCTGTAAAACCAGGGGCTTTTAATTTGGGATCCAGAGAGACCTGTGTTACTATCGTGGCTCTGTCCCTTTATTAAATGTCACCCATGACTTTTCTCCTTCCCTCATCCCCGAAGTCATTCAACAGTCATTTACCAACATGTACTTCTGTTGTAGGGCAATACCAAAGAATGTTCAAACTACCGTACAATTATGCTCATTTCACATGCTAGTAAGGTTATGCTCAAAATCCTTCAAGCTAGGCTTCAGCAGTGCGTGAACTGAGAACTTCCAGATGTATGAGCTGGGCTTAGAAAAGGCAGAGGAACCAGATATCAAATTGTCAGCATTCGTTGGATCAAAGAGAAAGCAAGGAAATTCCAGAAAAACATCTACTTCTGCTTCATTGACTCTGCTAAAGCCTTTGTGTGGATCATAACAAACTGAAAATTTCTTAAAGCAATGGGAATACCATACCACATTACCTGCCTCTTGGGAAACTTGTATGCAGGTCAAGAAGCAACAGTTAGAACCTTACATGGAAAAAGTGACTGGTTCAAATTGGGAAAGGAGTAAGACAAGGCTGTATATTGTTACCCTGCTTATTTAACTTCTGTGCAGAGTACATCATTCGAAATGCCAGGCTGGATGAATCACAGGCTGGAATCAAGACTGTCAGGAGAAATATCAACAACCTCAGATATGCAGATGATATGACTCTAATGGCAGAAAGTGAAGAGGAACTAAAGAGTCTCTTGATGAGGGTGAAAGAGGACAGTGAAAAAACTGGCTTAAAACGAAGCATTCAAAAAACTATGCATTCATGGCATCGGGTCCCATAAGTTCATGGTAAATAGAAAGGGGAGAAGTGGAAACAGGGACAGATTTTCTTTTCTTGGGCTCCAAAATCACTGTGGATGGTGACTGCAGCCATGAAATTAAAAGATACTTACTCTTTGGAAGGAAAGCTGTGACAAACCTAGACAGCATATTAAAAATCAGACATCACTTTGCTGACAAAGGTACATGTATTCAAAGCTATGGTTTTTCCAGTAGTCATGTATGGATGTGAGAGTTGGATCATAAAGAAGGCTGAGTGTCGAAGAATCGATGCTTTTGAACTGTGGAGTTGGAGAAGACTCTTGATAGTCCCTTGGACTACAAGGAGATCAAACTAGTCAATCCTAAAGGAAATCAACCATGAATATTCATTGGAAGGACTGAATGTTGAGACTGAAGCGCCAATACTTTCGCTACCTTATGTGAAGAGCCGATTCACTGTAAAAGACCTTGATGCTAGGAAAGATTGAGGGCAAAAGGAGAAGGAGGTGGCAGAGGATAAGATGGTTAGATAGCATCATTTACTTGATGTATGTGAATGTGAGCAAGCTCTGGGAGATAGTGAAGGACAGGAAAGCCTAGCATGCTGCAGTTCATGGGGTCGCAAAGAGTTGGACACGACTGAGCAAATGAACAACAACTTCTGTTGTAGCTACTACAGGATGGGTCAGATCCTGTCCCTTTGTTGACATGCTCTGGCTTTGTGGGGGGTGTGATCACTGAGGGCATTTACTTTTCTTTTTAATGATTTAAAACATTTATTTATTTATTTGGCTGCATCAAGTCTTAGTTGTGTCATGCAAGATCTTTCGTGGAGGGGCACAGACTGTGATTGTCGGGGGCAGACGTCCATGGCTTCCAAGCCTGGGCTATGGAGCACAGGGACTCAGTAGTTGCATTGTGCAGGCTTAGCTGCCCCATGACGTGTGGGGTCTTAGTTCCCTGACCTACGTCCCCTGCATTGCAAAAGCAATTCGTAACCACTGGGCCACCAGGGAAGTCCCAAGGGCATCTGAAAGGGACATTCAAGGGGCCATGGGAACTCAGATGAGGCAGACACTGACTCTAATCTGGCTTCACAGAACCCAAGCTTCCTTGGGCCTTATGTCATCGGGTTCTACCACCCTCTGTTCCACCTCCTCATTGACATCTGTGGACTCCTCGGTTCCTTCTCCTTCCTGAAGACTATAGCACATCATCACAGACCTCCTTTCCACCCCAGTTCCTGCCGTTCTGCTGGGATCCTTAACCTCTGTGTGATGACCCATCCTTCTAATTATCTGGTCTCTTGGTCTCTCCCACCTCATCCTCAGTGACCTTCTTCCCACGCCAGCCACCACTCCCATGACCACACCTTGGCCTTAGTCATTACCCGGAAGTGCAGGGCACATAGTGAGCGTTTGCCATGCACTTATACCACATGCCAGGCACTGTGCCAAATGGTTTACATGTTTACTCCTCACGAAAACCTGTAGGGTTGGTATTTGAAAGATGAGGATACATGCTCAGAAAGGTGAAGTCACTTATCTGGGTGACACATTTAGTAAAGGGCTGAGCCAAGATTGTATTACTAACACAGAACTCTCTGGGTCCCAAATTAAAAATCCCTGGGTATTAACCACAACCCTGTTCTGTCTTCCATGTTCAAAATCCAGTACTCTGGGCTCTGATCCCAGCACCTGCCTTCCAGGTCTGGCAGGGCTCCACTGCCATCACACCTGTAGCACTGACTCATAGAGAGAGCACCACTGCCTTGATCCCTCTGTTTCCTGCCAGTTGGCCAGATACCTCCTGGCTCCTCTCCCTTCTCTGCTCAGCCAGGACCTCACATTGGACCATCTGATTTCTCTGGCTAGCTCTCTAGCTGTCGGGCCCCAGAGGGAAACAGAGGGCTCCTACAGCTGGGATTTTGAAGATAATTTAACGAAGGAACTTTTGCAGAGAGTGTGGGTCAGGTTGAGAGAACCAACAAGGGAGGTGAAGGCAGTAGGACGTTGGGACCCCTCTGTGGTCTGCAGGGTTGAAGAAAGGAAATGACATTACTGGAGTATGGTGAGACTGTGGAACATACCTGAATGCTGTGGAGGGTACGGCCACTCCCAGAACCACGGTTCTGATCCAGAGCTGGGAGCAGGAGATGAAATATCCAGAACAGTGCTCCTCCCCGCCACCGCCCCACTCTCTAATGTCCTGCTGGTGCTGTACCTGAAGGACCCAGTTAGAAGTCAGGGGGTAAGGGACCCCAGATAATGCCGTCCATATGGGCCAAGAAGGGTGGAGGTGGACCTGGAGGGGGCAAAGGGGAAATGGCCAGCATGCTCTTGATTCTCATATGCCCTGGCCTCTGCCTCATCTATCAGCATGCCCCTACCCTTGGTTTGAGATTGGGTCAGAGGAGAATGGTGGCACATCCAGTGGTTAAGAACCTGCCTTCTGATGCAGGGGACACGGGTTCAGTCCCTCGTCTGAGAAGATTCCACATGCTGTGCAGCAGTAAGCTTGTGCGCCACAAGCACGGAGCTGAGCTCTGGAGCTCATGCACCGCACCTCGCGCCCCCTCTCCACCTCGAGAGAGCCTGGGAGCAGCAACAAAGACTGCAGCCAAGAAAAAAAAGAATGGTGACAAGTTATACATACAGGTGCCACTCTGACTTCTTGGTCAGCCTCCTCTCTCAGTCGCCACTCTCCCATGAGCATCCCCCAGCACTCCCCTTTCAGTCTCAACACATAAAAGTAAGGCTAATCAGTCATGCATTTCCTTTAGCTTCCTATATACACCTACAGGAATTCACACCCAGATTTACTTCACTTCTCCATGCTCTGTGCAAGTGCAGCCTCTCCACCCATGCATCACCTGTCATCATGACTCCCAGAATATCACTCCATCGTTCTTCCCTTCTCAGCTTCAACAGTCCCTCCTTCCCTCTCCTCCTTCTTAGCTATAAATATGTGCAAATTTTTACCATGTAAAAAAAACGAACTGAAAACCTCTCCCTCCCTTTATTTGTGCTCCCTCTAGTGCCTGTCCTTTGTGTTTCTCTTCATCCCACCCAGAATTATTCTTCTTTTTAAAAATATGTATTTGGCTGCTTCGTGTCCTAGTTGCAGTATGAGGGAGTCGTAGTTTCAGCATGTGAACTCTTAGTTGCGGCAGGTGGGATCTAGTTCCCTGACCAGGGATTGAACCTGGGTCCCCTGCAATGGGAGCCTTAACCACTGGACCACCAGGGAAGTCCCCTGCTAAATTTCTTAAAAGAACAAATGTGAGTTAGGGTTCTTTGGCTATAAACAGTAGAGACTGACTTGCTAATTTAAGCAAACAAGGAATTTTTTAGAAGGAAATGAAGGTGACACACACAATGGAGGAAAGACGGAAAAAACAGGCTTTGGAAAAGACTGGAACCAGGGCAGGGGCAGGAATCAAGAAAGCAGGAAAGAATGGCTGAATGATTCAGCTCCAACCAGGTTCAGGCATCCTGTCACGTCAGCTCACAATTCAAAATCCGGGGAGAGCTTCTGATTGGTACAATTTGAGTCATGTGGCCCTCTTTGGCCTGTGGAGGGCTGGGCACCCTGACGGACACAGCCTCATGAAATCCTATCCCGTAGGCCATGGCTGGTTACTCAGAGAAAAATCAGGGAGCTGTTGTAACCAATGGGGAAATGGATGCTGGGCAGGCAGAATTGACAGATGTCCACTGCTCACCAGCCCCAGCTTTCACCTCCCATTTGAGTCTCCACTCATGGAAACCATTTGCACTAAGCGTGTTAATGACCTTCTCTTGCCAAACCCAAGGACATTTTTCAGTTTTTATCTGCAGTTTTTAATTCCTTGACCAATGCTTCTCTTTTGAAAATTTTTCCTCCCTTGGCTTCAGCATAAGAAATCAACCCGAAACTTAGCTTCTCAAAAGAACAAACATTTGAGGACTTCCCTGGTGGTCCAGTGGTTAAGAATCTGCCTTGCAATGCAGGGATGTGGGTTTGATCCCTGGTTGGGGATCCACATGTCTAGTGGTAGCTACTGAGCCCACATGCTGTAGAGCCCATGCTCTGTAACAAGATAAGCCTGTGAACCACAACTGGAGAAGCCCCGGGGCACTGCAAGAAAGACCCAGCACAGCTCCCCACCACCAAAAAAAAAAAAAAAAAAAAAAAAAAAGCCCCAAGCATTTATTATCTCATAGTTTGAGCAGGTCAGAAATCCATGAACAACCTAGCTGAAGGGTTGTTGTCTCTTCTGAAGGCTTGGGTTGTGTGAGTGTGGATGGATAGTGTGACCTAGGAGAGAAGGGGAAAAATAAAGACATGCACACATGCCAGGAAGCTGTGCATGCTAAGTCGCTTCAGTCATGTCCGACTCTTTGCAACCCCTTGGACTGTAGCTTGCCAGGCTCTTCTGTCCATGGGATTCTCCAGGCAAGAGTACTGAAGTGGGTTGCCATGCTCTTCTCCAGGGGATCTTCCTGACCCAGAGATCAAACCTGCATTTCTTATGTCTTCTGCCTTGGCAGGTGGGTTCTTTATCATTAGCTCCACCTGGGAAGCCCACAAGGAAGCTGTGGTCCTCTTTTTTTTGGGGGGGGGGGCTTGCAGGCTTTTAGTTCCCCAATCAGGGATTGAACCCCAGGCCCTCAGCAGTGAGAACAGAGAGTCCTAACCACTGGACCACCAAGGAATTCCCAGTGTGATCTTTTTTTGTAGCCTAATCTTGGAAGTGACACCCCATCACTTCTGCCATATTCTATTTATTAGAAGTGAATCAGGGGACTTCCTTGGTGGTCCAGTGGTTAAGACTCTGCACTCCCAAGGGTCCCATGTCTAATGCCTGGTCAGGGAACTAGATCCCACATAACAAAAGTAAGAGTTAGTATGCCACAACTAAAGATCCTGCATGCTGCAAAAAAGATAGAAGATCCTGTGTGCCACAGATAAGACCCAGAACAGCCAAATAAACAAATGAAAATAAATATTAAATGAGAAGAAGTGAGTCATTAGGTCCATCTCACACTCACAGGGAAAGGATCACGGAAGTGCATGAACACCAGGAGGTGGGGGTCACTGGGGGCCTCTTGGGGGCTGCCTACCGTAGTTCCCCTGGTGCCTCAGATGGTAGAGAACCCACTTGTGATGCAGGAGATGCAGGTTCGATCCCTGGGTTGGGAAGATCCCCTGGAGAAGGGAATGGCTACCCACTCAGTATTCTTGCCTGGAGAGTTCCATCCACAGAGTAGTCAGGCGGGCTACAGTCCAGGGGTGGGGGACGCAAAGAGACGGACACAACCTTCACTTTTCACTGTAGCTTTCACGATGTAATGGTTCTCCTTCCTTCCCAACAGCTTTTCTAGTCCAGGTAGGGGTTCCTCTTACTCTGCCCACCTTTGAAATATGGCTCTTCCCCTGGGCTCCTTCCTTGGTCCATAGCTCTCTCAGTCTACATATTCTTCCTGAGAGGTATCATCCATCCTCATGAGTTCAGCTATCACTTGTCTGCTGCCGATGCCCAAATCTTCAGTGCCGACCTGTCTCTGTGATACGGCACGTAAATATATTCTAATATTGGCTGCAGAGCCAACACAGACTCATATCCCATGAGCACCTCAGACATAGGGAGTTCCGTAAGAACTTGATTGAATAAGTTCCGTGCCACCTTCCATTTTCTCCCCAGTCAGCAAAGGGACCTCCACACACTCAGGCATCTAGCTGAAGAGTGTGGCCCTGGCACCATCTCCCCCTCACCCTCACATCAAACACGAAGCCTGGCTGATTTGGTTTACTTCAGGGTTTTTCCAGCCTGTGCCCTCTTCTGTGTCCTTGGTACTATTGTCGTAATACCAGCTTTTAGCACCTCTCGCCTGGGCTATTGCAACAACTTCCTGATTTTTCAGGCTTCTTCCTGCTTATGGTTGCCCCCTCTGAAAAACGCAAAGCTGCCCTTGAAACAAACTCCGTGGCCTCTGAGATCAAAAGATGCTTAATGCCCAGGCCCCCTCCAGGCTTTCCAACAGCCATCTTTCCTTCACAGCTCGTGCTTTAGTGATAGCCCTGACTGCCTGCACACGGCCTGCTCTGCTTCGTGTGTCTTTTTGTTGTTGTTGTTGTTCATACTGCCTCTCTGAGTTTAACGCCACCTCCAATTCAGGAGAACAATTTCCCCTTGAAAACTGAAGAGAATTTGAACTCTTTAAAAAAATATATTTATTTATTTTTTATTTGTCTGAGCTGGGTCTTAGTTGCAACATGTGAACTTTTACATTACATGGAATCTGATTCCCTGACCAGGGATCAAACCTGGGTCCCCTGCTTTGGGAACACGGAGTCTTAGTCACTGGACCACCAGGGAATTCCCAAGAATTTGAGCTCTTGGGGGCAGGAATTATATTCTCTCCCGCTTTGCGTCCCTAGCAGCTTCCATGGAAGTCACATATAGGCCCCTCACCTTGTGTATTGAATGAAAGAATGTATAAACTGGAGATGTACAGTTGCATAGGATATGGGAGCTGGCTCTTCAGGTCTAGTAGGTTAGCCAGTGGGGGGAAGAGTTGGAAGGACATTCTTTTTTTTTTTTTAATATTTATTTATTTGACTGCACCAGATAATTTTTAATATATTTTAAAAAATTAATTAACTAGTTATTTTTGGCCGTGCTAGGTCTTCATCGCTGCTTACAGGTTTTCTCTAGTTGCAGCGAGCAGGGGCTGCTCTCTGCTGCTTTCTAGGTGTGGTGCTTGGGCTTCTCACTGTGGTGGCTTCTTGTGTTGAGGAGCACAGGCTCAGCAGTTGTGGTGTGTGGGCTCAGTTGCTCTGTGGCATGTGGGGTCTTCCCAGACCAGGGATCAAACCGATGTCCCCTGCATTGGCCAGTGAACTCTTAACCCCTGGACCACCAGGGAAACCCTTTGCCACATCTTAGTTTCAAAGGTCTTTGATTTTTGTTGTGGCATCTGGGCTCTCTTAGCTGTGGTGTGCAGGGTCTTTTTCTTTGCATGTGTGTGTGTGTGTGTGTGTGTATAAACATGTATATTTGACTGCATGGGATCTTAATTGTGGCACATAGGATCTTTGTTGCATTATGCAGGATCTTCCATTGTGGCGCACGGACTCTAGTTGTGGTACATGGGCTCAGTATTTGCGGCCCTTGGGCTTAGTTGCTCCAAAGCCTGTGGGAACTTAGTTCCCGGGGATCGAACCCGTGTCCTGTGCACTGCAAGGTGGATCCTTAATCACTGGACCAAGGAAGCTCTGGGAAGGGCATTCTAGTCACAGGGAACTGCAGGACCAAGGTCGAGAGGTGAGAGGAGGCAGGTTCAAGGAGTGGTGGTGGTCTGCTGTGGTTGATAGGATATGTGGTAGGAACTAGAAGGGGACAGGAGCCAGATATTGCAAAGGTCGTGGAAAGCTGGCTAAGGGGGTTGGCTTTTGTCCTGTTTTCAACGGGGAGCCCTGAAAGAGTCTGACTCAGGGAGCGGTTTCATCAGAGCCATGTTGTAGAAAGATCACCCCCGGGGTCAGACCGGACACTGGGAGACCAGGTAGGAAGTGGTGCTCCAAACTGAGCAGGAGAGTGGAGGCCTGAGCCGGGACACTTGGGAAAAGGAAGAGCAGGGGAGACGGATTTGAGAAATACCAGGTTGAAGTCTATGAAGCTGCTCATTTGTAAGAAAAAGCTGATGGATGATTGGTAATTTTCATGTGGTTCATCTTTTTCTTCTTTTTAGATTTACTTTTAATTGGAGGATAATTGCTTTACAATGCTGTGCTGGTTTCTGCTGTGCAGCAAGGTAAATCAGCCATAAGTACACATATGTTCCCTCCCTCTTGAGCCTCTCTCAACCCCCATGTTTTTTTTAAAGTTATTTTATTTTTTTCAGTTGGTTAATACATTGTATTTATTTATTTTATATTGGAGTCTAGTTGATTAACAATGTTGTGTTAGTTTCAGGTGTACAGTGAAGTGATTCAGTTATACATATCCATGTATCTATTCTTTTTCAAATTCTTTCCCCATTTAGGTTATTGTAGAATATTGAACAGTGTTCCCTGTGCTATACAGTAGATCCCTGTTGGTTATCTGTTTTAAATATGGCAGTGTGTACATGTCAGTCCCAAACTCCCAATCTATCCCTCCCCTGCCCCCTCAGTTTATCTTAATATTAAGGAGGTAAGTGAATCAAATTGGATTTTGAGTCTGATTTGGATATGAGCATGAGGAAGAGACTGTCAGACCTGGGGGACATTTTTCTTGATTTGGTTGCCAGATTGGATGGAGGTGCTAATACGGGGAGAGGGAATCCAGGTGTGTGTGTGTGTGCATGTGTGTGTGGGGGGGCATGATAGGGAAGAAGCATTTCAGCTTGGACTTGTTGATTTTGAGGTGCCTTTGGGACCCCCAGGAGGTGGCTTGATATGAAGCTTAGGAGAGAGCAATAAGCTGGGGACAAATTTGGGGTTACAAGCAGAGAGAAGACAGTTTCTGGGAGAAGAGCCCGGACAGCAGGAAAACCAAAGGAGTGGACTTTCTTAGCTGTGAAGAGGAGGATTTTTAAAAGATAGTTGTGTGCTGCAGAGAAGGCAAATCCCCTAGGATTGAAAAGCGCCTGTTGGATTTAGCAAGGAGGAGGCGGTTTGCGAGGGGGGACACTGATGGGAATGACCTGGACTGGGCAGAGATGAGGACCTGGCCTGGGCACTGTCCCTTCATCCTCAGTAATGCATGGCTCCAGCCACCAGGGGGCAGTGGCCACACAGAATCCAGGTTGGAGGGATCCACTGGGACCCGCAAGCTTGCGGAGAGATGTGGACTGTGGGCACAGATAGTGGGGGGGTGCTGCTGGCCCACTGCGAGGGCTGTTGCCTGGTAGGGAGGGACGTTCCCACGTGAAGGAAGCAGGGAAGAAGTTCCAGAAGGGCAGGGGAAGGAACCCTTTTTTTGTGGGGTGGCCACAGGCAGATTACTAATTCCCAGTTCTGTCTTGCATGCAGTGGGTCTCTGGGGGTGCAGGTGGGGTTTATTCCACCTGGCACACCGGGGGTCATGGGGCTTGCGTTTTGGACTCTAATTCTCTCTACCCTCATTACTTGATGGTCCTGCTTTGCATTCTGTGTTTGAGACACACTGAACTTTTTTTCGGTTCTCACCTGCTTCCATGTGAAAGTCCTGCTTCCATGGAAATGTCTTACCCCCACCCCCATCCTTAAGGTCTTATCTCAGTCATCACCTCTTCCTGGAAGCCCCCCTCCACTGCCCCTTCTTCATCTTTTTGGTTCCTCCAGAGCACAGTTCTCACTATCTTCAGCCTTAATATTCTGGTGCATAATTTTTTGTTTATGTATGTACTTTTGGTCAGCTTTTTTGCAGTATAGTTTTTTTTTTGGCCACACTGTGTGGCATGTGGAACTTCTCTGACCAGGGGATGAATCTGTGTCCCCTGCAATGGAAGCATAGAATTTTAACCACTGGTGCTCGCTTCAGCAGCACATACTAAAATTGGAATGATACAGAGAAGATTAGCATGGCCCTTGCGCAAGGATGACATGCAAATTCGTGAAGCATTCCATATTTTAAAAAAAAAAGAATTTTAACCACTGGACTGCCTGGGAAGTCTTACTGCAGTATAAATACAATAAAGTGTTAAGTCGCTCAGTTGTGTCCAACTCTTTGCAACCCCATCGACTGGACTAGAGCCTATCAGGTTCCTCTATCCATGGAATTCTCAGGCAAGAATACTGGAGTGGGCTGCCATTCCCTTTGCCAGGAAATCTTCCCTACCCAGGGATAAAACCCTGGTCTCCTGCATTTTAGGCAGATTCCTTACTGTCTGAGCCACCAGGGAAGCCCCCAGAATATGGGAGCGGGTGACAATAACATTTACCAATTTCAAGTTTACAGTGTGATGGGTCTTCACACACACAGGGCAGAGTCATATAACTACCACCACACTCATGATGCCAAACCTTCTCATGACCCCCTAAAGTTCCCTCCTGTCCCTTTGCTACAGTCTCTCCTCGCAGTCCAAGCTCTTTTCCACCATGGAGCTGCCTTCCTGTCACTACAGTTTCACTCTGTCTAGAATTTTGTGTAAATGGAATCTTACTGCATTTAGTCTCCTGTGACAAGCCTTGTTCACTTTGCTTTTCGGGTTCATCTGTGCTACTGTGTGTATCAGTAGCCACGTATTTTTTGTCTGTTTCTGCCCCAGACCAGGGTCTCTATGAGCGTCATGTCCATGCCTTCACACCACCCTCCAGCTGCTCCTCCACCTGCCTTGGCCATTTCAAGCCAGCAGGCTCTCTCTCCTTGCCCCTTTCTAAGCTTCTTCCCCCTGCCTGGCTCCTGGTTCCCCACACCTGCCTGCTGGTCTTTGGACGCCTCTGTACCCCTGAGCCTGGGCCTCCTTGAGTCCACCAGCTCCTCCTGCCATCATCTCCAGGACCTGTCTGCTGCAGCTGCCTCCACACCTCAGGCTGGCTCTGGGTACCTTTCTCTGTGCCCCGGGAGCCCTTCTCTCTGAGCTCCTCTGAGCTGCCCCATCCTAGAACACTGCATTATTTAATTTCTCTTTCCTCCTGTCTTCTGCTTCCTGCCATCCCCTTTGTGCCCCACTCAAACATTTTCCCATGGGGACTGTGGGGGAATCTCTAAATTTTGTACAGGCCAGAAAAACCTCTATCTCTCTGGTTTCCTTCCCTCTCCTTCTTCCCTCCATCTCCCATTTCCTTTCTCCTCTCCCCAGTCTGTGTCCCTCTTCTTGATGCCCTCAGCCTGCTCACTTCTGTCTTGTCTCCCGTTCGTCCCACTTCCCTCCTTTCTCCTCTGGCCTCCCCTCCATTCTCATCCATCAACTGCTGTCCTAGTGTTCCCCCTTCCTCGTCCACTGTCTCCCATCTGCTTCTGTCCTCAGGGCCTCCTTCCTTCCTTCCCTAGGTCCCATTCCACTTCCACTTCTCTTTTCCCTCCCTTCTTTTTTTTGACTGTGCTGTGTAGCATCAGTTCAGTTCAGTTCAGTCGCTCAGTCATGTTCAACTCTTTGCGACCCCGTGAACCACAGCACTCCAGGCCTCTCTGTCTATCACTAACTCCCGGAGTCCACCTAAACCCATGTCCATCAAGTCGGTGATGCCATCCAACCATCTCATCCTCTGTCGTCCTCTTCTCCTCCTGCCCTCAATCTTTCCAAGCATCAGGGTCTTTTCAAATGAGTCAGCTCTTCGCATCAGGTGGCCAAAGTATTGGAGTTTCAGCTTCAAAATCAGTCCTACCAATGAACACTCAGGACTGATCTCCTTTAGGATGGACTGGTTGGATCTCCTTGCAGTCCAAGGGATTCTCAAGAGTCTTCTACAACACCACAGTTCAAAAGCATCAATTCTTCAGCACTCAGCTTTCTTTACAGTCCAACTTTCACATCCATACATAACTACTGGAAAAACCATAGCCTTGACTAGACAGGCAGCATAGGGGATCTTAGTTCCCCAACTAGGAATTGAACCCATGCCCCTGCAGTGGAAGCGTGGAGTCCTAACCACTAGACTGCTAGGGAAGCCCCCCCCCCCCACTGTCTGCTTCTTCTTGTACCACTTCCCTCCTCCTTCTCCCAGCTTTCTTCCCTTTCCCTGTGCTCCCATTTTCCATATCTTACCCCCTTTACCCTCAGGGGTATAAGGGAGATCCAAGACTTGTGACCCAGACACAAAGATACACACACATGCGTGCGCACACACAGGTGGCCACAGATGCATGAATAGATACGTTGCATTAATGAGCATGTGCCTCTGTCCAGAGGTACATTCTGATACTCAGACACAATGACAAGTACCAACAGCTTACAACGTAGTGCATTTAGTATACACCAGGTACTGTTATTTTTACACGTTTTTGTAATATGAATGAACAGGCCAAGGAGGGGTGAGAGCTAAGCATCCAAGTTGACTCACCCAGGAAGGGCCACATGCATGCACATCTGTACCTGGATGTGGCCCTCATTCAGACCCACATGCACACACTCCTCAGAGGAATCCAGAACTTCTGGAATTGCGGTTCTTTCAGAAGAAAAACGCGCACACATTTTCCCAGCGTTGTGTGCCATGCCCTGCATGCATCTTTGCATGTGCCTGGTGGCTGCCTCAACCCGCCACCAGGATGACTCAGGATGGGGTGGAGCCCTCGAGAGCATTTAGGACCACCTGCACTCAAGGCTCTCCTCCTGGCTGAGGCATGTCAGCTTCTGCTTAGGGTGGATATTCTGGATAATCAGGGGTTATGACTCAGCTTACCACCCAGCAGCCTGTCCAGCAAGCATCTGAAAGGGTCCCCATGTAACAGATCTGTGTTTCTGGGCCCTCAACACAGGGCCTTGTGTCTTTAGTGTGTATTCATCAGTCGCTAGTCCAGGGGACCTTCCCAGTTCAGGGATCGAACCCAGATCTCCCGCATGGCAGGCAGATTCTTTACCATCTGAGCCACCAGGGAAGCCCATATCCATCATACACATAAGTATCGCAGACTTGGTCATTCTTGGGAGGGATGAGCCCCCACCACGTGCATCCTTTTAGGATGCTGGGGGCAAGGCAGAGCACAGCCTGTCCTTGTCCTTGGCCCCAGCCCTGGCCCGGAACCTCCCTTCCAGCAGTCGCCCTCTGTCTTTTGTACACACACCAGGGTCAGTCGGGTATGTTCATTGCAGGTTCCTTCTTGCTCCTTCCAGGGTGGGCAGTTCCTGTGTTGTCATTGTTGTTGTTGAGTTGCTCCGTTGTGTCCGACTCTTTTGCAACCCCATGGACTGTAGCCGTCCAGGCTCCTCCTCTGTCCATGGGATTTCCCAGGCAAGAGTACTGGAGAAGATTGCCATTTCCTCCTCCAGGGGATCTTCCCAACCCAGGGGTGGAACCTGCATCTCCTGCATTGATCGGCAGGGGGATTCTTTAAGACTGAGCCACCTGGGAAGCCCATGTTGCCATTACACACATCCTTTTGGGGGGTTTCCTTCTTACTAGTGGGACCCATGTGCCTTGGTATGCAAGTCGAGTGGGGGTTTCTTATAGTAACCTGTGATATGCTGTGGGATGCCAAAACCTGCTTGTGGGCGTCTACCATGTTCACACTAGGGAGGCCCATTGACTCCTGTGCCTGCTTTATAGGCCGGGGCCATCTGGTACCCCTGCATTCATCTGTGCTGTGCATACGCTGTGTGGGCTCTGATAAGCTGCTTGGTAGGTGGTTCCCTGTCCTTGATGCTCATGCCTTGTAGGTCTTGTGTGCCTAGTCTGTGTGCAGGTGCGGCCCGCAGTTTCCTGTATTTGCGTCCTGAACAGGTAGTGTGGGGGCTGGGGGCCTCTGCTGTGAGTGGGTATTAAGTCTCTCATGCAGGGGCTGTGAGAGTCACTGTACCTACTTGGTATGCGGGGGGGGGGGGGGCGTATTTCTTGCATTTGTTTGTGTTGTACACACAGAGTGGGTCCCAAGAGACTGCTGCACACGGGGCGGGGGGTTGGGGGGCCATAGGTAGTTCCGTGTCTGTTAAGCGCGCTGCGCAGTCCCGCGTACTTACTTTGTACGCCCGCGGGGTAGGTGTTTCCTGTATTTATTTCTGTTACGCACTGGCAGTGTAGGTCCCGGGAGCCCTCTCGGTACACGTGGGCAGTTGGTGATTCTCCTGTTTCTCTCACTCACCCTACGCGAGGGTCCTGTGTGCCCATTCGGTCCGCGCGGGGCAGCCGGACGGGTAACAAAGCGTCGGGCGGCAGCTGAGCCCAGATCGCGCGGCGCGCGCCCGCGCTCTCCTCCCCCAAACCGCCTCCCGGCCTGGGTACCACTCGCAGCGCCATCCTCCTCTCGGCGCCGCAGCGCCCCCACCGGCCGGGGCCGGCAGACACGTGTCCTCCTCAGACCGTGCGCAGGCTGGCCCAGGGCCCAGGGTGCCCTCCTCCTCAACCTCCCCAGCCTTACTGTGTCCCGCACAGCGGAGATGTTCAGTGACCAGACCCTGCCCTCCTTGCTCCCCTCCCCAACCTGCTCTCTCCCCTTGCTGCTCCCTTGCCACGCTCCTGGTCTCTGTTCTCACCGAAGCCTGCACCTTTCTGCTTTCCCTAGGCTCTGTCTCTTTGTCCCCGCCCCCCACCTTTTCCAGTTCCCATTCTCTCTTTCGGACTCTCCATTTATCTCTTGGTGTCTCTGTCGTGGATCTCCCTGAGGATCTCTGCTCACCAGGGAGCTAGTTCCAGTATCTGTCTGTTCCCATCCATCATTTCTCTCTCTGTCTCTTTAATGTCTCCTCCATCTCTTGCAGTCTCTGTGTATGTTTCTGTCTGTATCTGTGTTTCTCTGCATCACCACTTTGACTCTTTCAGTCTGTCTTTGCTTTCCATCTCTCACTGCCTGTATTTCTTCTTGTTCCTTTTTCTTTCTTGGTCTCTGTGTCTCCTTTTGCACATTTCTGTCTTTCTGTCTCTTAGGTACCCTCTCAGAATCCTGGTTTCTGTCTGCATCTCACTAGCCCCCTGCCCCTCTCTCTCTGCTCCCCTCTCTCTGTCTCTGTCCCCGTCTCTTTCTTTTGGTCTCTGTCAGTGTCTTTCTGGTATTGCCTCTCTGCTCTGTCTTCATATCTCTGACTCTGGATGTCTGTCTTATCTCTGTGTCCATCTCTCCATGCCTGTCTCTCTCTGTGTGTCTTCCTATCTCTGTATCTCTCCAACTTCTGTCTTGCCTCTTCCTCTTTCTCTGAGTGTGGCTCTTTCTTCTCTGATTCTTGCATGTCTCTCTCTCTTATCTGTGTCTCTGACTCTATATGACTATTCATATCTGCTGTCTGTGCGTCTGCTTCTTTGTGGCTATTTTTCTGGCTCTTCATCTCGCTTTGTCTCTGCCTGGATCTCTTCTCTTTATCTCTTTGTCTCTGAGTGTCTCTGGTCCTTAGTGCCTCTCTCTGCTTTCATGTTCCCATCTGCTCTCCCCACTTCTCTCCCCCCTCCCCATGCCTGTGTCTCCATGTCTCTCTGCATCTCTGGCATCCCTGCCTCCACATCCCCTGTACTCCCGTCCTTTCCCTTTCCTCCCTGTGTTCTGTGTCTCTGGTGTCTCTCTGAGTCTCTGGCTCTTCGGGCCTCTCCCTGCCCTTGAGTCCCCTCCTGCTTCTCACCCCCCTCTGTCTCTGTGTTCATATGTTTCTGTGTCTCTCTGTGTCTCTCTGTGTCTCTCTGACTCTGTGACTCTGTCTCTGGGCATCTCTTTGTCTCTATGAGTCTTTCCCTGCCTGAGTCCTCTGTGCTCCCTGCCTTATTCCCTCTCCCTTTCCCCCCCCTTTCTCTGTCTCTGGATGTCTCTGCGTCTCAGGGTGTCTCTGTGAATCTCTGAGCCTCAGGGTGTCTTCCTGCTCTTGCATCCACCTCTCTTTCCCTGCCCCCCCTTTCCCCTCTGTCTCTTTCTCTGTGTCTCTGTGTATCTCTGTGTGTCTCTGTAGGTCTCTGTTGGCTTCTTGTCTCTGTGTCCCCCTCTACTCCCCGCCCCACTCTCCTCTCTCTGTTACTACATCTCTGTTTCAGCCTGTCTCTGTGTGTCTCTGCGTGTCTCTGTGTCTCTGAGTCTCGGGCTTCTCCCTGCCTCCGTGTCCCCTGCGCTCCCCGCCCTCTCCCTCTCCCTCTCTCCCCCCTCGCTCTCTCGCTCGCGCTCTCTCTCTGAGCATCCTTGGGCCCGGGGTTGCCATGGGGACAAGGTGGGAGCCGGGGATGGCGCGCGCCTGGGCTCGCGCCGGCAGCTCAGGCGAGGAGCAGCGGCCAGAGCAGCGCCAGCAGCAGGCAGCGAGCGGGCGCGGGAGCGGGAGCGGGAGCGGGGGTAGCGTTGGCGGCGGCGGCTCCTCCTCGGCCATCCCCTCGGAGCCGTGCAGCTGACGCGCATGGCGAAGACAGCGGCGCCTACCGATGGGAGCAGCGGTAAGGCAAGGCGGCGCGGCGCAGCCGGGCGGGCGGGCGGCGGGCAGCCTCCTCCTCTCCCCAGCTCGCCTGCGCGCCGCCCGCCCGCCCTCCCTTCCTCCCTCTCCCCTCGCAGCCCCTGCCTGCCCGCCCGCGCCGCGCTCTCCCTTCCATTTAAAAATCTTTAAAACTTTGCATATTAATATCTGCGCTTTGCATAATCTGACCCGCGCTTTATTGATTGCAAGAAGCTTAATGCAGCCGGCTCGGCCTATTGCAGAGAGCTCTCCGGGCGGGAGCCGGGCGGGCGCCGCTCGCACCGCACCGCGCTCCGGCTGCCCACCGCCGCTGCGGCCCCGGCCCTCTCGCCTCCCTCCCGGCGCCCGGCGTCGGGGCTTTGCCCCCTGGCTGGGTATCTTTATTATTTGGGGGCGAGGTGTGTGTGTGTGTGGTGGGGGTCGACGTACTGTCTGGCAGCTTGGGAACCGAAGGGGAGATGTGCGTGGTGAGGGGGTGGGGAGGGATGGGAAGAAATGGGGACGAAGAGGAGGTGAAGAGGGAGAGAAAAAAGGGGAGAAGGGGCAAGAAAGAAGGGGAAAGGAGAGGCGTGGAAGAGGCGGCCGTAGAGAGAGGAGAGAGCAGTCGGCTGAGGACGGAGCTGAAAGGACGGAGGAGCCGAGCGGAGACAGAGAAGAGAAAGGAGGGAGGCAGAGGAGCGCAGACTAGAGAAAGAGCGACCTGCCCGGAGCCGGTGGAGGAGACCGGGCGGTGGGCGCTTTCATCGCTGCCGCCCCCAGGCCAAAAAATAAGGAAAAAGAAGAGAAAAAATAACACCAATAAAAAGACGAAAATAAAACACACTGCGGCTGGGGCCATCATATACAAAGAGGAGAGAGCGCAGAGAGGAGAGACAAGGCGGCATGGGTGCCCGGCCGGCTTGGGCGCTTTGGACAGGCTCCCCGGGCTGGGCGGGATCCCCATTTTGGACCCTGTATCTGGGGAAGGGGCGACTGTGGAGAAAATGAGGCGCGAGGGGGTCATGGCTGGTGGCGGTGCCGCCTGTTGTCGTTTTCCCTTTGCTAGGGGTGTGGGGGCCGCTGTAGTGTGATGGTGGTGAGGATGTCTGGTGGTGATGCTGTCTGAAGCTCGCAAGCAAGCAGGGCGCGTGGGGGGGCGAGGTAAGAGGGCAGGGGGAAGCAGGAAGGGCTGGGGGTGGGAATGAGGGCAAGAAACGGGGTGCCTCAGACTGCCGGAAGGGTGGGAGCTGAGATGGGGAGCAGCTGGGATGGGATTCTGAGAGGTGGTGGCGTTTCTGGCCCGAGAGGTGGGCGGCGGGGCTCCAGGGCCCGGGAGCGACGCTGGGGAGCCGGGTGCGCCCCTCAGCTCTCTGGGCAAAGTCTGTAACTTGGGGAACCCCCTGGGCTGTCTCCTCCTGCTTCTCTGCTCCCTACTCTTTTCTTCCTCTTGTGTCCTTCCTTGGGCTCCTTTTTCTCCATCTCCTTTGCTGGTTTCTCTTTCTCCTGTTTTCCAGTCTCTCTGTCTCTTCCTTCTCTCCATAAAAACTATCCCCCACCCACTCAGGTTTTCTTTCTTTTTTTTCATCTTCCCTTTCTCCACCCCTCCCTTTCTTTTTCCGTCTTTCTCGTTTCCCCCTTTCTCCTTTTCTCACATTCCTCCTCCCTGCCACTCATTTCCCCTGTTACCCTGTCCCTTCTGCCCCCTCCCTCAGTTTCATTTATTCTTCACTTTTGTATCATTTGCCCTGAACAGCATGACAGGGAAAGGGTCTCTGTGCAGAGACAGGACTCCCCCAAGTTCCCACCAGAGCCTAACCCCTATTCCACATCCCTGTTTATTCCTACCCTCTTTTTTCCCAGCTGGGGGCCTAGGTCTGCCCTGGGGAGGGGGGCTACAGAGCCACCCTCCTGTTTCCCTGGCCTCCTGGAGAAGTCCCGGTAGATGCTCACTGGGGCCATGGGAGGGGGAGGGGAAGACTTTGAGTGAGGGCTCAGGGCTCTGGACTCAGCCCCACTGAGAGAGAAGGGTGTGGACGAAGGAGAGAATGACACGAATCGCTAGTGGGAGTGGAAAGGGGAGGCAGTCGGGGCGGGGGTCCATCTGAGAGGGTCCTCAGAGCTCTTGCGCCCCAGGTTAAAGATCTAAAGAGAAAGCCTCTGGCCTGCCAACCACTCCCTGCTTTCTCCCTCCATCCTGGGGCCTGCGGAGTTCGGGAGTAGGTCTTGGATTTCAAAAAAACCCCAATGAGATGCTTAACTCAGTAGATTTTAGTCTCTTACCATCCTGCCAGGGGAATTTGCCCCCTCCCTCAGGGCAGGAAGGGATAGCGTGGCGTCAGTGGGTGGTGGGGGAGCTGGTGTGTAGAGTCAGACCATGGCGGCTGTGTGCGTGTGTACATGGCTTGCGTGCATTGCAAGAGGCGTGCTGGACAGACTGACTGTGTGCAGGGCTTAGAAGCCTTGGCAAAGTGAAGAACCAAAGGGGTAGAATTGTGACACGTGTGTCCAGTGAGGGGCCGGGTACGGGGGCTTCCCATTGTGGGTGAAGCGCGTGCAGGAAGGAGTCGGTGCGGGTATTTATCCTGTGAGGTCCTTCCCTTGTCTCGATGTTCATGGAGCCCTGGCTGCGTGTGCACTTGGGAGGCACTCTCTGGCTCCGTGCAAGGCGGCCGTCAGCGCGTGTGCAGGTCTGTGTGCCAAGTCCGGCATCAGCGGTGGGTGCATCCATCTGGATGGGCAGCGTGGTTGGCATAGAGACTCTGCGTGCAGGTACTAGGTCTGACTGTGGTGTGTGCCCCGAGAATACACATGAAATAAAGTCACATATGTGAAAGTACCGTGTCGACACAACTGTTATTACTGTTGTGGTGGTTATTCTCCTTAGGTGTCTCTGGGTCTCTGTGACCTGGGTCAGAGGGAGGCTGGGTTTGTGAAGCCGAGTCCGGGTGCAGTGATGAGAAATGTGCTCAGAGGTTGCGGGCGTAGGGGTGAGCTTAACAGCATGCTTGCACAGCAACCTTGAAGCTGGGTTCAAGAAAACAAAACAAGAAGATTCCCCCCTCCCTGAAGTCTGCCAGCCCACAGAAACCTTCCCTGGCTCCTCCGTGGTAATAAAGCGTCGTCCCATGTCAGGGGGTGGCAGGCTGGCCAGGAGGGAAGCAGATCAAGGCCACGGGCAGCATCTTCAGTTGCTGGTAATGTGATTCCGCATCTCCTTCCTGATTCCTGGGTGATGGTGGACAGAGGCCCATCCATGTCCATCGGGAAGGTCCAGATCCCCGGTCCTCTAGGCTGCTGGCCCACCCTGTGGCTGGTGGCAGTGCCATCCTTGGGGGTCTTAGTCGCCCTCACTTCTGTCTGTCAGTCTTTGCAGGGAAAATGGAGGGTGTCTGTTTCAGGGACCATGATATGAAAAGAACGCAGCCCCAGTGTGTGTGTGTGTGTGTGAGTGTGTATGTGTGTGCACGTGCACCCACACCCATGCTGAGTGTGTGATGGAGGTTAGCTTGTACATCTTTAACAGCATGCTAGCCAGATTTTTTTCCCAGCAGATCCATCAGTGGTCACCCCAGGACACCTGCATTCTGGTTCACACACTCTTGCTCCTTGCATGCAGGGGCCACAGGCCAGAGGCCCTTCCCCCACCATTGAGACAGCCACACCAGGAGCCCCAAGCTCAGCACCCCTTGGGTAGAGCCTGTCACAGCCCTGGTGGTGTTCCTAGTGTGTAGGCACATGACCCTGGACGGGGAAACAGATGGGCATGCCAGAGGCTACTTGGACTTCTATGCAGACCAGGAAGCAGTTTCCCCATCTAGCAAGTTCTGGTTAATTTCCAGTATTTTTTTCAGGATTGAAATGGTTGAAAATCCTGGGTGTGGGGAATTGTTGGGAGGAGAGAGTTAGGTGTGGGGGTCTCCTCAGACTGGGGTCTGTTCTTCTAAATATACAGTACTCATTGTTATTCCCATGGGCCCAGCACCTCCTGATCTAATTATAATAATAATAATATTGGCGATGATGATGCCCCTTCCATCCACCTAGCTCATAGGGCAGCCCTGATGGTGCCTCTTTCACAGATGAGGGTTTGAGGTCCATACGGTTCTCTCAGCCTATGAGTAACCAAGCAGTGCTAGGACTGAGGTCTTTGGGCTCCTGGTACCAAGCCTGGCCTGTGTCTGGAGGTTTGTCTGTCCCTCTCCCCGTAGCTGTCCCAGCGCTGTTCCTTTTCTCTGGCTCAGCCCCTTCCCCCCTTCCTCCCTCCCCCCGAGATGTCCGTCCAGAGGCCCGTATCCCAGGGCCTGTCAGGTGGATGGATGCCTTATGGGTCTCAGCACGGGCTTGGAGGGCCTGGGCTTCGCATTGTGTCCTGAAGAGAAAGCCAGCAAATGAGAGAGGTCGAGAGCCCACTCTGTGGCTGACAGTTTGGCGCTGGGCCTCTTCAAAGGCAGGATTACTGATGAGCTTCCATCCCCTCCACAACCTCTGCTGGTGAGCCCCGTGCTGCACAGCCAACTGGAAAGCCGGCGGTGGGCTTGGGAGGCAGGACCCCCTTCCCTCACTCACCATAGCCCCACCTTCTTTAGCTCCTCGGGACAGGCAGTTTCCCCAGCTCTGGAGGCTGGGGGTGGTGGCCCCACGTCCCAGGTCCCTGAATTCAATAGGCATTTATTGAGTGGTGTGAGTCACCCCCGGGAATGAAGTACAGTTAGTTTCCTGAGGAAGTCAGGCGATGGTAGCATGATCACTCCTTACCTGAAAATGATTGTCACAGGCTCTGAAGTGAAACCAGGCTTACACAAGATTCCGGGGTGCTGGGAGCACAAAGGGAGCTTCTGGGTCCTGGGGAATCTGGAGGAGGGAGGTGCTGGTTTAAACAGGGAAGTGGGTCTTTGAGGATCCTCAGGCGCTGAGGAAGGGGCAGAGTAGGAGGACGGAAAGATGGGTGAGGGAAAGCGGGGAAGAAGCGCCTCAGTTGGGGGCATGGCCCTTAGAGCAGAGATGTGCTTGGTGCTCCGGCCCACCTATGGAGGTTCTGAGAAGTTTGGACTTGGTCTCTCTGTGGTCCTGGGGAGCTACCACGTGTGTGGTCTGGCACACCCATGTGCATCTCGCGACAGTGTGCCTTGGACAACATGGAATGCTGTGCGAGTGTGAGTGAGCGCTCATGTGCGCTCATACACACACACACAGCCCTTCATCCTGGCGTCCGTTCGGACACACTCTCCTTCAAAGGAGCTGGAATGTGGTACTTTAGTCGTCATCCCCAGGACCCTATACTGTTGAAGGCTGTGGCCCACAAACGTGAGTGTCAGTGCAGGCCGGGGACCCTCCCCCACCGGGGTGTGGACTCATGTGGCATTCACAGACTTAATCCGCCGCAGTGAGGCCAGGGAGGCAGCATCTGTCACTTTCACAAACACAGGCAACGGAGTCTGGGAGAGACACACTCCAGTTGCTCACAACCGCCTGAAAAGCAGACGCCTGTACCATGCCTACCACCATGGCCGAGACAGAAATAGCCCCTCATGGCCCCCCTGCCCCAAGGCCAGACCTGTACACCTAGTGCCCCCTGCATTCAAGCATGCACACATGTGCACATGCACACACATACGTGTGAAGCACGTCCCAACATCCTAATTCCCCACAGGCACTATCACACACTCAGATACTCCTTGACTTTAAGCACAGCTGCTGACACTCTAACCCCTTATTCACACGCGCGCGCGCGCACACACACACACACACACATGCACATACAGTCCTTTTGACTTAAAGCACAGCTGTAGCCACCCCACCAGCCATACACACATGCCTCCAAGCGGACTCACACACACACATGCTCAAACACACAGGCTTGAGACCCACCAGAACCACTGTGGCCAGCGGTCATTGAAGGATGACCGCCTGAGCGTCGTGCCGAGGGGAGGGGGTCATCCCAAGGCCTGGGCTGAGGGGCACACGACAGGGGACCTCGGAATCCCTTGGGGAAAGGGTCAGGCAGACCCTGAAAGGGCTCCGTGGGTTTGGACGGTTCTGCCAGGTAAGGGAGACTCAACGAACACAGGCCAGAGGCGGGAGCCGACTAATGGCCGAGGCCGCCGATGGCCGAGCTGGCTGGTCAGTGAGGAGGGAGGCTCGACAATTGATGTGACTCGGGGATGGACAAATGGTGGCGCATTTGGCTGGGGCTGGCTGTGGGGCCAGGGACCAGTGACTGGGGGGGCCCTTCTCACCTCAGTGGGGAGAGGGCTGGAGCTGGCTGGATTGCGGCAGGATGCGTTTCCCAGCCCGGCTTGGCCAGCATCCTGCCTGGTGTGCGTGTCTCGGGGTCTTTGTATGTGTGAATGTGCGCGTGTGCATATGGATGTGTGTATATGTCAGTGTGCACCTGTCTTCATAGAACTTTGTGTCCTGGGGACTCTCGTGTGTATCTTTGTGTGTGTACTTGCATGTGTGTGTATATATAAACACGCCCACCAACAAGGTGTTCAGGGACCCTTCTTATTGCGCCCCGTGTACCTTTGTGCTCACATGTGCATGTGTGTATTGAGTGTGTAAGAATGTTTCTTTTTGTGAGATGCTATGCACTCTTGTGTGCTTGTGGGTTTTGTGTGTGTGTGTGTGTTGTGTGAAGGCTGGGGTGAGGGAGAAGGGGTGTCTCTGGACTCTGGCTGTCCAGCATCCGGTGGCCTGCAAGGCCGTCTTTGTGCGTCCGTCAGAGCCTGTCTGGGCGTCAGCGGGTGTGGGCTTGTGTGCCTGCCTGCTCCAGAGTCCGAATACCCGTGCGTCCACAACAGCAGCTCCCTCTGCGCATGGCTGTGGGTGGGGTGGGTCAGGCTGGACGAGGGGGACAGCCCCCTGAATCTGTGTCTCATCCCTCCGGAGCAGGTCACACGACCCCGCTGGGGCCTGGCTGGGACCCAGCGGCTCTGCGCTTGGTGCAGACCACCCCTCCTCCTCCTCTCCCCCTTGACCTTTGAGCACAGCAGCCCCAAATACATATTTATCAGAGGGGCTATGGGGACCAGCCCCGCCCCCACCACTCCCCTCAGGGCCCAGCCTGCCTGGCTGCAGAGAAATTAACCTTGTGACACAGGAGCTCGCGGACACCCCGGCCCCTCCCCCCCGCACGGCACACATGAGCACGGGTGGGTGTGAGTGACAAGGTGGAGAAGAGAATAGGTCCTCGTCCAGGCTGGAAAGGCAGCCGCAGCCGGGGGAAGGGAGGTAGGGAGGTGCATAGGTGTACACATGTCCGTGTCAGTCCTCACACACACACACACACACACACACACACACACACTCAAAACTACAGAGTATAGTTGGAGACTTTGAGATTTTGAAACACATCTACATGTAGACACATGCAGTGGTTCTAAAATAGACACACACACAGATTCTCATGTCCACGATAGATTCATGCACCTGTGGGTCCCCAGACCCAGTTACAGATACCCTCGGTCAGAGATTCTCTTAGGAAATGCGCAGCTACTAAAGCCTCCGGATTCATGCAGACATTTCTGTCCACGTCTCCGGACACCAGATATAGAAACAAGGATAGGCACGCACTCACACACAGGTGTGATACTCCAGACAGCCACACAGGCACATGGGCACCGAGATATCACAGGGCAAGATAGATACTGGAACGCCAGGGTGCTCCTCACGTGGAGAGTGTTTCCAGCAGCAAAGGTGCAGACACAGATAGTAACTGTGGCCGCACCCCAGTCCACATGCCCATGGGAGCACACAGGCCACGTTCAGATGTCCCGGGGGAAGCCACATGCAGTGACCAGAAGGGATGTGGCCTGAGTCGTTGCACACACACAGCCCCCCCCTGTAGACTTGTCACCTTCCAGCAAAATGGACATAGGTAGATGCTCAGGTCTGAAAACATTCAGGGGATGAGTTTATTTGTCACATGGGAACTGGGCCCGACATGAGCCAGGCCCGTCTTAGAAGTTGGAAAACTGACTTATAAGGCAGACCTGGGCTGTGCTCTTGGAGAGCTCTTGGGGCCAACTGGATGGCCACTGGTTGGACCTCTGTGTGTAGGTAGTTATAAACAGAGACAATGTCTTGGAAGGAGAGGAACAAGGGGCCGGGGAAGGGGTCATGAGAGAACCCAGTTTAGATTGGTGGGTCAGCTGTTCCACCTCTGCGGAAGTGACATTTAAGCTGAGTGTCAGACATGACACATCGATTCTAAATGTGCGCTCACAACCCTCTCCAAACTCTCTGAGGCTGCACAGGCATGGATCGTGCAGGACCCAGAGGCCCCACCCCACTCCTCTGTGCCTTAGTGACCCTCTAGAAAACTCCTCTGGTGGGAAATGGGGTCCCCCTGGCTGGGGCCCAGATGTCCAGGCTCTGACAGCTGCCAGGGAGGGTCCGGGGGCTTCACTGAGGTGGTGACGTGGAGAATGGGGGCAGGGTCTGGAGAAAAAGGGGCGGCGGGGAGCTGTTCAGGCAGGGCACTTCCAAGGGACTCCCCTCGTGGCCCAGTGGTTAAGACTGTGTCCCTGGTGGCTCAGACAATAAAGAATCTGCCTGCAGTGCAGAAGACTCGGATTCAATACCCGGGTCGGGAGCATCCCCTGGAGAAGGGAATGGCTATCCACTCCAGTTTTCTTGCCTGGAAAATTGCGTGGACTGAGGAGCCTCGTGGGCTACAGTCCATGGGGTTGCAGAGTCAGCCATGACTGAGCGACTAACACTAACACTTTCCACTGCAGGCGGCGCAGGTTTGATCCCTGGTTGGGGAACTAAGATCCCATGTACTGCATAGCGCGGCCAGAAAAACAAATAAGTAAAAATAAAGAAACAAACAGAGGCATTCCTTGTGCACAAGCATGGAGGTGTGAGCAAGTGTGGACGTCACTGGACCTGCGGGTGTGTAGGGGCAAGAAACACGGCTTGACACCACTGGGAACAGCTAGGAGGCTCGGATTTATTCCTGGCGCACCGCACAGACAGAAGGGTTTTGAGGAGGGACTTGACAGGATGTGAGCTGGGTACTAAGTCAGGGATCTCAGAGTCTGCTGCGGAGGAGGGATGGGAGGAGGACGGGGAGGCCCTGGAGGGAGTGAACTCCTGCCCTGCTGGTCCATGCTGGGAACCCGGGACAAGACCTGACCGGGGGAGGGGGCTGCCATGTCTGCCTTCCCCTTGCTCCAGCCCCTTCTCTCTCCCACTGGACAGAGTTGAACAAGCTACAACTTGCTCCCACAGGGAGATTTGCTGAGGGGTAGAAGTCAGGGGTTACAGTTCCTCTTAGTAACCATTGACACCCTGCTGTTTTCTGAGGCCTCCTATGGCTGGGCCTGAGCTGGGTGCCAAGGGGCGTGGATGAGCCAGTCCCTCCCGTGACTCACCCACTCCAGTGTTCTTGCCTGGGGTGGCACAGAGTCGGACACGACTGAAGCGACTTAGCAGCAGCAGCAGCAGCTCCTGTGACCCAGAGGAGTCCCCAGGTAGCGGAGTTCAACCCTTGAAGGCCTTGTCCAGGACTAGGGGTTCACTGAAGGCATCTGGAGCTTGTTCTTAGAGAATGAATGGGTCATACATGGTTTACAGGGAAGCGATGAGGATGGAGCTTGGTTTTTGAAGGTGAGACCAACTTTCAGAGAGGCCAAGTGACTTACCCACAGTGTTTTGACCACCATTATCTTCTGCTCCATAGAATCTGCCACAGTGAGGGAAAGCCTGTCATTCCCCCATCACACTTAGAGCATCCTCTTTAGCCCGGAAGCCCTGCAGGAACAGGAACCCACCTGCTTGTTCAGTTTCCACTCCTTTCCTCCTGCCTCCAGAGGCTCAGGCCACTCTGGCCTTCCTCAAACACATCGACCTTGTTCCTACCTTGGGGCCTTTGCCCCTGCTGTTTCTTTTGCCAGGAAAGCTCTTGCCTCCAACACTTCATTCAGGCTGCTGCTGCTCAAAACCCACCTTCCCCGACTGGTCTTTCCTGACTTTGCAGTCTAAAATGATATCATCTTGTAACCCACTCCTTCACCTGCTTTATTGTCTTTCTTAGCTCCGAAGTATGTATTCTCATCTATTGTGTCCCTTTCTCCACTAAAAGGTCAACATTGTGAGGGTGGGGACATGGTCTTGCTTGCAGCTGTATCCCCCGCCCCGCCCCCGGCCTGGAACGATGCTCAGCACACTGTAGGTGCTCAGAGGATGTTTGTCAGGTGAATAGGAGTTGGGCCCTTGTCATCCTATTGCCCAGCATAATGGTGGAGCTGGATGTTGGAGGTGCTGAGCAAGGGTGGAGGGATCTCACCTTCTGGGAGAGAGAGAGGGGGCACACCTACCAGTGTAGGGGCATCAGCAAGCCAGGCCACCTCCTGCCTGAGCCTCGATGCAGCCGGACTCCAGGCTCCTCATCCGGGGCCTATCCACTCCACTCCATCTTCCTGACAGTGCTCTCCTCGCAGTAGCCAGTGCATCCTTGCCACCCGCCCCGCCCTGACATCATCACCCCTGCTTTCCCCCCTACTGTTTCTCTTCCCCCACTCCCAGGCCCTGGCTCCTCCCCCCAACCCCGCCACCACAGGAAAAGCAGACCCCAGACTGTGGGGTCGCACACACCCCGCTTTGACTCCCAACCATGGCTGTGGGCAAATCACATCATTCCTTTTAAATCTCAACTTTCCTCGTCGGCAAAATAAGGTTTTTGTGGGGATCAAGAGTGATCTGGTGTGTGATGATGATGCTAATAATAGCTGCTATTTATTGAGGACCCTGCCAGGTGTTTGGCATTGTGCTCAGCGCTTTGAACATTTCTTTCTTCATTAAAAAAAAAAAAAAAACAGAGGAAAAAAAATGGAGCCCGGCTTGTCCCCAGAGTGTCAGGCTTGGTGCATGCGACTGTGAAACACAGAGGTGGACACAGCCGTGTGCACAGAGCTTGCTGCCCTTCTGTGTGTGAGCACACATCCCTGAGCTACACCCCGGGCTCACACTCCTGCGCGGCCCCTTTCAGCCGAAGCCTCGAGGGACAGTTTGGAGGCCTCTGAGGAAGCAGCTCTCACAGATGAGAGAGCAGCCGGGCCACCCCCAATTCCTCTTCACTATCTCAGTCAGTGGGAACTTCCATTGTTCACATCCGGATTGCAAGGCTTGGCACAGGGTCTAACCTAGAACTGGCCTCAGGAAATGTTTACTGAATGAATGAATGAATGAACAAAGGAATATCTTTTTTGGCCACGCCAGTCGGTATGTGGGAATCTCAGTTCCCCCATAGGGGATTGAACTCGTGCCCCCTGCAGTGGAAGCACAGAGTGTTAGCCACTGGACCACCAGGGAAGTCACCAGAGGAACATACTGAGCCAGGTGTCTTCACTGCATTTGTTCACCCCAAGTCAGAGTACCAGGACACACCTTCCTTCTTCCCGCTTCCCACTGCATTCATGCCCTCACCCTGCACATTCTACTCATACACATCACTTGTGGCTGATAATCGTAGTATCATTTCCACCATTCACTTGCCCCTTTCTCTGTCAGCTCTCTCCTAAGTTCATTATTAGCATGGTCTTGTTGACTTCTCTCACTGGCTTTGTGAGGCAGGGGTTATTATTATTTTCATTTTGTGTTTGAGTAAACTGAGGCTTCCCCACCTGCAATGCAGGAGACCCCGGTTCGATTCCTGGGTCAGAAAGATCCACTGGAGAAGGGATCGGCTACCCACTCCAGTATTCTTGGGCTTCCCTTGTGGCTCAGCTGGTGAAGAATCCACCTGTAATGTGGGAGACCTGGATTCGATCCCTGGGTTGGGAAGATCCCCTGGAGAAGGGAAAGGCTACCCAACTCCAGTATTCTGGCCTGGAGGGTTCCATGAACTATATAGTCCATGGGGTCACAAAGAGTTGGACACGACTGAGCAACTTTCACTTTCCCTTTCCAACTGAGGCTCAGAGAGGTGAAGTGACTTGCACAAGGTCACACAGGTTTTGGACCACCATGCTCTTCTGCTCTGTAGAATTGCATACCCTTGCACTAGTCCTTGGCCTGCATGCACATTTAATCTTTCAGGTTTTTCTCATCTCAGAGGTGGGATAGTGCGACCCAGGAGCCAGCTTTGGTCCTAGCTCCGTCACAAGCAGCTGTGTGATGATTTGAAAATCTGTTCCCTCCCTCTGGACCTTGGCTTCCCCTCCAACCGTCCCCCCTGCCTGTGATCCCTCAGTCAGATTCCTGAAGCAGGGACAGGGCACGGAATTCGGCTTGGTCCTACCAAATGCTGGAGCAAGTATTTCTGTACTGGGCAGATTTCAGATTCATTCATGTTCTGAGGGGCTCTGGGCTTGGCTGGGCTTGGACACAGGGGGAGCTTATGCTGGGACATAAGCCAACCAGCCAAGCCTAGCTAGGAGAGGGAAGGGGCTCAGAGAAACATCACCCATTGTGTGTTTGCTGAGAACCTCGCCACAGTCCCACCAATGCAGGACTCGTTAGCCCCACCTTTTGCTGTTGTAAGCAAAAGTCAACTCATGTGACGCATGTTCACTGTGAAAAAGTAGAAAATGCAGATACTCAAAGAGATGAAAGAAACCCCATCACGATCATCTAGATACATGAGGAAAAAAAAGTTTTTTGATGCCTATCTTTCTAGATAGCTTTTTCTCAAACGGGAGTATGTCTACGAGTTTACCCAAAGATGGCCCAGCCCTGAAGAATCTGCCTGCAATGCAGGAGACACAGGAGCCTCAGGTTCGATTCCTGGGTTAGGAAGATCCCCTGGAGAAGGGAGTGGCTACTCACTGCAGTATTCTTGCCTGGAGAATCCTCATGGACAAAGGAGCCTGGTGGGCTACAGTCCATATGGGTCTCAAAGAGTCAGATATGACCAAGCATGAGCACAATTTCACCCAAAGAATATATTAAGATTCAGAAACCTGGAACCAGATTCAGAATTTTGACTTCTGGGAATTCCCTGGCAGTCCAGTTGTTAGGACTCTGTGCTTTCACTGCTGGGGTCCAGGAATAGAACCCAGGTTTGATCCCTAGTCGGGGAACTAAGGTCCTGCAAGCTGTGTGGGGCAGCCAAAAAAAAAAAAAAAAAAGAATTCTGCCTTCTGCTCTAAACCTTTTTCTTTAGGGTAGAAAAAGTGTGTGTGTGTGTATTTCATAAAAATGAAACCGTCACCTACATACCAGTTTGTAATCTGTCTTTTATTCCTTTCTAACAATGGATTATGAATGTCGCTCCCTTGTCAATGAATTTATTTCAAGCATATTTTCTACAACTCTGCAGCCCTCCTTTATCAGGCTGTTACACCATCACGTATTGTCCCAGTCCCCAGTCGTCAGATATCTAGGTTGTCTCCTGGCATTTCCTATTATAATTATCACCAGTTTGCAGAACAGGACATTGAGACTCAGAGGAGAAGTCCCTCCCATGTGTGAGAAGCTAAAGTACAAGCCCAGGGGACCTGGGGGTGGCCTGGGGGGCTGGGGACGGTTCCCAGCCTCACGAGCCTGAGGAGCCCTGACCAGAGGAGAGGCCCCCACATACGGGACTTTCCTGTGGTCCAGCTGCCAGTGGTTAGGAATCCACCTTCCAATGTGGGGGACGTGGGTTCGATCCCTGGTTGGGGAACTAAGATCCCACATGCCACAGAGTGGCTAAGCCTGCATGCCACAGTGAAGACCCAGCACAGTCAAGGGTAAATAAATCATTCTTGTTTTTTTTAAAAGAAGCCCCTGCAGAGAAGACACATGGCTTATCAGAGGGGTGGCGGGTAGGGGCGCCTGAGCAGGAGACTGCCCTCTCTTAGGCCCCCAGACCCGGCCCACTGCCCATCCGGCCTCCCCCAGCCCTCTCCCTGCCTTCCTCCCCGAGCCCACTCGCCTCCTGCTCCATCCTTGCCAGCTTATCGATAGGTTAAGTGGTCAGGTCAGCGATATTGACCATTTGATTAGGACCTTGTCAGATCAATCCCTGGCTCATCTCACGGGCCTCCTCACCGGCCCACACACCCGCCTTGCTGCCGTGCTGGGAGCCGGTGGCTGCGGAAGGCTCCCCCTGCCCCCACGTGGCACCCCAGAACCCGGAGCCCTCAGGCAAGTTCAAAGAAGGTGAGAGCCAGCGCTGGCCTCCCGGCGTTGTATCCTTGTCCTGCCAGGTCAGGAGCTCCCAGTGTGTCTCCAGGTCTGCCTCTGCCCTGCCCGCCCCACCCCTGCCTCCTGGGCCTGTGCAGAGCCTCTCCTGGTCCCCATCCAGGCGCTGGGTTCCTGTACGCCCTACTTGTATGCACCCTCTTGCTTGCAGTCATTGGATCTTGCTTGCCCTGTGTCCTTCACCCCTCAGAGTCTGGTCAGACTGAGCTATCCAACCCCGCTCTTGGCTGTGTGACCCCGGGCAAGTGGCTTCACCTCTCTGAGTTTCCATTTCCTCATCTGTATCGTGAGAATGATACTCACCAAACGGTTGAGACTGCAAGATCACACCCGCAGAGCAGCTAACCACACCTGACACGTAGCTAGCACCCAGGAAATCCCGGTTGCTCTCACTCAGGGCCGCTCCGCTGGACTAATCCGAGCTGATGTGTTTGTAGGGGACAATGGTTCTACTGCATGTTCCTCAGCGAAAATGTTTGTGGACAGTCTTCTGTGAGGCCAGTGGGCACTGTCATCCTCACTTGTCTAAGCTCAGGTCATACTCTGGCCTGGGCAGTGTTGGGGACCCCCAGAGAAGCCAGACCCCAGCCTGCCTGCAGGAGAGTCATCCTGGCTTCAAGGAGAGCTGAGGGGCCAGGACTTCCTTTCCTTCTCCTGTGAACATCAGACACTTCCTTCCCCTTGTCTGTGGTGCAGCTCCAAGGAATAGACAACTCTGGAATCAGAGAAGTCACGGTCCTAGTCCTGGCTCCTTAGCGTTCTCTGCCAGGCCACTACAGGCCACCTGCTTTTCCCCTCTGTTCCTCAAAGTTCCCGTCTGTGAAATGGGGAGAAGGCATCTTCTACACAGCTCCCATTCCTATCTTCCAGGCTCAAGGCCCTGCTGGGAATATGGCTGCAATTCCCACAGGGCTGCCTGCCTCTCCTGAGGGGAGAGGCTGTTTACCTGGGAGAGGGGCCTGTCAGGCAGGGGATGGGGGCATGGGGCCCAGGGAGATGCCACAGGAGGAGAATTGAGGCAGACAGGCTGGGGTGGGGAGGGGGGCACTGCTGGAGGGAAATCCTAACTAGAGGTGCTGCCTTGAGGGGAGACCCCAGCCCGAAGGCGCCGTCTGACTCTGGGCCTCTGAGAGGCCCGGGGATTCCCCCGCCCGCCCGCCATCACTTACACCAATATTGACGGTTAATGCCGTGTCGCCACCGTGTTCAACACTCAGCGCGGCTAATTGTTTTGACTGGGAATCGGCAAGGCGATTAAACGCCATCGATTTTGCCCTGCGCGCTGCATCGATTTTTAAATTTCCTATTGATCCCAGCCCTAAATCTCCTTAACCAAGACCTCACGGTGGAGATGACAGCCGCTGATTAGCTCTGGGGGCGGGGGCGGGGGTGGGGAGCAGCCCCTGAGTGGGGGGAGAAACCCTAGCCCCTCCCTCCCCACAGGGATGGAGGGTCCTGGTCCCCTCTGCCCCGAAAGATGGGGGCCCAGATGGAGAGAGGGGGAGGGGGAGGAGTTGGTCAGACCCCTTGTTCCTTTGACACCCCTTTATTCATTCCCATTTGGGCTTTTTCCTGGTCTCTCTGCTTGTGTCTCCTTCCACTCCTCACCTCTGTGTGTCTGGGTCTCCCCAACTCTTTCCCTTCTATCTATCCATCTATCTCAGTTCATCGTTTTCACCTTCTGAACTCCAGTCCTGCCTTCACCAATCCCTTGTGTCCTTGACTGGTCCTGGGCCTCAGTTTCCCCATCTGTACCGGCAGACTTGCCATGAGATAGCCACATAGCCTGCCAGACATCCAGGCCCATGGTCATCTTTCCCGTCCCCCTGAAGCTCCCCCTCTGGAGACACACAGGTGTTAGGTGGATGTGGGCCTCCTGGCTCTGTGAACCCCCTACCCAGAGCTCTCCCTCTATGAGCCCCAACTTCTGAAGTTGCCCACTGTCCACTCATGGGGACCCACCTGGGAGGAAGGTCTCCCTGAAACCCTGTCTCCTTCCCCCTGTCCTACAGTCCCCACCCCTTCTCTGACCACCTGCAACGAGGGTGGTCTTTGTGCAGGTTCAAGCAACTTTTTCAAGAAGACCACTTTCCCAGAAGGCAGGAAACCTGGGTTTCAGTAGAAGGCATGCAGGCCTGACCTTTATAACCAGCTCCGCCCCTCACTCAGCTCTGCAGGATCCTGGGAAAGTCGTCTGCTCACAGCCTCGCCTGCCCCATCTGTAAAGTGGGGTTGACATCAGCCGTCGCTTTGCCTTCCTGCAGGGCTGCAGAGAGGCTCAGCCAGCACTCCTTGGAGAGGGTCTCCCCGTTTCCTCTATCTTCCTATCTCTTAGGCAGCAGGCAGTGGGACTTTCCCTGAAGACAGACAGCATCATGTCCCTCCCTCCAGCTGTGTGGACTGGGTGCTGCCGGCTGCAGCCCCAGTCATCTTTCCCAGCTCTCTCACTGAAGCCTGGGGGACCGAAGGCCTGACATTCTCTTTCCTCCCGCCCAGCCCCTCCACCTGGCTAAAGTGGGTTTGTTGCCAGGCTTGGCTCGGAGGCCACATCCCCCCTGAGTCTTCCCTGACCTCCACTAGGATTCCTCCCTGCAACCTCTGCTTACACCAGTGTGTGGGCATTGGCTTTTTTTTTCCCCCCTTAAATTGGGGTATAATTGCTTTGGCTTCCCTGATGGCTCAGTGGTAAAGAACTTGCCTGCCAATGCAGGAGACACAGGAGATTCGAGTTCCATCCCTGGGTCGGGAAGATCCCCTGGAGGAGGAAATGGCAACCACCTACAGTACTCTTGCCTGAGAAATCCCATGGATAGAGGAGCCTGGTGGGTTACAGTCCATAGGTTCGCAAGGAGTTGGACACTGAGCTACTAAACAACAGTTATTGCTTTACAATTGTTGTGTTAGTTTCTGCTCCACAGCAAAGTGAATCAGCTATATACATACATACATTCATCCCCTCCCTCTTGGACCTCCCCCACCATCCCACCCATCTAGGTCATCACAGAGCCCTGAGCTGAACTCCCCGCTCTATACAGCAGCTTCCCACTGGTTGTTTTTCCATAGCAGTGTACACACGTCAGTCCAAGTCTCCCAGTTCACCCCACCCTTCCACCCCTCTCCATGTCCCTATGTCTGTATTCGTTCCCTATGTCTGCGTCTCTGTTCCTACCCTGAAGATAGGTTCATCTGCGCTATTTTTCTAGATTCCACATATGTGTGTTAATATACGATGTTTATTTTTCTCTTCCTGACTTACTTCAGTCTCTGGCATCAGCTATTCATTTGGTCTCCCTGAGTAAACAGGGCAGAGACCTGGTTTGATCCATCTCCGCATCTCCCACACTTGATCCAGAGCCCAGCTCAGACGAGCCTCCGTATCTGCTGATTGTTGTTTGTTGTTTAGTTGCTCAGTTGTGTCCGACTCTTTGCAACCCCATGGACTGTACCCTGCCAGCCTCCTCTGTCCATGGGAGTTTTTTTCCCAGGCAAGAATACTGGTGTGGGTTGCCATTTCCTTCTCTAGGGGATCTTCCCAACCCAGGGATTGTATCCGGGTCTCCTGCTTGACAGGTGGATTCTTTACCACTGAGCTATCTGGGAAGCCCATCTGCTGATTAGCCACATGAATAAATGAATGAACAAATATACCAGTCAGAAGCATCATTGTGGGTTTTATTTTCATCTCCCCACAGCACGTAGGCACCTTTCACATTCCTTTCACATTCCTCATTTCACACCCTTTCACATTCCTCCTTTGTCCCTCCCTGCAGTTGTGGTTGTTTTTTTTTAGTATTTATTTGCTATTTATTTTTGGCTGCACTGGGTCTTTGTTGCTACTCGGGCTTTTCTTTAGTTTCGGTGAACAAGGACTTCTCTCCAGTTGTGGGGCTCAGGCTTCCCATTTCAGTGGCTTCTCTTGTAGGACACAGGCTCTAGGTTGCAAGGGCCTCGGTAGTTGCAGTTCACAGGCTTAATAGTTGTGGCACACGGGCTTAGTTGCCCCACAGCAGGTGGGATCTTCCTGGACCAGGAAAGGAACCCATGCTTCCTGCGCTAGGGGGTGGATTCTGTACCACTGAGCCACCAGGGAAACTGCCCACAGTCCTTTGAGACACATAGTTAGTCAATTAGTTACTCCCTCCTGCCATCCATCCATTCACTGAAATCATCCATCATGTCCTTCCTGAGTATCCCACATTTGCCAGGCCCTCTGTCAAGGGCTGAAGGTGTAAGACACAGTCCTTGCCCATTAAGGAGGCTCCAGTCTGATGGGAAAAACAGATAATCAACAAGGGAAGGCATCAGAATGCCCATTCATGAGAGGGGGACTCTGAGGCTCAAAACCCGGAAATGCAGATAGCCAGTGGCTGTCAGGACCTGAGTCTACAGTCACTGACTTGTGACTCCTGATGGTGTGACAAGAGCAGGGTCCCTCTGCCCCAGGAGGGCCCCCTCCTGCTCGAGGTGGTGACGCTTCTCAAATTCCCCAGCATGCTGACTTCCTTCTCCTCTCTCTCCAGGTTCTCTACTGAACCGGGTTGGTGGCCTGAATGTATTAGCTTCGCTGCTTCTGCCCAAGAGGTAAGGGCTGCGGCTCCCGGATCTCTGCTAACCGCAGAGTCTTGTCTCCTCTTGGAAGCCCTGGCTTTCCCACCCTTGTCCCCGGCCCACCCGTGGGGCACTGCCCTTCCTCTTCCTGCCTCCGTGCTCCACGTGGTCAGTCTGAGTGATGTGTGTTTTCATCCTCTCTGCATCCTGCGGCTTCCTGGACAGACCCCTGGTTCTAGACATTGGCGACCGTGGGAATTTCAACCGATGAGGGTCGGGGCTCAGGAGGGGGCGGGGGTAGCTTGGTGGCTCAGATCACAGCTTGGGGTCAGGCCCTCCTGTGTTGGAATCTCTTTCTATCCCTTAACTGCGAGTGGCTTGGGAGAGCCACAGTCAGAGCCTCATCTGTAAAGGGGCATAGTAACAGAACCCATTGGACATGCTGTCCTGAGGATGGAAGCCTAGGAAGGCCATTCAGATTCCAGTTCTGGAACCAGGGAGCACTTGCCCTGCCGGCAGCCAGCTGTGCGAGCCTCAGTTTCCCTGTCTGTCAAAAGAGAGTGATAATAGCACCCCCTCCCCACCCCACCCCCAAACACACACATGAGGAAGTGAGGACGAAAGAAGTTAACTCAAAAGCAGGAGGTTTCAGGAAGCAGAGACTTGAGATAACTCCTCGAAGCTTCTCTGGACAAGTTGGGATTTGTGAGGTGCCTCCTTGGATACCACTGAGACCCCGAGCTGGAAGCAGGGGTTCTCCAGCCACTCAACTTGCAGGAAGCAGAGGCTCTGGGCTGCAGCTCTGGGGTTTGCTCCACCAGCCTGGTGAGGCCTCAGCAGTGTGTGTCTGAGGAGGGATAGGGACAGGGCCTCTGAACGGGGACCCGCTCCATGCTGCCCCAACCAGAGAAGTTTAACTTACACATCTCAGGACCCCAGGGAGGCCTCTGTTTGCTCTCGTAGGCTCCTTGCTCTTGGTGGTGGGGTGGGATCACAGTCTGACTTTAAGAAACAGAGAAAGCTGTAGCCCGGGTTTGGCGATCTGGGGGGTGGGGGCCATGCCAGACTGGACAGTACATCGGCAGGAGCTGGGGTGCTGCTTTGCAGCTCCGCTGACTGTCCCCCGGTAGAAACGTGCCCTCTATTTGTCAACTTTTTGGATTTCTCGAGAGAAGCCAGAAGTCCAGACTGTTATGTGAAATCTCTCAATTTTTAAATATTGGTAACTCTCCACATTTCAAAAATCTCCTAGTGGTTCAAACCACATGTTTCAGGCAACATGGATTTCCAGTTTTGCAACATTTAGTTAGACTTTCTCCCAGGAAAACGCATCCCTACATCTACTCAATTGTGCTCTGACCTCAGGATGCTCACAGACCGCCCCCCCTACCCCTCGCCCCAGAGCTCATCCATGGACCCCATTCTAGCTGGTAAGGAATGTAGGAGTCTGAACTACTTTCTCCAAGAACCAGAAGTGTAGCTTTCCCAGGAACTGCTATATCTTCTGCTGCTCTTGATGTTGAAAAGAAGGTCAAGAAGCTTCCAGGCTGCAGAATTCATCTGGGGGCTGGAGGCTGGCTTTGAGGAATGCCTGAAAGTTGGGCTAAAGTAACAGAGATATTTAAAAAGAATTATGTGTCAAAGTTGGTGGAGGTTACAGTTGGGGCTGTGATTTTAGTTCTTTGTGTTCAAATAAATGTTTGTTAAATAGTCAGGGTTTCACGAACAGACACATGACAGATTGGATAACACGTGTCAGAGAGCTGTTATAGTCTAATGGGGAAACTGATATTTATCTGGGGTCATCTCTATGCCAGGGCCTGTTCTGGGCACTGACTGCCACCCTGTGAAGTGGGCGTGAGTCACCTGTTGTGAAAGAAGGAAACTGAGCCACAGGCCAGGGATGCCACTGACCTCAGGTTACCTAAGGTTACTATGATAACCATGATAGTCTGAATGTCTACCTGAGCTTGAAGCCCTCATTCTTCCATTTCACCAACACCCACCCCAGGTTTGGAATCTCCTCGAGGTGGCCAGTCTTTGTGCTTCAGGGATGAATTTGATTTGTGGGATGGGGTGCAGAGTGGGATACCCGAAGTCTTATTTGGAACCACTTTGATCAATTTGGGGCTTCCCTGGTGGCTCAGATGGTAAAAAATCTGCCTTCAATGCAGGATACCTGGGTTCAGTCCCTGGATCAGGAAGATTCCCTGGAGAAGGGAATGGCTACTTACTCCAGTATTCTTGTCTGGAGAATCCCATGGACAGAGGAGCCTGGCAGGCTACAGTCCATGTGGTCCAAAGAGTTGGACACGACTGAGTGACTAATACTTTCATTTTTCACTTTTCTGATCAATTTAGCAGTGCTGATACTAATAACGGATAATACTGTGACTGCTTGTCAGTGTTTTGATAGAAACTAGAGACAATTATACAGTAGAGATGTTTTTGCTGACGGAGTCTGTAAACTAAAGCAGACTTAAAGGCTGTTGCCAAATTACCTGAGTGGTTTGAAGATAACTTCACCCCCTCAGAGAGATGTTTGAAGGGAGCCACACCCTTTTAAGTCTATAATTTTGTTACAAAACAATTACAGCAAATGGTGTTCCCATCCCCCATTGTTTCTTGGGAGGTGACTAGTTCCCTCCTCAATGCCCCAGAAGGAACTGTAGCGCTGGGTCAGCCTCTGGTGCCCACGCAGCTCCCCCTCCTTCACTCCCTCTGGCCCTTCCTCTGGCTTTCCTCCCATCCCAGCCAGGGCCTTGTCTCCACTCTTGTTTGGGCTCACCTTTCCACGCTTCCATCTAGGGCTCCCCGAACCCCCTGACCTGGCCAGGCCCCCCACCCTATTCTTCCTTCTTGCCCATTGTCCCTGCATCTAATCATATATTCTGTGTAGTGTTTCTCTGCTTTAAGCTTCATGGAGGCGACAAGAGAGATGTCTCTACTTATCCAACACGTTGACACCCAGCCCTTAGCATAGTGTAAGTATTCAGTTAAGTATTCGTTGAGGGGACTTCCCTGGTGGTCTAGCGGTTACACTCCACGCTTCTACTGCAGGAGGCACGGGTGCAATCCTTGGTTAGTAACTAAGATCCTACATGCCTCATGGTGTGGCAAAAAAAAAAAAAGGTATTTTTTGCATGAATAAATGAGTGAGAACATAGACATTTAAACCCACATCCATCCATTTATTCCTTCAGCCACCATCTCCTGGGGGTTCTTGTGTGCTGAGCCTTGAGCTGTGATCAGGTAACGATGCAGAGGGGAGGCAGCCCTGTGTGGCCGCTGGGGGGCTTCCTGGCTGGTGTGCAGCGGGGTGGAGATAGGCCCAAATGCTACTGACCTGAACCTGGGGCTCAGGGAGGGGCTGGACCCTGAAAGAAGGGGGAGTCTTTGGCAGGAGGAGGTGGGAAGGCGTCTTCTGAGGGTCTTGGAAGATGAAGGGGATGTTACAGCCCAGGTTCGGGGTGGTCATTCATGGAGACCATGGATGCTGGCTTGATCTGAGTCCCCGTGGACGTCTGAGGCAGGAGCAAGGCTGTGGCCCCACCTTGTCTCCCTCCCTCCTGTCCTTCCATCCTTCCACAAAAAGACACGGTGGCCTTTGGTGCGGACCCGGGCCCTGGGGGCCCAGAGATGACTCTGGCCTGAGCGCCAGGGCCCACCTGGAGTGCCCACACATCCCACAGGGGCCCAGAGTGCCCCGGAAACTGGAGCTTAGTGGTGGGTGAAAGGCCTCTGGTGCTGGTCTGGTGGGGTGACTAGGATGGAACCCAGGATTGCATCAGGAGGAAGACGTTGAGCTGCTTGGTGGGCAGGTCCTCTCTGGAGGGAGTGGGTGTGGTCTGGGACACTCAGGGATCAGAAATGCCAGCCCGCGTGGCCACGCAGGTGTTCTGAGAGCCGAGGAGCCAGAAGATGGGGCTGGGAACTTGCTCTGATCCCTCAGGCCCGGCTAGCACCCAGGGAGGAGGCTCTGGCTCCAGCAATAGGGTGTGTGCTGTTGCAGATGTGGCCTGGGGGTTGGGGGCTGGGCCAGGCTGGAGCTTCAAGGCCCCGGCTGCCTGGATGCTGCTGCTTGGCCGGCCCCCCGCTGGTGCACAGGGCGTGGCTGGGTTGTGCTGGTGTAGGCAGGCCGGCCCGGCTATGGGTGATGGTGCTCCTTGTCGAGTGTGGAGTTGGGTTCCCCCAGGGGGGCTGCTGTTTGTCACTGTTGGGTGCTGTGAAGCAACAAGAGGTCCCGTTGATGCCTCTGCTGTCCCTGGGTGGGTAGAGACGGCCGTCACCCACCCAGGACTGTGAGTATTTCAGATGAGGCCTCACAGACGCCGAGGAGGTGAGAGTGGCTGGCCCTCTTAGCAGTTTTGGGGACCGATGAGTGACTGACGTCCCTGACAGTCCCAGAGCAAATGGAGGCTGGAGTGCCTGCCGTTCAGCAAGCATGGAGCCCCTGAACTGAGGGCACACCCCTGACCCTGACTGCATACCGAGGGCACTGCTGAGGGCGCGGTGGCAGCAGGCCGGCCGCAGAGTCTGAGCCCAGGCGCTGCCGCGAGCGCCTGCCCCTCCATGGTCTCTGCTTGTCTCTGGTTTCCCTTCTCCCCTCTTCCTCGCCCTGGGGCTCCACCTCGGTCTCCCTCTTCTTTTTTCCTTGTCTTGGTCTCCATCCATGTCTGGTCTCTCCATCCCACCCCAGTGGCCTCCTTTTCCTCTGTGCCCGGATTGGTTTCCAGTCTTGAGTGCAGGGTGCGTATAGGTCCCTGTATAGCTTTCTGTCTGCAGCGAGAACCACGGCGGGGATGTGGACCTGCTGCGGGGGGAGAGGGGCCAAGAAGAGAGAAGGAGAAAAGGTACATGAAGGAGAAGCAACACAGGAGGGGCGCCCCCAACTCCAGGACAGCTTCTGAGGCCCCTGCAGGGCCAGCAGCCCTCCTCCTCCTCCCCTTGGGGCGTGTGTGGACGGGAGGGCGGGCTGCGGGGGTCATCCGAGAAAGGGGGGTCCAGGCATATGCCAGAGAAGAGCAGAGTGGGAGAGAGAGACTCGGGGAGGCTCAGAGTGTACCCCACGACAGGGAAAGGCCTGGAGAGAAGGGGCAGTGAGGAGCAGGTAAAGAGCCATGGAGACAGCAGGAAAGCCACCGGGGTAGCAGAGTCAGAGACAGAAAGAAAACCGAGCGCGTGCGCGTGTGAGAGGGACAGCGCGCTGCTGAGGCCGCCAGGCTCGAGGGGAGGGGGCAGCAAGAAAGACGGGGCCGAGGCCCGCGGGAGAAGGTAGCAGAGCCGTGGGGCAGGACGGACATGCTTCGTGGCCAGCCTGCTGAGCCCCAAGTGTAAGGGACCCACCTGAGGACCCTGTGCGTGTGACAGGGAGGACCCAGTGACAGCGGGCAGGGGGAGGTACTGCCGCCACGCGCTCCGTGGTGCCGAGCCCAGGCTGCCCTGGGCCCTCCCTGCTGCTGCCCCCAGCCCTCCGTCCATTCGGCCTTCCCCACCCCAGTGCCTCCATCCCTGGGTTTTGGTTCTGTTGTGTTCTGGCCTACATGGAGCCCAGAGGGCCGTGGTCACAGAGAGTGCTGGGGGACCCTAGACTTCTGACCTGGGCGAGGGGGAGCGGTGTGTGTGAGAGAGAGAAAGAGACAGAGAGCTGGAGTCGCTCCGGGCTTGGTCGCCCCGGGCTCAGCTCCAGCTGTCTGTCTGTCTGTCTCTCCTGCATCACCTTCCCCCCACCTGCAGCTGCGTGTGTGTCTCTGGAGTCCCTCTCACCAGCTGTCTCTCACTTGCCCTGTCTCCTCTGCCTGTCCCTCTGTCTTTTCTCTCTGTCTCTCGGCCTCATCTCAGGCGCTTCCTGGCTTTATGTTCTTCTCTGTGGTTGGCTCCCGTTCTCCCTCTCTCTGTCCCTCTGTTCTCTAGCTCTCCCTGTTCTCCTTGCGACTCGGTCCCTGGCTTTTCGGTTCTGTGGTGCTCTGGCCCTCTGTCTCTCTCGCACGCGTCTCTCGCTCTGTCTCTGCGTGTCTCTCCATCGGGTCCTCCCGCCCACCCTCCCCGGCTCCCTTCTCTGCCTCTGCCTCCTGTGTCTGAGTCTGTCTCTTCTGGTCCCTTTCATCTCCCGTCTCTGCGTCTGTCTCTCGCACTCTCTGCGGGTCTCTCTCGTCCCTCGTCTCTGCGGGTCTCTGGCCGTCCATCCCTGCCTCTGTGTGTGTCTCTCACTCCCCCTCCCTTCCCCCCTTTTTTTTCTGTTTCTAACACCCACACTCACATCTACCTCAGGAGTAATTGCTTTTGTCTGGGTTGGACTGGACTTGTGGTGGGGGGAGGATGGGGGGAGCGGTGGTGCTGGGGGGGTTGGGAGGGACGGAGGTCGCTTGATGGAGTTGAGGTGGCCTCCGCCAGAGCAGGGGGTGCTGAGGAGCAGAGGTCCGGCCACCCAAGGGGCCTGGGGGAGGGGGCCCTGGGCCCATGCTGGTACGGGCCTGGGGCTTCTGACGGGGAAGCGAAGAAGGCAGACAGGTCCTCACGTTCGGACTTGGAGACAATGTAGTGACAAAACAGGCTGGCCAGCATTGCAGTGGCAGTCTCGGCCTCGAGCCCTCCCCCATTCAGATACCCACACTTCCCGCACCCCCGAAACGCCATCATGTGCCTCGAGTCACCATGACACACATGGGGACACACCCAGAGCCTCCAGCCCACTCGAGGAAACACACGCAGCCGCTGGCACGCAGGGACACGCCAAGTCACGTAGACACACAGGAAGCACACTGGGTCTCTGACACTCACAAAAAGGAAACCGCCAACACGCCAGAGACAAGCGCAACTACAGCCACCCACCAACAGAGGCACAGAGCCCACACGCACGGACACGGAGGGCTCAGCTCCGGGCCCCAGACGCTCACAGAACCACCCGTGCCCAGACGTGCTCAGCAGGGGCTTGAGCACACACGCCAACTCCCACGGGTTTCCTAGAACCAGGAACACGAAGGCACCACGGTACTGGGCCCCAGGGGTCACTGAGATGCCCCCGGGCACACACTCACACTTCCGGTGGGGACAGGCATACACACACTTACATATTTGGGAACACTCAGATGGAGGGAACTCTGGCGGAAGCACACACACACAGAGCCACCGTGTCCCCTGGGACACACCCACCGCCTCGTGGTCACACAGGGTGACTCAGTGGCTGAGACGCGGGGACACACAGTCCTGAAGCCCCATCACTGAGCCAGAGGACTCACAGACTCACCTCTCCAGGCACGCTGGGGATGCACGCACGCCCTACACATACGGCCACTTGGCCACTGCAGCCTCCCCTGGAATCTCCTGTCAGATGTCTCACAAGCCCTCCCCCGCACCCCATGGTGCAGGCCAGGCCTTGGGGCGAGGCCAAGGTGGAGCTGCCCACAGAGACCCCAGGAGGGAGCAGCCAGGACTCTGTGGGTGGGCAACAGACTGCCCGGGGGCAGCCTCACTGTTCTTGGCATTCACTCACCCAAGCTTACCCCAGCACCCGCCACCCCATGGGCTCCGGACAATGCCTCCCCAGCTCCCAGGTGCCCGCTGCCCACCTCCCAGAGGTCCATCCTTCTTGTACCTTCAGAGGGTTCCATCTCCCTGAACTGCTCCCAACTGAGCTGGGACCTGCTTTATCCCGGGGCTCTGTCCCTCCATCTCTCCCAGCCCCCTGACCTGCCAGTGGGACCCCCGTCCCCATCTGCTGCCCTGCCCACCCCCATACTCACCCCCTCTCCTGGCTGTACAGGCTCTCCCCCTCCCGCTGTAGGGTGCTGGCACCAGGTAGGGGGCCTGGCCCCTCAGAGGCGTGGGTAAGGGGTCCATGGGGGTGGGGGGTCTGGGTGCGGCTCTGGGAAAGGGAAGCAAGGCAAGCGGGGGAGAGAGGGAGAGGCAGAGGCAGGCAGCCAGCCAGCCGGCTTTATATCCCTGCCGTATTGATCTACCATGTCACAGACCCGGTCGATAGCCAGCCGAGAAGGAGAGGGAGAGAAGGGAGGGGAGGTTTGGGGGAGGGCAGTGGGACCCCTATAGTCCTCGGCCCATGTGGACCCTTCCTGGCAGGCTGTGGGGGGTCTGTTCCAGCTGTCCCCTCCCCAAAAGGGGCCGGTTGTGTCCTCCCCGTCTCCCTCTCGAGTGCGGCCCTCTTTCCCTGAAAGCCACCTTGGTAGAAGACTTTCAGCACAGGAGATCGGCACATTTCTTTCTGTCTCTGGCGGCTCTTGGTCTCTCTCGTGGGCATGGGGAATGGGGATTTGGCAATGGGGGGCTCAGGGCTGTTCATTGTCTCAGCTCCCCTTGGCCCTGGGTTGGGCTGGGCAGGTGGGAGGCCCAGAGACAGTGTGGGCTTAGGACAAGGATGGGCGGGACTACAGATCTTCCTGCTTTGCTGTGTGACCTTGGGCACGCCAGAGAACCTCTCTGAACACCGTCTTCTGAAGCCATCTTTAGCACAGGAGGGCTCCATCCTCATTGGTTTTCTGCCCTTTTTGACTTGAAGTTCCACTTCGAATCTGTACTAGGCCAGCGCTAGAGACAGACAGTGTTTAGAATGTCTTTCTCCTGATCCCCCCACCCCAGGGGCCTGAGAGAGGAGAAAACAGCCTCTTGCTCTCCTCAGCCTCCTCTTCCCTCTGAAGAAAGTGCTTCCACCTGCCCCCGACCCCATCTAAGGTTCCCCTGATGGGGCGGGAAGGGAGGGGTGTCTCCCTAGACAGGAAGCGGAGAAGAGGGGCAGCTCCATCTAACAGGACAGCGCTGAGAACCCTGGGCTGTGCCTACCTTCCGGATCCAGCCCTGCCTCTGCCTCCTTTCCGGGCCTCAGTTTCCCCCCCAGCCCCAAGCTTCAGGGTTCTGCATGGCTCTGGGATCCACAGGGGTTGGCGCTGCCGGGAAGCAGGGCCACCCGGAGGGTGAGACCAAGGCCAGAGGGGTGCCTGCCGCCCCGCCCTCCACCAGGAGGGCCTGGGTCCCAGGTGCGGCCCCCCAGCCTCCAGCTCCCCAGGGCTCTGGTTCTTTGTCTGTTCAGACCCTCCTCCCCTCCCAGCCCAGCCTCCCTGAGAGGTTGAGGAATCACCTTAGCCTTGACCCGAGGGGGCGGGCAGCAGAGGGGCAGGCAGGCCCCACCCCGCCTCCTGCCCAGGGCCATCCCCACAGCCTCCTTCCTGCTTCCCCGAGTTCCAGGCTGCCGCCCCCCCCAAGCGACAGTCCGCTGCTCCTTTGTTAGGGAGGGGGAGGGGAGAGAGCTTAGCTGAGGGGACGTGGCTTGACCCTCGACCTCTCCCCTTCCCTCCTCCCATCCGGGTCCCCAGGGGCTCAGAGCCCCCTTGACGGACAGTTCTGACCATCAGCCAAATGGCTCTGGGAGTGAGCAGGGGGCCAGGTAGGGGGGAGGGGAGGAAGGCCTGGTTAGGGTCCTGAGCCCCCTAGAGGGGAGGTGTCATGTCATGGGCTGGGGGGAGGCCCTTCGGAAGAGGAGCAGGGGCACCCATATCTTGGGGGGGGCCTGATTTGACTGGGGGCCGTGGAAGCAAAGCAGGGCTCAGCCCAGGGACAGCAGCTTTGGACACCCTATGGGTAGGGGCCTGGCCGGGCAGATGCCCCCACCCCACCCCCACCCGGCCTGCAGCTTTGGGAGTGCAGAGAGGTTTTTTTTTTTTTTAAATTAAAAGAAAAAAAAAATAACAGGAGCAAGAGAAGCTGGGGGAAAAATATATAAGAAAAAATATAATAAGAACTAAGCGGTGGCTGCAGGAGAGAGAAAGGGCAGGAGGCAGGGAGGGGGGCGCAGGGGGGAGGGCGGCTCAGGCCCTGGTCGCTGCGGAGGCCCGGCCGCCGGCCTCGCGCCGAGCCCTCCGCGTCCCCCCTGCCGGCCCCCTCCAGCCCCGATCGATCCAGTTTCTTGGCAATAAAGCATTTTTATTGTCAGCTGCCCTGAATGCCAAATGTGAGCCTGGTCCTGCTCCCCCCTCAACCCGCTTCCTTGCCACCCCTCCCCCAACCCTCCTCCACCCCATCTCCCGCCACCCCCCCCACCGCAGAATCCGCCTCGTCCATCACCACGACCCCCTCCTCTTCCTCCTGGTCCGTGTCAGCTGCAGTCCTGTACATGCTCAATAATCCACCAAGCCCCCTCCCCAGCTCAGCCGCTGGGCATCCCTCCCTGACCCCAAACCCAAAGGGGAGCAGAAAGGTGGGCTCAGGTAGAGTGGTCTGGGGGGCACGGGGATGGACAGGAGGCTGTCGGGGCGGACAGGTGGGGAGCTGGTGGCCACAGGTTGAGGGAGCCATGGGCAGAAGTCCGAGCAGCAGAGGGCAGGGGACGGCCGAGAACAGGTGGGGGACAGGCCCGGCCCCTCAGGCTCCTGCCCCCCTGTCGCGCCATTGTGGTCCTCCAGGGTCAGCTCTGCTCCCTCCACACTGAACCTGGGCCCCTGTCCCTCCAGCCCCTGCCTCTGTGGACTGGGGAAACAGGCTGGGCTTGGAATCCCTGGCACACACAGCCGCCTCGGCCCCTTCAGGCTCTGGGGACAGCGCCACACACCCCACAGGACCACGGTGTGAGGGCCAGAGGAGCGGGTGTCAGCGAAGCAATTTGCAGAAGGCCCCAGCGGCCCCACCCCGGCCGCCCTTCCTCCTCCTGCTCTCCGTTCTCTCTTTGTCCCTCTCTCCGCTTTCCCCATCTCTGTCTCTGTCTCTGCATCTCTCTGTCTCTGACTCCCTTTTCTGTCACCTCTCCCCCCGGGGATGTAAGCAACCACATTCTTCTCGGTTCCACCCTTCCAGTCTGGCGGCTCCCCCGCACCCCTCTTACTCTGCCTGGCTCCCTGCTTTTACCTTTCTTGTCCCACCCGACCCCTGTGTCCCCCTCTCATTTCAGTCTGTCTTGGGTTACCTCCCTTCCCACGGCTGAGAAAAGAAACAGAGGCCCAGGTCCTGGAGAGGCAGCAGAAGGCCGGGGCAACAGGGCTCAGCCCTCTCTCTTTCTCTTTGCGGGCAGGCTGGCCCTGTCTACACCTGCAGTGATGGAGCTGGAGAACCCAGTTCTCCAGAGACGGGCTGCAGAGACGGCCTGGGCTTCAGTTACTTGCCTGCTCTGAACCTTGGTTTGCCCGTGCTGCAAAGGCCTGGAGTTCTCTGGGGAGGGGGCAGGGTGGGGGACCGAATCCTTCCACTGGGGGGGATGGTCACCCCTCCATGCAGGTGCCCCCACGATGGCATCTCAAGACTGCAAGCCTGCTCTCTCCCTTCTCCTGGCAGCTGGGGAACGTGAGCTGAAGAGAACCCGGGATGCCAGGCTTTTCACTCTTGGTCTGGGCAGGGGGTCGTCCGCACCAGGGTGGCGCTTTAGGGAGCAGTGCAGGGCATGACCCCCAGCCCACCTCCCCTGTCAACTCTGGCAATCAGGGGCTGCCTCACTTGTCCCCAGATCAGGGTCTTCGCCCGGATGGGGTTCCGGAGATATGTGTGAAGCCAGTGAGGAAGGACCTGCACCATGTATAGGCCAGAGGAGAGAAGGAGGGAGGGAAAGGAGATGGCTGGGAGGTGGGGCCGAGCGGGGGCTAGGGCTGCAGGAGGCAGGGAAAGAGCAAAGGGATTCAGACACCTGTGGGTTGAATCCATGGGAAGGCGGGGACTCGGGAGGACTCTGAGACGACCCCCGTCTCCTTGCCAAGCCTCCACCCTCCACTGAGGGCTCGGTGACCCGCCCTTCATCGCATCCCTACATTAGGGCGCTGCTTACATTCCCCCGACTCTGACCCCGGGGTCTTACAGCGACCCCATTTGCCAAGGGGAGGAAGGAGCTCACTGTCAGTCCCTCTGGCACGTGGTACCAGGCAGTTTGGTGTAAAGGGTGATGGATGTGCACGTGTACCTCCTCACATGTCATGTGCTTGCTTATGCCTAAAACACCTCTTACTTTTCACCATGATGAGTTATTTGGTATTATCTTCAGATGCTAGTTTCCCGACTAGTAAAGAACCTCCCTAACAGAAGAGAGGAAGATCCCCATGAGGGAGGCCGGGCCCCCTGGGCTGGAGCCGGCCTGGGCCCTGGGATGGAGATGAGGTTTACAGGTGACTGAGGTGTGAAGGCCCGGGAAACCTGGAAGGAGTGGGGGGGTGGTCTGGGGGTGGAGGGTGGAGAAGGGCAGATCAAAAGGCCCTCTCCACCGTTTCCTGGTTCCCGCCTCCACAGCCAGCGCAGACTTGGGAGTCCAGTTCCAGATGCCCCTCCTTTGAGAGAACCTTTCTGGTGACCTTGTCCCCACTGGCCTCTCATCATTTCCCAAATCTGCCCCCAGGCTTTGCTCACGTGGAAGAGCAACACAGTAACAGCTGCTCATGGACCATGTACTGCGTGCTACACACCTGGCCTTCAGGCTCTTGCCGGATCCCTATCAGATGGGGCATGATCATTATTCCCATTTTGTGGATGGGGACACTGAGGCTCAGGGAAGGAAAGTGGCTCACCCAAGATCACCAGCCAGTGAGTGGCAGAGCCAGGACTGCCATTTAGACCCTCTCCATTGGTCCAACCCCACAAATGTTGGTCAAGAACTCACTGCAGGGACCTCCCTGCCCCAGTGGTTAGGATTTCATGCTTCCACGGCAGGGGCCATTGGTTCAACCCCTGGTCAGGGAACTAAAGTTCCACGTTCCCACATGCCCTGCAGTTGAGGCAAACAAAAAACAAAAAACAAAAAACACTGTGAGGGGGTCAAGTTTTGTTGGAGATGTGTGGGAAACCTAACGGCCTTGATGTGAGGGGCTCAAGTCCCAGCTCTGCCATGGACTTGCTGTGACACCGTGGGAAGGTGGTTTCTCCTCTCTGAACTTGGCTTTCCTCCTCTGGGTCAGAGCCACCATCTCGTAAGAGCCAGAGAACGAGGAGCTGTAAAATGCCTGGCAGATAAGGTTACTTGACAAATGGCCATGCCCTCCTCTCTTGTTCTTCTCCAATCCTGGCCCATCCTCTAGGTTCTGGCTCTTTCAAGCTTTTATATTTGAAGGGTATTTTCCCAGGTGGCTCAGCGATAAAGAATCTACCTGCCAAGCAGGAGATGTGGGTTTGATCCCTGGGTTGGAAAGATTCCCTGGAGAAGGAAATGGCAACCCACTCCAGTATTCTTGCCTGGGAGGTCCCACAGACAGAGGAGTCTGGCAGGCTACAGTCCACAGGGTCACAAAAGAGTCAGACACGACTTAGAGACTAAACAACATCTCATGCCCAATTTTGTCCCTTTTTTTTCCCCAAAACACTGTCAATATTTTTTGTTTCTTGGAATCCTCACCACTACCCTCTAAGGGAGGCATTATATATATATATATATACGTATATATACATACACAAAAAGTATATATAACTTTTTTTTTGGCTACATTGCACAGCATATCGGGGTCTTAGTTTCCTGACCAGGGACTGAGCCCTTGCCCCCTGTAGTAGAAGCACAGAGTCTTAACTGCTGAACCACCAGGGAAGTCCTGGGAGGCATTATTGTATTAATTTGACAGAAGGAGAAACTGAGGCTCAGAAGACTCAAGTCCTCTGCCTCAGGTCCTCTTCCCCATAAACGATTCTTTTGTCTGAGCACTTTCTCTGTGCCAGGCCCTTGCAGATAAAGAAGTAAACAAGACTGGCACAGCTGATGTCCACAGAGTCGACAAACAAAGAGAGAAGGCAGATCTTTAACTGTAAATATTGGTTAAATGCAAAAGCAGAAATTGTGATAAAGTCCCCTAAAGGAGGGACAGGAATAGGGAGCCCACACAGAGAGGGCAGGACGTTTAAGCTGAGCCTTGAAAGATGAATAGGATTTAACCAGGCAGAGAGCATTCGAGGAAGAGAGACCAGCACATGCAAAGGGCCTGGGGTCAGAAAGAGCTTGGTTTGAGGAGCACAGAGGAGGTGGTGAGGCTTAAAGCGGGATAGGAGAAGGGGAGAGTGGTGGGGGGAGAGGGGAGAGTGTTCAGCAGAGGCCGGATCACACAGGACTCTAGGCTGAACTAAGGGGCTTGTTTTCTGGTTTAGGTTTTGGTTTTTGTTTTGGCCGCCATGCATGGCTTGCGGGATCATAGTTCTCTGACCAGGGACTGAACTCACATCCTTGACAGTGAAAGCACGGAGTCCTAACCCCTGGCCCGCCAGAGAATTCCTGGATTAAGAGGTTTGGGGCTTATTCCCCAAAGGAGAGAGGTCTCTGAAAAGCCTGAAGCAAGGGGGCAACCCAGCCTGATTTAATTTCAGAAGACCCTTTCTGGGTGCAAGGGGGCAGATGAGACTATCAGGGTCCAGTGTGGATGCCCAGAGGCCAGCAGGAAGGAGGCTGCTGATGTCACCGGGGCCAGAGATGGTGGTGGCCCGGGCAAGTGGAGCAATGGGGAGAACCTTTGAAACTGTGCCGATGGCAAGGCTCAGAGAGGTGGGGTTGCTGACCTGAGGTCACACAGCTGGTCGGGCAGAGTGACGGTCTGATGCAGCACACACATGAGATTTCCTCTCACCAGACAGGCGCTGCTTTCCTCTGGGGAAGCCTCTCGGAGGCAGAGACCTTGAGTGTATCCGTTTGATGTTCTCCACACACACCTCAAAGTGCCTGGTGTCTTGGGCACTGATGGGGAGTCCAAGGTTAGAAAGAGGTCATCCATGGAAGTGAGTGAGAGGGCTTCCCTGGGGAGACTCCAGGAAGGAGGTGAGCAGGGAGTGAGCAGGTCTGAAGATGTGTGAGCCTGGAGAATGGACCAGGGCCCAGAGACATGGTTCAGTGTGCAGCCCAGACTCACTGTGACTCAAGGTGGGTCACCAGTGCGACAACTTTTAGGGAATGGCTCATAATTGGCAGGAGGCCCTCCTGGGCCAGGGATGGGAGGCATGTAACTGTCTCATGTGGCCAACCCAGGTCCAAGTCCAGTGTTTCCTGCCACACTAAAGGAAAGAGCTGGCAGGGGTCTGGGGAGGAAGGGGAGTCCACCTGCCTGGATGCTGTTCCTGGTTCCATCTGGGGGACCCCAGGCACATGATTCAACTTGGCAGAGCATCAGTTCTTTCATCTGTAAAATGGGCATGGTGACAATGGTTTCTCCTAGGAGAGCGTGGAGGAGATTCAATGAGAAGATGTATGGAAAGTGCTTCTAACTGTAGTTCAGGGTTTCACCTCGAATCGTCTAAAACAGAACTCTTGATTCCCTGTCCCTGAGCTCTTCTAGGAACTGTCCTCCACCTCAGCAAATGGTTGCTGTGTGTGTGTGCTCAGTCACTTATGTCTGACTCTTTGTGACCCCAAGGACTGTAGCCTGCCAGGCTTTTCTGTCCATTGGGATTCTCCAGGCAAGAATACTGGAGTGGATTGCCACGCCCTCCTCCAGGTATCAAACTTGTGTCTCTCCGTCTCCTTATTGGCAGGCGGATTATTTACCACTAGCACCACCTGGAAAGCCAGTAACCCGGTAAATGATTATTACACAAAAAACCCTTCTCTCAAGATCCTTCACTTGAAGCGTCCAGAGCTTGAAGTTTGCTTCCATGATGGCAGGGAATATGTTTCGTACGGTCTGGGTCAACCTGATTCCATTGAGTTAAAATGTTTGTGAAGCAGGGCCCTCTGAAGATGCTGCCCAGAGACCACACAGTTCTGGAAGAGGCACAGAGAGGTTGAGTGGTTTGCATGAAGTCACACAGCAAGGACTCAGCAGGCTCCACAGAGTCTGAGAGAGGCCAGGCCACTTCTCATTTTTGAGCCTCCCAGGATGCTGAGAATGAAAGAAAGCCAAAATGGAGTTACAGGCTGGGCTCTAAGCAACAACAACAACAAAGTGCCACACCAACTGGTATTTCCAAGGTCATTTCAGGATTTATTAGAACAAAATTCAGCGCGTCCTACGGCTGATGTGGTTTGGCAGTGGCACCCAACTGTAAAATCAAAAATACTCATCTCGGTTAATGAGGCCCTTCGTGAATATAATACCTGGGCCAGGTGACACCCCTGCCCCCCACCCATGCCTCCCTGAGTTCTGCAGCTGGGACCTGACCACTTGTTCCATGACTTCAAAGTTGACACATTTTCCATCATCCTCAGTTGCTTTTTTGCAGAGATACAGGAGGCCTAGGACTTCCCGGATTTTCGAGGGGAGAAACACGCACACGATCACACAGGCAGCGTGCCTGGTGGTAAGGAGAGCCAGGCTCTGGGACTGACCTGCCAGCTCCAGTCCACCTCAGGGTGTGCCTCTGAAAAGCGGGGGGTAATAACAGCACCTGCTTTATTGGATCTCTGGGAAGATGCCAAGAGAGGACACACAGAGCCCGTGGCCTCGTGCAACAAGTGCCTCTGGGTAGCTGCTCTGATAACTTATGATAATCGTGGGACCCTGAAGAGGCGGGGTGTGGGGGGAGGGGAGAGCAGCAGGAGGTTGAGAATGCTCAGGTGCGTGGCCAAGGCTGACTGTCCTGGTGTCCTCGGCTCTCTCGAGCTTCCCTGGTGGCGCAGTCAGTAAAGAATCTGCGAATCTGCCCGCAACGTGGGAGACCCAGGTTCGATCCCTGGGTTGAGAAGATCCCCTGGGGAAGAAAATGACAACCCACTTTGGTATTCTTGCCTGGGAAATCCCGTGGACAGAGGAGCCTGGCGGGCTATAGTCCGTGGGATCACAAAGAGTTGGACACGACTGAGCAACTAAACCACCAACCAACTCTCTCTCTCTTTTTTAAATATTCTTTTTATTTGGCTGCACCAAGTCTTCATTGCGGCATGTGGGATCTTTGATCTTTGTTGTGGCATACAGAACCTTTAGTTGTGACACGCAGACTTCTTAGTTGCGGCATGTGGGATCTAGTTCCCTGACCAGGGATTGAACTTGGGTCCCCTGCATTGGGAACTCAGAGTTATAGCCACTGGACCACCAGGGAAATCACTCTGTGTCCCCAGTTCTAGGCACAGGGTCTGGCACAGTGGGCCATCCGTGAGGGTGTAGGATTGAATTGTCTTGAAGAAACTTTGGCTAGGTTGAACGAAGGGGTGGGAACCCCAGGGAGGAGAGGGGAGCTTACGGGAGGCCATGGCCTTTGGCTTCTTCTCCGCTCCTCGTGAGGCCGCGTGGGCGCTCCTGTGGGCCTCCTTTTGCGTGGTGCCCCTTAACTCCTGCAGCAGACAGAGCCTCCTCGGTGGCAGGCACAGGGCACACAGCAGTGCTCACGTCAGGCGCGAGCCACTGTGACTTGTCACAGCTCTAATCTGTTTGGTGAGTGGTGGTTTTACGTGAAGACATAATAATGTGTCCACATAATTTATTAAATATAAATTAAATAAACGAGCAAATAAAGAATGGAAGAGGGCTCTGCCCATCTCAGTGATGGGAGAAAGCCATGAACCATGGGTTATGATTAATGCCATTTTGTGCACCTGAGGCCCTTTTAAATAGGAGGGTGAAACCGAACAGAACAGACCTGCTCCCTGTCCTCCCAGCGTGAACATTCAAGTGGGCGGAGATGGATGATAAACAAGCACATGTACACACAGAAACTCAAATGTCAGTGACAAGTGCTGGAAGGAAATGCTACCTGGTGAAAGATGGAGAGTGATGAGGAGGGGAAAGGCTGTGTGGGTTGGGATGATCAAAAAGACTTCTCTGTGGAGAGGATGTGTCAGTGGACTGCTGGAATAAGCGAGGGTGTGCTCCACCACCATACTTGGGCAAAGACGGCACCAGCCAGCAGGAAGAGAGAGAGCAAAGGTCCTGAGGCACATGGGAGCTTCAGCCTGGAGGACGTGAGCGAATGGCAAGGAGTGACAGGTGTGTGTGCCTGCATGCTCAGTCGCTTCAGTCGTATCTGACTCCTTGTGACCCATGGACTGTAGCCCACCAGGCTCCTCTGTTCCATGGGATTCTCCAGGCAAGAGCACTGGAGTGGTTTGCCATGTCCTCCTTCAGGGGATCTTCGCAATCCAAGAATTGAACCCACATCTCTTATGTCTCTTGCATTGGCAGGCAGGTTCCTTACCACTAGCGCCACCTGGGAAGGCCTGGGGAGCAATGGAAGGTGATGTGTTAGAGGCGAGCAGGAGCCAGGTCGCAAAGTGGCCAATTAGGATAACGGGTCTGGAAGCTGTCTTCGTTGGCCAGCCTCCCTGAGGCTTCCCAGGCTTTGGACTTTAGTACCCTGGACAGCAGCCTTGGCCCCTTGGAGCTCTAGCAGCCTGGGGCGCACCCTACCGAATCTGGCCTTTTATTAACACCTGCTTCTGGGCAGTGAACTGGGGGTGCAGAGCAGACGATACCAAAATGAGTGGGAATTGGCTCCTGCCTGCAGGAAGCACAGTTATGTGAGAGAGTCATCAGTGTACAGTTGAATCAATCTTTATCAAGTGAACATCTGTGGGATCGCCACCTAGGTCTGTATACAGGAGGCAGCCAGAGCTCAAGATCCGCCCCCCACCCTGTCCCTCCCTCCCTGCTGGAGGTGACCACTTTCCTCACTGTGGGGGATAATCAGTCCTTTGTTTCACTTTATAGTTTGCTACCTGTAACTCGTAGTCTAATGTTAATTCAAAAATGAATACAATCTCATTATAAAAACCAAAACCATAACAGAAAAGGTTAAAACCTTATTTGAGGGACTTCCCTGGTGGTCCAGTGGTTAAGACTCCACCTTCCAATGTAGGGTATGGGGGTTCCATCCCTGGTTGGGGATCTAAAATCCCACATAAAACCCCCCAAAACATAAAAAGAAGCAATATTGTAACAAATTCAGTAAAAACTTTGAAAATGGTCCATATAAAAAAAAATCTTTAAAAAATCCCTTTTGAGTCCATTCTGCTTTCCCAGGGGGCTTCCCAGGCTGCTCAGTAGTAAAGAACCTGTCTGCCAACACAGGAGACACAAAAGACGTGGGTTCGATCCCTGGTTCAGGAAGATCCCTTGGAGGAGGAAATGGCAACCCACTCTAGTATTCTTGCCTGGAGAATCCCATGGACACAGGAGCCTGGTGGGCTACAGTTCGTGGGGTTGTAAAGAATCAGACAGGACTGAGCATGCACACATGCGCGCACACACACATGCACTTTCCCACTTCTGGTCCACCCACCAGAGGTAGTTGTCATTAGCTGATTAGTTACTCTTTGGGCCTTTTCTCTGCATTTGTCAATACCTGCACACCCATAGAAAATACATAGAGGTTTTGCTATGTGTTTTACATCAATAATATTACTTTGTGTAAATCATTCTGCAGCTTGCCTTTGCATTCAGCAGAGTCTTGGAGAACTTTCCATGTCCATATTCATAGATCAGTTCCATCATCTCTCATGATCACATACTCTTCCTGAGCATGAATATGCTACACTTTATTTAGCTACTGTCATATGGTAGCATTCTGTGTTATTTCTGATTTTCTCTATTTCAAACTTTGGTGTGATAAACCCTTTGTGAACTTTTTGAACTCCTTGTGCATGGTAGTCAGTATTATATTTAAGATTAACCATAACAGGGTCCTACTGTATTGCACAAGGAACCATTAAAAACAAAAGAAAAAAGATTAATGAAGTTCCTGTCAGCCCATGTTGTGTGCATGCTCAGTCGTGTCTGACTCTGTTGTCCCACGGACTGTAACCCGCCAGGCTCCTCTGTCCATGGGATTTCCCAGGCAAGAATACTGGAGTGGTTTGCCATTTCCTTCTCCAGAGGATCTTCCTGACCCAGGGATCCAAACTTGGGTCTCGTGCATCTCCTGCTTTGACAGGTGAATTCTTTACCACTGATCAGCCCATGTCACTGCCCTCATTTCAAAGATAAGGATCCTCAGAGGTTCAGAGAGGTGAAATCACCTGCCCAGGGTCAACAGCAAGTGAATGGAAAAACCAGTTTCCATGCTTTCAAGTGTTTAACTCCCAGATCAGTGCTTGCATGCTAAGTTGCTTCAGCAGTGTCCAACTCTTTGTGACCCCATGGACTGTAGCTTGCCAGGTGGATGTAGCCTGCCAGGCTCCTCTGTCCATGAGATTCTCCAGGCAAGAATCCTGGAGTGGGTTGCCATTTCCTTCTCCAGGGTATCTTTCCGACCCAGGGATCAAACCCGCATCTCTTATGTCTCCTGCACTGGCAGGCAGGTTCTTTACCACTAGCGCCACCTGGGAAGCGCTAGTGCATACATCCAGCTCTATAAAGTGTCACAGTCTACAGGGCAGATGTCCTCATTCAACGGGGCTTATTTGCAGACCAGTGCTGGACTCCATTCTACAAAAATGAATGAAACCCCACCCTGCCCTCCAGCCCTGCGCTGTGAGGGCAGCCTCATTGGGAAGTAATTTCAATGCAGTACGATTAGTGCTAAGCCCAAGATGCCTGAACTATGGGAAGACAGGCCATCACTATTAAATAGGCCTCCTGTGGAGTCAGAGACAGCTTCCAGAGAGGAGAGATTTGAGCCGAGGCTATAGAGGGCAGTAGAATTTGCCCAGCAAACACAGGAAGCTCAGAGGATGGGTACATAGGGAACCCCAAGTTGCCGAACCCAGAGGAAGAAGGTGAGCTCTGAAGGCAATTTGCCCGTGGAGATTGGCAGAGGCCCATGTCCACTTGAGCTTGGAAAGCCAGCCCTGGATTTCATTCTGTGGGCTGTGGGAGTCTGGAAGGATCCATTCATTCAACAAATAGGATCTAAGCACATGGTGTGTCCCTTTCAGAAGGGCATACTGCAGAAGAGAAGACCAAAAAAAGCACCTGCTTTCAGAGAGCTTACATTTCAGAGGGGGAAACAGTAAGGCAAGGTGACAGTGCCTGAGTTCCAGAGAGCACTACAAAGAAAACAAAACTGGCCACTGACTCAAGGGACATGAGTCTGAGCAAACGCCGGGAGAAAGTGATGGACAGGGAAGCCTGGCATGCTGCAGTCCATCGGATCGCAGAGTCGGACACTACTTAGTGACTGAACAATAACTGGAGTGGAGGGTGGCTGAGGGAGGGCTTCTGGGAGGAGGTGGCCTTTGAGTTAAGTCCTAAAGGGTCAGAGGAAAGGGACAAGATGGGGAACAGCATTCTAGGGGAGGTGTCGGCAAGGTCAGAGGCCCCAAGTAGGGACAGACTCGGCTTTCTCTGGTGTGGCAGGCACACAGTGCTCTCGTTAGAAGTGAAGTTCCGCGGGTGCCTGGAGGCCATCCATGGTGAGGGGGCTGGGCTTTCCTGGGGGCAGCAGCGGGTTACTGGAGGGTTTCCGGACCACTCCGAGGGCCCTTGCATTTCAGCCTTTGGACAGCTCCCTGGGCTGGAAGGAAGGAAAGCGCCATCAGCCTGCAGAGTCAGTGCTGGTGCTGGTGCTGGTGAGCAGGAGGTCTGGGCTGTAGTCTGCAGCCTGGGGTGGGCGGGGGCACCTGTGCCCAGGGCAGAGCCTCTTCAGGTCAGGCCCAGAGCCAGGCACCTGCCTCTTCGGATGTCCTGGTGGCTCTGTTCCGGGACAGCCTACAGCCTGGGACACGTACAAGCCCAAGTGAGGAGCCGCGGACAGCAGTCTAGGCGCAGGCTTTGGGGTCGGAGAGACTCAAGGTCCACCCAGGCTAGCTGTGTGAATGTGGCTGCTAGTGGAGCCATCGGTCCATCTTGCCTGTTCTTGTCCCTTTCAAGCCACAGAATGTTAACAGCTGGAAGAAGTCTTAGAGTGCTCCTCCAGCCCACCTCCCACTTTTAGGTGGGGAAACGGAGGCCCAGAGAGTGCGGGGGGCTGGCCTTGGGCCACCAGATGGTCAGGTTCAGAATGGGGACCTGTTGGTTTTCTGACTTTTATCTTCTTTGGGCCGTACCATGATGCTTCCTGATTTCTTTTTGTGTGTGGTGAATTCCTGGGATTTCTGGTGGGTCTGGGAAACTGGTGGTGGGCAGGAGATGCATGAGGAGTGTTTGTGTCGATGTGAATTTATTCAGCATCTGATGGCTTCCTGTTCCATAGACCTTGATGATCTCCCCCCACCCCCAATCCCCAGCACTGACCTAAGCATCTTCCCCAAATCTGCTCCCCTTCCCACTGTCCATCAGTGATGGCCTGAGCACCCACCCATCCACCCTGCTCAGCTGCCTGCTTGCAAGTCCACCAAAGTCCTCAAGACTCTCACTCAAACTCATACTCTCATCTGCATCCTCATGGCCCCATTCTCTCCTGTTGTCTAGACCACTGTCCCAGCCTCTCCTCTGGTCATCTTCTTCAGCTTCTACCCACCAGCCTGGTCTCACACCAGTCCCCAGTGGACCTCACTTATACAGACTCTTCCTGCTCAGAATCTTTCCACCTACAACATCAAATCCAGCCTTGTCTATGTCTTGGGATTCATCTTTGACTAGCATTTATTGCATACTTTCTGAGTCAGTTATGGAATATCAGAAAACTTCCATCAAATCCAGTCTTCCCCTTGGACTATGAACTCCCTGAGGGCAGATTTCAGATCTAGTTCTCTTCTAGGTCCTCAGCCCCCAGCTCACAGCTTGGCTGTAAGGGACATGTAGGAAAAGTTTGGGGGCTTCCCAGGTGGCACAGTGGTAAAGAATCTACCTTCCAATGCCTGAGACATGGGTTCGATCCCTGGGTTGGGAAGATCCCCTGGAGAAGGAAATGGCAATCCACTCCAGTATTCTTGCCTGGAAAATTCCATGGACAGACTAACCTGGAGGGCCATGGGGTCACAGAAAGACTTGGACATGACTTAGAATTAAATAACATCAAACAAACATCACTGATTATACTGCAGGTAAATGGTCTCAGTCTGGGGTTGGCAAACTATGGCCCACAGTCCAGATCTGACTTACTGTCTGTTTCTGTGCATCTCTGAGGGCATGGCTGAGGATGAAGGAGGTGTGTAAACAGGAAACGAAAGCTTGAGCCCGGAAGTCAGGAAGAGTTGGACAGGCAGTGCCTGGGGAGGGGGGTTTTGATTCCAGAGTATTGGAGGCCTTATTGGGAGGATTGCATGGCCCTGCAGCAGGACCAGCCAGACATACTTTGGTCTGTGTCTGTCTGCCACCCCTCATCCTGCTTTCCTCTGTGTCTGGGTCCCTAAGTCAGCTTTCCCTGACTGTTCCCCCACCCTGACCCGCCTCACCATGCAGAGGCGGCCCTCCTTGGGCTCTGCTGAAGGCAGAATGCTGAGATGCAAAGAGAGGTTAATGTCGATGAATCTCAGACCTGAGCTCACCTTCTGACTCAGCTGTCAACTCATAGGCAACCCGGTCTCCTTGTCTCCTGCCAGCCTGGGGCCCTCTCTGAGCTCCTACATGCTAGAGCCCCAGAAATGAGGCAGCACTTCAGGGAAACCCTGCTCGGGTCCCCACACAGAGCAGGGACATGGATGGGGGACCCCACACAGAGCAGGGACACAGGCGGGGGCTGAGCGAAGAGGTCGCAAGACACAGCGGGATGCAGAAAGAGGCTGGGGAGCCAAGCCACAGAGAGGGTCCCCAGGGGCGGCCAAGAGGAAGAGGCCATGGTTGGGGGCCCTGAGGGGTGAAGAATCTCGCTCTGCTGTCCCCGGTGGGCTGGCTGCTCCCCCCATCACTCCCCGCCGGGCCCCCAGGGGACCTCGCTCTAATAATGTATTTGATCGACTCGCCGGCCGCGTACAAGCGATTATTGTCTTGTCGGGAGTCAAACGTATCGATCCGGTGAGAAATATGAGCGGAGCAATGGGGCCCGCGTGTCAGTTACCAGCCCCGCTGGCCCTGGGGAGCCCCCTGCGTCTCCTTTAATTACCGCTCAGCCCTGAGCCCAGCCTGGTCTCCCCTGCACCGCCTCCCTCCCAGGCTCCCTGCACCCTCAGCGGCCCCCACTGCTCCCCAGCTCCCAGGCCCTACCTGCCTGGCTCAGCTTGGTCTGAGGCCTCTTCTCCAGCTAAACGGCCACGATCTCCCATGCCTGGGCCTCCCCATTCCTGGCTGCCAGGCCCTGCCCACCCAGCATGCCCCTAATTCAGCCCCTTTGTCCTCTCCTGGGCAGGTGGAACTCTCATGCCCATTCTTCTTCAAGATGCCTCGATTCTAGCTCAGGGACTCAATTCTGGCCTGCCAGAGGCGATAATAGTGGAGTCAGTTTGAGAGGCAAGAGGTGTGGGGTGATTTCACTCACCACGGGTAGGTGGGCATGAAAGGCTGTCGCCAGCTCCACCTCTCAGCCGCAGGCCTGGGAGGGCAGCACTGGAAACAGGGGGGTGCATCTCTCCCTGCTCTGAGTTACCACCCGGAGCTCCCTCTTGACAAGGATGCTGTTGACTGTGGAGCATAGGGGGGTGTTTTGGTGAGGTTTTGCTCCCTCTATAAAGTCCTTATTACCCTCATTTCCAAGTCTTCCAAAACATAAATCCTAAGTAAAAAGAGTTTAGTGGGCAAATGCAGCTTCAAGACAAGGCTCCAGTGCCATCATCCACCAGATGCCTGACCCGCCTGTAGAGAAATCCTGCCATCTGAGACAGAGAGAGAGGTAAAGAGGTGGGCCCGGAGGCAGGAGGTCTGAGGTGAAGCCGGCGGATGCTGCAGGGCCTCCTAATCTGCTCAGAGGAATGGCCTTCACAATACGGAATGTTATGAGTGTAGTTGGTGGGGCCACTGTCCCCTCTGTGCAGATATAAGGACCACCATCATTCTCCTGGAGTGGGCCTGCCTGCCTGGGCGTGTCTGGGCCGCACAGGGCCTGTGTACAGGCAGAAAGGCACTCTTGAAGGTCTGCCTGTGTGTCGTAACCTGCGTGAGTGTGCTTGGGTGTGAACGTGGGCATACACGGCTGGGAAGTATGCCTAGGTACACTTGTATAGACGTGCCCCTGTGCCTGCATGACAGAGCAGAGGGTTCTGTGCACACGCGGGTAGTGTTAGTAGGGAGCGTTGTCAGGGCCTGGGCACCAAGGAGTGTTTCCATGTGTCTGGATGTGCACACGTGTGTGTGATGTGCTGGGGTCCCTGTGTAGAAACACTTGAGTGTGTGTATATGAGTCCAGCCGTCCGTGTGCGCGCGCGTGCTCTGGCGGGGGGGGCGGGTCCCCTCAGCGTAGGGGCACAGCGAGTCCCGCAGGGCCCGGAGCGAGCAGGTGGGCTGTTTGGAGGCACCAGGCGGCCCGGCAGCCTCGGACCGCGCGCGGGGAGGAGGAAGAGGGCAGCGGGCTCGGCCGCGCCTTTGTCTGCGCCGCCGCGCGCGGGGAGTCCTGCGCCTTTGTGTGACCCTCGCAGGTGTGCGCGCGGGGGCGGGCGGGGGAAGGGGAGGGGCGGGGGGCGGGGCGCCTCCTCCGCACCGGCCCCGCCCTCTGGCCCATTGGCTGTGCGCTGCCGCCCTCTGGCGGGCAGGGAGGGAAGCGTTGGACCGCGAGCGCCGCACCGCGAAGGGGCCAGTCCGTGGCCCTGGGACCCGGTACTTCCGTCCACCCCAACCATCTCCGGCGCCCGCTTTGCCCCTTGGTGGACCTCCTGCCGCTCCAGGGCAAGGCCCGGCCCTGCCGCCAGCCCTACCACTACCCACGGGTACCTCTTCTCCCAGTGGTGGCCGCGGACGCCTCACCTGCGGGCAGAGGCGCGACTGGGTTCCCCGCTGGCCACAGTCTGCGAAAGCTTCCTCCTGCCCTGCTTCTTGGCGTCAACGCTTCTTGCCTCTGAGCCCTTAGAGAGGCCACCTCACTTCTCTGGTCCTCAGTCTTTGTCTGTAAAATGGGGGCAAATAGCACCTTCAGAGATGATGCCTGTCAGGTGTGACAGGCAGGGCCTAGCATTGGGAAAGGCCCGCCCCAAACTCCTAGCCAGTGTTTTACTGTCGGTGTTTTGGGTCCACCTTCTCTCCCAGACCCACAAGCCCTGCTCCAGATGTGCCGGCCGGGTGGAGGCGGCAGAGGGGCTGGGGGCACCTCCAGGGGGCATAGCTGCAGAGTCAGTTCTTCCAGCCTCCCTGCGTTGTACCCCCCCAACCCCCACTTCCCCAGCACACACACACATGATTTGGGGTCCGCTGCCGGCTGGGGTGGGCCTTCGGGCACGGGTATTTTCCCTTCCGAAGGGGGCGGACCCTGCGGTTTCCTCCCTGGTGACTTCCGGCAGCGAGGGCTTGGCCCCCAGAGAGGGCGGGGAGATGACACAGTTGTTCCCCAAGCCCTGCGGGGCGGGCAGCATGGTTCACTCCAGCATGGGGGCTCCAGGTAAGGGGCCGGGGCGCACAGGCAGCGCCCTGGGGTCGTCCTGGCTGGGCCTGCCCTTCCTCTCCGGCTGCTCCTCTGCTCTCCGACTCTGCCTCAGCAGCTGCCCCTCTCCCCATCCCGCGTCCCCACCCGCAGCTCCTCTTTCCTCTCCCCTTTCGCATCAGCCCTGGGGGGCTTCAGACCTCTTCTGCCTTCCTCTGCCGCTCCACGTCCCGAGGGGTCCTGGGGAGGAGGATGGAGCTGGGTGTTGGTCTCCGGCTCTCAAACAGAGGACCAGTGGGTGGGCAACCTGAGTGATCCTGGGAGAGGACTGCCTGGGGGCTGGACCTCCCAGTGTGTGCGTCTGTGTTCGCGCGTGAAAACAGTGGTTCTGAGCTTTCTATATATGACTGTCAGGTTTGCGTGTGCGAGGGGCTGTGTGTGTGGCACTGTGGGGATAGCCTTGGCAAGGCTCTCTTGATTCACTTCCTCACTTCATTCGCCTCCGATGTCCCCTTCTCAGGTGGCCTCCCCTGCCTTCCCCATCTAAACGGGTGGCACTCTCGAGCCCCTCACCCTGTTCTGTCTTTTCTTCATGGTACTCATCACCCCTGAAAATTTATGATATGTTTGTGTGTTTATGAACCGCCTCCCCCACCAAGTGTCAGCGGACTGAGCCAACATTGTCCGCCAAGGGCTGTACAAAGTGATTTGTACATGTTGACTCATTTGGCATAACGTGTCCATCTCTGCATAATGATGGTTAGCTCTAGGCGGTGCGCATGGGAGAGTTAACTGAGGTAATACAGTAATAGCGGGGCCTAGACCACGGCCAGTGTCCATACTTCAAGGGTGTTTTGTTTGCGGCCCTATAGTTCTGACCGTGGGGATGTGTCCCATTTGTGGGTGTCTGTGGGGCTGACTCTTGGTTTGGCCTGCATCTGTGTGCATCAGCGTTTGCGGGTGTCCTGTGATCCGTCATCGACACGTATATACGGAGCAGTTCTGTGCTGGATGTTGGAAATACTGCTGAAGAAGGCAGTTCTGGGTCTGTCTTCCTGGAGTGCCCAGTTCCGTAGCGGAGACAGACCTGTCACCAGACATGGGAGGAAGCACAGGCAGAGGGTTGAGAGCTGGGATGCAGGAGGCACAGGGCACTGGGCGAGCCCAGAAGACTTGCCCAGTTCGGCTAATGGGGCATCAGGAAGGACTTCCTGGAGGAGGGCATGTCTGGTCTGAGATGAAGGATGAGTGGGTATGAGTAGGCAAGGGAGGCAAGGAGGGGGCTGAGGTAGAAGGAAGGTTACTTGCAGGATGCTGTGTGATGTGATGATTTACTGAGGTGACTGTGTGTGCAACTATGGATGTATGTGTGTGTATGTTTGCGCATGTGCACATGTGTGTACAGTGCAGACACAGCGACGCAGGGCATCTGCACAGGATAATGTGTGCATACTATCTCTTCCCTGTCTGGGGAGAATGGCAGCTTTATCAGGCACTGGGTTAGACCCTTTACTTGGCATTTCTCAGAGAATTGCCCTGCCTGGGCTCCCCAGCCTGGATATGAATTAACACATGTATGGTCTTGAGCAGGTCATGCCTCCTGCTCGGTCTTTGGCTCCACATCTCTGGACGGGGTTCTGGGTTGCACCCCGGCTGTCTCCCAGGAGGAGGGGACTCTGGGAGTGTGAGTAGGTGCGCATGTGTGTATGTCTATCTGAGTGACCTGTGTGTGTGTACACATCTCTGTATGTCTGTCTAGTGACTGTGTGTGTGTGTGCATTTGAGTCTACCTTTATGTCTGAGTGACTCTGGGTGTGTGTGTGTGCATATCTTGTGTAAGTACATCTTTGTCTATATGAGAGACCCGGATGTGTGTGTATATGCACATCTGTATCTCTCTGTGTGTCTGAGAGACTCTGAATGTGTGTGTACCTGTCTGTATGTGTGTCTGAGTGACTCTGGGTGTGTGTGTGTACCTGTTTGTATGTGTGAATGACTCTGGGTGTGTGAGTGTGTACCTGTGTGTGTGTCTCAGTGACTCTGGTGTGTGTGTACCTGTATGTGTGTCTGAGTGACTCTGGGGGTGTGTGTGTGTACCTGTGTGTGTGTCTGAGTGACTCTGGGTGTGTGAGTGTGTACCTATTTGTATGTCTGAGTGACTCTGGGGGTATGTGTGTACCTGTGTGTGTGTCTCAGTGACTCTGGGTGTGTGAGTGTGTACCTGTATGTGTGTCTGAGTGACTCTGGGGGTGAGTGTATACCTGTATGTGTGTCTGAGTGACTCTGGTGTGTGTGTGTACCTGTGTGTGTGTGTCTGAGTGACTCTGGGTGTGTGAGTGTGTACCTGTGTGTGTGTCTGAGTGACTCTGGTGTGTGTGTGTGTACCTGTATGTGTGTCTGAGTGACTCTGGGGGTGAGTGTGTACCTGTATGTGTGTCTGAGTGACTCTGGTGTGTGTGTGTACCTGTGTATGTGTGTCTGAGTGACTCTGGTGTGTGTGTGTGTACCTGTATGTGTGTCTGAGTGACTCTGGGTGTGTGTGTGTGTGTACCTGTATGTGTGTCTGAGTGACTGGTGTGTGTGTGTACCTGTATGTGTGTCTGAGTGACTCTGGGTGTGTGAGTGTGTACCTGTGTGTATGTCTGAGTGACTCTGGGGGTATGTGTGTACCTGTATGTGTGTCTGAGTGACTCTGGGTGTGTGAGTGTGTACCTGTGTGTATGTCTGAGTGACTCTGGGGGTATGTGTGTACCTGTATGTGTGTCTGAGTGACTCTGGGGGTGAGTGTGTACCTGTGTGTGTGTCTGAGTGACTCTGGGGGTGAGTGTGTACCTGTATGTGTGTCTGAGTGACTCTGGGTGTGTGAGTGTGTACCTGTGTGTGTGTCTGAGTGACTCTGGTGTGTAAATGTGTACCTGTATGTGTGTCTGACTGACTCTGGGGGTGTGTGTGTGTACCTGTTTGTATGTCTGAGTGACTCTGGGGGTATGTGTGTACCTGTGTGTGTGTCTGAGTGACTCTGGGGGTGTGTGTGTACCTGTATGTGTGTCTGAGTGACTCTGGGTGTGTGAGTGTGTAACTGTGTGTCTGAATGAATCTGAGTGAGTGTGCACAGCTTGTCTATGTACATCTTGGTGTGTCTTATCTCAATGACCTGGGTGTGAGTGTGTACCTGTCTGTGTCACTCTGTGTGTGTGTATGTGTGTGTACGTCTGGTGTGTGTCTATCTGAGTGACCTGGGTGTGTATGTGTGTATGCACATCTGTGTCTATCTGTACATCTGTCTGTGAGTGACTCTGGGATGTGCGTGTGTGCGTGTTTGGGGGTGACTCGGTGTGCAAGTGTGTGTACAGGCAGGTGTGCCCACACATGTCTGGGTGTGCGTTTTGCATATCTGCTGGTGTCATTGTGTCTGGGCTCGCATCTCCATCTGCACACATTCCCGTCTGGGATCTGCGCACCTGTCCCCATGTGCGTTTGCATGGTCTCGGTCCGTGTCGGGGCCCCGCCTGGCTGAGGCTGTGGTGTGTGCGCTCCGTGGCAGCTCCTGGCAGCACAGCTGCGGGGCCACCGCTCTTGTTGTGTCTGCATCCTCCCCCCTGACACCCAGGAGTGTTTCACTCCCTGGAGGCCGCCCCAAGGACAGCTGTGGGGTGTGGGTGTGAAACGCTGCTCCCGGGGAGGCCGGGCTGGGCCAGTGGGCGCGCAGAGGTTCCCGGCAGCACTGACCCAGCCCACAGGGGCTCCCAGGCCCCAGCCTTGCTTGAAGTGGGCTTTGGAGGCCGGGGACCCAGGGGACAGGCCAAGCGGGGCCGGGAGGGGTGAGGGGCAGCCCTTGGGCCCTCTATATTTAGCCCCGTTTTCGGTAAGTGCTAACGAGAAGCTGGCCCAAGTCTGCTAAAACCGGCTGGGGGAAATGCAGAGGAGAAGTGAAAGTCCGCGGAGGGAGGGGCGGGGGAGGGTGAAGGGGACCCAGGGTCCCAGGCCTGGGGCAGTCGGGCAAGCGGGTGTGAGCCCAGGGGCGGGGCAGCCCTGGGCGGGTCTGACCCACGGGTGGTGGGACTCGAGGGGCCCGCTGGGTCCTACAGGGCTTTTTCCTGACTGTTCCTCTGAAAAGTCGCACGCTGCCTGCGATGGGAGGAGGGAGGGGTGACCCTAAGCAGCCACCCAGACTTTCTGTGCAGGTGAATGAGGCTTTGACAGGGTACTTCTGAAGGTGTGTGTGTGGGGGGGGACGTTAGAGCACAAATTAAAGTCACCTGGAAGGGGGCTTGAAAAAATTAGGACACTTAGGTTTCACCTTGTGCCATAACACTGTGCCAGAGTGTTATGGGGTGGGATTGGGCATGAGTCTTCGTCTAGAGTTGAGAGAGAGAGGGAGCGAGAGAGCCTGCAGGATGGGGTCTCAGCCAGCCTCTCCCCAGGGTCACCATACCCTGAGTCCCCATGAAGACATCACTGAAGCTTTGGGTCCATGGTGTAAATGGAGTCCCCCCAGTTCATCCCTGGTGGGGATGGTTTGATGAGACCCTCCTCCTGGGTGGGGCTCGAGGAAGGAAGAGGAGAGGGGAGGACAGAGGCCTGGGCAACGGGCAGCTCTGGCCATCTTGCTGTCAGCCCAGTTGATGCTGCAGGGGTGTGTGGGCTGTGTGGGAGCTGGGGGCGGGGGCAGGATTGGGGAAACAGTGGTAGAAAGTTCCCCTCAAACCACGTTTGCCTCTGCAGCCACCATTCCTACAGAGGGGAGGTGACCTTAAAGGTTTAAGGTCAGGTGGGAGCCCCTGGGGGACTGGGGCTGAGGGTCGAAGATCAGGTGACCACAGAGAGAGGATCCTTTCCTGCGTTCGTTCATTCCAAAGACAGAGTCCCAGACTGTGCAGTGGTGACTCCAGTCTGGGCCCTGAGGAGCCCACCATCTAGGGTAGAGGTCACTGCCCAGGCCAGGCGGTCAGGGGATATTGGGGGTAGGGGGAGCCCAGACAAGAGAGGCACTGACCACCTGGGCAGTCCAGGAGGCCCTCACAGAGGAGGTGACGTGGAGCTGGGGCCTTAAAGAGGAGCAGGAGTTTGCTAGTCAAGAAGGAAAGGGTTGTCCCAGGTGGGAGGGGAGCAGAGGCAAATGCCCGGAGGAGAGAGAGCAGGGCTGCCCTTGTTCATCCCACCCACGCGTCCTGTTGAGGACCCCAGATGAGTCAGCCCTGCCCCAGGGCTTCCTAGCCTGATGGGGGAGACATGCTGGGGCCCAGCTGGCTGCAGCCTTTAGGACGGTGACGGGGAGGTGGAGCCAGGGTGGAAGGAAGAGGGCAGAGACCCCCCGTCTGAAGTCATCAGGGTGGTGACTTCAAGGAGAACGGAGCCTGTGCTGGGTCCTGAAGGATGAGCAGGAGGTCGCCAGGCAGACAGAGTGGGAACAGCATTCCAGGCCGAGGGACCAGCCCATGCCAAGGCTGACAGAGAGACAGCAGGACAGAGGCAGGAACAAGTAAGAGACGGAGGGAGCCGCAGGGAGGGACAGACATTCATAACCTGGGCTGCCAAGCTGGGTGATGCTGGGGACCCAGCAGTGAGTCAGCCCGGGCCTGTCCGCTGATCAGTGGGGAAGGACAAGGGCACAGGTGACCACAGCCCTGCGGGCTCCAGGCTGGATTGGTGAGGAGAGGCTGCCTTAGTTGGCTAGGGCTGCCATAGCAAAGTACCCCCAGATGGGGTGGCTTACACGATAGAAATTATTTTTCTCAAAATTCTGGAGGCTGGAAGTCCAAGGTCAAGGTGTCAGCGGGGTTAGTTTCTTCCGAGGCCTCCCTCCTTGGCTTGGGGTGGACGTCGGCTCCCCGGGTCCTCACCTGGTCTTCCCTCTGTGCCTGTCCACATCCCAGTCTCGTCGTCTTACTGGGGACACCAGTCATACTGGATCAGGGCCTAGTCTGAGGCCCTGATCTGTACGTAGGGCCCGATCTCATTTTGGCTTCGTTACCTCTATAAAGATCCTGTCTCCAAAGACGGTCTCAGTCTGAGTTACTGGGGGTTAGGCATCCAAGAGAGGATGTCAAGGGCTACAGCTCAGCATACAGCAGAGGCCGAGGATGAGTGTGGGCCCTCTGGGGTGGAGGTGGGGCCCGAAGCCGCCCCGGTCTGTGATCAGGAGGGGCGTTCACCAGCGAGGTGGGGACTGTAGGGCCTGGACCCCTGCCCCCCGCCCCTCGTCAAGCAGAGGGCGATGCCAGCATGACTGAAGAGAAAGGTGCATGAGTGCTGAGAGATGGGTAGCGGAGGGTGACGAGGGTCACACCCTGATGGCCAGGATGGGGAGCCTGGGCTTTTCTTAGGAGGCGGGGAACCGTGGAAGGGGTCATGGCCAGGGAAGGGGCTCCTGGTGGCAGCATGGTCACTGGCTGGAAGGAGGGGCTGTGGAGGCGGCCGGGGCATGGCTTTCCAGAATGCTGGCAGGGATGTAGGGCCACTCTAGGGTTTGGTTGCCTGCAGCAGGGCCAAGGGCTAGGAGATTTGTTTATTTGGCTTTAAAATGTTATTTATTCTTTATCTGGCTGTGCTGGGTCTTCGTCACTGCACAGGCTTGTCTCTAGTTTCGGTGAGCAGGGGCCACTCTCCAGGTGCCATGTGCAGGCTTCTCATTTCAGTGGCCTCGCTTGTGGTGGAGCGCAGGCTCTAGGGGACTCAGGCCTCGGTAGTTAGGGCTCCCAGGATCTAGAGCTCAGGCTCAGTTGTCGTGGCACACGAACTCAGCTGCCCCTCGGCATGTGGAATCTTCTTGGACCAGGGATTGAACTTGTGTCTCCTACAGGTGACAGGATTTTTGGCAGGTGGATTCTTTGCCACTGAGCAACCAAAGAAGCTGAGTCTGGGAGTTTTAGAGCCAGGATCAGGCAGGACTCCTGCTTCTTGATGCCCCAGAGTCAGGAGGCTGGGGGACTCCTTCCTTGGCTTCCTTTGTGACCTCCTGGGTCTCGGGGTCCTTAACCACTCATTGCCCCTTCCCCAGTGCCCGGAAACAGGGCCTGAACTCCGGGAGCATCTGGGCACCTGCTCCCCACCCCAACCTCGGAAGCTTACGGCTTAGTAGGACTATGTGCTGGCTGATTATTATTAGCTTGTTTTATTTTTTTTTGTGTGTGTCAAAACATAACATATAGTAAAACGCTCAGGTTTTAAGTGTACAGTTTGATGAATTTTTGCGTATGTACAGACCACCACCCCAAACCACCAAACAGATCACCTCCCAGGACATTTCTAACCCTCTGAAGGCTTCTTCACACCCTTTTCAGGTCAGCACCCCTCAAAAGGTGCCCACTAATCTGACCTTAATCACTTGAGGTCATCGTTCCTGTTTCTGAATCTCCCTTAATTGGAGTCCTGCTGTCTGTCCACTTCTGTGTCTCACGTCTTTCCCTTGGCAGCAGGTTTGCAAGATTCAGTGTGTGTGATGCAGGAGCTGGTTCTTTTCTAGGCTGTGGGGTATTTCGCTGTACGGATGTACCAATGTGTTTATTCGTCCCTGGTTAACGGGCCCTTGAGCTGTTTCCAGTGGGGGAGGGGGGAGCCATTAGGAAAGGGCTGCTGCCCGGAACACATGTGCCCGGGGTGGTGGTGGGCAGGACACTCCTTCCTCTTAGGTGAATGCTGGCAGAGGATGTGCTGGGAAGTGGCACCTCTCTTAAGTTTCCTGAATTGTGCTTGGATGGATTTACACCCGCGTCAGCAGTGTGTGCCCTGGCCTTTTCCCTTTTTTTTCCCTTTGTCGGCGCCCGGCCTTCGTTGCTGCGCGGGCTGCTCTCTAGTTGTAGCGCACAGGCTTCTCATTGCGGTGGCTTCTCTGGTTGCGGAGCACGGGCTCGAGAGCCCAGGCATCAGTAGCTGTGGTGCCTGGGCTTAGTTGCTCCGAGGTGTGTGGGATCTTCCTGGATCACGGATCAAACCCGCGTCCCCTGCACTGGCAGGCGGATTCTTTACCACTGAGCCACAAGGGAAGCCCTGAGCTGGTTTTTTAATCAGGAATTTCAAATCAGAGTGGCATTCCTTGTCTAGTGACCCTCAGTTGCAAAATATCTGGACTTCTTTTTCAGTTGCAGAGGCTCTTTCAGGTCTCTCTTTTCTAGCTGGCCACCTTTAACTATCTTGGACGCAGAGCACGCTAGCGTTGGATGGCTCCTTTGATAGAACGGGGTTTTGGTGGGGATTTGGAGTGAGTTGTGAGATGTTCGGGTCAGAGTCAGGGTCGGGAGTAAGGTATGAGGCCAAGCAGGGAGTCCAGGTTAGATGAAGGACTTGGGCCATCTGGATGAGAGCTGGGGATCAGTGTGGGTAAGAAAAGTGAGAATGGGTCAGTCAGAAACCCAGACTAGGAGTCTAGGACCAGGGAGGGCTGGGTTTGAATGGCTCTCAGGGTGAGCCTGGGTTGGAGTCACTGTGGAGATGAGGTGGAGGGGATCAGAACGGGTTCATCAGACTGTAACGGTACTGATTAGAAGCGGGAGCCCCAGAGTCACGAGGACCCCCGTCTGACCAGAGTGCCTCTGCTGTCTCACGGGGCTCTTGGGGAGCTGCCGTCTGCCTGGAACCTCAGTTTTCTCCCCTGTAAAATGGGGGTAATACTGGCACCAGCTGCCAACGTGAGCTCTGAGTCATATCTTGCGCTGTGCTGGCAGCACTCACCGTCCCGTGACCAGAATCGGAGCGTTGAGAGCATGGGGTTGTTTCCCTTGCTCCAGGTCCCCTGTTTGCCACCCCCTTCCATTTCCTGGGCCTGCGGGACTGTAGGGTGGGATGGGTTTGGTAGGGTGGGGGCTCCAGGTTGGATTAAGGGCTGCAGTCCCAGGTAAGGCTGCAGTCTAGGGTTAGGTCTGAGGACGAGGTCAGGGCAGAAGCAGATGGGGTTGGAGTTGGAGTCACAGAGATGAGAGAGGGGCCGCCCAGCCTGAAAGGGAGGCGGAGGGGGGAGTGGACGGGAAAGTGGTGGGCCGGGGAGGGGGCCTGGGGCGCTGAATCACACCGGAGATCTGAGGACTCGCTCCCGGGGGATGCTGCCGTCCCTCACACCTCCCAGGCCCTACTCAGAGTGGAAAACATGCCTCACCGAAACCTGGTGGGGCAGGATGGGCGCCTGGGCGGCCGCTGCGAGGAGGCCCAACGCTGAGTCGCTCCTTCGGAGCATCACCAGCCTCCCCCAACCCCGGGCGGCCAGAGCCTCCCCAGGACCAAGGGCCAACCCCACCTTCCGCCCTGCCCCAGGTCTCTCGGGGGATTGGAGGTGACCCTCCCTGTGCCACCTTTCAGAGGGGCCAAGAGGCTCCTCTCCTGTCCTACTGGTGGAGGGCAGGGGCCTGGAGCAGAGGGCATGTCTCCCAGAAAGAGACACTTGCAAGGTGGCAGGGAGCGTTGGGGTATGGGGGGAGAGGCTGGGTGGTGCTGGGGGAGCGGCCCCAGAGCCCTACTGGCTTCCGCACCCTTACCCCACTGGCATCCCTCATCTGTCCTCAGAAATAAGAATGTCTAAGCCCCTGGAGGCCGAGAAGCAAGGTCTGGACTCCCCGTCAGAGCACACAGGTAAGTGGGGAACGGGGCAGGGAGGGCAGAGGTTACCACGGGCGGAAGCAGGGGCACGGTGGGGGTTTTAGGGTCAGGGGCTGGTGACAACTCACCCGTCGTCCCTCTCATTACAGACACTGAAAGAAATGGACCAGACACTAACCATCAGGTCAGAAGGCAGCAAATGGGTAGCGGGGAGAGGGGCAGAAGGGAGCAGAGCAGAGCTCTGTGGGGCAGGGGCAGGGTGTCAGAAGTTGCTTCATCTCACTGTTCCCATCGCCCACCCCCACTTGCTCTTTGCAGAACCCCCAGAATAAGACCTCCCCGTTCTCCGTGTCCCCGACTGGCCCCAGCACCAAGGTAAGCCCCGGTCAGAGCAGCCAGGGTGACCGCTCAGGTATGACATTTGGTAGAGGGTCCCGGATGCCTGCTGTGGGCCCGGGGCCTGGCACCTTGGTGACGGGACTCCTCCCGCCCCTTCTCACCCTCAGGCTCCCGCCCCAGGCCTGTGACTCACCAGGGCTCCTTCCCCTTCCCTGGGGGGGTGGGGGTGGCCAGGGAAATCCCCCCCAGAGCCCCAGGGCGATGAACAACAGGAAGCTGAGGGCCCCGCCCCCATCCCAACTTCCCTGACCGAGCAGGGGCCCGCCCCACCCCCACCCCCCAAGGTGCACACTCAGGGCCAGGCCAGGAGTGGGGGGCAGGTAGGCGGGTCCAGCCACGGTGCTGCAGGGGAGGACCGCAGGGAGGCCGGCAGTGGCCAGCTGGAGCAAACCCCACATCCAGACGGGGCCTGCTGCTGGGCACAGCTGGGCTTCAGGGGGTGTCTGGTGCCCGGGTCTCCACCCTCCAAGTCTGGTGGTGGTGGCCGGCCGATCCAGAGGCCTGAAGATGGTGCAGGGGCAGAGGGGGCCCGGGCAGGACTCCTGACCCTGACCAGTGGTGGTCGGAGGACAGGGTGGGAGATGCTTTGAGACTGTGGGAAAGTCACCCTCCCACTCTGGGCTCCTTAGTCTCCTCTAACCCGGCAGTGGGGGCGGGCAGATTGGGGGACCTCTTGACAGGTGTCCGGTTCAGAGTGCGCAGACATGACCCAGGGAGAGGGCCCCTGACTCTGACCAGCTTCACTCTGATCTCAAGCTGGGCTCTGGCCTCTGCCCTCAGAGCCAAGAACATCCATCGCGCCCCTCCCCGCCCCCAGCCCTGCCCCACCCTCATCTGAATGCCCCACAGCAGCCCTGCTTCTCCCCTAGGAGACCAGTGGGGGCCAGGGGAGCAAAGGTCCTCGCTCCCTTCCGCACCAGGTCTCCGTCCACATCTGGTCTGCACTCCCTGCGCTTGCTACTCCATCCCACCGCATCCATTCTGTGTCAGTCTTTCCCTCAGGATGTCAGACAGGTGCACTCTCCACCCTGTATAATTATTTACATCACAATTTTGTTAAATCGGTTCAATTAAAAAAAATTTTATTATGGAAAATGTGAAACAGATACAAAAGTAGAAGGAAGACCATAATGAAAACAAACCTCCAGGTAACCTGTCACTCTGCTTCAACAATGATCAACTCATGAACTGGCTTGCTTTCTCAACAGCTAAAATAAAACTTTTTTTTAATGGAAATTTCATGAATGGAAAACCAGAATCACTTGCCATGGAAATAAAGACAATGACTATTAAAATTACCCAGAGACTCTTGCCTGGTGTAAGGTCTAAACCTGAGACCAGTTCTTTATTTGTTAGAAAGGAAGGTGAGCCAGGGTTGGAAGGTATTAGAGACATCCTTGCACCTAATGAAAACTTTTCTCAGAAGACCGAGAGAGAAGGAAACAGCCCCAAGAAGCCTAGTTTTTAAAAAACCTTTCATTAAAATATGACACACACTTAGATCCTTGGCATACAACTCTGGATTTTCACAAACTGAACACCTGTGTCATCAGCATCAGATCGAAAAACAGAAGATGACCAGACTTCCAGAAGTCCCTTAATTTCCCCAGGAGGGCAGCCATGGCCCTGGCTTCTAGTTCCGCTGTTTCACACTGCATCCGCAATCCCCTTAGACTCTCTGACACTTGGATCCCACCCCCGGGGCATGGCACTCACTCTCTGTTATTTGGCCTTTCCCCGGCCTCTGTCTGTCTGTCAACTTCAGTCTGTGTCGCAAACGCCATGCACGCTCCTGCCAAGTCACTGTGTTGCCTTGCACAGGTCGCTTTCCCTCTATGGCCCTCCTTTTGCAAGACGTTATTGGGACATTGGGCTGAAGGATGATACCTAATATTCCCCTCTGGGCCCGACAGTGAGACCCATCAAGCCACACACCCCCACCCCATGTGTCTTTTACCAACAGACTTCTCAGGCCAGCCCACCATTGTCTGGCTTTTTGTGTGGGAGGGGAAGAAGGCAGGGACCTAGAGACCACTGTAAGCTGGTCTGTCACACGTGGTGGATGCAGATGCATCTGTATACTCCATAGAGAGATGAGGAGGGGCTCAGCGGACTCTGGGGTGGAGGCTGACAGCTGGCAGACCTGAACCACATCTGACCTGCAAACACCCTTTGCTGACCCTGCCGTTTCTTAGGATTTTACTGGTAGGAGCAGAATGGGCTGGTTAGGCCCCCTCAGGCAGGCGGGCCTGCTCTTTCCAGCCCACTCTGTCCACACCTGCCCAAATCACCCACTTTGCGTCATCTGCCTGTTTCCTTAGGCTTTACTTGGTGACCCATATTCTAAGGCGGTGATTTTTCTCTAATACCTTAAGACCCTTTCTTCCAACAAAGTCTTGTTCCACTGGACAGACAAGAGATGTACTTTGCGCTAAAGCAGATGAGGGATATGCTACCCAGAACCCTTGTGTCCCCCAGGCATCATTTCCCATTTGACACATAGGGAACTGACCCCCAAGAGGGTAAAAGTACTCTCCAAAGGTGACCCCCTCCTGTTGGGAATTTGGGTGCAGAAGGTGTGTTAACCTTTCTGACCGATGTGGAAACAGGCTAAACTGAGCGGTTAGCAGGCCCCTGCAGACCTCGCCCCCGCCCCCCAGTCTGCTCCTCTCCGTGCGAGTGCCGGGCTGGCGTTGCCACACACGTGCCCTCTTTTTGGTTCGCAGGTGGGCATTCTCTCTGGCCTCCACTTAACATTCTGGGGTCCCGGACCCTGCCTCTCTCCCCCCCAGATCAAGGCTGAAGACCCCAGCGGCGACTCAGCCCCAGCAGCACCCCCGCCTCCGCAGCCGGCTCAGCCACACTTGCCCCAGGCCCAACTCATGTTGACTGGCAGCCAGCTAGCCGGAGTAAGTACTGGGGCGCACAGGGACGGAGGACGATGTGGGGGGTGAGGGGAAACAGGCCAGCCGCTTCCCATCTGTTACAGGACCCACGGTGGCCTGGGGTATCCCGCCAGTCCCACGGTCACTCTGTCCACGCCTGCCTCTTCTGCCTGGTAACCCGCTTGGCTCAAGGCGCCAACTAACCCCTCTCTGCCTTCTCTGCTCCTCCCACGCTCCTCCTCCGGCCCCGCCCCGGCCCCGCCCCCCCCGCAGCTCACGGCCCTGATGCCGGCTCAGCAGCAGCTCCTCCTGCAGCAAGCGCAGGCCCAGCTCCTGGCCGCCGCCGTGCAGCAGTCCAGCGCCGCCGCCGCCGCCGCCGCCTCCACCTCCTCCTCCTCTTCCTCCTCCTCCTCCTCCTCGACCTCGCAGCCCCCAGCCTCCTCCTCCTCCGGGGGAGGCGACCTGCCACCACCACAGTCTGCCAGCCAGCCCCCGGGAACCCCACAGCTCACCCTGTCCCAGCCCATCCAACTCACAGCACAGGTAAGGGCGGCCCCCAGGGGAGCACCCTCCCCCGGCCGAGGACCCGAGACTGTGCAGGAGGCTGGCTGGTCCCCGGGTACCATTTACCATTCTGACCCCAGCCACCGGCCAGGCAGTCCCCTGGCAACCCTAGGAAGCTTTGGGACACTCTGCCACCCATCATTGGGGTGTAGAGCGAGGCTTGGAGGGAGGACACCCTCCACGTGATGGGAGTGCCTGACTCCCCAATTTCTGTGCACCTCGCTGAGGGGGCCCAGCCACCTGGGAGGCTGACACGTCATCCTCAGTTTACAGCAGAGGAAACCAGGGGTCACCTCAGTGAGCAGGACCTGTGTGTGGGCCATGAATGAAAGGCTGAGACTTAGAATCAGTGTCCCCACATCATGTCCCCTGGCTCATCCAGTGAGACCCTCTTTCAGAAAGAGGTCCGTGATGTATGGGTCAGGAAATGCCGCGTTCTCTCTCCCAATTCTACAGACTTCCAGTCTACGTGGAATCATGCATGAGGGGCCATATTAGCGTCTAGGCCTGGCATAACAAAGTATCACAAATGGGGTGGCTTAAAACAACCAAAATGCATCATGTCAGACCAGAAGTCCAAAATCAAGGTGTCAGCAGAGCTGGGCTCCCTGTGAAGGCTCTAGGGGGAATCCCTCTTTGCTTCTTCCAGCTTCTGGTGGTGTGGGAAATGGCTGACTTTCTCATAGATGGATGACTCCAATCTCTGCCCCCGTCATTGCGTGGCCATCTTCTCTGTGCATTTCAGTCTCTGTGTCCACGTTTCCTCTCCTTGTAAAAGGACAGCAGTCATTGAATTAGGGCCCACCCTAATAAGCTCATTTTAACTTGGTCATATCTGCCAAGACCTCGTTTTCAAACCAGGTCGTAGTTACAGGCACCAGGGGTTAGAATTCCCACCATATCTTTTTAGGGAGCACAATCCAACGGGGGCAGTGGCCAGTTCAACTGTTGGCAGTGGCCCGCAGACTTCCCGTAAGGATGGCTGACAGGCACTGAGTAGCAGCCAGGCAGGCCTCCTCTTTTGACAGGCTGCTCTCTGGTGCACCCTTCCTTCCGCACCTGCCGTGTCCCCCACCTGTGCTGTTCACCTTGTTTCCATATAGCATTTGAGTCTGTGACCCGTATTGTAGGACAGCCAAGGGCCTTAGGAAACCTTAAACCAAGGGACCCTGTGTAACTGCCCACAGCCCTGAGTTTCTCACAGTGACTCTTCCTGGGATCCTCCTCTCTCCCCGCCCCTTCCCAAGGAATCCCCCAGGTGGCCTGTGCTGTCTGCACCAGGGAGCTGTCCAGCACCCACGAGGCTGTTCCCTTGGCAGCAGTTAGCCTCTGATGGACCGGCTCCACTGCTGGCCGGCACTCTTATTTGGGGCTGTCCTTAATACGGAGCGCCTTTCTGCCTTCTTAGCGCTTCCTGCCACTGGCTTCTCAGCAACACAGAGCAATCTGGCCTCACTGTTCTATAGTGACTTTCCCAAACAGATCCTCCCAATGCCTGGCTCGCCACTGTTGCCCCATGTAGTCTGTTGGACATGGCCTTGGTACCAGGCATTGTGCTAACGCGACCGCCTTGAACCCACAGACCCTCATCATGCCTGAGGCTCTGGGGGAGTGAAGTGACTTCACCTGCCTCAGGTCATACTGTGAGCTCAAGGGACATTGCCAGCCCAGGAGTCCAGAGCTGTAACCACATGATCTGGGGCTGCTGCCCCTCTCTGGCACCCCTCCCTCCCCAGCCACCAGAGACCCTTGTGATTTGCCTTGCAGCACATACCTCTCTTCACTGGGCAGTGCTGAGGCTCAGGGCTCCTCACTAGGCTCCTCCAATCTCTGTCCTCCTTTCTACCTGGAAGTCAGCCCCCTCTCTTTATCTGGTCAGCTCCTCCTCTTCCTTTAAGTTCCAGCTCAGGAGCCTGTGCCTCCAGGAAGTCTTCCATGACTTCTTTCTCTCGCTGGTTTGATTTTCTGCTTTCTGATCACCAAAGGCTGTGTGAAAATAGGCCCTCGAAAATCTCTGTTGAAGGAACACAGACTATAGGGAGGGCAGAGGGACAGGGCAGCCTAGTGCAGACCCAGCCAGGCCATCAGCCCCAGGAGCAGCAGATGCTCCTGTTCAGCCAGCGCCTCCAGACTCTCCACGGACCCCAGGAGCAGCAGGCTGGCCCTCTGCCACCCGCTGTCCTGCCCGCACCCTGATTCTCCAGGCCTCCTCCTGCCCAGCCCTCTCCTCTCACTTTGCCTGCCCCAGCTTCCCCCAGTTCTGATCTTCATCTGTCCCCTGCGAGTGCCAAGCTGAGCTGAGGTGGTTTCCTGGGAGTTCCATCACCCTGTGATCTCACTTCCCCAGCAGACAAATGTTTATCCCGGGCAGCACAGGAGCAGGGAACCGAGCTGCCTGTGCCCAGGCCGCGGTGGGCACCACGTCCTCCTGTGCTCACTGCCCCGCTGCAGTCACAGCCAGCCTGGCCCGGGCTTGACTCTCTTCCCAGCCTGTGTCTTGTGCATCCCGGGGCCAGTTAACTTCTCACCCCTGCTCAGCTCCGTCCTGCCCTCACTTCACAGATATTTCCCTGTGTCGAGCCATGGCGGGAAGCAGGCATGACTCACACAGAGCCTTGTCCCCCAAGGGGCTCCCAGTCTCGTAGGGAAACAGACACACCAACAAGCCACCAAGAAATGTTTGAGAAGTTCTAAGAAAGTTAAAGGGCTTCCAGGTGGCACCAGTGGTAAAGAACCTGCCTGCCAGTGCAGGAGACCTAAGAGACGCGGGTTCAATCCCTGGGTCATCAAGACCCCATAGAGTAGGGAATGGCAAGCCACTCCAGTATTCTTGCCTGGAGAAACCCATGGACAGAGGAGCCTGGTGGGCTACAGTCCATAGGGTCCCACAGAGTTGGACACGACTGAAGTGACTTAGCACACATGCAGGCAAGAAAGGCAAAAGTCCTTTCATAGTCCTGTCACTTTGAAATTGTATATAAAGTTCAAAGAGAAAGTCCAGCTTCTGTCCCTGTAATGCCAGCTTCCAAAAAGTAATGTCGGTCAGCTTGGCAGGAACCTTCCTTGCATTTTCCTATCTTGAACAGATGAAGAGGTGATTATAATACCATTTTACCACTGCCTTTTTTTTTTTTGGCTGCACCACATGTCTTGTGGAATCTCAGTTCCCTGACCAGGCATTGAACCCGAGCCCTTGGCAGTGAAAGCAGAGAGTCCTAAGCATTGGACCACCACAGAATTCCCTCTAATACAATCTTACACTCTGTGCAGTCAGCACTGGGCACAGTGCTTTCTACCGAGGGGGCTTCACAGATATTTACTGAATCAATGAGGGATGTTTTGCTGCAGCTTTTCAATCAAGGGTAGGGAAGACATCTCTCCAGGGGAGTCATTCAGAATGCCTGGGGTATGAGAGGCATTGATTGAACATTTATATTCACTGCTAAAACATCATTTTGTGTCTGGAGAGCCTGGGGAGTTGGGGGATGTCCCCATTTCATCTTACGGCCGCAGCAAATAGAGCTCAATAAGATCTTTTAGGCAGGTAGGACCTAGTGAAGAAAGGTGACTGGGAGAAACCTGCTGGGAGTGGTGGGACACAGGAAAAGAAAAGCGGCTGTGCCTGAGGGAATCAGGGCAGGCTTCCCGGTAGAGGTGCCATCTGAACCAAGGTGGGACAGGTAGGAGTTTGCCAGGTGGTTGAGTGGGGGAAAGGGTTCCAGGCATGGGAATGGCAAATGCAAAGTGAGAGAGTAGGGCAGGTTTGGGGAGGCAGTGGGTGGGCGCGAATAAAGGATGAGGTGGGAGGAGGTGTCAGTGCAGCCACAGCCCCCCTCTAGGCAGTTTAAGAGTAAGAGGGAGTATTTGGCTCAGGCCACTGAAAAGGCCCAGCCTAGAACATCAGACCCGGCCCCAGGGACCTGTCTTCCTTTTCACTCCGAGGCAGGCCCAGTGGATACCAGCACTTCTAGCCTTGCAGCCACCGTGCCCAGGGAGATAAAATACACCCATTGTCCAGAGTCATTGTCTCCTGACCCCTGAGAAGGTGGGCTCAGTCCCACCTGGACTACGTGACATGAGAGTGGGAAGGGCAGGACCCCAGGAGGAGATGAGTCCTGCCACTAGAGAAGAGTTGGGGGATGCCAGGTGAGCCCAGGCACCCATCTGGAGGTGTTCAACCATATACCCACAGGCCCCAGAGCCCAGGAGCCAGGCTGAGGCTCACCGGTCACTCCAGGACTCATGGGCTGGGAATCTGTTGTGGTTTGTCTGTCCTGGAATTTTAGCATGAGGTAACATGGAATGTTGGGCTCTGATGGTAAAGAAACTTTCTGCCAGTGCAATCGATGTGGGTTCAATCCTTGGGTCAGGAAGATCCCCTGGAGAAGGGAATGGCAACCCACTCTAGTATTCTTGCCTGGAGAATCCCATGGAGCCTGGCAGGCTACAGTCCATGGGCTCTCAAAGAGTCCAGCACAACTTGGTGACTAACAACAACAGCATGGAATGTTATATGCAATTGGCACGTAGGTGTTTTTCCTCCCTGTTAACTGGTTCTCTGTTCCACCGTATTCTGCCCCAGTCGCTGCTCCACGTGGCAGGGCCAACCTCTGGGGGATGGGAGTATACACAGACAGGCCACCTCTGTCCACCTGCAACTGCAGCCTTTAGAGCTTCCCCCAGTGGAGGGGACTGGAGGAATCATAGTCATTTATTCATTCAGCTAACACTTACTGAGCACCTTGTGTATGCCAGGCTCTCGTTCATGGCCCCGAGGGGACAACTGGGAGCAAGGCAGAGGGGGCTGCCCTTGAGGACGTTATTATGTTCTAGTGGAGAGACAGACAGTAAACAAGTCAACAAAACAGCAAAACAAGACGGTTTTAGCGTAAGTGTAATGAAGAAAATGAAACAGGGTGCTGCCCTAGAGGAGGAAGCCACTTTTTTTTTTTTTTTTTTTGGGCAGTGCTGCACAGCACACTGGGTCGGGGATCGAACTCTTATTTATTGATTTTAACACCAAAAGCATTTTGTATTGGGGTATAGCCGATTAACAGTGTTGTGATAGTTTCAGGTGAACAGCGAAGGGACTCAGCCATACATATACATGTATCCATTCTTCCCTGAGTTGCGGGAGGAAGTCACTTTCAATGGGTGGTCAGGAAAAGCTTCACTGAGAAGGTGGCCTTTGAGAACCAAGGCCTGAATGAGTCAGGCATGAAGGCAGTAGGAGAGCTTAGGAAAGGGCAATAGCAGGTACAAAGGTCCTGAGATAGAAACCAGCTTGACTTGTTCAGGGCACAGAGGAAGGTGAAATGTGTGAAACAGAGTGAGTGGGAGACAAGGGGGAGGTGAGGGGCTGTGGCAGAGGCAGGCAGGACTGGCTTTTGCAGCGTCTCGTAGGCAAGATCAAAGAGTTGGGAAGGTGTGCTGGGTGTGATGGGAGGCAGTGGGGGCTGCTAAAGCAGGTTAGGAGTGTGCCCCGACTGACCCTTTACAAAGCTCCTTCCAGCTGCTGTGGGTAGAATGGATTAGAAGCGAGGAGCCGAGTGGGAAGCCCTTGCAGGCATCCCTGAAGGCGATGGGAGTGAAGGTGGGGTCCAGCATGCTATCTTGTATGGATTCTGTAGGTCAAGGGTGACTCCTGGGACTCTGGCTTCAGTGACTGGGTGGTGGCGAGGTGGTTTCCTGAGCTGGGGAAGGCAGGGGAGGAACAGGGTGTTTTGGAGGGCGGGGCTGGGGAACCAGGAGTTTCACTTTGGACAAGGTAGGGTTCAGAGAGTCTGTTAATCACCCAAAAGTAGAGACATCAAATAGGCAGATGGATATTGGAGGCTGAAGCTTGGTGGAAGATCTGGGCGGGAGCTGAAAGTTGTCAGTTTCCAGGAAGAGGATGGACCCATGGGGCTCCTGCCCTCGAGAGCGCATGGGGTGACATGAGGCGGGTGACGTGAGGGTGCAGTGCCAGCAAATGCTTGTGTTGGGGGAGTATGTTCTGGTTTTTGAGATGCTTTGAGAATAATAATATTACTCAGGCCTCAAAACAACCCAGTGAAGAGTTAGACATTATTACTCTCATTTTATAGATGAAAGAGCAATCCAGGTGGTGCTAGTGGTAAAGAACCCACCTGCCAGTGCGGGAGACATAAGAGACACGGGCTCGACCCCTGAGTCAGGAAGATTCCCTGGAGAAGGAAATGGCAACCCACTCCAGTATTCTTGCCTGGAGAAGCCCATGGACAGAGGAGCCTGGTGGGCTACAGTCCATAGGGTCTCAAAGAGTCAGATACGACTGAAGCGACTTAGCATGTGTGTACACATAGGTGAAAAAACTGAGGCCCCGAGAGAAATGACTCAGTAAAAATGACTGCTGTTGAAGGAGAGCCCCTTGAGTGAATCAGGGATCAGGCTAAATGTTCTATATGCATTGTCTCATTTAGTTCTTTAACAGCCCCATGAGATAAGAGGTGTCATTTGAAGAAATTGAGGCTTAAAGAGGGTAAAGAACTGCCCGTGGTCTCAGGTGTGTAAAGGACAGCCAGGTGTCTGGCTGGCTCCAGAGCCCAGGTATTCCAGGACACCATGCATTGTTACCCTAGACAGTCCAGCCCAGAGAGAGAGTTGGCTTACCCCCGAGGCACTCAGGAATTCACTGGTGGCGCAGTGCTTAAGGGGCTTCCCTGGTGGCTCAGTGGTCAAAGGATCTTCCTGCCAATGTAGGAGATACAGGTTTGATCCCTGGGTTGGGAAGATCTCCTGGAGAAGGAAATGGCAACCCACTCCCGTTATTCTTGCCGGGAAGATTCCATGGACAGAGGAACCTTGGGGTCTCAGAGTTGGACATGACTGAGCCACTGTGCATGCACACACGTCAGTGATTAGGACTATGTGCTCTCACTGCCAAGGGCCCGAGTTTGAACCCGGGTTGGAGAACTAAGATCCCACAAGCTGTGAAGAGTGCCCCCGCCCTAAAAAATGAAGAAGCAGGCACAACATCCAAGACTCAAATCATCATGGATCTCAGATGAAAGGGACCCTTGAACCCCCCAGGTGACCTTCCTACCCATTGTGGGAACTCTCTCCATACTGTTCTGAGCAGGTGGGGGTGCAGTGTCACCCAGGCGGCCCCCAGGACGGATGCTCTCTGCCCCCTCAAAGTGGCCCCTTCCACTGCTGGGTTTTCACACAGTCACTGCAATGTACTTTACACGGTTCCCAGCCCCCATCCCTTCCCATCCTCTGCACTCTGGACCTCACTTCAGGTTCTTCATGTCCTGGCAGCACACAGTGTCCAGAACAGGTTGTAATTTGCCCTATCAGGGAGGGTAAGCCAATGTACACATGTGCGCTGACACCTTCCCCTTGGGGCGGCTGTCGGTGTGTGTGGAGGCCAGTCTTGGGGGGCAGGGGGGTCGGCCTGTGCGGTGGAGTGAGGCGCTGCACCTGCTGGGCTCGGCCCGGGTGCCTCTAGTTCCTTCTCAAGGCTGCCTCCTCCCCACCAAGTGGAACCAGCCCAGTGGGCGATTACACTGCAGTTCACCCATAGGTCATATAACCGCCCTGTCTCAGTCTTTCTGCCCCCAGACTGCGGCCAAGATCCTGCCTGTGGCAAAACCCAGTCGTTTGGCACCCAGACACCATCAGTCCTAAGATTTATCTTATGCATTCGCTGAAAATTCGTGTATCACCTGTACCGCCCTGCTCTGGGGCGGGGGGTGATCATATGACAGCGATGAGCAAGAATGTGGCCCTTTCCTCAGCTTTGATAGGCTGTGTTAGCCCTCTGTTCTGGTTTTTCTCGAAGGTTAGGGACAGAGCAGATGATCCACTAATATCCCAGCGGGGGTCCAGCAGGCATGCCTCTGATCACTCTAACTGTTTCACGGCCTGTTTCGGTCCTAACACGCCCCCAAGTGGCTTCAGATGGCGAGCCGGTTCAGATGGCGCTAGGTTGTGGAGATATGGCGCCCCCTACTGGCTCCCTTGGTCTTGCGGCAGCTCACTGCTCTTCCCAGAATCTCCTCTCTCTTTTTTCCCACATACTGATGTATGTACGTATGTATTCATTTGGCTGTGCCAGGTCTTAATTGCAGCAGGCAGGATCTTTAGTTGCCACATGTGAACTCCCTGGTCAGGTAACAAAGATCTCAAAAGCTTTGTGGCAGCTAAAAAAAAAATAAATTCGATGGCAAGTTGTAGAGGCTTTATTTTTTTGTTTGTTTTGACTGCCGCGCAGCTTGCAAGTTCTTCAGTCCCGACCAGGGGTCGAACCCAGGCCCCAGCAGTGAAAGTGCAGAATTCTGACCAGATTGCCAGGGAATTCCCTCTATTAATATTTTAGAACAAGAATCTGGGCTCCACAGACCATCCCAATGGGGGTCTGTGGATAGAATTCAGGGGTGAGAGTCCATGAACTTGGACGGGAAGATGTTATGTCTCGGTTGTCACTGTCCTCTCACTGAAAACGTAGTAGTTCCTTCCAGTATGCATAAAGGCAGCAGAACACAGTAGCGTTGGGAGGGCTTGGACGTTGTCGCCCATGGAATGCACGGGTATTCCCATATTGTACTACAGTTGTTGCCGATCTTTTCAAATATAATTTTCAATCATTGCTTTGAAATTACAGTAGTCATCCAGCTCATTGCTTGCTCCTATTTAATGGGTTAACAAAAAAGCCCATTGATTACTGTTTATCACAGTCAAAAATATATTTGATGATTGTATTTTAATATAAGTAATTTGCTTTGAAGCTCTATATATTGTATGTTGCACGTTTGTTTGTTTTTTTAATTCTGAGAAGAGGGGGTGGGTTTTGGCAGATGTTGAAGAATTCAGAGCACAAAAGTGTGTAGAAAAAAATTTGAAAAAAAAAAATTTGGTGGGGGACTTCGCTGGCAGTCTAGTGGTTAGGACTTTGTGCTTCTACTCCAGGGGTCACAGGTTCGATCTCTGGTTGGGGAATTAAGAACCTGCTAGCTGTGACACTCGGCCAAAACAAAGATACGAAAAAATTTTTGGTAGAGCTTGTGGATAGACTGGATGGATAAGGGAGAGGAAGGGAGGAAGAATCAGAGCTGATCCCCCAGTTCGTGGTCTGAGTAGTGGTGGGTGGAGGACTGGTTAAGGTTCTCATGCAACTCCTCACTGTGAGACCCACACAAATGGCGACGCATTTCCCCATCTTTTCCCTCTCCCTGCTGATTCAGAAAGAAATTTGCAGACCTCTCTTTCAGCCTTCTGGAGATAAAAGGGGGTTTCTCCTGAGAGTCACACGCCCAGGGAGACAAGAGTTAGCAAATCTTTTTATTCTTATTTATTTATTTTAATCAATAAGCTGAGAGTTATACAAAATCAGAACAATGCTACTGACAAGATTATCTCTGGCCTTACTTTTTGGATTCAGTTCAGTGGACACTTAATGGCTTTCCAGGCTCTACTAAGGGTGAGATGGTGGTGTTTAGTCACTCAGTCGTGTCCAACTCTTTGCGAGCCCATGGACTGTAGCCCGCCAGGTTCCTTTGTCCCAGGGATTTCTCAGGCAAGAATACTGGAGTAGGTTGCCATTTCCTTCCCCAGGAGATCTTCCTGAACCAGGGGTTGAACCCAGGTCTCCTGCATTCCAGGCGGATTCTTTACTGCCGAGCCACCGCGGGTGCTGAGGGTTAGGGATACAAGTAGAATAAGACATGACCTCTACCTTCTAGAGTTTCAGTGTAGTGGAGGAAATGAGGTCACAGGCACATGCACTGCATTCTGAGAAATGCAGCATAGAGCAAGGTGGGAACAGTTTTGTGGGGCCAAAGTTTATATAACTTTCAGGGCCTTTTAAGGAAAAGAGGACAGGGAGTTCTCTGGTGTCCCAGTGGCTAGGCTTCCAGGCTTTCACTGCCGTGAGCCTGGGTTCATTCCCTTGTTGGGGAACTGAGATCCCATGAGCCACACGATGTGGCCAAAACAATAATAAATAAATATAAAATGAAAACTACTGAAAGTACACAGATCGTAAGTATACAGCTCAATGAGACTCACAAACTGAGCACACCCATTTAACAGGTACCCAGATCAAGAAGTTGAGTATGGCCAGGCCTCTAGAAGCCCCTGAGGATCTCTTTTGGTCTGTGAAAGTGTTAGTGGCTCAGTTGTGTTCAGCTCTTTGTGATCCCATGGACTGTAGCCTGTCAGGCTCCTCTGTCCATCAGATTCTCCAGGCAAGAATACTGGAGTTGGTTGCCATTCCCTTCTTCAGGGGATCTTCCTGACCTAGGGATCGAACCTGGGTCTCCTGCACTGCAGGCAGATTCTATATGCTCTGAGCCACACATGCAAATGGAATTTAAAAATCCAGGTGTAGCCAAGGTTGGTTCCTCCTGAGGACTGGAAAAAAGGATTTGTTCTGGGCCTCTCTCCTTGGCTTGCAGATGACCACCTTCTCCCTGCATCTCTTCATGTCATCTTCCCTCTATCCATGTTTGTCTTTGTCTGCAAATTTCCCCGGATTATATGGATACTAGTCATATTGGATCAGTGCCCACCCTAATGACCTCATTTTAACATGATCATCTGCAAAGACTATTTTCAAATAACATCACCCCTCTGGGGTTCTGGGGAGGTTAGGATTCCAACGTATCTTTTTTTCAGAGGGTAAGGGGGGAACGACACAATTCAACTCATAACAATGCCAAAGAGTTTTCCTAAGTGATTGTACCAATTTAATCAGCCACTTGTTGTTCATTTGCTAAGTTGTGTCCAGCTCTTTGCAACTCCATGGACTGCAGCACGCCAGGCTTCCCTGTCCTTCTCTATCTCCTGGAGCTTGCTCAAACTCATGTCTACTGAGTTCGTGATGCCATCCAACCAATCCAACCATCTCATCCTCTGTTGAACCCCCTTCTTCTCGTGCCTTCAAGCTTTCCCAGCATCAGGGTCTTTTCTAATCAGTCGACTCTTCGCATCAGGTGGCCAAAGCTTCACCTTCATCATCAGTCCTTCCAATGAACATTCAGGTTGATTTCCTTTAGAATTAACTGGTTTGATCTCCTTGGAGTCCAAGGGACTCTCAAGAGTCTGGTCACTAGGGGCTGGAGTATTTTAAAGCTAATTTCAGACATGATATCATATGCCTTGGGAGTGTTTTAAAAGGAAGGAAGACTTGGTCTGATTTACATTTTTAAGCGATTCTATCTGTTCTGTGGGAATATAAGACAAGGCAAATAGCCCATCAAGAAAGAAAAGGTAAATAAAGAGTGAGCTTTCCTGTGATGACACAGGTAGGATGCTCAGGCCTTCCAGGTGCCCTCAGCTCAGGGGTGTGTCCAGCGACCTGCGCTCCATCCCTTGATGACTGGTGCCATCCGGTCCTGTGGAGCACCACTTGGGGTTTGGGGGATGCCGAGGGAGGAACTGGGCCAGGACTCAGGCTGTCTTTCTGTCCGCCCTCCTCCGTGCCAGGACATCCAGCAGCTCCTTCAGCTCCAGCAGCTGGTGCTTGTGCCAGGTCACCACCTCCAGCCACCTGCTCAGTTCCTGCTGCCGCAGGCCCAGCAGAGTCAGCCAGGTAAGACCCCCTATCCTGGGCGGCCTCCCCCGACACCTCCACATGACTCCCGATGCCCCCCCTCACCCCGTGTGGTCCCTCTTGTCTCCCCAGGCCTGCTACCGACGCCAAATCTATTCCAGCTACCTCAGCAAACCCAGGGAGCTCTTCTGACCTCCCAGCCCCGGGCAGGGCTGCCCACACAGGTGAGTGGTCTGCTGAGTGCTTCAGGGTGGGGTGAAAGGTGTGAAGTTGGAGGAGTGAGGGTCTGCTTCCCATTTGGCCCACCCACAGCCATGGGGGCCAGGGTGGGGGTCGGGAGCCTCGGGCCCAGCGCTGTTCTGCCACTGATTTGCTGTCGGACCCTAGGCAAGCTGCTCTCTCTGTCTGAGTTGGCTTGCTCCTCCACAGAATAAGGGAAGTCAACCAGACCAGTGGCTCTTAACCCTTGCAGGCACATGGGTTCCTTGGAGAACCTGATGGAAAATTTGAGTCTGACCTCCCACTACCCCCAAAAAGGCACACGTGCACAAACACAAAATTTCAGGGGGTTCACAAGCCTTTAGATCACAAATGCTTCAGATCTCCTCCAGCACTCCAGTGGGGTGGGGGGTGGGGTTCCCTGAGGAAGGCGTCTGTTGGTTCATGTCCCCTTCCCAGACCACAGACTGCAAACGGTGGCCCACACTCACTGAAAAATTGAGTTAGTTGTCAGCAAAATTCCCAGATTCCCAGCTTCTTTTGACAAAGCAGAAGCTATGGGAAGGCTGGATCTGCATTCAGAGGGTCTGAGCACAGGCCCCTTCCCGCATGGTGTGAGCTCTCCAGGCTGTCTCGTCCCCATGGCCTTTCTTTTAGTTTGCTGCCTGCGTCTAAACTTTGATCATGCGTGCATGCTCAGTTGCTTCCGTCATGTCTGACTGTGCAACCCTGTGGACTGTAGCCTGCCAGGCTTTTCTGTCCATGGGTTCTCCAGGCAAGAATACTGGAGTGGATTGACATGCCCTCCTCCAGGGAATTTTCCCAACCCAGGGATCGAACTCGCTGTGTCTCCTGTGTCTTCTACATCTTAGGCGGGTTCTTTAACACTGAGCCACCCTGGAAGCCCCCAACTTTGATAATACTCTTTCATACTCTTTCATAATTACAATTTCAGAGTTCCCTCCTACCTATTTTTCAAAACAGCCCTTTCAAAAAATATATAAACTATTTCAGAAAACCTGAAAAGTTTAGATACTAATACAGGGCTTCGTTACAATACTAGAATCCAAAATGCTCAGAAAATCAAGTTGCTCTTGTAATGTGGCCACTGGAAGTGATTTGGCTGCAAAACCTGTCTTAACCTGAATTGAGGCAGCGTATGACTTCTTTATCCCTCTTGTGTGATGTTCACCCTTAGCTGACAGCTGTTGATATGTCTGAATATAGGGTAATGCCTTGACCCTAATTGAGGGAGAGTTTACCTTATCTGTGATATATGCCCCATGCAGACTTTCTAAAACCTGAAAAATTTCTGAATTCTAAAACACATTTGGCCCTGAGGTTTTTGGATAATGGATCAAGGACTTGTGTGTCCAACATCCCTGCACCCACCACCTGTTTAGATGTTTCATTTTTAGGGAAATGAAGCATTCCAGAGAGAACTGTTGCTTCCTTGTAAATTCCCCTAGTGTTCCTCCCTATTTTTTTTTTTTAATTTTTAGTTTATTTGCAGCCTAGTCATTTTTAATCTGATTCTCCCAACAACCCCATGGGGTAGGTAGAGTAGCCATGATTGTTCCCATTCCGCGGAGGGAGAAACTGAGACCCAGGGAGATTAAGAAATTTGCCTGAGTCCCCAGCAACTGGATAGCGGAGCCAGTCCTTGATTTCCTGCCGGAGAGGAGGCTACAACAGTGAACCCCCATGGAAAGAGCCTTTGGAGGAAGGAGATGGCTGCTCCTTATGGGAGTCTGCAGGCCGGGAGGGGATGTGCAGAGAATTTGGGGCAGTGAGAGCGCCCTTGTGGGGCAGCAGAGGTCAGCTTCTGAGTGGGGAGGAGCCACCTGGGGGCGGTGGTGGGGAGTCTGCAGGGAGAGTCTGAACGGCAGGGAGGGAGGGGGACTGAGCAGCCAAGGCTGAGCCCCATCCTGGTCCTCGGCCGTGCATCCCACCCACCTGCCCACCCCACCAGGCCGTGACCCGCCCCACGCTGCCCGACCCGCACCTCTCACACCCGCAGCCCCCCAAATGCTTGGAGCCACCATCCCATCCCGAGGAGCCCAGTGATCTGGAGGAGCTGGAGCAGTTCGCTCGCACCTTCAAGCAACGCCGCATCAAGCTGGGTTTCACACAGGTCTGAGGCCGCCCGCCAGGATAGGCGGTGGGCGTGGGATGACAGGGCGGCGGGACCCTCTGGTGGCGGGAGGGGTGGGGCCTCGTTATCTGGTGGGCAGAGTAGAGGGCGTGGCCAGGTGGCGGGCGGAGTGAGGGGCAGGGATTGTAGCTGCCTAGTGGGTGGGGTGAAGAGGAGGGTAGAATCATCTAATGGGCGGGGCTGAGCCTTCTGCCCGGCCCTGACCGGCATCCCATCCCCGCCCCACCGGCCCAGGGTGATGTGGGCCTGGCCATGGGCAAGCTCTATGGCAACGACTTCAGCCAGACGACCATTTCCCGCTTCGAGGCCCTCAACCTGAGCTTCAAGAACATGTGCAAACTCAAGCCCCTCCTGGAGAAGTGGCTCAACGATGCAGGTGGGACTTGGGCTGGGGTTCCCGCGCGGGCGGCAGGCCAGGGAAGGCACCCTCTCATGCCCCCATCTCCTCCCGGACACAGAGACTATGTCTGTGGACTCAAGCCTGCCCAGCCCCAACCAGCTGAGCAGCCCCAGCCTAGGTTTCGACGGGCTCCCCGGCCGGAGACGCAAGAAGAGGACCAGCATCGAGACAAACGTCCGCTTCGCCTTAGAGAAGAGTTTTCTAGCGGTGAGGTCCCAGCCCCCGCCCCGGGCGGCCCCGAGGGCTGGCGACAGGATGCTCCCGGGGCTGACGAGTTCTCTTTCCGCAGAACCAGAAGCCTACCTCAGAGGAGATCCTGCTGATCGCAGAGCAGCTGCACATGGAGAAGGAAGTAATCCGCGTCTGGTTCTGCAACCGGCGCCAGAAGGAGAAACGCATCAACCCCTGCAGCGCGGCCCCCATGCTGCCCAGTCCGGGCAAGCCGGCCAGCTACAGCCCCCACCTGGTACCAAGAGCCCCACGCGGGGAGGAGGGGTCTCCGAGCTCTGGCACACTCTCACCCCTTGGCGGGCACCTCCTGTGAAGCATAACCTACCTGGTTGTCCACAGTGTTCCCAGAATGGGTGGAGGCAGGGAGAGCCACCCTTGGGGACAGGCTGTTACATGGGTGGAGCACAGTCACACAGGGCACACTGTTCTGACGGAGATACAGGCACCGCCCGCACACACTGGCGTGGCCACACACAGAACTGTCCCCAGGTGCAGCCACCCAGGGATGGCGCAAGGTGGAGATCTCCCCTCACACAGACTGACAACCACTCAGACCCTGGCAGGGGCGTCAGTACAGCCCTGGTTGTGCACGGGACATCCCTTTTTCCCACCTAGTGTGGAAGGGGTTGTGACACTACCGAGAGGGGCAAGGGGCCCAGAGGAGCCCCCACCCAGGGATGTGAAGGAAGGAGGGACCATCTGAGCTGAGTCGTGAGGACAAGAGAGAGTGAGCCAGCCACGTGGTGGACAGGCAAAGGGATCTATGTGCACAAAGGCCTAGAAGCCAGAGTGTGCTGAGCCCAGTTCGAGGAACTCCAGTGCAATTTAGTGTGGTTGGAGCTGGAATGTTTATGAATGAGTGTCGGGGAGGGGTGAAGGATAGGCAGGGGCCAGATACCAAGTCCAGTGCTGAAGAAGCTTTAACCTGAACCACAGGCGGTGAGGCACTCAAGATGAGTTTGGAGCCTTAGAGGGACTGGCTAACATTTAGAGTGAGGCTTCTGGGATTAGGATGAGACTGGAGGCAGGGAGGCTAAGAAGGAGACTGGTGGATGGTCCCCCCAAAATCAAGCAATATAATATCTCAACACTGTGATGCAGAGATACACCTTATGCTCCTAACCACCCACACCCCACCATGTGAATGTACAGAGACATGCATGCTTCAGACCTGCAGTGGGGCAGCGTCGGAGGAGAGGCAGGGAATGACTGCCTCCTGTCGGTGGCCTAGGATCACCTAGGGCAAATGTGACGAAAGCTGATGGAAAGCCCCTGGCATGATAGAAACACAGCCTTGCAACCACAGCCCCTTTCCCCACCCTGGAGGCACAGGTGCAGGGGTGGTACCCACAGGAAGCACAAGGAAGCTGCTGGAAGACAGTGCCTTCTCTCCTCTCTCCCCAGGTCACACCACAAGGGGGCGCTGGGACCCTGCCATTGTCCCAAGCTTCCAGCAGTCTGAGCACAACAGGTCAGAGGGGGCAGTGGGCAGTGACAGGGTGCTGGGAGAACGCAGGGCAGGCTCGAGCCTGAGGTCCTCAAGGGCATGTTGTCTCAGGGCATCTATGGGCCTCGAGACTGAGCCTGGAGGTGGGGGGTGGGGAAGAGGGCAGACTCACCCCTACCTGCCAGAGCAGCTCAGGCTTCATCTGCTCCATAATTTCATATGAGAAAAGCAGGAGGCTGATAAAGGTGATGTGTCTGGGTTCTGTTTCTGTCATTTAGAAACTGTGAACTTCAGAAGCAACCTTACCTCTCTGAGTCTCAGTTATAAAATTATTATGAATGTATCATATATACAGAAGCTATATCCATAAATATAGACATAACAAAAGTGTGTATGCAGATACACACCTTTGTACCCAAAGCCCTCCTTTGTTCCTTCCTGGGGTGCGTGCGTACTAAGTTGCTTCAGTCGTGTCCAACTCTTTGTGACCTCATGGACTGTAGCCCGCCAGGTTCCTCTGTCCATGGGATTTCCCAGGCAAGAATACTGGAGTGGGTTGCCCTGCCCTCCTCCAAGGGATCTTCCCGACCCAGAGAACGAACCGGCGTCTCTTAGGTCTCCTGCATTGGCAGGTGGGTTCTTCACCACTAGCGCCACCTGGGAAGCCCCCTTCCTGGGGGTAGGGCATGTGTAACACCATATATAAAAATAATACAAAAACAAACACCAATTGTCCCTCCTCAGGTTAAGAAATAGTAAGTGGAAGTTTATAAAGTAGTAAGGGTGTGCCTGGTTCTAGGTCTAAACTCTTATATAATGAGTGTTGACTTCACACCCATTTTATAAGATAGATTCTGTTATCTTCCCCATTTTCCAGATGAGGGAACTGAAGGCCAGAGAGGTGAAGGTACTCACCCAAGGGCACAACTGCGATGTTGCAAAGCTGGGAATTTCCTGGGTGTCTGACCAGAGTCTACGCTCTGGGCTATCTCAGCCTCGGGGTGCACAGCTGCACCCCCTTCCTGGCTCCGAGAGGGAGCCATAGGGGTCTGTCCTCTGGGCACCCCTGGTTCTTTGTACAGAGGGGCCCGGAGGTGAGATTCAGGGCTGGATAAGCAGGGTGTGAGCACACTCTGGGCTCAGGGCAGAGGCCCGGCGGGTGGCTGCTGCTCGTGCTGGGATTGCTGTCACCATGCAGAGGCTGTGGGACAGAAGGGCGGGAGGCCTAACTGTGCTCTGACCAAGGAGAGGTTGCGGGACTGGGCAGGTGTCGACCTCAGTGGAGGAGGAGTGGAAGCTGAAGTCTCCATCTCTTTGTTTCTTTCTGGCAGTTACTACCTTATCCTCAGCTGTGGGGACACTCCACCCCAGCCGGACAGGTGGAGGGGGTGGGGCCGGGGGCGGGGCCGCGCCCCCCATCAATTCCATCCCCTCTGTCACCCCCCCACCCCCGGCCACCACCAACAGCACAAATCCCAGCCCTCAAGGCAGCCACTCGGCTATCGGCTTGTCGGGCCTGAGCCCCAGCACGGGGTAAGTGGGCAGCGGCAGGTAGGAGGCTGCGGGAGAAGCAGGGTCGCTGCTGCTTCCAGGGTGGGGAACTGTGCCCCCGATCCTGCGGGAGGGTCTCTGCCCCGCTAATGCCTCTGCTTTGCCTCTTGCAGAAGCACAATGGTGGGGTTGAGCTCCGGGCTGAGTCCAGCCCTCATGAGCAACAACCCTTTGGCCACTATCCAAGGTGCGTGCTGCCTTAGGTCACTCCCATTGTCACCAGCCCCGTCCCCCGGGGCCTGGAGCCCCCCCATTGCTGCTCCAGCCATGCCATCCTGCCCTCGCTCACTGCATCGCTCATCTCTTCATACCCATCTCGCCTCTGGGGAAGGCCTGAGGGGTGCTGACGGGGTCTGTGGGCTGGATGGGAGGACAGAGGGCACCGCGGGCGGGATGCTGGGAGGCACGCCCAGCCCAGCCTCTCTCTCTCCCTCCCAGCCCTGGCCTCTGGTGGAACCCTGCCCCTTACCAGCCTTGACAGCAGCGGGAACCTGGTGCTGGGGGCCGCTGGCGCAGCCCCAGGGAGCCCAGGCCTGGTGACCTCACCACTCTTCTTGAACCACGCTGGGCTGCCCCTGCTCAGCGCCCCGCCTGGCGTGGGTCTGGTTTCGGCAGCCGCTGCGGCCGTGGCGGCCTCCATCTCCAGCAAGTCTCCTGGCCTCTCCTCGTCCTCCTCCTCGTCCTCCTCCTCGTCCTCCTCCACCTGCAGTGAGACGGCAGCACAGACCCCTGGAGGCCCAGGGGGACCCGAGGTAGGGTCCAAGCCCGAGTGAGGGCCCGCCATGCCTCCCCTCCGACTCCTCTGACCCCCCTGCCTCTGTCCCCCGCCTGGGAAGTGGGCGAGGAGGCCGGCGGTGGGGGCACCGAGGGTCCTCGGAGCAGGAGTGACAAGGGAGGAAAGACCAAAAAATAAAAAAATAAAAAGCAAAAGACCAACCAACAAACCAAAAAGAAAAAAAAGAAAGAAAAGAAATCAACCAACAGAAAAAAGAAAACCAAAAATAATCACAAAGAAACCAGCTGCCCCAAAGGAACCAGAGATGAAAAACAAACATTAAAAACAAAAACCAAAAAACAAAAAGTTCCTCACCAAACCGAACAAACCAAATACCAGTCTGGAGCCAGACCTCAATGTGCTCACCCTCACTGCTACGACACCAAATAGGAACCCAGCCAGGGGCGTCACAGCCTCAGCAGGGCGGACCTTACTCGACCCCTGGCTGTAGGGCCAGGGCTCCCCTCTGCGGGGGGCGGGGGGTGGCCAGAGAAGGAAAAAGAGAATGTGCCAGCCTCCCAGCCTGTACCCCCTGCCCTGGGCCAGCCAAGACAGGGCAGAGCCTGCGGTGGAGGGGGTGGGCTCAGAACTACCCACCAAATATTCTTTTCCAGATGGTGAAAGAGAAAGGGCCTGAACAACCTTACACCAAATATTCAGTAGCTTCATCCAAAGGATGTACAGAATTTTTAGCGTTGTGCTCAACAGAATGTGTCCCTGTTGTGTGTCCCCCCCCCTCTCCTGGCCCCTAGCTCTCCCCGCCCGGGCAGGGGGTCTCGCTTTAACCTCCTCCCTCCCCCACCCAGGGGAGAGTTCAAGGCAAGGCCTGGGATGACTTTTCAGCCCTTTTACCTCCCCCGCCCTTTCCCTTTGAAGGGTGGGCTAGGCCATTTTGCCAAGCTCTAGCTCTCACATGTTCCCCCTACCCCCCCCCCCACCCCCCGCCCACCCGTCACCTCACCCTCCTCTGCTCAGGAACCTCCCACTATCCCTGGTCCAAGGGAAGGAGGAAGTTTCAGACAAGAGAGGAGAAGGTGAGGGCATTCAAGTTGTCTTTTTTTCCATCCTCGTCTGTCAGTTTCCCTTAAAGAAAAAAAAAATTTCATATTCCAGTGCCTATCCGTGGGATCCTTCACGTTCTTTGACATTTTTGACCAGAAACCAAAAAGAAAAATCACCTCGCTCTTCCCACCCTGTGCCCCTCCGATACTGGCAGATGCCTCTTCCTCCCCCCTCCACCCCACATGCACACACGCACGCACCCCAGTGGTGGGGTTCCTCCAGATGGCGTCCCCATCAGGGTCCGTGTGGTAGGGACAGTGCCATGGCCCGTGGTCCCCATCCGAGAGGGCGCTGTGGTGACCACCACTCCCACAAGACCTCCCTTGAGTCTTGGCTGGACCCCAGGTTTGCCCAGCCCCGGACGCATCTCAATGGACAGAGGAGAGACGCTGCTGGGAGCCACGTTGCCCTCCTGCTATTGGGGAGGCCAACAAAGTTTTGAACCAAAAAAAAAAAAACAAAACAAAAAACCAAACAAACAATAAATTAAAACTAGGAAAAAAGAAAGAATTTATAGATATATATATATTTAAGGGAAAGAAGATGAGGACTCTTCAACGAATAAGAAGGAGCCGCAAGGTGGAGCCAGGCCCCTGCACCAGTGGTCCAGGCCTTTGGTCCCCAAGGCGGATGGAAGGATGGATGCTTCTTTCTCTTCACAAATACCTCATGGACGTCGTCTTCGGGAAAGCTGGAGGGGGGCGGCTGGGGCCAGGCCTGCCCCTCAGCCAGGGCGGATGGAAGCGGGTGGGCAGGGCTGAGAGAGGGTGTCAGGGACGGGGGTGAAGAGCCCCAAGCTCCCTGCCTCCCCCCCCCCAATCAACTGAAAAAGCTTTAAAAAAACAAAACAGGAAAAAAGAAATGAGAAAGCAAAAAAGAATGGACGAAGGAAAACTAACAAACTTTCGGGTGGTTTGATTCCTCCTTTTGAGTTCTTCTGTCTTCTTCAGTCTGTCCTCTCTCCCATCTCCTCCTTTCTCTCATCTGTCCCTCCCTCTTCTTCCCCTCCTCTCTCACCTCTCTCCATCTCCTGTTTCTGTGTCTCTCCTCAAACCAAAGTGTTGCTGTGAAGGACGCGAGCCATTGAAATCAGAGTGGCCCCCGCCCCTGGCTGGGCAGGCGCAGAGGGAGGAGAGAGCCCCAGGAGTCTGGCGGGGCTGCCCAACACTCCCAGGAGAGGCAGACGGAGCCTCGGATGCCACCCTGGGCCCCGAGGCCTCAGCGTTCTCACTTTCTTTCTTGTCTCCCTTCTCCCACCTGGGAAATGAAACTTTCCGGCTGGGCCACGGAGGCAGCAGAGACTCAGCTGTTTCAGGGGTCTCGGGGTGCCTTGTCTGGGAAGTGGTGGAGTGGTTGCTCCTCCCACCCTGGCACCGATGGGACCTGGCAAGCCGTCAACCCATCCTCGCCAGAATGTAAGCATCTCCGCTGAACCTACTCCCCGCCCTTACCCTACCTCTGAGTTTGTCCGTTTTTATTTCCTGAAGAGAAGGGACTGGCTAGCGGGCCTGGGCCCTAGCCCAAGGGTGGAGACGGGGCCACGGGCTCATGAACGGATAGGAAGGACGTTTGAGCAGAGCCAAGTGAAAGGAATTGCAACCAAAAACCCCTCCGAGAAGACAGGCAGCATGGAAGGCATGGTGGAGATGACTCAAAAAACTATGATTCTAGACCAAAAAATAGAAAAAAAAGAAAAAGAAAAAAAAAAAAAGAAAGAAAAAAAAAAGGAAAAAAAAAAAGGAAAGAAAATCCAGGACTCACCACCACCCACTTCATCCTGCTTCCTCCCCATCAAGTCCTGCGACCCGGACTGCTGCTCCTCCTCCACCCCAGTACCCAGTAGGAAGCAGGCAGAGAGGAGAGGAGGAAGCAGGGGGCAGGGATGGGCCTATGCCCTGACATTGGTGGAGGGACCCCCGTGCAGCCAGGGTGGTGGGGACCCTCCCCATCCAACCCCCATTATCTGGGAAAAGAAAAAACAAAAAGAAAATTCCTGGGAGGGGGAAAAAATAACCAAATCCCAAGCTTTAACTACAGCTGTGAAACCAAATATTGGGAAGGGGGTGGGAGGGAGGGAGGGGCAAGTGTGCCCCAGGTCTCCCCCCTGGGCCCCCCTCCCCCGAGGACTCGAGATAAGGCACCAAATACCTCATAGAACTTTAATGTTAAAAAATGGAAACCAAATATCGTTGGCTGGGGGCCAGCCAGGGCAAGGGGCTGGGGGGCTGAGGGAGCCAGGGTTAGGAAGGTGATGGGGGAATTCATGCCCCCCACCTCCCTCTGCCCCTTCCACTCCAGCCTCCCCCGTCTCGACTCCGGGAAACAAAACTATCTCATCGTTTTTATTTTGTGGTCTGTACAGAGCCTGTGTCCGTGTGTCTGTGTGCGAGCGAGAGAGTTGGGGGGCTGGGGAACTTTATGTGGGGTTGGGGAAGGAGACCCCAGGCCAGGTTCTGGGCTAGGGGAGATGTCTGAGGTGGGGGGCCAGGGGCCTGGGCTAGGAAAAAGGATGAGTGGACTGGAGAAAGTGGGAGCCCTCAATTTCTCCTCCCCAACCCTGAGCTCCTTACTCAAGGGAGGGACAGAGACTGGGTCTACCTAACGGTGGACCTTTTAATTGTGCCAAAAAAAAAAAAAAATGCCAGTAACTAGAACACCTCTCTCTGGTCTCTTCTGGGAGGGTGGGGGCTGGAAGTGGGAGGAAGGACTACAGGAGGGTAAGTGGGGTCAGTGGCGATGAAGAACCCAAGGCTCTGTATGAACTGGGGCTACGACCAGGAGGAGGGGTAAGGCTCTGAGTTTCCCGCATGTCTCCTCCCTGGGGAAGGCCAAGAGAGGGTCTCCAAGCCCTGCACCCTGGGAAGATGGGGTATGGGACTAGCCATGTGGTGAGGGCACCTCTTGAACTGGCTAGATCTCCTCCCCTACCCAAATCCCAGGGTGCCTCTCTCCCTTTAGCCCAGGGTAGGGAGAGCTGAGTGAGAGAGAGAGTGAGACAGACTGAGTAAGACTGAGACACGCGGGCCCCCACTGGCCTCCGAGTGGGAAAGGCAAGTGCGAGAGATAAAGGCCTCCAAGAGAAAAAAGAAACAAACCAAAGATTTAACCATTAAAAAAAAAAAAAAACCCACAGACAACTCCGCTACCTTTTTATACGTTGGAAAAAAAAGTGAAAAAAATTAAAAAATTAAAATTAAAAAAAAAATAAACAAAAACTCCAAGCCGCAGTTCCTTCATGCGGTTTGAACTTTGACCTCAGCAGTCTCCAAAGCAAGATGACGATGAGAAAGGGGAACAAAAGAAAGAAAAAATAATGTATATTTTTAAGTATTTGTCCTTGAGATGTTACCTCCTTGTTAAACAAACACAAAAAGGAGAGCAAAATCCAGAGAGAAGCGTTGCTGGGACGGAGACAACTATTTACTATGTCTGTGACCCCTCCCCTCTGCTTCCCCTTCCTCTCCTTTCCTCTGTCCCTGCTGTCCCTCCCCCAACCTGTCCCCCCAAGCCCAGGGGCTCAGTATTTATTTATTTATATGATTGCAGGGTGACTGGGGGCCTCTCTCGGCAACTTGTGGAGAGGCCCTTTGGATCATGGTAGGGTGGGGAAGGGGCAAGGGGTCTGGAGAAAAGCAGGAGCCTGATCTTTGGTCAGTTCCTCTCTGCCGGCTCCCTTCTGGCTTCTCATGGCACTGCTGCCACCTTCACCTCCCAAATCCAAGGCTTCACGAGGGCAAGGAGACCATCCCACCTTGTGAAGATGAAACTGGTTCAGCCCTTTCTGGGGTGGGTGTCTCTCCCCTTTGAAAGACCAGGTTCGAATGGGGAGGGGAAGAGGTGGCGAGTAGTGGGCAAGGGAGACCAGGGAGTCGTACCCAGACATGGAGCAGGCCCTGGAGGAGACCTGCCTCTCCTCCATTCTCCCCAAGTTAGCCCCCTTTCAGTTCTGTTTGTCCCCTGTGTTGGTAGCCCCTCCCCTCCCCCCCAACTCCCCCTCCCCCCGCCCGTCTCTTCTCGTGGTAGCGGGTTAGCGTTTCAGTGTTCTTAACTCCAATCTGCTTGTTCATTGTACAATGTGCTTCTTTTAAGGCCCCATTTTTGTAACTTGAGTGTGTCATTCATCTGAACAACATCAAAAAATAAAAAATGAAAAACTGTACAGAGAGAAACATTGCCTGCTGTCCTTGGTCTCCTATCTTGGGAAAGGTGGTGGGGAAGTCAGGGTGTGGGGGTAGGCGTGGGTGTGCCCGGGAGGGGAAGGCTTTACGGCTGTTGAATGTTCAGAAGTAAGGCCTGAGCAATTTTTTTTCCACCAATTAAAAAAACAAGTCTGGGATCTTAGAATGAATTCAAATTCCTGAACTTAAATCTCACTTCTGGGGACCTCCCTTGCAATCCATGGTTAAGACTCCATGTTTCCACTGTAGGGTGCTCGGTTTCGATCCCTGGTCGGGGAACTAAGATCCCACGTGCCCATGTGACACAAACAAAAGAAATAAATCTCTTAGGCCATTTTATAGATATGTGTGACCTTCAGTATGTGACCTTCAATGTCAGCATCTGTAACACAGGGACAATATGTAGGATAAATGAGTACTATGAGAAAATCAGGAAGCCAGAGAGCAGTTCCCTACTTCCATCCACAGAGGACTTAAGAGACCATTTAAAGAGTTGACTTTGAAGTTGTCTGGTGAAACAAGATACACACCTGACTTCTTTTTCAGAATGACATTAGTGCTCTCACTCAAATTTCCGTGCTTGTCATTCGGCAGGAACTGTTTCACACACCAGACCATGGGTTGAGCCCCAAGATCTCACTGCTGAAAGTCATCAGTGGGTCGTCTCACTGTCGTCAGGTCTTCCTGTCATCACTTTACCCTCTGAAGTGTGCCTGACACAGAGGTGCTGGGATTCTGTAAACTCAATAGCAAGGGACAGGGGAACAGAAGAAAGGAAAAGAGTAGGAGAGGGTTTGATCATTTTGAAAGAGGACAAGTATTAGCACTTTGGGAATTCCCTGATGGTCCAGCGGTTAGGACTCTATGCTCTGTGCTTCCACTGGAGGGAGGCACAGGTCCCATCCCTGGTAAGGGAACTAGAATCCTGCAGGCAACATTGTGCAGCCAAAAAACAAAAAATTATCAGCACCGCACTGTTTTGGCAAGACAGAAAAGTGCTTCTCCAATTCTCAAGCCAAGTCAGTAGACAGTGGCATGTTGGGCTGGAAGACACGTCTTTTGTTCCAGTCCTCTGCCTGTAGGGGGATGCAGTCAGAACCATAGACCTAAAAGGACTCTCTCTCCCAGGCCAGTCTGTGACAATCACAGATGGCACATGCAAGAGCACTCGAGCTGAACTTGGCGGCATCCACTTGTGGCCCTGTAAATGTGCTCAACTGTTCCAAGCAGCCTCCCCTGTACGGTCATACTTGGGCCTCACACATCTTGAAGAACATGTTGTCACTAGAGGACCACCATTCTGTTCCCCTGAGTGCTCTGCTTAAGCAGCTTCTACATCTAACTAAAAAAATCTAGCAACGCAAGGTTCTTTGTAGAGTCTTCAAGTCACCACCACCAAAACTGCTGTGTTCAAAATGCAGATTCCTAGGTCTCATTGAGACAAGCTGCTGGATCCAAATTTCTGGGGAAATTCCCAAACATAAAGAGCCTTTGCCTGTCCAATTCAAACTCCAGCATCCAACAAGGGTTTGATTAGTGCATCTTCTTTAGGACCATGGTCCAACTGAAGACTGGAAATTTCAGTGGGGTGAACAATGACTTGTTTACATAAACATGTTTGTGCACATAAACTTTTCTCAATGAGGGAATCTTAAAAAGTTTTCACTAGAGGCTCTAGAAAGGAACCACAATAGAGGAAGGGTGATCCCTGCCCCCCCACACTGTCACAGAGCTTGCTTCTCTGCTGAAAGCATCTTTATTGTGGAGCCAACCAGAACTCTCAGGGTTTTTCCCTCCATTCCTGTCCCTTGATTCAGCCTGATTTTTATCTGGTTTTGCAAAGAGAAATCCTTTAATTTGTTCTAAGTATTTATTTGACATAACTTTCTCGATGTTACAGCTCTTCTTGAAAGCAAGCAGTTTGAGAATGAATCTTTACTTGTGGATTAAGGGGCTCTGGCATGCTGGGCTAAGGTGGTTCGAGTCCTTTCTGTAGGGTATGAGGTTATTAAAAGATGAAGCCCACGATCAACACACTCTGGTAGAAAACAATGGCTTAACAGATAAGTGCTGTTCTTCATTAGGAGCTTTCAAGATATCAAAAGGCTGAGCGCTTTACCATTTAAAAAAATGAAGCCTAAGCCTAAGCCCCAGTGCCCAGAGGGCTACAGGATTGCTGAAGGTAGTCTATCAAGAGCAAGGGAGAGGCAGAGGGGGCAGCTCTCAGGCCTCCCTTTCCACTGGTCTCAATGCAAAGAGCTTCCCTTTACCTCTCATTCACTAGGGTTCCAATACTAATCCTAACAAAAAGACTGGAGTAACCCTGGGGGTGGGGCTGTTAAGTTTTCTTGGTGTGGCTCTTAGAGACAAAGACTAGCATAGAAGCCAGGCACTTCCAGTCACACACTCACCATCTCTCTCCTCCACCGCCCTCCTCCTCAAGGATATAGAAGGCAGCAGAACTTAAGAGGAAAGCAGAGGTGATTAAGTCAAATGAAACTATGCTGAAATTCAAGCTCTGCCCTGTGTGGGCTGAATGACCTTGGGTAAGTCTCTTCACTACTTTTGACTTCAGATTCCTTTCCTACAAAATGTTCTCTTCACGGGACCAGGGTGAAGATTTCAAAAAACGTAGGAAAACACTTGAGACAAATTAGGCATTCAGACATCAGCCAGCCACCCCAACCACCTCTCCCACCACAACAAGCAACTGTTAGCTAACTCCAGGTGGGTGTCAGAGCACCTTCCTACCCCCAGAAACTGTTCACCTTCTCCAGCCCCACAGCTGGATCTTGTCCCAGAAGCTACCTCCTCTACTGCCCGAGATCATAACTTTCCAACACGTGCATTTGCCTTCAGGGGTCCATGGTGAGAACACCAGATGGCCTTGGAGGAGACCACTCACATCAGGCCAGAGTAGGGGTGACAGGGTGGTAAGAACCACCTGAAGACTTTTTCCTAAATGTTCCTGCCCCCCAGCAGAAACAGCTTCAGGTTTTTCCATGGGGCTGTGGGGACCTCTAGTGGTCAGAGAACCACACTGCCCCTACCTATGACCAGAGGCAAGTCCCTGCTCCGAGAGCCCACTGACTCCACGTCCTCCTCTGCGTTCCCGTTTACTGAGCTCCACTGCTTGCCAGGCTCTGCTGTAGGCACTGGGGATGCAACCATGACAAGTCAGACCCAAGAACCTGGGGGCTCACAGTTCTCAAGTTCCACCATCCCACACTGTCAGGCCAGACAATAGCACGTAAATGTCCAACTCAGTCTTTATTGACTGTTTTACCTTGGGGCCACCAGTGCTAACAGGTGTGGGGGGGGGGCACCTTTATTCACGTCAAGGACCCTAGAGCACCCCCTCAGAAGACAATAAATCCAGTTACAGAACTTACATGGCAGTTGGGAGGAGTGGAAAGGGACACAGTATGTACAGAGACCTAAGGGGATGGTGGAGCTTCAGCAACCGGGCCTGGTGGTGCTGAAGAGGGAAACAAGGTGCGGTCAGCCAGTGATCTGGACCCCCTCGGCCTCAGCCAGAGGGTAGATCTCAATGGCCTCCACCAGGGGCAGAGCCTCCACTGCAGTCTCCATCACAGCCAGGCCGACGGCGGCCTCGGCCTCGGCCAGCTGCTGCCGCACAGCTGCCTGGTGCTGCTGCTGGTGGGTCTTGCGGTGCTTCCACAGGTTGGAGAAGGAGCGGTAGCTCTTGCCACAGTCGGGGCACGAGTAGGGCCGCTCGCCCGTGTGGATGCGGCGATGCTCTGCCAAGCGCATGGAGATGGCAAAGGCCTTGCCACACACTTCACAGGCGAACGGCCGCTCCCCGGTGTGCAGGCGGCGGTGGTCCTTCAGGTGGGTACTCTGACGGAAGGCCTTGCCACAGTCCGGGCACGGGTACGGCCGCTCGCCCGTGTGGATTCGCCGGTGCACCTGCAGTGACGTCTCCGTGCTGAAGAGCTTCTTGCACTCGCTGCACTCCAGGCCACGTCGACGCGTGGGGGCCGCAGGCGCGGCGGGGGCCGTGCTCCCGAGGGCTGTCGGGGAGGCAACGGGTGTGCGCGCAGCCCGCGGGGCCCGAGGGGCCGGGGGCTCCTTAGCCAGGACCTCCCCCGGCCCAGCCGCCGCGTGGGCGGCCTCGTGCGCCTGCAGACGAGCGGCCGAGCCCACCTTCTTGCCACACGTGCCGCACTCGAAGCGCCGCGGGGCCTGGGCGGCTGCAGCTGCACATCGGTGCTCCCGCAGCCGCAGGGAGGAGGGGAAGGCAGCGCCACAGGACGAGCAGCGGTGGGGCTGGCGCCCGGCGTGGGCCACCAGCTGGTGCACCTCCAGCAGCCGGCGCAGCAGGAAGGAGCGGGGGCACTCGCGACACTTGTAGGGGTACTCACCCGTGTGGTGGTAGCGGTGCATGAGCAGGCGGTAGGGCCGGTGAAAGCGCACCCCACACTCCTGGCAGCGGTACGGGAAGTGCTGGGCGTGCACCAGGCGGTGCTGCCTCAGCGTGGAGCTCTGGGTGAAGGCCTTGCCGCAGTCCCCGCAGCGGTAGGGCCGCTCCCCTGTGTGCGTGAGGCGGTGGCGGGCCAGGTTGGCGGGAGAGTTGAAGGGCTTGGAGCAGTCCGGGCAGGGGAACGGCCGCTCGCCTGTGTGCGTGCGCAGGTGGTTACGCACATGCGACTTCTTCTTGAACATCTTGCCGCAGATGCTACACTTATGGCGCCGTTCCAGCCGGTGCACAAATCGCTGGTGCCGGGTCAGCTGCAGCGCCTTGCCAAACTCGCGACTGCATAGGAGGCAGCGGTAAGTGCCTGGGGCGGCAGGCTCAGCTGAGCTCTCCTCGGCCACGGGGGGCTCCGGGGCCTCTGGCTCTCCAGTCTCTGCTGGGGCTGGCTCAGGGAAGCCAAGGACGGGCTCCTCCGGGGGGACTGGTGTTGTGGGCAGAGGGACACCACCAACCCCGTGGGTACGCCGGTGATAAAGGAATTTGGTGAGGTTGACAAAGGTCTTTCCACACGGACACGAATGCAGAGGATTGGGGGTGTGGGCTCGCCGGTGGGCCAGGAGGAGGGCCTCCGTGCCAAAGGCCAGGCCACAGTCCACGCACAGGAAATGAGACTCACTGCTGTGGTCTCCAAGGTGCTGGTCCAGACTGGAAGGGCTGGGGAAGACACGACTGCACAGGGGGCACTTGAAGACACCCTCCCGGTGACTCCGCAGGTGCTGCTGTAGCTGGTGAGGTGAGAGAAAGAGCTGGTCACAGGCTGAGCAAAAGAGCTCCTGGGTGGCTGTCCCGCCTGGCTCTCCGCTGTTGTTCCTCCGTGCCCTGCGCCCCCGGCGGTCGCGCCCAAGGGCTTCCCCGTTGCGCAGCTCATAACTGTGGTCAGAGGACGGCACAGGCTCAGGCTGAGACACAGGCACCTCCGCCGGTGCTGGGGTCAGAGCCTCCGGCTGCAAGGCGGGCTCCTCAGACTCCGGGGCGGGAGCAGGGAAGTGGGTGGCCTGATGCTCCAGGAAGTCGGCTGGCAGCTGGAAGAGCTGCGAGCACTCTGAGCACTTGTAGAGGAGCAGCTCCACCTCGGTCACCACCTCAGTGGTGGTGGCAGCGGCAGAGGGGACAGCTGCCCCTTCCCCGCCCTCTTCTGCTTTGCGGTACGAGTGCTCCACAGCCACGCGGGTCTGGCCCACGGGGGACCCCACGACAACTGGGGACCCCAGGACAACTGGAGTCGGAGGCTTGGTGGGAGTGGCCCGGAGGTGCGTCTGCCGGTGGTTCAGCCAGAGCTCCTGGCTGGCAAAGAGAGCCTTGCAATCCACACACTCATAGTGGATGGTGCTGGAGCTCAGGGCCGGCGCCTTGGGTGGCGGCTCAGCTGGCACGGCCTCCTGGGGCGCCATCATCTTCAGGTGCAGCTCCTGGTGCTCCAGGAGCTGGCTGGGTGACATGAGCAGCTGCCCACACTCCAAGCACTGGTACTGGCTCTCCTGGACGAGGGTCTGATAGAGGCCCGTGCCAGAAGCTGCCTCTGTGGCCACAGTGACTCCGGGTTCAGCCACACCCACCAGCTCGAAGTGCTGCTGGGGCACGTGGGAGTTCTGATGCACGAGCACCTCCTCCAGGGATCCATAGAGCTGGTTGCACTCAGAGCAGACATAGCGGTGCTCAATGTACAGGACCGTTTCCTCTGACTCTTCAGTCATGACGGCGGCAACACCCTGGGCTGGGAGATGTGGGGACAAATCATATGTAAGTCACTGCTTCTTCAGTCCCACCCAGGGACAATTCTTTCCCTTTATCATTCCTCTACCAAAACCCGAGATTAATTTCCCCCTCTCACGTTTTGCTTCCATATTTCTACCCCCACCCCACTCCCTAACAACCCTTCCTCTCCTGAACACACAAGAACACCAAGCACAAAGCTTTTCCCACAGTCCCTTCCCAGTCAATCTACCTGAATCTCATCTCTGAATCTACTCCCATTAAATTCCCACCACCAGATCCTTGCAACCGGTCGAATCCCTCATTCTCCTGCCCCACAGCTGGCCCAAGGCCCCCACCTACCACACAGGAACCTCTTCAGTCAGTATTTCCTCTACTGACTCCTTATCAACACACTACTCCATCCCTACCCCAGGTGCCCAGGAGAGTCCTCACACAGGCCTGGAGCACCTACTGCTCACAGCTCGCTCCTTCTCTGCTTCCACCCCAACCACTCAAACTGTCCCAATGCCTGGCCACCTTCAGCACCTTTTCATGGTTCAACCCCCCTCCTCTGCACATAGCCCATCACCCACTAACGTTCTCCCTCTGGTGCCCAGGTTCCTCACATCAATAAACTTCTCACATTGGCCTAACCCATCTCCACACCCAGACCCTGCCCACCTTAACCACTTTCCCACGATTCCCAGGTCCCTCTCTTCAAATTACTTAACTCCCTCTACACATTAAGGCTCTCTCCCACAACCCTAATAGCCTACCCAGAACTTCTAGACTCATCTTCACAAAAGACAGCCAGAACTTTCTTCACACTTAGACCCCTTCCACCACCCTAACTCACGTCTCCAGAGCACTCAGACACTCTTTGCATTAATCATCTACCTCTTCTGTGCACTGAGACCTCATCTACAATTCTAAGTCCCTCTGTGGTACCCACCCCCCTCTTCATACTAACTTAAGCCCCCCTCTTCATAGACAACCATCCTGGACAATAGAGGCATTCCCAGAACCTCTCTCCACATATTCTTCTTCGCAAAAAAGACTCTTCCCACCCTAACTTATCCTTGGGATACCCAGATCCTTTAAAAAAGACCCACCCTCACCCTAATCCATTCCAGGGACAGACCCCCCCCCATACATTACTAATCTAACCTTTTCTTCCTTGCAGAAAGACCCCCTTCCTCCCACCTTAACCCATTCTAGGGACACCCAGACACCCTTCTTCTTATCAATCGAAGCCCCTCTTATCTGCAGTAAGACCCAACCCCACCCTAACCCACTCCAGGGATGCTCAGATCCCCTCTTGATACCCAAATTCCTCTTTTCTACAAAAAGATCCCACACATACTCTATCCAATCCAAGAATATCCAGACTACCCTTCATAATGGCTTAGATTCCTTTCCCACATACTCCTCCCACTGTCCAAATCTCATTAAGAATACCTAAACCCTGCATCAGCATCCTAAACCTGACAGCCAGCCAGATCCTCCTTCCTAACACCCAAGCCCCTCTCATCAGCCTATTAACCCTGGGTCTACCCAGACCCCCTGCCCCACCCTAGACACACAGATAGCTCTCACCACCCTAAAATCCTCCGGGGACCCCCAATTCCTACTCTTCACCTTGACCTAATACCTGGTACTTTCTAAAAAGACTACTTCTCAAGTTATTCTATAAACACGAAGACCACAGTTTCATATAACATAAAACTTCCTTTACACAGAGACCCATTCTCAAGTCTCTCAACCCAAGAGTGCCCAACGCTCCCCGCTCGCCCTCCCTCCCCACATACTTTAGTTTAACTCTTCACATTAATGGAACTAATCCCCATGCTTCACACTGGGACCTCCACCTCGCCCTGAACTCTGAATTTCCCCTCTAGGCATATCCATTTCCTGGTGTCTTTTCACACTGAAAACCTAACTCACGGGCCTAACTCTCCAAGCATAACTAGATTTTCGCTTTACGTCAACTTAACCACCTCTGTTCTCACGGCCGGAACCCCTCCCCGGGCACCCAGCTGTCCTCTAACAGTCCAGCCTTCGTCCTGGGTTGTCCCACCGCCAAGCCCTTAAGCGCGTACTCCCTGGAGCCTTAGAGACCCTCCCGGGGACACTCGAACTCCTCCCTTCCCACCCAACTCTCGCCAGCGCCCAGCCCGAGCCCCGTCCCTCCTCACTCAGCCCTTCCCACGACTCTCGCCCCCTTCCCACCCGCCGCCCCGGCCCGGTCTCCCGCGCACCCCGAGGGCCGTTGGTACCGCTCCGCCCCATCTCCCGGTGCGCGCCCCCCCTCCGGTCCTCAGTGCGCAGGCGAGGTGGCGAGAGAAGGCCGCGCGGGCAGGGTGGGGAGCCCGGCCGGCCCTTCACTCGTACGCTCGCACGTACCCGCCTCCGCCGTCTCGCACGCCCCGGGACCGGACCCGGACCCGGACCCCGGCTGCAGCTCCCCTTGCGCGGCCACCCTGGCGCTGCGCCCTCTCTAGCTCCCGCCGTCACCTCTCGCCTGCTCCGCAGCCTCGCTCTCGCCCCCGATCGCCCGCAGCAACGCCCCTCCCACCTTCCTCCTTGGCCGCCGCGCGGATGGCCGAGTGCGCCCAATCATCGTCCGTCTGGCCTCTGCCATTCGGCCAATCGACGCTCACGTCTCCGAGCCCTGGACCAATAGTATCGGGCGTTGGTCTCCCTCCGCAGTACCCAACCAATCCTCCAGCGACGTTTTCTCACTAGCCCGCCCCCGACTGATAGTACCCGCCTCCTTACGCCCTCTGAAGGATGTTCCTCCTCCACCTCCTCCTCGACCCCTCTTGACGGCTAGAGAAGGGAGGGCGGCGCGATGACGTCAGGCGGCGGAGCGACGCTTCTGGCGCCATCTTGGGGCCGCTGGGCGGGAGGCGGGTTGTTCTCCAAGGGGAAAGTAGGGGAAATTGAGGCACAGACACCAGGAGGGGGGCGAAGGCGGGGGAGCTGAGGCTTAGGAATCCCTGAAGAGCGAAGGGAGAGAATGAAGCTTTGGTCAGTGCGAAGGGGACGCTGTAACACCAATTGTATGGAAGGAGAAAAAGGGGAAATCAAGGCTCTAGACTTACTTTGTTAGATAAGAATAAAGGCAGAAAGAAGGAAGGGCAGAAAAACCGAGGGACCTTTGAGGGAAGGGGAGAGGAAGAAATGTCGGAGGAAAAGCACGGATAGGGAATCTGAGCGAGCAAGGGAGATCTGAAGGATAAGGGAGGAAATGGAAGTTGGAGGGAGAAACAGTAAACAGGAGAGGCATTTGTTTCCTATCGTGAATATTTAATAAGCGGCTGCAATATGCCAAGTCAAGGTTAATCTTTGTAGGGATAGAGAAGGAACAGGAAAAGTCTGTGCCCTTCTGGATTTTAATTTCTGAGACTATAAAAGTATCAGATTCCAGGCTTCCCTGGTGGCTCATCCAGTGGTTAAGAATCCGCCTGCCAGTGCAGGAGACACCCGTTGCATTCCTGATCTGAGAATGTCCTACATGCATCGGGGCAGGTAGGCCAGAGGACAACAACTGTTGAGCCTGTGCTCTGCCCCAAGAGAAGCCACCACAAAAAGAAGCCTGTGTACTGCAAATAAAGAGTAGCCCCTGCTCCCGACACCTAGAGAAAGCCCACGTATAGCAAGGCCAAGTGCAGTCAAAAATAAATATTTTAAGAGACTACAAGTACACAAGTAGCTGTAGACAGCCAGGGACAGTAGTTGTAAAGAAAATAAAGCAGGGGGACAGAGGACATGGACTGATCTTGGGTGGCAGGGAGGTGCTCTCTCTGAGGTCACTGAGGAACGTGGGGAGGGAGCCAGGAAGGAAACTGCTTGTGGGGTTGGGGAAAGTACCTAGATGGATCCTCATTTTTCCCGAACTCCATTCAACTCAGCCTGTGGTCTAGGAGAATTTCAAAGTAAACCCAAGTCCAGGACAATGATGTTTCTGCCTTCATTATCAAGGCTTTCAGAGCCAGGACAGAGGATGTGGCAATGGGAATCTCCTGGGCCCCTTCTCTCCCTGCCATGGTACCCCTAGGCTTCCTCTATTCCAGGCCGGAGGTCTGAATTCCTACCTTTTGGGAAATCTGGCCCCCATTCCACCTCGCATACTGAAGAGTCACTAAGGTCTCATGCCAGGCCAGCTAGCTCTGGCAGTTTCATTTGAAGAAAGATGTGTAGGGGGTAGATGACCTGAAAGACAGCCAGGGTGAGAACCTGAAGGTGGTGACCCTGTAATGTCTGAACTGTATTCCACTTTCTTCTAGGGTGCTCTTTTTCCAGGCTGATGGCCCAGAAGCTCAGGAAGGCTGGAATCCCCATATGTTTGAGGGGCTCTGGCCTACTCATATCCCCTTCTGGATGGCCCTCAGGGTCTTGGAAGCAAGTTGCTCACCTCCCTGCACTGTGGTGCATTGCCAGAGCTACTCTATTCCCCAAGGACAGGAGGGGACCTGCAAGAGATTCAACTGTTCTAGTTGCTCCCCCTCCCCCCATTGCTAAATGTCCATCAACAGATGAATGGGTAAAGAAGATGTGGTATATATACACAATGGAATACTACTCAGCCATAAAAAATGAAATAATGTCATTTTGCAACAATATGTATGGAATTAGAGTTTATCATAGTGAACTAAGAGGAAGGCAATTGCCATATGATATAACTTATACATAGAATCTAAAACATGACACAATTGAAGATATCCAGTGAAGCAAACAGGCTCACAGATACAGAGAACAGACCTGTGGTTGCCAAGCAGGTGGGGTAGGGGAGTGAAAGATTGGGAGCTTGGAATTAGCAGATAAAAACTATTATATATAGGATGGATGAACAACAAAGACCTACTGTATAGCACAGGGAATTCTATTCAATATCCTGTGATAGACCATAATGGAAAAGAATATGAGGGGACTTCCCTGGTGGTCCAGTGGTTAAGAATCTGCCTTCCAATGCAGGGGATGCAGGTTCAATCTGTGGTCAGGGAGTTAAGATCCCACACACCTTGAGGCATCTAAGCCCGTGCACCACAACTATAGAGTCCGTGCGCTGCAAGCGAAAGATCCTGCATGCTGCAACTAAAACCCAACACAACATAGCCAAATATGTAATAATAAGATAAATATTAATATTAACGCATATATATGTATGTCTGAATCACTTTGCTGTACAGCAAAAATTAACATTGTAAATCAACTATAATAAAAATTTTTTAAATTTAAATCAAAAAAGTTGTGTAAGAGTTATCTTTATTAGAATCTCAAGTACTTCCTTTTTTAAGCAATTTCTTTTGGCCATGCAGCATACAGGAGCTTAGTTTCCAAACTAGGGATAGAACTCATACCCCATGCATTGGAAGCATTGAGTCTTAACCACTAGACAACCAGGGAAGTCCCTATGCTCAGTGCTTTCCATGCATTTTCCAACATAATCCTCTCAATAACTCTAGAAAGGAGGGAGGAACTAATGCTCTCACTCTACAGAGAAAATGAGGCTCAGAGAAATTTAACATGTCTCATCAGTAGGAAGAGACACAACCAGGATTCTAACCCAGGAGTTCACTCCAAGATGTACACACTCTTAGCTCTCACTCAGGTGGGATATCCAGAACATCATACCAAATGGATGAATGCATTACATGTGTGCTAAGTCACTTCAGTCGTGTCTGACTCTGCCACCCTATGGAGAAGGCTCTCAATGGCCTACTTTGAGCCTGTCCCCATCTCTGAACCGATCCCTGTGGCCGGGACGATGTGGTTCTTTGATCCTGGGTCAGAAATCAATCAGTTCTGGGAACCATGTGGTTCTCTGAGGGAAAGTTCAAGTTCTGCCATGGGGATGGGCACTGGGCAGGTGTAAACACGACGCTGCCCGCCTCCCAGCCTGGAGATACATGCATGTATAAGGAGAAAGAAAAGGGAAGAAAGAGAGCCGGTAAATGCAACAGAGGAACGGTGTTTGGGGTGTAGAGTGTAGAGGGAAACTTGGCTGTGGATTCAGGGTAGAAGGGATGTTGGATGAACCCTAGGTGGTTGTTGTTTAGTCACTAAGTCGTATCAGACTCTTTTGTGATCCTATGGACTGTAGCCCACTCGGCTCCTCTGTCCATGGGATTTCCCAGGCAAGATACTGGAGTGGGTTGCCATGCACCTCCTCCAGGGGATCTTCCCGAACCAGGAATCGAACCAACGTCTCACATCTCCTGCATTGGCAGGTGAGTTCTTTACCACTAGTGCCATCTGGGAAGTCCAGATGAATGCATTATTGCCTTCAGGGTGAAATCACCAGGGGCAGGAACCAGATAACCTGGAAGCTAGACTTAGCCTTTGGGGCTCCATGCTTTTGGGCAGATTCTCACTCTTGCAGAGGCCTCCTTTCCCCACTTGAAAACAGAAGGGTCCAGCTTGACTTATCTTTCTGCTTATACCTTCAGCTTGGAATCCCCGGTTTATCTGGATTGACTAGGTCCCTTCACTTCAGATGATGCAGGAGTAAGCTGAGGCCTGCATCAGTTTTTCTGGAGGTGGTGGCATGGGACTAGGGCATCTGGGACAGGATCAGCTTAGAGAGAATATCATTCTGTGCTGGGGTCTGTGTATAAGCAACGGTCTAGAGGCCACTGTAAATCTGGGCTTTCAGACCTAGCTGGAGCTGAGAGTAGGTGTTGTGGGTTCCTTAAATCACGTGAGGAGGGGTATGCAAAGTCAGAGGCAAAAGGGGAGTGGTCTGGGGTGACCGGAGAAGAGACCTATAGAAACCGAACAAGTCCTTCAGGGTCAAATACACATGTCAGGTGTCTGCTGGGCCACCCCACATGGCAGCTGCAGAGGGACTTCTGTGCCAGGCCAGTGTGAGGGTTGCCACGTGCCGACTGTGTGCCTTCTCGCGAGGCATGCGGTCACGTGTGCTGGGGGCTGCACGTGAGTGTGTTAGTGTCTCCTCCCCATCACGAGCATTGGGGGTGGTGGTGAGTCACGGACTCAGCCTTCAGCGCCAACTGTCATGTTCCTTCCCCCCAAATTTCACCCCCCACCCAGCCGTGCACCACCCACCCCCACCCCGAGATCGGTGTCTCTGCTTCTCTCTGCCATCCCCCTGCCCTGCTCAGCTCTCTCCCAGAGGGAGGGAGTCTCCCACTTCTGTGGGTTCTGCCCTCTAGCTCCCTGCCCTTTCCCATTGCCTCCATGCTCGGGTGGGTGACTCTCCTTCCCACCCACTCAGGTCCCCGGGATTTCTCTGCTTTATGGAGAATTCCCCTACTCACCACCCACCCCTGCATCTCCATGGGGGCTATTACTATTTCTAGGGGCTACTCCCTTTCCCCACAGGCCCACTGCTCCTGCCTCAGCGGGTCTTTTGTGTCTTCGTTCTGCCTTTCTGGGTTTCCTGGTATCTGGGGGACTCCCTCCAGGTCCAGGACCCTCTCCCCCTTTCCCTGGCCCTCCTCCCAGTCTCCGTGACGTGCATCCTTGTTCCAGTTTCTGTAGGCCTCTTCTCCGGTCACCCCAGACCACTCCCCAAGCCTTCTGCGCCCGAGGGCCTCAGTCCGCAAGCTTCCCTCTGTCCCCATCTTCACGAGGGGCTCTCTGGGTCCACCAGCTGCCCTTGTCTCTGAGGTGCTTAGCTCGTCTCTGTGGTCTGCTCCCTTGTCTTGACGGCCCTTTCTTTACGCTGGGCTTCTTCCTGTCCTTGTCCTTGTGGGTGTTGTGGACCCTGGGCCACCTCTGTGGCTCTTGATGGCTGTCTTGCCGTTTCTCTGCATTTTTCTTCATCTCCGTAGCCCTCTCCCTCAGCTGCACGGCCTTCTCCCCAGGTCTCCCTGCCTCTCAGCCTCTGTCTCCTGTGGGTGCCTGTGCCCAAGGGCTGCCTGGGCAGGGCGGTGGCATGGTGTGGTGGAGGAGGTGGCCCGAGGGGTGGGCCCTCTGTCCAATGCAGCGCCTTGCCCTCATCAGCATTCTCCTCGCGGGGGCCCCCCAGCCCGGACCAACGGGCTCCCCCTCCCCCGGCTCCCCTCCCTCGGATCTCTCCCTCTCTCTGTCTTCCTCTCTCTCTATCTCCGCCTGCCTCCCTCCCGGCCTCCTGCCCGCCCTCCTCCCTGTCTCCCTCCCTCCCTCCTCTCTCCCCCCGCCCCCCTGCGCTCCAGGACCCAGCGCGGGCGGCAGGCGGGCAGGCTGGCAGGCAGGCGGCGGCCCTCGGAGGGGAGAAGTGGCGGCGGCGGCGGCGGCGGCGGCGGGGAGGGAGGCCCAGCTGGGAGCCCGGAGCCGGCGGCTGCTCCTCGCAGGGGACCAGGAGTCCGTGGCCAGGCCCTCCCGCCGAGGCCCTGCGCTGGGCGCCCCCGGGACACCCCACCCTCCTCCGCCTTCCTCTTCCACCTGCTCCTCTCCATCCTCCCCTCCCTCCTCCTCTCCCTCTTCTCCATCTCTCCACCTCTCCTACCCGGCCTGTCGTCGTCGTCGGCTCTTCTCGGGGTCTCCCAGCACCCCATCCTCCCCCAGCCCCTCCACTTGTCTGCCTCTCCCCGCCCCCAGCATGCTTTCCCGGCGCGGGCTGAGGGCTTGAGGACTCCAGGCCCCAGCCTCCTCATCCAGAGCCAGCCGGGGCTCCAGGGGGGAGGGGGGAAGGGGTGGCCCCCTCCCCCCCACCCAGCCCTCCCCTCCCCCACCTCTCCTGATGGCCGGCTTCCTTGTCGCCACCCAGTCCTCGCCCCCCGTGGCCCCCCCAGGCCGGCCCGGCTAGGGGAGGGGGCGGGGGCCCTTGCCTGGGCCGGCTTCCCCCTCCCCCGGCTCTGCCTGTGCCCCCTCCCTTGCGTTTTCACCTTCCTCCCTCCTTCCCCCTCTCCTCTCTCCCCTTCCCTCCTCCATTTTCTCCTTTCCCCTTCCTCCCCTCCCTGGCCCGCCCTCTTCTCTTCCACCTGTCCTTCCTCCATGTCCCCCGGGGAGCCCCCTGTTTGGGATTAGTTGGGGGCCACCGCCGGAGGCGGGGGAGGGGGCCCTGTGGACTGCCCTCTCCCCCGGCCCCAGCCACACCGCCCAGCACCGGAGCATCTCCCCCTTGTCGATCCGATCCTCGGGCCTCGAGGGAGCCCAGCCCTCCGTCCCACCAGGATCCGTGAGTGTCTGCAGGGTGCGGGCTGGGCCTGGGCCTGGAAAGCTGGGCTCACTGCTGGCTGGTGGGGGGCCCACATCCCCCTGATCGCCCCCGACCGGCAGACACCCTCCCCCACCAAGGGCCTGCCCTGCACCCTCCATCTCCCCATCTCCTTTCCCCTCAGCCTTTCCTCACCCCTTCTTCTCATTACCCAGCTCAGCCATGCCCCCCAGCCCCCCAGCTGCTGGGCTTCTGAGGGTCTGGTTTGGCTCTGACTTGCGATCTCACTCCGCCTCCGGGACTCCTGGCTGGTCTCCGCCCCTGCTCTCCAGCCTCGGTCCACGGTGACCGGCTCTGCTCTCTCACTCTGTTTCTGTGTCTCTCTCCTTTCCCCTGAGCCTCATCCTCTCCACCTCCCGTGGGCCCCATCCCAGCCGGTCTCTGTCTCCTGGAAGTGTCTTTTTCCATTTTTGAATCTCCTATTTCATGTGTCTCTTGGACCTCTCTCTGACTCTGTCCAACTTCTTTCTCTTTGCGGTGAGCCCAGCCCTTTCTTGGTGTGTCTCTATGGATCTCCCCGTCTCCCTCCCTTCCCTCTGTCTCCCAAAACTCTCCTGTCTCCTCTCTGTCTGGGAGGATCCTGTGCCTGGTCTCAGCCTCTCCCCACTGCCCTCTGTCCACTGTTCACTTTGCCTGGGCCTCTGCTCACCTGTCTGCCTCTCTCTCCACCTCTGGGCTTGGAGGCCGTCTTCCTTCTCTTACTTTCTGCTTTCTTCCTCTAGATCCACTCCTCATCCTGTCTCCTCCATCCCTCACTCCTTAGCCACTGCCCTGCTTCGTGGCCCACTTTATCTTTCCCATGGTGATCTCCTGGGCCCCCTATTCTCTCTTCCCCTTCTGCGTCCCCCTGCCTGGCTTCTGGTTCCCACTCCTCCCCTTGCCTTGGGGCTTGCAGTCTGTAGGGTTGACCTGCTTCCAAGATGCTCCCCTGTGTGGATGGATGGATGGATGGATGGATGGATGCTCCTGAGTGTGGGTGCTTGTCCCCTGCCTGTGCCCCTCCAGGTCACTCACTCTTCTTCCCTCCCTCAGCTTCCCTCCTTGACTCTCCTTTCTCCTCTCTCCATGTTGGGGAGTCTGTGTCTCAATCTTGTGTCTGTCTCTCCTGCTTGGTCTTTCCTCTTCTCCAGAGAAGCTGTGTGGCTCATAGACCTTTTCTCTCCATCTTTCTCTTTCTGACTAGCCCTCCTTGTCAGAGTTTGGTGATTTCTCTCCTCCCTTCCCTTCTTGTTTCTGTTCATCTTTTCTCTCTATCCCTCACCCCATTTGCCCTCTCTCCTTTGCAATATTTCTCACTTGCCCACTTGTCTGTTTTCCTCTCCTGGCAGGGCCCATTCCGCTCACTCAGCTGCTGTGTTTCCATCTTTATCTGGCTCTGCTTAAGTCTCTGGGCCTGATTCCCTGCCCTCCTCTCTCTGTGCGCTCTCCCTCTTGTCTCTGTCCCCTCTGGTGTCTCACTTCTAGGTGATGTCTGTGTGTCCTTCTCTCTCATTGAGCCCCACTTACTTCCCTTTGGTTTGCCTGTCTTTCTGTCTGTGCCTTCCTGTGCCTCTGTGTCCATCTGCTGCCCCAGCCCAGTCCCTGGACTGTCTCTTTCAGCTCCCACCTGTGTCTGCCACCTGCTGGTCCCTGCCCTTCTGGCCCCTGTCTCTTTCTTGGTCTTTATGTTTCTAGTCTCTTCCCTGATTTGTCCCAGAAGCCCCTGGAGCTCAGGATGACCCCTCACTCACGCCGCTCTCCTAGCCCCGCCCTCCACACCCCTGTCCCTGTGAGTTCTCCTTCTGGGTTCGCCCTGCTTCCTTCCATCCTGCACCCTTGACAGGGCTTCACTTGTGATGCAGATTACAGTCCAGAGGCCCCAGGCGGTCCAGCAGGCCCTCCTACCCCCAGCCTGTCTTTCCCAGAGGTCCTGAGAGAGAGGGACCTGTTCAAGGTCACCTGGGAGGTGGCCGCAGAGCAGGGACCTGGGGGGTCTCCGGCGGCCCTGGCCTAGGTTTTTCTGGCTACAAGGGATGATGTGAAGTGTTGCCGTGTGCTTCTGCCTCCTCCATTGGTGGGTCTCATTCTGCCATCTCTGCAGCCTAAGCCCTCCTCCCATGGGAATGAGTGGCGTGTGGGGAGCCCCCCAGGCTCACATCACCCCACTCCAGGCCTCTCAGGAACCCTCTCCCATGGAAACCCAAGTGTCCCTTCCCATGGGGCCCTGCCCTTGACCAGGGGGAGCCATGCAGTTGGCCAGACTCATCCCTGCCCAGTGGTCCCCCTGCAGAAGGCAAGGGCACTGGGAGCAGTTGTGGGAAGCAAAGACTCACTGCCTTCCGCTAGTCTTCAGCTCCCTAGAGCAGGGTGGGGGGGGCCATAGTTTGGCATGCGATTCAGCAGATAGGGCCCCCTGCTTTATTCACTCCTTCCATCCAGCTTTCTGGTGGCATCTTGAGTAGATTTGTGTCTTCTCTCCATTCTGTCTTCATGTTCTATTCTGTGTCCCTCCTGTTGTGTCTTTTTTTTTTTTTTTTTGTCACACTGCTTGGCATGTGGAATCTTAGTTCCCCTACCAGGGATTGAACCTGCACCCCTTACACTGGGAGCGTGGAGTCCTAACCACTGGACCACCAGGGAAGTCCCCTTCTGTGTCTTGATTTCCCTCTCTTCTACCTGCCCACTCTCCTCCTCTCCCTGCTCTCCCCTTTCTCTCTCTGTCTCCATGTCTCCCTGTCTTCTGTCTCCTTCTTTCTCTTTCCTAGTCCTGTCCTCTTCTCCCTACAACTCTTCTTCTCTGTTTCTCTCCATTGTTTCTCCCAATTCTCTTGTCTTCGTATCATCTTTCTGTTCCCTTATATTTTGGCCTATTTTCCCTTTCTCCTTTCCTGAGTCTTTTCATATCTCTGCCACCCCCAGCCTCTCTTCTCTCTGTCTGTTTTTGTCTTTCTCTCTCATTACCCCCTTTTTTTTTCCTTTTTTCTTTTTTAGCCCCTTAGGTGCCTTGGATCTTCCCATCTGTCTCCATCTGTGTGTCTCCATGTGTCTTTCTCTTCCCAAGTTTCTTAACTCCCGGATACTTTCCCCTCCAGACCCCGGATGTCCAGACTTCTCTCCCCGTGGGATTGTGGGAACCAGGGACGTCAGGAAGGTGGCAAGTGAGGCCTGGGATGGGGTTGCCTAGCAACCACTGCATCCTCTCCAGCCGGTTTCTGTTGCCTAGTAACAGCTGCCTGCCCAGAGACAGGGGCGGAACTGGGTGGGGGGTGGCACTTCCTGGTTTCCTATGGGGTGGAGATAGTCCCTGGAATCTGCTCTTACCTGAGATCCTTTTCATATCTCCCTCCCATTTGGGTAGCTGTGAACATCCTCCATCAGTGCTTCTCCCCCTCGGTGCTGGGGTGCTGTGAGCTTTGCCCCCCCTCCCCACTGCTAGTCTCCTCTGAGTCTTGGTGCCCCCAGCGATGCCTTCAGTACTGTCAGCTCTAATGAGGGCAGGGCCCTTCAGAGCTCAGCAACTGTGTCCCAGGCTTTGTGGTCACCACCCCATCCGGCAGTCCACAGAGGGGCTCAGAAGCCCTCATTTCGGCAATTTCCCTGTGGGCGGGGGGGTCTCCCTGCAGGTGGCGAGTGGGGGCCGCGGCAGCTGCGTCCCCATGAGGAGGGGAGGAAGATGCCGGCTGAGCTGCTGCTGCTGCTGATTGTTGCCTTCGCCAGCCCCAGCTGCCAGGTGCTCTCATCACTGCGCATGGGTGAGGCCCTAGAGCCCCCTCCGCCCCGCCTCCCCACAGACCCCCCCATTGGGCCCTGGGGCTCTTCTCTGATCATGCCGGCCCCTCAGGAACCAGGGATCTGGGCCGCAGTCTGGCAGCCCCTGCCCAGCTCCTTCCTCCCCCTGAGCCTAGGAGTCGGGGTCCCAGGTCTCTCCAACCTCAGATTCAGGAGTCTGGACCCCTTCACCCCACCTGCAGCCCTGCCTCAGAGCCAAGGGGTCCGGGAACCCAGCCCCTCCTCCCTCAGGACCGGGAGCACAGTCCCCAACTCCTGTGTTCCCTCAGCTGCCATCCTGGACGACCAGACCGTGTGTGGCCGCGGCGAACGTCTGGCCCTGGCCCTGGCCCGGGAGCAGATCAACGGGATCATCGAGGTCCCAGCCAAGGCCCGCGTGGAAGTGGACATCTTTGAGCTGCAGCGGGACAGCCAGTACGAGACCACGGACACCAGTGAGCAGGGCCCCGGGGGGCGGGGGAGAGGCAGGCTGGGCTGCTGCCTCCATCCCTCCCTCAGCCTGCCTTGTTCTCGTCTGGCCTCCTCTGCCCCTTCCTTCATGGCTGCACTGCCTCCTCCTCCCCAGAGATGGCGCTGCTGAGTGTGTGGGGCAGCAGGGAGAGCTGGGTGCTGCCCTGGAGGACCCGAGGGCCTCATTTGAAAGACAAGCTTCATGACTGATTGGGGATGCTTAGCCCCCAGAGCTAAGTAACGAGGGGCCCAGCCAGTAGGGCTGGGGGCCTCAGGGGCAGGGACAGCGCAGGTGTTCTGGAGAAGGCTAACCTGAAACTGAGCTCTGAAACATGAGCAGGATCTAGAACGAGAGGCATTGCTCAAGATCCAGCCTGTGAAACACAAGCAGCCCTCTAGTAGGGGGTGCATGAGTCTACTGAATACTCACAGACTGAGCGAATGTCCCTTGAACAGACGTGCTGGGAACACAGACTTATGGGAGATGTGGCCTTCAAACGAGTTTTAGACAGATTTCTTCCCTGCAGACCTTGTCAGAGCCTTTATTTTGTTCATGTTTGTTTCAGATCTTTGAGAGGCCCAAGGGGGTCCAGTGATGCCTAGACTCTTTTGGCTGGAGTAGCACAGAACGGAAATTGAGAGACTGGGTTGGAGGGTGTGGAGGCAGATGGTGTTCCAGGCACGTGCCGGTAGTCTGGAGCTGGGGCAGAGGGGAGGACTGAGTGTTTGGAGCCAAGGAACATGATGTAGGGTTGTACTCAGCCTGACCACCTGGGCTCAGGACTTGTTTGCAGGGATCGTGAGAGACTAGAGTGTAGCTGGGTGATGGGAGGTGAGGCTGGGCAGGTTGACAGGTCAGCTTGAGCAGGCTGAAAGATGCCATCTTCACGTGCAGGCAGTGGGGAGTCATTGATGGGTTTGGAGCAGGGAGCTGGTGAAAGTGGAAATTAGAGGCTAGATTTGGATGGCTCATGAGGAGGCTGGTGAGTGCCTGAGTTGACACCCCTAGGTAGGACAGGGGAGGAGGGGTTGAAGAGAGAGGGAAAGATGTGAGAAAATTTGAGTACAGAAATGAGACAGGACTTGGTGACTCGACCATTAGGAGAAAGATCAAAGCTGAGGATCATTTCCAGGGATGTGGTGTGTGTAAATGGTGACCCCGCTCCCCTCACCAACACAAGGCACGTAGGTAGGAAGTTTGGAGGAAAATGAAATGTTTAGTTACGATGCTCTCTGTTAGGTGGCAGAAACCCAACTCAGGCTGACTTAAGAAAAACAACTTATCAGGTCATGTCGCTAAAGGCCCTGATGCTGGGAAAGATTGAGGGCAAAAGGAGAAGGGGGCGGCAGAGGATGAGACGGTTAGATGGCATCACCGACTCAATGGACATGAATCTGAGCAAACCTCGGGGAGATAGTAGAGGACAAGGGAGCCTGCCATGGTGCAGTCCACGGGATTGCAAAGAGTCAGACACGACTTGGTGACTGAACAACAGCAAAATGACCTAAAGATTAATTTGGGGCTTGCTTGGATCCAGGTCCTCGAATGATATCCCTGGATTGTTTCTGGCATGCAGATACTCAAGTGATGTTCCAGGAAGCTCTGCGTCTTCCTCTCTGGGTCCTACTTTCCTCTCAGTTGGTTTTGTTTTCAGGAATGCCCTCCCCAGCTGGTGTCAGGATGGCCACAACTGGTCAAAACTTTACATCTCTCCAGTTTAGCAAAGCCAGGGATAATTTTAGCAGGGGACCTGGGGAAGGCTCTCAATGGCCTAGTTTGAGCCCGTCCCCATCTCAGAACCGATCCCTGTGGCCAGGACAATGCGGTTCTTTGATCCTGGGTCAGGAATCAATCAGTTCTGGGAACCATGTGCTTCCTTGAGAGAAAGTTCATGTTCTGCCATGGGGATGGGCACGGTGCAGGTGAAAACAAGACTCGGCCTGCCTCCCAGCCTAGAGACGCACACGTGTATAAGGAGAAAGAAAAGGGAAGAAAGAGAGCCAGTAAATGCAACAGAGGAAAAGTGTTTGGGGTGTAGAGCATAGAGGGAGCCTCGGCTGTCAGTTCGGGGTAGAAGGGGTGTTGGATGACCCCCCCACCATGCACTACAGCCCCCAGCGTCCTCTTTCCATGGGATTCTCCAGGCAAGAATACTAGAGCAGGGTACCATTTCCTCCTCCAGGGGATCTTCCTGATCCAGGGATGGGACGTGCGTCTCCTGTGTCTCCTGCACTGGCAGGTGGATTGATTCTTTTAACCACTGAGCTGCCTGGGAAGCCCAGTATCCTAGGTTTTGTGTGGTTAAAAAGGTTGACAAAGACAAAGGCTGAGAAACCAGACCCTGGATTTGCAGCCAGAAGGAGGTCCTTGGTGTCCTCTTGCCCTCTTTGTTTCTCTCTTGCTCTGACCTGGCCGTCCGTTGGCCTGTCTCCCTGTCTCCCTGTGTCTCGTGGCCCCTCTGTTTTTTTTCCCCTGCGATGGGCCTGGTCAGGGATCGGGCCTCCGGGTCCGGCACGGGGAGAAGGATCAGGCAGCCCTATGCGGAGTGTCGGGTTCTCTCCCAGGCCAGGGAAGGGTCCCCAAGGGTGGGGTCAGCAAAGAGGAAGCAAGTGCCTGAATCTGCGGTCTCTTCCTGCCCCTCGCAGTGTGTCAGATCCTGCCCAAGGGGGTTGTGTCTGTCCTGGGACCCTCCTCCAGCCCCGCGTCTGCCTCCACCGTGAGCCATATCTGTGGAGAGAAGGAGGTGAGAGGGGAGCCTGGGGTGGGGGGCAGGTCCCTGGAGGCTGAGGGCTGGGGAGGGGGAGCAGGATGGAAGCACAAGTTCTTCTCTGTTTAGATCCCCCACATCAAGGTGGGTCCTGAGGAGACACCCCGCCTTCAGTACCTCCGCTTCGCGTCCGTCAGCTTGTACCCCAGTAACGAGGACGTCAGTCTGGCCGTCTCCCGGATCCTCAAGTCCTTCAACTACCCCTCGGCCAGCCTCATCTGCGCCAAGGCCGAGTGTGAGGGAGGAGAACGGTTTTTTATTTCATTTTTACTTCTTTGATTTTGTTGGCCGTGCCTTGCGGCTTGAGGGATCTTAGTTCCCCGACCAGGGGTCAAACCTGGGCCCTTGGCGGTGAGAATGCGGAGCCCTAACCACTGGACTGCCAGGGAATTCCCACGAGGGAGGAGAGCAGGAGGCTTTGTTTTCTGTTTCCCCAAACTGCTCTTCCCAAGAGATCTAATCTCTCACAGTCATTTTTGCCCCCTAGTTGTAAGGTCTGGGGGAGTCAGACACAGTCTCTCCTTGTCCCTGCATCCCTTTCCCTTTAGGAACCCGATTTCTGGTTCCATAGGCCACCCCCCTTCTCACTTCCCCACCCCAAAGGGACCATTTAATGCACAGATAATCACTAAGCATGACTCCGAGCAGGCCCCTGCTAGGTCTCGGCGTTTCCTCAGTGAGTAGTGCTAGGCTCGATCCCCGATTTCCTGGAGCTCCAGGGCCACTGGGCCTCACAGCGGGCGAGCAGTTGTGATTCAGAGTGATGCGAGCTCTCAGGAGTTAAGCGGGGGGGTGATCCTACCCTGGTCTGAGAGCCTCAGTGTCCACCTCCCAGAGGAAGGGACCTCTATGCTGGACCTGAAGGGTGGGGATGAGTTGAGGTGGGAGAGGAGGGAAGGCGTGGGTCCTGAGTAGAAAGCAAGGCAGAGGCAAGGCCCAGGGAGGCTCAAAGATGCCCCCCATGCAGAAGTGATGAAGCAGGACCCGGAGATGGGGCTCCATCGCTCCGGGCCTTGTGTTTTATCCTGAAGACGATGTGCTAAGTCGCTCAGTCATGTCCAACTCTTTTGTGACCCCATGGACTGTAGCACGCCGGGCTTCTCTGTCCATGGGATTTCCAAGGCAAAAATACTAGAGTGGGTTGCCATTTCCTCCTCCAAGGGATCTTCCCCACCCAGGGATGGAAGACAGATGTATCTCCTGTGTCTCCTGCATTGCAGGTGGACTCTTTACCCATTGAGACATCAGGGAAGCCCAGTGATGGAGGGTGGGGCAAGGACCGCACCAGGCGGGTGTGTTGCAGGAAGAGCTCTCTGGGCCCTTTGGCTGCGGTGTAGACAGCAGACTCGGAGAGCGACAGGAGATGTGGCAGGGAGAGCCCCCAGAGGTGGCGAGGGATGATCTTGGTTAGGGCTCAGGTGATGGCAGGGGCTGGAGGGGCCAGAATGGATCAGAGGAGCATCGTGAGGGAAGGGCAGAGGGGTCATGGACGGTGACCAGGTCCTGCCCGAGTTGGAAGGGACGGTCAGTTCTGGGGCATGCAGTGGGTTTGAGGTGTCCTTGAGACAGTCAAGTGGGGACATCTAGGGGGCTGGTGGGGCTGGTGGGCCTGTGGTTGTGCAGCTGGAGAGAGAGAGGACCGCGCTCAGTCACCTCCAGGAAGAAGTCCTCTTTCATAAGGTATTTCCTGCACACTTGCCATGGTCCAGACGTTCTTCTTGGTCTTAGGGATGAGGCTGTGCGTGAGCCAGGCCAGGGGTCCTTGCCCTTGTCAGAGCTAATAAGAGGAGCCAGGCGGTGAACATAGAGAAGACGTGGTCCAGTCAGCAGTGTTGAGTCCTGTGGACAGGAATTTCCCTGGCAGTCCAGTGGTTAAGACTCAAGTTTCCAATGCAGGGGCTGTGGGTTCGATCCCTGGTTGGGGAACAGCCAAAAAAAAATATGTATATATGTGTGTGTGTATATATAAAGTCTTATGATAAATAGAGGAAGATGACAGGAACTGGGAGAGCTGGGGCAGGGGGTGGTATTTCAAATGGGCTGGTGGGCTTGGGCCTTGTTGAGGAGGTGACATTTGAGTAGAGATCTGAAGGTGGTGAGGGACGGAGCCGAGTGGGGATCTGGAGAAGAGCGTTCCAGGCGGAGGGGACAGCAGGCGCGGAGGCCACCAGGCATGTGTGTGTGTGTGTGTGTGCGCGCGCGCGCGCGTGTGTGTGAACGAGGAGGCCAGCATGGCTGAGAGTGAGTGAGAGGAGATGAGGTCAGGGAGATGAGGCGCATGGGCAGATGGAGTGGGGCCTTGGGGGCGTTGAGGACTTTGGCCTTCACTCTAAACAAATGAGAAGGCGTCGGAGGGTTTGGAACAGACGGGGACACACCTGCTTACAGCAGTTCTGGCTGCTGCCCCGGGAACAGGCTCTCCCGGGGGTGTGGGGCAGTGCGGCCGTCGTAACAGGCAGGAGATGGCAGCGGCCTGGGCCAGGGCGGTGATGGTGGCTCGGTGCCACAGGGTATGCTTTGAAACTCGAGCCTGGGTGGATTGGGCGCTGATGTGAGACGGAGAGGAAGCCAGGCTGCCATCAAAGGTTTTGGCCTGAGTGCCTGGCCGGCTGGAGTTTGTGCACTGACCCCGAGAGACTGGTGGTTTGGCGAGAAGAGCAGATTGCGGCTCTGCACGTGTGAAGTGTGCGTGCCTGTGACGCAGCCCCTTGGGGGCAGAAAGGTGGCAGGAGACAGGCATGCGGAGGTCAGGGGAGGTCCTGGCCCAGCGCCCCAAGAGAGCCAGCTGTGCTCTGGACAGCTGCCCCGCGTCCTCTCCCCAGCTACCCCATGCCAGGGAGCAGGGAGTGGCCACTCCCATCCAGGCGCACGGAGAGGCTCTAACACAGGGCCCCTTCCGTCCCTCAGGCCTGCTGCGATTGGAGGAGCTGGTGCGCGGCTTCCTCATCTCCAAAGAGACGCTCTCTGTGAGGATGCTGGATGATAGCCGGGACCCCACGCCACTGCTCAAGGAGATCCGTGACGACAAAGTGTCTACCATCATCATCGACGCCAACGCATCCATCTCCCACCTCATTCTCCGTAAGGTGGGTCTCTCCCTGCCCTGTCTCTGATTCCCTGCAGGGTCAGGAGCAGAAACATGGGGTGACAGAGCAAGTTCGATGAGGCCCACGGGCCTCAGTGGTTGCGTGGCAGTCCGGAGTCCCGCTTCCCACGTGCAAACACTAACCAGGAAGTTCTGTCTCTTCCCGCTTGCACCCCTGGTTGAATCCTGGACAGTTACCTCCCCTTTTTGGGAATACTTCCTACCTCATTGGACTGCCATGAGGGTAAATAAGGGAATGGTGGGGAGGCACCCGGATGGCCCCTGGCCCAGAGTGGATGTTAGCGTACTGGGAGTGCACTGCGGTCTTTACTGAGTGCTTGTCCTACTCTGTGTTGGGGCATTTGCGTGTCTTCTTTAATTTGACTCTCGGGAATTCCCTGGTGGTCCAGTGGTTAAGGTTCCACACTTCCACTGTAGGGAACATGGGTTCCATCCCTAGTCGGAGAACTAGTATTGCACAAGATGCACGGCTCAGCCAAAAAAAAATATTGTATATGCTTCCTAGGTGGCACTAGTGGTAAAGAAGCCCCCCGCCCCGGCAGTGCAGGAGATGTAAGAAACGCAGGTTCAATCCCTGGGTCAGGAAGATCCCCTGGAGGAGGGCATGGCAACCCAGTCCAGCATTCTTGCTTGGAGAATCCCATGAACAGAGGAGCCTGATGGGCTACAGTCCATGGGGTCACAAGGAGATGAACATGACTGAAGGGACTCAGCATAGAGCACAGTATATATATGTGTATTTGGCTCTCATCCCACTCTGCAGGGCAAGTATGATACCACTTTGTGAATAAAGAAGCAGGGACTTGCGGGGAGAGATGGACTGGCTCGAGGCCACCCAGGATAGGCCAGTCCCGGGACCTTCTCCTCCCACCCCAGGGCCCTCCAAGTGCCACCCACCAGTGACCCACATTCATTAATCATTCATTGTTCCCAGCTCTTAATTTTCCTTATAATCTAATCTGTATTATTTATTTTTCTCCAGCTTTTAAAAAATTAAAACCATATGTCATTGCTGAGTGTAGCTTCTAGGAAGAAGTGTGACAGAATCCACGGGGCTCTTGAGGCAGGCGTCTGAGAGAAAAGACTCTGGGTTCTCAAGGCAGGCAGGGCAGCCCTGGGCCAGGGTCCCAGCCGCTCCTGTGTGAGCGGGTGACCAGTGATCACCTTCCTTTCTGGCCCGCACTTTCCCATCCCGGAAGGGGCTGTAACACGTGCTCACAGCTTCTGCCACGCAGGCTATGCAGGCTGGTGCCATTTCCTGTTCTAATGATCCGAGTGGCACAGAACTGGGAGCTGCAGACCTAAGATGTCTTCTAGCTTTGTTCTTAAGGACTGTGAGAATGTGAATCTTGAGAGTTTTTTTTTTTTTCTAAATTTTTTTCTTTTTTGGTCATGCTGCGGGCAGGTGGGCTATTAGTTCCCACCCCACACCCGCCCCCCCTCCAGGGATCGAACCTGTGCCCCTTGCAGTAGAAGCTCAGAGTCCTGACCACTGAACCTCCAGGGAATTCCCCCAAATCTTGAGATTTAAATGCACGTCCTTTCATGGAAAAGTGCTTTTAAAAATGGCAAGGCGTAGTTTTTCTGACCTGTGACCCGGCTGAGCCCTACACATTGGCAGCCCCAAACTTGGCTTTGGGGCAACCTGGGGGTTAAAGTTAAGGTTACTGCCACCCTTTTTCTGAGGTGTTCCTTTGGCTGTCTCCAGAAAGTAGTCTTCTAAGTGACCTAAAGAGAAAGGTGGGCACTTGAGGGCGTCATTCTCCCTCCGACAAAATCTTCATCCCACCTGGGGCGCCAGCCACCCTGTGGGATGGGAGGAACCGAGGTCTCCCTGTCTCCATGCATCTCCTTTTTCCCTGTCTCTCTCTGTCCCTGGGTGTCTCTCACTGTTTCCCACGGGGTGTCTCTCGGCTTCTCCCCATTTCTGCCTCCTCTGTTCTCCAGGCCTCAGAGCTGGGAATGACTTCAGCGTTTTATAAGTACATCCTCACCACCATGGTGCGTACCCCCTGCAGCCCCCACCCGCCTCTGCCCCAGGTGGGCCTGCCCCAGCCTCATGCCCTCTTCTCGGCCCCAGGACTTCCCCATCCTGCACTTGGACGGGGTCGTGGAGGACTCCTCCAATATCCTGGGCTTCTCCATGTTCAACACCTCGCACCCCTTCTATCCCGAGTTCGTGCGCAGCCTCAACATGTCCTGGAGGGAGAACTGTGAAGCCAGCACTTACCCCGGCCCTGCGGTGAGCTCGCGCCCTCCTCCTAGCACACAGACACTTTGGGGCCCCTTCAGGCTTCGGCCGATTGTGCTCAGGACCCCCTGGTACACCTCTTGCTTTCTGAGTCCAGGAGGCCTCGTGGTGCAGCCCTGGGGTTAAGTCTGACCCATTTCTTCCTCTCCACCTGCTCCAGCCACACCTCCAGGTGCCCTAGCACATGCACACCCCAGGGCCTTTGCACTTGCTCTTCCTGCTGCTCTGCATGTACATCCTCAGGGAGCTAGTGATTCGCTCATCACCAAGTTACTGCTCAAATGCCCCCCTATTTTAAAAATGGCCAACTACCCACTATTTGCAATGCGAGAGACCCAGGTTCCATCCCTGGGTCGGGAAGATCCCCTGGAGAAGGAAATGGCAACCCACTCCAGTATTCTTGCCTGGAGAATTCCATGGACAGAGGAGCCTGGTGGGCTACAGTCCGTGGGGTCACAGAGAGTTGAACACGGACACGGCTGAGAGACTAACAAACATCCAGGGTTTAACCCCCTCCCCTGCTGGGTTTTTCTCCACAGCACCTGTCTTTGCTTATCTAATCACCCCGTGGCTTGCTCTGTATTGTGCTTAGATATATTTATAGAGATTTAGGTTGTAAGTTCCATGAGGGCAGGGGTTTTCTGTCTGTTTTGTTCTTTATTGTATCCCCACACCTAAAACCACCTGGCTCAGGATAGATGTCCAAAAACATGTGTTGAATAAATGCAGACATACAAAAAATGCATACTTAATGTGTATTTGTTCACAGACATCTAGTCAGACACCAGGGTACCAAGAAGACACACCTTCGTGCACAGAAACTTACACAGACACCAAGCCACGCGTCCAGACGTGTGCGTGCAGGGCCCTCACGCACGTACAAGGACAGATGCGCATCTGTCCGCACCCTGCACCTACCGACACCACACGGCTACTCAGACTGTCACACCCAGCCCGCTGAGACACGTTCTCCCACGTTCTCCAAGACACACGTCCCGAATTCACAGACACAGCTCAGCAGCCTGTGCGTGTCGAGCCCTTGCTGAGTGCCAGGCGCTGTTCTGAGCTCTTTGCATGCGTTCTCTCCCTGGAATCCCACATAAGCACTCAGAGGCAGAGTTAACTGTTACCTTTACTTTTATCAGGGAGGAAGCGGAGATTTGGGGAGGGGTGTGGACTCAGCTCTCTGCAGGAAATATTAATAGCAGAGCCAGGCCTCTAGCGGAGTCATCTGCCACCCGGCCCCGGGCTCATAACCCTTATGCCCTCCTGTTTCCTGCACATGACGCCCCTCCCCCCATGTATAGACAAATATGCACGTTTGTCCAGCCCCGCCCACATAAGTGTGTCCCTGGACACAGGGTCTGTGGCTCTCTCCCTTCCCCTCCTCCGTGACCCCATGTCAACCACACGGACGCATGGATTTCTGTGCCCATGAACCTCCCCACTATGGGGGTGACAGCTGGCCGTCCAGGCAAACCCTCTTGGATGTGCCCTTCCCAAGACACATGCCCCACAGGAAAAGCCGCCCTGACAAAGGCTCGGGCAGCCTGCTTGCCCTTCCCCCTGCCATCTCCGACCCCCGAGAAACCCCTCCTCGCTCCTGACCTCATGATTTTACATTGCTGGAGAGAGAAATGTCTGAAGGCTTGGGGTAAACACCACGGAGCTTCGGGCCTCCCTTGGCTGAACTCCGTCTTTCCCATTCGTTCCCCATCTCTGCCCCCCACCCCACCGTCCACCCCCCAGCTGTCGGCTGCCCTGATGTTTGACGCCGTGCACGTGGTGGTGAGCGCCGTCCGGGAGCTGAACCGCAGCCAGGAGATCGGCGTGAAGCCGCTGGCCTGTACGTCGGCCAACATTTGGCCCCACGGGACCAGCCTCATGAACTACCTGCGCATGGTGAGCGCGGAGCGGGGCGGGCCGAGGGGGTGCGGCAGCCTGCCTGGGCGCGCGGGGCCACTCACTGTGTCTCCCCCGCGCCCGCGCCCCCTGCACCTCCGACCCCCTCCCCCGCCTCCTTGCTCTCTCTGGGCCTGGCCTTCCTCGGTCTGTGCTGTTCTCGCCCGCTCCTCTCCTTTTGCCGGCACGTGGTCGTGCCTGTTCACCTGTGGTCCCTCCTGGCCCTTCTCCCTCTCTCTGTGTCTCCTCCCTCCGGGCCCGCCCTCCCTCTGCCCTCCTCCCGCCCTGCTAGGTAGAGTATGACGGGCTGACCGGGCGGGTGGAGTTCAACAGCAAAGGGCAGAGGACCAACTACACGCTGCGCATCTTGGAGAAGTCTCGGCAGGGCCACCGGGAGGTGAGCTTCCCCAGGGCGATGCCGGGGGCCTTGGTGGGGTGGGGGGCGAGGGCAGGGCAGGGCCCGAGGGCTGAGGTGTCCTCGGGGGTGGGGGGCGGACCTGCCTGTGCTGACAGCGCCCTCTCTGCCTCAGATCGGGGTGTGGTACTCTAACCGGACGCTGGCCATGAACGCCACCACCCTGGACATCAACCTGTCGCAGACGCTGGCCAACAAGACTCTGGTGGTTACGACCATCCTGGTGAGTGGCCCTCGTGGGGGTGGGCCGTGGATGCAGCGGCCTTTGCTGAGTGGTGCCCTGGCCCGGTCCTAGTGAGGAGGCGGGAGGCATTGCCAGGGCTGGCCCAAAACCCAGAACAGGGGAGATGTCACCCGGGCACCTGACGACCCCTGACTGTGGACAAGATGTCACCCACCTAATTGCTGCTGGAGCCTCAGCAGGCACAGACTCTGACCTCAGAGCCAGGTCCAGCCTTGGGAGCTGCCAGCCTGCCGATGCCTGGCAGAGACGGGAACTGCTGTCAGCGTGAGCATTCCACTGGCACCGCAGGCAGGGCCTTGCATGGCGCCCGGCCCAGGGTGGGCCCCCGTGAATCACCATCGCGGGAGAGGTCATTCTGTCACATTTGCCCTCGGAGCATATTGACACACGCCACCTTATTTAACATCCATCTTGAAGAGGCTCAGAGAGGTTAAGCGACTTGGCCAGGACACACAGCAAGTACAAGGCATGGCCAAAAGGGATGCCACGTCTCTGAATCTCCGCAGCCTGGGTCTTAAGCACTGTGCTCTGAAGGGCCAGTCCTCTCCATCCTGAGCCCTGGCACGATCATGGTCCTGTAGCCCCTGGGGTGCCTGTCCTATGTCTTACCAGGTCAGAGACCAAGCAGCCTTTGTGTGTCAGTGAGGATTTATGAACCTGCTCTCACATCAGGCACCGTGCTAGGCCCTGGCAGGTGTCACTCTTTAAACCTCTCAGCTGCTCCTATCTCTCTCCTTTTGATGGTCAGGAAGCAGTTTACAAGGTGGGTCCTGGCTGGAGCTGAGGGACATACTTGGAACCCCTATCCTGTCCCCTGCACCCTCTGCCTCCTGCCAGGAGGTCAGGGAGGGGAGATGCTCAGGACCTGGGGAGCAGGAGGGTGCCCCAAGCCGCTGGGCTTCAGAGCAGCTGGGTCCCTGCCCGGGTAGCGTCCATTGTCTCGGGGGAGCCCCCCGGTCACTGTGAGCCGATAGCTGTGGACGCTGAGCTTGGGAGGATTACATGGGTTCCGCAGGACGGCAGAGGCCCCTAAAGCAGCGCGTCGCACGCTGAGCCATTCCCTCGGTCCCTGGGGAACTCCTGACCTAGTGTGGGCCTCGTGTTCCTCTGGAGAAGGGCCAGTGAGCCTGCTGGGGAGGGACAGATGGCCTGCAGACGGGAAACCAGACACTTCCTAACAGCCTCACCGAGGGGCCCTGAGGGCCAGGCCAGTTCTGGGTAGGGAGCAGGGGCGGACGTCAGGGCGGGGATGTCAGGAGAGCACAGCCATGACCCGAGGGGCTTCCGGCCTCTTCCCGCACTTGTCTCCCCTTTTCCCCAGGGCCCCTGGGCCCATGTTGCCCTCTTCCTAACCTTCATTTTTCTTGTGATAGAGTCATTTATTCTCTCATTCATTCTACAAATATTTACTGAAGCTGCACCAGATGTGATATAAATCCCGGAGGCGCTGGGATGAGTCACAGGTGGTCTCGTGGTCTCTCTGTCCTCGAGTGGCCCCGGGAAGGGGATCCCAGTCTGATGAAGGAGGTGGACCTGGACGCAATCATTCCCAGCCAGGATGATAAGCGGGCCCCACAGAAAGGAGGGGCTGCCTGAACTTTCAAAAGCCTGAGGAAGGAAGGCTTCACAGAGGAGGTGGCATTAGATGGGGCTTTAGAAGCTGTGTAGGAGTTGGGTGCACAGAGGAGGGGGCCTGGCCTCCCAGGCAGCGGGAACTCCCAGGAGGAGGGGCCTCAGGAAGTGTTGGCCAGGTTGGATGTGGAGGCAGCAGCCTCAGTGTGCCCCTTCGTTCACCAACTTTCTCAGACTCATGTTTCTGGGCAGGGCCTGTGTCAGGCACTTGGCGACACAGACATGAGTCAACCTGGGCACCGGCAGGAGGGGCACGAAGTTGTCAGGACCTGTCTTATTTTCCAATCTGGTCCCCAGGGCTTGGGATGGTGCCTGGCTCCCAGCGAACACGGAGTGGTGAGCACTGTGACAGGTGGGGACTAGCCTCTGAAGAGCTTAGTCATGCTCATTCTGTACCTTGGAGGGGTTGCTCTGCTGGCTCAGTGGTCAAGAATCCGCCTGTAATGGACAAGACGCAGGTTTGATCCCTGGGTTGGGAAGATCCCCTTGAGGAGGGCAAAGCAACTCACTCCAGGTTTCTTGCCTGGAGAATCCCATGGACAGAGGAGCCTGGTGGGCTACAGTTCATGGGGTCGCAAAGAGTCCGATGTAACTGAAGTGTCTGGCATGTATCTTGGAGACTGTTAAGCCGGAAGGGACCGGGCCAGATCTAGGTGTTTGCAAAAGCTGGGCCCTGAGGGAGAGATGCAGGAGAGAGATGCTCCAGGTCAGATGGGAGGATGAGGCTCGAGCTGGGCTGGGGCTGTGGGGAGGGAGGGACCTGATGTGGGGTGCTGATGGGCTGGGCTGAGGGAAGGAGCAGGAGGAGGTCCTCGATGGGGTGGAGGCTGGGGTTACCCCTGGTGTGGGGCCCACGCGTCTGGAGCTGAGAGATCAGGCTGGTGCCAAGACTGAAAGAGGTCCCACAGGGAAGCTGGGGGTGTGGGACAGGCCCCAGGGATGATGCCGTGCTGGGCCCTCCCAGAGCGTTTTCTCCTTTCCTGGCGTTCCTCTTCATTAAGGCATGACATCTTATCTTGCTTTTTGGTTCTTCTGGGGTCAGACAGACCTCACTTGCATTCCTGACTTCACCTGGACCTCAGTGTTCAACTCTCTAGGTTCCATACCTTCATCTGTAAATGAGTCTAATAGTCCCACCTTGAAAGGCTGTGGGAGGATTGCGTGAGATCAGAGGACTCCCCTGGCAGTGTCCTTCTGGCAAAGTGTGCTGAGCATGTGGGAATCCATTTTTTCTCCTGACCTGGTATCCTCAATAAGAATAGCAACTGAGACTTCCCTGGTGGTTCAGTGGTTACGACTCCAAACTTCCATGGCAGGGGGCATGGGTTCAATCCCTAGTCAGGGAACTAAGATCCTAGCTCAGACAAGCCACATGGCATGGCTCCCTCCCAACAAAAGAGTATAGCAATCATCATGGCCAGAGTCTTTGAGCTGTGTGCTGAGCCCTTTGCTGGTGTTACTCAGTGTTCATGGCAGTCCTGAGGCTGGTACCATGGTGACTCCCAATTTTCAGACAAAAATAAGGCACAGGAGGGTTAGGGGACATGAGTGGCCCAACTGGAAGATGTGTTTCTACCTTGAACCACAACACGTCGATTTCTGCTTCTTTCCCAGCCTTCACTTCTGTTCTAGACCTGGCCCAGCTGTCTGTACACTTGGTGACTAGGGTGGGTCTCTTCTTTCTGTTCTCAGCTTCCTCCTGTAAAATGAGGGAATTAAGATATTCATGACAGAGTGAAGGGTGGTGGACTAGATCAAGGTTCTTTAAACTGAGCTCCAGCAAGTTGTGGATATGGAGTTGGGTCCTGGCTTCATGAAAAGGTCGAGGCAAGCAGCTTATGAAGTTTCCAGAACCCATCCTACTTTAACATTTTTGGTTTTCGTTTCAAGGGAATTTTTCCCTAACATGCATACAGAAACTTTCACAAATCATGAGTGTACTGATCACTGAATTTTCGATAACTGAGCACACTTGTGGGAGCAGCCTTCCATATGCCCCTTCAGGTCTATAACGCCTGCCACGGTCTCAACTTTTATCACCACATAGTAGATTTGCCTGCTTTGAACTTCAGATAAATGGCATCATATTCTATATTCTCTCTTGTGCATACGTTTGTGAGATTCACCAACTTTGCTGCAAGTGGTTTAGTCTCGTGGTACAGTCGCAAAGTCACGTCCGACTCATTGCGACCCTATGGACTGTAGCCCGCCAGGCTCCTCTGTCCATGGGATTCTCCAGGCAAGAATACTGGAGTGGGTTGCCATTTCCTTTTCCAGGGGATCTTCCTGGACCAGGGATGGAACAATGTCTCCTGCTTGGCATGCAGATTCTTTACCGCTGAACCACCAGGGAAGCCTTTAGTCGTGTTACATGTTGTGTTACATGAACGAACCTCGACTTATTTACCCACCAAACTGATGGGTGTTGGAGCTGTTTCTAGTTCTTTTGCTGTTGTGACTAGTCTTGCTGTGGATACTCTGTCGCATGCCTCTTGGTGAGCGGATAGGCATTCCTGTCGAGTGTACAGGCAGGAGAAGAGTTGTTGGGGTTTGCAGCCTCTGCAGATACTGACAAAGCATCTTCCTAAGCCATGGTACCCATCTTCATTCCCACCCATGGTGTATGAAGGATTCCAGTCGGTACTCACTTCTGCCAGTTCTGAGTGCAGAAAGGCGCCGACCCTATTGTGGTTTTCGTGTACATTTCCTTAATGGTCAGGGAAGTGGACCACTTTTCATTTATTGCCTATTTGGAATCTCCTTTTGGGACGTTCCTGCTCAAAGCTTTCTGTATATTCAGAAATTTGAGATATCTGATCTTTTTATTGATTTGTAATGTATTTGTGTATTCTGGATATAAGTTCTTTGTCAGAATATGCATTGCAGAGAACTTCTCCCACTTTGTGACTTTCCTTTTCACTTTCAGAGGTTTGTTTTTTCTTTTTTTCAGCTGCACTTGTGTGGCTTTTGGAACCTTAGTTCCCTGGCCAGAGATCAAACCCTTGTCAGTGAAAGCGTGGAGTCCTAACCACTCGACCACCAGGGAATTCCCCTCATTGGTATCTTTTGAGGAAAAGATTTTTAATTTTCCTAAAGTCCACTTTATCCATTTTTTCCCCTTTCTGTTTAATGCTTTTAGAGTTTAAGAATTCTAGGGACTTCCCTGGTGGTCCAGTGATTAAGACCCTGCATTTCCACTGTAGGGGGCATAGGTTTGATCCCTGGTTGGGGAACTAAGATCCAACATGTGGTAAAGCATGGACAAAAAAAAAAAAAGAATTGTCTGCCTACCCCAAGATCATAAAGCTAGTTTCCTATATGTTTCTTTGTAATAATTTTGTCTTTTACATTTAGATCTACAGTCCGCCTAGAATTTATTTTTATGTATCATGTGAGGAGGGGGTGGTCAGAATACTTTTTTTCCATATGGATGTTTTATTGAAAGGCATCATTTATCAAAATGTTCATTCTTTCTCTTTTCTCTACAGTCTTACCCTTATCATAAATCATGCATGTTTGCATGGTAAGTCACTTCAGTTGTGTCCAACTCTGTGTGACCCTATGGACTGTAACCTGCCAGGCTCCTCTGTCCATGAGATTCTCTAGGCAAGAATGCTGGAATGGGTTGCCATGCCTTCCTCTAGGGCATCTTCCCAACCCAGGGATTGAACCCACGACTCTTACGTCTCCTGCATTGGCAGGCAGGTTACCACGAGCGCCACCTAAATCAAGTATACATTTACCTGTGGATGTACAAATTCTTCATTCTACTGTTTGTCTGTCTTTGCTCTACTACCACATTGTCTTAAAACACCACAGCTTTAAGTTGTGTTAAAGCTATGGTAAAGCCTTCAGCTTTCATATTCTACTTTAGGATTGCTTTGGTTCTTTTGATCTTTTGCATTTTCATATACATTTACATATCATCTTTAAGATGTTTTCAATATTTTAAAATTAAAAATGTTAAACTGGGGGTGGGACAGAAGTTAATTAAATAGAATTAAATAGCATTCAATTTAATTCTCCATTAAATTGAATTCAAGGCTTGCAGGGTGGGTAAGGAGTGAAAAAAATCTGTCTCTTTCCCTCTCCAGTCCCCATTTTTTCCCCATCCTCCCAGAAATATCTGAGCATATACAAGCACATCCCCACTCTTGCCTTCACAAAGAATAGCATATTGTACACGTTGTTCTGTAGCTTGTTTTTTTCCTCTTAATATATCTTATAGAACTTGTTATTTCAGTAGTTGCCTGGGATTCTTTGATGACATCAATAATCTTTTTAACCTGTTCCAAATTAGGCTGTTTCAGTCTTTGTTCCCGCTACAAGAAACGCTGCCATGACTCCCCTGGACCTACATTTTTGTGTGCAGGTGCATAGCCACTCATTGGATGAATTCTTAGAATCAGACTTAGCAACATCCCACTGTCTCCAATGCTGGGTTTTCTGCAGAAGATTGTTTTTTGAAGGAGTCTGAAAACCTTGGATTAGAGGCTCCTCCAAGCCCCCAGCTCTGATGGTCCGGGACTGCAGGTTGAATGCTAGATCACTGTTTTCTGATCTTGAGTTCTGTTCCCAGGCCTCAGCCGTTATTTTTGACTCTGTCAGTTCCCACCCTGATCCTGAGGCTTTGAACCCAAATCTACAGCCCCAGATGCTTCAGTCTTGAATTGGGAGATTGACCTGATGGAAGGAACGAGGGCTTTGGGGACTACAGCAGTGGGTTTCAAATCCAACCTCTGCGCCATCTCCCTTTCTCACTGCCCTGCTTCAGTTATGTGACCTTGGGCAAGACACTTGACTTCTCTGAGCTTCAGTTTCCTCCTGTGTATGTCAAGAGGTCTGTACTGGAGCCTTCTAGCTCTAACACTTGCTTGTGTAGAGAATTCCTAATTTCTAATTCTCTGGCTTCGATACCTGGCCTTCCCTTCCCTCACCCCCATCTTTGTATCTGGCTACTCACAGGTCTGCTCTCTGATTCTGTCCACTTGAGTTTAGTCTGGCGCAGAGCTTAAGAGCAGAGCTGTGGACTCAGCCTGACTTGTCCATCTCAACCACTTACTACTTCACTTCTAGGGACCTGTGTCCTCATCTCTCAAATAGAGGTAATAATACCGACCTCCTACGCTGACAGAATAGCTGTCATACAGCAAGCCCACAAGAAATGCTAGCTGCTGCTGCTATTATTAGCATTATCTCATCCCTACTCTCAGCACAAGTTTGGATTTAGAAATGTGGCGAGAGAAAAGTACTGACTTCCCTCCATCCCATCTCCCCTCAGCTCAGGGACTTTGCTGGGGTCCAGGAATCCAGTCTGTAGTACCTTATAGGTACCTTCCAGTACCTATCGGGCTTCTCTGGTGATTCAGATGGTAAAGAGTCTGCCTGCAATGCAGAAGACACAGGTTCGATCCCCACTTAGGGAAGATCCCCTGGAGAAGGGAATGGCTACCCACTCCCGTATTCTTGCCTGGAGAATCCCATGGACAGAGGAGCCTGGTGGGCTATAGTCCTTGGGGTCAAGAAGAGTCAGACATGACTGAGTGACTAACACTATAGTACCTACCACTGTATAGCAAACTGCCCCCAAACCTGGAGGCTTCCAGTAGTAATGATTATTATTTCTCACAATGCTATGGGTCAACTGAACAGTTTTGTTTTTCTAATGTGGGCTACAGACCACGGGGTCACAAAGAGTCGAACACACTGTTTTTCTAATGTGGCCGCAACATGCAGCTTGTGGGATATTAGTTCCCCGACCAGGAATTGGGCCAACACCCTTGGTGGTGAAAACACAGAATCCTAAGCACTTGACCCCCAGGGGAGTCCTTAAAAGTGATGTATTGATTTACTTAACTATTTTTGACTGCATCTTGAGGCTTGTGGCATCTTTGTTCCCCAACCAGGGATAGAACCCAGGCCCTTGGCAGGGAGAGCATGGAGCCCTAACCATGGGACCACCAGGAATTCCCTGAGCGGTTCTGCTGCACTCACTGCAATTTCGTGCCGCTGGTGTCGAGGCTGGGCTATTGGCCAGCACACCTCGGCCCATGCATCCTCACTCATCCTTCAGCAGGCTGGCCCAGGCTTCCTTACGCTGAGGTCCCAGGAGGTCTGTCTGAGGACCCAGGCACTGAAAGTCCCACAGCACTACTTCCACCACACTCTGTTGGCCAAAGCAAGTCTTGAGGCCAGCTCAGACCCAAGAAGTGAGGAAATCCACTCTACCTCTTGACGGGAGGAGCTGCAAAATACTGTGCGTCTACCCCAGGGCTCAGTAATTCTGTATTCAATGAGAGGCAGCAGGATGACCTCTGTGAACCTCAGTTTCTTTTTTTAAATTCATTCATTCATTAATTTTTGGCTGTGCTGGGTCTTCACTGCTGCACACACGTGGGCTTTCTCTAGCTGCAGCGAGCCGGGGCTACTCTCTAGTTGCAGAGCACAGGCTTCTGATTGCGGTGGCTTTTCTTGTTACAGAGCACAGGTTCTAGAGTGCAGGCTCAGCAGTTGCAGAGCACAGGCTTAGCTGCCCCAGGGCATGTGGGATCTTCCTGGACCAGGGCTCGAACCCTAGTCCCCTGCATTGGCAGGTGGATTCCTGACCATTAGACCACCAGGGAAGTCCAGGCCCTAGTTTCCACATGTGTAAAGTGAGTCTAAGAATACCACCTATGTAAGGTCACTGTGAGGAAATAAAGTGATAAAATCCAGAGAACACACTCAGCGCAGGAGCTGGTACTCAGCAGGTGTTCAGTCCATATGGTAACCAGTGTGGATATTATTGGCCAAGGTTCTTCTGGCTGGTTCCTATGTCATAACTCCTTATATTCCTAAGTCCAAGGTGACACTGTACAACCATCTAGACAATAACTGCAAAGATAAATTTCCCTTTTGTTACCATCATCTTCCTATACCTCATCTTACTAACACTTGGAATATTCTCTCTGCTTTTGCCTCATTTGGCACAATAAGAGTCAGAAAAGTCTGCTCAAACCCCTCAGAAATAAGCATCAGCGTAGCAAAACAGCTGTAGCCAGAGATTGCAAACTGTTAGGTGTTTGTTTAGCCTGCCAAGCATTAAAAAAAAAAGATGGTATTAGAATTTGGATTGTTGCTAACCTTTATAATCAGGAGATTTTACAAAACAACCTGGGTTTCCAAATTCTCTTAACATTGCACCATCTGGCTTCTCAGGCCTGACACTCTCATGACAGTGTTGGGCTGGAGCTAAATCCTGGTGGGGCAGATCCTCTTGAATCCCTTGGTGGCTCAGGAAGTCAGTTTAGTGGGTCGCTATCGACTGTGTAGAAAAATGAAACAGAGCAGGACAGAAAATATCAGGATATTTTGCCATGGTTGTAAGAAGGACTGCTTTGTGGAACTAAGTGTAGTGATGCACGTGCAGCTGCAGTCACACAGGCATATATGTGTATGACTTGGATTATAAGTAATATATCTCAAGGGGCTTCCCACGTGGCACTAGTGGTAAAGAACCCGCCAGCAATGCAGGAGATGCAAGAGATGTGGGTTCCATCCTTGGGTCGGGAAGATCCCTGGAGGAGGGCATGGCAACGCACATGGCAACAACAACACAAGTATGCTTGCCTGGAGAATCCCATGGACAGAGGAGCCTGGCGGGCTACAGTCCATGGGCTCGCAATGACTGAGCACACATGCACGCCATGCAGACTAATTCACTCAGGTTACCTGCCTTCCTCATAGTCATTTGAGCTTGCTTTTTTTTTTAAAATTGGCTGTGCTGCTTGGCTTATCGAATCTTATTTCCCTGACTAGGTATTGAACCTAGGGCTATAGCAGTGAAGGTGCTGAGTCCTAACCACTGCCAGGGAAGTTCCCATTTGAACTTGAGTGAATGTTAACTTGGCTAGTGGAGATCAAACCAGCCCCCTGGGATCTGCTAGGGGCTTGCAGTTTCCCTGTGCTTTTTCCTTGGCTCTAAGTATTTATGTTTTTTGGTAGCTATTTATATTTTTTTGAGGTATAGTTGATCTATAGTGTTGTTAGTTTCAGGTCTCCAATCTGGTGATCACGTTTATATATTCTTTTTTTTCAGATTCTTTTCCCTTATAGGTTATTACAAAAAAGAGTTTAGTTCCCTGGGCTGCACAGTAGGTCCTTGTTGATTATCGATTTGTGGTGCTGGAGAAGACTCTTTAGAGTCCCTTGGACTGCAAGGAAATCAAATCAGTCAATACTAAGGGAAATCAACCCTGAATATTTACTGGACGGACTGATGCTGAAGCTGAAACTCCAATACTTTGGTCACCTGATAGGAAGAGCTGACTCATTGGAAAAGACCCTGCCCTGATGCTGGGAAAGACTGAAGGCCAAAGGAGAAGGGGGCGATAAAGGCTGAGATGGTTGGATGGCATTACCGACTCAGTAACAGAATCTGAGCAAACTCTGGGAGACAGTGAAGGTCGCAGGAGCCTGGAGTACTGGTCCATGGGGTGGCAAAGAATTGGACACCACTTAGCGTCTAAACAACAACAATATGTTAATCCCAACCTCCTAATTTATCCCACCCCTCCCCAACCCTGCCCTGCCTGTGAGCGTTAGTAAACAGGGGATGTAGGTAGGCCAGGACTCTGTCATCCCTGCTCTGTGAGCAGGTTCTGGATCTAGCTGCCCAGCGTGGACTCTGGGACCCAGATGTCCCCTCGATGCCCAGTCTCTGACCCCGCCCCTCTTCTCTCCTGCTTCCCCAGGAAAACCCGTATGTCATGCGCCGGCCCAACTTCCAGGCTCTGTCCGGGAACGAGCGCTTCGAGGGCTTCTGCGTGGACATGCTGCGGGAGCTGGCCGAGCTGCTGCGCTTCCGGTACCGCCTGCGCTTGGTGGAGGACGGGCTGTACGGGGCGCCCGAACCCAACGGCTCCTGGACGGGCATGGTGGGCGAGCTCATCAACCGGGTACGGCGGGGCTGGGGCTGCGGAAGGGGCGTGGGCCGGGTGAGGAGGGAGGGCGGGCAGCCAGTGGGGCCTCAGGTCCAGCCTGGCATGTACACTAGGCACCAGCCCATGATGTGCTGTGCCCCTGTGGCTGGTGAGCACCACGGGGCTGGCACAGATGGCAAGGGGACTATGCATCACTTCCGGTGTCAAAGGCCGTCACGTCACTTCCTGTGTCTAGCCTCTGGATGCTTCCCTCATGCCGCCTCGGCTTTGTCTTTGCTCAAAGCTCAGACGGGAAAGAATCTACCCGCAATGTGGGAGATCCGGGTTCAATCCCTGGGGTGGGAAGATCCCCTGGAGAAGGGAATGGCTACCCACTCCAGTATTCTTGCCTGGAAAATCCCACGGACAGAGGCTACAGTCCATGGGGTTGCGAAGAGTCGGACATGATTGAGCGACTAACAAAGACTTGAGTGAATGATGGAGACGGTGGAGTGGGAACTGGAGGAACTGGACAACTGGGGGAGGTGGAGGAAGCTTCCTGTGGGAGGCGGAGCTAGGAGGGGCAGCCGGGGACTGCACCTCAGGTGCACTGCGCCCAGGCACCTGCCAGGAGCTGGACTTTGGGTTTGCCCATTGCTCTCGCAAGTCCACTCTTCCAGTAGATGTTTATTGAACATCTAGTGTGTGCCTTGCACCTTGCTAGGCATAGGGTATAGTGATGAGCCTAGAGGACCTGGACCCTGCTTCCAAGAGCTCAGGGCCCCATTGGGATGCAGAAAAACAAATGACCACAAGACAGAGGCTTCCGGGCTTCAAGAGGGAAAACTCAGAGGAGGGACCTACAGGATCCTGACCCAGCCGGGGATCCAGGGAGGGCTTTCTGGAAGAGGTGACATCCCAGCAGATTCCCAAAGAGTGTGAAATAGTCAGCTGGGTGAAGTGGGGTTTGGGAGGAGGAGAACTTACTGGGAGGAGAAGAAATGGCATTTACAAACAGCTGGGTGGGGTGTGTGTAAGAGAGAGAGGGATGTATCAGAAGAGCAGCTGGACCCTGAGTGTAGGCAGGATGTGAGGGCAGGTGGGAGGTGGTAGGCGAGGGTGCAGTGGAAAGACTATTTTGGAGTCAGGCCAACCCTGGTACGAGTGCTGTGGTGAGTCATTTCTCTCCTCTAAACCTCAGTTTCCCCTTCCTAGGGTGGGGGCTAATGATAGCTGACAGGTCTGTAATGAGGGTTACAGACACATCACACATGTTGCTGGTCATATGTAGTTCCTGAGTTCCTCTTTGTTTCTGGTTGCCCTGCGAGGCTTGAAAGATCTTGGTTCCTCAACCAGGGATTGGACGCAGGGCCCCAGCAGTGAAGGTGTGGAGTCCTAATCACTGGACCACCAGGGAAGTACTGGAACCACCCTGTAGTTCCTTTTCCTTCCAGGCACTAGAAGCGGCATGGGCAAATGCCCAGAAAAGACAAACAGGGCCCTGGCTTAGGGCACGCCCAGGGCAGGTGTGTGGAGCAGGGACCTGTGGCCGTAAACAGTCAGGGTGGCCTTGACATTGGACTTGGCGGAGGGCATTGGAGGCTCTCACTTTCCTGCCTCTCTCATCCAGAATTCACTGCATGTGAGCCCCTGACTGTCACCAGGGTAAACTCAAAAAGGCCACTTTGCTTGACAAGGACGTTGATCCCTTAGGGCGCTGATTTTCAAAAGTTGTTTTGACTGCAGAACCTTTTTTCCAATTGAAAGGGCCCTCAGAACCCTGGACAAAACAGCTGCTCTGGTGGAGAAGGAGGTGGGGGTGTCCCCTGGGGTCCTGATGACTCAGTCTCACCCCGACCCCGGCCAATTCCAACTGGCAGGCCCGAGGCACTGTTCTGCAGGCAGTCAGCCAGTTGAAAGCTTCAGCCCTGGGTGAGTTTAAGAGTCTGAAGCTAGGACCTGAGGAGCCCAGAGGCAGAAGCTGGTGCCTTAATGTCCACCTCACTGACAGCCTTACCTGTGACCTCATCGCCATAGCCGGTCCCCAGTCATGTAAGCTCAGAACTGTTTGTTCATCAGGGCCCCCAGAAATAAGATTCCAGGAGAGTAACAACCCCCGCCCCAAACAAAGTCACCGTCAACTGGACGCCTGTCCATTCATCAAGGAAGAAGTCTATTTATAACCGTATGACCTTGGGCAAGAGTTTAACTCCCTGTGCCTTAGGACTTGGTGTGAAGGTGCCTGAGGTGAGTGGAGCAGGACTGGGAGCTTTGCTGATTGGTGGCTGCTAATCAGAAAAGTTTATGCTCCTGGGTCCTGGGTCTTGTTTGAATCTCTGCGGAGCATTTGTTGTGTGACCTTGGGTGACTTATTTAACCTCTGTGTAAAACCGAAGAAATAACAGATGCTGGCACATAGGGTCGTTGTGAGTGTAAAATGAATTAATCCGTGTAGGGGCTTGGAACAGGGCCCCCCAAGCAGTGGGTGCTGTGTGCCTGAACTCTCTATCGTTGTTAGTGTTATTCCTGTCAGTACAGACATCCATTCATGCATTCATCTGCCCTCCAGCCAGCTAGCATTTATTGAGTGCCTGCTGTATACCAGTAGGAAAAATCCCCTGATGTTGGCAAAGACTGAAGGCAAAAGGAGAAGAAGGAGGCAGAGAATGAGATGGTTAGATAGCATCATTGTCTCTGTGGACGTGAACTTGAGTGGGAGATAGTGGGGGACAGGGAAGCCTGGTGGGCTGCAGTCCACGGGGTTGCAAAGAGTCAGACACGACTTAGCAACTGAACAACAACAGCAACTGGATACCAGGTGCTCTGGTACACCTTGGGGATTCAGTGGCCTGGCTTTGCTCTTAGGGTTCAAGACTTTGGTCCTCAGCTGGCGGCCCGTGGGATGCACCCCCTGCACACAAAGGGTTGAGCTGGCTCAAATGAGGAGACAGTCATGGGGTGGGGAGAGGCAGGGGCTGCCAGAGGGTCTGTGGGGAGGCTGGAGAGGGCCCAGACTTGGTGACTGCCTGGGATGAGGGACGGAGGAGAGAGGACGTGAGCGCTCCTCTTGTTTCTGATTTGGGCAACTGGGCACCCGCGGTGACATTTAGGGAAAGAACACTGGAGGAGGAGCAGGCTGACTGTGCAAAGGATGGGCAGGGTTTGGCCTCGCTGAGGCTCGTCTGCCTGCTGTGGAAGGCCAAGTACGCTGAGCCTCACACAGACACGCCCCACTGTCCTCCCGGCGGCAGCAGCTGACGTTAGTGAACCTCACACCATGTGCCCGGAACTTTGCAAGTGTCGCTTCTTCTAACAATCCTTTCTGGCCCAGACGATCACTTCCCTCCTGCCAATGTGAGATCAGGGGCTCAGCAGTGAAGGGACCGGCCCCCAACATGCAGATGGGTGTGTCTGACCTGAGGCCTGTGTCCTTTCCAGACACCCAGCGGGTCCTTAGGAAGCCTGGAGTGGCCAGGGTGATGCTCATGCTGTGCCAGGCCCTTGTCCGAACTTTATGAACTTAACACAACCCTTGACTCCTCACGGCCACCCCTTTGAGGAAGGCCTGGTGTTAGCTCAGATTTCTGTAATGAGCAGAGAGAGGCACTCAGATACCATGCCCAGGGCACATGGCTGGTGACAGGCAGAGCCAGGGCTGGCACTCCGGCAGGCCGGCCCAGAGCTGATGATTGACTTCCAGAGGGAAGACAGCCCGGGGCACCAGCAGCCCCCCAACCACCCCCGGGCCAGGTGCAGGGCTCAGACGCCAGGCTCCAATTATGGTCCATTTATCACGCTGCAAACTCAGCCCCGCCCCTCTCACCCACCTCCTCTGGGCTTCCCATCTCTCTCCATTCCAGTTTGTCCTCTAGTAGGATCTTTTTAGGGGCTTTCCTGGAGGCTCAAGTGGTAAAAAATCTGCCTGCAATGCAGGAGACATGGGTTTAATCCCTGGGTTGGGAAGATCCCCTGGAGGAGGAAATAGCAATCCACTCCAGTATTCTTGCCTGGAGAATCCCATGGACAGAGGAGCCTGGTGGGCTATAGTCCAGGAGGTGGCAAAGAGTCAGACACAACTGAGTGAATAACACACATTAGTTGTCACCTCCCCAGGCCTGCAGGCTAAACTCTGTGCACTTCGGTCTGGCGCTTAAGAGATCAGGAAGCGGATTTCCAGGTGGAAATTAGCAGGCAGGAGGTGTGTGGGGGCACCCTTAGAAACCTGCCTTGTAAGGTGGCGTGAGGGAAAGAATCCATCTGCCAGTGCAGGAGATGCAGGAGACCCAGGTTCCACCCTGGGTGGGGAAGATCCCTTGAAGGAAGGCATGGCAACCCACTCCAGTATTCATGCCTGGAGAATCGTATGGACAGAGCCTGGTGGGAATTTGGGTGCGTTTCTTTTGTTTGTTTTTCTTTTTGACCTCTCTACGTGGCTTGAGGATCCTAGTTCCCCCAACAGGGATGGAACCTGGGCCCCGTGAGTGAAAGCACTTCATTCCCAACCACTGGACACCAAGGAATTCCTTTATTTTTTTTTCTCTTTTGGATTTTGTTTTTATTGTGTTGTGGAGCCACTGGAAGGTTTTAAGCAGGGAAGATGCCATGATCTAATTTCTTTATTCTTTTTTTTATTGAGGTGAAGTTCATATAAAATTAACCATTTTAAAGTATACAGTTCAGTGGCATTTAGTATATTCACAATATTGTATAACATTTGCCTCTCTACTTTCAAGACATTTTCATGACCCCCAAAGAAAACCCAAACCCAATAGCAGTCACTGCCATTTCCCCCTTTCTTCAGCTCCTGGCAGTTACCACTCTGCTCTCTGTCTCCATGATTTACTTATTCTAGACAATTGGTGTAAATGGAACCAGCCAATACGTGGCCTTTTCAGTCTGGCTTCTTTCACACAGCACAGTGTGCTCGAGGGTCATCCACATTATAGCGTGATGAGTACTGTCTTCCTTTTTAAAAAAGTATTATTATTATTCTAGAGGAGGGCATGGCAACCCACTCCAGTATTCTTGCCTGGAAAATCCCATGGATGGAGGAGCCTAGCTGGCTACAGTCCATGGGGTCGCAAAGAGTCTGACACCGCTGAGCTACTGAGCACACACACCCACATGTTATTACTATTACACATTGTTATTATTATTAGGTTACCCCATGCAGCATGTGGGATCTTAGTTCCCTGACCAGGGATGGAACCTGCACCCCCTGCATTGCAAGTGTGGAGTCTTACCCGCTGTACCACCAGGAAAGTCCCCTGCCTTCCTTTTTGAGGCTGAATAATATTCCATTACATGGATATAGGGCCTTGACTTAATTTCAAAAGCATTTAAAAATGATTACTCTTGTCAGGACTTCCCAGGTGTTGTTAGTGGTAAAGAACCCGCCTGCCGATGCAGGAGACATAAAAGACGCAGGTTCGATCCCTGGGTCAGGAAGATCCCCTGGAGGAGGGCATGGCAACCCACTTCAATATTCCTGCCTGGAGAATCCCATGGACAGAGGAGCCTGGCGGGCTACAGTCTACAGGGTGGCAAAGAATTGGATGTGACTGAATGACTGAGCATGCATGCAGTGGTGGCTGAGAAATAACTGTAGTGGTCCAAGAGTAGAGACAGGATGGTCCATTTCAGAGGTCACTGGAAGGTGTGGAAGAGAAGATGCTGCCTTGTGCTGGAGTCAAGTGTACCGCCAGGTGTGTGCCAGGGGCCAAGAAGAGTCAAGTAACTGCAGGGTTTGGCTAAACAGCTGGGCAAAACTGGTAAAGCCAGTTTCCATGGTGGGGAGGATATAGGAGGGGCCGTCTCTGAGTGGGAAGGAAAAGAGTTATCTCAGGGTGTGGATCGTTGAAGAATACCTACTTGAAATTCAAGTGGAGACAAAAGGATTTCCTTGTGTGACTGAGCATGAATTATTTAACTTGTCCCCTACTGATGGATATTTGGATGGTTTCCAGTTTTTGCAGGCATGGACAATGCTACCATCAGCTGGGCCTGTGGATTGGTGGGGGTGTTCCTGAGGGATGAATTCCAAGCAGTGGGTCAAAGGGTATGAATATTTTTTAAGTGCATACTGCCAAATGGCCCTTCAAAAAGGTTCCACCAATTTATATTCCCACCCAAAGTGCATGAGAATGTCAAATTTCCCACACTCTTGCCAACAATGGGTATTATCAATCTTTTAAAAAAATCTTTGCCAACCCGAAAGGCTAAAAATAATCTTAGCGTTTTAACCTAAACACAATGTCACACGGCTGCACATTAACCCCCATGTGGATGTACTGTAATTTATTGAAGCGTTTTTTAGTTGTTTCCAACTAAAACTTAATTTATTGAAGTTGTTTTTTATCTGTTTGTGCTGTTATAAACAACTATAAGCAAACGTCTTCATGCACAAAAGCTTAGCTTGCATTGTAGCTGGTTAGAATTGACTCTCAATAGAATTACCAGGTGAAAGAGGAAAACCCTTTGTATGGCTTTTGTTATATACTGTGGAACTGCTTTCTGGAAAGACTGTACCAGGTTCTTTCTTTCCTTTTTTTGGCTGTGCCAAATGGCATAAAATATCTTAGTTCACTGTGTACACACGTGGTCAGTCATTAAATTGTGTCTGACTCTTTGTGACCCCATGGGCTGTAGCCCACCAGGCTCCTCTGTCCCTAGGATTTCCCTGGCAAGAATACTGGAGTGGGTTGCCATTTCCTGGACCACCAAGGAAATCCCTTCTTTTCTCTTTTTCTAAGCCCAGTTTCTATTAACACCAACTCTGTCTCAGCACTGAGGATTTGATGGGTTTTTAGATTTTCAGACAACCTCCAGTCATTTTCATAGATGGCAAGGCATTTTGAATTTTCCTGCTTTGACTGGTGTACCACCATAAGGGTTCTGTGGCCACGTGGTCGATGGAGTCTGAGCCCAAGTTCCACTCAGGAGGGGCCTGATGGGTCTGTGGACTCGCTCTGTGTTTCCCAGGTCTGGGTTGTATAATTGGAACAGATGTCTGTGGCAGCTGGCAGAATCCCACGCTGGTTTTCTGACCCGTGGAGTCAGGATCATTGTTATAGAAAGAGCCAGTGGAAGCCCCCAGAATGCCTCACGTTTCCCAGGATGGAAACCCAAAAGCAATTCTACCGCCTTTGGAGGAATTGCAGAGATTAGTGCCACCATTAATGGCTCAAAAGAAGCTGGGGTAGTGATCTCATCTTTGCTTAGCTGGCCTGTTTGGGAACTTCCCTAGCGGTCCAGTGGCTAAGACTGTGCTTCCAATGCTGGGGGCATGGGTTTGATCCCTGGTCAGGGAACTAAGATCCTGCATGCCACAAGGCACGGCCAAAAAGCAAATAGACAAGAAACAGCTGACCTGTTTGGCTTGTGTGGAAGGCAGATGGATCTCGGAGAATGACTGTGGATTACCGTAAATGCAGTCAGGTGGTGACTGCGATTGCAGTTGCTGGCCCAAATGAAGTGTCTTGACTGGAGCACGTCAGCACAGCCCTTGGCAGCTGTTGTGAGCTACTGACTGACCTGGCAAATGCTTTTGTCTCCATACCCCTTTCCAAGGACCACCAGAAGCCAGGAGTACAAACCTTCGGTCTTGCTGAAGGCTGACCTGAATTCTCTTGCTTTCTGCCATCATCTAGACCACTGAGAACCCGGTCCCTGGATACAGTGTTGCACTCGTCCATCCTGTTGGCAACATTCTGCTGATCCGATCTTAAGAGCAGGAACTAGCATTTAGTAAGGAAGTTGGCAGTAAACCCACTGCTGATATCAGTCAGTTATGGTCCAATCTGAAGACAAAACAGCACCAGTTACTTGAACAGAATCATGGTACTCAGTTGTGTCTGACTCTACAACCCTACGGACTGCAGCACGCCAGGCTCCCCTGTCCTCCACTATCTCCTGCAGTTTATTCAAACTCATGTCCATTGAGTCGGTGATGCTGTCTAACCATCTCATCCTCTCCCGCCCTCTTCTCCTTTTGCCTTCAGTCTTTCCCAGCATCAGAGTCTTCACTAATGAGTTGTCTCTTCGTGTCAGGTGGCCAAAGTATTGGCGCTTCAGCTTCAGCTTCAGTCCTTCCAGTGAATACTCAGGGTTGGTTTCCTTTAGGATTGACTGGTTTGATCTCCTTGCAGAATCATATCGGCTATTTTTTGTATTTTTTTTTTTTTTGGTCACAGTGTGCATGCAGGATCTTAGTTCCCTGACCAGGGTTGGACCTGTTCCTCCTGCAGTGGAGGCTCTGAGTGCCAAAACTGTGCACCTCTGATGAACCCATGTGCGAGGATACAAAGCCAACCAAAACTCAGACCGGGACTCGAACCTACGGTCCCTTTTTATTTTTTTAATATTTATTTATTTGGCTGTGTCGGGTCTTAGCTGTGGCTTGAAGCATCTTCACTGCCTCATACGGGATCTTTTGTTGCAGCATACGGACTCTCTAGTTGTGGTTCTCCGGCTCCAGAGCTCGCAGGCAGCCTCAGTAGTTGCGGTGCATGGGCATCGTCACTCTGCAGCTTGTAGGATCTCAGCTCCCCTGCCAAGGATTGAACCCGAGTTCTCTGCACTGCAACGTGGATCCTTAACCACTGGACCACCAGGAAAGTTCTCAATCCACTGTCTCTTAATTAGAATCACTCACCCGGTGTCTGAACTTGGGTTCTTTGAGTCTCAGCACAGAAGGAATTCAGGGAGAGGCAAAGTGATAGGCAGGAAGTAGAATTACTAATATTCTACTTGCTTGCGTGGGGTGCAAGTGGGCAGGTGAGAGGGCTGTGCCTCAAGGATCAAGTCGACTGCATTTTGGGCTTCCCTGGTGGCTCAGAAGGTAAAGAATCTGCCTGCAATGCAGGAGACCTAGGTTCGATCCCTGGGTTGGGAAGATTCCCTGGAAAAGGAAATGGCTACCCACTCCAGTATTTTTGGCTGGGAAATCCCATGGACAGAGGAGCCTGGTGGGCTACTGTCTGTGGGGTTACAAAGAGGACACAACTGAGTAATTTATACCCTTATAAGTTGACTGAACACTAACACTTATAATCAAAGGAAAGTGGAGGAGGGGGAAGGACCGACTTTTTCCTGTTTCTTCCAGTTGATGTCAGGCTTACATCACTAGTTTCTCTTTTCTTTTGGATAGGAGAGTGTTTGACCCTATGAGGTCAAACTAGGACTGTCACAGAGCTTATTGAAATCAACAGAAGGGCGGTAACATGTCCTAAAATATGTTGAGTCATCTCAGGTTCCATGTAATGACGGTCTCCTGCTTTGAAATGTCAACCATTCCCTTAAATCTCTGTCCTTAATCCTAAGGATCATTATTTTGCTGATCTTGACCAGCACAATGCAAGCTTCATTTTTTTTTTCTTTCACTTAATGACCTGGGACATATCTCATGCTTTTACTCATGACTTTGTAGTTAAGCAAACCTGCTTCATCCCAGGATGTTGTAATAGCTTTCTTGAGTGACCCTTACTTAGAGTAGGGCTTCCCCGGTGGCTCAGATGGTAAAGAGTCTGCCTGCAGTGCGGGAGACCTGGGTTTGATCCCTGGGTTGGGAAGATCCCCTGGAGAAGGAAATGGCAACCCACTCCAGTGTTCTGGCCTGGAAAATCCCATGGACAGAGGAGCCTTGTAGGCTACAGTCCATGGGATCACAAAGAGTTGGACATGACTAAGTGACTTCACTTTCACTTTACCTTAGGATGGTCTCTCTAAGTTCCTTAGGTTCTCCTCTCTACAATCCCCTACTGTGACTTCTACAGCCATCTGTGTTAACTATCTATTTTTATCCCTGTCAGTCTTTTTAATTTTATTTTTAAATATTTATTTATTTGGCCGCATCAGGTCTTAGTTAGAACATGTGATATCTTCATTGAATCTCATGGGATCTTTCCTTGTGATGCCTGGACTTTCTCGTTGTGAGGTGCGGGCTTAGTTGCCCCAGGGTATGTGGGGCATACCTCACAGGGATCGAACCCATGTCCCCTGCAATGCCTGGTAGATTCTTAACCCCTGGGGCCATCAGGGAAGTCCCATCCATATCAGTCTTAGCCATTGGACCACCAGCAATCTTTCCTCCTATCAGCTATTGGAACAGAGAGAATTTAATATAGCTCTTTGTTGGGCTTCCCTGGTGGTCCAGTGGTTAAGAATCTGCCTGCTAGTGCAGGGGACATGGATTCGATCCCTGTTCTGGGAAGATCCTATATGCTGCAAGGCAGCTGAGCCTGTGTGCCACAACTACAGAAAGTCCTTGTGCAGCAACAAAGACCCAGCATAGCCAAAAATAGACAAATCTTTTTTTTTTTTTTTTTTTTTTAGACAAATCTTTTTAAAAAAGAATTGTTAGCTTGGGAAAGCCCTGGCAGTCCAGCAGTTGAGACTCCATGCTTCCTCTGCTCAGCATCCGGGCAGATCCTGCAGGCTTCACAGTGCAGCCAAAAAAAACCCCACAAAGAACTGTTAGCTAGATGTAAAGTTGTTAGAGGGCTTCCCTGTTGTCTCAGTGGGAAAGAATCCTCCTGCCAATGCAAAGACAGGGGATTCTATCCCTGGGTTGGGAAGATCCCCTGGAGAAGGGAATGGCAACCCACTCCAGTGTTCCTGCCTGGAGAATCCCACGAACAGAGGAGCCTGGTGGGCTACAGTCCATGGGGCTGCAAAAGAGTTGGGACATGATTTAACAACTAAATAACAAAGTGAAAGTTGTGAACCTGCTCACCAAAAGAGTGAAAAAGGAAACTAAGTGATCCTGAAGGTAGCAGCTTCAGGAAGCACCCACCACCCTGAGGGCTAAGGGGAAAGGAGAAGTTGGAAAGACTGAAACTTAGAAACTCAAGAGGCCCAATAGAGCTGAGCCTCAGACCTTTGAGGTGGAGTTGCTGTTGGTCTGGTATTGTGGATGTTTGGTGGGATTTTTGGATTTGAGTGGCAACTCATCCCTGGGTTTCACTTGTGTGTGCTGCTTCAGTCCTTTTACCAAACAATTCATAAGACTTTCATTTTGAGGGAGGCCCAGAGTACAAAGACTCTGCAGCAGGTGCTGGCTTCATGCAATCTGACCTGACTGACACCCAGATCTGATGACCCGGCAGATCTAGGGATGTGCAGAGTGCTGGTGGCAAATAGGGATGCAGGCAGCAGGAGGGCACTCACTTCAGACCGCCGGGGTTTTGAAGCAAATCAGGCTCTTTCTGCAGATACTATTTTTTCAGTTTGAGAAACTGCTCATTACTGGGCTCCCATAGAGATTGAACACCTGCCCATGGATAGTGACCATGTGACCTGAGCACTCGTGTGATCTGAGTATTGTCGTTTTTGCCCAGTCAGGGTCCTACCAGGAAACAGGTCACTCCAGATATCTGAATGAAGAGAAGTGTTCACTAGGAATGAAGTTGCTAACTAGGTAACTGAGAGGGTAAAAGTTGAAGTCCGAGGCCAACTTTTTCTTTAAGGGGCCGGATGTAAATAGTCCCGCTTCCAGGTCATCCTGTCACTAGTCAACTCTTCTTTTGTCTGGAAAGCAATTGCCGATGATCCCTAAACGAGTGAGGCTGGCTGGGTTCCAATAAAACTTTATTCACAAAATTGGGCAGATGCACTAGACCTGGCTGTGGTTCACACACCCTTGCTCTCAGGCACAGAGGTAGCAAGTCAGGAAGCCACGCTGTCTCAAGTTCTGAAGGAACGGACAGGAGCTGACACTATTGGAAACTTTGAGGAAGGGCTCTGTGAGGCTTCTTCTGCGAGTGCTTGTGGTTGTTCTTAGTCGCTAAGTCATGTCACGCTAAGTCACGCTAAGACTTTTTTGTGACCCCATGGACTGTAGCTCACCAGGCTCCTCTGTCCATGGGATTCTCCGGGCAAGAATGCTGGAGTGGGTTGCCATTGCCTTACCCAGGGGATCTTCCCGACCCAGGGATCAAATCCCTGTCTCCTGCATTGGCAGGCGGATTCTTTAGCACTGAGCCATCGGGGAAGTCCACTGCGAGTGCTAGGAAGCTGCAGACTGGATTTGTCTGCTGTCCTGGGAAGAACTGAGGCTGCCTTTGGTGCAGAAAGAAGGCCGGAAAGCAGAGAGCCCCCTGGAAAGTGCGTGTTACCCTCCTTCCTCCAGCCCTGCAGCCTTCCTCTGGCGCCCCCTCCTGGCAGAGCCTGACAGGGAGCCGACGGCACAGCACAGGTGGTTTGCAGCTGGAGCACAAGGCTGGTTGGGGGCAGCCCGACAGTCACAAGTGGTTGGTTTTTAGGCATTTAGACAACCCCCGACCGTCATTTCTACAGGTAGCTTATCATTCGGCTTCTTCCTGACTTCATCCCAGAGGTGAAACTGTCAGGATCCCCTTGGGGAGGGAAGTCTTCTCGAAGAAATGGGTGTCTCTTTTGGGAAATGAAGAGGCGGGGAGGAGGAGGTGGAAAGGGAGGGGGAGTTTTAAGACTCTGAGAGGAATCTAGAAGGAACTTTCAGCCTTTAAGGATCTGTCTGTCCTCTGTTCAGAATGAAACCTGAATCTGACCACCACCACTTTGCCCTCCCCCAGCATCTCCGTGGACACCTTTAGTCAGCTTTCTCCCTGCCCATCTCACCCCTATGCCCGCTTCCACTCTTGCCCCTGTAGTCTGTTCTCAAGGCAAGCAGATCAGTCACCTCCTGCTCATACCCTCTGATGTGATGTCCTTCACTGTCCTTGGAGCAGAATTGGCTGCCTTACCCTGGCCTGCAAGTCCCTGCTGGGCTTTGGTCCCCACTCCACTGAATTTCCTACCCCTTGCTTTCTTTTTCTTTTTTTTAATATTTAATTATTTGGCTGCACCAGCTCTTAGTTGCGACACACAGGATCTTCAGTCTCAGTTGTGACAAGACCAGGGGTCGATCCCAGGTCCCTGCTTTGGGAGCACAGAGTCTTAGCCACTGGACCACCAGGGAAGTCCCCTACCCCTCCCCTTCTGCTCCAGCCACCCTGGACACTGTCTTGGGTGCAGTGGGGAAGCCACCCCTAGGTTTTAAACAGGTGATTCTCACTTTGGATTGGGGGTGTTGTTAGCAGAGGTGAGGGTGTGTGGCAGTGAGGAGGCTAATGGACTATCATGGAGGACTTTTGCCAAGACAGACCTTCTGGGGTGTGTAAAATATAATAAAGATTCCTATATTTGTTGGCATTGTTCCTGACAATTCACATATTAGTCATAAGAGGGGCAAATGCATGAGAAAGGAGAAAATTGGAATTCCCTGGTGGTCCAGTGGTAAGGACTCGGTGCTTTTACTGCTGGGGGCACAGGTTCAATCCCTGGTCACAGAACTGAGAATCTGCAAGTTGTGGGCCAAAAAAAACCAAAAAAACCCAGACGGAACCACTCCTTACTCTCAACATCCAGAAATTCCCGAGGGTGGGCTGTGAATCCCATGTGTTCTGGGCCCTTGCCACACGTCGAAGCCTCTGGCTTCACCATCTCTGCTCCCAAGTCTTGCTGGGGCCGTGTCGTCTGTCCTCCACCTTACGGGAATCGTGTCACCTGCGTCATCTCCCCCTACTCTTGGCTTGTCTTTCGGGTCTGTCCTCTTTCCCTGACGTTGAGCTAGCTTTCAGATTGGTCTTTTCTCCCCTGATCGTGGATTTCATGTGGGCCCCACGTGATTGCCCTGTGACCCTGGTTCTGTTTTCAGCCTGTGCCACCTCTCTCCTTCGAGGCCTGAGCCCTCTCTCCTTACCCCAGTTCTGTCCCAGCCTCTCTTCCCTCCTGTGCTCTCAAACTCAGCCCCTCGGAGGTGGTGAGTTTGTCCCTCTTCCCAGGCCAGTGATCTAGGACCTTGACTCTTCTGTTTCAGCCCCAGGGTCGAAGGTCTGTGCTTGAATTGGGAGTCAGTGCTGGCCCCAGTTGAGGCCGTGGGGACGGAGCCGGTATTCCTGGAAGAGGCATCCTGGGAGCCCGGTCCCAACCCAGGAGACGTCTCGCCCACACTTACTGCCCCTATTTTACAGAGAAGCAAACTGAGGCTCTGACACATGGAAGCCCCTGTCCCCGGTCACCTGGGTCAGAGCCGGGCTCCCCCCTCCCGCACCCGGCCTGTCCCGGCTCCCTGCCTTCTCTGTCGTGTGTGTGTGCACGTGAGGCCACATGTTCAGGTGTGTGCGCTGTGCCTCTAGGGGATGCCCCCCACATCACCGCTTCACCCTGCACTCGTGTGCTGCGCATGTGTCTGCCTGCCTGAGTCCACCACGCGTGGATTTGGCTTGGTGCGCACGTGTTGCTGCTGGTGTAGACTTGACCGCGTACAGTGCTCACATGTGCAGTGTGTGTGTGTGTGTGTCTGGGGTGTGTATATGTGTGTGTGAAGTGCCAGGTTTTTTCCCAGCCTGGGTCCTGCCCACAGCTAATGACTGGCTGATGTCCACCTGGGCAAGAGCAAGATGGTCTCTTTGGATCAGGCATCCCAGTGTGCCAGCCAGACCTCCCAACACACCCTTTTCTCCACCCCCTACCCTTCACCACGTCAGACCTGGACTCCAGCTACCCACTGCTCCCTGACTCAAGACCACATACAGATCCTCTCGAGGTCATTCTCTCTACGGAGCTGGGCATCATCCTGTGTCTCAGGATGCCTGCGTCCACACACCTGGGTCCCTAGCACCTGCTGGGGGCAAGAGAGTGGAGGTCACGCCTCTGTGTTATGGTCCGCAGCTGCTGTGCCTTTATTCCCTAGTGCCTTGGCCTCTCTGAGACTCAGTCTCCCCAGCTGTAAAATGGGGCTAGTAGTGGCCCCCAGCGAGATGTTGAGAAGATCATACAAGAAAAACCCTATAAAGTGGCATCTAGCTTGGAGCCTGGCATGTAGTAAGCTTGATAAATCTTACTTGTTGTTAATTGTTCATACTGAAGAGAAACCAAGACTCCTGGAGGGTCCTGAGTGGGTCAGTGTCCAGGTATCTTGACTCCAATCTCAGGACCCTGGTGTGGTGGGAGTGGTGGGGGGGGTCAGTGGTAGGTTTTATAAAGCAGGGTCTTAAATGATGAGCTTGACGTGGGGGAGGGGAGCGGGAGAGATTGGATGAGGCAGGGCAGCTGGGAGGAAGGAGGACATGAGATGACAGAGGTCCAGTAGGGGCCCAGGGTGCACTCCCGGAGCCGGTCTGGTCCCCTGGCTCCTCCTGCCGTCCTCCTCTCTCTGTCTCTGTCTCTCGGCTTCTGACACTACAAATCGCTCCCTGGATACAGTTCTCTCTGATTGCCCATCTGTCTCCCCGGCCCACCCCTCCGCCCCCGCGCCCCGCCTCCCCTCCAGCAGAAGGCAGACCTGGCTGTGGCCGCGTTCACCATCACAGCCGAGCGGGAGAAGGTCATCGACTTCTCCAAACCCTTCATGACCCTGGGGATCAGCATCCTCTACCGGGTGCATATGGTACGGTTGCCCTGGAGACGCGGCTGGGGGTGGCGGGGTGGCATTGAGGCCCAAGGGAGGCAGGGGCTGTGGGCTGGACCTTCCTGCCCTGGTGGGGCCTGTGGGCCCCGGGGCTTTGGGAGGGGTTGGCAGGGGGGACTCTGCTCTCACTCCCTCTCCCACCAGGGCCGCAAGCCTGGCTACTTTTCCTTCCTGGACCCTTTCTCTCCGGCTGTGTGGCTCTTCATGCTTCTTGCCTATCTGGCCGTCAGTTGCGTGCTGTTCCTGGCCGCCAGGTAAGTCCACTACCTGCTGCCTGGGAGGGAGGGGGCGGGGAGGAGGCAGGAGCCGGGGTCTCCGCGGCTGCCCTTTCTGTCTGTCCTGATTGTCTCGGCCTCCATTCGGAGTCTTGGGTTCCCTGCAGCCGCCCTCCTTTCTCCCTTTCTGGCCCGGTCTCTGTGTTTCCTCCCTGTGTCTCTGACTTTGGCTCCGGGATCCTCTGCAGGCCTGTCCCCTTCTCGTTCTTCTGTCCCCTTCCTCTCTGGCCTGCTCTGTCTCTGTCTGTGTGCGTGTCTCCCTGTCCATCTGTGTCTCTCTGCCTCTCCACGTGTGTCCTCCCATCTCTTCTGATCACGGTGGCCCTCTTTCTCTCCTGTTTTCTCTCTTTCTTCCCACCCACTGTGTCTCTCCACAGGCTGAGCCCCTACGAGTGGTACAACCCGCACCCGTGCCTGCGGGCGCGCCCCCACATCCTGGAGAACCAGTACACGCTGGGCAACAGCCTCTGGTTCCCCGTGGGGGGCTTCATGCAGCAGGGCTCGGAGATCATGCCCCGGGCGCTGTCCACGCGCTGCGTCAGCGGAGTCTGGTGAGAGGCTGTCTGCCCGTCCCAACCGGGGTTGGTAGGGTGTGGGGGGGACCCTCCTGAGACCTGGGCCCATTCCTGTTCCCCACGCCAGCCATGTGACGGGATGCAGGGTAGGGGGAGCTGAGCCCCAGCTCTGCCTCTCACGGGCTGTACCCTCTCTGTGCCTCAGTCTCCTCATCTGAGAAATGGGAGTGAAAATGCCCACGTCTCAGGTTGAAAGGATCCATGGAGGTGATGATGGGAAAGAGCTTCTGCTGACCGGAGGGGTTATAATCAGGACAGCAAGGGCATTGTAGTCGCTGTCTGAGACATTGCCTCAGGCAAACAGAGACTAGAATCCTTGAGCCACGACAGCCTTCACTGTCCGCAGGCCAAGGCTGAGGCCCAGTCAGAGACAGCTGCTCCCTCAGAGCCCCGTGGGGACCCAGTACCTTGAACAGAACTTACTTTGCCCCCGAGACAAGCTCTGAGAAGCTTCATGCCTGAGAGAGCAGACATTGACGACCAGTGGTGTCTTGCTCATAGCTTTACATTTTTTGAATTGGTTGGCATTTAAAAATTGGGCAAATTCACTTACAAATTCAGATTTCTTTCTTTCTAAACGAAAAATAGAAAAATATTTAATTAAATTGGTTTATTTGTTGGCCACGTGGCGTGTAGAATCTTAATTCCCCAGATTCTATAGGGATCGAAGCCATGCCCCCTGCACTGGGAGCTCGGATGTTCTTAACCACTGGACTATCAGGGTATTCCCAGACTTCTTTCTTTTTCTGTTTTGTTTTGGCTATGCCACATGACTTGCGGGAATGTTTCCCAAGCAGGGATTGAACCCAGGGCCTCGGCAGTGAGAGCCCGCTGTCCTAACCACGGGGCCACCAGGGAACTCCCCAAATTCAGATTTCTGACTTTTCTCAAAGATCTGGGAGATCTGGTATTGCTCAGCTGGCATTCCCACTTGGTGGCGATATCTGTTCCATTGGCCGCAGGCCCCTCTGCCTCCTTCGGTCACTTTCTGGCCTTGCTTCCGTAAGCACTCATGTTTGCCACCCTGTCTTTGATTTATTTAGCCCCATGGTATGTGGGACCTTACTTCTCCAACCAGGGATTGAACCTGTGCCCCCTCTATTAGGAGTGCAGAGTCTTAACCACTGGACCACCAGGGAAGTCCCCATCCTGTCTTTTAAATAGAAGATGGGCTTGGTTGCAGCTCATGTAACTCTTCTAAGCTCCTTTTCCTCCTTGGAACCACAGAAAGCCAAGGAGCATGCCTAGAACAAGGAACATGCTCGCAGTTTTATGGATTGGAAGACAGAGACCCAGAGAGAGGAAGTGGCTTGCTAGAGAGAATGCATTTGGCTAGAGGCAGGGCGGGGCTGAGCCAGCTTCCCACCCCAGTGCCCCCCACCCCCCAGTCCCTGGGTGCTGCCGGAGCCTGGCTCTGCTCCCCAGGCCCTTGGTGACCTCTCCAGGGCAACCCAAGGCGTCGGGCCCCGTCCCTGTCAGTTACAGTCAGTGCATCAATAGTCATTCAGCACAAAGTGCTTCTGAGCCCTTTGCATGTGCCACGTACTCAGGTGAGAAATTAAGAGGAGAAGGAGCTGAGAATAAATGAGTAAACAGATAAATAAACACAAGGGCGTCATATTTTATGCCAGGAATGTATCCCAATGATATTGTCTGATTCAAAACTTGTTCATTCAAGACCAACCATAATGGTGGCAGGTTTTTCTCTCAACTAGGTGCAACTAACTACCATCTGGCAGTTATTTACAATTTGCTTGGCCCACTGGCTTTGAAACTTCTGAATCTTAATGATTTCTTTTAAACCTTTTGGAATTGGCATCACTTCAGGAGTTACACCCTGCCTTCCTTTCCTGTTGCTATTGCAACAAATTACCACAAATTTAGTGATTTAAAAACAATGTAAATTTATTCTCTTACAGCTCTGGAGGTCAGATGTGCAAGATAGATATCACTGGGCTAAAGTCAAGGTGTTGGCAGGGCCAATTCTGAAGCCTCTAGGGGAGAATCCATTTCCTTGCCTTTTCCAGCTTTTAGAAGCTGCCTGCATTCCTGGGCTCCTGGCCCCTTTCACCAGCTTCAGAGCCAGCAGCACAGCATCTTCAAATCTCTCTGTGACTCTGACCTCCTTCTTCCCCTTATAAGGACCCTTTTGATTCCATGGGCCCACCTGGATACTCCAGGTCAATATCTCAATCTCAGGATGCTTAACTTTGTTCTATCTTCAAAGATCCTTTTTAAGAAAAAAAAAAATATTTATTTATTTGGCTGCACTGGGTCTTAGTTCCGGCACTCAGAATCTTTGATCTTCATTGTGACATGCAGGGTCTTTAGCTGCAGCATGCTAACTCCTAGTTACGGCATATGGAATCTAGCTTCCTGACCAAGGACCGAATCTGGGCCCCCTGCACGGGGAGTGCAGAGTCTTAGCCACTGAACCACCAGGGAAGTCCCGTGTAAAGAGCCTCTTACTCTGTGAAGGAACATACAAGTTCCAGGGATGTTCATGTAGACAGACGTCTTAGGGGCAAGGCTTTCTTCTGCCTACCACACATCCTAAGTGAATTTTATTAGCATTTTAAATATAACGATGTATCAGAAGTACATAGGCTGAGCTGTTGAAGAACCAACAGGGTTCAGTGAAAGAACAGTGGAGAATGAAGGTGCTTAGGAAAGCACCTCTGAGGAGGTGACATCTAGGCTGAGCCCTAAAGGTGCAGACAGAGGCAGGCCTGCCAAGGAGAGGGAGGCGCCTCCCAGCCGGGCGGGAGCGGGCGGCGTGTGTGAGGAGGTGGCTGCAGGGCAGGCAGGGACCCGCCGTGACGAATCTGGCCGAGTCCCCGGGTCAGGTGGGGGACCAGTGACCACCTCTCTGTAGCCCATCCTTTCTGCTCCTCAGTCAGGGACCGTCCTCCGCAGCTGGGTGTTCTATGCCCCTGGGATGTGATTGCCACAGGAGCAGCAGCAGCCCACCCAGAGCCCGCCTCTTGGGTCCCTCGTCTCCTGTTCACCCGGGCCACAGCCTCCTGCAGCCACACCCAAGGGCACATCATCATTTGGGACACTTCTGCCTTGATTCTTTATCATTTTTGGCCATGCCCCGTGACCTGTGAGGTCTTAGTTCCCCAAACAGGGATTGAACTCGCATCCCTTGCACTGGAATCCCCAAGTCTTAACCACTGGACCAGCAGGGAGGCCCCATTTCTGCTTTGAAAATCAGTATTTCCGAGTTCAGACTCTGACCCCAGCCCTGTCCCTCCTGGGCTCCCCCAGTCACTTCCTTGAAGTCGGTCCTTAGACCTGCTTTGCCATTGTCAGCTTCTCAGGCCGGGTCACCCTCTCCTCACGCCCTCCTGGTAAAGACAGCCCCCAGACCTCAGGTCTCGTTCTGCTCCCTTCCCCACACTCCACCAGAGTCACATAGGCCCCCTTTATTGATATGGCCAGCACAGCCTGTTAACCATCCTCTTTCTAGAAACTCTTTGCTCCTAGGCTGCTGTGTCTTCCTGGCTCCCTCCTACCTCTTTGGATCCTCTCTTCCATTTCAACATGGCTTTCTTTGGCCCTTGCTCTCTCTCACTCCACACCAGTGAGTCTTCAGTGCTCACAGACTCAATGCGCTCTTGAAACATACACACACACACACACACACACACACACACACACACTACTTTATTTATTTGTTTATTTTGATCACGCCACACAGTGTGTGGGATCTCAATCCCTGACCGGGGATTGAATGCAGGCCACAGCAGTGAAAATGCAGACTCCTAACCACTAGCGTGTGCACGTGCTAAGTTACTTCAGTCCTGTCTGACTCTTTGTGACCCTGTGGATTGTAGCCCATCAGGCTCCTCTGTCCATGGGATTCTCCAGGCAAGAATACTGGAATGGGTTTCCATGCCATTCTCCAGGGAATCTTCCCAACCCAGGGATCAAACCCATGTCTCTTAAGTCTCCTGCATTGGCAGGTGGGTTCTTTACCACTAGTGCCACCGGGGAAGCCCCCCTAACCACTAGACCACTAGGGAACTCCTTCAATGCCTTCTTTAAAAAAAAATGATTTTATTTATTTGCGGTTGTGCTGGGTCTTCGTTGCTGCGTGGCCTTTCCTCTGGTTGTGGCGAGTGGAGGCTACTCTCTAGCTGAAGTGTACAAGCTTCGCATTGCAGTGGCCTCTCTTGTTGCGGAGCCCGGGCCCTAGGGCGCTTGGGCTTCAGTTGTTGCAGCTCATAGGCTCTGCAGCACAGGATCAATAGTTGTGGTACACAAGCTCAGTTGCTCTGTGGCATGTGGGGTCTTCCCGAATCAGGGATCAAACTCATGTCTTCTGCATGGGCAGGCAGATTCTTTACCACTTAGCCACCAAGGAGCCCAGTGCCCTGTTTTTTTTTAACAAATATTTGGTAACATCTCTTTTCTGCCCTAATGAAATTCAAAGGTTTCAAATACATCAGCCTACACACATGATTCAGAACAAATCAATATAATGCCCTGATTTCAATACAAAGGAGAAAAGGGGAAGTGATTGATGATAAAACAGTAGGAGAGCAATACCTAAATGCTTGGGCGGGACTGTGCTCCAAGACAGATTGCAGTGGTCAGGTAGTGGATACCATTGCAATTATGAGAAGACAGGCCGTTTAATAGAATGATGTCAACACCTGAGGCGTGAGCTTTGAAATCATTGGCAGATAAGTATATCTGTACAAATACAAATCACCATGAATGTGAGACTCATCAACGCAGCTGGTCCAAATGTCTTCACATAGTGACTCAAATACCACAAGCAGGGCTGGCTGCTGTCAGAGACGCAGTTTCCCCAAATCGTGAACAGTTCTTGGCAAGGTTTCAAACAAAACAACATCCAGCTTTGTTCCTCAATCTAAACAATAGGTACCTTTCTAGAAATGTTGGTTTCTATTCTAGCCATGCCAAAAATATTTTTGTTTTTATGTCCGTGCATGCTCAGTCATGTCCAACTCTTTGCAACCCCAAGGCCCGTCGCCCACCAGGCTTCTCTGTCCATGGGATTCTCCAGGCAGGAATACTGGGGTGGGTTGCCATTTCATTCTCCAGGAGATCTTCTTGACCCAGGTATCAAATCTGAGTCTCCTGTGTTGGCAAGCAGATTCTTAACCACTAGCGCCACCTGGGAAGCCCTGGTTTTTATGTATCAAGGAGTTAAGGGTCAGATAATCATGTATGGGATTTTCCATGTTTAGACTGGGCTGCCTGGTCAACACCTGTCCCCACCCACTGACATCAGGACCCCACACAATCACTTTGGTCACCAGAGTGCCCCATACCTCACCAAGCACTTTCCTTAAACAACCCCGGGGCCACTCCCTGCCCAGGAACCACCACTCTGTATACCCCTGGCTTCCCTTCCCAAGTCCTCAACTGCAGATCCCTTCATGAGCCCAACAGGCATCCTCAAGCTCAGCTTGCCCAAAACGGAGCTCAAGTCCTTACTCCCAAATTGGTCCCCAGGCTCAGTCTTGGTGAATGGTCCCATCACCCCCACCATTGCCACCACCCGTCTGCCATGCTGTCCCTGGGGTCTCGGGGGTACCTGGGGTGTACCAGGCACTGAATAGTTTCGTCTTGAGTGAATGACAGCATTGACCCGTGGGGTAGGTTTGAAGAGACTTCCAGAGAGCTTATGGCAGACCCTGGAACTTTGTGTGAGTTAAGTTTGGGTTGCTTTTGGAAAAGGCGTATTATTCATCCGTTTATCCTACACTCCACCCGCATCCCAGCGCCTAGCACAGGAGTGTGCATGCATGCTCAGCAGAGGACAGCTGCTCTTTTCATCATTATCCGCTGGAGGAGGGGGTGGTCTGGAAGGACCTCTCGGCATCTTTCCTGACTTCAGGCCCCACAGATCTGTATCTGTACTTCGGCAGGGAGCCTAGCCCCTCTCATCTGCCTGGGGGGAGGACCGAGGGCCAGGCCAAGACAGGTGACTGCCTTTGGGTCTAGAGCCAGGCCAGTGGGTACTTCTTTTCCCAAGTCCGTCCTGAGTCACCAGGACCACAGAAGCACACACGTGCATGGCACTTGGCCTGTGTTGTAACTCAGTCTTAGCACAGCCCTGTGAGGAGCAGCCTACAATCATCATCATCATTATTACTGTTATTATAAATGCTGTGATTTTGGCCACACTCTGAGGCTCATGGGATCTTAGTTCCTCCACCAGGGACTGAACCCACCCACTTGATATTGAAAGCACAGAGTCCTAACCACTGGCCTGTGAGGGAATTCCTATGGGGGCCTACGATTATATTTAACCTCACGGGTGAATCTGTGGTCTCACAGCTCATCAGTGATGGAGCCAAGATTTGGGGATTTTCCAGGGACCTTGATTTCTACTCTATTTCCACTGTGGTCAGTGAATATTCTCTGTAGGATTTTAATCCTTTGTCATTTATTGAGACTTGTTTTATGACTCTGCATAGAGTCTATCCTGGTAAATGTTCTACATGCACTGGCATAGAATGTGTGTTTTGCTGTCGGTGGGTGCAGTGTTTTGTAAATGGCAATTAGGACCAGTAGGTTACTCTTGTCTTCATGTCTTCTATATGCTTACTGACTTTCTGTTTACTGATTCTATCAATTACTGAGAGAAGAGTGTTGAGATCACTACTTGTAATTGTGGAGAAACTTTAAGTTTCTCTTTTCAGTTCTATCAGGTTTTGCTTCATGAATTTTGAAGCCGTATAATTAGGTGCATCAATGTTTGGGACTGTTGTGTCCTTTTGATGAACTGACCCCTTTGCTATTATGTAGCTCAGTTGGTAAAGAATCTGCCTGCAATGCAGGAGACCTGGGTTCGATTCCTGGGTTGGGAAGATCCGCTGGAGAACGGATAGGCTACCCACTCCAGTATTCTTGGGCTTCCCTTGTGGATCAGCTGGTAAAGAACCCACCTGCAATGCAGGAGACCTGGGTTCAATCCCTGGGTTGGGAAGATCCCCTGGAGAAGGGAAAGGCTACCCACTACAGTATTCTGGACTAGAAAATCCCATGGACTATATAGTCCATGGGGTCTCAGAGTCGGACACAACTAAGTCACTTTCACTTTCACTTCCTCTTTATTCCTGATAAATTCCTTGTTTTGGGGTTACCTTTTTTGGTATTCATATAGCCATCCCAGCTTTTTTAAAAAAGTACTTATTTATTTGGCTGCACTGCATCTTAGTTGCAGCATGTGGGATCTAGTTCCCTGATCAGGGATCGAACCAGGGCTCCCTGTTCAATCACTGTAGCACGGAGTCTTAGCCGCTGGACCAACCAGGGCCATCCCCAACTTTTTTAGTGTAGTGTTTCATAGTATGTCTTTTCCCCATCCTTTTTGTTGTCAGCTTACCTATGCTATTATATTTAAAGTGGTTTTCTTATACATAGCACATACTTAGGCCTTGGACCAGGGATTGGCAAACTTTTTTTTAGTATTGGGCCAAATTATAAATATTTCAGTCTTTGCTGGTCATATGGTATCTGTTGCATCTACTTAACCCTGATTGTGGTACAAAAGCAGCCTTGATTGAATGAGTGTGGTTGTGTTCCAATTAAACTTTTTTTTTTGGCTGCACAGCGGGGCATGTGGGATCTTAGTTCCCCAACCAGGGATCCAACCCACTCCCCATTCCCCCCACATTGGAAGCTCAGAGTCCTAACTGCTGGATCACCAGGGAATTCCCCCAATAAAACTTTATGGACATTGACAGTGAAATTTGAATTTTATGTGTCGCATGTCATGAGCTGTTACTCTTCCTTCAGTTTCTTTTTAAGCATTTAAAAATGTGAAAGCCCCTCTTAGCCTGTGGGATGCACAAAAACAGTAAGTCAGATCTGGCCTTTGGGCCATAGTTTGCCAACCCCAGGCTGAGACCATTTACCTGCAGTATAATTATTGGTATTTGTTTGATGTTGTTTAATTGCTAAGTCATTTATTTTTTCGACCCCATGGACTGTAGCCCGCCAGGCTTCTCTGTCCATGGGATTTCCCAGGCAGGAATACTAGAGTGGGTTGCCATTTCCTTCTCCAGGGGATCTTCCTGACCCAGAGATGAAACCTGGGTCTCCATGTCTCCTGCATTGCAGGTGGATTCTTCACCACTGAGCCACCTGGAAAACTCATAAAACCCAGCATTTACTTATAAAAATTAGTTGCATTCATTCAGAAAAAATTCAGACTTTATAAACTTGATGTAAAATGTTACTAGCTATTTCTAAAACAAGAAATAACTAATAACATGTGTGTATCTATGTTTGTCTTACTTGGGGTTTATTGAGATTCTTGGATCTGTAAGCTTATAATTTTCACTAACTTTGAAAAATTTTGGACATTAATTTTTCACATATTTTTTCTGTTACCCCCTTACTCTCTTCTCTCTCTGGGACTCCGGTCACAGATGTAAGACCAGTTGGTATTATTCCTCAGGCCACCAAGGCTCTGTGCTCATTGTCAGTCATTTTTTCCCTCTTTGTGTTTCATTTTTTGTGTTTGTGTGTTTCTTTTGAATAGATTCTTTTGCTGTCTTCAAAATCTGTTTTCTTTTCTGTGCAGTGTTTAATCTGTGTAGATCCTTCCAATAAAAATTTCATTTTAAATGTTGTATATTTCATACACAGATATCTGTTCCTTACTTCCATTTCCCTCTGCAATATGTTCATGTTTTTCTTTACATCCTTGATCATTCTGAATGTCTTTGTGATAGCTGTTTAATGTCCTTGCCTGCTAATTCCATCATCTCTGCCAATTCTAGTTCGGCTTCCATTGAGCAACTTTTTCCTAGTTGTAAGTCACAGTTTCCTGCATGTTTGTTTATCTGGTATTTTTTTATTGGATGACAGACATTGTGGATTTTATGTTGTTTACATGGTTGCATGTATTAAAGAATCTTGGGGTTTGTTTTTTTTTTTTCCTGCAAGACAGTTACTTGTGGATTCTTTTGAGCCTTTTCAGGCCTGTTTTTAAGCTCTTTTAGGGTAGGTCTAGCATAACATATTCTTGGGCTAACTTAACTCTAATTGTAATGTGTTATCCTTTTGGATCTCTACTGAATGTCTTATGCATTCAAAGAAATCTCTCTACTCTGGTTAGAAGGAGCTCAAAACATTCCCATCCCTGTATGAGCCCTGGAAATTGCTCTCCCTTTGAAAGTCGTTCTTATCTAACCCCTTGGAGTTTTATCCAGTGCATACATAGACTGACATTCAGCCAAAGATTCAAAAGAGAAAGCTATGCAGATTACTAGAACTCTGAGCATTCTGCTTCTTCCTCTTGGGCATTCTGTCTCATGAATGCCAGCCATCTTGGCCTTCTTGATCTCTGATCTCCATCTCTACAGCTCAGTGAGTTTGCCAGACTCTGGGTTTTCCTTCCTGGCACAGCCGTCTATAAATTAAGTCCAGCTGGGTAATGGCAAGCAAGTCTTACTTAATTATTCCTCTTTCCTCAGGGATCCTGGTGCTGTGATGCCTGTGGTCCTTTGTCTAAGGTCATTTCCTATACCCTGTCCAGTTTTCTATTAATAGTTCACAGTGAGAGGGTATTTCCAGACCGTCTTATTTTCTTGTGTTTCTGGGAGCAGAAGTCTCTGGAAAGAAAGTGTTAGTCGCTCAGTTGTGTCCAACTCTTTGTGACGCCATGGACTGTAGCCCGCCAGGCTCCTCTGTCCATGGGATTCTCCAGGCAAGAATACTGGAGTAGGTAGCCATTTCCTTCTCCAGGGGATCTTTCCGACCAGGGATTAAATCTGGGTCTCCTGCATTGCAGATGGATTCTTTACTGTTTGAGCTACCAGGAAGTGCCTGGAAGTAATACCTAAACCCAGAGAGGGGACTTCCCTGGTGGTCCAGTGGTTTCAACTCTGTGCTCCCAATGCCGGGGACCCTTGTTCAATCCCTGCTCAGAGAACTAGATCCCACATCCTCCACTAAGACCTGGCGCAGCCAAATAAATAAATAAAAATCTTTTTAAAAATGTAAACCCAGGGATCTGGCTCCAGATTCTATGATCCCAGCCCCTCCCAACTCTTTGTGACGCCATGGACGGTAGCCCACCAGGCTCTTCTGTCCATGGGATTCTGTGACCCCAGTCAGCAGTCAGCCTTCTAGATGCTGGGGTCGCTGAGCCGGAGCACCGCCAGTGGGGTGCATGGCCACGGGGGTGAGGTGGCAGGGGTGGCGCCAGCCCGCAGCTCACCCCTCCCACCCCTCAGGTGGGCCTTCACCTTGATCATCATCTCCTCCTACACGGCCAACCTGGCCGCCTTCCTCACCGTGCAGCGCATGGAGGTGCCCGTGGAGTCGGCCGACGACCTGGCAGACCAGACCAACATCGAGTACGGCACCATCCACGCTGGCTCCACCATGACCTTCTTTCAGGTGGGGCCCCGGGGCTACCCTGGCTTGGTGTGGGTCACCGCCACGCACAGCGGCTCAGGGCAGGGGAGGGCATTGCTCAGAAGGTCCCCGCAGGGCCTGGAGGAGGAGCGCTGTCCTGTGTGGCCTGGATGGAGTCTCTCTGAAGCCAGCTGGGCCCTGGGGACTTAATGGGGGTGCAGCCTCTGCTCCCAGCTTCTCTGGATATACTCTGGGAACACTGGGAAGACAGGCTGGGCGTCAAGATGCACCAAGACCCACGGGTGGGAGAGAGAAAAGGGTTAGAAAACAGGCCATGCCCCCTCTTTCCCATGCCTTCCTTCCTCGGGTTCCTTGCTGGGCTGGTGGGTGTGGGGATGGTTTGGACCTGGCCTTGAGCAATCTGTCTGTCTTGTTTCTCTCTGTCCTTGCCTCTGCCTTCCTTTGATCTCCTCGCTCTCTCCGCTTGAGGGAGACCTCCTGGAGGGCAGAGGACCAGGCTCGGGGGAAAGGCAGGAGTGGGAGGACCCTCAGCCGTCCTCCTCCCCTCTGTGCCCCCTCTGCGCAGAATTCACGGTACCAGACGTACCAGCGGATGTGGAACTACATGCAGTCGAAGCAGCCCAGCGTGTTTGTCAAGAGCACAGAGGAGGGCATCGCCCGCGTCCTCAACTCCCGCTACGCCTTCCTGCTCGAGTCCACCATGAACGAGTACCACCGGCGCCTCAACTGCAACCTCACCCAGATCGGGGGCCTCCTCGACACCAAGGGCTACGGCATCGGCATGCCGCTGGGTATGGCGGCCCTGGGGCCCCGGGCGGCCGGAACCAAGCCGTGTGAGCAGGCCACGGGGTGGGCCAGACCCTCCCTGAGCAGGCTGGGTGTGCTGTGTGTAGGCTTCTGCCTGTGTGACCTGGGGCAGCTGTTGCCACCTTCCTGAGTCTTTGCGCCCTACACCTGGATAAACAGGCCTAGGAGCCATCACTCCAGTCCAGCAGGGCGGCAGGGAGAACTCTGTGAGGCTTGCCACCTTCTCCCGTTGGCCCCAGGGCCCCTCCAGGGGGAGGCTGTGGTTTTGCTGACATTGCATTCTCTGCACCAAACCCACAGCCTGGCTCAGCGCAGGTGCTCTGGAAATGACAGTGGATGTTGTTGGATGGGTGGAAGGGAGGGAGAGAGGGAGGGAGGAAGAATGATGGATGGATCTGCCAGGGAGACCTGGACGTGTTTTTCCAGGGCTGGTGCTGGAAACTCACCACCAGTTGGGTCACCCAATTTTGGCTTTAAGCCTACCTATATCCTGATGATTGCTGCATTACTTACCTGTGACTACATAACAAACGAGCCCAAATCTTAGCAGCCTTGCAATGAGGTCAGTGATGTTATCGGGGAAACCTTGGCACTTGGTGCTCTGAGAGACAGGATCTGGAGTCACACCAACCTGGATTACAATTCCAATTTCCTCCCTGACTCAGGCGACAATGTCATCTGCCTCCTTCAGATAACAAGGGTGGTAACACCTACCTCGGGCTCCCCTGGTGGCTCAGGGGTAAAAAAATCTGCCTGCCAATGCAGGAGATGCGGGTTCAGTCCCTGAGTAGGGAAGATGCCCTGGAGAAGGAAATGGCAACCCGCTCCAGTATTCTTGCCGGGAAAATCCCTCGGACGGGGGAGCCTGGCAGGTTATAGTCTGTGGTGTCGCAAAGGGTCGGACACAACTTAGCAACTGAACAGCAACAGTACATGCCTCACGGGATCACTGTGAGACCTGAATACCTTTCTGTAGACCAGTGGTCTAGCACATAGTAGGTGTCTGCTAAATACCCATCACCACACTTGCCCTAGTTTCTGGCACCTGGAAGATGCTCAAGAATCATCATAGTGGGGACTCCCCTGGTGGTTCAGTGGTTAATACTTCACCTTCCAATGCGGGGCACAGGTTTGATCCCTGGTTGGGAAGCTCAGATGCCTTACAGCCAAAACCCCAAAACATAAAACAGAAGCAACATTGTAACAGATTCAATAAAGACCTTAAAAATGGTCCACAGAAGAAATATTTTTTAAAAAAGAATTATAATTAGTAGAGGGTAGGATGTGGGTGGGACCCAAGGATGGTTTAAGGGAAGGATCTGAGGGCAGGGAGGAAAGAGGTGGTTGAGGTTTGGGGCCAGTCAGAGGAGAGGTGTGGCTGGGGACTCATTCATGTGGCAGGTCTGATGCCCTACTGTGTGATAGGACTGTGCTGGGTACTCAGAGGCCACAGCGGGGAGCTAGCTGCTCAGCCCCCACCTGAGCTGTCTACTGTGGCAAAAAATGGCAGTCACTTAACACATAGCCTTATAAGGTGATGTCATGTGGTCACAACTGCTCTGAAATAAATTAGGGGAAGAGATGGACAGGGAGTGGGGTGCTTGTTGTGTTTTTTTTTTTAATTTGGCTGCACCACGTGGCTTGCCATTTCTTAGTTCACCAACCAGTGACTGAACCCAGGCCCCCCGTAGTGAAAGCACAGCGTCCTAACCACTGGACTGCTGGGGAATTCCCTGGCATTTTAAATAGAGTTAGAGAAGACCCTTCTGAGGCACAGTGTGAGCTGCACCTTGAGTGAAGTAAGGAACACTCCAGGCAGAAGCCAAGGGCCTAAGAGAGCCCCAGGTGGCAGGACCAGTGAATGCAGGATCTTGTTGAACCTGTGAACATTTTTTTTTTTCTAGCTGCAAACAGAAGTCATTGGAGAGTTTTAAGCACTAGAGAGGTGTGATCTATGACTGTGTTTCTGAAATTGTCTCTCTGGCTGCTGTGTTGAGAAGAGCTTCAGTGGGGAGTAAGGGTGGGGGCCACAAGGAGGGGAGTGGTGGTGTTCAGTCGCTCAGTTGTGTCTGACTCTCTGCAATCCCATGACTGCAGCACGCCAGGCTTCACTGTCCTTCACTGTCTCCTGGAGTCTGCTCAAACCCATGTCCATTGAGTTGATGATGCCATCCAACCATCTCATCCTCTGTCGCCCCCTTCTCCTCCTGCCCTCAGTCTTGCTCAGCATCAGGGTCTTTTTCAGTGAGCCGACTCTTCCCATCAGGTGGCCAAAGTATTGGAGCCTCAGCTTCAGCATCAGTCCTTCCAATGACTATTCAGGGTTGATTTCCTTTAGGATTGACTGGTTTGATCTCCTTGCTGTCCAAGGAGGGGGAAATGCTGACAAATGTGACAAGTTGGGGGCTTGGCCCAGGGGTGGTTAAGGGGAGGTGGCGAGCAGTAGTCAGATAGAGAGTGGACAGGGAAGATGCTGGGCATGCGGCAGAGCCGGGAGGAGAGGAGCTGGGCCTTGGCGGGCAGGGCTCCAGGGTCCTGATGACCCGCCCCCGCCGTGTGCCCGGTCCAGGCTCCCCGTTCCGGGATGAGATCACGCTGGCCATCCTTCAGCTTCAGGAGAACAACCGGCTGGAGATCCTGAAGCGCAAGTGGTGGGAGGGGGGCCGCTGCCCCAAGGAGGAGGACCACCGAGCCAAAGGTCAGCCGCCCCCGCATGCCCTGCCCTTCCCGAAGGCCCCTCACTGGCCCCCTCCTCCCCCGCCCTCAAGGCCCGACCCCTGGCTCTCCCCCTCCACCCCAGGCTTGGGCATGGAGAACATCGGGGGCATTTTTGTCGTGCTCATCTGCGGCCTCATCATCGCTGTCTTCGTGGCGGTCATGGAGTTCATATGGTCCACGCGGAGGTCGGCAGAGTCGGAAGAGGTAAGGAGGCTGAGGAAGGGTGTGCGGGGAGAAGTGGGACCCTGGGGGTGGGGGGGGGCCGTGAAGACTGTGGCGTTGGGAGCCATTCCTGGAGGAATGCTGGGGAAGGGGTGGGAGCCAGGGAGGGGAGAGAGATCTTCCAGGGGTCCCAGAGCTCCAGAAAGAGGTGAGAGCAGGGACTTTGCTGGTGGTCCAGTGGTTAGGACTGGTGTTCTCAAGGCAGAGGGTCCCGGTTCAATCCCTGGTCAGGGAACTAAGATCCCACAAGCTGCAGTGCAGCCAATTTAAAAAAAAAAAAGAGAGAGGCGAGGGCAGAAGGAAGATGAGAGAGGGTCCACGGACACGACGAAGGATAGAGGGGGAAGAGGGCACAGGCAGCCGTGAGGATGCGGGGGAAGGAGTGAGGAGGGGCACCGAGAGAAGGCTCCCTGGAGAGAACGAGGTGGTACATAAGGAAGAAATAGCAGCAGAGACAACGGGGCAAGGAGAATGCAGCTGTATGCGGCAGCAAGGAAGCAGGCGTGCTGGCCGCTCTCACGCCCTGTGTGCGCGGGCTGCCCACCCACACTCCACCGCTAACCCCGCTGCCCGCCCCCTCGCTGCTCCTCTGAGATTCCCACCTTCCCCGCCTTCTGCCAGCCTCCAGCCCCTCCTCCCCCTCCTCCCTGTGAGCCCTTGACCTTGCTTCTGCTCGCCTGAGAAAAGCAGAGGAGTCCGAGAGCCTGCCAGCCCTCACCTCCACATGCCGCCACCCGCCTGCCTTCCCCACGCGCCCTTTAGTTATTCCAAATGAGTGTCCACGCTCCTCCTCGTTAACACTCCCTCCACCTGTGCCCTGTTCCCGCCTCCCATCTCGCCTTCCCAAGGACATTCCTCGACCTTCCCTCCTTCCCTCCAGCATCATCAGTTTTCATCTCTCTATCAGATCAAGCCGGGTGGCAGACAGATACACTATCGTTTCTCCCATCTTCAAGGAATCCTCTCTTTCCACCCCGATTCCCCTCCTGGTCACCAGCCCGTTTCTTCCCTTCTGTGGTAGCCTCGACAGGGTGTTTCCAGTTTCTGTCCTTCCATTCATTGTTGGACACACTCCCATCCACCTTCTGTCCCCGCCCCTCTGCCAAAGCCAGTCTCGCCATCCACGACCTTCACATCTGAAATCCAGTGCCTGAGTCTCCAGCCTCATCACGGTGAGGTAGCCCTGGGCTCCCACACAGCTGGTCACCATCTCCTCAGCCCTCTCTGGTCCCTGTTCCTGTGTCATCTTCCTCCTACCTCTCTGACATTCTCCTTGGGGGGCCCTAGGGCTCGGGCCTTGGACTTCTCTTCCTCCCCTTCCTCGGTGATCTCTTCCAGCCAAATGGTTTGCAAGACTGTATGCTGATGACTCCTGCATTATTCATCTTTTGCCACGTAACAAGCTATCCCCCATTTTAGCAACTTCCAACAGCAAACTGATACCAGTTCACAGTTTCCACAGCTCAGGAATCTGGGAGCGGCTCAGCTGGGTGGTCTTGGCAGCTCAGTGTCTCTGCTGAGGTCACGGGCATGATGTCATGGGGAGTTGCTGTTGTCTGGGGGCTTCCCAGGTGGCGCTAGTGGTAAAGAACCTGCCTTCTAATCCAGGATACATAAGAGATGCGGGTTCGATTCCTGGGTCAGGAAGATCCCCTGGAGGAGGTGGCATGGCAACCCACTCCAGTATTCTTGCCTGGAGAATCCCATGAACAGAGGAGCCTGGCGGCTGCAGTCCATAGGCTCACACAGAGTTGGACACGGCTGAAGTGACAGCACACGCTCACAGAGGCCCCACTGGGGCTAGAGGATCTACTTCTAGGATGGCTCCCTGCCTCACAATGTACTTGGGGTTTTAATTTATGGGAGTGACTGGGTGATGACACGGAGAAGCCAGTGCCAGGGAAAGAAGAATTTATTACTTATATCACCTAACAAGATTGCCACCGCCCCCGACCACCAGCACCACTAGTGCCACAGGAAAGCACCAGCTTTGGTCAGGAAGCAGAAGAAGGGAGAGAGAAACCTAGAGCAGAGGCTTTATTGGGAAAGGCAAGACAAGTGGGGAAACTTAGTACTTAGTACTCGGCCATGTGAATGCCGTTAGCAGGTGGGCTAGAGGGGTGGTCTCTACTCATCTGGTACCTGCCCTGGGTTGTTTTAGGGTTTGGTGTGTGAGTCAGATAAAGGGGGAGTATAGATTCAGAACTGGTTGGGTTTTCGTATGAAAGGCAGGTTTCCAACCCTTCGCTGTCCCTAAGAATCGGCTAGCTCTGGGAGGGCGGTCTCTCCCTGGCTAGCAAGATGTTTAAGAAGTCAAAACATCCTGAGATAGAATAAAAATACACTCATTCACATGGCCGCGGGCAGGAGGCCTCAGTTCTTACTCAGCGACTTCTCCATAGGGCTGCTTGAGTGTCCTCAGGCCGTGGCAGCCGACTTGCCCCAGAGCAAGGGCTCCAAGAGAGAGCCGAAATGTCACCGACCTAGCCTTATTCTGTGGATCACACAGGGACCCTCCTACAAAGGCAAAGGGGATTACACAAGGGTGTGAGCATCCCGGGGCAGGATCTTGGAGGCTGACTACCATAGCCCCCAGGTGTGTATCCTTTCCAGGGACCTCACCCTGAACCCACGGTTTGTAAATTCAGCTCCCTGTTCTCCGCCTGGCTGTCCACCAGGCGGTGCGTGACGTCGCGTGGCCAAAACGGAGCTCCTGCCCGCCCATCAGGCAAGGCCGTCGTTCCCCTCCCTCTTTCTCACACCCTCTTCCTGATCTCAGCAAAAACTGTTGGCTCCACCTTTGAAACACACCCAGAATTCAAACTCTTCTCACCTCCTTGGCCACCACAACACCGGTCCAGTCACTACCATCTCTTGCCTGGTGATCAGAGTGGTTCCCTAGGGGGCTCCCTGCTCTTGCCCTTGGCCTCCCTGCAGTCTTCTCAGCACAGCTCCAGAGTGATCTGGTGAAGGCACAGCGGTCCTATGTCTAAAACTCTTCTGACTCAGTTGTTGTTCTGTTGTTGTTCAGTCGCTTAGTCGTGTCCGACTCTTTTCGACCCCATGGACTGCAGCACGCCAGGCTTGCCTGTCCTTCACCATCTCCTGGAGCTTGCTCAAACTCATGTCCATTGAGTCGGTGATGCCATCCAACCATCTCGTCCTCTCTCATCCCCTTCTCCTGCCTTCAGTCTTTCCCAGCATCAGGGTCTTTTCCAGTGAGTCGGCTCATCTGACTTAGAGTGAAAGCCAAATGCTTACCGTGGACTCTGGGCCTTAAACAAGCCAGCCCCCACGGCTCCTCTGACCTCCTCTCCTCCCATGCCCCCTTGCCACCCTGCCCTGGCCACCCTGCCCTGCTCCAGGTTCTTCCAGAACCTCCGCACCTGTATCCAGCTGAAATGTCTGCCCTCCCTCCTACCAGGTCCCATGCAGCTCATCCCCGCCCTGCCTTTGTCTACTTGCAGGTCCTCTTCTCAACGAATCTCCCCTAAGGTCTCATCTCAACATTTAACCTTGCTCCCCACCCACACCCCCCATCTCTTTTCCAAATTTAATTTTTCTCGAAAGCACTCATCACCATCGAACATACTATGTCTTTACGTTTTGTCTCTGCGTGCTGGAAGATAACCTCCAGGAGGGCAGGGGCTCCCATCTGTTCTCTGCTGTGGCCCTAATGCTCCCAGACAGTGCCTGGGACACCGTAGGTGGTCTGCCAGTATGTTGTGAAAGTGTTAGTCACTCAGTTGTGTCCGACTCTTTGCGACCCCATGGGCTGTAGCTTTCCAGGCTCCTCTCTCCATGGGGTTTTCCAGGCAAGAATACTGGAGTAAGTAGCCATTCCCTTCTCCAGGGGATCTTCCCCACCCAGGGATCAAACCTGGGTCTCCTGCTATGCAGGCAGATTGTTTAGCATCTGAGCCACCAGTAGGCAGTCAGTACCGCGCAGAGGAATCAGTGACAGGATGGAGAACAAGTAGGAGGGAAGGAATAGACGCAGTTAGAAACTCTGGAGTGAAAAGACAGGAGTTGAGGGACGGGAAGAGAGGGGCACGGCTCGGAGGTGAAGGGCCGATTTAAGAACAAATCCAGAGAATAAGGGAGAAGGGAAAGAGAAGTGGAGGACAGACAGGGGTTGAGAGGTGAGAAGAAGGAAGAGCACGGGGAGAGAAGGGACCTGCGAGGGAAGAGACTGGGGAGTGAGGAGAGGATGGAAGGAAGGGAGACGATGAGAGCTCAGGTGGGAAAGAGAAAGAGGTGAACACAGCGGTGGGGCGGGGAGAGCAGGAGGATGTGAAGAGCGTTGCCTAGAGGACCAGAAGGGTGGAGAGGGAGGAGGCGCGGCCGCAAGGAGGGCGCAGACCATGACCGCCGCCCCGCGCCGCCCCCAGGTGTCGGTGTGCCAGGAGATGCTGCAGGAGCTGCGGCACGCGGTGTCCTGCCGCAAGACGTCGCGTTCCCGCCGGCGCCGGCGGCCCGGCGGCCCCAGCCGGGCCCTGCTGTCGCTGCGCGCCGTCCGCGAGATGCGCCTTAGCAACGGCAAGCTCTACTCCGCTGGCGCGGATACGGGCAGCGCGCACGGGGGCCCCCAGCGCCTCCTGGACGATCCGGGGCCGCCAGGCGGGGCCCGGCCCGCCGCCCCCACGCCCTGCACCCACGTGCGCGTCTGCCAGGAGTGCCGGCGCATCCAGGCGCTGCGGGCGTCCGGGGCCGGCGCGCCCCCGCGTGGCCTGGGCGCCCCCGCCGAAGCCACCAGCCCGCCCCGGCCCCGGCCCGGCCCCGCCGGCCCCCGCGAGCTGGCCGAGCACGAGTGACCACGGGCGGGCGCCCGGACTGACGCAGGGGCCGGGCCCACCCCAGGCCCCGGTCACCCTCGCTTCCCCAGTGGGCGAGGGACAGGACTTGCGCCCGCCGCGCGCCGGACGCCGCGATTTTGCCTTGGGTTCCCGGTGAAGTCCGAGGCTCGGTTCCAGAGCCCGCCTGCGCCCCCTACTGGACTCGCCGGAGGGAGCCACAGACTCCCTCACGCCGCCCCCGACTGCGGACAAAGAGGAGCGCGGGGACCGAGGACTCCGGGGGCCGGGACTGCCGGGGTCGTTCCCTGAAGCGGAAAGCAGTCCGCGGGGAGAACCCCATCCTGGGACTGCTTAGGCTCCCCAAGACTTGACGCAGCCCTCCCCACTTCTGGAGAAGTGGGAAGCCTCTGGGCAGATGGGTGTCCCCTGGCGCCCCTTGACTCTTCTCTTTCTCTCTTTTTTTTGGGGAGAAACCTCCGAATTTCTATGAGACCCCCACAGGGAAGGGGTCAGTTGGGCCCCCATCCCTCCCCCCTGCCACAGCCCAGTCCCTGTTGGAATAAAAAAAAGAACAAAACCCCAAAGCTGGGGATACGCGGGTCTCATTTCCTGGGGGAGTGAGGGCACCGAAGAGTTGGGCTTCCCCTCCCCACCCCCCAGGGAGACTGTTGAGAACCACAGTCTGGATGGGCACCCATGCACTCTTTCGATTCTCTGCCCTGCCCACAGACAGCAGGTCAGCGCAGGTCCGGGCAGCTGGCCCTTCTCCACTGACCTTCTCCCAGGACAGAAGGAGGCAGCTCTCCCTGGGACAGATGGAGAGGTGCAGGGATCTGGAGAGGCGGAGACACCAGGAAAAGGAGACGTAGAATGACAGAAACCAGATGGGGCTGGGGGAGGGGAGGGCGAGTGAACAGTTCAGTGTGGTGGTGCCCCGGCTAGCCCGGACAGTGACAGGTGTGTGCCTGGGCCAGGGTGATTTGTTGGCTTTGTAATCATGTGCAAGTGTACCTCCCTGAGACCGCCTTCAGTTGTCTGTGACCCTGATCCTGTGTTTCTGCTGAAAACGTTAACTCCCCAGCCCCCAAGAGAAGAAGTGAGAAATCCCAGTGGAGGGGGAGGTAGGGGGGCGGGAGGCCGAAGGGCCTCTGGAGCCGGGGAAAAGGGTGGGTCTGCTTTCTGTCCCCGCCCTCCCCCGCCCCGCTGGAGGTTTCTGTGGAAACTGCCGCTGAGAAAGGACGAGTGAAGGTCACACAGCCGGAGCCAAAACGAGGCCGAGTGGAAGGGGGAGAGGTGGAGAGAAAGAGATGGGACAGGAATGGGGAAGAGACAGAAATGGAGTAGCGATGGGGCGAGATCACGGAGGGGAGCAGAGAGGGATAGGGAAATAGGCCAAAGAGGAAGACACAGGGAGACAAGCCATAATGAGGTGGGAGAAGGGAGACAGAATGGGAGAGAGGAGGGGTGGACAGAGAAAACAGAAGTTAAGAGACCGGGGGAGTTGGGGCTGAAAGAGGCAGAGACTGAAGTGGAGCAGAGAGGGGTGAGAAACAAGCCTTGGGAACCTAGATGCAGACGTTAGGGGGCCCGAGCAGTGGAAATGCCCGAGATCGAGCGAGGGAGAGGAGCGAGGCTGGGCCCCGCCCCTCGGGCAGGCGGCCCAGAGCTCGGGAGCTGTCCGTTCAGCACCGGCCTGGCGCGCAGCATCGCCCTGTCTCCCCGACAGGACCTGCCAGCCTTCGCAGTGCTTGGGCACGCCGCATCCGGGGGACCCCGCCTGGCACACAGCACCCCGTCTCAACCTGGCCTCTTCCGTGTCTCAGACACTTGCCACATGTGTGCCCTTCAGAGGCAGGTGTGGGGCGAGCTTGTGTCTCAGGATGTTTCTTGTTTCCACATCTCTTATAGACTAAATCAATGTCTCTGCCCTTGAGCGGGAATGTCAGTCTGTCAAGGTGATAGAATATGGCTGCAGACATTTTTGGTCTCTCCCATTCTCTGTCCCAATACCAAGCATCAGGTCTCCCACTTCTGAGTCTCCCCCACCTGCATTTCTGCTGTCTCTTCAGTCTTTATCTCTGTCTCCCACAGTTTGCCAAACATGTCCGCCTGGCTCTCTATGTCCCTGTGTCGCTCTGTCATCTTCACTAAGTAATGCAGTTGATCTGTCTCCTCCATCTGTTTCCTCATTTCTGTCTTTGCCAGTCTGTCTGTCTTTGTCCATCTTTCTGTTTTTCCTTTCCTGTTTGCATCTCTCTGGTTCTGAACTCTGTGTCCATTCCTCCCCTTAGTCTTTCCTTCTGTCTCTCTTGCTGAGTTCCCTTGTCCCCGTCCATCCCTGTGACCTTCGTAAATCTTCCTCCTCCCCCACCCAACTTCCGCAAAGCCTCACGCTGGGAATACTATGCACAGTCATCAGTCTCCCCAAACTGAGGAGGGAGTGCATGAGGGGGGACATGAGCCTGTCTGGGGTGCAGTCTCCCCCAGTCCAGCTGGTGAGCAGGAGAGAAGGCCAAAAATCTCCTGGGATTCTGAAACCCCCCAGGCTTCTCCATCCCCCCAATCTCTCTGCCATGGTCCAGGCTCATCCCTGCAGGATCAGGTGGAGAGGAAAAAGATAATATGTTGACAGAGCCTCCCTCCTTCCCTCCCATCCTCCTCCTGGAAGGGGACAGAGTTCTGCAGAGGGGCCAACTACCAGGGCTAGAAGACGTGCCCCCCCCCACCAGTCTCCATGGAGACAGGCCAGATCTGTAAGCCCAGCCTCCTTTGCTGCATATGCTGCCTCCCTGTTACTATGGCAACAAAGGACAGCAGGGAAGGATGGGGACGGGTCAGAGTACAGGATTGGGCTGAGGCTCTGGGTACTGGAGGAATGAAGGAACCCACCTTCCTGCCCCCTTTTACTCTTTGGCCCAGTCTCCCTGTCCTGTGGTTCTGTGGTTTTGAATCTCCCATTTTTTGTGTATCACTCCAGCCTTCAGCCTTTCACACATATCAATGACCTGGTCCTTAACCTTCATGCCCCTTGCCTGTCCCCCACATCTTGACTTCCATAGGTGGGAGGATACCCACATTCTGAAAAAGCTACAGAGACAGGCTCTGCTCTCTCTGCCCTTTCTGCCATTCCCAGAGTCTGGGAGTGTTCCTCATAGAGCCGAGAGGTGGGGGTGGGAGGCTGTAACTCCTCAGGCTCCAGTGGGTGGCCGATGGGGTGTTGTGTATTGTGGCAGGCCTGGGGTGTGGGTGCTCGCTGTGCATCTGTGTGTGTGTGTATCAATATATACCGAGCTGGGATGTGCACAGCGTGGGAGTGTGGGCATTGGGGGTGTTACACTGAAGCTACAATACAACTGTATAAGACAGCACTGCAATACATGATGAGTGTAGTGTGTGAGGTGTGTGGGATGGTGTTGCGTGATCTGTGTCTGTGAATTATTGTGCTGTGCATGAGTCTGTGTGCACCCTTTGTCTGTCATTCACAATTAGCAATACTTTGAAAGTTTTGCATGGAGAGTCTTTGCATATGCCCAGATATATTGGGGAGGAGTGTGTGTGATGTGTGACTACACAGCAGAGTCCACAAAGGTTCAAGTGGTGTCTGGGGCAGTGTGAGGCCTGTGTCTGTTTGACAGTGCTGAGTGTGGATGTGTACTGGGCCCATAGATTATATGTTTGCTGGTCTCTGTGTGAGATGGTTTAAGGCCAGCTATGATGGAGCATGTGACGTGTGTGTCTGTGAGGTGGTGTTTTAAGGGTGTGTGTTCCTCTGCATGGCATTTTATGACTGTGATTCTGTTGTGGTGTGATGGGGTGTGCAGTGTGTGTGTTATGTGTGTTTTCCTTGCTATGTGTTTGTGAGTCTCTGGGCTTGTTTTGATGGGGTACTGTAGGATGTGTAGGAGGTGATAAGCTGGTGTGTGATGGAATGTGATTGTGAAACTGGTGGTGTGTGGTGGGTGGTGTTGGTGGGTGTCCCCAGCATCTGTGCTCTCTGGGTGACGGTCAGGTGTGAGTCCGATGCTTGGTGGAATTATCTGGCTGTGATGAGTCTCCTGTGTACCTATGCAGTTGTGTCTCGTTGGATAACTGCCATGCCATAGTGGGTAGGGGGCGGTCACACAGTGAGGGGGCCTCAGAGCCCCGCCCCCTCTGCAGCGTCCCTGCTCATTGCGGGGTATCTTTCTCGCCTCTTGGGTTCCCTCCACCTACCCCTCCTGAACAGCACCCCAGTCTCCAGGGCTCCCCCTGCTTCATTGCAGAGAAGGGTGCTCTGGCCTTCCTGCCTTATTGCAGTGGTTTACGGGGCTTCCCCCCACCCGGGGTTCACCTTCCACAGCGCCCCCTCCCTTTGGTGGCACACAATGAGGGGGGGTTCCGGGGCTCTCCCCCCTCAGCGCCCCCTCCTTGGAGGCTACACCCCATACTGCGGGGGTTTCCACGTCCCTCATTGCGGGGGGGGGGGGCTCTCCGGGTTCTCATCCTCCCGCAGCGCTCCCCCTTCGCCGCCGAGCCGCCACTTTGCGGAGGCTGGGGGGCGGGGAGAACAGCTGCAGTACCGGGGGCGTGGCCGCGGGCCATCCATCAGGGCGGCGGCGCCTCTGATTGGCCGGCGCCGGGCCCCACCGCGGGCGCGGGCATATGAGGAGGCGGAGGCGGCGGCGGGCGCCGCAGACTCTGTGCGGTAGGGCTGACCGCCGGACCCACACGCGGACCGAGGCGCGGGCGCTGCAGAGGCCCCCAGCCCGAGCCCGCGCCTGAACCCACCCTGAGGCCCCCTGCCCCGGCCCCTGCCCCGCCCGCGTGCCCCTGTCCCCCGGAGCCGCCAAGATGGGGGTAGGTGCTCAGGCCAGCCAGGCGATGCCTGTGTGTGTGTGTGTGTGTGCGTGTGTCTGCGTGTGTGACATTGTGGGTCCAGTGACATTGGGTGCCTGCGGAGAGCGGGGGCGAGGACTCTAAGACCTCTGCTCTCTGGGACCTGGGTGCAGGACCCTGGGAGCCGGCTGACCCGGCCCGTCCGTGTGGTTGTGTCGCTGGTTGAGTGTGTGCGCGGGCAGCCTGGGTCGGCGGGAGCCTGTGGCGCATGTTGGCATGTCCTTTGTGTGCGGGTTCCGCGGGGCACGGACCGGCCTTCGGCCTCTCTGTCTGACCTGGTGTGGTTCCCTGCTCAGCCGAAGATGTGCGTGTGCGTGTGTGCATTCCTGGTTCTGTCAGGCCTGGCAACACCGTTCGCCTGCGATTGTGTGGCCCGGGTCGTGTCCGAATGCCTGCACCCTTGTCTGGGTGTGTCTGAACGCCGGTGTTTGTGTCTGGGGGTGTTGAAGACTGTCTGCTTCCGTGGCCAGGCGGGGATAGGTCTAGACTATGAGATGCACACCCGATGACCTCCCTTTCTCCTTCCAGGCCCGCATGGGGGTGCTCCGCACTGCGGAGCAGCCTGGGTCTGCAGCGTGTGTCTACCTTCTAATCTGGGGGAGCAGATCTGGGGGCTGGGGGGTAGCAGGAGAGCCACAGCAAGGAGAATGAGTGCCTGGCTGAGGGCTGTGTGTGCAAATGCGTGTTGTGGGGTATTGTGCATGCCCGGCTTTGCCCTTTCCTCTGTGTCCGTGTGTCCTTGTCTGTGAGTTTCTCCAGCAGATGCCGCCTCTTTCCCTGGCTGACCACCTGACCCCCCAGCTGCAGCCCTGGATCCCTCCCCGAGTGTCTGGGGCGGGGCCAGAGGGAGGGGGTGGGGGGAAGGAGGCTGGTGGGCTGGGCTGGGTGGGATGAAGAGAGAGGGGGTTGGGATAGGAAAGGGAATATGAGGGATGGGGAGAAAGATGGCGGATGAAGGCTGTTGGGTCCAGGGACGGAGGTGGGGGATGGGGCTGCAGATCAGAGGATGGGGGTGGGCAAGGGGAGAAGGGAAGAAGAATTGGATGGGGAGAGGACTGGGAGAGAGAAGAGGCGGGTGGGAGTCAGTGATGGCTTCCAGGTAAGTGGAAATGGAAGGGAAGCCGTGGGCAGAGTGGAAGAGAGGACTGAGGCTAAATGCCGTAGATAAGAAATTGGGGACGGGTCTTAGGAAAAGATGTGGGACAGGAGAAGTGAGCGCTTTAGACATGGGAGACAGAGACTTGGAAAGACAGAGAGAAATGAGTGGACACAGAGAGAGATGCTCTGAAAAAGACAAAGAGACAGAGAGACAAAGAGACATAGACACAAAGAGACAGAGAAAAGAGATATAGAGACAAAGAAAGAGACAGACACAGGCAGAAGGATATGGAAAGATAGAGAGATACAGACAAGGAGAGACATGGAGACAGAGAAACTGAGGCTGAGATGAGGAGACCCAAGGGCAGACATATGCCATCCAGAGACAACCAGAGGCAGCCTGAATGACAGGAACAGGGGACAGAGGGCACAAGGGGAGGTCGACAGAGACGCTGAGATGCGGCCTCAGACACCTTGAAAGGGGGAGGGAGGGGTGGGCTGAGGGGCAGAGCCTGCCTGAGTTCGGCTGGCTTCCGAGGCTGGCAGCATGGAAAATGGTGAGGAGCTGCAGAGGCGGGCTGCAGCGGCCAGACAGGCGTGTCCCCCACCCTCCGAGGTGCTCCCGCCCCGCAGTGCGCCCATCTGGGCCTCCTGCCTTGACTGGGAAAGCCTCGGCTCCCCCTCCAACAGATGGAAGCCCGCCCCCAAGGGAGTCTGGTCATGGCAAGGGCAAGCAGGAGCCAAGGCTCGCCTGCCAGGGACCGGGGTATCCCAGCCCCTCCTCCCTCAGATCCAGGAGTCCAGGCCCCCAGCCCCTCCTCCCTCAGATCCAGGGGTCCAAACCCCCAGCCCCTCCTCCCTCAGACTCAGGAGTCCAGGCTCCAGTCTCTCCTCTCTCAGATGGAGGAGTCTGGAGCTCCACCCCTGGGTCTCACAGCGACCCAAGCATCAGCTCCCTGGCCTTCCCTAAGGCCTCAGGGGTGAGCAGCTAGTTTTCTTCCCACCTCCCTCCAGTCCCCCTGTCTCCTCTCTTGCCTGCCCCTCATTTCTCTAACTTGCGTCCACGACCTTGTATCTCCACTCTCTCCGTCCTTGGGTCTGCCTCTTGCAAAGGCTGAGACCCTTCCTGAAGCGGGGATGGAGGAGGGTCCTCCCTGCCCCTCGAATCTCCATGCTCTGTGTCAGACGCAGCGCAGCTGCAGGGCTGGCCCATGGCCAAGCCACCCTCCTGCCCCCTGAAACCCAGGCTCCCAGGTCTCTAAGATGCAGTAGCCCCCCGGGCTCAGCCTCCGGGTCTGGGGGCAGAGAGCAGGCAGCTCAACCCTCTACAAGGTCACGAGGGGATTAGCGCTGAGCTGCGCTGAGCCTGAGATCCCAGCTTGGCTCTGGGCCCGTAAGATCTGTCAGCGGTTCCCACCCCTCCTGCCAGCCTCCAAGGATGCTGCCTTCCCCATGAGCCCAAGCCCCCAGACTGGAACTTCCATCGCCCCCCCCACACTACATCCAGTTCACGCCAGGCCTGGGGGACTTGTGCCTCTTGCTCTTCTGCATCCGAAATCCCAGCCAGCAGCTAGTCTGTCCTTCAGAGGCCTAAACATACCCACCCCCGTCCAAACACGTTCATGGCTCCTGCCAGCCCCCAGGAGAGAAGCTAGGCCCACAGCTTGTCAGTCAAGCCCCTCAGGACCAACTGCACATTCAGCCAGGCCACCATCCCTGAGCCCAACAGGCGACCTCCTGGGCATTTGTCCCAACTGGGTCCTCTGAAAGAGACATCCATGGAGTTGGGAGAAGAGACCCAAGAGAAGAGCCAGGAAGAAAAGACAGGGAGAGACCTGGGGGAGTTATATGGGGGAGACCTGGGGCTGGAAGCACAGAGATGCCAAGAAAGATGGGAGAGAGAGAGATACGGGGGTAGAGAGGAAGATGGCAGAGGGAGATCATGAGAGACAGACAGACAGACAAGACGGTTGAAACAGTAGAGATAGGGAGAGGCATACCGAGCATAACAGAAAGGGAGGTACCTTGAGAGATGAAGACAGAGAGAAGAGATAAGGGTGGACGGAAAATACTGACACTCAGAGATACTCTAAGAGCCCCACACACCAACTTGGAAAGAGATAGAAGCCCAGGGAGCACACAGAGAGACGGACTCAGCCAGACTCAGGGAGAGAGTGCAAGAGACGGGGATGGATATTGTATGAGATGGAAAACATAAAGAGCCGGAGATCAGAGAGAGACAAAAGTCTCAGAGAGACTCGCGTCAAGCTGCAGACACAGAGGATGTGAAGTGATGGGAGACTGCGATCAGAGAGATGGAGATCCCCACAGTTGGAGAGATGGAGAGGTACAGTGGCAGAAGGAGACAGAGAGAGACAGAGGGGGATAAGACACAGTCTCAAACAGAGGCCTGGAGAGACAGATCAAGAGAGACAGACCAACAGACATAGCGAGAGACAGACACTTGGGGGGTGGGGTGGGGGGCTTGGGCAAGCCCAGGGAGAGGGAGAAAGAGACAGAAAGACACACAGAGACAAAAAAGGTGGACACAGAAGGGGAGAGACCTAGAGACAGACAGAGAGAGAGGCATAGACAGACCCAGATGGAGACTCGCTGGCACAGAGATCCAAGGACCCTGAGATGGGGGGGGTGGGGGCGTTGGGAGGGGCTGGGGGGTTGGAAGCAATAGGAGGAGACAAGCCTCGGGAGTTCTGAGAGACACCCAGGCTACAGGGCGGGGGACAGACGGACCCCCCAGAGCAGGGCCAGCCCGGAGACGCAGCTGCACAGCCGCAGGGCGCTGCCCCCTGTAACCCCTTCTCGCCCGCAGTCTGGTGGTTCTGACAGCTATCGTGTCGCCACCTCGCAGGACAAGAAAGATGACAAGGGCTCGCCCAAGAAGAGCAAGGGCACCAAAGACCGCCGGGACCTGGATGACCTCAAGAAAGAGGTGGCGATGGTGAGTCCCACCCTCTGCGCCCGCCCGGAGCAGGCCCCTCCCCCAACGACTCCCCCCCCCCCCCCCGCCAGGCCTCCACGCTCACCCGATGTCCCCCAAAACTCCTGTTCTTCAGACAGAGCACAAGATGTCCGTGGAAGAGGTCTGCCGGAAATACAACACCGACTGTGTGCAGGTACGGCCGGGCTGGTGGGACAGGGGTCCCCGGGGTGGGGGGGAGGTGTGACCCCCCCAAGGCCTGAGGGTGCTCTGTAGTGTTGGGGGTGCCAGGGTTTCTCCGGGAGGGTCCTAAGTGAGTCCTGTGTCCCCCAGGGTCTGACCCACAGCAAAGCCCAGGAGATCCTGGCCCGAGATGGGCCCAACGCACTCACACCGCCGCCGACCACCCCAGAGTGGGTCAAGTTCTGCCGCCAGCTCTTCGGGGGCTTCTCGATCCTGCTGTGGATTGGGGCCATCCTCTGCTTCCTGGCCTATGGCATCCAGGCGGGCACAGAGGATGACCCTTCTGGCGACAACGTGAGTGCCCTCCACCCGGCCCCACCCAGGAGCTCGTCCCCGTAGAGACATAGAGGCATGTCTCACTTCTCCCCTTGGACTTTTCAAAGCCCTGCCTTCGACTTCTTCCCATCTAACTTTCACAATCACCCAGTGAGAGAACCAGAGATGCAAGGAGGAAAATGGGTTCAAAAAGGACAAGTATGGGACTTCCCTGTTGGTCCAGCGGTTAGGGCTTGGTGCTTCCAATGTAGGGGGCCTGGGTTCGATTCCTGGTCAGGAACTAAGATCCTGCAAGCCACATGGTACAGTTAAAAAAAAAAAAAGGCCAAGTTGCTTGTTCAAGGTCACACAGTAGGAAGTATGAGCTGGGGCTCCATCCCAAAGCTGTGTGACATCACTGGCCTTGAGGATAGACACTAGCAGGTGGTCATGGCCTGAAAGATGCTCACTGAGTGGGCTCACATAGAGACCTAGGCACACCCACGTGCTGATTTATCAGGTCCTGTTCACTCAGCACAGGGGACACACACACTCACGGTCCCATGATGCTCATAAACATAGCCCTGTGTTCTGAGTACATGGCGATCCTTGTACGCACACACCCATGCATGCACATGTACACACTAGTGCAGAGAGTCAGTGCAGGCAGTCACACGAACACATAGATTCAAGCACAGCCACCTAGTTCAGACACACAGGCACAGACACAGTCACGGACTGATAGACAGACAGACAGACACAAGCACCCAAACACACAGTCGCAGGCATAACCTGGTGGCAGACAGAGAGGTGTGAGAGTCAAGCACAGACAGGATTCTCAGAAATTAAAACCTAAACAGGTGAACCGACCCAGAGTCTCAGACCTATGCAGACCAACAAACGGAGACAGAGACAGAGATCCACCTAGAGAAAGTCAAACAGAAACAGTCTCATCCATTTAAAGTCAGGCATTCAGTCAGACAGACAGGCACGTTGACCTTAACACAGACAGACACATGAACAATAGCATACCCACCGATTCTCTGACACCGGCTGAAAGACCCACAAAATAGAGAGATGGACAGACCAGAGGCTCAGACACGCTTTTGCTCAGAAAGAGGGATTCAAGGGAATTCCCTGGTGGTCCAGTGGTTAGGACCCCGTGCTTTCACTGCCGAGGGCCTGGGTTTGATCCTTGGTCAGGGAACTAAGATCCCATAAGCTGTGTGGCAAGGCCAATAAATAAATAGAACCAACATTTTAAAAAGAGAGAAAGACTCAAACATGGACAGCCAGAGAGACACAGACCCTCAAATAGATATAACCTGAGGTCAGACATACAATTGCAGAAGCCCACTGACTCACAAGCTTTCTCCCCAGACTGCACACATCTCAAGGTAGGGCCGGTGAGGAGTTGCTGTGGCGCGGGCTGTGACCTTGTGTCTCCCCACAGCTGTACCTGGGCATCGTGCTGGCGGCCGTGGTCATCATCACCGGCTGCTTCTCCTACTACCAGGAAGCCAAGAGCTCCAAGATCATGGAATCCTTCAAGAACATGGTTCCCCAGGTGAGGGGTGCCCAGGAAGGGGCCTGGTGGGGTGTGGACAGCTGCCGAGGCTGTGCCCAGTGACCTCAGGCAGAGAGCGTCAGGGAGGTAACGCCTCTCCATCCCACCTGCAGCAAGCCCTGGTCATCCGGGAAGGTGAGAAGATGCAGGTGAACGCTGAGGAGGTGGTGGTTGGGGACCTGGTGGAGATCAAGGGTGGAGACCGAGTTCCAGCCGACCTGCGCATCATCTCAGCCCACGGCTGCAAGGTGGGCGTGGGGCCCAGCTCTGCCCTTCCTGGAGCAGCCCAGGAGTCCAGGCCCCCAGTCCCTCCTCCCTCAGACCCAGGGGTCCAGGCCCCCAGCCCCTCCTCCCTCAGACCCAGGAGTCCAGACCCGCAGTCCCTCCTCCCTCAGACCCAGGGGTCCAGGCCCCCAGCCCCTCCTCCCTCAGACCCTGGATCCAGGCTCCCAGTCCCTCCTCCCTCAGACCCTGGATCCAGGCCCCCAGTCCCTCCTCCCTCAGACCCAGGGGTCCAGGCCCCCTCCTCCTCCCTCGGACCTACAAGTACCTTTGACCTTGCCTAGAAGTTGCATCCTCCCACCTTCAAGAGCCCAATCTCTGTCCTCCAGACACAGACACCCAGACTTCTAGGTCTCTAGCTGTGACCTCCACAGACACAGGTTTCCTTTATTAATGAGATTTCTGCCTCATTAACAAAACAAATGAACAAACAAAAATCTTGAAAACTCCTCTGAGCAAATGCCAGTTGAGCCCAGGCCCGAGGTTGAGCCCTGTCTCCTGTGCCCCCACCCTAGGTGGACAACTCCTCCCTGACCGGCGAATCAGAGCCCCAGACCCGCTCCCCCGATTGCACGCACGACAACCCCCTGGAGACCCGGAACATCACCTTCTTTTCCACCAACTGCGTGGAAGGTGAGACAGTCGGGGCGGGGCGGGTACCCGGGTGGGGCCGGACTGGTCCAGACAGATAGACGTGCCTCCGGGGCTCGGGAGTCCCACTGCACCTCGCTGAGCCTCAGGCCTGAACCCTCTGGCCCCACAGGCACGGCTCGGGGCGTGGTGGTGGCCACGGGTGACCGCACTGTCATGGGCCGCATTGCGACTCTGGCTTCGGGGCTGGAGGTGGGCAAGACGCCCATCGCCATCGAGATCGAGCACTTCATCCAGCTCATCACCGGCGTGGCCGTCTTCCTGGGTGTCTCCTTCTTCATCCTGTCCCTCATTCTTGGATACACCTGGCTCGAGGCTGTCATCTTCCTCATCGGCATCATCGTGGCCAATGTCCCAGAGGGCCTTCTGGCCACTGTCACCGTAAGGCCCAGACCCCTGGGTCTGAGGGAGGAGGGGGCTGGGGACCCGATGGCAAGGATCTTTTCTTTAAAAAAGTTTTTTATTTGGCTGCACTGGGTCTTAGTTGCTGCATGCAGAACCCTTAGGCAATGATCTTATTTTATTTACTTATTTATTTTTTGGCTGCCCCACACAGCCTGTGAGATCTTAGTGCCCCGACCAGGAGTGGAACCTGTGCCTCTTGCATTAGAAGGTGAATTCTTAGCCACTCAAGTCCAATGGAAATGATCTTGATTGCAACTTGGGGGGGCAAATTGCAATCAAGACATCAAGGGCCAAATCCTCCCAGACGTTGAATAAGGAGGGTCCTGGGACTCAGAGGGCCTCCTGAACAAAATAAACCAACAGGGATTTCCCTGGCTGTCCAGTGGTTAGGACTCTCTGCTTTCACTGCCAGGGGCCTGGATTTGATCCCTGGTCGGGGAACTAAGATCCCACAAGCTAACCACCCTATCATTTTTGAAGTTAACTTACAAAATTAGGAAGCACACTCTCATGGTAAAAAGTCGAAAGAATACATTAAAATAGTTAAAGAGTAAAAGAAGTCTGGACCCACTACCTAGCCTAGCCATCAACCCCCCTTCAGAAGCAGGCTCACTGCACTGTTCCCAGCAGAGGTGGGCATATTCCCACATATGTAGTAACTGTTTTCAGGGTACACAGAAGGGACCATTCTAGGAATACTATTCTGCTCCTTGATTCTTTTAGAATCAATAGATCCTGCAAACTTTTCCATATTAGCATATTCAAAGCTACTCTAGGTCAAGGCCTTTTATTGACCTACACGGTACACACAAGAGTTGCACATATGAACATACAACCTGATGAGCTGGAGTCAGCTGAAGACACTCTAGGTCAGCTGCCCCCAGATGGAGTTCCCCAGAAACCCTCTCAAGACCTTGTTCAGCCCCTCCCCCACAACGCCAGGATTACCCCTAGGATAGCCTGGTTTCAAACAGTAGTTTTTGTACTTCACGTCAGTGGAATCATTCATCAGCAACTCTTGTTTCTGCCTCTTCTTTGCTGAATGTTAGTTTTGAGCTTCACCCATGTGGTTGTAGGCAGTGATCTCTTATCCTTTTTCATCACCGTATAGTATTCCCATCTTTTATTTCTCCATTTTTCACTTCTGTTGTTAGGGAACATTTTGGTTGTTTCTGTTTGGGACTATTATGTCATTGCTGTGAACATTCTAGTATATTTTGGGGGGTGCGTCTGAGCCCGTTTCTATGGGTCTGTGCCTTGGGTGGAGTCTCTGGGTGATTCTTTACCCAGGATTCTCTTTGGGCTATGCAGTCAGGTTGTTGCCAGCCCAGCCCTGCCACCTGACTCTACCTGTAACTCACCTGTCCTTGCACATGCTGCAGGTGTGTCTGACACTGACTGCCAAGCGCATGGCTCGGAAGAACTGCCTTGTGAAAAACCTAGAGGCTGTAGAGACCCTGGGCTCCACGTCCACCATCTGCTCAGACAAGACAGGGACCCTCACCCAGAACCGCATGACAGTCGCCCACATGTGGTTTGACAACCAGATCCACGAGGCCGACACCACTGAGGACCAGTCAGGTGAGGGTGGAGCCCAGACAGGACTAAGGGTGCTTGGACCCCCCCCCCAGGTGTCCCTTGCCCTGACTGGTGGATTTTTCAGGGACTTCATTTGACAAGAGCTCGCATACCTGGGTGGCCCTGTCCCACATTGCTGGACTCTGCAACCGTGCTGTCTTCAAGGGGGGTCAGGACAATGTCCCCGTGCTCAAGGTGGGTCCCACCTCCCACTGGCCTCAGCCCGGCTGCTGCCCACCCCACGCTTCTCTGCTCTGACAGCCCTCTCTCCTGCCCTACAGAGGGATGTGGCCGGGGATGCCTCCGAATCTGCTCTGCTCAAGTGCATCGAATTGTCCTCTGGCTCTGTGAAGCTGATGCGTGAACGTAATAAGAAAGTGGCTGAGATCCCCTTCAACTCCACTAACAAATACCAGGTACCCTGGGGCTCTCCACTTTCTCTGTGATGCTGAAAAAGCAGTCAGCTCTGCCCTACTGCCCTCCTGCTTTGGGCAAGCTATTAACTTTCCCAGAGCCTCAGTTTACCCATCTGTAAAATGGGACTGATAGTGGAGAGAGGAACAGAGATGGGAGTGAGAGCAAGGTCTCTGAGAGTGGGAGGCAAAGGAGTAAAGATTTCCTTGTAGCAGAGTGGGAACAAGCCAGAGATCTCTTTCATTCATTCAGTAGATATATTTTTAAGCAGCCACCATATGTCTGAGATGCTTGTGTTAGGTGCTGGAGAGACATAACAGCAGTGAGTGAAACAGTGAAGTTCCTCCTCTTGTGGAACTTATGCTCTTGTGCCAGGAGACAGACAATGACAGAGGCATGAGGACTTGAGAAAATTTGGAATATGTCAGCCAGTCACCATGCTGAGGGAGGAAGCCCTGCAGGTATCTGGGGGGCAGTGGGCATAGTATGTGCAAAGGTCCTGAGGCAGGAATGTGTTGAGGTATCTATCTGAACAATAGTCAGGGGGTGTGGAGCCAGAAAGCATGGTGGGAGATGAGGACTGTGTGTGCTGGGCCAGGTCCCGTCAGGCCTCATGAGCTGTGGACACAACTTGAGTGTGACCCTGGGGGGAACGTGAGCTAAGGAGCAGGGTAGAGATGGGACCTGACTCACATTTTTCAAAGCTGCTTTATGGAGATCTAGTTCATACACCATCATAGATCACCCACATAAAGTACATAATTCAAGAATTTTAGTATAGTCACACATAGTATATAGTACAGTATAATATATACAGCATAGTATAGCTAGCATCTACTCAGTCAGTTTTAGAGAATTTCCATCATCTCAAAAAATACCCTCACACACAAAAAAAAATACCCTCACACTCTCTGGCTTTGTTCCCCTACCTCTCCCATCTCCCCAAGCCCTAAGCAACTACTAATCTACGTCCTGTCTCTGTGCCCTTGCTTATTCTCGACACTTCATGTAAACACAATCCTACAATATGTGTTTTTGAGTGTCTGAGTTCTCTCACTCAGCATCATGTTTTCCAGGCTCAGGGCTTCCCTGCTGGCTCAGACAGTAAAGAATCCGCCTGCACCGTGGGAGACCTGGGTTTGATCCCTGGGTTGGGAAGATCCCCTGGAGAAGGAATGACTTACCCACTTCAGTATTCTGGCCTAGAGAATTCAATGGACTGTAGGGTCCATGGGGTCACAGAGTCGGACACGACCGAGTGACTTTTACTTCCCTTTCCTTCCATATTGTAGCACGTATCAGTACTCCATTCCTTTATATGGCTGAATAACTTTGCATTGTATAGCGAGATCACATTTTGTTGATCCATTCATGTATCAACGGACATCTGGGTTATTTGCACCCTTTGGCTACTATGAATAATGCTGCTGTGAACATCCGTCTACAAGTTTCTGTGTGGACATCGTCTGCATGCCTCCTGGGTATATACCCGGGGATTGCCAGCTTACGTTGTAACTCTATGTTTAAGCTTTGTGGGGATAGCCAGGCTGTTTTCCAAAGTGGCTGCACCACTTTTCACTGACTCTCATATTTTAAAGTCTCCTTCTGCCTACAATGAGGGGGAAATAAAAATACAGTGGGGAGGGGAAGACAGACTCAGGGACTCGATGTGGGGGTGCTGCTGTGACATTTCATATGAGAGATGCTGGTGGCTGAATGGGAAGGCAGGGAGATGAGAAGAGTTCAGAATCTTGAGTACTTCAGAGGTGAGCTGAACAGATTTGGTGATGGGGTCTAGTGTGAGATGAGAGATCATTGGGCGAGGCAGAGAGGAATGCACGTATCCTCAGGACCCTTGAGATTTCTGTGAGAGAGACACAGAGGAGAAGAAATATTCATCAGACAAAGAGACAGAAACGGACAGGGATGAGCAGAGATCTCTGTGAGAGAGTCCGAGAAACAGATGACAATCTCTCAGGCAGAGAGATCCAGGCAGTGCCCTCTGGGGAGCCCGGCGGTGGTCCGTCCTGGCATCCGTGGCATCCTGGCACCCGAGGGGGTGGCAGGGAGTCCTCTTCCCCCCGGCTGGGCGCAGGTAGCTTCCAGTCCCTGGGAGGCTCAGGCACGGCCACCCTCGGCTTTGTTCGCAGCTTTCCATCCATGAGACCGAGGACCCCAGTGACAACCGGTACCTGCTGGTGATGAAGGGCGCCCCCGAGCGCATCCTGGACCGCTGCTCCACCATCCTGCTGCACGGCAAGGAGCAGCCGCTGGATGAGGAGATGAAGGAGGCCTTCCAGAATGCCTACCTTGAGCTCGGCGGCCTGGGCGAGCGCGTGCTTGGTGGGCACCCGGGGTGGGGCCAAGTTGGGGCGGGGACCGGAGGGTGCTGCCCAGAGCCTGGCTCAGAATAGGATCTCCCAGAATGCACCATGATTGAATGAATGACAGGGGAAGCCATCTTTCAGAAATGAGTGTGGACTGACTCTGGCCAGCTGGGGAGTTTGATTGCTGCCATGGGAGCTGTGGGAAGGAGGCAGGGAGGACTGAGGCTGGAGCGCCCGTTCCTTTCTCCCCTCACCAGGTTTCTGCCACTACTACCTGCCCGAGGAGCAGTTCCCCAAGGGCTTTGCCTTCGACTGCGATGATGTGAACTTCACCACCGACAACCTCTGCTTCGTGGGCCTCATGTCCATGATTGACCCTCCCCGAGCAGCTGTCCCCGACGCGGTGGGCAAGTGCCGCAGTGCAGGCATCAAGGTGTGGCCCGAGGGGCAGCGGGGGAGGCAGGGCCAGGGCTCCAGGGGCCAGCGGTGAGGCTGGACCATTTGCACACAATGTCTGCAGGTCATCATGGTCACCGGCGATCACCCCATCACGGCCAAGGCCATTGCCAAGGGCGTGGGCATCATCTCTGAGGGCAATGAGACTGTGGAGGACATTGCTGCCCGGCTCAACATTCCCGTCAGCCAGGTCAACCCCCGGTGAGCCCCACCTAGCCCGACTCAGGCCCCTCTGGGATGGTGGGTCCCCTTCCTCCTGGGTCTCCTCTGTTGACTCAGCATCTGGGCCCCATTCCACTTCTATCTTAATGATGAGCAGCCTGGTGCTCCAGCTGCGTGAGGCTGGCAAGGGGTAGGCTCACATCCCAGCTTGGCCACGCATGAGCTCTGTGACCTTGGGCGAGTCATTTAGCCTCTCTGAGCCCCAGTTTCCTCCTCTCTAAAATGGGCTGCTAGTAATTCCCATCTGAGAGGATTCTATGATATCCCTCATTCCTGTGTCCATCAGTCTCTCTTCCTGCCTGTCTTTATGTCTTTGTCTCTCTCATCTGTTCTGACTCCCTTAGCTTTCCCATCCTCACGTCTCTCTCTGGGTCTGTTTCCATTTCCTGGTTGTCTGCATATCTCTGTTCCTCTAAGTCCAGGGTCCCAAAGTTCTTCCTGAGGTCTGCCCTCCGTCCCTCCCGCAGCCCCTCCTGTGCCATCTCCCTTCATCTCTGATCCCACCACCACCACCCCTGCAAAGCCCTTTGTCCCTCTCTCAGAGCTTGGTCCGTCCTCTCCTGTCTGTGGGTCTGTCCGCGTGTCCTGACCACTCTCTACTCTCCCCAGGGACGCCAAGGCCTGCGTGATCCACGGCACTGACCTCAAGGACTTCACCTCCGAGCAAATCGATGAGATCCTGCAGAACCACACCGAGATTGTCTTCGCCCGCACCTCCCCCCAGCAGAAGCTCATCATCGTGGAGGGCTGCCAGAGACAGGTGGGCTGGGCTGGGGCCCCTTAGGGGGAGGGGGCTGGGGGCCTGGACTCCAGGGTCCATGGTGAGAAGAGGGCGCTGCCAGGCCTCCAGGCGCCATGCTCACCCTCTCCCCTTCCAGGGAGCCATCGTGGCCGTGACCGGGGATGGCGTGAACGACTCCCCCGCCCTGAAGAAGGCCGACATCGGGGTGGCCATGGGCATCGCTGGCTCTGACGTCTCCAAACAGGCAGCCGACATGATTCTTCTGGACGACAACTTTGCCTCCATCGTCACGGGTGTGGAGGAGGGTGAGTGAGTCAGCCCAGGTGGCCCTGGAGACTGGGGTCCCTGCGTGAAACCGGAGAAGGGCGAGGGGAACAGGCCAGGGCTGCAGCGGGTGCACGACGGGGAGACCGCGGAATCCCACCAGGCCCCCTGAGCAGCCTGAGCTTGTCCTTTTCAGTTTTCTTCCCCCGACACTGCGTGGGCAGGACTGAGCTGATACACTTCAGGGTCCCTGTGTTGCCCAGCGAGAGCCAGTCTGTTGGGCAAGGCAGAGGTGGAAGTATTTAAAAAATACTCAGTACCCCCCCAAAAAAAAAAAAAATACTCAGAAGTACAACCTCAGGGAGGCAGAGGGTCCAGCAGAGGGGCCCTGAGGAGGCCCCTCCCTCAGCCTGCAGTCGGGAGCCAAGAAGCTTCCCCAAGTATGCAGAAGACACTGTCCAAGTCCCCAGGGCCATGTTGGAGTTTTCACACAGAGAAATGCCAGCGAAGGGAGTTGCAGGCAGAGGCAAGGCTGTGTAGGGGCGCTGGCGGGTGAGGCCAGGCCACCAAGAGCCCAGACCTCAGGGTCCCCTGGGCACCACTTCCTGATGGGTCTGGATGTGGCCTCAGATGGGGCTGGTTCACGTTCAGTTTTATTCTGATCATCCAAGTAATTCATGATAATTTTAGAAAACGCAGAAAAGCATTAAGAAGCACATTAGCATCATCCACAACCTCACCGTCCAGAAATATTCACTGTTCACACTGTGGTGCATTTTCTTCCAGTCTCTCTCTCACATTTCAAATGTGCCCAGTGTAAAAAATAACTCGTTATAAGCAAGAGTTCAAACAGTAGAGCTGAGGCCTACAGCCTCAGGTTAAATGCCCTGAGCCCTTATCTCCTGTGGCCCAGAGGACACACGGTTAACCCTTTCTCATCGCCCCCCAAAACATCTTCCACGCATGTGCAGAGCACACACTCATGGGTGCCTAGTTCATGCCTTCCAGACACTTCTTGGGCTCCTACCTTGTGCATCACGCTGGGGGCTGGAGAATCAGCTGTGAGCAAAGCAGACATGGTCCCTGCCCTCCAGGAACTGGGGGGCCTTCCCCAAGTTAACAAATTATAACATAACAAACATAATTACAGGGACTTGCCTGGAAGTCCAGTACTTAAGACTCCACGCTTCCAATGCAGGAGGCACAGATTCTATCCGTGGTCAGAGAGCTAAGATCCCACATTTCATGCAGCACAGCCAAAAAAAAAAAATAAATAAACCAAAAATAAACAAAACAAACAAAAAAACAAATAATTACTTATTGTGACAGGTCTTAAGAAGAAAACCAGCAGGGTGCTATGATAGGTGATAACAGGGGTCCTACCTTTTTAAAAAAAATTTTTGGCTGCACTGCATGGAGTTGGGGATCCTAGTTCCCCCACTAGGGATTGAACTCGCACCTCCTGTGTTGGAACCACGGAGTCCTAACCACTGGACCTCCAGGGAAGTCCCAGCAGGGGTCCTACCTAGATAAGCAGGGGCAAGGAAGGCCTCTCTGTAGTGAAAGAAGAAGCACAGTTTAACCTTCAGTAGAGGGAGGTCCAGATACACCCACAAGCAGAGCAAGTGGCACAGCGAACCCCCACGTCACACCGCCCAGCTCAGTACACACACTGGGTTATGTTGAAGGTCACTTAAATCATCACCCATAAATATTTAGGGTGAGACCCCAGTAGTTTGTGGAGAGCCACACATGGCAGGGATAGGCAACAGCAGGTGTGACCAGGTGCCTTATTATTTACACAAAGGTGATCATACCATCTATACCACCTCCCACAGAACAGCCTGCCTTTCTGTGCCTTTTTAAAAAATAAGTATGGCAATTCCTATATATATTTTTTGCTGTGCTGTTTGGCTTGTAAGATCTTAATTCTCCATCCAGGGATCAAACTTACGCCCCTGCAGTGGAAGCAGGGAGTCTTAACCAATAGGCCACCAGGGAAGTCCCTCTTTTTTGGCTATTATAATGCTATGGTGGGGCTTCCCTGATAAAGATAATGATAAAGTCGGTAAAGAATCTGCCTGCAATGCAGGAGACCCCGGTTTGATTTCTGGGTTGAGAAGATCTGCTGGAGAAGGGATAGGCTACCCACTCCAGTATTCTTGGGGTTCCCTTCTGGCTCAGCTGGTAAAGAATCCTCCTGCAATGCAGGAGATGGGTTTAATCCCTGGGTTGGGAAGATCTCCTGGAGAAGGGAAAGGCTACCCACTCCAGTATTCTACCTGGAAAATTCCATGAACTCTATAGTCCATGAGGTCGCAAAGAGTTGGACACAACTGAGCGACTTTCAATGCTGTGGTGAACATTCTTGTACTGGCTTTTTGGCAGACATAAACACTCATCCTATAAACCTATGATGAGGATTGCTGGGTCAATAAGGCAGGGATGCTTAACTTTAACAAAAGCTACTGGGAACTCTCTGGTGGTCCAGTGGTTAAGACTCTGCACTTTTGCTGCTGGGGGCACAGGTTCAATCACTGGTCGGGGCAACTAAGATCCTGCAAGCCACGCGGCATGGCCAAAAAAGGAAAAGAAAAGAAACTGCTACACAGTCTTCCTAAGTGGTTGTATTTTGAGAATGTTTGAACAGAGGCAACCTGATCGGATGTCTGAATGGAAAGGCGGGTGGTGAGGGGATGGATTAGGAAGGACTGGGTAGGGAAGGGACAGCGGGACTAGGGCGCCCTGGCGTGGGTGCTGAGGTCTGAGCCCACCCCTGCCAACAGGCCGCCTGATTTTCGACAATCTGAAGAAGTCCATTGCCTACACCCTGACCAGCAACATCCCGGAGATCACGCCCTTCCTCCTGTTCATCATGGCCAACATCCCACTGCCTCTGGGCACCATCACCATCCTCTGCATCGACCTGGGCACCGACATGGTAAGCCCCGGCCACCCCCAGACTCCGGGAGGGCCAGGTCCCCCCCACCACCCTGATTCACCGGCTTCTCCCACCCAGGTCCCTGCCATCTCATTGGCATACGAGGCTGCAGAGAGTGACATCATGAAGAGACAGCCCAGGAACCCACGCACCGATAAGCTGGTCAATGAGAGACTCATCAGCATGGCCTACGGACAGATCGGTGAGGACCTGGGGCCCCTGCCTGGCTTACGGCTGAATGCCCAGTGCCTGGCCCACCTGGGCGCTCGGGAACCTCGTGTTGAATGAGTGGAGTGAAAAGCAGGACATGCTGCCATAGGTCTAGTCATGGCAGTACCAGCACGAACTGGAAAAGAATTTCCAGACACAGAGCATTTCAGAAGGGAGTGAATGTATTAACAGCAAGGAGCAGAGATAATGAAGATACTGCAAATGTAGTGGGTGGGGGAGAGTCAGTGCTTTTCATGGGTTAGTAGCCAGTTTTTTAGCCTCACAATGAAGAAAACTCCTGCTAGAAGGGTGGCATTAGGTGACTGGTTAGGGTGCTAGAGGGTGAGTACCGGGGTGGGCATTTTTACCTGATATGGGGTCAGGAAGCTGGCCAGGAAGGATCGCAGTGTGGGGGCGTTGGCAACAGTTACAGTGGGGTTCAGTCAGTTCTAGAGGTGACATTGGTTCTGGACTCCCCTTCTGTGGCCTTGGTGTGGGACTCCACAAGTTTGGAAGGAGTGACTTAGAGATGGGGGGTGGTCACTGAGGTGGGGCAGGCACGGGTGGAGGAAAGGCCTCCCAGGGGGGCATGTGGGATGCTGAGTGGCAGGTCAGGGCTGGCCCCAGGAGGACCACGCCACTGCTCCACCCCCCAGCATGCTGGGAAGGACCTGTCAGCCTGTGAGCTCTCTGAGGACAGGGGCGAGCCCCATCCTTTGTGCCTCCTCCTCCGTCGGCTGCTGGAGGTGAGGCGTGCAGAGCTTTACTGGTGTCCCAGCAGAGGCTTGGTGGTGGTGGTCAGAGGCCTGGGAAAGTCATTCCTGCATAGGGGGTCCTCAGGGGTTTCCTGGTGGCCAAGTGGCCCGGGTCAAGTGGGAGGGAGCCTCCAGATTCTCCATCTCTGGGGAGCCCCCTCCCTAAGTCTGCTGCTCCAGGGAGCCCATTTCAGGTGCTCACCACCAGGTGGCGCTCTCAGATCGTCCTCTGGGAGCGAAGCCAGGAGGATGCTCAGGCCAGGGGACCAAGCGGCTCACCAGACTCCTGTGCGGGTCTCAAGGGGCCCCAGAGGTGCCCTGGGCTGGCTGCCCGCCCCGACCTGAGCCTCACCTCATCTCCCTACTCTCCTCCTCCAGGAATGATCCAGGCTCTTGGTGGCTTCTTCTCCTACTTCGTGATCCTGGCAGAAAATGGCTTCTTGCCTGGCAACCTGGTGGGCATCCGGCTGAACTGGGATGACCGCACGGTTAACGACCTGGAGGACAGTTACGGACAGCAGTGGGTGCGTAGGGCTGGGTCCCACAGCGTGGCCGTGGGCCTCCCAGGAGGGGTCTCTGCCCACAGCATCCTGGGCCATGGTGAGCTGTCCTATCCATGCACGGGTGGCTTCCTGTGATGGCCCCTCTGCCCTCGGGATCATCAAGACCCTCCCCCAGACACAAGGGGTCTCCTGGCACTCTTTCCCCAACCCATCGTAGTCCTGTCCCCTGGCCAGGCTCTCTGCCCTGCCAGGCAGGAAGCCTTTGTGACCCCCTTCCCAGTCTCTGTCTTCCCTTCAAAGCCCAGGCAGTGTCCCCCCAGGAGGCCCCCAGGGTCTCTGGTCCACAACTAAGGTCACCAGCGCACTCTCTCCTTCCTTGTCTGTTTCCTGACTCTTCCTGAGGGGCTCTGAGCTACAGAGGGCAGACGTGCCCCCCCAGGGCACCCCATCTGGACAGAGTCCCCACTTTGCCTTGGGGACCTACACAGGGGTACACGCAAGGAGCACATGGGCAAGGAGTGGGGGCTGGGACTGCGGCCACACTGACCGCTGACAAACACGTGCATCGTCACCCTCACAGACCTACGAGCAGAGGAAGGTGGTGGAGTTCACGTGCCACACGGCTTTCTTCGTGAGCATAGTGGTTGTGCAGTGGGCTGACCTGATCATCTGCAAGACCCGGAGGAACTCTGTCTTCCAGCAGGGCATGAAGTGAGGGTCGTGGTCGCTGTGGCTGCTTTCTGTCCTGCCCCACATCTGTCTGTTCTGGTTTTGCCTCTGAGTTGATTTTCTCTCCAGTGGTCACATCTATCTTGGATTCCCTGTCTGCCTCTGTGTGTGTGTGTGTGTGTGTGTGTGTGTGTGTGCGCGCGCGTGCGCGCACCCGCGCACTGCTGGGATCTTCCTGGGCCTCTCTCCAGATCTGTCTTACCTTTTTATACCCCTGCCTGTCTGTGTGTCTCTGTCTTCATATTTCACTGTCACCATCTCCCTGGACTCGTCTGTGCCTCGCTGCCTCTTTCTGTCTCCATCCGTGTGTCTCCCTGTCTGTCTCTCTCCCTCTGCCCGTGGGGGTACCTCTCTGTCTATGGGGTGGGGATGCCGGGTGGGCTTCACTGGGTCCAGCCCTGACTGTGCCTGCAGGAACAAGATCCTGATCTTCGGCTTGTTTGAGGAGACAGCCCTGGCGGCCTTCCTGTCCTACTGCCCAGGCATGGACGTGGCCCTTCGCATGTACCCTCTCAAGTGAGTGCCTTTCCCCCTCCAGGTACCACCTGCTCCAGGGTCCTCCCAGGAGCCTTTGCGGTGGAACACCCTCACGGGGTGGGGGGCTTTGTAGACCCAAGCCCAGAGCCATGGCCCGGGCACCCGTCACCTTGGGTACGAAGGATCAGGGAGGCAGTGCGCTGGGCCTGGCCCCTCCTTTCCAACGTGTTGCCCGGCGCTGACTCGCTCCTCTCGCTTCTCCGCAGGCCCAGCTGGTGGTTCTGTGCCTTCCCCTACAGTTTCCTCATCTTCGTCTACGACGAAATCCGCAAACTCATCCTGCGCAGGAACCCCGGGGGTGAGGGGCTAACCGGGGTAGAGGTGGGAGGCGGTGGGGGGAATGGGACCGGGCAGCTGGAGCGGGAGGCGGGAGAGCGCCGCCTGGTGACGATGCTAACCGCACTCTGTCTTCCCCCTCCTCCCCTCCCCTCCGTACCCCCTCCTCCCTTCCGCGCTGTCTCTCCATCCCCTCCTCTCCGGGCCTTCTCCTTCCGGTTCTTTTCCTGTGTCTCTGCCCCTTTGGGCTTCTTTGTGTCGCTGTCTCTCTCCAGGTTGGGTGGAGAAGGAAACCTACTACTGACCTCAGCCCCACCACGTCTCCCGTCTCTTCCCTGCCCCCGCGAGCCCAGGACCGCGCACTCCAGTCCCCCTCGTTTTGTATTCTGGGGGGAGGGGCCCTCTCTCCCCGTGGCCCCGCCCCCTCAAGCGATCTCCCGCCTCCCTCGCCCACGCCCCGCCCCCTGACTGGCTTCGCGCCCCGCCCCCGCCCCAGCGCCCCGCCCCCTGCCTCTCCCCGCCCTCTCTCTTTTGTGTGTGTCTGTTCCTCTCCTCCTCACCCCTGCCTCCCAGACCCCTCCCTGGACTCTTTTTTACTCCCCGTCGCCCCCTGGCTGATGCCGTCTCTGGTTCTGGACGATTATCAAATATATCAGTGGGGAGAGAGAAGCCATGTGTCGCGCTTTGCTTTGTTGGGGGACGGGGAGCGGGGTGTGTGTGGGCGGGACAGCGTTCCCTGTGCTGGCGCCCTTGACTGGGTGATTCACAGAAGCCCAGAAATTTAGCCTGGCATGAACTTGGGAGTCATGGAATCTCAAAACCATCCAATCATGGAGTTTTAGACCCAACAAGGGTTAGTGTGAGAACACTGTGAATTCGCCAGGTGACGGGATCCTGGGATCAGAACACGGGAGAGGGAGTCGGACTCTGAATCCTCTCATACTGGAGAGGACCCTGGGTGGCCATGATGATATAATGGTTCACTGAGCTCCCACTCTGTGCTCTGCCCTCTTCTAAACATTCTACCTGTATTAGTTCACTTAATCCTCACAAGGCACAGAGAGGGAAAGTGACTGGCTCAAGGTCACACAGCTGCGAGGTGACAAATCTGGGATCTGAACCTAGGATGTCCAAGCTCTAAGTCACCATGTTCTTCTCTCTTTTTGTTGAGATAAGCTTCCATATAGTGACTTGCACAGATCTCAAAGGCATAGCTCAATGATTTAAATAATTACATTGATGTAGCCACCATCCATATTGAGCTATAGAACATTTACATCTACCCAGAAAGTTCCTTCATGACCCCTTCCCAATCAGCAGCCACAGGCAACCACTGATCTGCTTTCTGTCACCATCTTTTGGTTGTGCCTGTTCTTGGACTCTGTAGAATTAAATCTTCTGGTGTGCTGCTGCAGGTCCTTCTTATCCTCAACATCAGGTCTATGAGGGTCATCCATGGTATCTCAGGTATCGGTAGCCAACACTTTTTCATTGCAGGGTTTCCCACTGTGTGACTATTATGCTATTTGTCAATCCATCCTCCTGTTGATGGATTTGTTGTTTCCCTTTTGGGAGCCTCTAGGAACATTCTAGTAACATCCTTTGATGACACATGTTGACATCTCTGTTGGGTACATGCCTAGAAATGGAATTGCTGATTGGGGATAGACTGTGTTTACCTTTCACAGAAATAGCCAGCCCTTTCCAAAGCTCTGGTATCATCAACATTGCCACAATGTATCGAAGTTCCAGTTGCTCCACATCCTTGTCAACACTTGCTATTGTCAGTCTTTTGAATTTTAGCCCTTCCGGTTGGGCAGCCCTACCACTTCCCTTGAGAAGGCCTTTCTAACAGAGCTGGCAGTGAGAGGAGGGCCTGGGGCTGGTCCTTGGCCTACCTGCCTCCTAGCTCAAATGTCTGGGATGCTGAGAGTCCACATGAGTGTGAGTGTGTGTGCATGCCCACTGCACAAGACGGTGCTGAGGAAGAGTGCCTTAATCTGAAGGGGAAGACAGTCAGAGGATAGGGGCCATGACCAGACACCACCTGTGATGCCCAGGGCAGAGCCTGGTCCTGATAAGTGTTGTGAGCCTGGACCTCCCTTAGGGGGGCCAGAGACCTCCTTTATTCATCAGGTACAAAGTGAGGAATACTCCCATAGACAGGTGAGAAATCTGAGGCCCAGAGAGGGCAGGGACTTCCTTGAGATCACACAGCAGATACACAACCCAGGTTTCCGATTGTCTATCTTCCTACTCTCCCAGCTCCATTTCTTCCAGGGATCCAAGAGGCAGGAAGGAGGCCTCAGGCTGGAGGGACCCCCTTATCTCTGGCCATCCCCCTAATTCATGGCTCACTTGCCATAGGCAATATCTCTGCCTTAGGGCTTCCTCCCACAATCCCTGTTTCAAGGGGCTCCTCCCTCCCATTGCCCTTATGCCAAGTCCTCCCTGCCCCACTCAGAAGGTCCCTCCCCACAATGTCCTTGCCTCTCGACCCCACCGTCCACAGCTCATGCCTTTTGACACCTCCAGGCCTTTGCTTGTTATGTGCTCTGTTCTGAGCAAGTACTCACAGGAACACAAACATGAGTTATGAGTGAAATTACTTTTATTTGTGTTCTATGAGCTCTCACAACAAAAGTTAAATCCCATTTCCCCAAGGTTGGCCCTGGAAGAAGGCAGCTGGGTCTCTGCTTCCAACCCTCTGCTCCTCAAGACTCATCTTCCTTTTGGGGGCTCTTCCGGTTACCTCCACTGCTCCCATTACTTTGAAATCAGGGGGCTGCTCCCCCATTAATGCTCTGGATTAACTGTGGACTCACAGGAAACCCCCTACTCCAATTTCCTGAAGCCCAGCTTGACCCAAGTGGGAAACCTGAACAAGCTCCTACTAAAAGCCTGGGGTTGACAGAGGAAAAGTGAAAATGTTAGTTGCTCACTAGACGCCATAGCCTGCAAGGCTCCTCTGTCCATGGAATTCTCCAGGCAAGAAAACTAGAGTGGGTAGCCATTCCCATCTCCAGGAGATCTTCCCGACCCAGGGATCGAACCCGGGTCTCCCGCATTGCAGGCAGATTCTTTACCGTCTGAGCCACCAAATATCTCATTGGGTATTTTCCTTTAGCCCCACCCAGCCTCGGAAAATGAGGTTCTCAGTCTGCGTAAGGAAGCCCAGGCTTCCTGAAACTTCTACACCTTTCTTGAGGCCATTCTGGTGCTCCCCTTAGAACTCTGGCTGGTTTTCTACAACTCACCCCGCAGCAGGGGCGAAGACTGAGAGTGTTAAGATTTTGGGAACCAGGGGAAAGAAAGGCTCATATCTCAGACACCAGCCACTCTTTGGAACATCCAAGGGGCCAGTGAGAAGGCTGGGACTTCCCTGGTGATACAGTACTTAAGAATCCACCTTCAAATGCCTGGGACCTGGGTTTGATCCCTGGTCTGGGAACCAAGATCCCACATGTCACAAAGCAACTAAGCACCACGTATTGTAACTAAGAGTTGATGTAGCCCAAAATAAATAAAATTTTTAAAATTTTTGGAGAAAGCTGAACTCTAGAAATAAGTATAACAGCCATGATAATGTAGTGGCAATAGCATGGACTACTGTTTATCAAACAGTTGTGAAATATCAAGACTCTTTCAAGCACTTTACATGAATCATTCAACCCAATCTCAATCCCACGAGTGTGGTAACCTCTAGGATCTTTACTGTCCAGATGAAAACACTGAGGTTCAGGGAGGTGATGAGGTCAGCACAGCTTGAAGTTTGACCTCTGACCCCAGAATCCCAGCTCCTTTAGTTATGACATCTACATCTTTAAAAAATTCTCATCCCTTCAATAAAACTGAATGAAAAAGTGAAAAAAAAATCTCAGCCTTTTCCCACACTTCCCTCCACCCTAACTAAAGCAGGGGCATGCCTAGATTCCTAATCCTAATTGATTCTACCTTGGGAGCCCAAGGGTGGGGGTGGAGCTTTGCTCCCCACCTTAGACACCCCCTCTAGCAACCATGGCCCCATCACTAGCCTCTTAAAGAAGGAAGGAATAGACTCCCACGAATTCTTTACAGTCTCGCTATTCAAAATGTGGGCCATGGAACAGAAGCATCAACATCACCTAGAAACTTGTTAGAAACGCGGATGAAGGGTCTCGCCCTAGATCTGCTGAATCAGAACATCTGAGTGTTTTATCAAGTGTTTTTTTATACCTCCTAGAGACAGAATGACAGCTCTACACGGTCCCCATTATAGCCTGCACGGGGGAGTACACAGCGTCTTCTTGCCTTTAGAGCTCGCCTAACGCCCTGACTCCTGACCGCCCACCTTCCCCGACTGCACGCGTCCTAATTCGGAAACTACAACTCCCACAATGCTCAGAGGGGCGCTGGGTTATTTTACACGACTACAACTCCCAAAGTGCGTCACGAGTCACACCACCATCATGGTGCCCATTCTCGCCGGCACCATCAGGACTACAACTCCCACAATGCTCGACAGCAGAACTACCGTTCCCCAGCGGCTCCATAACGACTACACGTCCGCTCCAGCTCTGCTGGGTGAGGCCGGGCTCGGGCGGGGCCCGCGGGGGCTGCAGGGCCCTGGGCTCCTTAGTTCTTCCCCAGACAACACAGACATGGCGACCGAGAAGGATCTGCAGAGGGATGCCGAGGCGGAAGGACTGAGCGCCGCGTGAGCAACCAAGACCCGGGAGTCCTGGTCCCCCGACCCCTCCTCCCTGGGGGTCCTAGGAATCCCGGTGTCTAGACATAAGAGTTTGGGCCGCTGTTGTCCTCTTCGAGGACTCTGGAGTCTGGGCCCTCAGCCCCTATCTCCCCTGAGATCTAGGAGCCTGGGACCATTATCCACCCCAGAACCCCGGAGTCCGGCCCCTCTCGGTCCTCTTCTTGCTGAAGGGTCCGGACTCCATCCCGGTCGTCGATCGCTGACGTGGCCCCTCACCCACCAGGACCCTGCTGCCGAAACTGATTCCATCTGGCGCGGGCCGTGAGTGGCTGGAGCGACGCCGTGCGACCATCCGGTCCTGGGGCTCCTTCGTGGACCAGCGGCGCTTCTCGCGGCCCCGCAACCTGGGCGAGCTGTGCCAGCGCCTCGTACGCAACGTGGAGTACTACCAGAGCAACTATGTGTTCGTGTTTCTGGGTCTCATCCTGTACTGTGTGTGAGTGCCTCTGGGGCCCGTCCGCGCCCCCGTCCCCACCCCCACCAGGCTGCGTGGCCCGCGCTGGCCGACCCCGCCCTCAGCATCCGGCCCCACCTCTCACTGCCCAGGCCCCGTTCCCGTGGGATAGTTCTGCCGGAAGTTTTCACCGAAGGGCCAGGTCCCTAGTGCCCCCCATCAGCCTGGCCAGGATTCAGTGTGACCAAATGTGACCTAGGCTTTCCCGGCCCCAAGCAGATCCCCTGCCATCCGCCGGTGGGAAGGTCAGGGCCTCCTTGTCTGGCTCCCTGACGCATGGCTCCCTGCCCGCTTCCAGGGCGACGTCTCCCATGCTGCTGGTGGCTCTGGCTGTCTTCTTTGGCGCCTGCTACATCCTCTATCTGCGCACGCTGCAGTCCAAGTTTGTGCTGTTCGGTGAGAAATCCCTTGCCCAGACTCTTCACATCCTGGTCTCTTGGAACGCAAACATTTTGACATCAAACCCAGGTCCTTTTGAACCCACGTCTGCCCAAGACTCTATCTACACTAGGTTCCTCCAAATTCGGTCCCTTAAAGTCTCAGACACACCTGATGCTCCCACCCACTCTCAGCCCCCCAAAATTGCTATCCCCCAAGTGCAGAAGATACCCCAGAACCCACCTCCGCCTGAATCCTCAAAACCTCCTCCTTCCCTCTCCCTCCTGCCTAAACCTCCTGCCAAAAACGTCAGCTGCACGTACCCACATCGGCCACCAGGTGGCGACTTCCCACTGGCCTATATCCTTGCTCCCCCTTTCCTGCTTCCTGGGGTAGAAGTGGAAATCTTGGGATTTCTCAGAGGGGGAAGCTGAGCCTTGTGGCTCAGGTGGTCCAAGACTGGCACCGGAAACGCCGCTGAGAAGAAAGACAGGCCTGGGGACTTCCCTGGTGGTTCAATGGTTAAGACCATGCTTCCAACGCAGGGGGCGTGGGTTCCATCCCCTGTCAGGGAACTAAGTCACACATTATGTGCAGTGCTGGCAGAGGGTTTAGAAATAACAGACGGCCCTGAGTTCCCAACTAGGAGATGCTCAAGGGCTTTGGAGTGGGGATACAGGGGAATTGGGCTCAAATGGACAGGTAGACCTAAGATAGAATGCTTCAGAAGCCTGCTGGTCATGTACACGACAAAGGTGGGCTGGGTGGAGGGGCGCGTCGGGCTAGCCCAGGGCATGGAGGGAGCGCTTGGAGCATAGACACGACTTGGCTTCAGCCACTGCTGCCACCAGTACCTGCAGATCCGACCTTCCAATCCACCACGAGAAGCCAGACATCTGTACAGCCACCCCTTGGTGTCCATAGGGGATTGTTCCAGGAGCCCCCATGTGGATGGCAAAGTCCACTGATGTTCAAGTCCCTTATGAAAAATGATGTAGTACAATGATCCACGGGTTTCCATCCTTGGATACAGAGGGCCGGCCTATTGTTATGTGAAATTATCCAGTTTTTCCGGCAGCCACAAACCGAATTCTGGTGGAATAATGTGCAGACTCAAAAGACACATCCCCAGGTCAGACTTGGCTCTTGGGCTGCCAGTCAGAGGTTCCAGATCTGTGCGAGGGCAGGTTGGAGCAGGAGAACTATAGTCAGGAGAAGGAGGCTGGGAGCTTCCAGCAGAAGTGGGGTTGAAGGGCAGAGGGCAGGGGGCTGAGGAAGGCACTCTGTGTTGCCGTGGTCAGTAGGTGGGGCCAAGGGCTGGAGGGCCTTGGCACAAGTTTAGAGTAGACCCTGAGGCTCCCGGAGCTTGCAAGACCAGAGTTTTGGGGGAGCATCAGGGGTTACTCTGGGAGGAGGCACGAGTCGGAACAGCTGCCCCAGTGCCCTCTGCCCCGCAGGCCGTGAGGTGAGCCCTGCCCATCAGTATGCCCTGGCTGGGGGCGTCTCCTTTCCCTTCTTCTGGCTGGCTGGCGCGGGCTCCGCCGTCTTCTGGGTCCTGGGTGAGTACAGGGTCTGGGCAGCGCTGTGGGCGGTGGGGGCCAGGTGAGGCCACCAGGCCCTGAACTGCCCATTTTCCTGCAGGAGCCACTCTCGTAGTCATCGGCTCCCACGCCGCCTTCCACCAGATGGAGGCTGTGGACGGGGAGGAGCTGCAGATGGAACCCGTGTGATGTGGCTTCGCAGGCCTGCCAGCCTCCCAAGCCAGCTGCCCCTGTTCACCCCAGTCCCACTCAGCTCTGCAACTCCGGCCAAAGGCCCCTTTCCCACGTCAAGACCAGGGAGAGACTCCAGCTTTGGGAATAAAACTGTTAAAGTTGTTCAGCAAATATTCTCCCGAGGTCTTCTGTGGGTCTGTGCTGGTGATGCTGGGGTCCTGCAGAGACCAAGAAGGTGGGGGTGGGCCGTGGACACAGGTTGGGGTGGGAAGTGTACAATAAGCCAGATAAATAGCAAATATGATAGGATGGTCAGTGGTGACAAGTTCTAAGGAGGAGAAAAGAGTATGTCGGGGCCCCTGAGATCACCCCCATGTTTCATGATTTGCTAGAAGGACTCAGGACTCGGGCACCAGCCGTATTCACAGCTGTGATTTATTATCGTGAAAGGTTATGAAGCAAAATGTCGCATAGTTGTGTCCGACACTTTGTGACCCCATGGACTGTAGCCCACTAGGCTCCTCTGTCCATGGAATTCTCCAGGCAAGAACACCGCAGTGGGTTGCCATGCCCTTCTCCAGGGGATCGTCCCAATCCAGGGATCGAACCTAGTTCTCCTGCATTACAGGCACTGTTACCTATGAAGCAAAATCAACGAAGAAAAAAGGCACGTGGGGCGAAGTCCAGAAGAAACCACAAGCTTCCCAGAGCCCTCTCCCAGTGCGGTCACCAGATTGAGTGCAGTCGCCACAACAGTGAAATGCTGTCTGCAGAGAAGTTCATCACAGACTCAGTACCCAGAAAGAAAGCAGGTCTTCAGCATAAACAACGTGGTTTGCACAAACAGTGTAGACACAAGAGCCATTCTTTCAGGGAGCAGCAAGGGCCCTGCTGGAATCCAGGTTCCCAGAGGCCAGACAGGGGCCACTACACAAGCAAAGCCTCTCTAAGGATCGCCATCTTCATGGTAACTCTTCATAGAGGAAGTTCTGGAAATGAGTTATAGGTTTAAGAAGCTTCCCTGAAGTGATGTTCAGTGAAGACTTAAATTGAGTGAGGCAGACTTCCCTGGTGGTTCCAGCGATTAAGAATCTGCCTGCCAATGCAGGGAGCATGGGTTTGATCCCTATGCCAGGAAGATTCCACATGTTGCGGGCCAGCTAAGCCCATGCGCCACAGCTCCTGAGCCCACGCACCTAGAGCCCCCACTCTGAAATGAGAGAAGCCCCCCGCCCCCGCCCCATGCACAGCAAAGAAGACCGAGCACAGCCAAACAATTTAAATACATAAATCATGTTAAAAAAAATTGAATGAGGGAGGGAATTCCCTGGTGGTCCAGTGGTTAGGACTCCTTGCTTTCACTGCCAGGGACCCAGGGTCAGTCCCTGGTCAGGGAATTAAGATCCCATAAGCCATGTGGTGTGGAAAAAAAATTTTTTTTGAAAAAGGACCTATTAGCTTTCAGACTTAGATATTGGTGGCTAATCACCTTTAGTTTGTGAAGTGAGTGAAAGTCACTCAGGTGTGTCTGACACTTTGCGACCCCACGGACTGTATAGTCCATGGATTCTCTGGGCCAGAATACTGGAGTGGGTAGCCTTTTCCTTCTCCAGGAGATCTTCCCAACCCAGGGATTAAACCCAGGTATCCTGCATTGCAGGTGGGTTCTTTACCAATTGAGCTATCAGGGAAGCCCCTGAATAATAATAAATTGAGAGCGGGAGCAGCCACAGATCCCTCCCTCCCAGAGGGAGAACGTTCTGGTGAGAGGAAATAGTAGGTGCAAATGCCAGGAGACAGCAGTGGGCCTGGAGGTCTGAGGAACAGCGAGGAGCCCCGTGTGGCTGGAGCAGATGGGGCGGGTGGACGGGAGAACTGCCCTCCCTTTGGTGGGGAGGGACGTTGGCTTTCCTGAGTGAGGTGAGAGAGACGCACTTGGCTCTTCGCTGTAACGTGAAGGCCGCTGTGGTACAACCACGGACTAAGAAGAAAGGCACGTGGCAGGGAAAGCAGTTGGCAGGTGAGACGACAGAGAGGTGACAGGCAGGGCTGAAGAGCTACTTCAGAGGGGCGGGTCTAGGAGGGCTCTCTCAGGAGGCGGCATTCCCGGCATTCCGTGCGCTCTGAGGGACCCAGAGCCGGCCACAGGAAGAGCCGCGGGCGAAGCGGCCTGGCAGAGGCACAGTGCCCCACACAGCCAGCTGAGTCTGGCCTCCCCGGCCTCCGGTCTCGTCAAAACTCACTAGTTCAGTATTCTTTTCAGCGAGTGTTTATTAGAGGGCCCACCGAGTGCACAGTGGCCACAGGACTGGAAAAGGCCAGTTTTCACTCCAATCCCGAAGAAAGGCAGTGCCAAAGAAGGCTCAGACTACCGCACGACTGCACTCATCTCACACTCTAGTAAAGCAATGCTCAAAATTCTCCAAGCCAAGCTTCAGCAATACATGAACTTCCAGATGTTCAAGCTGATTTTAGAAAAGGCAGAAGAACCAGAGATCAAATTGCCAACATTTGCTGGATCATCGAGAAAGCAAGAGAGCTCCAGAAAAACATCTATTTCTGCTTTATTGACTATGCTAAAGCCTTTGACTGTGTGGATCACAATAAACTGTGAAAAATTCTGAAAGAGATGGGAATACCAGACCACCTGACCTGCCCCTTGAGAAACCTGTATGCAGGTCAGGAAGCAACAGTTAGAACTGGACATGGAACAATGACTGATTCCAAATAGGAAAAGGTGTACGTCAAGGCTGTATGTTGTCACCCTGCTTATTTAACTTATATGCAGAGGACATCATGAGAAACGCTGGGACGGTTGAAGCACAAGCTGGAATCAAGATTGCCAGGAGAAATTTCAATAACCTCAGATATGCAGATGACACCACCCTTATGGCAGAAAGTGAAGAAGAACTAAAGAGCCTCTTGATGAAAATGAAAGAGGAGAGTGAAAAAGTTGGCTTAAAGCTCAACATTCAGAAAACTAAGATCATGGCATCCAGTCCCATCACTTCTTGGCAAATAGATGGGGAAATAGTGGAAAGAGTGGCTGACTTTATTTTTTTGGGCTTCAGAATCACTGCAGATGTTGACTGCAGCCATGAAATTAAAAGACGCTTACTCCTTGGAAGGAAAGTTATGACCAACCTAGACAGCATATTAAAAAGCAGAGACATTACTTTGTCAACAAAGGTCCATCTAGTCAAGGCTATGGTTTTTCCAGTAGTCACGTATGGATGTGAGAGTTGGACTATAAAGAAAGCTGAGTGCTGAAGAATTGACGCTTTTGAACTGTGGTTTGGAGAAGACTCTTGAGAGTCCCTTGTACTGCAAGGAGATCCAAGCAGTCCATCCTAAAGGAGATTAGTCCTGGGTGTTCATTGGAAGGACTGATATTGAAGCTAAAACTCCAGTATTTTGGCCACCTGATGCGAAGGGGTGACTCATTGGAAAAGACCCTGATTTTGGGAAAGATTGAAGGCAGGAGGAGAAGGGGACAACAGAGGATGACATGATTAAATGGCATCACTGAATCAATGGACATGAGTTTGGGTAAACTCAGGGAGTTGGTGATGGACAGGGAGGCCTGGCGTGCTGCGGTTCTTGGGGTCGCAAAGAGTTGGACACGACTGAGTGACTGAACTGAACTGAGTGCCCAGTATCGTTCCGGAATTCCATCACATATGGTGGCCATCAGCCATGTATGGCAGGCTTTCCTGGTGGCTCAGACGGTAAAGCGTCTGCCTGCGATGCAGGAGACCTGCGTTCGGTCCCTAGGTCGGGAAGATCCCCTGGAGAAGGAAATGGCAACCCACTCCAGTATCCTTGCCCGGGAAATCCCATGGACAGAGGAGCCTGGCACACTAGTCTTGTGGGGCTGCAAAAGAGTCAGACACAACTGAGTGACTTCTTAGCCATATATGGTTACTAGCTACTTGAAACATGGCTGATCTGGATTGAGACGTGCTGTGAGTATAAAATACACACCAGATTTCAAAGACTTAGTCGGAAAAGAGCGTAAAATATCTCATTAATAATTTTTATATTGGTTATGTGTTGGAAGGATAATCTGTTGGATGTTGCTGTTGTTTAGTTGCTAAATCATGTCCAACTCTTGTGACCCCCATAGAATATAGCCCACCAGGCTCTTCTATCTGTGGGATTCTCCAGGTAAGAATACTAGAGTGGGTTGCCATTTCCTTCTCCAGGGGATCTTCCCAACCCAGGGTTCTAACTGGAGTCTCTTGCATTGCAGGCAGATTCTTTACCACTAAGCCGCCTGGGAAGCTGGTGGATATGTTGGGTACCTGTTGGATATGCTAGGGTTGGATATGTTAGGGTAAATTAGTATTTTCACTTTTTTCTTTACTTTTTAAAATGTCAGGGAATTTGCTGGTGGTCTAGTGGTTAGGACTTGGCACTTTCACTATGGGCACCAGGGTTCGATTCCTGGTTAGGGAACTAAGATCCTGCATGCCGCACAGCACGGCCAAAAAAATGTGATTAGGTAAATAATATAACATTACATCTGTAGCTGCTATCCTGTTTCTACTAGACATGGTGGCTTAAAAACAACAGCACCACCATTGAAGAAAGAACAGCACCACAATTGAGGCCCTGCCTTCTTGGAACTCACATTCATGGACCAAACAACCAACCAATAGGAAGCTCTCAGACAGCCAAGCCTACGAAACAGGAGACTGGATGTGACTACAGGGTAACTGTGGAAGGCAGGGGTCCACTAGAGTGGAGGGGCAGGGACTTGCAGGCAGTGAGGAGGCGCTTGCCCCTCAGAGGTCTCCGGGAAGAGTGTTCTGGCTCGAGGGAATTGCAAAAGTGCAAAGGCCTTGAGGCAGGACTTGCTCAATGACATGGCACTGCAGTGGCTGGGGTGAAGGGAGTGATAAAGGGGTGACCCTGCGGAGGATGTCAGGGGCCAGATCAGGCAGGACCTGGGAGCCACGCGGAGCTTTTGAACTATAGCTTAAGGCAATGTGAAACTATGGAAGGCTTTTGAGCAAGGAAGGGAGAAGGTCAGGTATGAATGTCAGGAATATCCCCAAGCAACTTCCCTTGGAGGTCTAGTGGTTAAGACACTGTGCTTCCTCTGCAGGGGCACAGGTTCAATCCCTAGTGGGGAATTAAGATCCCACAAGCCGCGCAGTGTGGCAAAACAAAAACAAAAACAAAAACAAACCACTATCCTTTCGGGTCCTGTGGGAGATGGGCTGGAGGCAGTAAGATCGTGTAGAATGAACCAAGCTGGGGAAGATGAGGCAGGGACTATGAAATGGAAAGGACAGACAGGAAAAGAAGATTCAGGAAGATGAAGGTGGGGGCTTGGTGACTGGCCTGTGTGGGAGGGTGCAGGCCAGGGGAACCCCCAGGCTTTCTGCAAAATGGGGAGACCGGGGGCTCGTGTGTCCGGGTTCACAGCGTTCCCAGGCACCAGGGGCGCAGTTCCAGTGGTTGCCACCAGAGGGCGGAAAAGCGCTTCCTCCAGCCCTTCTCCCGGGAGGGCGCCGGGGATGGGTTCCTCCTGGCAGAGGAGACCTGGAGTGTCTGCGGCTGCGGGTCAGGCTCCTGGGTCTGCTCAGAGGCCAAGTTCCCAGCTTGAGGATGGCTGAAGGTGTTGAGTTTGTTAATCCAGATGCCAGTATTCCCAGGGGAGCCTGCCATCAGGGTGGGTGGTCACTCTGCCGTTTCCATCGCTGGGCCTGGAGTGAATGTGGTCAGACTGCCTCGTTTGAAGGTGACTGAGGCCCAAGTCCCGAGGACCTGGGACTGAGGTCACTGGGGCGAGGCGTCAAAGCCCGGGTCTGGGAGTGGGAGGCTGGGACTGGGGCCAGAGGCCTAATCTGGCGGTGAGTGACTCCAGGTCCCTAATTCTGATATTGAGACGAGCAGCTTCCACGGGGTTGTTCATGAGTAGGGGGTCACTTCCCTATCTATCCCTTCCTGAACTGGAGTTGAAAAGTTTGTTTTGGGGTAACAGAAACTGGGGGACTTGGTGTCTCACCAAGAACCAAAAGTCTGGTTGTCTATTTTGGTGATGGAGGTTGGGGTTCCAGCTGGCTGGTCGGGGTGACAGATTGAGGCTCTGGCTGTCAATTTCATGACTGAAGAGCCCGTTGGCTCAGGTTTGGGGTGACAGGGATAGTGGACCTACTTGTCCAGTGTAGAGTGACAGAATCAGGGAGTGCTTGCCCTTCACCTGGGGTATCAGACTGGGCATCTGAGTCTTGTTTGGGGTGACAGCTTGGAGTCCAGTCCCTGATTTGGGGTAATAGAAGTTGGGGTGCTCAGTTCCTCAGTCGTGTCTGACTCTTTGTGACCCTGTGGACTGTAGCCTGCCAGGCTCCTCTGTCATGGGATTCTCCAGGCAAGAATCCTGGAATGGGTAGTGGGTTGCCACCTCCTTCTCCAGGGGATCTTCCTGACCCGGGGATCTTCCTGACTCACGAATCAAACCCAGGTCTCTTGAATTACCAGGTAGATTCTTTACCACTAGCACCACCTGAGAAGCCCCGGAAATTGAGGATCTGTTGTCAAGTTGGAGGTCATTTATCTGGCTTGAGGTGACAGACTGGGAGTCCTGGTGACACTGGGAGTCCAGGGCCCTAGTCTGGGATGACAAGGTAGGGGGCCCCCTGTACTGGGGCCCCCCTGATGGGGATCTGGTTGTTTCCTTGAGGTGGCAGAGACAGGGAATACTGTCTGGCTGGTGGTGACAGAGCCTGGGGGTGCCCTTGTGTACTTTAGGACACCAGGGATTGCGGGGCTCTTTGCCCGGTGTGAAGTGACAGCAAATGAGAGATTTTTTTTTAAAACAACATTTGCCTTTTTTTCCGGCTCTGTCACTTGGCTTGTGGAATCTCAGTCCCCCAATCAGGGCTTGAACCCCCAGGCCATGGCAGTGAAAGCGCTGAATCCTAACCACTAGACTACCTGGGAACTCCCCAGGAGATCTTTTTTTTTTTTTTTTTTTTTTAGTTTGAAGAATGTCTGCTTGTCTAGTTTGAGATTAAAAACATTGAATCTAGTTCTCAAGTTTTTCTCTTTTTTGACACACTGCAAGCTGCATGTAGGATCTTAGTTCCCCAACCAGGGATTGAACCTGCGCCCTCAGCAGTGGAGGTGTGGAGTCCTAACCACTGGACTTCCAGGGAAGTCCCTAGTTCTTAAAGTTTAAGTGACAGGTCTGGGACTCTTATCTGGTTGGGAGTGACAGAGAACAGAGTTGTGGGAGGTGTTAGGCACTGGGGTTCTTGTCAAGGTTGGGGTAATGGGGACTAGTCTAGCCTGGGGTGACAGACTGAGGGTCTTATTGTCTAGTTTTTGGTGACCAAGACTGGGCTCCGGAGTTTCTTTAGGGGTGTTAGAGTTGAGGTCTAGTCTTTTTGAGGGTGACAGAATGGTAGTCTAGCTGTTAGGCTGAGACGCCAAAATTCTAAGGTTTGGGATAGCAGGTTGAAGATTCCATTTCTAGTTTGGAGCACTAGGAACTGGGGTCTGGTGGGCTCCATTGGGGTGTCTGAGACTTGTGGTCTGATTATCTCTTTTGGGGTTCGAGACACAAGGCTGGTTGTCTGGCTCAGGGTTATAGAGGCCAAAGGCCTGGTTATCTAGTTTAGGGTGATGACGCTGGGCATAGGGGTGTTAGTTTGGGTGAAAGACATTGGGGTGACCACCTGGATAGTATGAAGAGGCAGACACCACAGGTCTGGTTGCCTTGTTGGGATGACAGACCAACTGGACTCCTGTCTGTCTTGAGAGGCAGAGACCAGGATTACCATCATCATGAGATTTCAGAGGACTGTGGGGTTTCTTTGTCTAATGTGAAGTGCCAGAGCCTGGGGGTCCAGATGTCTGGCTTGGGACATCAGAAGTGGGGGTTCGGGGACTTCCCTGGTGGCCCAGTGGCTGAGACTCTGCCTGCCAATGCAGGGGACATGGGTCGGATCCCTGGTCTGGGAAGATCCCACAGGCTGCAGGGCAGCTAAGCCAGTGCACCACAGTTACTGAGTCTGTGCGCTCAGGAGCCTGTGCTCCGCAAGAGAAACCACTGCAGTGGGAAGCCTGTGCATCACAACTAGAGAAAGTCCTTGCTCACCAAAACTAGAGAAAGCCCACACAGCGCAAGCAATGAAGACCCAGGGCAGCCAGAAGAGGGAAAAAAAAAAAAAGAAATGGGGATTCATGTATTTAGACTGAGGTGTCAGAGACCAGAGGTTCTGGGATTCAGAACCTGGTTTAGGGCGATGGAGACTTGGAGGTTAGTTGCCTAGTTTGGAGATTAGGGATCAGTTGTTCATTTGGGGATGAAATGATTGTGACTTCAGGGTTGCGTTTAGGGTGACGTAGAATGCAAGTTTGCTTGTTTATTTTGGCAAAAGTGAGACCAGGGTTCTGGTTGACCAGTTGAGGATGACAGACTGGAGTTTGATATGAAGGCTGCAGAGGCTGGGCGCCAGGTCTCTAGTTGGAGGTGACATTTTATGTATCCAGGTGCCTGGCATGGAGTGACAGAGCCTAGAGGTACCCTTGTCTTGTTTAGGGGGGACAGAGACTAGGTCCCAGGGCATATTTGGGGTATCAGAGACTGAGGGTTTGATTTTACCCTTTTGTGGGGAAAAAACTGGATTCCAGGGACATTCAGTTGACAGAATCTGGAGGTCTGCTTGCCTACTTTTGTGGGACAGAACTTAGGGTTCTGGTTCTATATGGAGTGATAGACTGGAATCTGGTTGTTGAGGGTCAAATTGGGGGTTCCAAGGAATATTTGGGGGGTTGGCTATGGATCTGTTATCTAGTTTTGGGGATCATAATCTTGGGCTCCAAGGTGTATTTTGGGGTGAGAGACCAGGGGCATGGCTGTGTGGCTTTGGGGAGACAGAGTCCATGGTCCCAGGGTATATTGGGGGTGATAGAAAGGTTGTCTAGTTTGGGGGATCAGAGACTGGGGTCCCAGGGTATATTTGAGGAGACAGAGAATGGGGTCTGGTTGTCTCATTTGTTAGGACAGTGACTGGGATCTCAGAGGGTATTTTGGGTGGCCAAGGTTGAAGTCTGTCTAATTTTGAGGAATAAACACTGAGGGCCCAGAGCATATTTGGGGTGACCGAGGTTGGGGTCTGGGTCTAATTTCACATGACAGTGACTGAGGTCCCAGGGAGCATCTGGGGTGACAAAGCCTGGGATATGATTGTCTGTGTTGTGGGACTGAAGGACTGGCATCCAGGGTGTTTTGGGGGTAACTGTCTTGTTTTCTAATCTGGGATGATGACTGGCAACTTTTGTCTAGTTTGGGTTGACAGTGATCAGGGTTCAGTTGTCCATTTGGGAGAGATGGGTACTGGGATCAACTGTCTAGTTTGAGGTGATGAGACCAGGTATCAAAGGTAACATACATGGGGGGACAGCATCTCTCCCTTCCAGGTGACAGAGACTGCTTGTCCCTGGATCTGGAGCCAATTCACATGAACAACGGCACTAGTGGTAAAGAACCCACCCGCCAACGCAGCAGACCTAAAAGACGCAAGGTTGATCCCTGGGTCGGGGAGATCCCCTGGAGGAGGATACGCAACCCACTCCAGTATCCTTGCCTGGAGAATCCCATGGACAGGGGAGCCTGGTGGACTACAGTCCATAGGGTCGCAGAGTCAGACACGACTGAAGCGACTTAGCATGCACATATGTATGTGAACAATGGTTCAGTTGAGGGTGACAGAAATTGTGAGGCCAATCATTTACTTTGGAATGATAGAATTGGGGTTCTCAAAATATCTTTGGGGGTGATGAATGGGGTAACTGAGAGTGGGGGTGCCAGTGAAGAGCTGGAAAGAACTGAGATAGCTAGCTTGCTTCCTGTGGGTGACACGCTGAGTACCTTGTTGGGGGTCAGAAACTGGGGTTCTGCTAGTCTACTTTGGAGTGACAGATGAGCACTCAATTGCCTAGCTTGGGGAGACACAACCTGGGGATCCAATGACCCAATTCAAGATGACACATGGCATTGTGGAGATGGGTTATGTTTCCATACCAAGGGTCTGGCGCTCCATTTAGGGTGGTGTGACAGGGGGTGGGGGGACCTAGTTTCTTATGACAGAGATTAAGGTTCAGGGTCTAGTTTGGGGCATTAGGCCAGGAGTCCAGACTGTAGTGGGTGTTAGGGGGAGCCCAGGTGTCTAGCTTGGGGCGCAGAGACTGGGGGTGTGGTTGTGCAGCTGGTCAGACTAAGGACAATCAGTTTTAGTCCGAGGAGGCAGAAACCGTGAGTCCTCTGGTTTGGGGTGCAGAGCCTGGGCACGCAGTGTCTTCCAAATGCTGAATCTGAGAGTGCTGGTGCCTGAATGCCCCTGGGACGGACTGAGTCAGGGGTCTCCTGCACCCAGGGATGGGGTCCCTGAGTAAGCGTGGCCTGGGTGTGCAGCCCTGTTTAGGGGTTACTGAAGCTGAAGAGTCTGGCTGTTGAAACCAGAGAAGAAATTCCCTGGCAGACCAGAGGTTCCGCTTCCACTGCCGAGGGCTCAGGTACAATCCCCAGTTGAGGAGCTAAGATCCTGCAAGTCGTGTGATGAGGTAAAAAAAAAAAAAGTGGAACAGAAGAGGTTGGGACCCCAGGGCCCAGGATCCACTTGAGGGGTCCTTGATTGGGTCTGGGGATGTCTGCAACATGAAAGGCCGAGGGCTTTCAAGGTAGGGACACGTCCGCACATGAGTGTGGAGGTGACGGGTCCTGGGCAGAGATACCCAGCGTGGGGGGGATCAAGGACGAGACCCAAACACAGGCCTTGGGGGAGGAGTGGCTCTTTGAGGCGGGGGCACAGTGGGCTGTGGAGCTTTCTGGCTCGGGGATCAGGCTGGTTCAACTGCCTTAATCACACACAACAGCGTCCTGAAGGTCAAGGTCGAGTCTGGGGGCACGTGGTTGTGGTGGTTGAGGTGCATTGTTGCAGGTGATGAAAACTGGGGACTCAGATCCCTACTTTGGGAAGATCCTGAATTTGGGGTGACTGGAGTCCCTCCTGCCAAGGTTTGCTGCTCATGAGCCCACGTTCCTGATTTGGGTGCCCAGGTTCTAAATCTGTGACAGTGCAGACTTCCAAGGGGACCAGAGAGGGCCACTGAGGCTTGCGTTAGTGCTGACAGCAGGAAACAGCCTGGATGGTGAGACTGGAGGGGCCTTCTGGGGCGCTTCCCCGGTCAAGTCTGGGTGAGCCTGGGGACTCAGCTGTCCAGTTGAGACTGACTGGCTTGGGGTTTAGTGGTGACCACATCTGGCAGCCCCTTTGCTCATGTGGGGGCTTCTCAGATGGCTCAGTGGTAAAGAACCCGCCTGCCAATGCAGGAGACTCGATCCTGGGTCGGGAAGATCCCGCAACCCACTCCAGTATTCTTGCCTGTGAAATCCCATGGACAGAGGAGCCTTGGCAGGCTACGGTCCACGGGTCACAGAAGAGACACGACCTAGCGACTAAACAACAACATGTTCATTTGGGGGTCCTAGTGGTTACTTTAGGGCTGACTGAAGTTTGGGGCTCGCTAAGCATGGGTGTCCCACACCCTGGCGTAGGGGGTATCTGACCCTGGGAGCCCAGATGCCAAGCTTGTGGGTGACCTGCCATGGGTTTCAGTTGCGTATTCTGAGATGGACTTGCTGTGGCTTTACCGACTGTGGGGCCCTGAAGCCAGGTAAATTTAGGGCTGAGACTGTGGTCCACACTCTAATTTTATTTTATTTTAAATTGGAAGATAATTACAATATTGTGACGGTGTCTGCCATACACCAACATGAATCAGCCATAAGCATACACATGTCCCCTCCCTCTTGAACCTCCCTCCCACCTCCCTCCCCATCCCACCCTCGATGTTGTCACAGAGCATCGGTTTCGGTTCTCTGTGTCACAGAGCAAATTCCCACTGGCTATCTATCTTACAACTCCCCTGGTGGCTCAGATGGCAAAGCATCTGCCTGCCATGTGGGAGACCCGGGTCTGATCCCTGGGTTGGGAAGATCCCCTGGAGAAGGAAATGGCAACCCACTCCAGTACTCTTGCCTAGAAAATTCGATGGACGGAGGGACCTGGTAGGCTACAGTCCTACCATAGGTTACCTATCTTACATGTGTTACCTATCTTACCTACCATATGTTACCTATCTTACATAGGGTAATGTGTAATGTCACCTGTCTTACATATGGTAATGTGGATGTTTCAATGCTACTCTCTCAGATCATCCTACCTTCTCTCTCCCGCACTGTGTCCCCATGTCTGTTCTCTATGTCTGCATCTCCATTGCTGCCCTGCAAATAGATTCATCAGTACCACCTTTGCATTCTAATTTGAGGACTAACGCTGGGGCCCTAAATGCTGACGTAGAGGTGACTTACCCTGGCATCCAGATGGCAGGTCCTGGGACCCCAGAGCCCTAGTGTGGGGACAGCTGAGGCAGCTGCTCAGATGTCTAGTTTTGCTGTGCTGAGCTGCTCAGTCGTGTCCGACTCTTTGCCACCCCGGACTGTAGCCCTCCAGGCTCCTCTGTCCATGGGATTGTCCAGGCGAGAATACTCGAGTGGGTTGCTGTGCCCTCCTCCAGGGGATCTTCCCGACTCAGGGATGGAATCGGGGTCTCTTGCATTGCAGGTGGATTCTTTACCAGCTGAGCTACCAGGGAAGCCCCAATGTCCAGTTTTGAGGGGCCGAAGATGGGCTTTCCAGATGGTGAGGTTGAGATGACCACCAGAGAGTCCACATGCCAGTCCAGGATGACAGCTGGGGCCTAGATGTCAAGCTTGACGGGGACCCCCCCTTGTTACCTGCAGTTGACTCTGTCTTCAGATGCCTCCTTGGGGGGGTGTCATTCTTGTGTATCAGAAGACTAGTTTTGGGGGACATTTTAGAGGGGGAATGCTTGACTAGCTGGGGATTAACCAATTAATACATACAATTTGGGGTTCACTGAGCCTTGAGGCCTAGTAGCCAAGGTTTGAAGTGACTGTCACTGGGCTTCCTTGTATCCGGTTTAGGGGTGATGGAATTTGGAGTTGCCTATTGTGGGGGTTAGAGGAGATGGCAGCCCACTCCAGTCTTCTTGCCTGGAGAACCCCCATGGACAGAGGAGCCGGTGGGCTACAGTCCATGGGGCCGCAGAGTCGGACAGGCGCGAGCGACTAGGCACAGCACATGGGTTGTCTGAGGCTCATCACCCAGGCGCCTAGTTAAGGGGTCATGTCACTGAGGCTTAGCCCTTGGAGGGCCTAGATGCCTGGTTTAGGAGTGGCTCAATGTGGGAGTCTCAATACCTAGTTTGGGGTCAACCAACCTTGGAGCCCAGATGCTGAGTTTAGGTTTACCAACTAGGGAGTTTCTAATGCTTATTTTACTTTGGTACTGAGACCAAGGGTCCAGCTGTCTCTTATTGAGGTGTCTCAAGTGTTGGGTGTTGTTTAGACTGTGGTGATGAAGAGGTTGGGGATTACTGCCGGTGGGGGTCCCACTGCTTTTTTTTTTAAATTATTTAAAAATTCTTTCATTTTTAATTTTTGGCCATGACAATTGGCATGTGGGATCCCAGTTCCCTGACCCAGGATTGAACCCACGCCCCCCACAATGGAAACATGGGGCCCCAGCCGATGGACCACCAGGGAAGTCCCATCGTTTATTTCAATGGTGATATAGTGGCTCTGAATCCATGTACACACTTGGGGGCTGGATGAGCCTCGGGACTTGGTTAACAAATTTGGGGGTGACTGGATCCCCGACATCATGATGGTGGGTAATTGGATTGAGATCCAGAAGTTTGAGCTGGGAAATTGAGGCTAGTTTGAGGCATCTGACTGTGGGGGTTCACATTTCTCGTCTGGGAGGACCACTGAGCGTAGGGATACAGAGACGGCTTGGTGAGGGCTTGAATTAGTCTCCTGTGGCCAGTAACAAACCAAGTGGCTTAAAACAGGAGAAATTTATTCTCTCCCAGTTCTGGAGGCCAGAAGCCCCAAATGAAGATGTCAACAGGGCTGCGATCCCTGCAAAGCTTCCAGGGGAGGATACTTCCTGGTCTCTTCCTGCCTCGGTCCTCACATGGCCTTCTCTGGCTCTGTGGCTTGTTTCTCTTCCGTCTCTTATAAGGACATCATCATCATCATTGGATTTAGGACCTCTCCCCAGCTAATGCAGGATGGTCTACATCTGGAGATCCATCACTGAATGGTATCTTTTTTTTTTTAAACTTAAATATTTCTTAAAATTTATTATTTATTTATTTATTTATTTATTTTGCTGTGCTGGGTCTTCATCGCTCCATGGGCTTTTCTCTAGTTTGCAGTGAGCAGGGGCTACTCTCTTAATTGCGGCGTGGAGGCTTCTCATTGCAGTGGCTTCTCTTGTTGCGGATCATGGGTTCTAGGGCGTAGGGGTTTCAGTAGGTGCTGATCCCCAACTCTGGAGTGCAGGCTCAACAGTTGTGATGCATGGTCTTAGCTGCCCCATGCAAATGGAATCTTCCTGGACCAGGGATCAAACCCATGTCTCCTGCGTTGGCAGGTAGATTCTTTACCATGGAGCCGCCGGGGAAGCCCCAGCTTAATGACATCTTCAAAGACTCTTTATCCAATAATGTCACATTAGCAGGTTAGGACATGGGCATCTTTTGGGGGACCACCGCAACCCACCACAGGGGTGTTTGAGGAAGACACCTTACATTCTGAGTTTGAGTCTCTCTGATTATGAGGTTCCCAGAATTTATTTCAGGATGACTGACCTTGAGGGTCAGCTACACATGCCTGATTTGGGGGTTCCTGGCTTGATGTGCCTACTTTTAGGGTAACAGCCTGTGAGATACTAATAGTTAGTGTAGGACAACTGAAGGTTGGGGGCCAGAGGTATAGTTTGGGGACTGTAGTTTGTAGTTGCTCAGTCGTGTCTGACTCTTTGCAACCCCATGGACTGTATAGTCCAGGCCAGAATACTGGAGTGGGTAGCCGTTACCTTCTCCAAGGAATCATCCCAACCCAGGGATCAAACCCAGGTCTAACGCATTGAGAATGGATTTTTTACCAGTTGAGCCACCAGGGAAGCCCAAGAATATTGGAGTGGGTAGTCTATCCCCTTCTCCAGGGGGATCTTCCCAATCCAGGAATCAAACCTGGGTCTCCTGAACTGCAGGCATATTCTTTACCAGCTGAGCAACCAGGGGAGCCAATTTGGGGATCACGAAGCTTCAGTGTCAGAGTCCTGTCTTTGGGGATGCCTGAGGTTGGGAGGCTAGCTGCCTAGTTTGTGGGTTAACTTATTAAGTTCCCAAGTCTTAGGGGGGTAATGGGGGAGGGAGCTCAGATGTGCATTTTAAGGACAATTGATGATGGAGTTCTAGAGGGCAAGTTGGGGAGTTAGTCAAGCTGGTTATTCAAATGCCTCGGTTAGAGTTACCAGTGATTGGGTCCAGATGCAAGGCTGGGCTGTGGGGAGAGTGGTTTCTCAGTCTGTTGGGGCAACTAGATGACTAACGTCAAGGTGACTTGCTCTGAGATTCCTGACCTTGTGTCAGTGGACACTGAGTCTGAGGAGCCAGCCAACCGTCTCGTTTAGGGGAATCTTAAGCAGGGTGGGGCCCAGATCCCAAGTTTGGACTGATTGAGTCTGGGGGGGTCCCAGTTGTCAGGACTGGAGTTGCTCATTCCTGGGGTGACTGAGTCTCAGCCCCATTTCCTAGTCTGTGTTGACAACAGCAGTCATGCCCTGAGTGGGGTGACAGCATCTGGGGGGCCTGTTTGTCTAGCTCCTGGGTGACTTATCTCAAGGTCCTGATGTTTGCTTAGGGTTCAGTGAGGAAAGTCTAGTTTAGGCATGCCAACTTTAGGGCCTCTGATGCCTAACTCTGGGGTGACTGAGTCTGAGGGAATAAGTGTCTACTTTAGGGGTGACTTGTGTAGTTATTGACTTATTTGGGGGTGACTGATCTGAGGCCCAGCTCCCTTATCCTCTCAGTGTCTTGGGATGGCAGTTTGGAATGAATGGGGCTGAGGTCCAGAACCCTCATCTAGGGGTGTCTGGGGCTGGGCTGTAGGTAGAGTGGGTGTCTGAGTCACTTTACATGGTTTGGGGTGACTCAGCTCAAGGTATGGGTCTGATCATAGGGGTCTACGGTCTGCCTGGGAATTCTCTCTCATCTTGGGATTTCATCTCTCAGGGATTTCTGAGAGATGGTGGGGACTCACGCGCCTGGTTTGTGGGTTTGCAGCCTCCTTTGGGGGAATTGGAGACTAGGGCCCGGAAGTGCTAAAGATCCCATCCATCCCCAGGTCTGGGGAACCCCAGCTTCAGTGCTGCCCCCAAGGCTGGGCCCCTCCTGTAGATCTTGCGGGCTGATCCATTTCTGGGATGACTGATTTGGGGGTCCCACTCCTGGCATACGTGGGTCTGGAGGGGACAGAGGCGGCCCGGGAGGGCGGGCGTGGGGGCGCTGCGGCGCAGAGCCTTGCTGCGGCCCCGGGGGCTGGCAGCGGCGGGGGTTCCCGCGGGAAGCGGAGCGCGGCGGGGCAGCCGGCGGCGGGAGGGCGAGCGCCGGAGTGACAGGAGAGGAAGAAAAATGGGCCGAGAAATCAGAGTGGACGCGCGGGGGGCGCGAGTCCGGGAGCGGGCGGCGGCGGGCGGGGGCCGCGCCTCTGCCTCGGGGGACGCCGCCCGCGCGCCTTCCCGGAGACACCCGCCCTGGAGGCTGGAGCCGGTGATCCGACCCCTTCCCTAATTCCAACCCCGCGCCCCTCTGGGTTCCCGTCCCCACCCTCCCGGGATCCAGGTCCCCTCTCGGGTCCCCTGTGCCCCTCCCGAGTTCTCCCTCCCTCCAGGGAGTCCTGTTTACTTTCTCCACGTCCTGACCCCTGGGCACCTTCTCCCCGCGTCCTCCGCCTCCTTTCTATCCTTGTCGCCCACTTTCTAAACTCTGCCTCTGCGGCCTAACCCCCTTCCCCTCCGCCTCCGACGCCCCCTCCTCCTTTTCTAACTCTTCCCCGGCCACCCAACTCCCTCCTTCTTCAACCCCCTCCCTCCCCCCGGATTTTCTGCACCCCCTCTCCCCACCCATCCCTTCCAAAGGTTGGAAGCGGAAATGGGGCGCGCGGCGGGGGAGGGGCGGCGGCGGCGGCGGGGGGGAGGGGCGGGGCGGGGGCGGCGGCCAATGGAGCGGGAAGCAGGACAAATGAGGCCCGGCCCGCGCGGCCGACAGGCCCCTCCATCTTCCCATTAGCGCCTAATGGCCCCCCCGCCGCCGCCTGATGAAGATTTATCGGCCCCGGAACCCCCGCCCCCTCCGCCCCGGGCCTCCCCCTCGCCCGGCCCGGCCTCCCCCTCCCCCGGCCCCCGCCGCCCGGACACCTGATGAAGCCGTCAGCGGGGCGGCCTCGCAGAGACCCGACGAGACAGCCAGACAGAGATGCCGAGACGACGAAGAGAAAGTTCCGGGGACGCGGAGTCAGGGACCGTGGGAGGGAGTTGAGGGAAGGGTCTGATCGGCAGTACGTGGAGCACCCCCACCCCCCTACCCCGCGACCGCGAATCGGTCCGTAGTTCTCGGCCCAAGAGCCCGGGAAGGAGTCGGGGCGGGGGTCCTGCCAAGGCTGAGGGTCCGGAAGCCTGGACCTGGGAGAGAGGTGGACTCGGGGACCCGGGAGCCCCAGGGGCCTGGGATGGGCCGGGAGCTTGGCCCGGGGTGGGGGGTGGGGGCTGGGTTGGGAGGCCTCTGATTGATTTCTGTTTACCGGCTGTCCCCGGCGGGCGGAAGAGCGAATCGCGCCCCATCCATCAACAGGCTCGCAGCCTCCCTAATAAAAACATTTTACTCCTAAATGATCTCGAACTAATTAACTCAAAGTGTTAATTAAAGTTTGCGCAGACAGCATTGTCATCAGGGAGGGCGGTGGATCCATCTTCCTGAGAGAGAGAGACAGCGTTTGGGGGGGGCATCTGGAGAAGAAGGGAGAGCCCCCCCCGCCCCCCCAAACGATTCCTGTCCACTGCTCCCCCACCTCTCCCCACAGCCTCCCCTGCCTTTCTCTTTGCATCTCTTGAGTTTTTCTCCGATGCTCCTTGTACCTGCCTGGTCTCTTCCATCTCTGTGGCCATGTCAGTCTCTTGTCTCTGAGTTTCTGGGTCTCTCTCTGTCTCTTTATGATCTCTTGCCAGAAGGCTGTCTCCCCAGGTTGCTCCCACCTCCCATTAATGGGGAACGTCCGTGTGTGTCTTGGGGTTATGTGTGAGGACACATGTGTGTGCTGGGTTGTGTATGTGGGCATGTGTGTATGTCAGAGGTTACATGTGTGTACTTGAGTCCAGGAGCAAGTGTGCAGACACCTGATTGTTGGGGATTATGTGTGGACACATGTCAGGGCTCATATGCACACAGGTATTCATGAGCCCAGCAGCATGTGTGTCTAGCTGTGTGTGACCCGTGCTGACAGGAGGGCTGTGTTGTCCCTGAGACAGTGTTTGAGGACCTCTGGGGGTCCCTAGGGACAGAGCCAGGGTCCCCTTCCTGTGTCCATCCGGCACAGGCAGGCAGGAGCAGGCCTGCTGCTCCGCTGGATAAGTGAGTGACCAGGCGTGAACTCAACTGTGAACTTAGGCAAACTTGTGCACAGGTGCATGCGTAACCGCCTCCCTCTGCCCCCCTGACAGGGCCTCCTCCTTCCCAGACCCACTCTCCCCTTCCCCTCATCCACAGCCGGCAGCCAGCCCGGGCAAGGGAGCTGGGGCCAGGACAGGCCACCAGGCCATGGGCATCTGTGGGGTGGCTGGCTGGGCGGCCCCGGTGTGAGCTCATACATCAGGGCTGACAGGCTCCGAAAGCCCCGGAATTAAAACCTAAATCGAATATTGATCACCCGCTCCGGCCGTGGCGCCCACTACGCCCCCCCCCCCCAGCTCCCTCTCGCTTGCTCCCTGCTCCCCTGCTCTCAGGCGTCACCGTCACCGCTGTCCTGTCTTTCTCTTTCTTGCCTCCTCTCTCCTTCGCTTCTCCCCACCCTGGCCCCGCTTGTTCTGGTGAGTGCCTGGGCCCCAGGTGCCCTCTCAGCCAGACAGAGAAAGGCACACCCAGAGAAGAGAGAGCTTGAGAGACACACAGTCTCAGAGATAGAGGGGTGCCCAAAACAGACGCCGACCTGAAACAGTTAAATGCAGACCCAGAGCAAGCAACTGGAGACACCAACCCAGGCAGACAGACAGACAGACAGACAGGGGCACAAGCACCCACCGATGAACACGCAGGAAGTCACAGATAGTCACACCCTGAAAGTCACACAGACACAGACACACAAAAATACTACATACAGGGTGCAGAGGGAGAGACAGCTATACTCAGATACCCACAGGCAGACAGACAGATGTGAGCAGGCCCACGGGGTTACAACTACACACACGGGATCCCATGGGCATGGGGGTAGTGACACCCAGAGACAGGCACAGTCACCCAGCAAGTCACCACAACAGAGGCAGAGTGAGACAGAGGGACAGAAAGTAGGAGGTTATCCCTGCGAGGCCGACAGACTGACAGACTCAACTCCAGTGTGACTAAATACACCCGCATTCCCTGTCCCCGTCTTCACTCATTCTGACAGAACACCACTGTCCTCGGACTCACCCCCACCAGGTGCCAACCCCACGAATGCATCTAGAAGCCAGAAAGGCCCTTCACTGGGACAAGGCTCTCAGATCTCACTCCCTGCTCCAAACCAACTGAGCGGCCCCCTCCACACCCCATGGTCCTAGGCTGGGTCAAGAAGGGAGCTAGAGCGGTAGACTCCCACCGGGTCAAGAAAAATGGGCGTCTCCTCCGAGGGGCGGGGCCGAGATCACGTTGTCTCAGTTTATCCAGGCATGGATGGGGGTCTCAGTCTCTGTGACCACCTGTGGGATGGAGGCTAGACAGTGGGAAGAACTTCCCTGGGCCGGGAAGGCAGGGGGGTGGCCACACAGCGGGCAGGGGCGCTGCCCCGGCCCCCGCCCCCGCCCCCCCCCACCCCATGGTTTCCCGACTGGGGCGGGCGGCGGTGGAGGCGGGCGGGCGGGCGGTGGCGGCTGCCGGGGAGAAGATGAATCTTTCATGAGTGATTTGCGGCCGCCTCTTCTCGTCCCGTGTTGTTTAATGTTTCAATTTGGGCGAAAGCAAAACATTCAATCAGGCGGATTAAGTGCGTAATGCGTCTCATCGCTCAATCTGTCGCCTCCGCCGGGCAGCCCGCCGGGTGGGGGGGGGGGATTAGGAGGGGGTGGTGGGCAGAGACCCCGACCAGGGGAGCCCCGTCCGCGGCTCCACTCCAAAGCTGTGCCTCGGGTAGCTCCTCAGTCCGGACCTCCAGCCAGCTCACAGTGTCACCCAGTCCTAGGTCCACCCTCGCCTCCATGGACCACTTTCTGCTCCATCCAGGCGTGTCCACTTGGCTTCGGGGGCCCTGGCTTCTCCATACCCCCTCTGTCCACCTGTCTTTCTCTGTCCACCTCTTTTTTGTCTTTCTGGGTGTGTCTGCTTGTTTCTGTCTGTCCATCTGTCTCTGAGTGTCTGCCCTTCTCTTTCCTTTTCTCTGTCTGCCTGTATTTCCTTTCTCTCTCTCTGTCCATCTGCTATCTCTCTGCCTGCTCCCTGGTTTTTTCTTCTTCTTTGCATCTCCAGCCTCCTCCCTTCCTTAGGTCTACTTCCCACCCGTCTGTCACACTGTCCTTCTGTCCACATGGCTTCTGTCTGTCTCTTGGTGCTCTCTGTCCTGCCTCTTTCCACCAGCCCAGCCTCCCTCTGTCCAACAGCAGTCTTCCTTTCTCTCTCGCTCTGTTCCCACTGCCTATGGGCACATCCCCCTCTGTCCCCCATCTTTCCCTGGCCCTCTCTAATTCGGCCCCTGTCACGTCCTCTCTCTCTACCAGCCTGACCCTTGCTCCTTTATCTCCCTGCCTCTCTGTCCTCGCGTCATTTCCCTTCCTGTGTCCACCTGTTTCTCTGTCCGGATCTCTCAGTCTCTGTCTCTGTCTCTGAGCCCCTCTGGCGCAGTCCCTCTGCGTTCCCTCCCTGGGCTTCCTTGACCTCTCGGCTCCATATCCCGCCGCTGGCCCAACTTCCGTGTCCACTAGGGGGCAGCAGGTACAGGCATTTCTGGTGGGGAGTCTGACGGGCTGGCTGAGCTTCCCAGCCCCACTGGGCTGCCTGTCCGCAGACCATCCCGTTCAGGAGTGTCCGGGCGAACCAGCCCCCTCCACCCTCAGACCCAGGAGCCCAGTCTCCCAGCCTCCTCCTCCCTCAGACCCGGGCGTTGGGGTCCCCAGTCACCTTCTCTCTCAGAACCCAGGGCTCCTATCTTGCAGCCCCCTCTCCTCCCCTCCAGGCAGCCTGTGACCTGCTCCAGGATAAATGGAGATTTCAGCTGGGGGACTGACAGGCACTAACCAGAAATGTTGTCACCGCTGCCCCATGCTGAGACCCATGGGGCTGCAAGGCCAGGGCCCCACTGCGTGTGTGTGGGCACAGAAGGAGGGACACATACAGACAGATTCCAGGAAACACACGAGTAACAGGATTCTGTCAGGACACACGGGGGCACACACACACCCCTGCCCCAGTCACACCCCAGGAACTCTGGATCGGAACCCCCGGGCCCCCCAGAGAAGCTCACAGACACACAACACACACACTCATCCTGAGGCTGGTTTGCCTCAACCAGCCCTGCAGTTCGAACTGCGACACACGTGCACACACACATTCACACTCACTCTCCTCCCCTCCATTCAGAGTGACTTTGGGGGACAACCCAGGGCAGGAGGCGCTTCCCAGACCCCCCATCTCGGTGTGCACCCTCCGCTCCAGGGGCCCCTCAGCCTCTGCCCCCTCCTTTCCTTCGGGGCAGCCTGCGCCCCTCTCCTCCCGTCTGCCCGCACCCCATCTCTCTCCTTTCCTGTTTCCCTCTTCTCTGTGCCCAGTCTCTCTCTCCCCAGATCCTTAAGTTTCTCCCTCTCATCTCTCACTTTCAGTATCTCTTCCGTCTGTCTGTCAGTTTCTCCTGCCTCCTTCTCCATCTTTCTTTCTCTGAATTTGTCTTTGTCCTATTCTCTGCACCTCTGTGGCGAGTTTCTCACGCCCAGGGTTTCTCTCTTAGATGCGCTCACTTTGTCTCAGCTTTGATTTCCTGGTCCCCCCCCACCCCGCCCCTTTCCGTCTCTCTATCTCTGCGTCTCTCTCGGAATGTCTCTCTCAGTCTCTCTCTGTCTCCCTGTAACTCCAGGCTTTGCTGTTTACATTTCTCTCTGTGTGTCTCCATGTCTCTGCGTGTCTCTGTCTCCCCCCGCCCATCTCTCTGGGCTCCTCTCTCCCTCACTGTCCGTCCCTCTCTCTGTCTCTCTGTCCATCCATCTCTCTCTCTTCCCAGCCCCTCCTTCCCTCCCCCTCTCTCCCTCTCTGTCTCACTCTTCGCCTCTCTCTTTTCTCTCTCAAGTGTTTTCAATTTTATTCTGAGTGGAATTAACTACCCCTGATGTCAAATTGCCGCCGAAATCGATAATAATATCTTTACAAAAGAGGATATTCTTCTCTCGGAGAACGGCCTCTGAAAAATGGAAAATTTAGTCGAAATTGATTCATTACTTGACACTTTATAGAACGGCTGCGTATTGATCGCACCTGTCATGTCCCATCTCCCCTAATCGAAGCTGAAGGCCGGCTCCGATGCCTGCTATTTTTCATAATTCCACCGCAGCCGACAGCTCCACAAACACCGCCGCTCGCCCGGCCTCCGCCTCCCCGCTCCGGCCGCCACCGCGCGCGCCCTCGGCCTGGCCCCGGCCTCGCGGGCCGCGCCTGCCCCGCCGTCCCTCCGGCGTCCATCTGTCCCCCGATTCCCTGCGTGTCCTCTGTCTGTCCTCCCCTCGCACGGGGCCACTCTCTCCTGCTGTCTGTCTGTCCTTCCCGCCCCAAGCCCTAAGTCTGTCCATCCTTTTCCTGGGACCCCCCCCTTCCCCCATTTATCCACCTCTTCTCAACACCCCGTCTTTGTCCGTCTGTCTGACTCCCACCCCTCCCCCACCCCCGCACTTTCCCTGGCGGGCGGTGTCTCTGTGTGTCTGTCTGTCTGTCCTCCCTGTCATCCCCTGCCTGCATCGTTCCACCACCGTCCAGGAGGTGGAGGTAGGGAGGGGTGGGGGAGGGGTGGGGAGGGGTGGGGGAGGGGTGTGGATGCCGGCTGCTCCCCCTCCCCCCGCAGGCGTGACTCCCCCGGCTCTGGATTCCCCAGCGCTCCCCAACACCCTGGGCCTGGCCTGGCCTAGTTGAAGCCCGGCTGCCCTTGCTCTTCCTCAGCCACCTCCCCAGGAACCCAGGGCCGCCTGCCCTCCTCCCGGGACCCCTCTGCACCGCTTCTTCTCCCGGCCTTACGCTCTTTAACGTCCTCCCCTCCCCCCTTTCCCAGGCTCTGCCTTCAGTGGGGACCCAGAGATGAATCAGACACAAGCCCTGCCCCGGGGACCCTGGAGCCAGGCGTGGACCCCGGGGGTGAGGGTGGGGGTATCACTGTGCCAGAGGAAGTGCAGAGAGCCTCGGGGGAATAGGGTGGACTCTGTTTGGGGGAGGGGTGTCAGTCAGAGCTGAAGATCAGAATCGAATATGTGGGGGTGTATGCAGCAGGGCAGTATAGCCTAGTGGTTAGGAACACAGACTGTCCCATCCCCCCATCCCATCCCTGACTCAGCCCATTCCCCACCCCCGCCAGGCTCAGGTTCCACTTCCAACACTAACTAGCTGTGTAACAAAGTGCAAATCACTTCTGAGCCTCAGTTTCCTCATCTGTAAATGGGGATGATGCTAATAACAGCGCCTATCTCATAGGGTTGTTGAATTAGTTGAGTTAATCTATAAGTAGAGTTTGGGCCAGTGCCTGCTCAGAGCAAACACATTAAAGTGACACTTGTCCTGGCTACTGTAATTGGGCACAGACTCTGTTCAGCCCAACCCACCCTCTGCCCCTACCCCCCATCCTTGCTTCCTGGGCTCCAGGTTCAGGGAGGTGGTCAGCTTATGCTCTTCCTGGTTTCACCCTCAGTCACCTTTAGTGGTATTCAGGCACCTGAAGACCTCTTTCAAGGGTGTTACCCTCAATCTAAATGGACATGTCAGCCCTCACAGAGGAGTCCTCGCACCCCTTGGGGCATTGAAGAGTCTAATGGATGTTACAGACCCAGAGGTGTTCTCTCTCCTTCAAGGGTAATAAATTCAGTCCACTGGGTGCTTTAGGCTGAAGAGAGTGTCCTGTCTTTCTTTTCTCTCTCCCTCTCTCATTTCCAGGGGGCATTAAACACCCTGAGGGTGTTCTCTCTCAGCAGGGGTGTTAACTACAGCCATCTGCTATTGCAGCCTCCCTGGGGATGTTAACTGCAGCTTAATGGTCCCCCTCCTGTGAGATGCTTCCTTCAAGTCAGGTAGGTGCTGGTGATGCTGTGAGTGCATACACACCCTGCTGAATGTCACACCCCTCCTTGGAAATGTGAAAATGTCATACAAGAGCCCTGGCTTTTATTGAGCAGCTACTGTGTGCTCACAGGACAGGGCACACCCTGATATCCATCCTCTCTGGAATTCTTCCAACCACCTGGGCCTCAAGTAGATTGCCCAAAGATGCACAGGCCAGTAATCCAGAAGACATCTTCTCTGGAGGGGGTTCCTGAGCAGTCAGATGGGTGATGCCTGTCTATGTGGTCCTGGCCACTAAGGGTATCATAGCTCTCCCAGGGGTCCCTCCTATGCTCTGGTTGGGCATTGTAAGCCCCTCACAGGTATTACTTACATTCTAACAGTGTTTCTGATGCCCTGAGATGCCTTCATCTCTCCTGGAGGCAGGGCTTAGAGATAGAAGGTGTGAAAACTATCTTGGCTGATCATCTTTGCTGTCTTATGGGTACCACTCACATTTCAAGGATGGGGGCTGTGTAAATTGTAATACACGCTGTCTTCTCAGAAGGTGTGTTGTCTTACTGAAGGGTGTAACATACCATCAGCTGAGTTCTTTCCTCCCAGAAGGTGTTCTTCTTTTTTCCCAGGTGTCCCTTTGCTCATTTCATAGTCATCAAATGCGTTCCAGTTGGTGTTCTTGATGCTTTGACGGTGTTCTAGCTTTCTCAAAGGGTGTGTATGCACCTGAAGGGTGTTATCTCTCTCTCAAAGGGCTTCCCGTACAGAAATCCTACCCCCAGAGGGTATTTCAGAATCTCCTTTGTAGCACTCAGAGCCACCTGCTGTGAAGTTGCCCCAGAAGGCGCTCTCTACGGTCTGGTGGGGGTCACAGACACCCCAAAGATACAGGTCCAGCTGGTGAGCGATCTTCAAGGATGCTATGTACAGTCTGGGTTGTTTTAGACACCCAAGGAGGTTGGTTTTCTGGAAGGCAGGGGGTCTCAAGTTCAGCTTAATGATGGGGTAGAGACAATGGAGGCAGGGGCTTCCTGCTGTCTTCTTGAGAGTGCTGTGCTATGTACAGACAAGGGAAGGAGTTCTCATTTTCTGGCCAAATGTTTAGTATTTTCAGGATGATTATTTGGAAGTGCTAATGTCCGGAGCTAGGGTGTTTATTTGGAGACTGGCATGGTGCCCATGTCCCTGTTTAACTCTAGCATGTAGTTGACATCATTGCCCCATTTTGCAGATGAGAAAACTGAGACCATGGGATGTTTAGTGACTTGTCCAAGTGAGGAGTGCTGAAGGGGGGTGGGGTGGAGCTGGAGCCCATCTGGAGCCTTCTTCATCCCTTCAGCACGTTGGCATTGGCACCTGGGGGTCAGTGGAGCAGGGGAGAGCCTCACAGAGTTGTCCTGGCCTGCTGTCTTGTCCCACCCACCTTCCCCTCTGGAGGCAGGTGACTCCAGGGGTGATCCCCTGAGGGTAGAGCATGGCCCTGGGGTGGGAGAGAAAAGTGGGGGAGAGAAGTGGCAAGGGGGAGAGGGGAAGGAGAAGGGGTGAGAAGTGGGCAAGAGAGGGAAAAGGAGAGTGGCCAGTGGACAGTAGAGTCAGGCTGGGCCAGGGCACTTGAGTGGGGGCTGAATTCTGGGATGGGGCGGGGTGGGAGGGGGCTCCTCTCAGGGCCGAGGCCAGTGGCTATTTCCTTGTTATTTCAATGAGAGCAGATCCCTTGTCGGTCACTGCAGGTGTGTGTGTGTGTGTGTGTGTGTGTGTGTGTGTGTGTGTACACGGCCTCAGTGACCCTGTGACCACGTGTCCATGTGAAGGGGCGTGTCAGTGTGCCTGACCTGGGTTCTGTCTGTCCACATGCCCTGGGCTCGTGTGTCAGAGGGTGTGCATCAGGACCGGAGTGTAGCTCTATGTCACCATGGATCTGTGTGTGTCCAGTTTGCAGGTCAGTGGGTGAGGGAATGGCAGTGGGGCAGGGTAGGTCTGTGTGTGCCGCTGTGTCCATCTGTTTGTGTATGTGTGTGTGTGTCTACCATAGCTGTGTGTCCATGTGCCCACAGGCCGTGTCCCCTATGTGTGTTCGCGCTGTGTTAGTGTATCGGTGTGTCCCTATGTCTGTGTGTCTGCTCCCCAGACTGTGTGCGTTTCAGCCGCGTCCGAGTCCAGTTCCGCGTGTCCAGCAGGGGTCCTGGCCACCGTAGTTGCCACCTCCATCTCACAGCCGTCCGTTTGTCCGCCTGTCCTCCTCGGGAGGGGCGGGGCAGGGAGCGGAGGGAAAAGGAGAGGAGAGGGGGTCTCCACCTCTCCACCCACCCCCGCCCCCAGCCCCCACTCCCTCGGTCCCGGGATCGAACCTTATTTAGAGTCGCGATTCGACATCTGTTTTCAAATTTGATCAGCTCTGAACTTTATTTTCCGAGTTTGAGGAAAATTATATTCCATCGATCGCGCTCCCGCCCCCTCCCCCGCACCGCCCGCCGCCGCCGCCGCCTCCATATATCTGCGCGCGGAGCCGGGCCGGGCGGCCGCGAGGGCGGGAGGCGCGCGGCGCGCGCGGAGGAGCAGCGGGAGGAGGAGCGGGAGGAGGCGCCGGCGGCCGGCCGCCCCCGCGCCCCCCGCTCCGGCCCTGCTGCCCCGCGCCTGGCTCGCGGAGCCGCTGTCCGCACGGAGCTCCGTCCCCAGCTTCCCGCGTCTCCATCTCTCTTGGCGCGTCTCCTTGTCGAGGTCTCTCTCTGCATCTCCCTGTCTCTGCTTCGCTCCCGTCTCTGTCCCCGGACATCTCTCGGTGTCCGGGTCTCTCAGTGACTCTCGCTCCCTGCTCCCGCCCTCTCTGGCTCCGTCCCCTCCTCGGGGGCTCTGGGCATCACCCCCCACCCCCGCCCCCGCCCCGGTGCCCCCTCCCCAGAACGCCGCGGGGGCCATGGCTGCGGGATCCGAACTTTAAACACTTCTCCCCGGACCTGTGCGGATGCGCAAAGCCCGGAAAGTGAGTGAGCGCCGCGGCCGGCACAGGGGCGGGGATGGGGGGCGGGGATTCCTGCCCGGGGCGGGGGCCTGGCCGCGGGAGGTGCTCCCGAGAGAGCTGGGCTCCCCAAGCTGGGGGCGGGGAGGCGGGTGGGGTCTCCTCCCGGGCGGTGGGGGCGGGTGGGGCTGCGTCGGACTCCGGGAGAAGGGAGGGGCCGAGGGCTGGAGGTGCGCCCTCGGGGCAGGGGTCCAAGGACAGGGGCGCGGGGAGTGTGGAGAGCGCGGTAGACCGCGCCGTGAGAGCGCACGCTGGCGGCCAGACGTGAGGGCGGGTCTGGACTTATGGGGCGAGAGTCGTGGGTGTAGAGAGCAAGGCTGAGGGCTTGAAATTTGGGACCTAGGGGCTCAGAGCCAAGAGACTGGATATTGAGGATGAAGAGCTGTTTGGGGTTGGGGATCAGGACTAGGGGTGTGGATATCTGGAGATGGGGTCCGCATGGGGGGTTGGGTTTGGGGGGCTGGGAGGTCTGGATTTGGAGCTATAGTTCAGAGCTGGGGATCTGCAAATTTGGCCCTGGATATTTGGGGTCTGGATATGTGGTGTGAGAGGTCCCAGGGGCTGTGGGGAGGATATTTGAGCCAAGTTTGGGGTCTGCGTACTTCCCGGCTGGGAGTGCAGGCCTGGCCTTGACCTTTGGGGGGGCCATGTCCTGGGGACAGGTGGCCTAGTGCCACATGCCTTTTCTGTCCCAGTCATTCCACAGCTGTCCCGGGACCGTGCTGGGCCACCTCTGACATCTCTTTTCTGGCGGGGTCTCTCCTCACTGACTCTCTGTCCCTGTCTCTTCCAGGGTCTCTGTGTCCATCTCTAATTCTCCTAGAATTTGTCTCTCTCTTTTTGTCTCTGTCTCTGCCTCTCACAGCATCTGTCTCTACTTCTTTGGGTCCAACTCTTAGACCATCTCTCAGAATCTCTGTGACTATCTCTGCCCTTCCCCTATCTTTCTCAGCATCTCTCTGCCTCTGTCTCTCACTGTCTCTCTGTCTCTGTCTCTCCCAGTGTCTCTGTCTCTGTCTCCCCCTCGCTGGTTTCCGCTCAGATTAAGCCGGGGACCTAATTCCAGGCCCAGGATCGAATTTTCTGGCAACAAAGGGAAATAGCGAATCGATCGGTCGCTCCGGAGATTAAGAGACAAGCGGCGCGCGGATCTATCACGGCTAAACGGCCCCCCCCCCCCCGCTCCCCCCGCCCGGCCGGCCGCCGAGGCCCAGACGCGCTCCGCATCGCCAAGCAGCCTCTGGAGCCCCGGCTGCCGGCAGGCCGAGCCCAGAGCTAACTGCGTGCCCTGCCTCGGGCCAGAGCCTGGGGAGGGGTCCGAGAGCTCAGCTGGCCCCTGGGGAGGCGGGGAGGGGGTAGTGAGTGAAACGGAAGCCACAAACCACCCCAAAGAGCCCTGCCGCACACACCTGTGGCCCCAGGTAACATCTTTCACCCACACCTGCCTATCAACACACCTATCACATCGGTGTCCCACATCTGGACCTCCAGGTAACATTCGTCTCTTTACACCTGTGCCCTGCAGGTAATCCCTGTCCTCCGCACCTGTTCCCTTCATCCACACCCGCCTCCAGGTGTCATCTGTCTCCTCTCACCTGCCCCCCACCCCAGGTAACACTTGTCCCTTGAAGAAACCTGTCCCAAAGATGCCCATGATCAAGCTTACCTGCACCTCCAGGTAACATGTTCTCCAAACTGCCCTTTCCATGGGAATCCGGGCATGTCTCATTTCAGACCACGTTATTCCCTCTCTACCTGCAGCTGCACCACCCCCACCTCCCCCGGAAAGCCCGAGACGCACTTTTTTCTCACACATCTGTATTTCCTCATCTCTGTCTCCTTCAGGCAGTACCTGTCCAGCACATCTTACCTCACTCTATCTCACGCAGTCCCTTCCTTTACACATAAACACTCACGCTCAACACAGGAGCATCCTTCTTCTCTGACTTCAGGCTGCGCCTGCCCCCCTCTCTCCCCGACCCCCGGCTCTCACCCATACCTCTCCCTTATAAAGCTGACCTTGTCCACCCTCACGCTGGTCCTTCCAGAAGAACCTCCCACGCCCTAGTCACTTGAGAAATGCATCTTCTTCGTGGCACTCCCTGCCTGCACCTAACTCCCTCACACTCTCCCTCACGTCTCCCATCATTTAACATAACCTACTTCCAAGGCTTCCTCCATACCTGTCATTTCAGGTAACTCATCCCAGACAAGAGCGCATGCGCCAACTTCACGTGTCTCCTAGCCACCCCCCCCCCCCATGGCTCACACATGCAGTGGCCCCCAGGTATCAGGGGTAGCCATCTTTCTTGGGTCCCTCCCTGCCATGGCTCCTTCAAGCCCATGTCCACATGCACGCTTGCTGTCCTTGCTCTCTCTCTGGGTCTCCCAAGGTGCAGCTTCACGCTGGCATGCCTTTGGGCCAGGAATCTGTCCTGGTCGACAGGTACCTGCCTCACCTGTATACCTGTCCCTGCAGGTATGACTTATCTGCCTCTCTTCTTTCCCCACATACCTAAAGTTCCACGTTCCTCACTTCTTTCTCCTTTCCTCACAAGGTCATACCAGTATCTCCACACACCTGCCTGTTGCTCACCTGTCTACCACAGGCATCACCTGCTCCGGTACCACGTCCACTCATTTCTTCAAGCAGACAGGTACTGAGCCCTCCACACACCCTCTCCTTAGTCTCTCTCTGCTTTACATCTCTTCATCCAGGTCTCTGCCAAACCACTGGACACCCCAGCCTGTCCCCAAGGGGCTTCCTGCTCCTGCCCCACAGAGGCACGCCTGACTCCCAACACTCTCGCCTTCTCCCCAACTCACCACATCCACTGTGGCCCTCGTTCCTTCATAGCTTCTTCAGACACTGTGTACCCACCCCATCCCTCTCAGCCACCTGCTCATACAACCTGTCGCCCCTGCCCCTCTAGAGTCTAACCTTCAGATCGCTCACACCTGTCTCCAGCCCACTCCCCTCTGGAATGACCTGTCCCTTTTCCCAGAATGTGTCACCAGCCATCTATCTCCTCAGGGGAATACCTTTCTCGGTGAGCACAAGTAACACCTGTGGCATTTGTTAGAAACGTATAACACCTGTTCTCGGCCATCCACACACCTTCCTGCTGAGGCATGCAGAAGCTCTTAAGTCAGGGGTCCTTAGGTTGCAGCGGGCAGAGGAAACATCTGGAGGGCTTGTGGGACCACAGAGACGTAGGTCTCACCACAGAGACCCTGGTGCAGCAGGTCTGGGGAGGAGCCTGACGCTCTGCATTTCTAACAAGCTCCAAATCATGCCGCTGCTGCTGCTGGTCCACGGACCGCTCTCTGAGTAGCACCTGCTCATAATGTGTGCCTGGCCACTGCTTATTAAACACCCATCTCTGTGACAGACAGTGTCTTCTGTTCTTTATATCCGTTGTCTCAGTTCATCTTCATGAGACCTTTAGGAGGGTGGCACTTATCTTATCCCTTATTCCCATTTTGCAGAGAAGGAAACTGAGTTCAGAGAAATGAAGTCATTTCTGGACTTGGAAGCTGGTAGCTACTGGAGATTTGCATCAGTCTGAGGCCATCTGACTGCAAGCTTCCAAGTGTCCCTGTCCCCCACACCTGCCCATCAGGTGACCACCTTCCTCCACAGACACATCTGTCCACCTCATCACTTGGGCATCATTTGCCCATCACCTGCCAGCTCTGCTGCATCCCACGTTCTACCTCCACTCCTGTCCTTGGATACCCTACCTACCTGCTGGCACACCTGTCTCTCTGACAGTGACTCCCCCCGGCCAAGCTTGTCATCCGCCTCCTGGTTCCCACCTGCCCCCCGCCAAGCGAGCACAGCCTCCTGCCACACACCTGTCTCCTCACATACACCTTGGTCTCTGGCTCCTGGCTCCTGTTTCCTATCCCCCCAACTGTCTTTTATCCCCTCTCTCTGTCTCCATCTCTGTTCCATCTTCCCATCCCCCTTTGCTTGTCCCTGAAACTCTTTTCCTCCCTCCCTGTCTTTGTTCTCTGTTTTCCTCCGTTTCTGTCTCTCTCAGGGTCTCTCTATCCCTCCCTATCTCTTTATAGCGCTCTGACTCTCTGTCTGCGTCCTGCATTCTCTGTCTCTGTCTCATTCTCTGTCACCTCTCTCCTCTTCTGTCTCTGCAACTTGCCCTCTCCACTGACAGTGGAAATCTTAGGGAGACTTCAAGTCATACTGATCTGCATTTGAGTCCAGACATCACCGCTCACCCCTGTGGGACTTTGGCCAAGTTACTGTCCCTGTTGGAGCCTCAGTTTCTGCATCTGTGAAATGGGCATCATGGCAGCTGCTACCTCCCAGGTCATAGTGTGGATGAGAGACTGAAGGAAGCCACAGGATGCAGGCTGTGGGTGGGGGGGGTGGCACAAATAGGGGCTGACCTTCCCTCCGTGGGCCCCTCTCTGCTCCTGTCTCTTTCCCAGGGCTGCAGCCCTGCCCGGCTGTCAGTGGAAGCTTGTGTGTGGTGGGGGGAATGGAGAAAGAGGTGGGCAGAAGCATCCCGGCCGGCCGAGGCCTGGGCATGGGACCCGGTGTGGGGCTGGGGACAGGGATCGATCCGCCTCGGCGGCAGTGTGCGGGCCAGGATTGCATCTTGTCACAATAATTTATTGCTCTCATCCCATCTGATCGATGGCGCTGAATTAGCACCGTGCGATGCCCCTGGAGCCCCGAGCCTCCCCCAGTCCAGCCGGACCCTGGCCCTTCTCTGGCCCTTGTGGGATCCCCGAAGCCCAGGCATCCGGTTCCAGCTGGCCCAGGCCCTACCCTACACCTGGCTCTGACACAGGGGTCCTGCCCTCGGTGCCCCACCTCTCTGTCCCCTTGCCCTGGGTCTTGCCTCCCCACCTCCACTGCTGCCCCTGGGTCTCTGCCTTTCTGTTCCTTGACTCACACCATCCCTCTGTTTCCCTGCCTTGCTCCCTGTAGCCTGAATTGCCTTCCAACAGTATTTGCTGAGCACGTACTTGGTGCCAAGCCCCGTGAGCAGGACACACAGCCTCCCCGCCCTTCGGCCAGTGCAGTCCAGAGGGGCTCCCGTGGGCTTGTGGCTCCTAGGACTAGCTGGTCACCCTCGCCTTTAGTGTCCTGTCCCTCCACCCCCTCCCCAGCACCCCCACCACGTCACAGTCATCGCCACTGTCCCTGACACAGAGCCTGGAGGCCAGAGGATCCAGCAGGGGGGTGGGGGGCGGGCAGGGCAGGTGGTCCAGGGCCTGGGGGTGTAAGGATGAGACTGGGATTCAGCCGGAGGAGTTGAGGACCAGCTTGGGAAGAGAACCCCAACTCCACTGGGGTTCAGGTGGACGCAGGGGCTGGAGTTGGAGTTGGGGTTGGGGTGGGGTGGTGGTGAGGAGGAGGAGGAGGAGACGGGCTTTGGAGTTGGGGTGGCAGCCAGGAACTAGATCAGGCCCCCCTCCCCGACACTGGTCCCCTCTCCTAAGACTGCACAAGGGCCCAGGTGGGCGTTGAGGTGGCCGTGAGCCCACGCTTGGGCTCTGCCTGTGCCAGTGAGACTCTGACTTTCCCCACCATTGCTCTGGCCTCGGGCCCTGCACCCCCCCTCATCCACTCCCGTACCTCTGCCCTAATCCCTCAATTTTCCACATCTCTGCCCCCTCCTCTCCTTTCTCCCTGACCCGGGGACTCTGCTCCCAGCAGCTCTCTCCCCGTGACCTCCAGCTCTAATTCACTTTATGAAGCCTCTCTCGGACCCACTGCTCTTTCCCGGGTCTCCCTAACTCGGGTCTCCCGCCCCGGCTCTGGTCTCTGTCAGTCTCTCCCTGTGTCTCGCTCCCTGTCTGTCTTTGTGAGACTCTCTCTGGCCTCCCATCTTCTCTGCGTCTCTCCTGTCCCTGTTCCAGTCTGTCTCCCCGCTCTGGGCTGCTCCCCACTTCTCTCCCATATCTCCCTCTCCCCATCGCTCCGTCTCTGTCTCTCTCCCTCTGCGGGTGTCTCTCAGTCCCCCCAGCCCTGCGCTGGCTCCATCTCTCTGGGTCTCGGAGGGGAGGGCGGGGGTGGGGGAGCAGAGCCCAGGCTCTGGGTCCATCTGCGGTTGCGCCTCCTTCCCTCTCCCTTCCCCCAGCGCTGTTTGGTAGGCGGGGTGCGTGGCACTGCGGCTCCCACCTCCCGGGGGACGCTCCCTCACCACCCCCCCTTCCTGACACCGTTCGGAGCGCTGGCCGCAGCCCCAGGGACATCCGTGCAGAGACTGGAACTCAGGGGGAGAGACCGAGACCTAGAGAGACACACTCCACCCCAGAGATGCCAGCTAGAGGGAGAGACAGTGTGAGGGCGGGTCTGAGGTCTCCGTTCCTGCCCTGGCTTCGTGCCTCCCAAGCACCCCACACCCACCTTCTCCAGGCTGGAAGCTGGTGCCCCGTCTGTCTGCCAAACTGTCCCTCCGTCTTGCACAGTCAGCCTGGGCAGAGGTTCCTGGGGGTGTGTGCGCGCCTGTGTGCAAGCTGTGTGGACCGTGTGTGTCTGTGGTGTGTGTGATACTTTGGCGGGGGGGCTTGGCTGCCTTTTCGTGGGACTGTGTGACCTGTGTTATAGCACATGTAAACGTGGCGTGTGGAGAGGTGTGTGTTCCTGGGCAGTGACTTAAGTGTGGGTGCGTGACACCCTGGGGTTGCATTAAACCACGCGTGTCGTGTTTATGCCCACATGTGTGACGGGGGTGTGATGCTCAGCTGTCTGCCCCCAAAACTCTGGAGCTGTGCCGTGTTTGGAGGTTCCGGCTCAGGTGGCCACATGGCGAGTCTGAGTGGCCGGGAGAGGACATGTCTGAGGGCCAGGAGACCAGGAGGCTTAATAGCCCCAGGGAGATGGGGTGGAAAGACCGAGAGTGCCAGGCTGGTGGGACCCCAGGAGCCAGGCTGGTGAGTGTGGGTATGAGGAACCCAGCACAGGGGCAGCTGTGGATGCGGCCCCCAAGCCCCCCGAGCTGCTGCATCAGACTGGCTGTGTGTGGTGGCGCCTCTGTGTGCGGGGGTGCTGCTGTGTGTCCGAGCCTGTGGGCTTGTGTCTGAGTCTGGGATCAGGCGTGGACCGGGTGTGCGTGCATGAGTGTGGTCATCTGGGGAGCTGGCTAAGGAGTATCAGTTCATGACAGTTAAATGAACTAGACTGTGTGTGGCCAGCCCTGAAGTGTGTGGAAGGCTGCGTGTGTCTGTGGTTGTGTATTCGTGTAAGACTGTTTGGTGGTATACGTGTGCATCCCTTGTGTAAACTGATGCTCAGCAATGTGTGGGGCTGCGTCTCTGATGTCGTGTGAGCATCAGCCTGGGGATGGGATCACTGTGTGTGTCACAGGTGCCGGTGTGTTTCCGCCCCTGTGTTTCCTCTGGGGATGAGCCAGGTCTCAGACGAGCTGGGTGGTTGTGGAGATGACAGTGTGTGGCCTTGACAGAAGTAGAGACAAGAGTGTGTGTGTTTGTGTGTGTGTACACACACAAGGACACCCCTGCCTGTGGTCAGGCCAGACCGTTTGGTGGATGTGGGTGGGGGTAGAAGGGGTGACCTTGGGTTGGGAGTGGGGGCAAGGCCAGGCAGGAGAGCCCCTACCACCTTCCTGACCCCTTCCTCCCCGGGATAGCCACGGGGGCCTCCTTGGTACCTGTGATGGGAGGTCCTGGGGCCTAGGTTTGTGTCCCCATGGATGTGGGACAGATGTGCAGGGAGTGTGTGCTAACATAGTGTATGAGAGCAGGTGGCCGGCTGTGTGCTCCCTGGTTGGACAGTGTGTGTGTACATGTGGTATGTGTGAAGGGTGCCTAGTCGTGTGTGTCCAAAGTGAGTGTGTGTCATGCACAAGGGTCCACTGTGTCTGCTGTGTGCACAGGTGTGTCCTACGTGGATATGTGGTATATGGAGGCGTGTGTACCAGGCTGGGTGCAGATGGAGCACCAAGGGGTGTGTGTGTGTGTATCTGTGTGTCCGAGTGTGATGTGTGTGCCTGTCAGTGTGTGTGTGTGTGCATGAGTGCAGGGGCTGCGGGAGAAGGGTCTTGGGCCGCGTCTCTCTCCTCTTTAGACAGAGCCCTGGAGAAGATATGAAATTTAAAAAAAAAATCAATTTTCATTCCACTTGTGCAGATTGTGTTAAGGGGAGGTGGGGGGGGCTGGGTGAGGGATGAAGGGGCTGGGGTGGGGGGTGCAAGGCCTGAGGCGGCTCCCGAGGCAGCCAGAGCAGCTTAGAGAAATCAAAACAACTGGTTAAACCCCAGCCCAGGGGGCCGGGGTGGTGGGGGGGCAGCAACGAGGAGACAGAGGCAAAGAGAGATGGAGAGAGACAGAGATGCCTCGAGACAGAGACAAGAAACAGAGACACTAAGAGATGGAGATATTTGGAGATAGAGGCCGACAGACAGCTGGGGCAACAAAGACAGAGGGAGAGACCCACTGCATAAGCAGGCCTGGTTCAGTGCCGGCCGCCTCACACACGTCCAGGCTTGGGGTGTCCACAGATGAGTGGACGGACAGACAGCTGGACAGGTGGTGGCAGGAGCACTGGGACCCCAGAGTGGGGTTATCTCTGAATGCCCACTCCAGCCCACGCAGCCTCATCCAGTTGGGCTGTGGGTCTGAGTGTGGCGCTGTGTGTATGTGTGCACCGTGTGTGGTGCTGGCCTGGCGATGGCTGGCTGTGTTGGCGTCATGCGTGCACCTCTGTCTCCTTGCATGATGGAGAGTGTGCACACACGGTCTCTGGTGCTTGTCTGTGTGACTGTGCTTTCATGTCCCTTGTGTGTGACTGGCTTGGCTGTGCTGCTGGGTGTGCCTGGGTGTGTGTGTGTGTGTGTGCGCGCGCTTCTATGCTGGCACTGTGTCAGTGTGCGCTTTGCAGCTTTGTGAGCTTGTATTCATGAGCCTTGGTGTGTGACGGTGTGTCTATGTAGTGTGTATCTGTCTCTAAGTTATGGTTGTGTGTCTCTGCTTCTGTAGGGGACTGAATTGGTGTGTGTGTTGCATATATCTGTGTGTGGTTGTGTGTCTCTCTGTGTGTCGATGTCCGTGACCGTGACAGTATATGTGTGTGTGTTTTGACATGCGTGTCTCTGTGGTGTGTAAGCTGGAGGTGCGTGTGCCTGGGTTGACGTGTGGCAGGGGCTGCGTGATGGTGTTGGTTGTGGCCGTCTTGGTGTGCGTGAGTGGGTTAACATGTGCGTCACCCGTTGTTGTGATGTGTGTTGTGTGTGCTGGTGTGGCGTGTGTCATTTTGTCGAGCTGTGTCGAGGTCGTGTCGTGTGGCACTGTGGCGTGTGTGTGTCTGGGTTGCCATGTGGGTCTGTGTAGCTCCTTGGCAGGGAAGGGAGGGAGGCTGCCTCTGCCGGCCCAGCCTGTCTCCGCACTGCTGCGCACACACGCACACACACACACTCGATGCCTTGGCTGCGGGCGGTGGAGATGGGGGGGGTGGGGGGGTGTGGAGGAAGCAAAATAAAATTAAAAATTAAAGCTTGCCCGGAGTCCCCATCCGCCCCGTGTGGACTGGTGGGGAGGGGCGGGCTTGCAGCCGATCCACCTCCACAGCCACAGGGGGCTGGGTGTTTGTCCGTCTGTCCAGCTGTCCAGCCAGGCCCCTGCCAGGCCCACTGCCCTGGCCAGCCCCTCAGGCCCTGCGCCCTCCGTCGGTCGATCAGCGATCAATGGGGCCAGGGGGGAGCCAGGGGCAGGGCAAGATCAAAGGGGCCCCTAGAGACAGATGCGGGATGCTGGGACGGAAACAGGGACGCAGAGATGGGGAGACAGAGACACCGAGACAGGGGTGGAGACCCCCAGACATAAAAACAGGGTGGTGTGGAGCCCCAGAGACGTGGGGACCCAGAGACAGAGAGACATGGGGATGTGGAGATGGGGCGCCATAGTGCCCGGACAGTCAGGGGCGGACATGCGGGGAAGGGGGCAGAACAGGAGGGGGCGGGGGCCCGACAGGACCCGGGCCGGGGGACAGAGAGGGAAGAAGTGGCAGGCAGAGACCTCGAGATGGCAGAGACGCGTGCCTGCGTGCGAGAGACGCGGGGGGAGCGTGGGAGCAGGGCCCGGAGCGCCGATCCCACGGCTCCTCGTTATAACGTGTCCGGAGGAGGCGGCGGGGAGTTGAAAGCGTCGGGAAGAGAAATCAAAACCAACACGGAAATGAGAGGGGCCAACAGGGGGTGGGGGCGGGGGGGGGGGGGGATTGTGTGTGAAGCAGGAGGGAGGGGGGCCCGGAGAGGCAGAGCGAGCCTGGGAGGTGGGGGAGAGAGAGGTGGATGGAGCGAGGTGGGGAGATGGGAGAGAAGAGAGACTGAGATGGGCCAGGCGGGCGGACAGGGGCAGAGAGACCGAGAGATGGGAGTTAGATGAGAGACGGGAGGAAAAGAGACAGATGGCGCAGAGTTCCAGAGACAAAAGACCTCGGGAGACACCAGGGAGAGACAGAGAAGGGCTGGGGACAGAGAGGGACAGGCCCTGGAGGACATGTCTGGGGGTGGTCGTGGAGTACAGAGATACCGGCAGAGACTGAGGGATGGAGGGGGAGAGGCAGAGGGGGGAGACTGCTGTGGGGAAAGATGGGGCGAGACACCTGGGGTGACGGGAGATGAGAAAACAGACCAGAGAGAGACAGCGAAGTGGACCAGAGATGGTGGGAGGAGACGGAGAAGGGAAGAGAGACAATGAAGAGAAAGGATGAAGAGGAAGAGAGAGAGGGAGGCAGAGAAACAGAGAAAGTTGGGGAGCTGGGGGGAGAGGAGGGTATAGGAGCAGAGGAGGAGGGGCTGCCCCCAGCAGGGGCCTGGGTGCTGGGGAGGGGGCACGATCAGAGAGGCCTCAGTAGACACGGTGGCGGGGGAGGCTGGAGGCTGGGGTGAGGGTGGCCGTGGGTGGGCGACTGGGCAAGCCGGGGTTGGGGGGAGTGGGCTGCCAAGGTTCCTCTGGTGTCCAAGGGGTGGGGTTTATGGGGGGAATGCTGCGGGTTCCTGAGGTGTGTGAGATCCTTGAGAGGCAGGTCGTGTGAGAGGGGTGGTGTGTTTAAGAGTCTGTAGAGGGGGAGGGTGGGTGGGTACCCCAGGGAGGGAGCATGAAGATAGCACACCCTCTGAGAGGTGGGGTCTGGAGGGGTGGAAGGATCTGGGGCTTGGGGTGTCCGGGATGGTGGGCGTCTGAGAGGAGTGGATGTCTGAGGGAGTAGGTGTCTGAGGGCGGTGGTGGTGTCGGGGTTGCTGGGGTATCTGAGGGAGAAGGGCTGACAGAAAACTAATGGTGGCGAAGGGTCTGAGAGATGGGGATGAGGAGGGGATGAGCCGAGGATCTGAGAATGAGGAACCCAAGAAGAGGGGTGTCCCAGGGAGTGGGGGTCTGAGAGGGGGGACCTGTTGCAAGGCGTTGGGGGGAAGGGGGAGAGGCAGATCCAAGGGGTGCCTGAGGGTGGATGCAATCTAAGGGGTGGGGGTGTCTGAGGGGGGAGGCAGATCTGAGGGGAGGGGTGTCTGAGGCGGGAGCAGATCTGAGGGGAGGGGTGTCTGAGGGGGGAGGCAGATCTGAGGGGAGGGGTGTCTGAGGGGGGAGGCAGATCTGAGGGGAGGGGTGTCTGAGGGGGGAGGCAGACCTGAGGGGAGGGGTGTCTGAGGGGGGAGGCAGACCTGAGGGGAGGGGTGTCTGAGGGGGGAGGCAGATCTGAGGGGAGGGGTGTCTGAGGGGGGAGGCAGACCTGAGGGGAGGGGTGTCTGAGGGGGGAGGCAGATCTGAGGGGAGGGGTGTCTGAGGGGGGAGCCAGAAGTTAGGGGAGGGGTGTCTGAGGGGGAGGCAGATCTGAGGGGAGGGGTGTCTGAGGGGGGAGGCAGATCTGAGGGGAGGGGTGTCTGAGGGGGGAGGCAGATCTGAGGGGAGGGGTGTCTGAGGGGGGAGGCAGATCTGAGAGGAGGGGTGTCTGAGGGGGGAGGCAGATCTGAGGGGAGGGGTGTCTGAGGGGGGAGGCAGATCTGAGGGGAGGGGTGTCTGAGGGGGGAGGCAGATTCAAGGGGGAGGGGTGTATGGGGGGAGGCAGATCTAAGGGGAGGAGGTGTTTGAGGGGGGAGGCAGACCTAAGGGGAAGGGGCTCTCTGAGGGGGCCCTTCTGCAGAGGAGGCAGGCCCAAGTGGTGAGGGTCTGAGAGGAGCAGCGGGTTTGAGGAGGGCATCTGAGAGGGCACTCCTGCGGGCGCTGGGGGCCGCTCTGTGGGGTGGGTGGGGCGGAGGGCAGGGCGGGCATGGGCTGGGCCGGCCCCCTCCCAGCCCGTCGGAAGGCCGCCTGCCCGCCCGGTGCTGGCTGGCTCTGGGCGGACAGATGAGAGCGCGGGGCGGTGCTCGAGCTGGACCAGCCAGCCCGGGGGCCAGACGGGCGGGGTGGAGGTGGGGGCGCAGAGGTGGGGAGCGGGACAGACCGGGGACAGCCACAGAGGGAGACCAAGGGAGAGCCCGAGACGCAGAGACGGACCCCGAGAGGTCAGGCGCGAGGCGAGGGATGGAGAGACAGCGGCAGAGACGGTGCGGGGCGGTGCGGGACGTGAGTGTGAGCCGGGAGTGTGAGTGAGTGAGTGGCGAGGAGCGCGGAGGGAGGCTGGGGGCCGTGGTTAGTGGTGAGGCACAGAGAAGGGGAGGGAGGCTGCCAGGAGGACGGGCCGGGAGGGAAGGACCGGGCGCGGGACTGGGAATGACGGGGACCAGCGGGCAGAGGGGTGCCTGCAGGGGAAGGAGGGGGGGCAGGATGCGAGGACGAGTGCGGCTGGGGCCTGGGTGGGTGGAGGGGGACGTCCCCCGGCATTGCCAGCCCCCGACTGACTTGGTCTGTCTCTCTTGCTTGCTCCATCCTGTCCTCATCCGTCTGTCTGTCTGGCCTCTCTGCAGGGCTGGCTCCACCATGGACTGTAGCTGTGTCTCCGACCTTCTCTTCGCCCCACCCGCCCTGCCGGCTCTCTGGACCCCTGGTAACTGGCCCAGACCTACCCCACCCTTTCCCCAGCCCTGGGACCTTCCCAGCCCTCTGGCCTCTCCTTTCTGCACCTCTCACTGTCTTTCCTCCATCTGCCCGGGGTCTTGGTCAGAGCTGCCTGAATCCCACCCCTTAGTGAAAAACTTGGCTAAAAACTTCACGGCCAGATGTTCCTGCCCCCTGCCTGCTGGGACACGAGGGTCTTTTGGAAGACAGGTGAGGTGTGGAGGTCTGAGCGGGACAAGGATGCTGGGGCCTGAAGACCTGGGGTCTCGGCCGGCCGCAATCTGCTTCCACCCAGGACCTGCAGGCAAAGAGAAGCAGGGAGACTGGAGACAGATGGGCGCTGATGGCGCAGGACTGGGGACGAGAGGGGGCACTAGACCAGGCGCTGGTGGACAAGTGGACAGACCGGACGACCCAGGCAGGGGGACACGGAGACTCGGCCCAACCAGCTGGAGTGGGAAAGAGGACGGCTTGCTTGGAAGTGGACACCCAGACCAGGGATGTGGAGGACAGTAAGACTTGGACGTGCATTTGAGTCCAAGTCACACGCCCCACAGATGGGCAGTGAGAGGGAGAGGTGTGTGTGTGTGTGTGTGTGTGTGTGTGTGTGTGTGTGTGTGTGTGTACACCACCAGGCAGAGAGACGAGACAGACTCCATGCTGGTTATTTAGGATCCCGGCGTGTGTCTCTGGGTCACCCTCCAGTTTCCGCCGGGGAAATGTGTGTCCATCTCTTTGTTGAACTGGTTCTGCCTGCTTGTCCATGCATGTCCGAGGTCACCCGAGTGTCTACAGACTGGGTGTGCTGTGTGTCTTTGGGACTCTGAATGTCCACAATTCCAGGTTGGGGGGTGGGTTGTCTGCCAGCTTTCCTCAGTAGGCAAAGAGCCTTTGACTGCTCCTTCCATGGTGTGTGGTATTCTGAACCAAACGGAGGTCTAATCTTGCTGCATTTTGGGTTGCGTGGGTGGGTGGGTGGGAGGTCCCCCAGGCCTGTGTCGGGGGCTGTGTCTGTGTCTGGGGTGTGGGGCTGGTTCTTTCTGTCACTGAGTGTGGCTGCACCCTGGGGGCTGTGTGTCTTGATGTGTGTGTGTGTCTGTGTGCCGAGGTTGTGGGTCCTCCTCCGTCTCGTTGTGTTTGTGGGTCGGGACGTACAGCACACCCGAGAACACGCATGGAGGACAGGCCGTGTTGTGTGTCTTCGTGTTGTCATCTTTGGGGTCGTTTGGGCGTGTCTGTGTGATACAGCCGCTAGGACGTGTTCCGGGTGTGGAATGGGCCAGAGAGCATGTGTTGTTGATTCGGCTGTCTTCTTAGATGAGAAAGACCCCAGACAGAGTTGAGAGAGAAATTCTCTCTTTAGGGAGGAAACTACCTGGCCTTTGCCAGCCTCGGGCAGACCCCGGGCAGCCTGGCTGCAACCCTGCTTCTCCTTGCCTCCCATCCCTGAAATTCTAACAAGCCAGAGAGGGCAAGGAACTGTCTTGAGACCACACCAGCAAGTGGATACCAACAATCTCTCAGCTCAGAGACCCTGCCCCCGCCACCCCAACCACCTTCCTTTCCTGCAGGGCTCTCTGCGGACTGTAGGCTAATTCTGCCTTCTGTTTTCATGCCTGGGTCTCGGGTCTCTGAGGAGGGGGATGGGGACAGAGGCTGTGGCACAGGAGAAGTGGGACCCAGGGCCTGGGGCCTTGTAGGTAGGAGGTGAGATTTAAGGGTGGGCAAGCCCCTTGGTCTCCACCTAGCATCTGTATGCCTGGACACTGGGATGCAGGGCGCTCATCGGAGCTGTGGATGCTAAGAGCTGGTTGTGGGACTTCCCTGGAGGTCCAGCAGTTAGGAATCTGAGCGTCCACTGCAGGGGGCGTGGGTTCAATCCCTGGTTGGGAACTAAGATCTCAGGAGGTGAAAAAAAAAAGAGTTGGATGCTTGTAGTGGGGGCGGGGGTGGGGGGCTGCTGTACCGTTAGGGTGTCACGAGGGTGTGACTGTCGGGTTGACACATGCGTCTTGGTGTAGCACTCACGGTCTCCACCACATGGTGTTTCATTTGGGCCTTTGGGGTTCTGTGTGTCTCTCATCACAGTTGTGTTGTTAGCGGGTCCCAGTGCTGAGGGGCCCGAGATGTGCAATCATGTGTGTCTGGCGTGTCTCCCTCAGTGGCACGATTGTAGTGTCGTGCTCCGGCGGGAGTGTGGCTCTCTGGTACAGCCAGGGGGTCCCTCCAGGGGGAGTGGATGTCTGTGTGACAGGTTGTGTGCTGTGGGTGTCTGCACACACACGTGCTCTCAGACCGACATGGCAGAGGCAGGGCGGGGACACAGGGAAGTGATAGGTATAAATACATGGACGGGTACGGAGGCACACGTGTATGCAGGCCCAGCCTGGATGTCCCAGGGTGAGGTCAGCCCGGGCGGTGGAGGGGTGCAGGGTGGTGAACTTTGGGGAGAGATGGACAAGGGACAGGGAGAAGAGACAGCAGGAATCAGGGGCCGTTCAGAGTGCACTAGAGATCAGACCTCGCAGGGCAGGACCAGGCTGGGCGGCACAGAAGAACGAAGTGGAGGGCGTGCCCTTTCCTGCAAGCCCCTCCCAGACCCTCCGCCCCAGCGTCAAGGACAGGGGAATCTGGTCCCTGCCGCCCTCCGGCCCAGCTGTGCCAAGGCAGGAGATTGGGCTGCAAGTGCCAACCCAGGGCCCCTGGACACTGAGTTCTCTCCCTCTGGACAGTCTGGGGACCGGACACCAAGTGGGGTGTGGAGAGTGGGCATCAGCTCCCCAAAGATGCCTGAGGCTGCTCATCAGAGACCAGGGGTCAGGGAAGAGGGGGATACCTCCTGCTCCCCCAAATCCCAGACTCGGCGCCCTGACCTGGGGCCGCTCTTCTGCCTCCCGTCCCCAGGCTTTGCCTTCCCGGATTGGGCCTACAAGCCGGAGTCGTCCCCCGGCTCCAGGCAGATCCAGCTGTGGCACTTCATCCTGGAGCTGCTGCAGAAAGAGGAGTACCAGGGTGTCATCGCCTGGCAGGGGGACTACGGGGAGTTTGTCATCAAGGACCCCGACGAGGTGGCTCGGCTCTGGGGCATCCGGAAGTGCAAGCCCCACATGAATTATGACAAGCTGAGCCGGGCGCTGCGGTGAGGAGGGGCTGGGGACCTCACCCCTCTCCCCTCACTGTCCCTCTGGGGCCCTGTCCCCTGGGGGCTTTCCCTCAACTTCTTGGGGGCAGAATCCTTCGGGATCCCAGCGCACAGGGCTCTTCGCCTGTAGCTACCCTAAGTACCCACTTGTGAGTGAAGGACCAGAGCCCTGGGCTTTGGAGCCACACAGGCCCCAGCCCCTGTCTGGCCCTGTGACTTTGGCCTCAGTTTCCCCAAGCTGTTGTGCCCTGTGTTGGGCACCAAGCAAGTGTTGGGGGCTCTGCCTTCACTTCCTGGGGTCCCACCCCCCACATCAGTGTCCTCCCTCTGCTCACAGCTACTACTACAATAAACGGATTCTCCACAAGACCAAAGGGAAGAGGTTCACCTACAAGTTCAATTTCAGCAAAGTTGTGCTCGTCAATTACCCGTTGTTGGACATGGCGGCCGCCACCACGGGCTCCCCGCTTCTGCTGACCCCTGGTCCTTTTGGGGGAGCGCCTGGCCCAGATGCTCCTCCCCTCACCCCCGAAGTGAGTTCGGATCTTGGGGTCCCCAAGCCCTGAAGCCCCTGGGGCAGGAACAGCCTGTCTGAGCGGTACCTATTCCCTCACCTCCCTCTCTAGACCCTGCAGACCCTGTTCTCTGCTCCACGCCTGGGAGAGCCGGGGACCCGGGCACCCCTTTTCACTCCCGAGACAGACAAGCTGCGTCTAGACAGCCCTTTCCCATTCCTGGGCTCCGGTAAGGGCCTGGGGTCCAGGGGTGCCCCCAGGGTGGGGGCGGGGGGTGGGCAGGCATGCTGCACGTGTGTGAGGGAAGAAAGTGGGCAAAGATAGATGGAGGAGGAGCCAGGATGCTGTGGGCGAGGCTGTGTGTGTGCGTGTGCATGTGTGCATGCGCGTGTGTGTCTCTGAAAGTCAGAGGATGTGAGGTGAAGCAGAGGAGGGAAGCTATAGAAGGGGTCAAGCGGACAGCAGAGCTTTTGGGGGGCACTAAATGAATGGGAGGCAGGCAGGGGGGTGGAAATGAGGGGACCCACGTGAGGGTGGGGAGATGCCATGGGAGGACGATGGGAAAAATCAGGTGGAACACGGCAGGGAGGAATGAGCCAGCCTGCCTGACCCCCTCTGCCTGTCACCTCCCCAGGTGCCACCGGCTACTCCAAGCCCCCTGGCCTGCTGGGACACTTCAGCCGCGCCTTCCCTGAGCACCCCTGGAACTTCAGCCCGTACCTCACTGGCCCCTTCCCCAAGCTGCCCCCGCCTCTCTACCCACCACACTTCTACCCCAACCCCCTGGCCAGTTCCCTGGGCCACCTGCCCTCGGCAGGGGCAGGGGGCGGCCCCACTGCCACGCCCCTGCTGGCCGCCACAGGGGAGGGCCTGGGCCCGGAGCGCCCCGCGGGCCTGGCCGTGGCCCAGCGCCTGGCGCTCCCGGGGGCCGGGGGTCCAGAGGCTGCGCTGGGTGGGAAGGAGGACAGCGACTCGGAGCTGGAGATTACCGACGTCAGTGGCTGCAGCTCTGACAGTGACGGTGACGAGGGCCTCCCCGTGCCCCCCAAGGCCAAGGCGGGCAAAGAGGGGGTCGGCAGCTGAACCGCTGCGGGGAGATGGATTCTGCCGGGGCGGAGACCCGCGGGGCCTCTTCCGTGGCCCGGTCTGTCCTTGATGTCCTGCCGGAGGCTGGGCCCGGGCACATGGCTGCCCCAGGCTTCTTCCCAGCCCCAGACTGGGGGGTCTCACCTCCCCTCTCCGGCGAGGGGAGGGGACACGATGACCTCCAGCCTCCTCCCCAGGCTCCAGTTTGAGCGGAGGGGGGTCCCCGCCTGACCCCCACCCCCTGAAGTGCAATATGGCGCCCAGCCTCCCCCCACCCACCTGGCCCTGTGCTGTGACCTGAGTGTTCGTGTGGCCCCAGTGCTGACGCCCGCCCCCCACCCCTCCCCAAAGGCCCCCTGGGGACAGGGAGCTCAGAGCAATAACCCCGCCCCCAGCCCCCACCCAGGAGGGCCCCCCTCCCCCTGGCCCCCATCAGCCACCCCCAGAGATTTACTACAAAAATAAACAAACGGAAAGAAGTGTGAGATGCTGGATACCCAGCATCGGCATGGATGACCAAGGGGGCTTGGGGGTGAGGACCGCAAGAGGTGTGTGTGTTGAGGGGGGCGGGCAGCCCTGGGGAGTCAACGTTAAGACACGGGATTGGATGAACGCAGAGGCAACGCGGTGGGACAGACGGAGGAAGCAATGCCAGACAGTCTTGGGGGGGTTCCAGACGCCATTCTGGGGCCCTTCCCCGCCCTCACACACTCAGACCTCTCCTTAGATAATATATATTAAAAAATAAACCTCCAATTCAGGGTATAAAAACAGAGCAAAGGCACTTGGGGGTGGGGGTTGGAGGGTTTGGCCACCCCCCCCACCCAGGCAATACTGAGATGGCCCAGGAATGGGAGCCAGGTGGGGCCCCCCCGGAATGAAGCCCTGAGTCCCCCAAGTGGGAGGGAGAGAAGGCCAAAGCCCGTGGGAGGTGGCGGGGGGCAGTGATCCCATCTGGGCACCCCCCACCCCCCAAGGCATGGCCCGGGGCAGCCCGGCTCCCTCTCCTCAGGCCCCTGGGGTTGGAGATGCTGGGTGGTCGGTGGTCTGGGTGGTCGGTGGTCTGGGTGGTCGGTGGTCGAGCGGTGGCGGGTGGCCCTCTCCTTCTTGCGAAAGGCCTGGGGGCAGGGGAGAGGCAGGAGCAGAAGGGAGATGGGGAGAGACGGACAGGGTGGGAGGGCGGGTGGGGAAGAAGCACAGAAGAGCCAGAGAAACAGAGATGGAGACAGGAGGCGGAGTGGGGAGATGCAGAAAGTCAAAGATGGACGGAGAGAAACGGACAGGGCTAGGCAGCTGTTAGCATCCAGTGGGGTCACTCGGGCGCCTCCTCTCTGGCCTGTGCCCGGCTCCCCCGGCCCCCCACTAACCTGCCTGGGGCAGGGGGCCTCAGGTACAGCCAGACTGGGGGACGCTGTTCTCCCCAAGCTGAGACAGGAGGAGTCTCAGGCGGCAAAACTCCTCCTCCACCTCCTGGTTTTGGGGGATCATCAGTGAGAAGGGTTTCTACTTAGTCAGCCCCTTCCTCCCCACTCCCACCCCCAGGCCACACCACCTCCAGCTGCTTAATGGTCTCCTCCAGGCTGAGCAGCTCCTCCCGAATTTCCTGATGCTGCGTTGGGCTTGAGGGACCGCCCCCTGGGACCCCATCCCCCTCGAGGGGAGGTCCTGCCCCGCTGTCTTCCTCCGAAGGCAACAGGAGCTGTTTCAGGGTCAGCACTGGACAGGGGTGAGGGGACAGAGTCAGAGGTGGGGGGAAGAGGGCTGGGAGATGTAGCCGGGGATGGGTGTGGGCCTACGGTGGGAATGAGCTTCTGGCTAGCCAGACCTGTGGGAGGGGCTGGGGAATGTGAGGAGGCCTGCAGGGGTGTGAAACGGGCTGAGGGGCAGGGCACCAAGCACAGAGATGGGCCCCGGAGAGAGGCTGAACTGAAGGTCAGGAAGGGACAGGGGCTGCAGGAGGCAGAGGGACTTGGGGCCACCAAGGAGGCTGGTGCAGCCTGGGGCTGTGCACAGGGTGGACTGGGTGGGTTTGCTTCCAGCGGCTGAGCACAGGCGGGTGGGAAAGCAGCGTGGGGGCAGGCGGTGGCCGCCCTGCGCAGGTGGGGCTGAGCTACCTTTCTGAAGGGCCTTGGCAGCGAGCTGGCCCTCAAGGCCTTGTCTGCAGAAGGGCAGGAGGGAGTTGAAGAGTCTCTCCATCCGGCCTGGGTTGGGGAGAAGGGGCTCAGTCCCTGCCAGGCTTCCTGTGGAGCCCCCCACCCCCACTCATCGCCCCTCTATCTAGGCTCACCATCCACTGGGGGCATCTCTCGGCTGCCATTGCCGTTTTCGGAGCTGCTAAGCAGGGGTTCACGGGTGCTGGGGGGAGCAAGTGCTGGGTGACCCCACCGCCCTGGCCCTGGTGGGCAGCAGGGGCAGGGAGACAGGGAGCTGGAGGTGGGGAAGGCAGGGAGGTCCGGAGATAGAGACAGAGGTCGAGTTTGGGAGACAGGGAGACAGAGAGGCTTGGCCAGTGGAAGACAGAGAGGCCTGGATCGGAGACAGATGGGCCGTGGTGGGGTGGGTGCACACCGGCACACACCTTCACATGCATGCACACAGACACACATGTGCACATGCACACACATGGAGACTGGGCTGGAGCTCGGGTTCTGGGGACACATAGGGAGGCTGCCCCTTGACCTCTGGTTCCCTCCCCTGGCCCCCTCACCTGCTGGGGCCGGGCCGGTGTTTTGGTCGGGAGGTGGGGGCGGGGACCTTCAGGCATCCAGCAGTCTCGGTGATGATGGTACACCAGCTGAGGAGACAGGCCAGCCCCCTGGGCCGTCAGAGCCCCCAGACCCTGGGCCAGGACATCCCACCCCCACCTTGTCCCCAGAGACCCTGGGGCCCGGGCCTCCTTCTCCTCCTCCACCCGCTCCAGGAATCCAGACCCACTCACATCCTCCTCTCGGACACTGTCTGCGCCACCAGCTCGTATATCTGGGCCTCATGGTCCCAGGTAAAAATGACATAGAAGGCTTTGTGATCTGCAGGGGGAGGGAAAAGTGAGGCTCAAAGCCAGGGTCACCCCAACATGCACCTGGGGAAATCCTCTATGACTTTACGGCTCCCAGGACTCAACTCACCTACTCTGCCCCCGTCCGGAGCCCTCCCTCATCTAATCAGGAAATGACAGCTCTGTCAGCTCTACCTCCAAGACCTCCAGCACCCCTCCCACCACCATGGCCCCACCAGGTTTCAATCCCTGCTCCCTACAGCCCCCAAGATGGGGCCAGGGCATCTTTTCAAAATACTACTTAGAACTGGCAGCTCTTCTGTGCAAAAACCTGGGGGCAGTTTCCCATTTAACTTAATAAAATTCACAAGCCAGCCTGGCACCCTGGCAGTGTCCAGTCCAGGATCTGCCCGCCCCCGCCCCCAGCCTCAGCCTCAGGGCGGCCAGCTAGCCCCCCTGGTCACAGAGCATGCGCGCCCAGCTCTTCGGAGGGTTCCTCCGCCATCCTGGGGACGGCAGTGCCCTGGGGCTCACCGGTGGCCACCTCGCGGGTCATGGCGGAGGTGAGCCGCAGCACCGGCCGCAGCATGGTCTTGCCGTCGGGCGTGGGCGTCAGCGTCCGGCTGTGCGACTTAAGCAAGAACCGGTCGTCCTGGCGCTGAAGCAGCAGCAGCAGGTCATCCAGCAGCAGCACGTGCACCTCTGCGGGTTGGGGGGCAGGGCTCAGCACCCCCACCTGACACCCTGGCCCCAAGGGACCCCTCTACCCCCACCCTGCTCGCTGTCCTGGCGCTCACCCACAGCCTTGTCCTTCGTCACCCTCCACGTCAGTGGGCCCTCGTGGATCAGCCTCTTCCTGGTGATGTCTAAGTTCTGGAGGCAGGCAGGAAGGGGTGATGGCCGGTGAAGCCGATGGTGGGGCGGGGGAAGGTGGGGATGACCACGGGGGGGGGGGGGGGGTCGGTCAGGTCAGTTCATTCCCCACTGGGAAATGAGGGGGGTGGGGTCAGAGCTGAGGGGCCCCTCTTGCTTCCTGGGTGTGCTATCAGAGAATGCCCAGGGTAGGGTGAGAGGAGGGGAGGGGAGCGGGGAGGGCACCTTGAATTCGCTCAGCATGGGGTCATTGCTCTGCCGCAGGTGGGTCAAATCCAGGCGCCTCTGATAATCCTTGAGCCGCTAGGGGCAGGGAGGGAGGGTCACTGGCTTCCACAGACCCCTGCACATGCTCGCCCCACCGCCCCTGCTCAGGGCCCCACCCGGCTCACCAGCAGGTCCTCCATGTCCCGAACGGCATAGTTGACGTGTTGCAGAATTTCCCGGCAACACTCGGCTGCCCGCTCCACTTTCTCCCGTTCCGCTGACTCTTCTGTGGGGAAAGTGGAAGACCGGCCCTTGGGTGAACCCCAACCCTGGAAGCTCGGGGTCCTGGGGCCAAGGCTGGAGGCCGGAGAGCCAGGGTCCGGAAGGACGGGGCGGGGCTGCTCTTTCTACCTGTATTCTGCGCGATGCTCTGCAGAAGCAGCGGGTACTTGGTCAGACGCTGCATCTCCGTGGGGATCATGTCCTTGAGCTGCAGCCGGCGGCACCGGGGCCGGCTCTCGGCTTCCTGGAGGAATGGCAGCGCTGAGACACCAGGACGCCGGCCACCCTCCCCAGGGACCCTGGGGCCTAGAAACCCCACCCCCCCACCCCACCTCACCTGCACGAAGGTACAGAACCGGGGTTCCTTGCGCTGTTTGCTTTTGAGCTGCTCTAAGGCGAATGACTGGCGGCTGCAGAAGCGGGAGGAGATCTTCTGGAACCACGAGCCCTCGGCACCATCGAACTACAGCGAGAGGCAGGTCAGGGAGGGTGTCTCAGGTGGGATGGAGGACAGAGCTAGAGGTCCAGACCCCTGGGGCTTGGATGCGCAGGGGCCTGGGTCCCAGGTCCCCAGCCAGGCAGAGAGGGCGGGGCGGGGCAGGGCAGTGGAGGGGGCGGGGCAAGTGGGCGGTATCTGGGCGGGGCTCTCACCCGGGCCAGCAGCACATCTCCGATCTCCTCGACGAGGTAGCCACTGTCCTGCCTCCGCTTCATCAGGCAATCAAGGAATAGGGCTGTAGGGAGCAGAGAGGAAAGGTGGTGTTCTGTCAGAGTCCCCAAGATTGGATGCAGAGCTGGTCGGATGCTGGGGGGTGGGGGCTCGGGCCGCAGGTGGGTGTGTTGGATCCTTGGGGCCAGTGACCGCCTCCCACCCCCCCACTCCCCGCCCCATGCCTGTTGATGATGTGTCCCTAGGAGGTGAGCTCTGGGGATCTGGGGATCTGGAGTGTGGCCCTCCCCAGTGCTAGACCAGAGGCTGCCCGGGATCAACGGCAAGGCAACGGAACAGAGAGCTGGCAGGTGGAACGATGACAGGGCCACAGTCCCGCACTCACAATGCACCTCGATGAGCTCGTCCAGGCTGGGGAAGATGGTCTGGAGCTCCTGCTGGGAGAAGTAGCCCCCCTCTGCCATGGGCTGATAGAAGAGGTCGTGGAGCACGCGGAGCATGCGCACATGGGCCGCCTCCGTCACCAGGAGCTCTGTGGGGACAGCAGACAGGAGTCAGTTGGAGTTAGGGAGCATGCAGACTCTGGGGGTGTGGGAAGGCCCTCTCAGAGGCAGGGTGGGGAGGGGATGGCACAAGGATGACTCTGGGTGGAGCCACTCGCCCCTGAAATAGCCACTGAGAATTCCTCCACCCCACTGCCTTTCCCATATGGCAGTTGCAGCCAGCCAAGGGGACCAGCAGTCCCAGTTTGCCTCATACCATGGGTTTCCCGGGACATGAGATTTTCAGTGCTAAAACTAGGCCGTGTGGGCATGCACGCTCAGTCATGTCTGACTCTCTGTGATCCCATGGACTGTAGCCCACCAGGTTCCTCCACCCATGGGATTTCCCAGGCAATACTGGAGCAGGTTGCCATTTCCTTCTCCAGGGAATTTTCCCAACCCAAGAATCGAACCCATATCTCTGGCATCTCCTGCATTGGCAGGCAGATTATTTACCAACTGCACCACCTGGGAAGTCCCAAAACCAGGACAGTCCCAGGAAAATTGGGGACAAGTTGGTCGCCTCACTGCCTGCAGCTGCATTTCAAGTCTAACCATCCAGCAAGTTTCTCAGGCTGTTTCTGGCACAATGACTCTCTGACAGGTTGATGGCCTGGGATCCAGGGGGGTCCAGGGGGTGCATGCCTGAGTTCCAGTGATCCCTCAAATCCCAAGAGACTAAATGCATGATTTTGTATGTTAAGTATGCATATATTTTTGGTGAGAGAAACTGCCATGCTGTCCAATGTGGTAGCCACTAACTATGCCAATAACTCTTAAATTTTGCTTAATTAAAATGAAATATAATGTAAAATTCAGCTCTCAGTTGTGCTCACCACGCTTTAAATGCTCAACAGCTGTTATGTGGCTGGTGGTTACCATGTTGGAAAGTACAGACAGATATTTATTGCATGTTACCATCATTCCAGAAAATTCTATCAGATGGCACTGGGAATGTTTTGATCATTATCCTCAGAAGGATCTGTGACCCAAAGGGCATCTAACCACCGCCCTAAAACTTCTGAATGAGAATCCTTCTCAACCACTAAATAATCTGTAAATTAACTTCCAAATGAGTTTCCCAAAACACTCTACATCTGGCAAACCTCTCTCAACACAGACACAATTTGAAATCACAGGGAAGAATTAAGACAAAAATGGTATCTCTCAGCTCAGAAGCAAGCATTGCTAAAAATATATTATCTTCCCAAACTTTTCTGGGTGGGAATCTTTTTCTCCCCTGAGTGCTTAAGATCATAGTTGTAATAGCAGTTACAGCTGAATGCTCTGTCCCTGGACCCATCACTGTGATGAATGCATGAATCATCTCATCTTTATCTCTGTGGGGCTTTTAAGGGAGGAGTTATCACTGCCCACATTTCACAAACAAGGAGACAAAGGCTTCTGCTAGAAATGCAACTTTTATAGACTGTTTCTGGCTGTTCACGTCAACACTGTCCTGCACTACAAAAAATTCTTTAGAGGGGATTTCCCGGGCAGCCCAGTGGTTACAATTCTGTGTTTCCATTGCAGGGAGAGAGCGTGGGTTCAATCCCTGGTCAGGAAACTAAGATCCCACATGCCACGCAGCGTGGCCAAAACAGAATAAATTCCTTGGAAATGTTACTCCCAACAGCTGCCTTCCCATTCCTTCCCTGGGATGTTCTACAGTTTAGCTAACAAATGGCCCTCGGAGAGAACTGGGTGGCCTTCAAGCTCTGGTGTAAGCAACACCAAGACGGCCATCCCCCTGCGTCTGTCTTTGCCAGAGGTGGGCTGTGTCCTTGGCCGCAGTGGGCTGGAGGAGGTGGCACTCACCGCTGATGACCTCCTGCCGCTTCACCTGGCTCCTAGGCAGGCTGTGCAGAATGTCCTGGGGGACAAGCTCTCGCCAGCCAGGCGGCTCCTCCGGTTCCAGCTCTAGTCCCGAACGGCCCGGCTCCCCCTCGTCTCCAGGCTCCGGGCTGTGGGACAGAGGCCTCATCAGCTGCCTGGCTCAGGGCATCCCAGGAAAGAGCCTTTGACTCCTTCCACGCCCATCCCCTAGGGCGGCCGAGCTGCGGACCGGCCCCCAGATCTCTGGAAAGCAGCGGCTCACCCCTCTCCTGTGACCACTGGAGCCCACAGTGACCTCAGCATCCGATATCCCCCACCCTGGCCTCCCTGACTCTCCAGGCTGCCTCGGTGGATGCGGGGGGCGGGGGTGGGGGGAGTGACGTACGTGGCTCGTCGGGCAGGGCCAAGCACGGCCGTGGCGGAGCTGGGGTCCATGTCCACGTCGCTCCGGGAGCGGCCCCCACCCCGGCCCTTAGCCCCGAGGCTGCCCCGGGAAGGCCGGCGGCGGTCACTCACCCGCAGGCTCTCTGAGCGCCCCAGACGCCCTGACAGCCTGGACCCCGAGGCCAAGGACAGAGTCAGGCCCGGACAGAGACAGGGAGAGACCAGGACAGGGAGAGACGGGGAGAGACCGGGACAGGGAGAGACAGGGAGAGACGGGGAGAGACCGGGACAGGGACAGACGGGGAGAGACGGGGAGAGACCAGAACAGGCAGAGATAGACGGGGAGAGACCAGGACAGGGAGAGACGGGGAGAGACCAGGACAGGGAGAGACAGGGAGGGAGATGGGAGGGACCGGGACAGGGATCAAACATGCAACAGAAGAGAGGAGAGAGTCAGAAGGACCAGTGTAACTTTGGGGGGGCAGGGGCAGTGGGGGGTGGTCAGAAGGGATACTGAAACTGGTGGGGGAGGGACAGGGACGGGGAACCCAGTAGGGAGCAAAGGACTGCCCCCTCCCTTCCCTGAGGCAGGGGGATGGGGGCAGAGCCAGGAGGCAAGGCGGGGAGGGGGGTTTCAATACTTAGCTCTTCGGCTGGGAGGGTGGTGTCCCCACCCACCCCTCACAGGGGTGAAGGGGAAAGGGTGGCCCCTGGGGGGAGGGGAGGGGCTAGGAGAAATGGGGGAGGGGCTAGCCCTCCCCCCACCCAGGGCCCAGGCACCCACCTCTTCCACTTTCTGGGGAGAGAGGGGGACAGGGTCAGAGGTGGACCCAGAGGGAACCCGACTCACCTCCCCCACCCACCACAGGGTCCCCAAAGCAGCAGCACGAGGACTGGCAGGGGGCAGAGCCTGCCCCCCAACTGTGAGGAGGACAGGGCCCCCGGGCATGGAGCACAGAGGGCTGGGGCGAGGGAGGGAGGGGGCGCTGGGAGGCAGGAGCAAGGAGGCTGGGCTGGAGGCTTAAGAATGGGTGGGGGGGGTGAGGGGACGGATGGAGGAGAGGGGTGGTAGTAGGGGCAGAGGGAGAGGGGCCGGGGAGAGCCGAGAGGGAGTAAAGTGGAAAAAGAGGAAGGGGGAGGAAAGGAGAGAAAAGGGAGCAGGGGAGAGGAGAAAAAATCAGTGAAAGAGGGAGAGGAAGAAGGGGAGGAGAAAGGGGGGAAGAAGGAATGAAGGGAGAGGTGAGGAAAGACAGAGCAGAGGAAGAAGGGAGAGGAGGCGAAGAGGGAGGAGCAGGGCAGAGTGGAGACGGCTCGGCTGGGGACAGGCAGGTGCAAGTGGCAGCACGACTCCCAACACGTACCCTCCCCCGCCCAGCCTGCGCCCAGCCCCGGGCACCTCTCTGTGTCGGCACCCTCCTCCGCGGTCTCTGGGGGCGCTGGGGTGTCCAGGCTGGCTGGGCCCTGCGGGGGCGGGTCCCCCACCTCCAGGAGGGCATCAACACCTGTGGGGACCATGTGAGGGGGGAAGCAAGGTTGGCTGGAAGGCCCCTGCGGTGGTGAGACTCACACCCCCCTACACCCTGGGGGCCTCCATTCCTTGAACCATCCACTGCCTGGCCAACACCATGTGGCTGCTCTGTATTTTAGTGGGGGACAGACAGATGGAAGCTGGTAAAGAATCTGCCTGCAATGCGGGAGACCTGGAATCGATCCCTGGGCTGGGAAGATCCCCTGGAGAAGGGAAAGGCTATCCACTCCATTATTTCTGGCCTGGAGAATTCCCTGGACCGTACAGTCCATGGGGTTGCAAAGAGTCGGACACGACTGAATGATTAAGCACATGCACAGACAGATGGAAAGAGCTCTGAAAACAGGGCCATGGGCAGCTAGGGCCCAGTGGGTGAAGATATTGCAAAACTGGGGTGCCAGTCTCCCACTTGAAGAGGAGACTGGATGCCTCCACGTTCATTCATTCTCCCAACACTTCATTGGGACTAGTGGGAAGAGAATGTATCCCATTTAGAGGGGAGGAGGCTGAGATTCAGAGAGAGGAGGGGCTTCTAAGATCTGACACAAGTAAAATGCAGAACCAGGATTTGAACCCAGGCCCTGGCCAAGTGGCTTTCTGGGGGGCATCACACAAGGAGTGGGAGACCTTTCCATGGAGCAGCCAGGTTCACCATCTAAGGGGGTTGATCGGCCATGGACTTAGAGGGTTCTGGGAAATGAAACCATGGGGGCTGATGGGAAATGTAGTCCAAGGAGGTGGGGAAATCCATCACCAGGACAGAGGTCAGAGCTTAGGAGGAAAACCATGGAAAGGGTAAACCAGGGGAAGGAAGTGGTTATCAGTAACACTGGTGGCAAGAAGCAGTGAGGGCGGAGGACCAAGGGGCTGTTCTGCTGGGGGGTATAGGAAATTCACCTGGCTCCCGGTCAGGGCTGTCCCCAGACAGAGGGTGCAGAGAAACTCCAGGGCTGTCCTGCCCAGGGCCTCCGAGATTCCGGTCCCGGGAAGGCGCCCCCTGACCTCCCTTACGTTCTGTAAGGCCCGGCTTCTCAGCTGGGGACGTATTGAGGGAGAAAACAGAGTATGAGAATCAAGTGACTCAAATCCACAAGGGCCGGTGCGATCTAAGAGGCTAAGGTCCTCCCCATCGCCTAGGAGACCCCTCCTCCACCCTTGGACCCAGGAGTCCTAGCCCCTCGCCCCTCCTCCTTCAAACCTTGTGGGTCCCCCCACCTCCCCTCTTAGGTCCCCAGGATGGATGATGCTCTAGATTCAGGACCATTACCATCAACCTCGACCTTCAGGTGTCGAAAATCTGGGGCTGAAACGAGAGATGGGACCGTGAGGTGGGGGCAACACGGGGAAGTCGGGGCAAGGCCAAGGCTGGGCACCTCACCCTGGGGCTCTCCCCGGTTCCAGCGGGCGGCATCTAGGAAGCTGCTCAGGCCTTTCTTGGTCTTTGTCGGTTCATCTGACCGCCGGTTCCCTATCATCTGGGGAAGGGGGTGAGAAGGGGCTTGGCATTTCTGGACCGATGTCAACAGAGGGCTCAAATCTCAGGGGCGTAGAGGTTTCCTGGTGTGGAGGGGGGAAGGCCTTCTCTGGGGAGGAAAGGGCCAGGTTTGGGCACTCAGGGAAGCACCTTTTTCCGAAAGAAATTCCTCCCGGACTTCTTGTCCCCACTCTTGGTCCGCACCCCAAGGTGCCGCATGTACAGGCTGATGGCATTGACCACAGCAGCACTGTGAGGAGGGGACAGTGAGGGCGCACGGACAGACATGCAGGCTCCCAAGGACGCAGGGACCCTGCCGCCCCCACAGCTTCCCTCCGCTCGCCTCCCACCCCATCCCCACAACCACCTCCTGCTGAGCATCTGAGCAAAGGGAGAGAGAGGAGGTTTTGGGCAACGGAGCCAGGCATGCAGCTCAACACTCAGGCCCCCAGGTAGACCACCCCGCCTCAGGCCTCCCTGCGGGCCTCTGTTTCCATCACCTCTTCTCCTCATCATTAGAGATGGTGTGCCTGTAAGAAGAAGAAAAAGTCTGTGAGCAATGTGCTAGGCCTGGGGTCCCTGACTACCCAGCACAACAGGTCACTGTCCCCTTCAAAGCTGGGACGGAGTTGGGGAGGGGGGCACTCTGCCAAAGCATCTGGGACGGACAGTTGCTGGAGGAGAGACCCTCACTTGGGCGGTGGGGGTTGCAAGGGCAGGCCCCAAAGCCTAGGCCTGAGTACAAGACCACGGATGAGACCTGGGAACTGGGAGGGGCCCCCAAGCTGGGAAGGGAAGATGCAAAACCAGATGGGTGAACATGCGAAGGCTTCCCAGGTGGCACCAGTGGTAAAGAACCTGCCTGGCAATGCAGATAGACAAGAGACACAGGTTTGATCCTTGGGTCAGGAAGGGCCCCTGGAGGAGGGCATGGCAACCCATTCCAGTATTTTTGCCTGGAGATCCCCATGGACAAGAGAAGCCTGATGGGCTACAGTCCATGGGGTTGCAAAGAACTGGACATGACTGAAGCGTGTACACAAGGGCCCCAGAAGTTAGGAGAGGAAACCAAATGCATGGAAATGACCCCTGAAGCTGAAGAGGAAGCCTGGAAGCGGATGGGACGAGGATGGGATAGCAGAGGGTGCCCCCTGGGCTAAGGAGAGACCTGCCCCACTTACTGCATCTCCTCCAGGTGGGTCAGTTGCCGCTCAGCCAGGTGCCGCTCCCGGGCCTCATAGCTGGCACGGTCCCGCGCCACCCAGGCCCCCAGCTGGGCCAGCTCCTGCTCCCAGGGTGTCATGCCCATGAGCTTCTTGGAGCGAAAGTCCTCCAGCTGCCGGACCACGGCTACCTGCTGGCTCTGCACCACCTCCTGCACGAACTGTCGCTGGAGGTCCTCAGGGAAGAGGTCAGGCCGCGTGCGGTCTGCGGGGACAATGGGGCCCGGGCTGGGGGCCAGTTCCCTGGGCCGTGAGTCCGCCCCTAGCCCTGCCCACCCTTGGACTCTGACAGCCCTGCTTTCTGGGGCTGGGGTGGCAGTTAGAAAGGAAGGCATCTCCGCTGTCCAAGGACTGTGGTGAGAGCATGGCCTCCCACCCCGGGGGCGCTCCTGGTCCCTGCTCACGACCTCTCCCTCACCCCAAAGTCCCCTTTCATTTCCTTACCAAGTTCAAAGGCCACGGAGGGAGGGACCATCACTCGTAGAATCTGCTCAGGAGAGAGAATGGAGTGAAGGGAGGACGCAGTGGTGAAGGGGCAGCTGTGATGGGATGAAGGGATGGTAGCCCAGGCAGCAGGTGGGAACCGTGCTCTGATGGGAGGAGCAGTGGATGGAGAGCCAGGCTGGCACGAGGTCTCCCACCGGGCGGGCCAGGCCTCCCTTCATGCTGTCCTCAGCAGGGTGGAGCTTGGGAGGAGCAGGGTGGCTGCCCAGGGGGTTGGGGATGGGGGGCGGGGGCCCTAGAAGGGGTCTCTCACCGAGTGCTTATCCAGGAAGCTGTGGTAGAAGTCGATGAAGGCCTTCTTGAACTCCTTGGGGCCCAGGGAGCCGAGCATGTCCGCATGCAGGCAGCAGAGCTGCGGGACACAGAGCGTGACCCATCCTCTTCCCCCCCTCAAACCGCACTGCCCCTTGGAAAGCCTCGGGGTGCAAACCCTCTGGGAAGTGCTCCCTGATGTCCCGCATCCCCACACCTGACTCCCGCACGGCTGCCCAGGGCCACTGCACCATCCCCTTAAGTTTCTCTCCTGTGAAATGGTTCTTTGGTCTGTCTTCTCGCTGCTGCTGCTGTTACAACCATCACCGTCCCCAGCTATACTAAGAGGGCTCAGTGCATCCCCGACACTGTCCAAACCCTCTACCTGCATTAATCTGTTCAACCATGGGGAGGACCATCATTATCCCGTTGTTGCAGATGAGAAAACAGCTAGTAAGTGACAAAACTGGGATTGGATTTCTGGCAGTTTGTCTCTGCGACTCTCCATTGACAAGCAATACTGTGTTACTCAAGGGTGTGTGTGTGTGTGTGTGTGTGTCAGCCAGGAGGTTCTGATTCATCGGTGTCTCAGGGCCTAGCACACAGCGGGGCTGATCACATAAACAGAAGGACTAGTGATGCTCGCTCACTCATTCATTCGTCAAGCACTCCCTGAGGTTGCCTGTGGAGGGCGCCCTCTGCTGGGTGACAGTGGCAATGCTGTGGGGCCTCCAACCTGTCCTGGCTCCTGGCACACTCTCATTGGGTAAGGGACCTGGTCTCAGTCGCTAAGGACTCGCCCCAGTAATCTATGCCTGCCCCCTTCCCACTCCCCACCCCCCGCAAAAAAAAATCAAAACTCCATCTGAGGCTAACAGGAAGCAGCCCAGGCGACCACAACCATCTCCCGGCTGCTCCACCAGTCAGTGAGGTGAGGGAACGGCACGAGGACAAATCTCAAAACACCAAAGGCCATCCGGGTCGCGTTAGTCACACCCCTGGCCCTGGCGAGGCCTCAGTTTCCACATCTGGAAAGGGACACAGCAACCAGCACAACCCCTGGGCTAAGCTCCAAGAGCTCAAGTTCCAGAAACACTCAGGCTCAGCAGGGGGACTCCTTTGCCCAGAGGGCCAGTGCCTCAGGCATTAGGGGAGGCTGCAGCGGGGACAGCACTTTTCTGGCAATTTCCTGATTTCCTGTTTCTGAAACTTTGGAGTCAGTCAATACAGCCTTCTCTCTGCCACCCCCAGGCATCCTTTTCTGCCACTTCCATCAGTCTCCTTGTTTTCTGGAGGGGGCTTCCCTGGTGGTTCCAGATGGTGAAGAATCTGCCTGTTTTGTGAGAGACCTGTGTTTGACCCCTGGGTTGGGAAGAATCCCCTGGAGAAGGGAATGGCTACTCACACCAGTATTCTTCCCTGGAGAATTCCATGGACAGAGGAGTCTGGTGGGCTATGGTCTATGGTCAAGCACTCTTGACCCACGTCCAGTACAGAGCAGTGCCCTGGTCTAAGCCCAACTCCCAGCCTATGCTGGGCTGCGTGGGGTCCTCACGGGACAGGACCCCAGTCCACAGAGCCTTCTCCAGCCAGCACTGGGGCTTCTTCCTCCCTGAGCCACCTGCCGGGTTCTCTAGACTCTGCAGGCGTCTCCCAGACAGTATGGCTCTGCATCCACACCTCCCCGGTATTTTCTGCCTGATATGTTTTCTGTAGCATCCATTACGTCCTCTGTGCCTCATGGGCTGTTTGGAGCGGTCTCCTTGTTTCTGGACCAGGGCCTGCTGTGCTGCCTAGGCCCAAGAAGGCTACTGGCTTTCTCTCAACCACCAGCCCTGAAGCACTGACTGGAGGCACCTGCGGAGAATTAAGATTCTGGGGCTAAGGGCGCTGTCACTGACGAGTGATGCTGCCATGGGCACCAGAGGGCAGCCGGGGCACGGTTTTCCTCCAGGCTGCTGGATTCTCTGTTGCTCTGCGAGACTGAGCCCTGCTTTGCTCAGAAATTTACACTGGCAGCTGCAACCTTGTCTGGACCCCGTGGCGGGCTTCCTGGCTCTCAAGCTGTGTGCTCTGGGTCTCTTTCCCAGACCCTCCTGACTCATCCTCACCGGTCTAAAGCACAAGACTGCGGCCGGTCCCAGCCCCGCCCCGTGTCTCTCCGGCCCCGCCCCCGTGCCTCCCCAGCCCCGCCCTCACCAGGGGTCCTGGCTCAAACTGCATGGCCACGTGCTGCAGGAGGGCCATGAGATGGGCCGGGCGCCGCTTCACCTGATCCAGGTTCTGGAACTGGTTGTTTTGTTCCTCGGGGTTCTGAGGGGTGGGGAAGGGAGTGAGACAGAGGGGAGCAGAGGAGGGGCTTGGGGCTTGATCACCGCCCCTCTTCCCGGACACTTCCCCCAAAGGACCCAAGCTGGGGGGTGGGGGTGCTGATGGTGCCACTGCTGGGATGGTGGCCAGTCAGGGGGTGGGGAGGATGGATGAGACTTCATGTTCTAACGGTGGGTGGTGAGGAGAGAAATCAGGAGAGATGGAACGAGGATCTGCGCGGTCATTACGGGGAGTGGGCAGCGATAAAAACTGCGATCAGAGTAAACCGGCTGACAGTTTGTGCTGTAATATCGAAACGGGCACTCAGGATGGGGTGAGGGGATGAGGAAGGAGGTACTAGGAAGATGAAAGAGACATGGGGGCTTCCCTGGTGGTCCTGTGGTTAAAAATCTGTCTTGCAATGCAAGGGATGCCAAGTTCGATCCCGGGTCTGGGAGGACCCCACATGTTGCAGAGCAATTAAGCCCGGGCGCCTCAACTACTGAGCCCACGTGCAGCAACTACGGAAGCCCGCATGCGCCTAGAGCCTGTGCTCCGCAACAGGAGAGAGGCCACTGCAATTGAGAAGCCCACGCACGGCAACAAAGGGAAGCACCACCCCCTCACTTGCCACAACTAGAGAAAGCCCGAGCTCAGCAGTGAAGACCCAGCACAACCAAAAAATAAACTAAAGACATCCTTAAAAAAGAGAGAGAGATGGGCAGAGACAGGAGGCCGAATGACAGCATCAGAGGATGGAGAACAGGGTGTAAGCGGGAGGGGACGCTGAGGATAGGGCTTGAGGGCTGGGGCCCCGGGGAGCCTGAGACAGAGGCTTTTCCAGCCCGCCTCCCTCTCACCGTCTTCAACTCAATCTCAAAATCCTCGTCCTCTGCCCCGATGATGCTGACGGGCACCAGGCCGGGTCGGGGGGGCCCTGGGGGCTGTGGAAGGGGAGGGATGGCTTCAGCCCCCATTGCTCCCCGCCACACAGCACCCCCCCCCCACCTTCCCAGTCCCCTCACCCCTCGGCCCTCTGCACTCACCGCCCCTCGGGCGCCGTCTTCTGCCTCCATGGGCTCTGCCGGGCTGGGGGAAGAGGAGGGGCCGCGGTTAGAGGGGTGGGAGGCAAGGAGAGCAGGGCGGTTACTCACAGATTCCTGGCCCAGGTGCGAAGGTGAGTAAACAGCCTCCTCTCCCCCCCATCCCGGCCTCCACAGCTCAATGGGGCCTCTGTGTGGCGACAAAGAGCCCTTCAGAGGCCAGCCAGGGCGGGGAGCCCGAGGACAGGGAGCCGCGTGTGGGGGGGAGCTGGAGGACGGGAGCCTGGGTCCATGAGAGAGCTGTGGCCCAGGAGCCTGCGATTTGGGGTCCCCTGATGGAGGAAGGGCCTGGGGGCTCTTGGATCTAAGTAAGGGAGGAGGGGTTGGGGAGTTGGGTCCAAGGGGGGCAGGGCTTGCAGGCCAACAGAGTTGGAAAAGTTAGAGGGGAGCTGGGAGGGAGATAACTGGGGTGTGGGGGCTTGCCTCTGACCTGCGACAGACTTGGGGCAGGATGTAGCCTCTGAACCCACCAGCCCCACTTCCTGTGACAGGAAATCACAATGGCAAATCCCCCAACCCCCAGCTGTCTCCACAGAAGAAAACAAAACTGCAAACCCTCCGCCTTCAGGGACCAAGGGGCCTCGAAGCCACTTCTCTTCCTGGGGCCCTGGCATCTTTCCGGCTCCCATCCCAGAAAGTAAGGGACGGTCGTCAGATAGCTCATCCCCCCAGGTGCCTCTGTCTCCCTCACCCCACATCCACCTGTCCCGTCTGTCTGTCTGTCTGCCAGCTTGCCTCTCCCCAGCCAGAGCTCCCTGGCTGTCTCTCGCTGGAGTCTGCCTCCTGTCTTTTGCCTCTTTCCTCCCTGATTCTTCATTTTCTCTCTCCCTTCCTTCAGACCCGGCTCATTTTTTCCCACCATCTCTGCCTCCCCTCCCCCCACATCCGCCGAGGCCCCGCCGTCTTCTCTTGCTCCCTGTCTTCCCTCCTCGCTCTTCTCAGCCTCTGTCTCCCCACGCCTGGTTCCTGCAGCCACTGTCCCCACACCTGTCCGTGTCGCTCGCTGTCTCCCCCCTCTCTCTCTCCCATCTCTCACTGTCTCTCCCATCTTGTCTCTCTTAGAATCTCCCCGTCTCCCTGTGTCTTCCCACCGACATCTTCGGTGTTCTTAATTAGTCTGACTAATGCCACTTGAGCCCGTGTGTCAGGCAGGAAGGAGCTGTGGAAACGGGTGGGGTGCACCACCGGGGTGAGGGGTGGTTCTCCCCACAGCCCAAAGCTATTTATAACCCTAGTCGCCGAGTCTGATCCTTCTCCTCTTCCACTGGCCTCCTCCCTAGCACTCAATAAACGGCAGCCGGCCTTTTGACTCTGATCATTAAACAATGATGCCTTCTGGAGTGTCCAAGTGCCATCCTATGGGCTCACCCAAGCAGGCCTCATTTTGATTCTTTTCTATAAAGTGTGTTTGTCCAACATCCAAGCTTGGGTGACTTCAGATCTGAGCATTGTTAAACGTTCACATAAATAAAGTTGCAAACCAAGGCAGAAGAATAGTAGTAATTATTTATTATGAGAGCTGAACTTACACTGCACTTACAGTGTGCTAGGCGCTGCTCTAAGTGCTTCTCACAGAGTAACTCACTGAAGCCTCATGACCACAAGCAGCCCTGTGCTGTTATTACTCCCATCCGAGACAGAAAGCCTTCACCAGGCCACCAGCTGCAGCTTCTGGGCTGGAAGGCATGACCATGGACACGGAGGGTCCATACTCATTCCACTCAGGGGTGGGTGGAAAAAGTTCGACAGAGGCAGGGGTGATTCCAAGAGGGCCAAGGCAAGGACACAGGTTTATCTGAGCAAATGCTTAGGTGCCAGGCAGGCCTGGGAACATGCACTTGATATGTATTACTTCCTTCATTCCTCAACACCATGATAGGAAATAATAGCTAACGTGGAATATGCACTAAGTGCCATGAAGTACAGTATTAGTGCTTGACAAGTATAAACTCAATCCTCTCAGTGACCCTGGGCAGTTTTCTTATTACTGCTATTATTCCCATTTTACAGAGGAGGAAACTGAGGCACAGCTTATAAGAAGCACTGCCAGGATTCTGACCCAGGCAGACCGGCTCCAGAGTTTATGCATTTAACTCCCAGAATGTGCTGCTTTGAGAGCATAGGGAATCCACACCCCCACCTTAGGAAACTGAAATCTCAATCAAAGCTGAGACACAGGAGGTCTCCCTATGGTATCCGGGTATGTGGACACTGTGATCTGGGCAAGAGTTCAGACTGGACTCAGCTGCTCCACAGAGGCCTGGGCTCAGAGAGGATTGGGGAGGAGGGTGGCTCCTTAAAAGATGGGGCATGAAGGAGTCCTGCAAAGTTAGAGTGATAGGTGGAATCGGTCAGATGGATCTAAAGGCAACTGACAAGGCCTGAGGTTCAGCAGAGAGGGTGCTGTGTGCATGGGGCTGTGGAGATGAGGGCAGGTTGACAAGGTCCTTAACGGTGGGGGTCTGAGAACAAAGTGGGCATGCGCAAGGACTACATGGGTGCCTGCGTATTATGCAGGCTCAGGGTCTACAACAGGCTTTCCTGGTGGCTTAGACCACAAAGAATCTGCCGGCAATAAGGAGGAGACCGGGTTCAATCCCTGGGTCAGGGAAATCCCCTGGAGAAGGGAATAGCTACCCACTCCAGTATTCTTGCCTGGAGAATTCCATGGACAGAGAAGCCTGGCGGGCTGTACAGTCCATGGGGTAGAAAAGAGCCGGACACGACTGAGTGACTCACAGTTCAGGGTCTATAAGATATTGAGTGGATGGCCCTGGTCTCCAAGAACCTCTGGGAGCCTTAAAGAAACTAAAACACAGAGTAGTCAAGGTTAGTCCTTGGAATGCATAAGGCCCCAGATTCTGTTTGACACATGGTGGTTTACAAGGATCCTTGGTCCACAGGATCGTTAAGTCCATAAGGGAAAGAAGCCAGTGTGTGGGACCTCTGGAGATTTAAAAGGGGAACAGAATTCTATAGGGGAGTTTGGTGGTCCCCGAGACCCACAGTCTACAAGGCCCCAGATTCTAGCAGATGATACTGATGTATCGAAACCCCCAGTCTGTAAGGAGCTGCACCTCCACGCGGGGCAATCAGGAACCTTAGAGCGTCTGTAGGACCTAGTGATCTATATGGAACGTGGCAGGTCTACACAAGCCCCAAATCATATGTAGGACGTGGCGGGTGTACACGGGCCCTAAATCCTACACGGGACTTGGCAGCGTGCATGGTCAGGGATGCTGGGGAGGACGTGCGGAGTCAGGGTCTGACGCCCGCGGGGGCCGCGTCCCTCACCTGCTCCAGGTCGGAGGCGAAGCACCGCAGCAGCCAGAACCGAAGCCTCCGCGCGCCGGCTCCGGGCTCCCCCACCCCCGACTCGGAGTCGCTCTAGCCAGCCCAGAGTCGGCCTTTGCGTCCAGCTCCACTCCTCCCGCCAGCCGTTCTAGCCTGCTCCTGCCGGGCTCCAGCCCAGAAAACTCTACTCCTCCTTGCCGGCCGCTCTAGCTCTCCGCTGAGCCACGCAGGCCAGATAGGGCCGCTCTGGCCTGTCTAGGAGGGCTGGCGTTTCCGGGTCTCGACTGCCCCCGTCACTCTCCTGGGCCCCGCCCCCCGCCCCCCGCCCCCAGGCCGGAGGCGGGGATAGTTCCAGCCCCCAGATCAGTGTTCGTTCAATTCGAGTCGCCCCGACCCTTAGCCATCCCCCCAGACTGGGGTCCCTGTCCTATCTCGCCGCCCTAACGTGGGACCATTTGAATTCCCAACACCTATACATTAATTCTCCCTGCAGTCCCCCCAGACACCCCCGCACACTTTCTGCTGGGGCTGCAAAACAAAATCCTTTCCATCTGACATGCAGCGGTACCTGGAGAAAACGAAATACCTCTTCCCGGGCCTCAGTCTTCCCATGAGTACAATGGGGAACGATCTCCAGTTTTTGTCCCCTACAACCTATTTCCCAAGGTATAATTCCTGACCCAACCCAGAAAAAGACCTTTCCAAAAAATGCTTTCAAACGCGTTCTGCAACTTTCAGCTTCAAGACAGCCTATGGCCTATCGCCACTTTTCCTTTTGAGTGGCTCTAAAGTATGCGGACTTGGAGGACGGCACTTGGCTAAAAGCACCTGCGAGTTCAAATCCCAGCTCACTCAGTCTCACGATGTGCGTGCCTTGGGACGAGTTGGTTTTACTCCCTGGGTCTCAGTATCCCCACCCGTGCAATGGGAGTGATCATCAGTCCTCCGCCGGACAGTTGGGAAGCTCTGACCCCGGGCTTGCAGCCCTCATCTCACCTACCGGGCCCTCAGCAAGTATTACTTCTCCTCTCTTTGTCCCCTTTGACAGATGGAAAAACTGAGGCCCAGGGAGGGGCGGCCGCTGGCTCAACCGGGCCGCTAGGAGGCCCCTCCACGGCCGGCAGCGCCCAGCCCCCTCCCTCCTCCTCCCTACTTCCCCTAGCAGCCGAGGGGAGGGAGGCCGGGCGGGGCCAGGGACGGCGTACCTGGTGTCCGCGCGGGTGGTGACCGGCGGGGCGCCCGAGGTCGGGCTCGGCGATCCCGGGCCCGGTGTCCCGGCTCCCGCTTCCTGGCTCTGGCGGGGCAGGAAGTTGGGGCGTTTTTCCGGAGGCCCCAGCCCCGCCGCCCCTCCTTGCTTCCTGCCCGCGCCCCGCGCCCGCCCGGCACCTCCGCTTCCTTCCCCTTCTCGCCGCCGGCCCCGCCCTCCTTTCCCCGCTCCGCCCTGGACCTGCGGGCATCAACCCCACCCGGACCCCGCCCAGTTTCTCCTGGCTTTGTCAGTCTGTCCCTCCGCAGGGCACGGGCACCACATTTCTCAGATCTGCCCGACGTCGGCCATCACCTCCCTGGCGAGGCAGGGGCCCCTGCGTCCGTCTCCACCTGCGTGTGGCCGCCCCTGCTCTGAGTCTCTGTGTTATCTCTTGGTCTTTTCTGTTTTTGCTTCTGTGTGTTTCTGTCCGTGTTCCTCTCTTTGCCTCTGCCTCTGTTTGCTACGTTGAGGTCTTTCCCTCTTGCTCCCGAGCCTCTGCTTCTCCCTGCTGTCTTTTCAACTCTTTGTCACTTTCTGTCTCAGAGACTTCTCTCCCCATCGCTGGGTCTGGATCTTTCTGCATGTCCATCAGTCATTTCCCCATCTATTGCTTTCCTTAGAGTCTCAGGGATCAGCCTCTCTATGTCCATTTTCAATGGACTCTCCTTGCCTTTCTGTCTCTTCCTGGCCTCTCTCTCTGATGCCTCTCTCTCCAGTGTCTTTCAGTTCACTTGCTCTGTCTCTCCATCCTTATCTCTGTCTCAATTTCCCTCCCCTCCGTCAGCTCAGACACACTGTGCCTCTGTCCTTCTCTCTCATCCCCTCCAGGTCTTCCCACCATCCCCAATTTACCACCACAGGCTCTCCAAATCCCACTTTTACAAGTCTACTCGCAGAGAACAGGTGTGGCTTTGGTCAGGATTTGGTACCAGTTCCAGCAGACAATCCACTGTGTTTTGGCGACTTAGATGCACGTAAATGAATATAACTGGTTACCTGGGACCCCCCCTGTGTCCCCCTCTGCTCAGGCACAGAGCCTGGGGTAGCACCCTTCCCAAGACACTTCCTGTTTTTTCAGGGGATGGCCAAGACTGGCTACCTGGTGGCAGGTGTGGGGAGTGGGCAGGGGCTGGGGGAGGAGGGGCCTGTCCTGGATTTCTCTGTTTCAGAGAAGGAAGGGGAGTGGTCCCCACGAGATCCATGACTCCTGCGAAGGTCTGCAGTCGGGAAGGATTTATTATCACTAAGTGGCCACGACAGAGCAGGCAGCCGGGAGGTGACACTAACGAGGCTGCTATAGTCAGCTCCCCTAGAGGCAGTGATTAAGGGCTCATTACCCCCTGGGTGGGTGGGTGGGGGAAGCTGGGGAAGGCAGTAGGGGGAGGATTGAGTTAGGGTGTGTGGAGGGGATGAGGATGAGGATGGCCTAGAGGGAAGAAGAGTGGACAGTCCCAAGGGGGAAGTTGAGTCAGGACACTCCCAGGAAAGATTGTGAAAAGAGAGCGGGTTTGGGGGGAAGTAGGGTGAGACGCAGGCTGGGTGCATGGCGGGTCAGCCCGGCGGGGTCACGGCTTCTCCAGCTGAACGTCTCCGATGTGGAGGCTGCCCACATCCTGGTAGGTGCCCTGGAGGCCCCGGGATATGTCTTCATACATGGAACAGTCATCCAGGTTCAGGCCCTGTGGCGGACACAGGGGGGTGGACCTCAGTGCCCTGGGGCCCGGGTCCCTGCCCTCAACCAACCTCAAGGAGGAACCCTAGGAGACCCCCACCCCCACCCCACAGACCTGCACCCGCTCTGCACCTGCCCCCACCTTCCACTCACCTCATAAAGATTTTCATCTTCATAGTCATCCTGGATATCAGCCCCGAATTTCATGTTCTGCCATCGTTTCTGTTGAGGGATGGGGAGCCTCAGTGAGTGTGGGGGAGGAGGGGGGGGCAGATAGAGATCATGTTTTCAGACCCTCGTGGCAGCCAGGAGGAGTTAAGGGGCATGCCCAGAGTCACATGTCCTGTAAGTGGCAGGTCACTCTGGGTCCAAGCCAGTGTCCTTTTGACTGTCGCCACTGCCCATTCTTCCCCACAAATAGTGAGAGCAATAATACTAAGTGGCTATAGTCTTGTGGCCTAAAGAAAATTTGTTGTTGTTTTAGTCGCTCAGTTGTGTCCGACATTTTTTGCAATCCTGTGGCCTGTAGCCCGCCAGGCTCCTCTGTCCATGGGATTCTCCAGGCAAGAATACTGGAGTGGGTTGCCCGTTCCCTTCTCCAGGGGATCTTCCTGACCTGCATTGCAGGTGGATTCTTTTACTGCTGAGCCACGGTGGAAGCTCAGGTATTCTTGCCTGGAAATCCCATGGACAGAGGAGCCTGGCGGGCTACAGTCCACGGGGTCGCAAAATAACTGGACACTACTTAGCGACTGAGCACACACACATGCCAAAGAGACGCTGGTGGGGGTCAGACACTCCGGGATGACACCAGCTCCCAACTCCCCTGGCCTGGGCTACATCTGAAGGGTACAGCCCTCCTGGATAGAGGGGGCCAGTGAGACATCCCTGGGGCCGGAGGTGAAGACAACCCTGTGGGGAGACAGCAAGGACTCCCCTCTGGTCCCAGCACGGTTTAAAACGCGTTCATTCTATTAAATTGTCCTCAGCATCTCGGAGGTGGGTGCTGCCATTCTGCCAGGTTCTAGGCGGGAGGGATTCTTGGGGGCCCGCTGGTCCCCGCGGGGTGGGCCTGGGGGGGCTCACCCGGAAGAGCAGCAGCGTCCCAGGCACCACGGCGCAGACGAGGAGGATGATGCCCTCGGCGGTGATGATGTTGTTCTTCGTACCCTCCCCCATGTCCAGGAAGGGCCTGGGGAGCGGCTCTGTGAGGAGGGAATACGGCTCTGAGCCCCACCTTGCCCCCTGGCCACGCCCATAGGCCACGCCCCCTCCAGCGAGGCCCGAGACCGAGACCGTGGAAGCAGCTCCCGCTTGGCGAGACTCAGGATGCCCGAGATGCAGGCGATGCAGGCTCGGGCTCCATCCCGCCTTCCCGGAGGATGGACGGGATGGACACTCACCTCGCACGCGGAGGTACGTCCCGCAGGAGCGCTGTGTCTTCTTGCCCTCGCTGACTTGGCACCGATACATGCCTCGGTGACTCTTGTTCACTTGCTGGATGATCAGCTCCCCTTTGGGACCCAGGGCCCCGTGATACATCACAGGGGGCCACGAGGAGTTGACTTGGAGGACGTGCCACCACGTGACGTTGGTGTTGCTGCTGCCGTTGTGCGGGCACTGGAGGCGCACCTGCTCCCCCACGCTCACCGTCACCGAGGGTGGGCCCGGCTCCACCCACAGGGCCCGGCACCCGGGGCCTGCAGACAGGAGGCAGTGGGTCAGGGACGGCCCTTGCGGACACCGCCCAAGCATGGCCCCTGGCAGCGGCAGGACTCCTGGCTGCGTGTGCATGTGTGTGTGGGGTGGGGTGTTGAGAAGTGTGAGTGACACACCCGGAGCTGGGGGGCACTGGGAGGTGCCCCCACTTGCCCCTCCAGAGCCACCTCCTCCCTCTCCCCCCTGCTCTGTGCTTCCACCCGCTCTGGGCTCGCTGGCACTTGAATAGGCAGTTCCCTAGGACTAGCAGTGCCCCAGGCCAGGAAGCGCCTTCCAAAATCAGTCTGGGCTTTGCCTCCTCCTGAAGGCCCTCCTGGATTATTTTCTCACCCAGCCCCTGCCTGGCCCCACACTGGCACTTTATTTACTTTGTGTAATTGTCACAGAACCCAGAGAAATCAGTTCTGTCATCAACCCATTCTACCAGTGGGCCAGCTGTGACCCACAGCAGGAGTGGCTCAGGGCCTCTACCCCTGGCCCCCTGGCCCTGGGCCTCTTCCTGCCAGTTTGTGAGCCTGCCCTGCCCTGTGACCCTGGGCCCGCCCCTCATTCTCCTTAACTTGCTTGTGTCAAGCTGGGGACCTGGGGTGAGGCCAGGGGCTGGGCTGGGCTGGCTGGCTAGAGCTGGAGGGCCTCAGCTGGGTCGAAGGAGATGGGATGGCCCAGGCACAGGGGAAGGCCCAGTTCTGTGCCCCTCCTCCTGGGCCAGTCCGCATGGCTGGCTCTGCCTCTTTTGGAGGGAGGAGGGGAGAGGTGGGGAAGAGAGCAGGAGGCAGAAGTGGGGTAAGAGACAGCAGCCTGAGGAGTCACTCCAATCTCAGCTCCCAGTGGAAATTTGGGGTGACTGGCCGTATTTCTCTCAACTCCTCGGTCAAACAGGGTGATCACAGCCCTGCCAGCTGGCATTGTGTGGGAGGGCAAGGGGGAAGGTCACCTACTCCCCCAGCACTGAGAAGGGGTTCCCTAAGTAGGGGGTGAGGACTAGGATTCAAGGCAGAAAAGGAGAAAGCTTTTTCTCCCCCCTGAAGCTGACCGCTACCCACCACCGTCCCCTCTCTGCCCCTAGCTCGCTAGGGAGCTCAGTCAGTCAAGGGCAACCTTAGTTCCTTATTTTGATCTGGGGGGAGGAGGGAGTGCGGAAGGTGTCTCCTGCCCTTGCCTCCCTCCACCGGGCCGGACGTGCCATCAACTTCGCTGAGCCCCCCCCTAGCCTCCCATCAGCCTGTTTGGGACAATCAAGCAGGCAGATGCAGTTTCTACAGGGTCTTTTCTAGCCTGCCTCCTTCCAGCTCCTCTCCCTCCCCCTCTGCCTGGGGCCTCTCTCAACAATCTCCCAGTTCCCAGTACCGTCTCCCCAGCACCTGCCTGTTAACCACATACCCAGGCCAGCAGTGGAGATCAGGAGGAGAAAGATGGTGGCAGGCAGGCTTTGCAGGGCTTGGGGACCCCCAGGCATCTTCTCCCAGTGGGTTTGGTTAGTCTGGGTTGCAGCAGTCCTGGGGTACCAGATCCCACCTCGGCTGAGCCCCTAACCCCGCCCCACTTCCTGCCCGGCCCTGCGGAGATGGGCTTCGCTGGCCCCACTGCTGGGCCCTTTGGCTGGCGAGCTGGGGGGGAGCCCCTGGCGGAGGAGGCTTCAGACTGTGAGTGGAGAGGAACCGCTCCTTGCACCTGTGGCCGCCACAACTCCCTTGAGAGGAGGCTGCTTTGGTGGGGGGAAGAGATTGGTTCAAGGCCTGGCTCGTCACTGGAAAGGAAACCCGCCCTGCCCCCCTGCCCGAGGGAGCCGTGTTTGGGGAGCCTACTGCACACCAGCAGTCAAGGGTGGTGGTGGTTCCGAGCTTGGTCTTTGCCCCTCATTGGCCTTGGGCAAAACTTGTCCCCTCTCCGAGCCTCTGTGTCCTCACTTCTTTTTTCTAATACTTACTGATTTATTTGGTTGCATTGGGTCTTAGTCGCAGCATATGAGATCTTCGCTGTATCATGTGGGATCTTTCGTTGGGGCACACAGATTCTCTAGTTGTGGCCATGGGCTTACTGCCTTATGGTATGCGGGATCTTAGTTCCCTGACCAGGGCTCAAACCCACGTCCCCTGCCTTGCAGGGCGGCTTCTTAACCATTGGAGCGTGCGGAGTCCCTGAGCCTCTGTGTCCTCACTTCTTGGGGTTGGAAAAGAGAATTTAGAGGTTGTACATGCACAGCGCTGAACACAGGACCCCGGCACGTGATAGGTGCTCAGTAAAGGTTGGTTATTATTAATGTTTATGAGGAATAAGGGCTTCCCTTGGTGGCTCAGTGGTAAAGAATCCACCTGCCAATGCAGGAGACAAGGGTTCAATCCCATGTGCACACACATATGAGGAGATGCAGGAAGAACCCCTGGAGAAGGGAGTGGCTACTCATTTCAGTATTCTTGCCTGGAGAATTCCATGGACAGAGGGGCCTGGTGGGCTATAGTCCATGGGGTTGCAAAGAGTCAGACACGACTGAGCAACTAACATACACACATGAGGAATAAATGAGGCAGGCTCACCAGCTATGTGACTAGGTGATGGCTTTCCTTTCTGAGGTTTGGCATTTAAAATTATATATATGTATCATTTTACTTATGTGGCAGCGCAGGGTCTTAATTGTGACATGTGAACTCTAGTAAGTTGTGGCATGCGGGTTCTAGTTCCCTGACCAGGGATTGAACCCGGGTCCCCTGCATTGGGAGCATGGAGTCTTAGCCACTGGACCACCGGGGAAGTCCCTGAGGTTCAGCATTTTTAATCCAAGAGATGAGGATGAAAATATCTCCCTGGTGCTGTGACTTAAGATGATATTCCTGACATCCAAGGTCCACAATGGGCTCTTTCCTGGTGTTTTTTCATTTCCACCACAAGTCAGCAGGGTAGGCCACTTACTGCCCCTGCCCCCCACCAATTTAAAGGGGCAGAAACTGAGGCCATCGCAGAGAGGGGATGCCATCTGTCACTTGCTCAGTGTTACACAGCCTGGTGGTGGAGCTGGGATTCTAAGTCACTTACGTGTGCCCAGGTTGCTTTTGAACATCATTTTAGGTCAACTGGGAGGGAAATGAAGCCTGAGGGGTGGGGGAGTGAAATGATATGAAGTTGTTGAGATGTTTGTGAGCTGTTAGGGGACCATGTCACACATGTGCACACACATATAAGACACACACACATAAGGGGACACCTAGGAAGAAATTCATGGCAGGGAGATTTTTGGTAGCCAAAACTGGGAAAGATGAGAAACTCCTTTATAGGAGAATGAATGTATACATTGAGCTATGGTAAGGAGTACATCAAGGCTGTATATTGTCACGCTGCTTATTTAACTTATATGCAGAGTTCAAGCATCCCCCCAAACTAAAAAATTACATCATGAGAAATGCTGGGCTGGATGAAGCACAAGCTGGAATCAAGATTGCTGGGAGAAATATCAATAACCACAGGTATGCAGATGACACCACCCTTATGGCGGAAAGTGAAGAAGAACTAAAGAGCTTCTTGAGGAAAGTGAAAGAGGAGAGAGAAAAAGTTGGCTTAAAGTTCAACTTTCAGAAAACTAAGATCATGGCATCTGGTCCCATCACTTCATGGCAAATAGATGGGAAAGCAGTGGAAACAGTGGCTGACTATTTTTTTTGGGCTCCAAAATCATTGCAGATGGTGACTGCAGCCAGGAAATTAAAAGACACTTGCTCCTTGGAAGGAAAATTATGACCAACCTAGACAGCATATTAAAAAGCAGAGACATTACTTTGCCAACAAAGGTCCGTCTAGTCAAGGTTGTGGATTTTCCAGTAGTCATGTATGGATGTTAGAGTTGGACTATAAAGAAAGCTGAGTGCTGAAGAATTGACTGTTTTGAACTGTGGTGTTGGAGAAGACTCTTGAGAGTCCCTTGGACTGCAAGGAGATACAACCAGTGCATCCTAAAGTAAATCAGTCCTGAGTGTTCGTTGGAAGGACTGATGTTGAAGCTGAAACTCCAATACTTTGGTCACCTGATGTGAAGAACTGAGTCATTTGAAAAGACCCTGATGCTGGGAAAGATTGAGGGCAGGAGGAGAAGGGGACGACAGAGGATGAGGTAGTTGGATGGCATCACCGACTCAATGGACATGAGTTTAGGTAAATTCCGGGAGTTGGTGATGGACAGGGAGGCTTGGCGTGCTGCAGTCCATGGGGGTTGCAAAGAGTCAGACACGACTGAGCAACTGAAGTGAACTGAACTGATGGTGGTGGTGGTTTAGTTGCTAAGTCATGTCTGACTCTTGCGACCCTATAGACTGTAGCCCATCAGACTCCTCTGTCTGTGGGGTTGTCCAGGCAACAATACTGGAGTGGGTTGCTGGTTGTTGTTTATAGTCGCTCAGTCATGTCTGACTCTTTGCGACCCCATGGACTGCAGCACGCCAGGCTTCCCTGTCCTTCACCATCTCTTGGAGTTTGCTCAAACTCATGTCCATTGAGTCGGTGATGCCATCCAACCATCTCATCCTCTATGTCATCCCTTTCCTCTCCCAGCATCAGTCTTTTCCAGTGGGTCAGCTCTTTGCATCAGGTGGCCAAAGTATTGGTTGTCAATAAAGTAGCACACAGCAGGAGTCCGAGCTTCACTTGTCAACAGGGCTGCATCTCAGGACCAACAAAAAAATGAGAAGAAATGGACTGTGGCAGGATCTAGCTGACTTGTTTTCAAAAGGCAAAACAACATGTGCTGTTTAGGGACACGTGTTTTCAGGAAAGGGGTGAACCCATGCAGGGGAGTGACATCCCACTCGCGAGAGGGGTTCCCTCTGGGGGCGGGTACACAGGTGGCTTCTTTTCTCTTAGTTTTAGGTCACTTTACTTTTTAAGCTGAGTAGTGGGTTCATGGGTCCTTGTCACACTATTATACTGTTTTGCGTGGTAAAGTCTTTTGTAATTTAAAAAAGTGCAAATGTCACCCACACAGAAGAACGTGGGCCTCAAGAGACCACACCTCCTGGGTCTGAATCTCAGCTCTGCTCATCTGAGCTGTTTCTCCTCCTGTAACTTGGGCACAACCCCCCTACCTTGTGAGGCTGTAAGAATATCACAGAGCAGGGTTCCTAGGACACACTTCCTCTTCTCTGGCCCTCAGACCCTCCCCCTTTCCCTCCAGGGACCCAGGTGTTCCGTTGGGCCCCTCTCTGTATAGCAGGTTATGAGCCCCTCTGTACTAAAGTTCCTCCTTCTGGCCCCCACGTAGGAAGATGCCTGGGTGGTCCAGTTGCTGCAGCCCTTAGGAATTCGCCTCCTTCAGCATCCTTCCTTGCCAGGCTGGTTTCCAGGCCCTTGACTGCCCCCCAGTGGCCAGAGGGGTGCAGCTGCCGCATTGCAGGCCCTCTCAGGCAGACTGGTCTGTCTGGGCAGGGCACCTCCACGACCCACTTACCCAGCACCCCTGGTATCTGGCACTGGGCAAGCTAACTGGATGCTTGGCATTGCATTCCCAGGATGATTCTGGGAAATTTCATTCTCAGTCGACAAAAGAGGAAACTTAGGTCCCAAACAAGGAGTGACTGACTCAAGGCCATGCCCAGGAGTGTAACCCTTTGGGTCTCATTTTCCTCATTGCTAAGCCCTGCAGTGGCTGCCGCCCAGATAGCTGGCTGTAGCTACCAAATGCTGGTTTTGCTACCTCCTACCTGTAGGTCATGAGGAAAATCACCCATCCCGTGACCTCTTTTTCCCATCTCAAACAGTGGGTGCGTTTGGGTACCTACTTCACAAAAGTATTAAGTGATCTGGTTAAACAGCACCTCTAGTACTTCAGTCTGTCATATCCAACTCTTTGTGACCCCATGGATTATACAGTCCATGGGGTTCTCCAGGCCAGAATACTGGCATGGGTAGCCTTTCCCTTCTCCAGGGGATCTTCCCAACCCAGGGGTTGAACCCAGGTCTCCCACATTGCAGGCAGATTGTTTACCAGCTGAGCCACAGGGGAAGCCCCTGAGAAATCTATATGCAGGTCAAGAAGCAAGTTAGAACTGGCCATGGAACAACAGACTGGTTCCAAATCGGGAAAGGAGTGTGTCAAGGCTGTATATTGTCACCCGGCTTATTTAACTTATATTCAGAGTACATCATGCGAAATGCCTGGCTGGATGAAGCACAAGCTGGAATCAAGACTGCTGGGAGAAATATCAACAACCTTAGATATGCAGATGACACCACCCTTATGGCAGAAAGGGAAGAAGTACTAAAGAGCCTCTTGATGAAAGTGAAAGAGGAGAGTGAAAAAGTTGGCTTAAAACTCGACATTCAGAAAAGTAAGATCATGGCATGTGGTCCCATCACTTCATGGCAAATAGATGGGGAAACAATGGAAACAGTGGCAGACTATTTTCTTGGGCTCCAAAATCACTGCAGATGGTGACTACAGCCAGGAAATTAAAAGATGCTTGCTCCTTGGAAGAAAAGCTATGACCAACAGCATGTTAAAAAGCACAGACATTACTTTACCAACAAAGGTCTGTCTAGTCAAAGCTATGGTTTTTCCAGCAGTCATGTATGAATGTTAGAGTTGGACCAAAAAGAATGCTGAGCGCCGAAGAACTGATGCTTTTGAACTCTCAAGAAGTCTCTTAAGAGTCCTTTGAACTGCAAGGAGATCCAAGCAGTCAGTCCTAAAGGAAATCAGTCCTGAATACTCACTTGCAGGACTGATGCTGAAGCTGAAGCTCCAATACTTTGGCCACCTGATACAAAGAACCGACTCATTGGAAAACACTGATGCTGGGAAAGATTGAAGGCAGAAGGGGACGACAGAGGATGAAATGGCTGAACGGCATCACCGACATGATGGACAGGAGTTTGAGTAAGCTCCGGGAGTTGGTGATGGACAGGGCAGCCTGGAGTGCTGCAATCCATGTCGCAAGGGTTCACACACTACTGAATGACTGGAGTACTTGGGTACAAACACACTGGCTGGCTCTAGTCCAGTGTTCACATCAGTGAGTAACTTCCAGCCCTGGCAACTTTTGAGCTGGGGGCAGTAGTGCCAAAGGTGTAAGACTCTGTGGTCTGATATTTTCACTTTCAACGTCTTGGTACACCAGGTATGCTGCTTTGGGCTGAGACAGGGAACCTCCCAGAATCCCTCAGGCAGAAGTAGCTTTACAAACAAGAGCAGGCTGAGGGTAAGCTGCTCAGCGTCATAGCAATTACGGGCAGTAGTGGAACTTGAACTCATGTCATCCAGAGTCCAGAAGCCAGGCATGGCACTGGGTCTGATCTCAGTGGTAACTTGGGGTGGAGGAACCTCAGGGTTGTGGCCTCGCCAGTTTAGGCTCAGCATTTTGGCTTTTCCCAGCTGGGAGGTGTGCCCAGTCCCCAGGGTGGTAGGGTGCCCTACGAAGGCAAGGCTTCTCCCTCCAGGATTAAAAGGGTGTCCTGCTCCAACCAGGGACCCAGGTACAGGTAGAGTTCCTGTCCCATCAGTGGAAGTTGCTCAGTGTCCCACTCTTTGCGACCCTATGGACTGTAGCCTACCAGGTTCCTCTGTCCATGGAATTCTCCAGGCAATAATACTGGAGTGGGTAGTCATTCCCTTCTGCAGGGGAAGCATTCTTTACTGTCTGAGCTACCTGGGAAGGTCCCATCAGTGCCAAGAACCAATTGCCGTGGAGACCCAGAGGGGGCAGGGCCCCAGACTGCAGCCTCCCGGCAGGTGTCACATCCCTCCCCTGGGGAGGGAAGTTAACACCCTGGTCCCAGCTGGGTCCATGCTGCCGCTTCCCCGCTTCCCCTTGTCGAAGTGGGTACAGCAGGGCCCAGGCTAGAGATCCCTAGCAGATCAGGGAAAGGATGCGCACACCAGGCCAAGGTCAAACCCTCGGGCGGAAGGCACCCCAAGGACCACCTGGAGCGAGGGCTGTTTGTCCCTGTCCGCTTCCTGCAGGGAAGCAGCACTGCAGCCCCAGGGCCCCTCCTGCTTTGTTCCAGCACGGCCACTGCTTGAACTTTCAGTTTCTTTTTTCTGAGACCTGCTGTGGAGAGACGCGCAGAGGCCCTGGGTCATACACCAGCACCTTGCCCACGTGGGGTAGAACCCGTTTGAATCTGGAAGCCAGGCCTCAGGTTTCTGGGGCTGTTGAGTATGACAGCCATCCAGGAAGCCCCTGGCGCCTCTTTCACCAGGGAAGGGAAGCGCTCCTTCCTCATGCCCCACCCCTCAAAACAGGAGACCCAGACCGGGGTTACGAATGAGGCAATTTATTAACCCAGCATCATTTGTTCTAATGCTTCTTGTTGGCAGCTGCCACCTGTAGGAAAGATGGACAAATAGTTATGATCAGCTGTGGGCCTGTGTTCAGGCACTTCACAGAAGCTCCCCACTAACCAGGGGGCACCAGGCCTCCTGATTTGTGGTTTCTGATGTATTCATCTCACCAGATGCTCACAGCCTCGGGCACTTCCCCTTTTAAAGAATCAGAAACTGGGACTCAAGAGAGCACTGCAGTATGATTCTGACCTCTGCCCATCACCCCAGTCTACACTGCTGCTGGCGCCAGACCCTGTACTGCCCCTACCGTCTGCCAGGCCACCTCCCGTTCCCAGAGGGCTGATACGCTGCTCTTGTCTGACACTTAGAAACTAAGGGACTCCACAGTCCAAGGCTCCTAGGGGGCCTAAGTCAATGATACACAAAGAAGAAAACCAACAACAGGTTCGTGCCAGGCCCCAGGGCTCCTGCTGCTGTAGCTCATGAATCCTCGCCACCACCCTGGGAAGTGGCTGAGGGCATCACTCCAGATAGGGAGACTGGCCCAGGGTGTCTTGTCAGTCGGCCTCCACATGGAGGCCGGGTTCCGTGGCACCCTGCCCGATGCTCCATGAGGATCAGGAATAAGGAAGAAACCTTGCCGTCAGAATCAGAAGGCTAACCTGGGGAGATGGAGTGGCCTCTTTGGGAGCGTGCCCTGCAGAAAAGGCCCAGCTGGTTGCACCTAGGCCCAGGACTCCCTTCACCCAGGGCCCTGCATGCCAACCTGTCTCCCACCACCCGTGACGGGAAGTCTGTTAGAAATGATCTTTCTCCTGCACTCCCGCTTCCCTGGCTGTACCCTCCAGGGGAGGAAACTGTCAAAGTCCAGGCTCCAGAGGCCCCCAGGTGGTGACCCAAGTCCCCACTCACCTGTCCAGCGATTCTGTCCAGATCTCTCTGTCCCTGAGGCGTCAGTTTGCGGCCCCTGTGGGAGAGAAGGGTCACGCAGGCCCAGGTGAGCGTGGACTCTCACTAGCATCCCTGGTCCTGGCCAGGCCTCCCCTGGACATGAGCCAGGCTTCCCAAGGAGGCACCTGGCCGCAGGACCTCATGACGCCAGCCAAGTCTCACTCAGGCCCCCAGTCGGCTGCATTCTAACAAGCTGGAGGCTGCAGTGGGAACCCCCCCTTGTCCTGAGCTGATGGGGTGTCGTTTCTGCAAGCAATAGATCAAAAGCCCCGAAAAATCAATTGGGAAAAGTTAACGAGCAGGCTAATGAAAGTGGACAGTCGCTAAATTACCTTCCTGGAGTCTGGAGTAGTCAGCCAGAGAGGTCAGGGCGAGGCCCCTCGGCTGCTCACTCTTCTGAAGAACCCCCTGCCTGCCCGAGGGCCAGGACATACCTGACACCTCACTGAGGGCAGAGGGGGATGGTCCTCCATAAAGGCACCACTGAGGATCTGGCCCCAAGTACCCTCATGTGCCCAGCGTCCCCTCGCTGGCTTACCCATCTTGGTCCTTTTCCACCATTTTCAGCCCCTCCAGGGCTTGGAGGACCCGCCGGGCCACGCTCTTGGAGCCTCTGCTGAAGTGGCTGGGCATGACGCCGTTCCTCTGACGCCCACCATAGATCTTGGTCATGGAGCCAACCCCAGCGCCACCCCGGAGGTACAGGTGCCGTGCCGTGGAAGCTGGGTGGGAGGAAAGGGAGGCTGGAGAACCCTTCTCAGGCACAGAAGCCCACAGGAAAGGGCTCTGCTCAGGGTCACACACTGAATTCCGCAGGGAACGAATTCTCACCATCTTACAGTCGGGGAAACGGAGAACAGGCGAATGCACCCAAGGTTCCAGTAACACCTGACCACCACCCCCAGTTCGGGAGCCTGGGGTGCACCGGCAGTGGAGACTGTTTCAGCCACGTGACCAGGCAGATCCTGCTGCCCCGGCCAAGTAGTGAGGCGGACCTGAGGTTTCATGGACAGAGCCCAGCAAACGTCTGAGCCGTGACCGTCCACAACCAGTTGTCTGGGGGCTCTGCAGGGCTGTAGAGTTGGAGAAGGGACCTACTGATTGCCCCATTACCATCCCAGGCCTGCCCTGAAGAGCTTGGGTTCACGGTAGCAGCAGTGCTGACATCCTAACGCCATGATCCCAACCTGGAAGGTATGTCAGCCTGCTCCGTGGACTGGGGTTTCTGGCTCGGGCAAGTGCCCTGGCCAGTCTCCTTGGAAATCTCTTCTGTTCAACTGGAACACTGGCCCGCCAGGCCCTGTGCCACCTGCTTTTACACTCTCTCCTGTGAGTAGTTAAGATAGCCTCAGGGGCCAGCCTAATAGTGTGGCTGCTCTGGAGGGACAGACAGCCCTGCAGATGGTTCTGGTTTTCTATCTCAGGGAGCCACTGGGGTCTGAAAGAGCTGGGGCCCAGATGCTGGCCACCACATGGCCCCGCCTGGCTGAAAGCTCAAGCGTAGGGACTCCAGGTCCCCACACGTTAGGATTCTCCTCGGTCCTGAAGATGAGTCAGAAGTTATTCTCCCAATAATGACTCGCTGCTAAGAGTCACACCATCCCCCTGTGTCTAGAGCTGGGGTGGGGGGTAGGGGTGGTATAAAATGTAACTGACCAGGTGAGGTGGGCTCCTCCTCCCTGGGCAGTACCTGCACACAACCCATTGTCGGCCCGCCTCCAGACACGGACGCAGGCTACAGGGGCGTATCACAGAGCGCTAACTCTCGCCACTTCACCAGGGCCACTGAGTAGCCTCTCCCTGGTATCACTGCCCATGGCCCTGCCCCCTTTAAATCATTCTCCTTGGTTCTTTCTGTCCCCATGCCATCCTCTATACCAGGGATCTGACCCCTCTTCCAGGCATCAAGCAGCCTACCCACTGCCAGGATCAAGAGACTCACCTCTTGTAAGGACTGCCCCCCCCCCCCCCAATTCCCTCAACAACCTTTCTGCCAGGGGAGTGACCTCATGGAGAAATGGCCTTCAAGACCAGTCCAAATGCCCAATGGCCACCTCCCCATCACACAGGCCATGCCCTGGTTCCATGTGGAGACCCGCTCTCCACCTGGGATGTGGAAGGCATGAGAGCCCCATGGTAGGGTTAAGATGAACACCCCCGATTTCACCAACACCCGGAAGAGGCTGCACACCAGAAATGAATTTTGCTGAACCAGGACAGCACTCAGCCCAGTCTCACCATGGAAAGGGGTGAGCTGCCTGGTAGCTGGGGTTTGAACCCCAACATGGCTCCCTTTCAGCTGTGACAGAGCCCACCCATGTCTAGCGGCCAGTGGCCTGGTACTCACAGGGACAACTTACTCAAGTCCCCAGCAGCGAAAGTCAGAGAACAAACTCCAACAAAGCCCAACTTTAGTTTCTCCTGGGTGGATTTCACACCTTTCTTAACACCACTAAAACTATTAGGTGTGGGGGACATCCCTGGTGGTCCAGTGGTTAGGACCCTGTTTTCGACCCCTGATGGAGAAACTAAGTGGCGTGGCAACCCCCCCACCCCCCACTATCCAGTGTGGCAGATACCAGGTCCTCCCCCATCACAGCAGTTTGTGCAGATTATTTTTCTGACCCGTTAGAAGGGAGAACAAGAGTATTAACTTCACAAATTGGAAATTAACAGTCAAAATACTGAGTTCCACAGAAACACTGACCCCCTTTTACTTCCTCTCCTCAGCCCTTCAGACCTAGGCCGAGGTCCCAGCGCCTCCTCCTGAAGTGGAGCTGTAAGGGCGCAAATCCAGGCCATCCCAAGGGTGTTTATGATGGCCTCAGTGAACGAGGTGCTGCCACAAATGGCTTTCCCTTCAGCCCCTCCAAAGGTGTCCTTCTGCTCCCTCTAGGGAGACCCGGATGAGGAGTCACTCCTACCTCAGGACCACGCAGCACCCTAAACCCCTGCTAGGTGTCTTGTTGGGCCCCCAAGTGGATGAGGGGGCAGGGGATACTCCACTTAGCAAATGGCAGACCAAACCAGGCTTTGGTCTTCGCAGCCTAGCCAGCTACCAGTCCATGTTAAGTTCACGTTCATGGCTCCATCCTGACCCACCGAATCATAAGGTGGAGAAAGGCAACTGCTTGGATTGGGACTGGCCTCCACCTTACAGTAAAAGGCATTCAGTGGGAACTCCCTGGCAGTCCAGGGGTCAGGACTCTGCTTTCACTGCCCAGAGCCTGGGTTCAATCCATGGTCAGGGAACTAAGATTTTGCAAGCTGTTTGGCATGGCGGGGGGGAGAGAAAAGGGATTCAGGTGCCCCAATCCAACAGCTGCTCACTCACTGCCAGACACATTGTATTCTTACCTCCCTTTCAAGCAGGCCCATCTGAGCACTTATATCTACCCAGGGCCACAATGCAGCACCCCATTCAAAGCCCATAGTCTCCCCTTGACCCCCCTCCTCCCCTTAAGAGTAGGTCTCAGCTCCCCTGAAACAGGGTCTATCTCCACACCTCATCCCTCACACACTCCCAACACCACTGCCTGGAGGCTATTCATACCTACAGATAACCGCACCCCTTCCAGACCACCCTTACGAAGGCCCTGTCACCTATGTGGCCCTTGTCACCTACACCCGAGATCTACAGACTTTGGTCTTGGTAGCCAGCCTGCCACACCTTCCCAGGGTCTTCATCTGTCAGTCTGCATGACTCTCCTCATCCAGAGTATGAACTGAACAAACTCAGTAGGAGCACTCCAGATTTCAACAGAGGTTGGCAAACTTTTCCTCTTTAAGGGTCAGACAGTAGTCTGTCATAGCTCCAACCCAGGCTTCTGCTGTGACTGTAAACGAATAACCATGGCTGCGTCCCAAAAAACCTTGGTCTAGAACCGCTATCTGTGCCACTAGGGCAGCTGGGAAAGTCCAGTCAAAAGGGGGCTCTGGAAATCCAGAGGGAGACCAGCAGGGCAGGCAGAGGACGCACACCTAGCATGAGGTGTTAGGGAAGGTACACAGTGGACAGAAAGGGGCCACAGCAACTACAAAGACGACCAGCAGGCTCAACTAGGTGTGTGTTAGCCACGGCCTTTCCCCCACCCCACAACCTCCCCCGACCTAGAAACGCAAAGTAGAGAATGTTGCCGAGGGAAGAGAGCTGCCCACCACCAACTCCCCAAGTGATGACAAGGCCGAGGGGGCTGTGGTCTCAGGAGCAGACAGACCTCATGTATTAACCACTCTGACATCAACAGCAAATCAGCTACCACCAGTCCCTATGTGGGAGGTTTCTGTTAAGTACAGATTACACAACATAGGCATATTCACCCACAAAATGAGAAAAACCACTAGTCTTTCTCCAAATCTTGGACATCACAAAAGAGCAGCCAGGACTATGCAAACCTTGCTTCCCAAGACGGGTGAAAGGGGTGGCAGTGGTGGTCTTGTCCACCCTGTCCCACCCCCCATCTTTCTTTCTGAAAACACTGAAATGAGTAGGTGGATAAGCTACCCACCCCACTTACCTCACAATCATCAAAGCTCAGGCTACAAAACACTTCATGTTCTGAGATACTGGGCAACTTGACCAAGGCCAACTCTTCTCAAAGTCATGCTGGAGTTTTGTCAACTTCTCAACTCTGCTTCCCACCCACTTCCCACATGGAGACAAGCGGTCGTCAGGACAGAACCCCCACTTCACAGAGGAGGAAGGTTTGAGAGTGGAGAGGTTGAGAGCCCATAGTGAAGGCCTGTGCAGAGGCTGCTGCCTTGGCACAATCCAGGGTGGAACCCCACCCCCCACTCCCAAGATAAGCTTCATGGGGGTGACTGCTTGGAGAAACTTCAATCATTAAAAAGACAGATAAGACAGTACTAGCACTGTGCGATCAGGGGCTATGCTTAAGCCAGTCCTTACTGAAGGATCAATTAATATAAAGGATTAATAAAAAGAGAAGGAGCTGGTACAGAGTGACCCTAAGTTTTCTTCTGAGCACTTGAGACTTGTCAAGATTTAGAATAACTGGGTCACATTTCCAACCCCTTTGTTAGGAACAACTTCTTAAAGAGAAAGAGATAAGCTAGTGTGATAACCTGAATGAAAACAGAAAAGAGACATTGAAAGGACAACGACTTTATAAAATGAACTACCTCTAGACAAAAGATGAACACTTTACTCATTGTCCCTGGGATGCCCTCGAGGCTCTGAGGATCCTTGAGGGTCCTCACGTAAAATCGCTTACAAATGAACAAATATCAACAACACAAAATTACCCTACATCACACAAAGTATGCAATGACAGAGTCAAGTATTTCTCTCGTAATTTCTGGGGACAAGTTAAGAACTCACAAAGGAGACACTCAGCCCTCCACTACCCATCCAAAGGCCCCAGTTTCTCACCAGCTCGTGTGTAGAACCAGTTCTCATCGTAGGGAGCAAGTTCTTTATGCTTGGCCAGCTTGACGGTGTCCACCCATTCAGGGACTTTCAGCTTCCCGGACCTGGGACCAGGACAGCCAGAAAGGCACAATTCAGAAGCCTCCACAAACTCCATCCCCATTCCCTTCCGTCAGCACAACTGTACACCACTAGGAGCCCAATGTGCCCCAGAAATGGAAAAATACTGAAACTCAAAACACAACCCAGGCCTCATGTAGAAAGAGTGGACTCCACACTGACCACCACCAAGCCTCCGCAGCCAGGAAAAGAAAGCCCAGAGGCGTCGGACAAGACTAGAGCCCCCACCCAGTCCCCACACTCACTTTTTGAGGAAGGCTGCCAGAGCTCTGACGAACTCCTGCTGGTTCACGTCTTTTACAGTAACTCCAGGCATCTGCGGGCAAGGTCGAGCATAAGAACACAGGTTGGATGCAGAAGACTGCCAACGGCCCGAGCCCAGTCCCACGGCGACGTAACTGGCGCACTCACCCTACTTTCCGAAGGCCCTACTACAACTCCCCACTTTAGAGGCCCAAGCGCCTGCGGGTCTTACAGAGCTTACCGACGACCACGGTCTCTCTGGGGCGCATTAACACTGCCTGACCCCGTTTGTGAAGACGCTGTACGTCGCCAACCCCTGATTCTGCCCCCCACCCCGCCCCCGCTTTCGCGGGTTTCCACCTGGCCCAGCCGCGGTTCCCGGACCGCGCGGATCAGACATGTCCGGGCCTGCCGCTCGCACGTGGCGGCGGCTCTAGGGGGCGGGGCGGCCCACGCGGGTGCCCCGGAGCCCCCCAGGCACGCTCCTCGGGCTCGAAAATCGAGCCCCGACTCCTCGCGCCCGGGTCGCACCAGAGCACTCTTCTTACCGTGCGGCCTCCGAGCTGCCAGCCAGGGGAAAGGGAGAAACGGGGTTTCCCGGGCGCACAAGTCGGGCGTCGGTTATCGCGAGAGTTCCGGAGCTCGCGAGAACGGGTTTACAAAAAGGTGGCTCCGCCTCTCTCAGGGCAAAGGTGGCTTCGCCTCCGCGGACGTGGGCGGGTTTGGTGGGAGGGTGGAGGCTTTTTCCTCCTCGATCTTCTTTCTCCTGCAGCGAGATAGAGTGAGGAGCTCTAATCTCGAGCAGGAGGGAATCTAGCTTCGTTTGCATCAATCGTGGATGGAACGAATAGCAGCGGAGGCTGTATCTCCTGGCGGAAGTTATGGGGAAGCTGGCTGGGCGTGAAATAGACCGGCGGCTCCAGCGGGACCACCCCTTTTTCCGAGTGGAAGTGGCTCTTCTGGCCGAAGGTGGGGCTAGTAAGGGCGGAACTGTGACCGGGAGCCGAGAGGAAGGACACGGAAGAATTGCAGCCAGTCTGCCCTTTCTCGACCAGTAGTACTCGCGAGAGCAGGAGACGGAAGCCCCACCCTTCTTAGGGCGGAAATTGCTTCACCATGGCCCAGCAGAGCGGAATGCGAATGAGGCCCTGGAGGTGGGGAGTAGAAAAGGGCAGGAACTGAAGCAGAGGCGGGACCTTCGAAGTTCAGCTCTGCCTCCTAAAGCCCGAGTCTCTTCGGACATGTGTGTGCGCTTAGTCACTCAGTCCTGTCAGACTCTTTGTGACCCCATGGGCTGTATCCCACCAGGCTCCTCTGCCCATGGGGATTCTCCAGCCAAGAATAGGGGAGTGGGTTGCCATGCCCTCCTCCAGGGGATCTTCCCAACCCAGGGATCAAACCCAGGCCTCCCGCATTGCAGGCAGATTCTTTACCTGGGACGCCCCTCTTCGGCCAAATACTAATTCTATCGACAAATGTTTTTTGTGTGCCTACTCTGTGCAAGGAACAGGTAAACATGTATAGTGTTACATGCATTATTTAGGTTAATCCGTCTAAGGTCCGAGAACACAGAGGACACACCTGTGGTTTGATGAAGTTGCTGACTTGCTGCGAGGAGAAAATAATGAAATATGAATCCTAATGTAAACTAAAATGTGTCAGCGTAGACTCAGCAATTCTAACAAATGTACTACTCTGATGTGTGATGCTGATAGGAGGGGAGGCTTTGGGGAGCAAGGGGAATATGAGAGCTCTTACTTTCTGCTCAATTTTGCTATGAACCTAAAAACTGCTTGAAAGAAACCTCTTAAAAAATGGTTTGAGGGTAGGAAGTTGTTCATGTTGTGATGAGGGGAGAAGCCATGTTACAGTGAACTTTGTAGGAAAAAAAAAATTCCTAAGGAATCAAGACAACGTGTTTAGTCATTTATGCTGAGTGGCCAGAGAGGAGTTGAATGCAGGCTCTGCCCTCTTAGAGTACTAATTCTTAGAGGGGAAGGCGTGGTTGGACAGGCCCAGCTCAAGGTGATCAGGCTTGTAAACTAGGGGCCAAGGGCCCCTGAGGAATGTAAGGAAGTCTATCTAAGGGGCTTATTAGAGATATTAAGTCAGATGGAAAGGATGAGGGTGTATGTAGGGCATGGGTTATAGAACTGTCTATGTGAATATATGTTGGTGACTGCAGAGCCAGCTACACAATGTGACAGGGATGCAGGATGAGGTCTCGCGGATCAGGCAATGAGGGTTTGAGTAGAGAAACTGGATGGGGTGGGTGGTATGATGGTGCTACATTGGTCAAGGAGCATAGTCTGGAGTGGACCAGGTTCACACAGGGCTGAGTGAAAGAGAGTGTGGATTCCCAAAGGGCAGAATGTAAAAGGAGCTCCTGAAGTGAAACATGGGTGTCTGTCTGGAGAGGAGCAGGATGGTGCTTCAAATCTGGAAACTCATTGGTGATTTCTGCAGAACATCAATGAGAATAGTACATGAAGGAAGCTGAGAAGAGGGATGATTTACTCAGTACCCTATTGGACCTGGGCAACACCTCTCCTCACCTGGTAATGGGTGCTGGGAAAGGGAGTGACATACGAAACACTGCTAACAGAATTAGTCTATTAGCTTTAATCTCCAAAGGCTGGTCAGAAGCCAAGAGCCCATTGACTCCCCACAACTGCAGGTGAAGGATGCTTCAGCCACGTAGGAGCATGAACAATCTGTAAACCTGCCTTTTTCCCCAGACCTGAGCTCTGCAGAGCCTCCACCTCTCCCCCTGGGGAAGTGGTTGGGGAAGCAATGGGGGGGCCCTGACAATTTGACAAACTAGACCTAGTCAGGAGTGTAAAAGGTCCTGCCAAGTCTGACAAGAAGGGGAGATGGGCTGCAGAGAAATGAGTCCATGAGTGGCCTGCCCCCAGCTCCTTTCTCCAGTCTTCATCACTTTCTTTTTACCCCCTCCGTTTTCTCATGTCATCCTTTAACCTCAGATTATACTTTCTCTGTTACTGTGGCCAGCTGTGTGAGCTTGGTGTACTGGGGACCTTTGGTCAGCTCTGGGTAGCAGGGTCTTAGCCATGTTGCATGTTGCAATGCTTCCCTCCCCCTTGATTATGGAGCTTGGCTATCTGTCACAGAGAGAGCATGGCACAAGGCTTAGGCAGGTCTATTAAGGGGCAATCATACATCTAAGTTAAGGTCAGGGAAGGAAGGTGTGAACCAACTTAGGTCCTTCGGTTATCCTGCACTGAGTCCTAGTCCTGAGAAGTGTTGGAGGTTAGTTGCTCTGTAATCTGTTAGAATTAGAAGCAGCTCATCTTCTCAAGACCCCAAACTGGAAAATAGCAAGTTGCAATTGGATGCCATCACCATCAATTATCTTGAATAAAAAGGTGTGTAGGTAACATTAGGAAGCAGAATCAGTGCCCAGGCAGAATCATCCTCCCAGGCATGAACTTTCTGTTTGGTCCTTCTAAGAGTGGGAATGGGGATAGGGGTCTCCAAATCTTCCTATCTTTGGAATAGCTCAACAGGTCTCCACATACTTGAAACAGTTCAAGAAGAAAAACTCGACAGCAGAAGACTAAGAAACAAACGTGAGTAAGATATTATTACTTACTGCTCTCTTGAATACAAAAGCAAAGACTTTTTGAAAAACCCTTGGGATGTCTGTCTCCTGGAGTCCTGAATTTTTCACTCTATGTATTATAAAAATTATCTATTAATTGATTTATCCACCTGCAATGCAGGAGACCCAGGTTTGCTTCCTGGGTTGGGAAGTTCCCATGGAGGAGGGCATGGCAACCCACTCTAGTATTCCTGCCTGGAGAATCCCCATGGACAGAGGATCCTAGTGGCTTACATGAGGTCACAAAGAGTTGGACATGACTGAGCGACTAAGCACAATTGATTTGGGCCTGGCAAGGAAAAGGAATCTTTCTTCAGTATTTGCCTACAAATTTTTCCTAAAATACTCAGACAAGTCACTTAATCTCTTTAAGCTTGTTCCTTTATTTGTAAAATCAGAGTAATCATGTATAGCTTACAAAGTTGCTGTGAGGATAAGTGGGAATTGCATACAGTGAGTACTCAATAAATGATAATTGTCACAATCCTTTTATAGGTCCTTCAGATTTTAGATACATGAACCTCCCGAGTTCAGGAAAAACCTTTTATAAAGACTAACTTGATTATTCCTGTTCTGATTGCTCTCAGTCTCCCCATTATAAAAATATTATGTTAGATCAGCATCGGGGCTTCCTTGGTGGCTCAGTGGTAAAGAATCTGCCTGCAATGCAGAAGACATGGGTTTGATCCTGTGGTTGGCAAGATCCCCTGGAGAAAGAAATGGCAACCCACTCCAGTATTCTTGTCGGGGAAAATCCCATGGACAGAGGAGCCTGGCAGGCTAGAGTCCATGGAGTCACAAAAGAGTCAGACACGACATAGCGACTAAACAACAACAACAGATGAGCATTAAATTGGCATTCCATTGACCAAAGCTGGCCTGAAGATATGTTTTGTTTGACCTACATAGGATTTAAGCACAGCACAGAATTTAAAGAAAAACTGAGTCAGCATTTGAAAATTAAGAAATGTAAAACAGAAATCTAGTTTTCCAGCTTCTCTTGAAAAATCAGCAGATATGGCAGTACTGAGCCCACATTCCTGCCTGGCAACAATTCACTAGGGCCAAGAGGAAGCGGCCCCTTAGGTGGAGCATGCATTCTGTTTGCCAGGGCTTCTCTGGCCTTCTTTACTCATTTATATGATCTGTTTGGCCCTGTAGGTATTGCACTGTGCCCCTCTGAACAGCTGGAAACTGTCTATGTTTGGCCCAGAGCAGTCAATTATTCAACCAGTGAATCACCTACTGTGTTTCCCTACCACTCTTTCTTACCTGGCCATACAAAGAAATCCAAGTTTGTAGTTACTTGTGGTAGTTACTGAGTAACTGACTTTCATTTTGAGGAGTAAAGTGAACAAGTCCTTTCTGTCACTCAGGATAGACTAGGTTAAGCTGTGGTAAAAAACAACTCCCACATCTCAGTGGCTTAATACAACACTGGTTTATTTCTTGCTTACTCACACAAACCAAGACACAAAACAAAAATACTCTTGTTTTCACATGCATGGAGGCAGACATGAGTGCACAGGTATATACAGGATCACATGTCAAATGAATACCCTGGAACATGAACTCATGCAGAAATCTATTTAGATACTGGTTAGCTTAAACTGCACAACTTTCTCTTTTTTGGGGATTTTAAAAGGTCCCAGGACCCAAGGAAGGTAAGAGAATATCCACCTTTGGCTAAGGAAACGGCCATGCTACAAAAGGAACCAAAAGCTAACAAAGCACCTGAGAGCTTTAAAAAAAGCCTGAAGCGTGTACTACATGAAATTCCATGCAGAAATCTGGGAGTAAAATACCAAATATGCAATGCCTACAGGCTGCTGCCCCCTACCCCCCCGGGCCTCCACCTCTGGGCTTCTAGCTTAGGAGGGAAATGGACCCCAGTCGCCCAATATGCAGAGCCACGGAAGGGGCTGGGCTGGGCCGGAGAGAGGGCCCAACAGGCTGGAATCCTCTTCCTCCAGCAGGAGCTACAGGAAGGAAGAAAGAGGGCAAAAGCAGGTCACATCCACTTCCCCTCCCAGCAAACCCTCCCTTTTTACCCCATCTATTCCAGGCCCATCTTTGTTCACCTGGATTATAGCAACCACTTCCTCCTCACTGATTTCACCACTTCTAGTCTTGTCTCATCCAATCCCTCCATCACAGCCACCATACTTATCTTTCTAAAGCTCAGAGTCTCTGAATACATCCCTGCCTAGCTCAGAAATATTCCCTTGTTTCCCTTCATGTACGGTTGCGTGTTTACTTCCATGATCAGAAGCCCTTCCAGACTCACCTGCTTCTGTCTCAGCAGTTCCTTCAGGCCAGTTTCCTCACCTGCGCTGCATGCCCAACCCATCATTTTGGGCAGGAGAAATCTCAGCGTTCCCTTTCTCTCCCCACAGGTGGTTCTCACGCCTCAAGATTCTTCTACGTCTCTCCCAAGTTTATCACTAAACTTTGTGAAAGCATCCAGGTTTTCCAAATAGGATGCCATTAGAGGCAGGTTGCCAAATAGAAAACTCCTTAAAAGCAGTTATCAAGGGTCCAGGCCAGGCTCTTGATACCTCCTCAGTCCCTCTCCAGACTTCAGCAGGCTCCATGGGTCGAGAGAAGCCCTGGGCTGGAGTGAGGAAACCAGGCTTTGCCACTGACTTGCTATATGCTCTCAGGCCTCTCTCAGGGCCTCACTTTCCTTGACATCAGGGCACTGGACATTTGCCTTTGAGCACACAAAAAAATAAATTCACTGAATAAGTCTCAACTGTAATCTAAGGGGCTAGGTTGAAAAGCGTGGGGCCTGGGATCTTCAACCTGCTGATCTCCTGATCTCCTTGGTTAGTCCCTGCTTGTTCAGTACCTCCATTTTTCATCATGCCTTTCCCATCCTTTCCTTTTAGAGAACAGGTTACCTGGTGGGCCACAAGGGTGGAGCAGGGAGATCCAGGCAGGGTTGGCAGGGCCAGGAGTCAGGCGGGGAGCCTGAGATGAATCTTTCAGTCCCACAAGAGCCTCAGCTGCCTCCCGCTGCAGCTGCCGCTCTGACGAGGCAGAGGTCCAGGTCAGGCAAGAGGGTCCAGGGGCCTGCAAAGGAGAGATGCAGACTGGGAATCCCTACTTCTGCCCACCCTCCAGAGGCTCCCTGTCCCCAGTTACTTCATTATTCCCTACTCTTCCCTTCCCCAAGCTGAACTTCCTCCCAGGGTCCTGGATTCCACTTCTTTTTCAGGACCTGTGGCTGTAGCAGAAGAGGGTCTGGGGTGCCACAGGGCTGGAGTATCAGAGTTGAGCATCTGGAAATAAGGAGAAAAGATGCCAGGGGCATTAAACTCATGGACAGACATGTATACATGCAAAGAGGAGCAGGATTTTGCTGTGTTCTGATCTGGCATTCTGAGTGCCTGTGGTCATTAGGTTTTGTGGCTTTGGGCAAGTCCCTCCCTCTGTTTGCCCTGCTTTGTTTTCTGTAAAATGGAAACATCTTTCAGCTTCTTACTCCCAGAGCTACTGTAAGGATTATGGGAAATAATTGGTGTCAGTTTAAAAAAAAATGGACAAAACACCTAGAGGGATTTGAATGATTGTTCCTGCCCTACCAGTGTGTGATCCTCTTCCCTCCTAGTTCCTTAATCCCCATGGAACTTGAGGAGCAGCTTGGCCAACCTTTAGGAAACTTTGTCTAATGACCTCTGGCCTCTCTCCTAGGCCTCTGAAATTCTTACCATCATGTCCCCCCACCCCTCACGTCAGCAGGCAGTGCAACCCTATCTGTTTAAGCAGATTTAATAGGCACTATTTGTTTAAGGCCAGGGCTTGTGCTAAGTGTATACCATATATTATTGCTAATTCTTATTATTACCAAGAGGTAGTACTGTCTCTGACTTACTAATAGAAAACAGGCTCAGAGAAGTAAAGATACCTGTACAAAGATTCATAGCTACTCAGTTAGGACAGTTCTGCCTCACACAATAGTCTGAGACTTTTTCTTCATCATCTACTATGGTGTCCAGCACAGGGTTAGGCACATCATAAACATGTCTTTTTCTCCTTACTCACGTGCGGGGCAGGGTAGAAGGCCCTTGAGATTCTCCAGAGAGAGGAGCTGTCAGTATTGGGCGAGATCCTGTGCAGGTTGGGAGAGGCCCATGAGTGGGCAGCCGGAGGGCAGTGCCAGGGTCAAAACCTAATGAGGAAAAGAGAATGCAGAGTATATAGTGTTCAGAGGTCATGGCTTCTGTCTTGCCTTTTCCTACCCTGTATCCTCTCGCTCTTCTCTTTCTGACACAGTGGTACACAGTCATTCAAACATGTGTTGAATTAACGTTGAATTCATCTTACCAGGGAAAGGATGCAGAGGAACAGCAGGTTCTTGGCACAGCAAGCGGCACACCACTGGGGTTGGCATGGAAAGGCCTGGAGGCAGCCAGTGCCCAGGGGCCCAAGGGCCGGGAGGCACTGGAGTCCAGGGCAAAGGCAAGGCTTCTGGGGGATGACTGAGCAGCAGAGGGCCCCGAGAGTTCTCCTGCAAGGGCAGGGAGCACAGGTTGGAGTCAAGTTCAAGGCTGGAGAAGGAATGTTCTAGGATAGAATTGGGGCCCCCAAACTTCAGAGTTTGAAGGGCTGCAAAATCCCACCCTATCATTTTGCCCATGGAATAGAAGTGATTTGCCCAAGATTATACAGCAAGTCAGGGCTGGACCTAGAATCCAGGTGCTGAGGGCACAGAGGAAGGGATCTGGGCAGGGGCTAGAATAGGAGTCACTCCCTCAGGGCCCAGGGGACCTTGTGCCAGTGGGACTGGCACAGGCCTTCCTTACCTTTCCAGGAGGTGTCAGTGCCAGTGGAACTACATGATGGGGAGTCTGAGGCTGGGGTGCTACGTTCTCCTTTCCAGCTGTGAGGGACCAGGGAGAGCTTTGGGGAGCTCTTTCTCCTGCGTGCCTCCCACTCCAGCCCAATATTGAATTTTTATCTCCCTCTGTCCCATTTCTACCCCTTGATCTCATTACATCCTTCCAACACTTAATCACACTTTACAGTTGGGGAGGGAGAGGCCCAGAGAACAGAAACTCCTTGCCCAAAATCATACATCAATTCAGTGGCAGGACTGGGGCCCTATTCCCTACTTAGGCTTTTCCTGCCTAAATTCCTGCCCTGGCCACAGCCAGTGACACTTACAGTGGACCCCTGGTCGAGTGACTCCCTTCTTGACACGGCTGGGAGCTTTGGGAGGAGCTGCCCCTCTCATGAGTCCCTGGGCTAGGTGCCTCTTTAGCTGTGCCTCCTGCTGCCTACGCAAGGCCACCTGGGCAGCCATGACCCTTCGGCGCTCCCTAAAGACGGGAAGTGGTGAGTCAACAGTCAAATCAGCCACCTTTTAACATGAGGCCCATCCTCTCCCTTCTCTGGATCTCATACTCACAAGATGAGGACACATTTGTGACACTCGCAAGCCTGAAACAGGCACAGGCGCTTGTGGCCCTTGAGGTGGGCAGTGACACCGTGGTTGCGGCAACGGGCACAGGTTGGAGACCGACTGACAGCTCTCCTGGGGATAAGTTCCATGCCCTGGGGGGCTCTGGTTTCACCCCCTGTGGCAGAGTCTGAAGGGCAGTGGTGGACAGCAGGCATTTCATTGGGGTCCATGGCTCTAGGGGCAGGAGTGGAAGGTCAGGGTGGCCACGTATGTGGGTCCTGTCCTGACTATCCTTCTTGCCTCTCAGAGGCCACACCAAAAGGGTTTTCCCACTTTGCCCATCCCGGGACTCAGATGTCACCCTTGATTCTCCCCTGGCTCTCTCCCTTCTTCACCCTTCCTGGGGCATCCTCCTCTCCAAGAACCCCTCTCCTCGTTCCTTTCTTACATATCTTTCGATCCAAACATTATTCTCTGCTCACCTCTACCTTCCCAAGCACAAATACCAGTTTGGGGCACACTCAGGCACTCTCATGCCCCCTACAACAGTTCTTACACTCCCCTTTCCATCACCACCCCATTCCCACGATTTTCCTGGCATCCTCTTCCACGATTATCATCCTTCCCTCCTGCAGTTATCCAATTCCCACACCTGCTTTCATGCCACCCTTTCAATCCTTAACCCTCATGTATGCCGTGCAATTCAACTTCCCCCTGCAGCCCTTTTAATCAGACCCCCTTGCATCCCAGTAAATATATCATTCTCAAGAATCCCTTGTCCCATTTTAAAGAATTATTTTCATTTCCTCAGCAAAGGTTTACTGAGCCCCTTCCACGTGCCAGGCCCTGATCTAGGCCCAAAGACCCCCCTCTCCGCGGCCCAAATTCCTCTGTTGCACCCACACTCCTAAACTAAGGCAAACCCGGGCACGTCACTGCGCCGGGCCATCACGCGCCTTCACCGACTACCAACAAGTAATCTCGAGCCACTCCCGCCCCACCGCCCCACTCAGCTGTTCCTCACGCGCACCCCATTCTGGAGCTGTCCCCCCCAAACGCTGGGTCCGCGGCCCCGCCCCGCTCCAGGGTCTCAGGGAGGGGGCGGGGCTCGGGGAGCGCGCCCAGGGTCCGCGGGGTGGGGGAAGGGCAAACGGGGCGCGAGGAGCGCGAGCAGGGAGGCGAGGGGATGCCTGGGGCGGGGAATCCAGGGCAAGAGAGGGAGTGGAAGAGACACGGAGGGGCAGGGTCGTGTTCATCTCGTCCGTTCGGAGTTACCTCAGCCTGGAGCACAGTTAGGGTCAATCTGGAGGAGGCGAAAGGAGGCGGTGAGACAGTGGTATGAAAAACGGCTGTGCTCGCGCCACTTTTCCCGCCCCTTCTCAAAAGGACCAATGAACTTCAAGCGACGTCTCCGGCGCCGAGGCGACCGACCAATGCGCTTCAAGATCTTGCACTGACGGCCCGCCCCTTTACCTCTATCCGCTTCTCCTCGCGCTGGACTATCAATCCAGCCAATAGCGCGTCGAGTTGAGTCTCGCACTTATCCCTTCCCCTTGTGATTTGCCTTCCCAAATTGTTCTTCCTCTTTTGGGAGAGGTGGCCAATGGGGCGTCGAGTACCGGTTCCAGTACAAGGCTGGCCCCGCCCCCAAGAACGGCCGCCTGGCCCGCCCTCCCGCGAACGTTGACCTGGACGCATCGGCGCATGCGCAGTCTCGTCATCCGGCCTGCGCTGCATCGCCCCGCCTCTGGAGCATCTGGTGGCCAGGACTTGGCTTGAGCGGCCTTTCACTGCGTGGACGCCCGTGTGTTTTTTCGCTTCTCTCCCACTACCTGAACTCAAGATCTACACCTCTCCTTTTATGTTCCCCTACCTGTGATATCCTTGTTTCCCTCCCGGGCCCCACGTTCTAACGTTGTGGCCCTTTCCTTGTGTCTCTTATTGGCTGTGTCCATGCTGATTTCCCTAAATTTGACGTTTTTCTTCTCCGGGAGTCTCTCTCTTTGCCTGTTCATCCTGCTGATTTTCGAAACCCTTTCTCCACGTGCCTCATCCCCTCATAGTCTGTCCCCCTTCCCCTCCCATCCCTGTCTTTGGTTCCCGAGATGCTATTGTGAGTTTTCTTTGTAACCCTTTCCATCCTCTGTGTTCATCTTCCTCCCGGATTTCACCCCATTCTCTGGCCTCCACTCTGTAACTGTAGCCTTCTCTGTGCATCTTTATTAGACCCATCTCACGGTTTCCCCACCCCCATCCTCCGTGTTGTCCCCTTTTCTCTATGCATCCCGTCCAGTCTCCTTTTCTGTCTTTGAGCCTCTCAGATAGCCTCCTCCCCACCCCAGAAGCCGATCTTTGTGCCCAATTCCTCATTTTTCTGCCACTTCCTATTGTGCTTTCTTTGCTGCTCATCCTCTGTCTCCCTGCAAGTTTCCGTTCCATTAATTTGCTCCTCCTCCTCAGTGTGGTTTCTCTTGTAGGAATAGTGTCTTCTCTGACCACTGCTACAACCCTTTTTCCTTGAGGATTTTATTCCAGTCTTTTCTTTTTGTGTCCGTGCTTGTACCGAGATTGCTGGGGCCTGTGGTTTTGCATTCCAGGCAGGTGTGTGCCCTGTCCCCTGCTGGGTCCAACTCCTTCGATCCTTTGCCTTCATCCCCCCTTCCCATGTCCCATCTTTTCTGCTGGTCTTGGCTTCTTGGTTTGCGGCAGATTTCTGGGTTACGCATCCTGTGTCAGGTATTCAGTGACATCTATCTGGACTGCTGTGCAAGGGAGCAGTACTAGACAAAATTGGAAAGGTTGTTTGGGGCCCATCTGAGGGATGAAGGGTGGCCTGTATGTGGGAGGCTTGAATGCCAGCTAAAGAGATTGACCTTGATCTTTTAGATAGTGGAGAGAGAGAGATGGGGGGCAGGGGGGCAACATTTTGGAGAGCTTAGCACTTGCCTGGAACTTTATGCTAATAATCTTAATAATGAGCCTATGAGATATATTTTTAATATGTTTTATAAATGACTTCAATAAGAGGCACAAGATCACACAGCTAGTCAATGGAGAGGTAAAGATTCCAACCTTGGTCTGTCTTTGAGTTCAAAATCTTAAGAACTTTGTACTACCTACTGCATTTTATTTATTTCCAGTAATCCCCAGTTCCCCACTTTTCTTCCCTAACTGTCCCACAGGTGCTCATTTCAGATGGCACATGCATATCTCTTTTAGTCTGTGTATGTTCTTGGCAAGATGTGCAGTGTTTTATGTGCATGATGTTTTTAACTTATAGTGACATTGAGTTGTTTATTATTAAAAATAATCAACACAGTGTTTTTATGATCCATCCATGTGTGCATGATGTGTACAGCTAACCAGTTGCTTCTAACTAGTGCACACTATTCCATGGTATGCATCCCCTGTGTGTTATGTGTTCACTTGGTCTCAGGGAGAGATGCCCATGTTGCTTTCATCACTATCCCCACCATACTGGCACATCCTTTTATGTGTTCTTTTGTAGTTGAAGGTGGAAATCTGTTTTGTGTACCTAGGATATACCAGAAATAGCTATTTGTAACCTAATTTGGCTAAGTATTGCCAGACTTCTTGCAATGAATGATACTTTGGGCTTGAGACACTGATCAGAACCCTTAGCGCCTCCATTCTTCAGGGTCCAGAAGAGGACCCTATCCCTGGCCACAGCTACCCCATGAGCACCAATGCACAAGGGCCTCTCCCACCCCATAGTCCTACCAACATTCATATTTTTCCAGCTTTCTGACCTCTTGTCAGTCTGGCAGATGCTCATTTGAATATACTGCGTTTCTATGATTATTGTTGAGCACGAGTGTTTCTTCATGTGCTTGTTAGCCTTTCTGGTTTGCTTTTCTGAGAATTGAGAATTGCCTCTTCATATACTTGGCCTATTTCTCTACTTAAATTTCTCTCTTTTTCTAATCAATTTGCCTGAGATCTTTGTTCATTCTTATTGGTTTAAGACTTTGCATACATTCTTCTTGTGACCATTTTGGCATTTCATATTATTTTAGAAATTTATCCACTTATAAAGTATATAAATTTCAAGTTTGTAAGTGTAGGCTTGTTTTTTAAATATATATTTTAAGAAATTTATTTTTGGCTGCATTGGGTCTTCATTGCGACATGAGGGTTCTTCGTCTTGTGGCTTCTCTCTAGTTGTAGTGCTTGGGCACTAGAGCGCATGGGCTCAGTAGCTCTGAGGCATGTGGGGTCTTAGTTCCCTAGCCAGAGATCAAACCTATGTCTTCTGCATTGGAAGGCAGATTCTCAACCACTGGACCACCAGGGAAGTCCCAAATATGGAGTTGTTAATGACAGTTTTATTATTCTTAGAACATGTAATGTCTTTTAGTTTCTATTTTTCATTTTGCATTTTATTTGCATCTCTCTTTTTTTTTTTTTCTTGAGTAGATTTCCTGGAGGATTATCTTAGTAATATTGTCAAAGAATGAATGTTAGTTTTTGGTAATAGTTTTTTGTAAATAGTTTTTTTTAATCAATTTCGTTGATTTCTGGTCATCATTTTTATTCCTTTTTGGGGAGGTTGCTTTGTTGTTCCTTGTATAACTTCTTGAGTTAATTCACAAGCATATTTTATAATTCTTACTGTTTCTTGATAAATGTGCTTAAATTATAAATTTACTTCTAAATATTGATTTAGAAATCATTGTCCAATTAAAAAAGAACTTTGATTTTGAAATTATTATTAGCTCACAAGAAGTTGCAAAAATTGTGTATAGAATCCCTAAAACCCTTCTTCTGGTTCTGCATAGGGACATTTTGTATGACTGTAGTAAATGAGCAGGAAATTAACATTGGTATAGTACTCTTGGGGCTTCTCTGGTTGCTCAGTGGTAAACAATCCCGCCGCAATGCAGGAAATGTGGGTTCAATCCCTGGGTTAGGAAGATCCCTTGGAGAAGGAAATGGCAACCTCTGGTATTCTTGCCCGAGAAATCCTATGGACTCCTCCCCCAGAGGAGCCTGGGGGGCTATAGTCCATCAGTTTAGTTCAGTTCAGTTCAGTCACTTGGTCGTGTCTGATTCTTTGTGACCCCATGGACTGCAGCACACCAGGCTTCCCTGTCCATCTATAGCCCATAGAGTTGCAAAAGAATCTGACATGGCTGAGTGATTAAACAACAACAACAACAACACTTTGAATTAAATTACAGACCTTATTCAGTTTTCATCAGATTTTACATGTGTGTGTGTGTGTGTGTGTGTGTGTGTGTGTGACATGTAGTATGTTTGCTGTTATTCAGTACTAAATACTTTCTCATTTCTTTTTCAAGTCAGGGGTTACTTAGTAATACATCAGTTAACTTTCACGCATTTGTTGTTCTGATCTCATTGTCTTTGGATGGAGAACATCCTGTATAAGTAGTGATCCTTTGAATAAGCCAGCTTTCTCTGCTCAGCACCATTTCCAACAGCAGGAACTAAGCAGCAGAGCGAGACTCAGGATTCAAGAAGCTCACGGGCTGGGTCCAGGTTAGGCTGGAGGAAAGACCATGGAGATGAAGACCTGTGTCCCTGAAGGTCTCAGGAAGCCTATGTCACAGGAACTGATAATCAACTTTCTGCTTCAGAAACAGTGATCTAAAGGCCAACAAGAACGGCGTTTTGAGACCTAGATTGAAACTGGTTCCAGAATCCAGGACCCAAACACAGGACCATGGGACCCCAGCATCTCAGCCCCATGCAGCTGCTCTGTCTCCTGGGGGCCATTTCCTCTCTGCCTTGTATGTCCTGTGGGGCTGGATGCTTCGGGACCCTCTTGGCTGGGGAGAATGGGGGGGCCTGGATTCCTGTCGCTGGGAGAGGGAAAGCTGCGTATCTGGGTCCCTCTGGGGACAAGATCTGTGGAGGCTGAACTCTTGATTGGCGGCTCAAGGGTTGAGAAGGCAATGTGAGGAGCAGTTGACCAGATAAAGATTCTCTCTTTAGGGGCTGAAGCTCTTCTGTGCTATGAAGCAAAATCTTCACTCTTCAGAGCTGTAGGTCTCCATAAGTGGCAGTGGTTTCTGTTGAGGAGCATGGTGTGTAAACTGAATGAGGGCTGTGAGGAGACGCTGGTGTTCATCGAGGCAGGTGGGCAGGGGCGACTTTGCTACATTGTTCCGGGTTGCTCTTCTGACCCCTACCTTCCTTCCCAGCACCCAGGACTCTGGACTTCGTTCCAGATATTTATCCCTGTCATATCTTTGGGAACAATGTCCAGACACCAGCAGGAGAGGGGCAGGACCCAGCCTGTTGCGCTGTGGGCTGGATAAGAGGGCAGAATGGAGGTGGGAGAGAAGACAAGTTTGGGACACACAGGAGAGAGGAGCAGAGGGGCTCCTCTCGTGGAGAGAGGGGTGAGGACAGGCAGATAAAACCTGGGAGATCTGAGCAGCGAGTGGACAGTAGGGGAGACGCAAAGCTGGTGGTGGGGCAGAGCGAGCAGCAAGGGCAGGGTGGGGTGGGGTGTGGTGGGAGGTCGGACTGGGTGTGGCCAACGACGCTGATCAGAGCTCTCCAATCTTCTGCTCCACAGGGACCAGAAAGGGAATCCTGGGTTTTAAAGGCTGCAGCCCAGCCTCATCTTACCCCCCGCAAGTCTCCTACCTGGTTTCGCCACCTGGATTGTCCATCGCCTCCTATAGCCGGGTCTGCCGGACCTATCTCTGCAATAACCTCACCAACATGGAGGCTATATTGCAGCTCAAGGCCAGGACTCCCAAGACTTTAGCATTTTCTTCGCACAGTTGCCCAACTTGTGTGGGCGAGCACTCGAAGAGCTGCCTCCCAAATTTTGTCTCCACTGAGTCTTGCCCCAGAGATGCTACTAAGTGTTACAGTTCCACAGTGAAATTCCAGGCAGGTGAGAGGACACAAACTTTCTTTCTCAGATGCCTGCTCCAGGCCTGCTGCCTTTCCATCCCTGAGGGAGGTGGGTGGCACTCGGAGAGGTGCTCGTGGTACAGAATTCCAAGGGGAACAGGGGGAAGGTGCCTGATGCTGGGTCTCTGGGGGGCAAGAAGGTGTCCTGGTTGGTGAGGGGTGTCTGGAAGGAGGGGCAAGGCACTTGTGTTTTCAAAGTGTCCCTGACTGCCCCCCTCTTCCTTGCAGGGTCTCTCAATACCACCTTCCTCCTCATGGGCTGTGCTCGTGAACATACCAGTGTTTTAGCCCATTTTCACCATATTGGGAGCATCAGAGTGACCGAGGTCATCAACATCGTAGAGAAGGCCCTGTTTACTGGTGCAGGGACCCTTTGTCGGAGTCCTTGGGGCATCCTCTTAGGCCTCCTGTTTGCCTTCAAGGGCTGAGGATCTAGCTGGACCAGACCAACACCCCCCTCCCTTTTCACAGAGCCAAATAAAGTCACAAAGTTGTATTTCTGCCTTGTCTTGTGGTCCGTGAGGGTTGTGGGGTTGTGAAAGAGCTGAAGAGGGGTGGTAGGCGGAGGGGAGGGGCAGGCAATGTGCAGTGCTCGCTGGAAGTGAGCAGGGTGCTCCGGGAGGAGGATCATTGGCAAAGTGACAGAATCATGGCCAGCATGCAGGAGGAACCCAAACGCTCCCCTTTTCCTCCTGGGAGCATTAATTCTAGCTTGGATTCAACCATTGACTTTGAGATCCTGGCCAAATCTCCTCCATTTTCTGGGCCTCCATTTCCTCCCCTTTAAAATTAAGGCTTGAGACCTCCCTGGCAGTCCAATGACTGAGACACTCTGTTCACAATGCAGACGCCTGGCTTTGATTCCTGGTCAGGGAACTGGATCCCACGTGCTGCAACTAAGAGTTCACATGTTGCTACTAAATATCCCACAAGCTGCAACGAAAATTGAGGATCTAGTGTGCTGCAACTAAACCCGGTGTAGCCAGATGAGTATTTAAAATGAAGGCCTTGTAGGGAAGTCGTAAGGATTATAGATTCAAGTAAAGTTTAAAATCACATGTTTAATGATAAAGGGCCTTTGACTTTAGATGGTCAAGGACTTCCTGGTGGTCCAGCGGCTAAGACCCTATGTTCCCAAAGCAGGGCCTGGGTTCAGTTCTTGGTCAGAGAACTAGATCCCACAGGCCACAACTGAGACCTGATGCAGCCAAATAAATATTTTTTAAAAAGGAAATGTCATTTTTAAAAAAGGGACTTCTCTGGCCCAGTGGTTAAGAATCCACCTTGCAATGCAGGGGCAGGGTTCAATCCCTGGTGGGGGACTAAGATCCCACAGGCCAGGAAGCAGCTAAGCCCACATGCCTCAACTACTGCCCGCGAGCTCCGGAGCTCGTGAGCCACAACAGGCTGGAGGGGTACGCGCTGCTAAGCTGCTTCAGTCGTGTCCAACTCTGGGCACGTGGCCTGTAGCCCGCCAGGTTCGCTGTCCATGGGATTCCCCAGACGAGAATACTGGAGTGGATTGCCATTTCCTTCTCCAGGGGATCGTCCTGATCCAGGGATAGAACGCACGTCTCCTGCATTGGCAGCAGGCAGATTCTTTACCACTGAGCCATCGGGGAAGGCACTCAGTGCCTCTTTACCACTGAACCATCACTGATGCAATGGACATGAACTTGGGCAAACTTTGGGAGATGGTGAGGGGCAGAGAGGTCTGGCATGCAGCAGTCCATGGGGTCGCAAAGAGTCGGACATGACTGGGCGACTGAACAATACCACCAGGGAAGACCTGAGGCGGCCAAATAAATAAATATTTAAATATTAAAAAAAGATAGCCATAGCACGGATATGAATTTATTATAAAGATAATTTTAAGAATTTCATTTTTCTGATATTAAAAGTGACTTAATAAAGACTTGTTTCCATTAAAGACAATAAAATGAAGTCTTTATGAATTCGAACTGCAGCTTATCAGGGTGATTTTTAAATACAGTCTATTTTGTATGTGTCAGATATTGTGTTAGTGTCTGCTAGGGTTTCTTTTTCTTTTGGTGCAAAAAATTTATTAAATGGCTTGTATACAAAGGGTGTGTGGGACATGGGTGAGATATGTTTTGAGCCAGCTAAACTCATGCTGCAGGTCACTTTTTTTCCAGTTTTAGTGAGGTGTAATTGACAAAATTGCAATATATTTAAAGTGTACAATGTGAAGATTTGATATACATATATAGTGTAAAAGGACTCCTACCATTGTGTTAACTAACACATTTATTTACCACCTTACATGTGTACCTTTTTTTCTTTTTCTGGTGAGAACACAAATTCTATTCTCTTGTGTGCATATATACAAAGTTGCTTCAGTCGTGTCCGAGTCTTTGTGATTCTATGGACTGTAGCCTGCCAGGCTCCTCTGTCCGTGGGATTCTCCAGGCAAGAATACTGAAGTGGGTTGCCATGCCCTCCTCCAGGGGATCTTCCCGACCCAGGGATCAAACCTGTGTCTCTTATGTCTCTTGTTTTGGCAGATGGGTTCTTTACCACTAGCGCCGCCTGGGAAGCCCCTCTATTCTCTTAGCAAATTGCAGTTATACAACATAGTATCATCAGCGATAGTCAACATATTATACATTAGATCTTCAGACCCTATTCATCGTATAACTGAAAGTTTGTACTCTTTTACCAACTTTTCCCTATTTCCTCCAACCCTAGCCCCTGGCAACCACTTTTTGAATCTCTGTTTCTACAAGTTCAACTATTTTTGGAATTTCACAAGTGATATCATGTAGTATTTTTTCCCCTTTTTTCTTTTTAAATTGAAGTAAAGTTGGTTTACAGTCTTGTGTTAGTTAGTTACTTACACATAGCTGCCCAGGTAGCTCCAGTGGGAACGCACCCACCTGCCAGTGCAAGAGAGGTAAGTAAGAGACACGAGTTCAATCCCTGGGTTGGAAAGATGCCCTGAGGAGGAAACAGCAACCCACTCCAGTATTCTTGCCTGGAGAATCCCATGGACAGAGGAGCCTGGCAGGCTCCAGACTACAGTCCATGGGTCGCAAAGAGCTGGACATGACTGAAGCTACTTAGCACACACACATATATGCATACACACACACACACACACACACACACACACACATATATATATGTTCTTTTTAAAATATTCTTTTCCATTTTGGTCTATCCTAGGATATTGACTATGGGTCTGTGTTCTATATAGTAGGACCTTGTTGTTCATCCATTCTGTATATTAAAGTTCACATCAGCTAACCCCAACCTCCCACTCCCTTCCTCCTCTAACCCCTTTCCCCTCGGCAACCGCCAGTCTGTTATCTATATTCTGTTTTATAGATGAGTTCCTTTGTGTCATATTTTAGCTTCCACAAAAAAGTGATGCCATATGGTATTTGTCTTTCTCTTTGTGATTTGCTTCACTTAGTCTGCTAATTTCTAGTTGCATCCATGTTGCTGCAGATGGCATTATTTCATTCTTTTTTGTGGCTGAGGAGTATTCCATTGTATATATGTAACACTGTGCTGTGCTGTGCTAAGTCTCTTCAGTCATGTCCAATTCTTTTTGATCCCATGAACTGCAGCCAGGCTCCTCTGTCCATGAGATTCCCCAGGCAAGAATACTGGAGTGGGTTGCCATGCCCTCCTCCAGGGAACTTCCCCTGCCAGGAATCGAACCTGCGTCTCCTACGGTGCCTCCTGCCTTCACAGGTGGGTTCTTTACCTCTAGCGCCACCATTTTTATCCATTTATCTTTGATGGACACTTAGGTTGTTTCCACGTCCTGGCTATTGTAAATAGTGCTGGTATGAACATAGGGGTACATGTATCTTTTTGAATTAAGAGTTTTATCTGAGACTAAGGTTTTAAATACAGGATCTCTTTCAACTCTCACAAGACCCCAGTGAGATCAGTTTTATCCCCATTTTGCAAAGAAGAAACTGGCTGTGGAAGGTTAAATGACCTGTCCAGTGTAGAATTCCTCTTGCCTCCTGTGAAGATATCTGTCCCTACTGAGGGGATTTTGTTGAGACATTTGGAGGTCTGGGATGACTTCCTCTGCCAACTAATTGCTTTTTTTGGTGCAAGCTGGCAGATAGGAGGAAGGAGTGCTGGGGGTGGCTAGTTTTCACCTAAGGTTCAGGTTGTAGGCTCCTAACTCCTCTTTCCGGCCATAAGGGGGCGGCAGATACATCAGACCCTGCAACTTCAGGCCTTCAAAAGAGGGTTTTGTAGATGAGGAAGGGGGGAGTCTGAGGAAGCTCAGTGGTAGAGTCCATCTGCAATGCCGGAGACACAGGAGATGCAGATTCGATTCCTGGGTCACATAGATCCCCTGGAGGAGGAAATGACAACCTGCTCCTGTATTCTTGCCTGGAAAATTCCACAGAGGAGCCTGGAGGGGCTGCTGTCCATGGGGTCGCAGATGTGACTGAGCGCAGGTAAGGAATAGTGATGGGAGACTCTGTGCTAGGCTATTTACCTGTGGAATCTCAGTTTAACTCTCTGCACTCTGTTATGAGGTGGGGAGGTAGACACTTAGGGTACTTTTATTGTTCAGTTCAGTCGCTCAGTTGTATCCGACTCTGCGACATCATAGACGGCAGCACTCCGGGCTCCCCTGTCCATCACCAATTCTCTGAGCTTGCTCAAACTCATGTCCATCGAGTCAGTGATGCCATCCAACCATCTCATCCTCTGTCATCCCCTTCTCCTCCTGCCTTCAATCTTTGCCAGCATCAGGGTCTTTTCCAATGAGTCAGTTCTTCACATCAGGTGGCCAATGTATTAGAGTTACAGCTTCAGCATCAGTCCTTCCAATGAATATTCAGGACTGATTTCCTTTAGGATGGACTGGTTGGATCTCCTTGCAGTCCAAGGACTCTCAAGAGTCTTCTCCAACACCACAGTTCAAAAGCATCAATTCTTCTGTGCTCAACTTTCTTTATAGTCCAACTCTCACATTCATACATGACTACTGGAAAAACCACAGCTTTGACTAGATGGACCTTTGTTGGCAAAGCAATGTCTCTGCCTTTTAATATGCTGTCTAGGTTGGACACTTGCTCTTCAAAGGAGCAAGTGTCTTTTAATTTCCTGGCTGCAGTCACCTTCTGCAGTGATTTTGGAGCCCCCCCAAAATAAAGTCTGTCACTGTTTCCATTGTTTCCCCATCTATTTGACATGAAGTGATGGGACCAGATGCCATGATCTTAGTTTTTCGAATGTTGAGTTTTAAGCCAACTTTTTCACTCTCCTCTTTCACTTTCACTGAGAGACTTTTTAGTTTTTCTTTGTTTTCTGCCATAAGGGTAGTGTCTCATCTGTGTATCTGAGGTTACTGATATTTCTCCTGGCAATCTTGATTCCAGCTTGTGCTTCATCTGGCCCACCATTTCACAAGATATACTCTGCATATAAGTTAAATAAGCAGGGTGACAATATACAATCTTGACACACTCCTTTCCCGATTTGGAACAAGTCTGTTGTTCCATGTCCGGTTCTAACTATTGCTTCTTGATCTGCATACAGATTTCTCAGGAGGCAGGTCAGGTGGTCTGGTATTCCCATCTCTTTAACAATTTTCCAGTTTGTTGTGATCCACACAGTCAAAGACTTCGGCATTAAGCATTTTCTGTGCCTTACCTCATTCATTCTTAGTACAATACTATGAAGAAGATATTGTCGCTTCTGTATTTCCATTTTGCAGTGGAAGGAACAGGTTTAACTACCTGAGCCCTCAAATCCTACCTCTGTTAATGACTTGGACAAGTGAGATCTGAAGTGCCTGCCATAGACCTCAGAAGTTGGACTGTCATGAGGACCTTGATTACTATGGATGAGTTTTGGAAGGTGGTTGGGGAGCCAAAGGAGGTCATGGGAAGTGGGTCAGGTCTGACTGGAGACCAGAGAGAGCCTGTGGCAAGAGGCTGTGAGCTGAAATTTATCACTGGGCTCCTCCTAGTCTGTACTTCTGACCAGTTGAGCTAGTAGATCATTTTAGAGGGCTGAGCCAGGGCATGGGTGAGCCAAGGCATATGTGTGTACATTCTTTCTCTCTTTTAAAAAATGATTTTATTTATTTTATTTTTGGCTGTGCTGGGTCTTTGTTGCTTCCCGGGATTTTCTCTAGTTGTGGTGAGCAGGGGCTACTCTCTTGTTGCAGAGCACGGGCTCTAGGGTTCGCAGGCTTCTGTCGTTGCAGCAAGCTGGCTCAGTAGTTGCAGCTCCTGGGCTCTAGAGCACAGGCTCAGTAGTTGCGGCTCACGGGCTTAGCTGCTCTGTGGCATGTGAGATCTTCCTGGACCAGGGATTGAACCTATGTCTCCCGCACTGGCAGGCAGATTCTTACCACTGAGCCACCAGGGAAACCCCCATAGAATCTCTTTTCTCATTAGCCAAGGGGCTTGAGAACATCAGTAACCTTCAAAGGGAACTGGAGAGTCAAAAGGATGGTATCTTTGGGTGGATGGGAGGCGCCAATCATGATGTGAGAGATGGGACATATTTACCATGTACAAAAGATTATATGTAACAGGACGATTGGCCATGGAGTGTGATTTAATGAACCCCACAAACATATCACTCAACCTAAGAAATAGGCTATCAAGAGGAATGTGCATCTTACCTATACAGTGCTTCCTATCGCATTTCTTTGCCTTCTCTCATGAAGTAACCACCACCCTACATTTTACTTGGCTTGGGTTTTTATATACTTTGATCATATGTGCATAATACACATTTATTTTAAAATATTTACTTAATGTTTAGCTGCACGGGGTCTTCGTTGCGGTGTGAGGGCTTTCTCTAGTTGCCACAAGCAGGGGCTACTCTCTAACTGCGGTGTGCAGGCTTCTCACGGCAGTGCTTCTCTTGTTGCGGAGCATGGGCTGTGGGGTGCTCAGGCTCAGCAGTTGCGGCTCACAGGCGCTAGAGCATGGGCACAGCCTTAGCTGCTTGGTAGTATGTGGAATCTTCTTGGACCAGGGATCGAGCCTATGTTTCCTGCACTGGCAGATGGATTCTTAACCACTGGAGCACCAGGGAAGTTCAAGAATAATATATTTAAACAATAAATGTTGTTAGAATTGTTTCCTTTTGTAAAATGGTTTGTTATACAGAGTTTTCTGGAACTTTAAAAAATGCCTATATCTAATATTCATCCATATTCCAGTGTGTGGTTTTGTTCCTGAATTTTCACTGATGTGTTATCTCCTGTTGTGCTATTTGTATCACAATATAATTCTTGTCAATTATGCTTGGATTTCCCCTACTCCCGGTTTTGGGACACTTATTGCTGCTGAGTGTCCCCTAGTGCTTGTGTGTAAGAATTTCTCCTGGGTGTACAACCAGGTATGGAAATGCTGGGCTGTAGGTTTGTTTGGCTTTGGGAAATAATGCCAAATTGTTTTCCAAAGTGTTTGTAGCAATTATACATTACTGGTAGAGAGTAAAGAATTCTTGTTCATCTACATGACCTCCAACTTTTCCAACTTTAAAACTTTTGCCAGTCTGGTGGATGTAAAATGGCATCTCACTGTGGTCTGAATTTATATCTCCCTGATTACTAAGCTGTTATTGTTCAGATGGACTGCAGCACGCCAGGCTTCCCGGTCCTTCACTGTCTCCCTGAGTTTGCTCAAATTCATGTCCATTGTGCCGGTGATGCCATCCAACCATCTCATCCTCTGTCGCCCCCTTCTCCTCCTGCCCTCAATCTTTCCCAGCATCAGGATCTTTTCCATTGACTTGGCTCTTCACAGCAGGTGGCCAAAGTATCAGAGCTTCAGCTTCAGCATCAGTCCTTCCAATGAATATTCAGGGCTAATTTCCTTTAGGATTGACTGGTTTGATCTCCTTGCTGTCTAAGGGACTCTCGAGTAGGTTGAGCAATTTTTCAGATGTGTATTGCCTGTGCTTTGTCTGTAAAATGCCTATTTATTTTATTTTTTTGGTTTCTTTTTCTATACAATCGTTTAACTTTTTCTTCTGGATACATAGGATTTCCTTAGCTATGCATATATCTTATGTACTAATTCTTTGTCAGTTAGATGGCTTGTCTTTATATCTTATGGTCTCTTTTAAAGAAAAGGATTTTAATGTTGAACTTATCAACCTTTCAGTTTTATGGTGATTCTTTTTGTGCTTTGCTTAAGAGATCCTTCTTGGTGATTCCCCAGTTGTCCATTGGTTAGGGCTCAGTGCTTTCAGTGCCAGGACCTGAGTTCAATCCCTGGTCAGGGAACTAAGATCCTGTAAGACACAGAGTGGGATCACACCCTCCAAAAAAAGTTAAAACAAAAATAAAGGCTGCATGCTTAATATGGCAGTAAGGCCCTTGACAGTCTGATTCCATTCATGTTTCAGACTGTTTTCCACAAAAACCCTATTGACACACTGTGTCTTATTAACTATCTCATTATGAAATAACATTAAAAAAAAGAGAGATTCTTATTTATCCCAGAACCCAAAACGTGCTCTCCTTTGTTTCCTCCAAAAAAGCAAGTTTGGATTTTTGCATTTATGTTCTTAATTTATTTAGAATTGATTTTTGTGTGTCTTTAAGATATTTTCATTTTTTCATATAGACAATTAATTGCCCAGCCCCTTTTATAGAATAATTCTGTCTTTCCCCATTTATCTGCAATGGCATCTTGGTTGTATTTCAAAGTTTCGTATTTGTGTGAGTCTATTTCTGGAATTCCTATCTTCTCATCGATCAATTTATCTATTTTTGTGCCAACAGTTCACTGTATTTTTATAGCTTTTTAATAAGTCATTTTACCTGACAAGGCAAGTCATTCCCCCTCCCCACTTATTCTTCATCTTCAGGAGAAACTTGGTTATTCTTGGACTTTTTGCACTTCCATGTAAATTTGGACCAACTTGTCAAGTTCCAAGGAGTTCTTGTTGGGGTTTTGGTTGGAATTTCATTGACTAACTGCTAATTTAGGGGAGAGTCTATATATTTACGAAGCTGAACCCTTCTATCCATGAACATGGGACATCTCTATTGAGGTCTTCCTTAATATTTTTCAGGGAAGTTTAAAATTTTTTGCATTAGGATCTTGCACATCTTTTGTTAATTTATTCCAAAATAATCTATAGTGTTCATTATTATAAATGATGTCATTTTAAAGTTACATTTTCTATTTGTTTTTAATGTGGAAATGCAATAAATTTTGTACAGTGTATTGATCTTAAAGATAGACACTTTACTATATTATTATATCTAATAATTTGTTTACAGGATTTTGGGGAGAGGTTTCTGTGTAGATAAAAAGCATCTGTGAATAATGACAGTCAGTCTGTGCTGGTTGGGACATCCTAGCACAGCAGTGACAATGCTGGGCATTCTTGGGTTATTCTTGATTTTCAGTGTAATACTGCCATTTTTCTAGAAAACAATGTTGCTGTGTCTTGTTTGCTTGCTTTTTTGAGGGGGATAGATTAAAAAAATTTTTTTCCAGCTTTTATGAGATATAAGAAACATCATGCTCAGTTGCTCAGTCATGGCCGACTCTTTGCAACCCATGGACTGTAGCCCTCCAGGCTCCTCTGTCCATGGGATTCACCAGGCAAGAATTCTGGAGTGGGTTGCCATTTCCTCCTCCAGGGGATCTTCCCAGACCAGGGATGGAAGCTGCGTCTCTTGCGTCTCCTGCATTGGAAGGCGGATTCTTTACCACTGAGCCACCGGGGCAGCCTCATATAATAGACATGCAACACTTATTTAGGTTGTACACTGTGATGATTTGAAACACATGTGTATTGCAAAATGATTGCTACCATAGCATTAGCTAACATGTCCATCTCATCACATAATTACCATTTCTTGTTTGTGGTGAGACCATTTAAAGTCTACTCTCCTAGCACTTTCAAGTATACAATAGAGTTTTACTAACTATAATCAGCGTGCTGTACATAAGACTCCTAGAACCTGTTTATTTTACCACTGGAAGTTTGTACTCTTTGAGCAACATTTCCTCATCCCCCCTACCCCTCAACTCCTGGTAATTACCACCCTACTTTCTGTTTCTATGCATTGGCTTTTTTTGTACTCCACATGTAAGTGATATCATATAGCATAGGTCCCCCAAGCTCTGAGATCTAATGCCTGATGCTGAGGTGGAGTTGATGTAATAATAGAAATAACATGCACAAAAAATGTAATGTGCTTGAATCATTCTGAAATGATCCCCCAGCCCCCATCTGTGGAAAAATTGTCTTCCATGAAACCAGTCCCTGGTGCTAAAAAAGGTTGGGGCCACTATCATATAGTATGTATCTTTGCCTGTCTGATTCATTTCAGTTAGCATAATGCCATCAAAGTCCATCCACCTTTTTTTTTTTTTGCAAATGGTAAGATTTCTTTCTTTTGCATAGCTGAATAATATTTCATCTTTCTATCTCACATCCTCTTTACATCTTTATCCATTCATCCATTGATGGACACTTAGGTTGTTTCCAAGTCTTAGCTATTGTGAACAATGCTGTAAAAAACACGAGAATGTAGAAATTGCTAGGTATTCTTAATCAGATTAAGGCGGTTCCCTTGTGTTCATAGTGCAATAGTTTACAAATATAAGCTGATGGCAAATATTATTAAATTATTTTTCTATATCTATTGAGATAATCAGGAGTTTTCCCTTTGATATGTTAATATGGCACACAATGTAGATTTTTTAAAACTTTAAAAACTGATGTATTACATGCAAAGACATGTGCAAGTCATAAGTGTATTGCTTAATCATGTCTAAAAAATTGGACATACCCACGTATCTAGCAGTTAGATCAGAAAACAAAACATTGCTTGCACCCTAGAAGCTCCTGCGCACTTCCATTTATAGATTTATAATGTTAAATAACCTTTACTTCTCTGGGGCCAACAAAACTTAGTCATGGTGTGTCATCTTTTTTCACATACTGCTGGATTTGGTTTGCTAAAACCTTGCTTAGGATTTTTGCATCTCTGTTCGTAAGTGTGACTGGTCTGACATTCTCCTTTTGGTTCTGGTTTTAATCTCAGGATGAGTTGGGAACTGTATCTCTTTTTCTATTCTGTGGAAGAATTTGATGTGTGAACGGAGTCCCAGAGCTTTCGGGGGCAATAATAAAAAGATTTAACTTTTGTACCATTGAAATACCAGAAGCAGAGGAAAAGAAAACATGGACTGAAAAAAAAATTGAAACAATAATGGCTCACGAAGCTGAGTGAACTCAAAATAGGATCAGTCTAAACAAATTCACACTAAGATACATATTAAACTTGCAAAAACTGATGACAAAGTAAAAAATATCTTTACAACCTAGAGGGGTGTGTTGGGGAGGGAGGTGAGAGGGGGTATCAAGAGGGAGGGGACATAGGTATACCTATGGCTGATTCACGGCAGAAATCAATACAGTACATAAAGCAATTATCCTTCAATTTAAAAAAATCCAGACAAACAACCCATTTCCTATTCAGGATCTTTTTTTTTTTTTTGCCCCGAGGCATGGGGGATCTTAGTTCCCTGACTAGGGATTGACCCCTGCCTCTTGCAGTGGAAACTCAGACTCTTAACCACTGGATCACCAGGGAAATCCCAGAAACTCTAATTTAAATGACAGTAGATTTTGTACCTGAAAATTTGGAAGTGGTGTATTTTTCAAGTGCTGAAAGGAAAGAACTGTCAACTAAGAATTCTAATCTGGCAGATTTATCCTTTGGGAATGAAAGGGGAATCAGGAAATTCTCTGATGAAGGAAAACTATGAGAATTTGCTGCTAGCTGACCTTTCAAAGACTGGCCAAAGAGAAGAAGGTCCAGTTCATCCTCTTCCATTGCTTAGGCTTGGTGTCATATCTAAAATCTAACCAAATTTAAAATAAAATAAAAATAATAAATAAAAATAAAATAAATACAACCATTTGTAGAATGTAGCTTATGTAATGCCGAGAAGGGTACTTATGCAACAAAATGCTTTTATTAGCAAAGAGGAAACACCACCTCAAATTAATAATCTAAGATTCTATCACAAGAAACTAGAAAACTGACAGCAAAAAGAATCCAACTCAAAGCAGAAGAAAGAATTAATAAAAATAAGAGCACCCACGATCCTTACACTAGGTTCCATGAATGGATGGCTTGGACCTGAGCCACTGGGAAGGGCAGGGATGAGTCTGGAGGGTCAGATTTGGTTTTGTGAGTGTGAGGTGGATGGGAACAAGGAGAAGGGATGACTCTGAGGGTCCCAGTCTTTTCTCTTCACCTGGGGGTTGCAGGCAGATGGAACAGTTCTTTGGTGTTCTGCCCTGGGAAATATGTCTTCATGCTCCACTGTTCCCTCAGGAAAAAGGTTTGCTCTGCTGGGAAGGACACCCAGCACAGGGCTCTCAGCCTGGAGGAGCTGGGAAAGTAACCTGGAGCTCTGCTCAGCCTGCAGTACTGAGTACTGCTCAGTACTCAGTAGCCTGAGTACCCTGGGAAGCTCAGCTGGGGCTCAGGGAACAGAAGGCTGTGCTCAGGGAACAGAAGGCTGTGCTCAGGTGGTGCTCCAGGCTCAGTGATGGATGGCTGTGTTTCCAAGGTCAGGCACCAAGGTTCAGAAGGTTAATCATGAAATATTCCCTTAATGTTGCAGGCAGGACAGTTGCCTGACTCTCAGGGGTGGGGAGACTCCCTGAGATGCCAAAGTAAGTTCTCAGCCTCCCCAGGGGCTGTGGTCAGCAGCAGTGTGGCAAGTTGTAAAAGATGTGCCAGCAAGTACTGTCCAGACACATGCAAAAGGTTCACGACTTATAAATTAGAGCAAAGCAGGCTATCCCTTAAACGTTCTGCCTCGTTGCATCTTTTTTAAAGAAAGAATAGAAATGGGCGGGATTTCCAGTCATTCCTTTTTATTGGGTCCTTTCTGTGCAGCCCGTGAAGACCCTGTCCATGGTGCTGACCAACACTAGCTACCCAAAGGAGCTGCATCTGCTTTCTTTACATTCTTAACACAGCGTTCTAACAAGGAAGAGGTGGAGAGGGCTTCAGGGAGTGTTTACTGGCTTCTGTCTCCATGGCTAAAGGACAGTGAGGGTGGTGTGCACATCAAATCAGGAACTAACCCCACAGTCAGGAAGACCAATTCCAGATTGCCCATGAGTAGTAGTTTTGTAGCTCAATCGGTAGAGAATTTCCCTGCAATGCAGGAGACCTGGGTTTGATTCCTGGGTTGGGAAGACCCCCTGGAGAAGGAAATGGCAACCCACTCCAGTATTCTTGCCTGGAGAATCCCATGGACAGAAGAGCCTGGTAGGTTCCCAGTCAATGGGGTCGCAAGAATCAGACACAACTTGGCGACTAAAGCACTATGAGTAGTTTGCAGTGAGAGAAGATGATGACCACAACCTTGAGAGATGTGATAGAGAGAACAGCGGCCCCTCAAAGTTGACCACATATTTTTAAAAATTGTATTTATTTGGCTGCATTGAGTCTTGTTGAAACACGCAGGATCTTTTGTTGCAGTGCACAGACTCTAGTTGTGGTGTGTGGGTTTAGTAGTTGTGGCATGCAGGCTTAGGTGGCTTAAGTGGGAATCTCTGCAGATGTCCCAAAGTAAAGGGAAATTATAAATTAAGGATCATGTGATTAGGAGATTATGGTGAGTTATCTGGCTGGGCCCAATATAATCACAAGGGTGGTCCTTATAAAGAAAAAGGAAGGCAGGAGAGGCAGAGCCAGAGAAAGAGATGTGATGATGGAAGCAGAGCCTGACTTTAAGATACTCCACTGCTGACTTTTGAAGATGGAGGAAGGGGCCACAAGCCAAGGAAAACAGGTAGCCTCTCACAGCTTGGAAAGGCAAGGAAACAAACTCCCTCCTAGACCATCCAGAAAGAACAGAGCTGTGTTGACATCTTGATTTGTGTTGTTTTATACCACAGGTTTGTGATAAGTTGCTACAGCAGCAATAGGAAACAACAAGAGGTGTCACTTTCTCTAACCCAACATTGTGTGCATACGAGATAAGGAGTATCTTAGAGCCAAATCATGATGTGAAACTTAGCAGGTTTCGTAACTGTCTCTTATCTCATAACAAACAACACTCAGGCAATGGCCGAACATCCTCCTGAATTCTGGGCTCTGTGCCTTAGTGCACAGACCACTTTTGTTTGGGTGAAATGTGGCTAAACTGACCCATGTGAACTTACATGGGAAGCTCACCCTCCCCAGGTGACCTCAGTTCTTCAGGTGTGTGGAGGGGGCGGCAGATGAGGCCCAGGTGGGAGGAGGCCCGAGGGCCACATTGAGGAGGAGACAGTTTGTCCCACTGCTGTGGAACCTGGGTGAGTTTTAGGTGGCAGGAGCCCATGTGCACAAAAAGAGCAAATGAGAGGAAAGTCCTCTTTATTCAGGCCTCTCAGGTGGTCCACAGCCCACCTCTCAGCGGGTCACAGGCCCAGCCACTTCCCTTGGAAGCCCTCAGTTCCTCAGGGAATGGAAGTCCTTGCCTTCATCCATCCGGGGCTCAGAGCAGCCTTGTCAGGGCCTCCAGAAGGCCAGGAGGGACACTAAGGCTGAGCCCAGGTCCCCCAGTATCTTCACAGGTCGCAGCTGTTTCTCTGCTTCAGGTTTCTGACCTCACTCAGACTCTGGGTCTCAGGCGGGCTCTTCTCCACAGCCCTTAGGGGGAAGTTCCTGGAGCAAACTAAGAAACCACATCTACTTCGGGGTGGATCTGGCAGTAGAGATCTGTTGGGATACAGTAATTCCTGTAAAGAAAGAAGAGGCCTTTGAGCCCCTATAAACTTCTCAGAACAGGCCCCAGGATCTCCCTGGCCCGGGGTCCACAGAGGTGCTTTGTGGGGAGCATGGCTGTACTGGAGGCTTTCTAGCCCCAGATGCATCACTCCTCTTCACCCATTTTCCCATTTTTGCTGCTGTTTCCTGGACCTCAAGAACGTGCCCTTAGAAGTGCAGGATCAGACCATTCATCCCCAACACTCACCTCATAGAGGGGAACAACTGGCCTGGGGCTGGGTAGGGAGGCCTGGGCAGGAGAGAAAGTGGGCATCAGGAGGGCAGGGAGAGAGTCATTTCTCCTCAGAAGTGACCAGCCCTGCCTCCCAAGCAGCCACCTCCAAGCCTGAAGCCCTCACTTCAGTCCCCATCTGGGCTGTATGCCACACCCTCGATAGCCCGAGACCCCTGTCTGAAGCTCCGAGTGCCCACTCTATTCCTGGCTGGACTCCAGGGTTAATCGTGAAGGGACCAGGCAGGCTCAGCGCAGGGTGTGGGGGTGTCCTGCCCGTGAAGTGAGTCCCAGTCCTGACCAGGAAGGAGTTCATGTTGCTGGCTACCTTAGAGTGAAGGGTGTCTGTGCTGTGAAGTGTTGGACAGTCCCACTGCCCTGAGTCTGCACAGCTGGGACCACAGGGAGAAGAGACAAGGAAAGGATGTGCTTACCGGGGAGACAGAGCTGCCAGAGGGATCATGTCCTAGGAGCAGAGACAGCAGTTAGCACCAGAGGTGTGAGGACGTTTAGCCCATCCTCCCAGGAGAGGCTGGGGGTCCTCAGCTTCCAGAGAACCATGGGAGAAGGGGCATCACCCAGGGAGGGACCTTCTGGGCATTTAGGGTCCAGTGAGGTGACCCATGACTCAGAACTCACACATCTAGCAGGCCAGTCAGTGCGGATCCCCTGTGATGAAGCCCCAGGGCGGTGGCTGGCTGGAGCAGAGACGAGGATAGGAACAGGGTGTCCCAGCTGCTCGTGGGCTGAGAAGACACTCACCCAGGGTGGCTGCTGGAGGCTGCTGCTCTCTGAGGTCATTCTGTCCACTGGCCCTAGGAAAGGTTAAGATTATCTCTGAGGGTTGCAGGAGGCAGCAGGAGGTCACAGCTTTGGTGTCAAAACAGGGAACAAGGAGGGTTCCCTTTTCTAAATAGGGAGTGTGTACGTATGTGGTCAGATGCACAGTCGCGTCCAACTCTTTGCGATCTCGTGGACTGTGGCCCTCCAGGCTTCTCTGTCCATGGGGTTCTCCAGGCAAGAATACTGGAGTGGGTTGCCATTTCCTTCTCCAGGGGATCTTCCCGACACAAGGATTAAACCCACATCTTCTGCATTGCAGGCGGATTCTTTACCACTGAGCCACCAGGGAAAATGGGGAGACAGTGGGGAGTTAACTGTGTCTAATATACAGATGAAGAAGGTGTTGGGAAGCCACCCCAGGTCAGCATCTGGTGAAGGAGGGGCTGGCGGATGAGAGGGAATGTCTTTGGGGGGAGTAGGGAGGCTGTGGAGAGCCAGGTCCGGAATCCAAGGATAGGGTGTCTTTCTTCCTGGCTTGGCATCAGCCTGGGGGACAGGATTAGCATCGGGCATTGCCATTTGTACCTTCTAGTCATCTTGAGGAAAACAAAACACCCCAGAGTGGTCACCAGTGCCAACCTAACCAGGATCCCAGTCATGATGGCGATAACAATCTCGTTATTGAGGGCTGGGCTGTTTTCTTGGCCTGAAAGCAGAAGATAAAGGGGGAGACGAAGGCCTGAGTTCACCTGACCAGAAAAACCGCAAGAAGTCCTATGGGGGAGAGGGCCTGGTTAGGGAGGAAGGAAACGCGTTGAGGTCTGTGTGTGGTCGTGTGTTTTGTCATCACAGTGTCGTCCCAACTCTCCTGCTGCAGGCGATTGCATCTCTCTCTCTCTTTTTTTAATCACATTTGAAACCTCGGACTTCCTCTAACTCGACATTCTCTCACTGTAGCCAGCTCCATGTCCTATTCATGTTCCTGTTAAGGACTCTTTCCTCTTACATTATGCCCCCTCCCCTTGTTTTTCCTTCCCATCCCTATTGCCAGTCTTAGAGGGAAGGTCTGCTCAATGCCTGATGAGTAATAGTAATATTAGCCGACTGTTTCCAGTTCATTCTGTGTGGCTGGCACTGTGGGAGAATCCTTTAGGTCCATCTGTTCTGATCCTCCCCTTCCCATGACGGAGGGGGTGTCGTCCTTGCTGTGTGTACATACGTCTGAGACCCATGGCGCTTAAATAAACCAACGGAGTTCACACAACTGGGCTTCGCTGATGGCTCAGACAATAAAGAATCTGCCTGCAATTCAGGAGACCTGGGTTTGATCCTTGGGTTGGGAAAGATCCCCTGGAGGAGGGCATGGCAATTCATTTCAGTATTCTTGCCTGGAAAATTCCATGGACAGAGGAGGCTGGTGGGCTACAGTCCATGGGGCCGCAAAGAGTCGGACACAACTGAGCGACCGAGCACATAGCAAATCACATCTGGTAAGAGATTAATATCCATTTCTTCAACAACAACAAAAGGCACTCGACCCTGGGGCCCCTTCTTTGTTTCCTATCTCCCCCTACATGAGGCTGTCAGGGTCTGAGAGAATCTCCTCCCCACATTCCAGGCTGGACCCAAGGTCTGCCAGGAGAAATCAGACAGCAGGAGGAAGAAGGGTCTGCTGAGATGTAGTGGGAGGGTTCAGGGGCTGATTTGGAATTTGTTTGTAACTTCTGGGAAGTTGGGAGGTAACTTCTTTCAGATTCTTTTCTGAAAACCTACAGGCTCTACCACAAAACTTGGTACTGATGGACCAGGGGCCACTTACCAGAGACTGTGATAGCCTTGGCTGTGGTTTTACTGGGATCAGTGACAAAGTTATGGACAAGGCAGTTACAGGATCAACTCTTATCTGCAGTGATGTTGGGGATAAAGAGTTCCTGTATGGATTGTGGGGGCCTCCCGGTGATAAACCAGGGACACGTTGTGGCTGGGGTTAGAGGCTGTGTGGTGGGAGAGGCTGAGGTTTGCCTCTGAATGGTAACAGTAGTCTGAGGGGAAGTGGTGGGGTGTCTGGGCCATCTGAAGCAAAGAGCATAAAGCCACACATGGTACAACCAGAGGGAAGGGAAATTCCTGGTCTGTATTAGGGCCACAGCGTCCTTCTGTCTGGATCACAGCCTTGTTGTAGAAAGTCTCAACCATTACCTCTCATGTTCACTCATCCTGAGTCTAAGACATTAACCTGTTTCTTCCATCACAGGCTGGTGACCCTGAGCCTCTCAAGACAGAGCAGTCCATCCCCTCCTAGTCTTGATTCAAGGTGGGCCTGCCTGGGCTTGCCTGGGACAGGAAGTCATGGCCAGCCTGGGTGTCCCAGGGTGAGGGTCCTTGCTCTTGGACCTGAGAGGGATGGGTACGGCCTGGCCTCTGGCACTGTAGATTCAGCCAGGAGGCCTGGGCCATGTAGGAACAGAGGTTACTCACAGAGGCCATTCAGGTTGATTGGGTCACCATGGATGATATTCTCTGGGTTCCGGGCTTCACACACATAGGGTCCTGTGTCATTCCTTGTCACATTGAACACTGTGAGAACCCTGTTTCTCTTGCACAGTTCCAGCTTGGTGCTGTTGTGGAGGCTCTGATTGTTGATCGAATACATGTAGAAGATGTCCTGAGTCTCAAATCTACACGTTAATACCACAGTGTCCTCGTGCTCCCAGGGGCTGGAGTTGTTGCTGATGATGACGGGTGTGGGTAGCACCGCTGTGCAGATAACAGACAGAACATTGCCCCTTTTCCACCTTTGGCTTCTCTAAAAGCATCTTCAATCATGATTGGCATCTCTCACCTCTCAGCCAGACTGAGCCGTTAAAGAATAAGGCAGGTCTGTGTATCGAAGACAAATGCATGGGGAGCTGAGCTCAGAGAGTGTGAGGCCACCTGCTCTATGTCTAGGAGAAGCACAGGCTTCCTCGGGGGTTGACTGTGCAGTTGCGTTTAGTGGTGGACAGGACAGGGAGGGATTCAGAGACCACCTTGTGTCTCCTGGTTTTCATCAACCAGCCTCGGGAGACAGCTCCCTGGGCGGCACCCCGGGGATGAGGAGCTTCTAGGAGTGTCTTCCTTCCTTCGTTCCTCCCTGGGGATGCTGAGACTTCTCTGGAGTCTCCAAGTCCCCCAGGGCAGCTGACTGACCACCTGGGGACCTTGTGCCCCTGTGACCTCCATGCTGAGTCTCAGGAGCAGGACCAGGCTGTCCCCTTGCCTGGTTGTGGCTCTCAGGGCTGAGCTCTGGCTGGCGACCAGCTAGGAGCCTAGGGATTTGGCTCAGTGTCACTGGAGGCAGGAGTCCTGGGACAGGGTCTGGAGAAGGGCTTCCTGGGGCTGAGTTTCTCTGTGAGGATCCCTGGGGGCCCTCAGGCCAGGGTCTTCCCTGAGTCCTGAAGGGTCTTCCTCAGGGTCATGGTCCTGGGGAGGGACCCAGGGCACTGGACTGAGAGTGCTCTCCCTCTGCTGAGTCCCTCCATCAGACCATCCTTCCTGCACAGGGTGTCTGCAGGGTCTGGCTTCCTGGAAAGCATTTCTGACCCTTTGGAGTTTGTCTCCACAGCGTGGGTCCTGCACTAAATGTTCAAACCCCAACACTGGACATAATGCAGAGGAGGATGGAGGCACCATCCGGGTCTGTCAGTCCTGTGTGTGTGAACAGAACTTACCCCGATCCGTAGCTCAGTTGGTAAAGAATCCGCCTGCAATGCAGGAGACCCTGGTTTGATTCCTGGATCAAAAGATCTGCTGGAGAAGGGATAGGTTACCCACTCCAGTTATCTTGGGCTTCCTTGGTGGCTCAGCTGGGAAACAATCTGCCTACAATGTGGGAGACCTGGGTTTGATTCCTGAGTTGGGAAGATCCACTGGAGAAGTGAAAGGGTACCCACTCCAGTATTCTGGCCTGGAGAATTTCATGGACTGTATAGTCCATGGGGTCACAAAGAGTCGGACACGACCGAGCGACTCTCACTTTCACTTTCCCACCCAATACCCCAAGGTCAGAGAGGAAGCACTCACAGTGTATGCAGAGATGCCCAGTTTGTCTTTCTGTCTGTAAATCATCGTTTGTAACGAGCAGCGTGTAGGATCCTGTGTCTTTCTGGGTGACAGTCTGGATGAGCAGGGTTCCAGTGGGGTAAAGTGTCTCTCTTCCGCTGTGTGCAGACCCTTTGGTAGTTACATTAGTGTCTACTCTGTATGATGCAATTAACTGGATGTTTTCTACCCTTTCTCCTCTGTACCAGGCATAGCCTAGACTATTCTCTGTCATGTTGTGGGCAAGTAGAAGAACATCTGTCCCTTCTGCAGCAAGGGGGAGCACCGTGTCAACACTGAGGCCGGCAGTGGTGGGCAGGGGCCAGAAAGTTAACAGTGAGACTAGTAAAAAAAAAAAAAGAGTGAGACTAGGAGGGAAGAGAGAGAAATCAGTTAATATTCTGACCTGTGTGTGGCGATGGGAAAATGGTGCCCTGGGTCCTGAGCAGGTCTCTTCATCCCTCAGCCTTGGTGTGTGTTTTTATACTGTGTGAGGCTGTGTGTGTGTGTCTGTGTCTCTGTGTGTGTGTATATGTGTGTATGTGTATATGTGTGTGTATATGTGTCTGTGTGTATGTGCATCTGTGTCTGTGTATATGTGTGTGTATGTGTCTGTGTGTGTATATGTGTGCGTGCATGCGTGCGTGTGTATGTGTTTGTGTGTATGTGTATATATGTGTCCTTCTGGTTCAAGGTCAGCAGCATGACCCCCATCACTTCAGCCCCTCTGGGCTCTGTATTTCCTCTGTTTCCCCAGCTGTCCCCCGGCTCACTCCCTCGCTGCCCTCACACGCCTGCTCACACTCAGGGGCCTCTTGGGAGCTGCCCCCCACAACGAACAGCTGCTGTAAAGACCCTCCGTGTTCACTTGCTGACCTTTCCCTGTCTGGTTCCTGCATGACGCCTGTCAGCGCCTGACAGCACATTCTAGATCTCTCTCCTTGTCTGTCTTCCTCTCCACAGAGCGTGGGCTCCGTGAGGGCAGGGGCTTGTCTGATCCTCGTTACACCCCAGTGCCTGGACCAGGCTCCAGGTATTAATAGCTGGGGATGAAGGAAGGAGTGTTCCCAGGAATCCCACAGCCTGGTGTTTGTCAGTTTCTAAGGGTGCCGGGTAAGGACTGTGGTTACTGTCTTGGTTATGTCTTTTTCTGTGGTGACACAATAAAATATTATTGTCATCAGTTTTCAACAATTACTGCTCAGTGAAGAATAACTTACAAAACCAACACCACTTGAGGTCTTCCCGCCCCTCACTGACTCTAGTTCATGGAGAGTCCCCTGGGGCTGAGCCCCCCACCTCCCCTGCTCCCCGCCCTCTGCCCTCAGGCCTGAACAGAAGTCCTCTGTCCCCTCTCAGAGCCCCGTCTCCCCCAGAGACCAGCCCGTCTCTTGTTCTCCAGTGTCTGCCCACTCCCTGAAAACTGTCCCCTCTCACCTGCCAGGAGGAGCCTGTTCCAGGGGACATGCCTCCTGCTTGCAGGGCCTGACGGGGGCTCCATGGGGCCTGCTCTCTGCAGGCCCCTCTCTCTGTGAGGAAAACTTCCGGTCCAGAAACGCTCACAGGGCCTGCGGTCGCTGTGTGAGCTCTGCTGTCCTTCCCGCTCTGCGCTGGGCCTCCTCCCGGGGCAGGAGCACTTGGCTGGGTCACGTGGCCCGGGGCGGGGCCTCTGCCCAGGCCCCTCCCACTGCCTCCCCGCTCTTCCTTCCCTCCCTAGTGGCCCCGCCCCCTTCCCCTTCTGTCTGTTTCTACTCCCTGAGCTCTGCGGAGGCCTCTGCCTTCTAGAGCAGTGATTCTCCACCTACACACACACCGACACACACACACACACACATCCACACACATACACACCTCCACACCTCCACACACACCCCTAAACACACAGCTATGCACAGACACCTACACACACACACCTATACACACATACACCCTTGTCTGGAAAAGCACAGCCTTGGGGTGTCCGGGTCTGGGGCCCCCATGATCTGGATCAGATGCACACTCAGCCTCCCCGACTGCCCTCCCTCATCCCCTTCTGGCTTTTCCCTTCAGAGCAGGAGCCTGGGGGTGGGGGTTGCATCAGGAACTCTTGTCACAGGGACGTCATCCCCACGGTGAGTGGGAAACTCCTGTGGAGCTTCGTGAAGACTGAGAACCGGCAGGTGACACCTTAGAAATGCTGTTTCAGCAGCCGCCCAGGTCACGTGCTTGCCCAGCCTGACTGAGATCCCAGAACCCCGGTTAGGCTGCCCCACCCACCCCAGTGATGGCTTCTGCTGTGTTTTCATCTGGGGTCTCTCAGCACAACGCACAGATCCAAACTTTCCAAATTTTGGTGGTAACTGTTCCCATGACACAGAAACCCAGCTGGGTGCCCAGGGTCTTCCTGTTGTTTTCAAATATCTGAGAAGATTGCTTTACTCACCACAGGAAGAACACACTGATTCTGGAGGAGAGAAAGGGGTCACATGAGTGATGACTGGAGAGGGGCCTGACCTCCACCTTAGCTTGTCACCAGCCTGGCGTCTGTTTTCTGGGACCGCTGCTGCTGCTGCTGCTAAGTCACTTCAGTCATGTCTGACTCTGTGAGACCTCATAGACGGCAGCCCACTAGGCTCCTCCATCCCTGGGACTCTGCAGGCAAGAATCCTGGAGTGGGTTGCCATTTCCTTCTCCAATGCATGCATGCAGGCTATATCGCTTCAGTTGTGTCCGACCCTGTGCGATCCTATGGGCAGCAGCCCCCCAGGCTCCTCCGTCCACAGGATTCTCCAGGCAAGAATACTGGAGTGGGTTGCCACTGCCTTCTCCAGGGACAGAGACCCAGAAGTGGGTGTCAGGAGGAGCTGCAGTTTGCAGGTGAGAAGGGAAAGATTTCCTGTGTGTCCTGGGAAGAGAGGAAGCTGGTGCTGGGGGGTGGGCTGACTGTGGGCTGCCTGGTCCTTGGGTCAAGCTCCAGGAGACTCTCCCTCTCTGTGTCTGTTGCCTGAGACTTGGTTCAGAAACTGTTCAGGTCCTCCTTGCCATTATAGGGCCTCCTCTGTCACCCTGGCCAATTTTTCTGAGGTCACTGTGATCTTTCCCATGGGTGGTTCCAGGCAGGGATGGGAGCTGGCATGAGTGCCCATAGGCCCCTAGAAGGTTGGGCAGCATAGTGTGGGCACACAGGAGGGGCCCTGAGGGTCTTTTAGAGGAGGGGTCCCCTGGGGTCTAACGCCTGATGATCCGATGTGGAGTTGATGTAATAATAATAGATATAAGTGCACAGTAATTGTAATGCGCTTGAATTATCCCCAAGTCATCCCCACCACTCCGCAACTGTCTTCCATGAATCCGTTCCCTGGTGCCCTTAAGGTTGGGGACCGCTGTTTAGAGGGAGGGATGGAAATCAGGCTCCTTCTCCACCTCCTTAGCCAAGGCAAAGTTCACCTGTTAATCTTCTGTGTGGCCCCATATCGCCCCCTGGAGGTCATGAGCAGACCTGGGGACAATATTACGGGCTGCACAAGGGTGCAAATGCCAAAGGGTGTGAGCCGGCTCTGCGCCCTGGGCAGAGGGGGGCGTTGACCTCCAGACTAGGGGCTCTCAGCCAGGGTGCAGGTCACTGTCCTCAGACTTCCCAACTCCATCCCAGCGCAGGGTGAGCCCAGGGAGAGGATGGGCGTTGTTCAGTGGCAGCAGAACCATCGATTGAGGTGGACGTGTGCTCAAGAGGAGCTCTCAGTCCATGAGGTTTCAAAGCAAGGGTCGGTGGGGAGTCTCTGGGGCTTTGGGGCGAGGGTGGCGGCCTGTGGGCTGGACCCCAGAAGGCCCTGTCCTTCCCCACCTCTCAGCACTGGGGCTGCGCCCTAGTTCTCTGTGTCCCCATCGGTGGTCTGCTCTCGGTCTCCCCACAGTGCCGGGACCTGGGGCAGTTCCACCTCCCCCACGGGACCCCAGTCCCCCTGAGATGGAGCAACTGCATAAGCTGGGTTCCCCTGTGCCACGCTGCTCTGGAAGTTCCCTTCCTTTCCCAGGATGTTTTGGGGGACTGAGATGTCTCCAAGGACCACAGGTGTCCCCCCAGATCAGGGACCCTGGGATGAGGCGCTGCTCCCCAATTCCTGTGAGTTCACACTGGGGCTCCCCCTCCCCTGTGGTCATTTCCTCGGATGGAGGATCAGGATTCTGAGCCACGTCAGGTCTCCAAGAGAAGGAGAAGGACTCAAGCTGCCAGCCCAGGCCCTCCTGGGAGACTAGAAGATTCTCCTGAGTAGAGATGGGAGTGGGTGTGATAATCTGGGAATGAGCAGAGGGTCTGCCTCCTCACAGATAAGAAGCCCCTGTCCTCACTCCTGACTCCGGGAGGAATAGAGTCCCGCCCTGGAGAGGCTGTGGGCACTTGCAGGTCTCCCCCCACTCTGATGTCAGGGCCCCTGTGTCCATAAGGGATATTCTCTGACCCCTTGGTGTCACATGGGTGGGGAGTGGGGGGTCTGGCTTCTGTTATGTAGATTCCCTTAACTATTTAAAGAGTATTTATTGAGCATGTGTGACATGTCAGCCCTGGGTTGTGTCCTGGACTCCAGAGAATAGGATAGAGTTGGGTCGTGGGTGAACACACTTGACTTGTGATGGGGAGGCAGACACCCAGAGAAAATCCTGGAAATAGGGAGCAATTATAATGGAGGGATGGACTGAAGGGGAAGGCTCTGGTGCATCCGGAGTCTGTCATGGAATCTCAGCTGGACTGGGAATCATGGAAAGCACCCCTGAGGAAGTGAGCTTTTGCCTGAGACGTGAAGGGTGAGCAGACCCTCAGCAGAGAAGGACAGGGGCCTGAGAGGGCAGAGCTACCTGAGGGGAGTCTGGCCTTCAGGTGGGCCTGGCTGGGAGGAGGAGCTGACAGAGTCCAGTGTGGGGAACTGCGAGAGTGGGGAGGACCGTGGACGGAGTAGGTTGCTGAGGGTCAGAGGCTGCTGGGCGGTGGGAGCTGCTAAGTGGGAAGGAGGTGGGCAGCCCTGTGGAGGCGCCCGACTGTGGAGGAGCTCTGCCGCCCTCTGGTGGCCAAGGAGGGGAGTGTAGAAGGGAAAGGCCCTCAAGCAAGTTTTCTCCTAAGACAGCTCAAGCATTTGTCAAGTGTTTACATATCATTTTACAAACCCCAGGGACAGAGGATCCTGGCAGGCTACAGGCAGGAGGTCGCAAAGCATCGGACACGACCAAGTGACTAACCCTTTCAACACTACATGTCATTTATGCTCAATCATGTCCCACTCTGAATTTCCAACTCTCTCATCCAAGATCTTCTTTTACATACCCCACTCCAAGATTTCATTCAGTTGAGATTTGTGTTGATACCAGGCCAATTTCTCTTTGTAGAAGAGGATCCAGTTGCAACATTCTCAGCCCTGGGGCAGGACTGGAGCATCTGTAAGTAGGAGGAGGGTGAGGAAACCTCCGTGTGTCTCGCCTGTGCCAGAGGGTCCATGTGGACATGCAAAGGCTGCATGGGGCAGGGCCAGGTGGAATTGGAAGACCAGGGGTGGTGCGGTGATTCTGAACCTCCTCTTCCCACCTTCTCTATCTCTGACCCCATCAGGGGACCTGGTCTTCATGGTGGGAAGGAAGGTGGGGCTTCTCCATAGGCCCCTGATCAGAGATTCTTTCAGCAAAAGGGACACAGGGATCAAGCACGCTAGCTCTGGCCTCAGCGTCCCTGTCACCCTGTATGATTGTAGTAACTGAATTATTAGGATCTAATGGCCTCTTTAGCATTCTAATTTAATTATTAGATTGTTTTTACTTCTTTTTACCTTTTGATATTTGAAGTTTCAAAGGTGAATCTCCATCTTCCTCGAGCCTGATTAGGGTTGGTGCCAGGGCAGTTCAGTTGTCTTAAAGGTTATCTTTTATAGTAGCTTTAGTTTCACAGCAAAAGTGAGGGAAGGTACAGAGTTTTCCTAGGGACCAGCTGCCCACAAGTGTAGGGCCTCCTCCATATTCAGCCTTCCACACCCGAGGTGTACATTTTATCAATTGATGAACCCACATGGATACATGAAAATTACCCAGCTTCTATAGCTTCCATTAGGGTTCACAGTTGGTGCTGTAAATTGCATGGGTTTGAACAAGTGATTATCAGCAACATGGGCTTCCCTGGTGCACTGTGGTAAAGAATCATCCTGCCCATTCAGGAGACCCAGTTTGATTTCTGGCTCAGGAAGATCTCCTGGAGAAGAAATGGCAAACCACCTGAGTGTTCTTGCCTGGGAAATTTCATGGATAGAGGGGGTCGCCAAAGAGTTGCACATGACTCAGCAACTAGAACAACCACAATGTCAGTGACAGGCCTGCTGCCAAAGTCACATCATCAGGGCTAGTGAGTACAGAGCAGGTGGTTGTGTGTCTGCAGGGCTAATGAATACAGAGCTGATGGTTGTGTGTCTGTGTATTCAAAAAGTATGACATACATTGCTTGTTTATTTACCCATACTCAAATATGGAAACCTCATGTATGGGGTGGCCATGATGAACCAGTGTCTATCTACAAGTTAAGCATTGTTTAGAGGACTTTCCTGGTGGCTCAGTGGATAGGATTCCGCCTGCCAGAGCACGGTACATGGGCTTGATCCCTTGTCAGGAGGATTTCACCTGCTTCTGAGCAACTAAAGGCATGCATCAGAACTACTGAGTCTGTTCTCCAGAGACCACGAGCTGCAACGACTGAAGTCTACTTGCCCAGAGCCCGTGCTCGGGAGTAGAGAAGCCGCCGCAATGAGCAGCCGGTGTATCACAACGAAGACTAGCCCCTGCTCACTGCACTAGAGAAAACCGGTGGAAAAGCAATGAAGACCCAGTGCAGACAGAAATTAAAAAAAAAAATAAGAATAGTTCAGAATTAAATGTTATTCCCGAAGTTGTCTGGTGTTCTTTTCATGTCCTTCTTTCTCAAACATCCAGGACCCCACTGAAACGTTGATTTTCCACAGGCTGAGGACCTGCTCTGCCATTTGGGTGACTGCACTGCAAATTTGTTTTCAGTCTAGACAGCCACTAGCTAGCATCCTGCCTTTCACACTGACCATTAGCTCTGCAGTGAACACCTCGCCACAAATCTCCGCCCCTGTGGAGTATGATCCAGGAGCTCATTCATTTGGCACACAGGTATGAAACTCCCTGCACCAGGCCTGGAGCTGGCCAGTGGACTCAGCAGAAGCAGGACAGGTGAATCCTTCCATGTCCGAGCTCCCAGCTCAGGGTTCCTCTTAGAACTGGAGTCTTGGTCAACAGGTGTGCACGCTGAATGTCACTGTATCCACTAAACTGCATTTGCAGGGGGAGTATAGGAGAATGTCTATTTCCAGCATCCTCACCCTTTACCGGAAAATTCTGTGAGGAGATAGCACGTGTGTCCATATGCCCATCTCCCTGCCCACATCCCTCCTTTATCCCCTACCCAGCCTTCCATTCATCTTATCACGAAGTCCTTTGGCTGTGCCTCTGTGGTTGACCAGATGCCAGGACCCCTGAGATACCCTCAGTAGCTCCTTCTGCTGCTCCGTTTAAACACCATGGTTCCGCAGGTGGCGCACCTGAGCCCGGGTGATTCCTGCAGAGTCTGTCCCCATGGAAGATAGGAGAGGCCCCTGGGACCCAGGTGACCATTAGAATGGGTATCTCGAGCATTTTGCATGACTGTTTGGGATGCTGGATGGGTTAGACCTGAGCCCTTGGGAAGTACAGTGCTGGGTTTGGGCGTCAGAGTTACCCCTGTCAATGGTACATTTATGGAGAAGAGGAATTTGGGGTGACTGTGGGAGTCCTAGCTCCTTCTCTTCCCTGGGGTTCACAGGCAGATGGAGGAGCCCTCGGGTGATGGACTGTACCTGGAGAGTGGTCTCAGGCCCCACTTGTCCTTCAGCAGGACCCGTGCTCTGTTGGAAGCATGGAGAGATGGCAAAGGCTCTGACACCAGGCTTGGGTTTCAGGCAGGAGGAGCTGGGAGGGTAGTCCAGGCATTCAGCTCATTCTTGCTCCCTGGGGGAGGGGCCTCATCTGGGGTTTGGGGGAACAATAGGCTGTGCTCAGGAGGCCTCCAGGCTAGGTAATAGCCGTGTCTCCTAGGTCAGGCAGTGGGGGTCAGGACTTAATCATGAAACGTTCCCTCCAAGTTGAATACAAGACAGTTACCTGGCTCTCAGAGGTGGGGAGATACTCTGAGAGGGTAGTTAGTTCCCAAACTCCTTGAGGACACCCACCATGTGCAGGAATCGTTCACCTGGGAGTTGTCATGGGTGTAGCTATAACTAACACACAGACAGGAGAAAGTGCTCCCGATTGATAAACTAGAGCAAACTGGGTTACCCCTGAACACATTCTACTGTGTTCACTGTTGTCATAGAATAGAAATGGGCAGGATATCCAGCTGCCCCTTCTCACTGAGCCCTTCTTGCTGAAGCCCGGTGCTGAGCACAGCAGAGTCACTATCCATGGTGCTGACGAACACAGGCTACCTACTGACTTGGGAGTTGTGGTCTTTGAGTCACATCTGTTTTCTTTTCATTCTGAAAAATCGAGCATTGCTAGAAAAGAAGAGGCTTCCCTTGTGGCTCAGACAGTAAAGAATCAGCTTGCAATGCAGAAGACACGGGTTTGATGAACCCCTGGAGAAGGGAATGGTTACCCACTGCAGTATTCTTGCCTGGAGAATCCCACGACAGACGTGCCTGGTGTGTTACAGTCCATGGGGTTGCAAAGAGTTGGACATGACTGAACAACCTTCACTTCACAAAAAAGAACAGGTGGAGAGAGCTGCAGGGAGTGTGGACTGGCCTCTATATCCATGGTTCAGGGCCAGTGATGTTACTGTGGACATCATGGCAGAACTTGACCCCATATCAGGATGAAAAAGTCCAAGATGCCCAGAGAATATTGCAGTGTGGGAAGATGATGACCATGGCTCTGAGAGGACTGGTAGACAGAACAAAGACTCCTGAGGGATGTGCACAGCCTCATGCTAAAAAGCCGAGAATGTGCTCCATGATTAAGGAAACCTATAGATGAAATTCCAATCATGAGACTGGGAGATTATTTTGGAATATATGGGAGATATGGTGGGGGTGACTGGGAGATAGGTAGGGAATATATCTGGCTGAGCCCAATACATTCACAATGTTCCTTATAAATGAAAGGGGAAGGCAGGAGAGGCATGGTGTGATGGAAGTAGAGCATGGGGAGCTTCAAGAGGCTCCACTGCTGGCTTTGAAGATGAAGGAAGGGGCCACAAACCCAGGAAAGGAGGCCACCACTCACAGCTTGGAAAGGTGAGGAAATGAACTGTCTGTAGAATCCAGAAGGAACAGGGTCATACTGACACCTTGATTTGGGTAGATTTGTGCCACTAAATTTGTGGTCATTTGTCATAGCATGATAAGGAAGATCAAGAGGTGTCACCTTGTCTAATCCAAGACTGTGTACCTGGGTGGGGGATAAGGAGTAATTTAGACCTAAATCATGATCGGAAGCTTTGCAGGTGGTTTCTCTTACCTCTCATCTCATCTCAGCACAAATGACACTGGCCACTGGCAGAGTATGCTTGTCAAACGTGGGCTCTCTGCCTTAGTGCGCACACCTGCTATATTTGTGTGAGTGTGGGGGGAGACCTGAGCAGACCTATATGAGAACAGCACCTATCACAGGGACCTCAGGGAGAGACTGAGGTCAGGTGTGTGGTGGGGGCTTCAGGTGAGATGCAGGTGGGAAAGGCCCTTGGGACCCTTTGAGGAGGAGACAGGTGGGCCCTTCGCCGTGGTAGCCAGGTTGATGTTTAGGTAGAGCCCTGCAACTCCGCCCTTAGGCTTGAGTGTGTGTGTGCGCGTGGGGGGGGGGGGGGAGCCTCACAATTCGCATTGGAGAGCAAAGTGGAAACCAGCGGGAAGTGGACAGAGGTCACGGGAATTTCCTGGGAGGGCCTTGCTCAGAGCATGGCTTCTGGGTCCCTCCTACTTCCGTGACTCTGATTGCTCCTCTGTGTCCCCCAAAGGGAATGATTTTCTCAGGACTTAGGCCCTTAAGGACACAACAGAAACCCATGGAGAGAGTAGGCATTCTGGATCCTGGGTCTGGGGACAGGCAAATGTTTCTATCCCATCACTGACTCAGTGGACATGATTTGGAGCAAACTCCGGGAGATACTGAGGGACAGGGAAGCTGGCATGCTGCAGTCCATGTGGTCCCAAGGAGTCAGACATGACTTAGCTGCTGAGCAACAAAAATTCATTTGAGGTATCCACCAGTTGGGACCAGCAGGGCCTGGTGAGGAGGACCAGAGGGTTCAGGACACCAAGAGGCTGCAAAGGGGCCTCACCCAGAATATTTGTCTCACCCATGACTTGTTCTTCCTTCCTGACTCGTGTTCTAGTGGGTCTCAGGGGGTCCCACATTCTGTGCTCCAGAGACTCCATTCCAAGTGAGCAAGCACGGGGAGGTGTCTGGGACCCCAGGGCAGTGTGAGGACTGCCGAGTGCCCGTGTGGCTGCGAAGGGTCTGGTGACCCTCCTTTCCTGTTAGCATGCCCCCCACCTCCATTCTCACAGCCTTCCCCTTGCTTTCCCGCAGGGAATAGATGGGGAGGTCAGGTAACCAGAGCTAATACTTTCCCTGTGGGACCATGGAGAAACGGGAGCAGACATTCAGGTGAATTTCTTGCTGGACAGGACTCAAGGGCCGTATATTTTGCAAGCAGGGGAAGGAAAGTGCTCTTTATGCAGATCTCTCAGCTGGTCACAGTGGGTCCCCCCACTGTGGGAACGGCAGTCTGAGTTCTGGTCCATTCAGGGTTCAAGGCAGCCTGTCAGGGTCTCTAAGAATCCAGGAGGACCCTGAGCCTGGACCCAGGTTGCCGAATAGCCTCAGGCCTCAGAGCTGGTCCTCTGCCTCAGGCTCCACCTCTTGACCTCACTCGGGTCTTGGGTCTCCGGTAAGCTCCTTCCCACAGTCCGTAAGGAGACGTGTCTGGAGGAACTAAAAACCCACATCTGCTTTGCGGTTGATTCCACAGTAAACATCTGTGTCGGGGCGTAGTAATTCCTGCAAAAGAAAACCGATGCCTCGGAGCTCATGTAACCTTCTCAGATGACTTACCAGGGATTCCCGGCTCCAGGTCCCCCAGGGCTGCTCTGTGGGGGGTGTCTGGCTGTATCAGAGGGTTTTTGGCCCAGACCCCTCTCTTCTTCATCCCTTTTCCATCTTTCCTGCTATTTCTTGGACCCCCAAGCACAGCCAGGTGTTTAAGGGGCATTTCCTGAGCCCCTTGGGCTTATGACACCAGAACTTGGATCCCCACACTCACCTGGTAGATGGGAGCTGGTGATCTGGCATCAGGTAGGGAGGCCTGGGCACGGGAGAGAACGGGCATAGGGAAAGAGGGAAGGACAGTCATTTGTCCCATGCAGCCATCTCCAAGCCTGCAGCCCCCACCGCAAATCCTATCTGGGCTCTGACTGCCACCCTTGTTAGCCTGGCTCCCCTGACTGATGATCCCGTGCCCACTCTCTTCCTAGCTCGACTGCAAGGTTCTCCTGAGGTCAAGTCAGGGGACCAGGGCAGCCTCAGGATAAGGTGGTGGGTGGTCATGCCCCTGAAGCGCATCCAGCTCCCAGCTTGGTGGGACTTGCCATGTCCTAACTACTTTCGTGAGCTTCCCTGGTGGCTCAGAAGGCAAACAATCTGCCTGCGATGCGGGAGACCCAGGCTCGATCCGTGGGTGAGGGAGATCCCCTGGAGAAGGCAATGGTAACCCACTCCAGTATTCTTGCCTGGAGAAATCCATGGACAGAGGAGTCTGGCGGTCTACAGTCCATGGGGTCACATGAGTCAGATGACGGAATGACTTTCACTTTCAATTGCCCTCGAGTGAAGGGTGTCTCACAGTGCTTCAGGGTTGGACAGTCCCCCTGCCCTGAGCCTGTGAAGCGGGGACGCTGGGGAGAAGAGACAAGGAAGGGATGTACTTACCTGGGAGACAGAGACACCAGAGGGACCACGTCCTTGGAGCAGAGACTGGGGTTAGCACTGGGAGTGTGAGGAAGCTTAGCCCATTCTCCGAGGAGAGGCTGAGTCTACCTTCCAGAGAAGCATGGGAGAAAGATCCCCACAAAGGAAGAGATACTCTGGCAATTTCCAGTGAGTGCAAGGGAGCCTCCCAGGATTATAACCCACAGGACAAGCAGACTAGCCAATCAGGGTCCCCTGTGCTGAAGCCCCAGAGAAAGGGCCAGAGACCTTGGGGGTGGCAGGCAGGAACAGACGTGGCAGGGCCTGATCGGGACTCCTCGCTGTCCTGGGCTGAAGAGATACTCACCTGAGGTGAATTCTGGGGGCCAGTTCCCTCTGTTGTGGTGCAGGCAACCGGGGTTAGAAAAAAAAAAAGCAACAGGCTAATTTGTGAAGAGTGTAGAGGGAGGTCAAGGCTTTGGTGTCAGAACATGGGACAGGAGGATCCCTATGTCCAAGCAGAGGCTGGACACCTCCTTTCTCCACCAAGGCTACTTAGAGGGGAGGGCCCAGCAAGGAAGCTGAGGAAAGTCCTTAAGAAGCCATATCTGCCCTGAGTCCAGAGGGGCAGGACCACAGGCTAATAGGGTTCAGGAGAAAGTGGCCAGCAAAGGGACCAAGGTGCTGGGAAAGGCATCCATCCATCTAAAGCTTTGTCTGAGTGGATGCATCATGCCTGTGGAGAGAGCAGGGCCAGTGGGTGGGGAGGAAAGGGGAAGCCAGTGACTCTGGGATCTCACTGAGTGCAGTGTCGCTGCTGCAGCCACCTGCCTTCATCCAGGAGATGCTGAAATGTGACAGTGGCCTTGTCCTCTGTCTCCATCTACCTGGACCTTAAGTGTAAAGACATCCCACCTCCTGCTGACCTGGCATGATGTTCTGTCTCATGCATCAGGGGCTGTTGTTAATGCATCGGCCACGTGGGGGCATTTGACCCCACTTGGCCTGTCCAGACTTCCATTCTCTGGCCAAGTGTGGACTTGGCGAGGACTACCCTCAGATCCTGGCCCTGTGACAGCCTCCCATCAGAGTAGCTGGATTTAAATATATTGGAAGACATACCTTTTTCTGAGAACTTACAACCTGCCAGCCTACATATAGGGAACTAGGACAAGGAGGGGTCTTAATTGTGTTAACTGAATGATGAGGCTTCCCTGGTGGTTCAGAGGTAAAGAATCCACCTGCCAATGCAGGAGATGTGGGTTCGATACCTGGGTCAAGAAGAGTCCCTGGAGAAGGAAATGGCAACCCACTCTAGTATTCTTGCCTGGGAAATTCCGTGGACAGTGGAGTCCACGGTGTGGCAAAGGAGTTGGACACAACTTCGCGACTAAATAACAAAATAAAAGAGGACGGTGTTAAGGAAGCCGCCACAGGTCAATACCTGGTGAGGGAGGAACTGAAGGATGAGAGAGAATATCCATGGGGCAGTGGGGAGGTCCTGGAGATCCAGGCCAAGAATGGGAGGATGGAGTGTCCTTCCTCTAGGACTAGGGTCACCTGGGGGCAGGAGCAGAATCTGGGAATGCCATTGTACCTGTGAAGGAAAATGAAACATCCCAGGGCAGCCACCAGTGACAGCACAAGCAGGAGCCCAATCACGATGCCAACAATGGTCTCCACATTGAGCGCTTGGGTGTTTTCTTGCCCTGAAAGCAGGAGAGAGAGAGGGGAAGTGGGGTCCGAGTTCACTGGAGGGAATATCCCGAGGAGTCTTACAGGGGGAGGTCCTGGTTAGGAGGAAGGAAATGCTCTGAGGTCTGCCTGTGGTGTGTTTTGTCATCACAGTGTCCTCCTGACTCTCCCACTGCACGTGCTTGCATCGTTTCATTCTTTATCAAATTTGAAACCTTGGACTTGCTCTAACTCTCCATTCTCTCACTGTAGCTAGTTCCATGTCCTGTTCATTTTCCTTTGAAGGACTCTTTTCGTCGAACATTATGCCCCCTCCCTCTGATTTTTTCTTTCTATCACTATTGTCGGTCTTAGAGGGCAGGTCCTCTCCAGTCCACTCAACACTGATTAGTAGTGATAATATTAATGAACTGTTTCCAGGTCCTCCTGTGTGACTGGCACAGTGGGAAATCCTTTACACCCATCTGTTTGGATCTTTCCATCCCCATGAGGGAGGGGTTGTCATCCCTGCTGAACATACATAGATCTGAGACACACAGTAGTTAAAAAACTCAATGGAAGTCATAGAACTAGGACTGGGTGAAACAAAAATATAAACAAGTTGTTTAACTCTAGAGCCAAAACCCAAAACGTTGAAAACCAAAATATCACCTGTGAAAACATTTCTTGCATGCTGACTCTGTGTAGGTACCCCGGGAAGGATTTTAATCTCATCAACTTCCTAGTGAACATCCTCGCAACATCCCTAAGATCCAGCTATTCTTCTCCAGTTTTACAGGTGAGGAAACTGAAGCACAAGATTCAGTGTGTTTCTCACAGTCTAACAACTCACACAAATAATAACCAAACCATGACAAGATTAGCTGAGTCTTGCATAATTAACTGGACACATTCTTCTACAGGCTCTGAAAGGGACTACCCACACCCTCATTATTTGCATTCATTACACACCCACTTCCAGTGAAATTACAAGGGAAGATGTAAGGTGTTGAGGGTCATTCACAGTGCTCATCTGGGGAGCTGGGGTCACAACTACAGATTCTGACTGGGGGAAGACTTCACACTGTTGGGACCCTGCATCCTCCGTCCTGACGTGGTTGCTTGTCTCAGACCAGCATCATCTTCTCCGTGAGCAGTAAACTCTGCTCATCAATTCACTGACCATTGGATGCATGTCCCCATGTCACTTGGCCTGTTTGCACCCAGCTTGGAATGTGCATGGGAATTCTAGGAGGGAGGAATTGACTACTGAAGAGCATGACTCTGTCTGTGGTTCCTGATCATTTAGAGGGAAGAAGGTACATCAAACTTGAGGACAAGTCCAGCTCCTTGATCGATGCCATCTGAGTGCTCCTTGGGATGAGCCTTCCTTCTCAGGGTCCAAAACTAGCCTCCTTTCTGTTGTGTTTTTCTACTCCTAATGTGCTTGTCTGAGATTGACCCAGGTAGCTTTATAATCAGTGTTCATGTCTAAAGCACTGGAGACCTTAGTGTGGGAGGATGGCTGTATCCATATTGGAGAGGTCTGAGAAGAACCTGCTTCTCAAGAAGAACATGTTCTTTCTTACTGTTAAATTATTTATCCATGGTTGAAGAAAATCTGGAGCTGAAGTACAAGAACTGAAAGCAATAACTTACAAGAGTGATTCATCAGGACATTTGAGCAGGTAGAAGAAAGAATTAGTGAACATGAAGATAGAAAAAAAAATTATTCAGACTGGGGAATAGAAAGGAAAAAAAATGAGGAATAGTGAAACCAGGCAAAGTATTATGCAGAACTCCATCAAGTGGACAAACATATGCAGTATGGCAGTTCCTGAAGTAGAAGAGAGAAAAAAGCAAAGAAAAAAAATATAAAAAATTAATGGCTTAAAACTTCCTAAACTAGATGAGAGATTACATATCAAGGGTGGTTAAGGAACTCCAAAAAAGGATCTTTCAAGATACAGATGTTCTGACACAATAGAGTCAAATCACTGAAAGACCGAGGGAAAGGGGATGATTAAAGCAGCAAGAGAGAAGTGACTTATCATGCACAATGGATCTTCAATAATGTGAAAAACAAATTTCACATCAGAGAAAAGGGCCAGAAGATATTGGGACCACTGATTTAAGTCCTAAAAGGGAGATTGTCAACCAGGAAAGCAATGTACAGAAAAGTCTCCTTCATTGAAGCTCATTAGGACTTTCCCAGATAAACAATAGTCGAGGGAGTTTATTCCTTGGAGACATGGCATATATGAAATGTAAAAGGAATCCTTTAAGATGACTGAACAAACATTACACAGTAACGCAGAGGCATAGGAATACATGAAGAACAGTGGTCAAAGGGACACAGTAGGTAGCTATCTTATTTAAGCCAGTATTACTGTCTTTTATGTAATCACTTGTTCTTGTTTTTTATCTCAAAGGTATTGCATGAAACGATATTTATAAATCTATATAATTGGCATACATTGTATACGGATGGCTGAAATATATGACAGTAAGTGTATAGAATGGGGGGAATGGAGATGTGTAGGAGCACATTGTATTATACATCATAGAATCTAGTTGGTATGTCAACTCGATAGGTATATGTTTAAGATATAACTGTCATCTTCAAGTTAGGCACTAAGAAAAGAACTGGAATACACTGGAAAGTGGAAGAATAGAATCAAAATGACACATATGAAAGGAAATCACCTAAATACCAAACAGTAAGTAATAGAGGAAATAATGAATAAAGCATGTAGGACATATGGAAAGTAGCTAGATGGCAGAAGCTCTTTCTTACCAGGAAGTATTTGAATCATAGATAGACTCAACCTTCTAATTAAAGGCAGAGATTGACAGAGTGGATTAAAATTATGACCCTCTCTTTACTCTCTTCAAGGGACTCACTTTAGATACAAAGACATAGAAGGTTGAAGTAAGGTTGAAAAAAGATATTCTATGCAAATAGTAATAAAAAGAGAATTGTGGTGGCTGTATGAGTGTCTGACATAATCATCTCTAAATCTAAAAAGCCTACAAGAGACAAAGTAGGACCTTACATATCAAGAAAAGTTTCCATTCATCAAGGAAATAGAATAATGCACCTAACAACACAGCACCGGAGTTGTGAATCAAAAATGGGCATCATCAAGGGGAGAAATAGCTCTGTCATAACAGTGACACTACAACACCACACTTTCAATAATGGACACAGAATCCGAGAGAATTTCAGTGAGAAACTAGAGAACATGAAAGCACTGTAAGCAGAGACCTAACCGACCAATAGGCAACACAGAGTCATGGGAGTTTATGTTGTGCAAATTACAGCCTCAAGGCTCCCATCTGTCACCACACATGACCACCGCCCATCCTATAAAGAAATGGTGTCACTTCCACTGTAGTGATGATGGTGCAACTAAGAAAGACAAGTGGAGGGACCTGGAGTTGAATGTGACAGCAAGCCAATAATAACAGTGCCAACTAACATACTGAACACTTGAAAGTGAAAAAGTGAGAGTGAAAGTCGCTCCGTCCTGTTGGACTCTTTGAGACCACATGGACTATACAGTCCATGGAATTCTCCTGGCCTGAATGCTGGAGTGGGTAGCCTTTCCCTTCTCCAGGGGATCCTCCCAACTGAGGGATTGAACCCAGGTCTCCTGCTCTGCAGATGAATTCTTTATCAGCTGAGCCACCAGAGAAGCCCTACTTCCTGAATACTCATCTGCTGTGTGATTTCCACCTTCATTGGAAAGCCTATCACAAAACGTTATAAAAGTGCATATAAACACCACTGTACACTTAAGAAAAAAGGAGATTTAGACTTTAATACCTCACTGGGGCTTCCCAGGTAGAACGAGTGGTAAAGAACCTACCTGCCACTGCAGGAGATGTAAGAGATACAGATTCAATCCCTGGGTGAGGAAGATCCCCTGAAGGAGGACATGGCAACCCCTGCAGTGGAAGGTGGAGTCTTAACCACTGGACTGCCCAGGAAGTCCCAGGTACTGGTTTTAGTGCTGTTTCCAGTGGTCTTGGGAATGAGGCTTCACAGCAGAGGGCCAGGAGAAATCAGGGGTGAGGAGGGGCGAAACAGCACACATTCCAACTGCTTGAAGTGAAGGAAATGAGATGATAGGCTAATTCCTGGTGGAATTAATAAAAGAAGTTTTTCCAGGTTAAAATGGGCTTCACCTGAGGCTTAGACAATAAAGAATGCAGGAGACATGGGTTCAATCCCTGAGCTAGAAAGATCCCCTGGAGAAGGGAATGGCAACCCACTCCAGGATTCTTGCTTGGGAAATCCAATGGATAGAGGAGTCTAGCGGGCTGTGGTGTCTCCAAGAGTTGGACAGGACTGAACGACTAACACAGGAGGTAATGGTGGTTACTCACTCAGCCTACGGGGGTCACTTATTCTGGAGTTGGCCCCCTGGAGACCTCACACTGATAATTCCCGGCATTCTCTGTGCTGAGCCGGTCTATGGTGAGGGTGCTGTTGTCGGGGGTCAGGGTCATCCCCTCTGTCATCTTCTCTGGTCTTTGAAAAACCAGCACATGGAGACCCCAGTCTCATCTCTGAGGCAGGTCAGGACCACGGGACCCTCATGTTCTGTGACTGTGGCGCTGCTGACTTGAGGGAGGGCTGTGCCACTGGGTCTGTGGAGAGACAGAGGGGTGACTGCTGAGAGTGGGTCAGGGGCCTGGGCCATGCCCCGTCCTCAGTCTTGGGGCCCAGTGACCTCTGTACAGGCGCCTGTAAGGAAGGCCCTGGGTCTCTGTTCAGGTGACAATGGGAGAGATGATCGCACATCTCCTCTGAACCCCAGATCACACCTGGGGGGACCCTTGCCTGGTTGCTGGGACAACATTGTAGTATTGGACAGCTTGTGGTATCAGCCCTGGGAACCTCTTCTCAGCCCATGTATCCAGCAACCTCATCATCAGGTGGAAATCTTCTAGGATGCTTCCATGTGACCCTATCCAAAGGTCTTCTGTGACAGAATAAATGTTAGCCCCTTTCATTCAGTACACTGTTGTTCAGTTGCTCAGTTATGTCTGACTGTTTGTGACCCAGGGGTTGCGGCACACCAGGCTTCCCTGTCCTTCACTATCTCTCAGAGTTTGCGTAAATTCTTGTCCATTGAATCAGTGATGCCATCCAACCATTTCATCTTCTGTTGCCCTCTTCTCCTGCTCTCAGTCTTTCCCAGCATCAGGGTCTTTTCCATGAGTCAGCTCTTTGTATCAGGTGGCCAAAGTACTGGAGCTTCAGCTTCAGCGTCAGTCCTTCCAATGAATATGCAGGGTTGATTTCCTATAGGATTAATTCGTTTGATCTCTTGGCTGTCCAAGGGACTCTTAAAAGTCTCCAGCACCACAGTTTGAAAGCATAATTTCTTTGGCACCCAGCCTTCTTTATGGTCAATTCTCACATTCTTCTTTATGTCAATTCTCACACAAATCTGACTACTGGATAAACCATAACTTTGACTATATGGACCTTCACACATCTGTTTATTTTGGGGAGGCAGGCTTGCCCGCTCTCTCGATGTTTTGGGCAGAACAGCTTTATATTATTAAGGGACGTGTTCCCATTTGTGAAATAATTTAGTTGGGAATGAAGATGATCTGGTTAGTTTTCATGATCTTAGGACCACGGGAGATTATAGTTGAATGATTTCTTAATCTGAAGAAGTCTTTTAATCCTGGCCTGTGGAGTGAATATCATGGTGAAGGAAATCTCTAGAGAGAAGTGGTTATGGTTTTAACAAAAGGCTGTAAAAATTAATCCTTCTATAAACTAGGGGAACTGTCTATGGGACACCGCTTGGTTAATAATTACTCCCAGGATGTTTTAGAAGACCAGAGAAGCCTCGCTCTGTGTCTCTCTCCCTGTTTCTCTCTCCCCCTTCTCTATTTCTCTCTCCCTTCTCTGTCTCTGGGCTTCCCTCATAGCTCAGTTGGTAAAGAATCTGCCTGCAATGCAGGAGACCTGGGTTCGATCCCTGGGTTGGGAAGATCCCCTGGAGAAGGGAAAGGCTACCCATTTCAGTATTCTGGCCTGGAGAATTCCATGGACTATACAGTACACGGGGTCGCAAAGAGTCGGACAGGACTGAGCGACTTTCACCTTCACTTCACTTCTCTGTCTCTGCCTCTCTTTATCCCTCCCACCCCTCCAACCTTCTCTTGAAAGAGAGAAAGAAGATAGAAAGAAAGAAGAAAGAAAACCAGAGAGATCTCCACCTGAGGCTCAGTCAGAATGCTCCAGGGACCACTTATTAGAGACCCCAATTTTCTGACTGTGGTGCTATCCAGGCCTGTCAGGTAATGTTGGATCTGAGTACACGGTATGGTTGGGGATAAAGAGAACCTGGGTGTATTTCTGGGGGCTCGCATTGACAAGCCAAGGATCCTGTGTGACTGGGTTAGAAGCTGTGTGGCAGGAGAGGTGAGGTTTTCCTTTGGATGGTAACAGGAGTCTGAGGAAGTGGTGGGGGCGTCTGGGCCATCTGAAGCACCTGGTGGGTGCTGAAGGTTGGTGTCAGTGGCAATTTCTTGGAATAACACCATAATGAAGTCTGCTTGACTCTTCCTTCACTTACAGACTTAGAAGCCAGCATATTATTTCTTTCTAAGAATTTATTTATTTTTGGCTACACAGGGTCTTCGTAGCTGCACTCAGTCTTTCTCTAGTTGCAGTGAGTCGGGGGGCGACTCTCTAGTTGTGGTGCTTGGCTTGTCATTGGGGTGGTTTTTCTTGTTGCAGAGCATGGGTTCAGTAATTGTGGCCCATGGGCTTAGTTGCTCCATGGCATGTGGGATCTTCCTGGACAAGGGATTGAACTGGTGCCCCCTGCGGTGGAAGGCAGATTCTTCACTACTGAACCACCAGGGAAGTCCCCTGGGTACTGATTTTATTGCTGCTTCCAGCAGTCTTGGGAAGGAGGCACCACAGCAGAGGGCCAGGAGAAGTCAGGGGAAGAGGAGGGGAAACACAGCACATGTTCCAATTGCTTGGAAGTGAAGGAAATGAGATGACAGGCTAATTCTTGGTGGAATTAATAAAGGAAGGTTATCCTGGTTGGAAGAGCTCTGACTCTCTGAGGGGCAGAAAAAGGGACAGAGAACAAGGAGGCGGGATGTGCTGGAGAGATTTCTACACAACTGAGCCCATGGAGACTGTGGGAGTGAACACTGGATCAGGCATGGGATGCCCTGGAGCCATCTGCGTGGGCAGTGCAATGTGTCCTTAGCGAAGAGCCCAGCAGACCTTTTACTCATGAAATCATCTTCTCTCCTTCTCTCCCAGAGGAAGACAGGCAGGTACTTCCAGGCAGGTTGGAGCAGTGACCTGTGGCTCTAGGTGGACGCACTTTGTCAGCAGGGTGCACGTGAATTTATTGAGCTCTTGGATCCCAGGATCCAATACCTCTGGACTTAAAAACAGGCTCACTCTGACTCTCTGTTGAACAATTTCTGTTTCTTCTGCCTGTAAAGAAGGCAATGCAGAAAGCAGTACCAACTGCGAGGCAACATGTTGGTGTCTGATATATAATTTTTATTATAAAATAAAGCAAATTTTACAAATCATTCAAAAGTGGCCTTAGCCAGGCAAAATTAAATTATGCAGAAGTGCTTGCATGAGGGCAGGTGTACACAGTCTGTATCAGGGTGAGAAAACCCTGAAAGAGGTACCTGAGTACAGAGCGCTCCCAGCCACCCCTCTCTGGGGGCCAGTTCCACACAGCAGGAGGTCCATCATGAAGGTGGAATAAAGCCTTTCTCTCAGCAGCCCAAGGAGGCCTCGTCTGTGCAGAAGGCTGGTGGGAAGCAGGGGCGGCTCTCCTCTTCCCATCCTCCCTTTCTGTGCCGACAATTTGGTCCTGTGCACCCCATGGGAGAAGAATTCCAGAGGCTCTTCAAGAAACCCAGGGCTGAGTCATAATCTGCACCTTGTGTCCTCAGGAGCCTGCGCACCAGTGCGGCCTCCTGGACTGTAAACAATGCTAACAGTGCAAGGGGCCGTGTTCCCTTCAGGGCGCTCCTGCTTCTCAAGGACCAAACACCCCTCAGCAGAGACCAAGGCATCCTGAGAAGGTGAGTGGGGCAGACGGACGGAAGAGCAGGGGGTTGGTGACTGGCCTGGGGCTTCCCAGGTGGTGCTAGTGGTAAAGAACCAGCCTGCCAAGGCAGGAGGCTCAGGTTCGATCCCTGGGTGGGGAAGATCCCCTGGGGAAGTGAATGGCAAAACACTCCGGTATTCTTGCTTGGGAAATCCCATGGACAGAGGAGCCTGGCGGGCTATAGTCAATGGGGTCGAACAGAGTCGGACGTAATTGAGCAACTAAGCAGATGACTGGCCTGAGGTGCCGAGAATGGGAGTGGGATCCATTTCCGGGCATGAATGTAGAAAACTACTGCTTCTCATTTTCTGTGTGGGGCCCCTCACACAGAGGCCTTGGGGAACTCCTGGTCAGAGGGACATGCAGGACTTTGGTGGCTTCTTTCCTCTAAAGCAGTCAGACTGGCTTATGCAGCAAGTTAAACAGAACCCCTTTCACATAAACAAGCAGTTACAAAAATTAAAATGGCAGAATATCTCAGAAGCAAGGGGGAAAAAACAATAATCCCAGTTGTACATTCTTTGACCATTATTTAAATAATCTCTAGAGGGTAAATTTCTGAGTCCTTTCCCCAGTCCCAGCAGATTGTATCTGATTGTGAGGCTGCCAGGGCTAACACCATGACAGGCGGCCTGGACCTAAGTTTCAATTTCCCCCGAAATGGTAAGATTCCCCCCGAAACGGTACGATTCCCTACCCCCATCAGGCCACCAGGAGCCAGCCAATCAATAAGCGCCCAGTAAGAAAAAGGGAATCTATTAGGGGAAAGCTGAAAAAGCCCGCGAACGCCCAAGTTTGAAAAAAGCCCGCGAAAGTTTGGACCAATAAAATTGCTTTGCAAACATGTAACCAATCCACTTAAGCCAGCTACCAACTGCTTATGCTCACCCTATAAATTTGTGTAACAGCTTGGGCTCAGGGCTCTCTGACCCCGCACCACTGCGTTGGATGGGGCAGGAGCCCTGACTCGACTCAGCAATAAACTTCCCTTTTTGCGAGTTGCATTGTCTTGGAAGCCTTCTCTCTTCCTGCTCGGGGATTCGGACATCGGGCATAACACTGATAAGAGCTCATAGATGAAAACAGATTGTATCTGGTTGATGTTGACATCAGCAACCTCAGATATACAGATACCACTCTAATGGCAGAAAGCGAAGAGCAACTAAAGAATCTCTTGATGAGGGTGAAGGAGAGTGAAAGAGCTGGCTTAAAACTAAATATTAAAAAAACTAAGATCATAGCATCTGGCCCCATTACTTCATGGCAGATAGAAGGGGAAAAGGTGGAAGTAGTGACAGATTTCTTCTTCTTGGGCTCTAAAATCACTGCAGATGGTAACTGCAGCCATGAAATCAGAATGAAGGAGGAAACAGAACAGGCTCAATCTTGAAAGCAGGACTCCATCTTGGTCCGGACTGTGGACTTTGAGCTATATGCCCAGTATCTATGGAAACGACATACCAACTGGAAAACCAGGCCCCTGGAAGGAAGAGCCCGAGGGCTCTCCATCGCCTAAAAAACACCCTAATTATCTGGTAACCGAATAGAATCATACATTCTATTATGCTTATTGGGGTATGACCACAAGCCTATTGATAATTGTCCACTGTTAACTACCTAGGCTTAAGACATATGAATCATGGGTTAACTTTGATTGTATCTTTCTTTATCCTTTGTTCAGACTAGTTTCAGGGAATTTTGGGGAGGTGGGTTTGGGCACGTACGCTTAGGGTATACAAGGTTTTCACAAAAACTGGTCGGGGTCCTTGGCTAAGAGGAGACTCTGCCTTGGGCCCGCCAGTGTAATAAACTGCACTCCACTATCTGCATTGTCCTTCTGAGTGAGTTTGTTTCCCAGAACTCGTGGTTACAACAGATACAATGATAGAGCAATGAGAATAAATTAAGCACAACAGCATACAATGAGATGGATGACTCTCATGATTTTGAATGAGAGAACCAGACACATTAAGGACGTACTGTGTTTTTCCTGTGTGGATAACCAAGAACAGGCAGACCTATCTCATGCATTGGAAGTGAGGATGCTGGTTACTCTTTGAAGGGAACTAACTGGAGGTCTTCTTTAGAGTAGGAATGACACATTGATTGATTGATTGATTTGGGTGTTGCTAACCTGGATTGTTCAACTCCTGAAAGTTCATAGATTGTTTTAGAAACAGGTTTTTAAAAATTTATTTATTTTTGGCTGCGCAAGGATGGGAATCATGAAATCAGTTCCTGAAAATGTCCAGCTACCCCACCAGATTCCCTGGAGCACAGAGTGCCTCATGCCACCCTGAATTCCCTCAGTGGGTGTTGAAGGTCAACAGCTGCAGTAGCACAGGGTTCAGTCTCCACAGAAAGTGAAAGTGTTAGTCGTTCAGTCGTGTCCAACTCTTTGTGACCAAACGGACTACAGCCTGCCAGGCTACTCTGTCTATGGAAGTCTCCAGGCAAGGCGACAAGAGAAGCCACCCCAATGAAAAGCCTGCGCACTGTGATGAAAAGGAGCCCCAGCTACCCACAACTAGAGGAAAACTGTTTGCATGATTCCCATCCTTGCATCTCCTCATCTCGAGAAAAGCACTAAGTCCCGTCATGATGACATTACCTCCTCATGTCTTGCAGAAAGCCTCTTATAAAGTAAGCGCTTAATTGCCTTGAACTCCCCCTTCAACGAAATCTTACATAGTGACCTTCCCCGACTGCCTCTTCGGAGCAGGCTATCAGAGCTATCTGAGGTGCTGCCTCCCGGGCTGCAGTCCTCATTTTGCCCCAAATAAAACGTAACTCGCAGCTCTCAAGTTGTTCACCTTTTTTAGTTGACACCCCTGTAAATCAGATGGGCGTGGGAATAGCCATGTCCAAGGGGGGGGGGGTTCAGGAAGCATGAAGACCAGGGAAGAGGAGACCCATAAAAATCAGTGCTGAGAAGTAGGGCTTTAGGAAGACTGAGGAACAGATCAAGGCCAGAGATGGAGACGAACTCTCCTTCCCTCTCCCAAGCAGGGCAGTCAGTCTCAAAGAAAGTGGAACAAAAGGAAAGGTGGCATACCCTACTGTTTATTTGAAAAACAGAAAATACACCAGGGCTGCTATCAGACCCAAACAAACTGAAGTTACAACCAGGATGCCAACAACAGTACCAGTTGTGAGGTCAAACAGAGAGGCTGTAATGGAAAGAAAAGAAAAGAATGAATGAAAGTGACATTATTTTACAGTGGGAGGTGCTCTACGAAACAGCTGTCAACATTAAGTAGTCTCTACTTGTGCCTTCAAGAAATCGATTTTCTCTGGGACAGCTGTTGTGTGGTGATTAGGTGACTAGATCCTTGTGAGTTTCTTTCTCTCTCCATGTATTTCTAGGTTGGTGACCAGAGTTGCCTCAGTTCCAATCTGGCCTTTTCTGCACACATATATTTCTGAAGGCTTTGGAAATGTAAGAAGGACTGATGGTTATTTTTGTATGTTACTATTTCCCCCCTTTTCATGGTTTTGTACGTTATAACTTCCCACCTTTTCCTGGGGCTTCCCTGGTGGCTCAGTTGGTAAAGAATCTGCCTGCAATATAGCAGATATGGGTTTGATCCCTGGGTCGGGAAGATCCCCTGGAGGAGGAAATGGCAACCCACTCTAGTATTTTTGCCTGGAGAATTCTATGGACAGAGGAGCCTGGGGGGCTACAGTCCATGGGATCGCAAAGAGTCGGACACGACTGAGTGACTAACCCACACATCACTTCCCACCGTTTCATGACTGCATCTTTCTCTGGGTACCAGGTGTAACAGCTATAAATATACGCCTCTCAGGTGTCTTGTGGTGGGCATTTATTGATGGAAAGCCCTCTGAATTCACTGCCCCTTTGCACAGAGAACACCCTTCACACTGGCTCCCGGTAAGGATGTTAATTCAATAATTCTATGAGAAATGATAGGGCCTTCCCTGGTGGCTCAGCTGGGAAAGAATGTCCCTACAATGCAGGAGACCCGGGTTTGATTCCTGGGTTGGGAAGACCTGTTGGAGAAGGGATAGGCTATCCACTGCACTATTCTGGCCTGGAGAAGCTCTACACAGTTAGCAAAAACAAGACCAGGAGCTGACTGTGGCTCAGATCATGGACTCCTTATTGTAAAACTCAGACTTAAATTGAAGAAAGTAGTGAAAACCACTAGACCATTCAGGTATGACCTAAATCAAACCCCCTATGATTATACAGAGGAAGTGACAGGGATTAGATCTGATAGACAGAGTACCTGAAGAACTATGGATGGAGGTTCATGACATTGTACAGGAGGCAGTGATCAAGACCATCCCCAAGAAAAAGAAATGCAAAAAGGAAAAATGGTTGCTGAGGAGGCCTTACAAATAGCTGAGAAGAGTAGAGAAGCCAAAGGCAAAGAAGAAAAGGAAAGATATACCATTTGAATGCAGAGTTCCAAATAATAGCAAGGAGAGATAAGAAAACCTTCCTCAGTGATCACTGCAAAGAAATAGAGGAAAACAATAAAACGGGAAAGATTAGAGATCTCTTCAAGAAAATTAGAAATACCAAGGGCACATTTCATGTAAAGATGGGCACAATAAAGGACAGAAATGTTATGGACCTAACAGAAGCAGAAGATATTAAGAAGAGGTGGCAAGAATAAACAGAAGAACCATACAAAAAAGATCTTCATGACCCAGATAACCGCAATAGTGTGATCACTTACCTAGAGCCAGACATCCTGGAATGCAAAGTCAAATGGGCTTTAGGAAGCATGACTACAAGCAAAGCTAGTGGAGGTGATGGAATTCCAGTTCCCGCAACTTAATTGAACTGATGAGAAATGATCTTCCCCCATGGGTAACTTTAGCTCAAGGACTCCCCATCAGCTTTGCAGACACTCTCTAAAACTGCACTGCAGCCTAAAACTTCCTTCCTTCTCTTTCTCTTTCACTTGGGTCAGATATGCCTTGTGGTCTGAGGACCTTCCCAGGCTCCTCCCACTTCTGCCCCACTTTCCTAAACAGGCACTCTTCCAGTAAATGTCTTGTATGTCTAGTGTCATCTTGGCTGCATCTGAAGGATGAAAAGTATCATATCAGACAAGAAACCTTGCAGTCAAATCCTTTTTTATTCTTCTCCCATATTTAGTCAGTAACATGTTCCTATGAGTCTTTTGTTTTATCCTTTCCCTCCCTTCCAATATGTAATGTTTTTTGCATCACTTTCTCTTTTATTTCTGTTTTCTTCACTAGTCAACTCAAATCTGAAGATGAATGCTGATGTTAGCTATTGTTACGAGGTACTTATTATATGACAGACTCTCTGCTATATACTTTACACATACCACATTTGATTCATATAATAACCCTGCCAGGTCAACATTCAGTTCAGTTCAGTCGCTCAGTAGTGTCTGACTCTTTGCGACCCCATGGTCTGCAGCACACCAGGCTTCCCTGTCCGTCACCAACTCCCAGAACTTGCTCAAACTCATGTCCATTGAGTCGGTGATGCCATCCAACCATCTCATCCTCTGTCGTCCCCTTCTCCTGCCTTCAATCTTTCCCAGCATCAGGGTCTTTTCACATGAGTCAGTTCTTTGCATCAGGTGGCCAAAGTATTGGAGTTTCAGCTTTAGCATCAGTCCTTCCAATGAATACTCAGGACTGATTTCCTTTAGGATTGACTGGTTGGATCTTCTTGCAGTCCAAGGGATTCTCAAGAGTCTTCTCCAACACTACAGTTCAAAACCATCAATTCTTCGGCACTCAGCTTTCCTTTAGTCCAACTCCCACATCCATACATGACTGCTGGAAAAACCATAGCTTTGACTAGATGGACCTTTGTTTGTCTCTGTTTTTTAATATGCTGTTTAGGTTGGTCATAGTTTTTCTTCCAAGGAGTAAGCATCTTTTAATTTCATGGCTGCAGTCACCATCTGCAGTGATTTTGGAGCCCAAGAAAATAAAAGTCTGTCACTGTTTCCACTGTTTCCTCATCTATTTGCCATCAAGTGATGGGACCGGATGCCATGATCTTCGTTTTTTGAATGTTGTATTTTAAGTCAGCTTTTTCATTCTCCTCTTTCACTTTCATCAAGAGGCTCTTTAGTTCCTCTTCACTTTCTGCCATAAGGGTGGTATCATCTGCATATCTGAGGTTATTGATATTTCTCCTGGCAATCTTGATTCCAGCTTATGCTTCATCGAGCCTGGCATTTCACATGATGTACTCTATATATAAGTTAAATAAACAGGGTGACAATATACTGCCTTGACATACTCCTTTCCCAATTTGGAACCAGTCTGTTGTTCCACATCCGGTTCTAACTGTTGCTTCTTGACCTGCATACAGATTTCTCAGGAGGTAGGTAAGGTGGTCTGGTATTCCCAACTCTTAAGAATTTTCCACAGTTTCTTGTGATCCACACAGTCAAAGGCTTTGGTGTGATCAATAAAGCAGAAGTAGATGTTTTTCTGGGATTCTCTTTCTTTTTCTATGATTCAATGGATTTTGGCAATTTGATCTCTGGTTCCTCTGTCTTTTCTAAATCCTGCTTGAACATCTGCAATTTCACAGTTCATCTACTGTTAGCGCCTGGCTTGGAGAATTTTGAGCATTACTTTGCTAGCGTGTGAGATGAGTGCAATTGTATGGTAGAGTGAACATTCTTTGGCATTGCCCTTCTTTGTGATTGGAATGAAAACTGACCTTTTCCAGTCCTGTGGCCACTGCTGAGTTTTCCCAGTTTGCTGGCATATTGAGTGCAGGTCAACATTATTCCACATGATAGATGAAAAACCCGAGACTTCCAGTGATGATAAAAAAAAAAGGTACCCAAAGTCATATAACTAATAAGAGGTGGATCTAGTGTAGTCCTTGACTGTAGGAATACCTGATTTTATAGAACCCAATGGTAGTAACAGTAATAATAGCATTTAATAGTTATGGAACATGTCCTCAGCGTGTGGCATTTTACTAAGGGTTTAACTGAATAGTACGTTAAATCTTTGAAACAATGACATGAAGCAGAGACTTTTTAGTACGATTTCAGTTGAGGACTCTGAGGCTCAGTGAAGTTAGGAATCTCATGCAAGAATTTATAATTGTAAATGGTTACCTTAAAAAAGAAGAAAGATCTCAAATCAACAACCAAATGTTACAACTGAAGGAACTAGCAAAAGAACAAACCATACCATAAGCTAGCAGAAGGAAAGACAAAATAACAGAGTGGAGATAAATAAAATAGAGAATGGAAAAGTAATAGGGAAAAAACAATAAAACAAGAAATTGGTTCTTCAGAAAAGAATAAGAAAGGCTTCCCTGGTGGCTCAGTGGTAAAGAACTAGTCTGCCAATTCAAGAGACATCGGTTTGACCCTTGATCTGGGAAGATCCCACACGCCGCAGAGCAGCTGAGCCTGTGCTCCACAACTACTAAGCCTGTGCTCTAGAGCCAGAGAGTTGCAGTTACTGAGCCCACGGGCTGCAACTACTGAAGTCCGTAGGCCCTAGAGCCCATTCTCCAGAACAAGAGAAGCCACCGCAATGAGACTCCCGTGCACTGCAACTGGAGAGTAAACCCCACTCACCACAGCTCGAGAAAAGCCAGCACAGCAATGAAGATCCAGCACAGCAAAGAAAATAAATAATTGGGGACAAATGATGAACAATTTTGACAAAACTTTAACTAGACTGATCAAGAAAAACAGGGAAGATTCAGATTACTAAAATCAGGAAGGAAAGTGGGCACATTGCTACTAATTCTCAAGAAATGATGAGTTATAGGAGTATTATGAATAACTGCATGCCAACAAATTGCATAACTTCAGTAAAATGGACAAATTCCTAGAAACACAGATGCTACCAAAGTGGAATCACAAAGACTGCGACCCCATGGACTGTAGCCCGCCAGGCTCCTCTGTCCATGGACTTCTCCAGGCAAGAATACTGGAGTGGATTGCCATGCCCTTCTTCAGGAGAATCTTCCTGACCCAGGGATTGAACCTGTGTCTCTTACATTTCCTGCCTTGGCAGACAGGTTCTTTACTACTCACGCGCTACCTGGGAAGCTCCAGTGTTATAGAGGCCATATATTAAAACCCGCATCTAACACCATTCTAAGTGTGAAAGACTGAAAGTTTTCCCTCTAAGATCAAGAACAAGATAAGGATGCCTGCTTTTGCCACTTCTATTCAAAACAATATTAAAAGAAATAGATAGGACTTCCCTGGTGGCTTAGTGGTAAAGAGTCCACCTGCCAATGCAGGAGACATGGGTTTCACCCCAGTCTGAGAAGATCCCATATTCAATAGAGTAATTAAGTCTATGCGAAAGAGCCCACACAGCTACAAAGACCCAGCCCGGCCAAAAATAAATTTAAAAATTATTTTAAATAATTAATAAAAAAGTGCCCATTGCATTAAGAACCTATACCAGGTATCTCATTTAATTCTAATAAAACTTTGTGAATTACAAAAAAATAACATTTAAAAAAAGTAATAGACCAATTCAGTGCCAAAGAAAGAAAAAAGAAAAGATACTGAAATTGTAAATTAAGAAGCAAAATTAACTGTTTGCAGAGGATGTGGCCTTATATATTAACAGGAAACCCTAATTTCACAAAAAACTGTTAGGTCTAATAAACAAATTTGATAGAGCTGCAGCATATGAAACCAACACATAAATGCAGTTGTATTTCTATATATGAACAGTGAACAATATGAAAAGAAAGTTTTAAAACTTCCCTTTATATATTGTATGAATGAGATAAGGCTAACACTCCCTTTGACAAAAATGGCAGAGGCCTGTGGATCTGACAATATTCATACAGTTAAGGTATTGCTACCTGAATCATAGTATCTAACCATCATTTTTATAAAAATAAATTCCACTTATAACAGCATCAATAAGAATAAAATTGAGGAATTTTGGAGCTGACAGACTTGTATAAGAGAAACTAAAAAAATTTTTTTTTCAAAGGAAAAACATAGTATGAGAAATTAAAGAAGACATGAATAAATGATAAGTGTTCATGGACTGGAAGCCTTAATATTGCTTAGATGACAGTACTAAGCAAGGTGTACTGGATAGATGTGGGTAATGACTGCAAAACAATATGAATGGACTTAATACCACTGGGCTATAAACTTCAAAATTATTTACATGATAAATCTTACTTTTTTTTTTTTACCTTATAAAGAGTGTGTACCAGGAAAAAAAATCTTGTGTAAGGTAACAGAGTAAATGCCAGCCCCAGGATTAGAAACTTACTGTATTTCTTTTTCTGTGTGTGTGTGTGTGTGTGTGTGTGTGCATGTTTGTGTGTGTGTGTTAGTCGCTCAGTCCGGTCCAACTCTTTGCAACCCCCTGGACTGTAGCCCACCAGGCTCCTCTGTCCATGGAATTCTCTAGGCAAGGATATTGGAGTGGGTAGCCATTCCCTTCTCCAGGGGAATCTTCCCAACTCAGGGATCAAACTTGGATCTCCTACATTGCAGGCAGATTCTTCATCCTCTGAGCCACCAGGGAAGCCCCTCCAACTTTTTTTTCAGAGATAGAGCTATTAAGATCTTGCTGGCTTTTTATTGTAACGGTCTCCTCACTGATATTCCGCCTGCTGTGACCTCAAGCCATCGTGCCTCCCGTTGGTGGAGGCATCCTCTGGGAAGGTGGAACACAGGATACGCAGTCACTTACATTTCTTCACCTTCAGCTCAAAGATCCCACTTCTGTTGGAAGTGCCTATGTTGAAGATCTCACACTGATACTTCCCGGCATTCTCCTTCTTGATGGGGTCTATGGTGAGTTTCTTCCCGTCCTCGGACAGGAAGATGTTCTTTGCGGCTTTTATATACTGGCCATTGAAGATCCACTTGATGCTGATGTCAGTTTCGTTTGTGTTACAGGTAATGACCACCTTGTTCTCTTTATCTCTGTCCACGGGGTCGCTGACTTGGATGGAGGGCTGCTGCAGCAGGCCTGTGGAGAGAACAGAGGAGGTGACTGAGACGAGGTCAGTGGCCTGGGGCCATGCTCCTTCCTCGGGTGTCTTAGCCACTGCCGGGGCCCAGCGAGCTCTGTAAAGGCGACCCCGAGCAGGACCCTGAGCCTGTGAACAAGGTCGTGGGTCTCTCTTCAAGACAGGATGTGTAAGGAGAAGGCTCCCTTTCCTCCCTCACCCCAACAATACCTGGATGACCCTGACCCATCCATGAGACATCTCTGTAATACCTTCTCAACCCGTGTATACAGCATCCTCAGCCTGAAGTGAAATTTTTCCTGTGAACTTTGATGGACCCTTTCCTAGAACTTCCTTTGGTTCTAAAAAGTTTCAGGTCTCATTCGTTATATACCCTTCTGTGTATGTTACGGAAGACAGTTGTGCCACACCTGTGTTTCTGTGGGGCTGAGGGAACTTTACACAAAGCAGGAAAGGCAATTATTTCTTTTTAAAAAATTTATTACTGGCTTTCCCGGAGGCTCAGAGGTAAAAGATCCGCCTGTCAATACAGAAGACATGGGTTCAAGCCCTAGGTCGGGAAGATCCCCTGGAGAAGGGCATGGCAACCCACTCCAGTGTTCTTGCCTGGGAAATCCCATGGACAGAGAAGCCTGCAGGGTTATGGTCCATGGAGTCACAAAGAGTCAGACCTGACTGAGCAACTAAGAAACAACAACAAAATAATTTATTAGGGAATGAGGATGACCATGTCCAGTCTCCCGGTCTAGATATATATAGTGACAGTGACCCTCTGAGCTTGGTACAATCTTGTTGGAAAGATTTCCAACTACAACCACCCCTCATTTTCCATCACTCTGCGTCTGAGACATTAATGTGTTACTCCTATCATAAAATGATGACAGCAGAAGCTCATTCTCCTGGTGACCTGGGGAAAGTGGCTCGTTCTGGAGTCCCACAGAGGCTGCTGCTCCCAGATTTCTGAGTCCTTTACTATCGCCTAGGAGGGCGTGCCTGGCCACAAGCCAGGCTGGGAACAGGGTAGTCAGTCAATTGGGGAAATATCTGTGGAAGGCTTAAGGGCAGGGGGTGGGGGCTTCCCTGATGGCTCAGCTGGTAAAGAGCCTGCCTGCCAATGCAGGAGACATAAAAGATGTGAGTTCGATTCCTGGGTTGGGAAGATTCCCTGGAGAAGGAAACGGCAACCTGCTCTAGTAGAATCCCATGGACAGAAGAGCCTGGCGGGCTACGGTCCATCGGGTCGTGAAGAGTTAGACATGACTGAGCGCACATGTTTGCATCTAAGGGCAGGGAAGCTGTGCAGAGCAGGGCCAGTCCTTGATGGAATGAAGGAGAAAGAAGTGAGACACATGGGAAGAGCAGAAAGTGAGAAATGTCCATTTGCAAGCGACTTCAAATTGGGGGTTTCAAGTGACTTCAAACATCCAGAGGTCCAAGAGCCCCACCACTGCCCAGAAGCAGGCCCCCTGCCCCCCACCCCTGGAAACCCTCCCACGGCAGAGCAGCCCCACAGCCGCGGTGAGACTCGGCTCTCAGTGCACTTTAGGGGCAGGTAGTCAGAGGATAAACATGGCTCCCCTCCCTGGAGAGACAGGCGGCACGTGTGGCCAGAGCCTCCTAGGACTCTGCATCCAGAGAAACCTTGGCCTCAGGGAGCTGGGAATCATCCGCCCCATTAGCCCTGCCTGGGAGGCCAACACCCACCGGCGGCACGGTTCTCCGTGGTCGCTGGAGCCGGGACCCTGGGACAGGGTCTGGGGAGGGGCTTCCCTGTGGGCCTGAGCTTCTCTGTGAGGATCCCTCAGGCCAGGCCCCTATTGAGTCCTGCAGGGTCTTCCTCAGGGTCATGGTTGCAGGGAGGGACCCAGGGGCCTGGACTGAGAGTTCTCTCCCTTTGCTGAGTCCCTCCCATCAGACCGTCCTTCTTTCTGCACAGTGTCTGCAGGGTCCAGATCCCCTGAATGGAATTCTGACCCTTTGGAGTTTGTCTCCACAGTGTGTGTCCTGCACTAAATCTTCAAACCCCAACACGGCACATAATGTAGAGGGAGATGGAGGCACCATTTGGGTCTGTCAGTCCTGCGAGTGTGAACAGAAGTCACCTCACCCGACACCCTGGGGTCAGAGAGGAAGTACTCACTGTATACTTGGAGATCTCCAGATGCCGAAACGTTTGTTAAATCAGCCTTTACAGTGACCACAGTGTAGGTTCCCGAGTCCCGCTTCTGGACAGACTGGATTATCAGGGAGCCATTGGGTTTTATTGTCTCTCGACCGGTGTTTGCAGGCCCAGGTGTAAATGAATTGTTAAGTACTTGGTAGACGTCAATTGCAGCTGCTCTATCTACCCTGTTCCCTCTGAACCAGCCATAGCCTAGGACAAGTCCTTCTTTTCCGAGGACGTTGAAAACAACGATTGACCCTTCTGCAGCCAGTGGGGGCACCGTGTCAACAGTGAGGCGGGCAGTGGTGGGCGGGGGCCAGAAGGATAAGAGCGCGACTTGGAGGGAAGCGAGAGAAACCAGTTAATATTCTGGCCTGTGTGGGGGATGGGGAAATGGTGCCCTGGGTTCTGAGCAGCTCTCTTCATCCCTCAGCCTTGGGGGGTGTGTGTGTGTGTGTGTGCGTGGTTCAAGGTCAGCAGCATGACCCCGTCACTTCAGCCCCTCTGGGGTCGTTTTTTCCTCTGTTTTCCTAGCTGTCCCCTGGCTCACTCCCTCGCTGCCCTCACACACCTGCTCACACTCAGGTGCTCTTGGGAGATGCCCCCCCCCACCTGCTCTAAAGACCCTCCGTGTTCACTTGCTGACCCTTCCCTGTCTGTTTCCTGCATGACGCCTGTCAGCACCGACAGCACATTCTAGATCTCTCTGCTTGTCTGTCTTCCTCCCCACAGAGTGTAAGCTCCGTGAGAGCAGGGGCTTGTCTGATTTTCTTGTACCCAAATTCCTGGTGAAGGAGCCTCTACAGCCTGGTGTTTGTCCTTTTAGGAGTTGTAGAAAAGGGTGTTGTCTAGTGTCCTGGTGTGTTCTTTCTGGAGTAACACCCAGACATAAATTGTTATTATTGCCATCAGTCTTCAACAGTTATTGCTCAGTGAAGAATAATTTCTTAAATAACTTGTAAAACCTATACCATTTGAGGTCTTCCCGCCCCTCACTGACTCTAGTTCATGGAGAGTCCCCTGGGGCTGAGCCCCCCACCTCCCCTGCTCCCCGCCCTCTGCCCTCAGGCCTGAACAGAAGTCCTCTGCCCCCTCTCAGAGCCGCGTCTCCCTCAGAGACCAGCCCGTCTCTTGTTCTCCAGTCTCTGCCCTCTCCCTGAAAACTGGCCCCTCTCACCTGCCAGGAGGAGCCTGTTCCAGGGGACATGCCTCCTGCTTGCAGGGCCTGACGGGGGCTCCATGGGGCCTGCTGTCTGCTGGCCCCTCTCTCTGTGAGGAGAACTTCCGGTCCAGAAACGCTCACAGGGCCTGCAGTCGCTGTGTGAGCTCTGCTGTCCTTCCCGCTCTGCGCTGGGCCTCCTCCCGGGGCAGGAGCACTTGGCTGGGTCACGTGGCCCGGGGCGGGGCCTCTGCCCAGGCCCCTCCCACTGCCTCCCCGCTCTTCCTTCCCTCCCTAGTGGCCCCGCCCCCTTCCCCTTCTGTCTGTGTTTCTATTCCCTGAGCTCTGCGGAGGCCTCTGCCTTCTAGAGCAGTGATTCTCCACCTACACACACACCGACACACACACACCTACACACATACACACCTACAACACACCTACACACAGACACACACACCTACACACTCTTACACTCCTGCACACACACACCCCTACACACACACACTCCACACACCTATACACACACACACACCTACACACACCCCTGCACACACACCCCTACACACACACTTGCGTGGACAAGCACAAACCTGGGGTGTCCAGTTCCAGGGTCCCCACTCCTCTGGACCAGATGCACACTCAGCCTCCCCGACTGCCCTCCCTCATCCCCTTCTGGCTTTTCCCTTCAGAGCAGTAGCCTGGCGGGGTAGGCACATCAGGAACTCCTGTCACAGGGACATCATACCCACAATGCATGGGAATCACCTGTGGAGCTTCATGAAGACTGCGAACCCCCAGGTGACACCTTCGAAATGTTTTAGCAGCCGGTCAGGTCATATGCTTGCCCAGCCTGGCTGAGACTTCATAATGTGGGGTGGGGCAGCCTCTCCCCAACTTCAATGCACAGGGAGGGTCTGCAGATCCTGTTAAAATGCAGAGCCCGACTCAGCAGGGGTGGGGTGGACCTGAGAGTCTGCATCTAACAAGCTCTCAGGTGATGCTGACCATACTGGACTGTGGAGCACACTTTCTATAGCAAGGCTGATGGTGACAAGTCAACCGAGAGGCCGACCGCCCCCCCCCCCCCCCCCCACCAAGTGTCGGCCTCTGCCGTGTTCTGGTCTGGGGTCTGTCAGCATGACACAGAGACCCTGGGATCTCCAAAATTGGTGATAATTTCTGTGGTGACATAGAAACCCAGATGGGTGCCCCAGGTCTTCCCATTGTTCTCAAATATTTGAGAAGGTTAAGGTTATAGATGACTCTGGAAGAGAGAAAGGGGTCAGCTGAGTGATGATGGTGAGGGGACCTGACCTCCACCTTAGAGTGGCACCAGCCTGGCGTCTGTTTTCAGGGACAGAGACCCAGACCTGGCTGTCAGGAGGAGCTGCAGTACCCAGGTGAGAAGGAAAGGTTTCCTGTGTGTCCTGGGAAGAGAGGAACCTGGTGCTGGGGGGTGGGCTGACTGTGGGCTCCCTGGTCCTCGGAGGAAGTGTTTGGGGAAACCCTCCTGCTTTGTGTCTTGGCTCATAAACTGTCCACGTTCCTCCCTGCCATTAGAGGTAGCCCTGTCAGCCTGGCTGATTTTCCTGTGGTCACTGTGACCTTTCCCATGGGTGGGGGTGCCAGGCAGGGATGGGCGCTGGCATGGCAGGGTGTCCTTAGGCCCCTAGAAGGAGCGTGGGGCACAGAGCAGGCACAACAGGAGGGGCCCCGAGGGTCTGTTTAGAGGGAAGGATGGATTTCAGGCTCCTTCTCCACCTCCTTCAGTTCAGTTCAGTCACTCAGTCATGTCCGACTCTGCGACCCCATGGACTGCAGCACACCAGGCCTCCCTGTCCATTGCCAACTCCCAGAGTTTACTCAAACTCATGTCCATTGAGTTGGTGAAGCCATCCAACCATCTCATCCTCTGTTGTCCCCTTTTCTTCCTGCCCTCAATCTTTCCCAGCATCAGGGTCTTTTCACATGAGTCAGTTCTTCGCATCGGGTGGCCAAAGTATTGGAGTTTCAGCTTCAGCATCAGTCCTTCCAATGAATATTCAGGACTGATTTCCTTTAGGATGGACTGGTTGAATCTCCTTGCGATCCAAGGGACTCAAGAGTCTTCTCCAACACCACAGTTTGAAAATATCAATTCTTCAGTGCTCAGCTTTCTTTATAGTCCAGCTCTCACATCCATACATGACTACTGGAAACACCATAACTTTGATGGACCTTTGTTGGCAAAGTAGTGTCTCTGCCTCCTTAGCCAACGTGAAGTTCACCTGTTAATTTCTTGTATGTTCTCTGTCTGACCCGATGTCACCCCCTGGAGGTCATGAGCAGACCTGGGGCCAGTGTCCAGATGTACCAGGTGTGCAGACCAGGCTCCAAAGGGTGTGAGCCAGCCCTGAGCCCCGGGCAGAGGTGGGCTCTGACCCCCAGCCTGGGGCTGGTCAGCCGGGGTCCTGGTCACTGTGGGTCCCCAGGCTTCCTGACTCCATCCCAGCGCAGGCTGAGCTCAGGGAGATGATGGGCATTATCCAGTGTGAGGAGAACCGTCCACCAGGTGGACGTGCTCAGGAGGAGCTCTCAGTCCCTGAGACTTCAAAGGAAGGGCTGGTGGGGGAGTCTCTGGGGCTATGGGGAGAGGGTGGCGGCCTGTGGGCTGGACCCCAGAAGGCCCTGTTCTTGCCCCTCTCACAGCACTGCGGCTGCCCTCAAGTCGTCTGTGTCCCCATCAGTGGTCTGTTCTTGGCCTCCCCACGGTGCCAGGACCTGGGGCAGCTCCACCTGGAGACTCCGTCACACAGGCTTCCCTGTCAGGGGATGGGAGACCCCCCTGGGACCCCAGCCCCTCTGAGATGGAGCAACTGCAGAAGCTGGGCTCCCCTCTTCATTGCTGCTCCAGAAGTTCCCCAACTTTCCCCAGATGCCTGGGGAGGCTGAGATGTCTTCAGGGTCCAGACCCAGGTGTCCCCACAGATCAGGGGCCTTGTGATGAGGAGCTGCTCTCTTTTTCCTATGAGTTCACGCTCACTGGAGGCTCCCCCCTCCCCAGGGTGACTCCTGATGGGATGGAAGATTGGGAGTCTGAGCCAGGTCAGGTCTCCATGAGAAGGGGAAGGTCTCAAGCTGCTGGCCCAGGCCTTCCAGGGGGACTACAAGATTCTTCCCCAGTAGAGATGGGAGGGGGTATGATTATCTCAGAATGAGCAAGAGTCTGACTCCTCACAGTTAAGAGGACCCTGTCCTCCCTGGGTCAGGAAGATTTCCTGGAGAAGGAAATGGCAACCCACACCAATATTCTTACCTGGAGAATCCCATGGACAGAGGAGCCTGGCAGGCTCCAGTCCATAGGGTCACAGAGAGTTGGACATGACTGAAGCGACTTAGCACTTAGCATGTCCTCTCTCCTGATTCCTGGAGGAATCAAGTCCTGTCATGGAGCAGCAGCCGTAGACACTTGCAGATCTCCTCCCAGGCTGATGCCAGTGCCCCTGTGTCCCCAGGAAATATTCTCTGACCTTTAGGTGTCACACTAGGGGCGGACCATTGTGTGGTATCCCTCATCCATTTTATGAGTTTTTATTGATCATCTATTACTGAGTGCACACATGCTTTTGAATATCTTGTCTGGCTTCCATTTCATTATTCCAGAGCAGAACCTTCTGTTCAGAGCTCCCCGTGGTCTCAAGTAAGTAACTGTTAGTTGCTCAGTTGTGCCTGACTCTTGGCAACCCCATTGACTACAGCCCACCAGGCTCCTCTGTCCATGGGATTCTCCAGCCAAGAATACTAGAGTGGGTTGTCATTTCCTTCTCCAGAGGATCTTCCCAATTCGGGGATTGAAACCAAGTTTCCTGCATTGCAGGCAGATTCTTTACCATCTGAGCCACCAGGGTCTTAATGTGGAAGTCCCTAGCCCTGGCTCCGCCCCCAGGTCTCCCAGTTGGCTCTCAAAGAAGAGTGAGTCCTCATTATCACTCTGCCTCCCATCCCTGAGTTGCCCGAGGTCTCACACAGCCTCCCTGGCACAACAGTCTGGGTGCTGGGTGCTCTTGAAGCCGAGTCGACCACAACCCAGAGCTTCAGCTGATTCTTCTAGTACTGGGGAGAAGGTCCAGATGACGGCATCAGGCAGTTTGTAGGAACTTGCCTCCAAGGCTTGACGACCACCACTTGAGGGAACTGGTGGGTTCCTCCCAGTGGAATCTTGGCAGGGGGTGCAGATCAGGTGCTTGGGGTGTTCGGGTGCCCATGAGACCTGAGGGTAGAATCACTGCCTTCCAGTAGGATTAAGCTTCAGGAGTTTCCGATGTCCCTGGACAAGGCTGGAGGTGAAGCCTGTGGTTCTGGTGATGTTTTAGACTGAGCGACTAAAAGAGCCAGAGACCGCCCTGGGCAACCGCAGGGCCCTGCATCCAGTAATTAGCCTCCCAGTGAATTCAGGGGCTTCGTGGCTGAAAGCCAACTCAGGGGGACAGGTGGGGGTGGCTTCTCTGTTGTCCTGAGGACCTCAGGTCAACCCGAGCCTCAGCTTATCCTGCCGCTGGTCACAGGCAGTTGGCTCTGGGAGACGGCCCAGGAGCAACCTCCAATTTTTTATTTGACTTTAAATGGAAATGAAAGTGAAAAGTGAAAATGTTAGTCAGTCAGTCGTGTCCAACTCTTTGCCACGCTATGGTCTGTAGCCCACCAGGCTCCTCTGTCCATGCGTTTCTCCAGGCAAGAATACTGGAGTGGGTTGCCATTCCCTTCTCCAGGGGATTTCCCTGACCCAGGAATCAAACCCACATCGCTTACATCTCTTGCATTCACAAGCAGGTTCTTTACCACTAGTGCAACAGGCAGCCATAAATTAACCCCCCCCCAAATATGCCTCCTGAACCCGAATGTGCCCTTTGCCCAAGGTCAGCCCATCTCAACTTCCCAGGGTCCTCTTTGCGCCGCTTCTAGCACGATCCGTCCACTAGAGGGCACTCACGCTCCTCTTTGCCATCACCTGAGCCCAAACCCCGTGTGTTCACTGCCACACCCATCAGCCCTCAATCCCTCTCTAGGTTTGCTCGGGGCGAAGCTCCTGGGACAGACGTCAGGGTCCTCCAGGAAGAATCTCACGTGGAGGAGGTGGCAGGATGGACGGCTGACCTGGAACCCACTGCAGGACCCAAGTCACTGCGCGGGGGACGGCTCCAGGCACAGTGGGCAGTGTGGGCTGGACACGGGTGCCCAGACACCTAGGCCACCGGCGCGGGCACTGGGGGAAACAGCTGTGAGCCTGCGGCCCCATCACTGAGGATCTGTGCACGTGGCCTTGGCTGGGCTGCTGAGGAACCTTCCAGAATGGACCCTCCACAGCAGGAGACGAGTCCTCCCGGGCACTTCAGGAGCCCCGTGCCAGGAAGAGTCAGGGGAGATGCATCCATCACTGCGGTACAGGTTCTCCCTGGGCCTGAGGGAGCAGGTGGGGTCCCAGGTTCACCGTCAACTGCAGATCAGCACCCGGGGTGCTGGGACGGTGAGGTCCTGCCACCCCGCCTCTCAGGACACCATTCCTACGCTTGACACCCCTCCCCACAGTGCCCACCCCTCTGAGACCATCTGTCCACCACTGTTCCATCTCAGCCCTCACAGCATACTCTGAGTGAGTCTGTCACTCAGACTGTCCCCGAGACATCACGTGGGTCACACCATCCCTTTGCTTTGATCCTGATGCCTGTCTGGGGCTGTGCAGGGTCCTGGAGTTTCCAGTTCCCTGGATATAGTGGACACAGTTACAGTTCATGCATGCCTTCCCTTATTAATCAATTGAACATTTAAATGCCTATGTGCCTGGCATACCAGACTCTGCAATTTTGGGGTAGACAAAGTGGACACAGCCAGCTCTCAGGGAACTCACAGTCTAGCCGGGGTGACAGTAAGGATCACTTCTACCCTCCTGAGGGCTTGTAGCCCCAAACACCCTCCTACACTCTCTCGACCTCATAACTGCCCAGTGATAGGCACTCCTGTCATTATGCCCATTTTATAGCTCAGAAAGTTGAGGCAGGGAGGGAGGGAGCCTCTGTCCAGTGTACCACCCCCTCACAGCTGAGGCACCAGGTCTCCAAGGCCCATTTCCTGATCACTGTCTTGCCTCTGGGCACTCTGTCCTGTCTGTGAAGCTGTGCCCTGCAGTGACAAGGAATGCCCTCGGGCCCCAGTGTGAGCTCTGAGCCTTCCTGTGTGCGTCTGGAGCCAGCTCCACTTCTACCCTTGGCTACTAATGATGTCTATGGCAGGGAGGGCGATGAGTCTGGGGTCTCTGGGCCCGAGGGCTAAGTCAGCTTCTTTCCTACAGAGGAGATTCCCATAGGTCTTCACGTGGGCCGACACTCCTAATCCAGCAAGGACTTCGTGTGGGCCTGAGGCTGGCAGCATGTCTTGTCTGTGGGTCTCTCCAGCCTGCTGAGACTTGTAAATAATGTGACACCCTAGGGAACCCTGGAGCCAGCTCTTCTTTCTCCCAAGTGAAGGTTAAAAGTGAAAGTGTTAATCTCTCAGTCACATCCAACTCTTTTTGACCTCATGGACTATCGCCCATCAGGCTCCTCTGTCCATGGGATTCTCCAGGCAAGAATACTGGAGTGGGTTGCCATTCCCTTCTCCAGGGGATCTTCCCGACCCAGGGATTGAACTTGGGTCTTCTACACTGCAGGCAGATTCTTTACGGCCTGAGTAACCAGGGAAGCCCAAGTGAAGGTCAGGCTGTCCCAAGTCGACCCACAACCCCCTGTCCTAAGAGTAGGAGTCAGGAAACTGAGGGTGGACTGACCATAGATGAGCAGAGTGAGTGAAGAACGCTGGAACAGGGCTGCTTGAAGCTGTACTTCACCCCTCCTCCAGGCATGCCCCTTCCTCCTACCTTTCCCTGACTCACTGCTTAACTTCCTCTTTGGGCCAGAGCTTCTAAACCTCTCCCCCATTACTGTCTCAAGAGTGTCAGACACAGGAAAATCGCGCTTGAACCATTTCCCACGTTGGAAACGCCGAGGACAGGAGTCGCCCATGGTCATGCAGTGAGTCTGGGGCCTGGGAACCCCGGTTCAGGACACTCACATTCTGGACTCTCCTCCCAAGATCCAATAGTCTCTATACTGGGTGTGATATTTTGTTCACACATCACCCCCTTCTCTCAATGGATTATCCCTGCACCCACTCAGTGAGCCAGTCCATGGACTCCCCACTCCTCGTGGCGGTGGGCCAGGGCCCTCTGTCCTGCTTCTCGTAGGAAGTCTAAGGTACCATCAGGGCCACTCCCCAGCCCCACCCGCTCACCCTTGCTTTGCCTTTTAGCCATCACGTGGTGGTGGCTATGGCTCTTGGACCCCCCTTGGGCCCTTTTCCAGGCTGGGTCCCCAGTGACCAAGGCAGCTCCGTTCCCCTGACTTACTTCCTGAGATCATACCCCATGTGGCCATGGGCCTGGAAGGGCTGGGACTCCCCAGGACGCATGCCCTGCCCACTGGGCACTCCAGAGAACTGAAAGGCTGCCTCTGCCCGGTGTCTGGCCTGGCCTGCGTGGAAACCCGCCCGGTTGGCGAGGCGCCTGCCCCAGTGGTGCTCAGAGTTCTGGGCCCGGGGGATGAGCACTCGCCCTCGCCCACAGCCTTTCTTAGTTTCTGTTTGATTCCCCCGTGTCCCTGCGGGGAGGTGGCCTGGAGCCGAGCAAGGAATCCGAGGCTGGCTGGGGATCCTGGTGCCGCCAGCCACCCCTACTGCCCAGCCCCCTACAGGCTCCCTCTCTTCTCCAGGCCTCAGCTTCCTCCTCCATCAAAGGGGGCTCTGGCTCTGTGTCTGGACTGCTGGGGGGTCACCTGAGCTCACCTGACGTTCTGGCAGGTCTTAGTTCTTCTTGACTGAATGAAAGACCATCCCTGGGAGCCCCTCCCCCTCTCCCTTCCTCCAAGCTGAACTCACCTGTGTACCGGTATTGTCTGGGATTCTGTCTGCTGGTTTTCTTCCTGGGTGTTGGTGTGACACCACCCATATGGCAGAAAGGGAAGAAGTACTGAAGAGCCTCTTGATGAAAGTGAAAAAAGAGAGTAAAAAAGTTGGCTTAAAACTCAACATTCAGAAAACTAAGATCATGGCATCCTGTCCTATCACTTCATGGCAAATAGATGTGGAAACAAGGGAAACAGTGACAGACTTTATTTTGGGGGGCTTCAAAATCACTGCAGATGGTGACTGCAGCCATGAAATTAAAAGACGCTTGCTCCTTGGAAGAAAAGCTATGACCAACCTCAGTTCAGTTCAGTTCAGTTGGTTAGTCGTGTCTGATTCTTTGCGACTCCATGGACTACAGCACGCCAGGCCTCCCTGTCCATCGCCAATTCCCAGGTTTACTCAAACTCATGTCCTTTGAGTTGGTGATGCCATCCAACCATCTCATCCTCTGTCGTCCCCTTCTCCTCCTGCCTTCAGTCTTTCCCAGCATCAGGGTCTTTTCCAATGAGTCAGTTCTTCGCATCAGGTGGCCAAAGTATTGGAGTTTCAGCTTCAGCATCAGTCCTTCCAATGAATATTCAGGACTGATTTCCTTTAGGATGGACTGGTTGGATCTCTTTGCAGTCCAAGGGATAGCATATTAAAAAACAGAGACATTACTATGCCAATAAGGGTCAATCTAATCAGAGCTATGGTTTTTCCAGTAGTCATGTATGGATGTGAGAGTTGGGCTATAAAGAAAGCCGAGTGCTGAAGAATTGATGCTTTGGAACTGTGGTGATGGAAAAGACTCTTGAGAGTCCCTTGGACTGCAAGGAGATCCAACCAGTCCATCCTAAAGGAGATCAGTCCTGAATATTCGTTGGAAGGATGGATGCTGAAGCTGAAACTCCAATACTTTGGCCACCTGATGTGAAGAACTGACTCATTGGAAAAGACCCCGGGAAAGATTGAAGGCAGGAGGAGAAGGGGATGACAGAGGATGAGATGGTTGGATGGCATCACTGACTTGATGGACATGAGTTTGAGCAAGCTTCGGGAGTTGGTGATGGACAGGGAAGCCTGGCGTGATGCAATCCATGGGGTCGCAAAGAGTCAGACACGATTGAGTGACTGAACTGAACTGTTGCTGGCCCACTGAATCCTGGCATCACTTCATAACCAGGTTGCCCCTTGAAGGCCAGCTTCATTCTGGGGGCTACTGTTCACCCCTCCTGGCTGGCAAATCAGTCTCTAAAGTAAACCCCACATCCGAATCTGCACCAAACTCTATTACCCATTCAAGAAATGTCTTCGTTCTGAAGTGGGTTTCTGCATGGTGGTAGGTTTGGGGTGTGTGTGTGTGTGTGTATAATTTAATTAATTTATTTATTATTATGCTGGGTCTTCTTTGCTATATGGGCTATACCCTAGTTGCAGCGAGCTGTGGTTACTCTCAAGTTGTAGTGTGAGATTTCTCATCATAGCAGCTTCTCATTGCAGAGCACGGGCCCTAGGGCGCATGGACTTCAGTAGTTGTGGTTCCCGGGCTCTAGAGCACAGGCTCAGTTGCTCCTCAACAGATGGGATCTTCCCAGACCAGGGATCAAACCCGTGTCTCCTGCATTGGCAGGTGGATTCTTAACCACTGGACCAGCAGAGAAGCCCTGGTTTGGTTTTGCTAGAAATCTTCATGGTAAAAACCCCGGCTGGCCTTTGGCTCCCTGGACTGGAGCTGTGTGCTGAGCCCGCAGGGTCTGACTCTCACCATCTTTCTCAGGTCATAGGTTTAGTCTGGGCTGGTGGTTCAGTTTTGGGTGGGGATCTAGGCTGGGCCAGAGGTGGTTGATCTGGCTTCTTGTGGGGCTACAAGAGGCTCTATAGGACCAGGTTCTGACTGGGCTCCAGATCCCTGTCTCAGTTCTGGGTCCTGTTGAGTTCTAGATTCTTTGCCTGGCCCAGGTCTGTGCTGCGAGGCAACTTCCTGTTTACTGAAGGGCACCCTTTGGATGGGAGGTGACATCTGCAGGGCAGAGGCCGGTGGGGCATGAAATTCTTGGTGCAGAGCAGACTTTTGTTATGCTCGAGGTTCCTGCTGGGCTTCAGCTTGGTGATGGGCAAGGGGCTCCTGCTGAGTGAGGGTCTTTGCTGTGCAGTGGGCTATTGGATCCTTGTCTATTGGGTCCCTGCTGATCCTTGGATACTGGCTGGTCTGGAGGTTTTTTCTGGTGCAGGCTCCAACTGGGTTATAGTTGCCTGGTGTGGCTTTGATTCTCTAACAGGCTTAAATACCAACTTAGAACTTGGCTCTGCTGTGCTTTTTTTTTTTTGTCAAGGGAGATATATATATTTTTAATAATTTTATTTATTTTTGGCTGTGCATTTATTTTTGGCTGAGTCTTTGCTGCTTGCTGCACGGGCTTTTCTCTAGTTGTGGTGAGCAGGGGCCACTCTCTAGTTGTGGTGGCTTCTCTTGTGGAGCACAGGCTTGGTAGTGAAGGTGCACGGGTTTAGCTGCTTCACGCCATGTGGGATCTTCCTGGACCAGGGATTGAACCTGTGTCTCCTGCATTGGCAAGCGGATTCTTGATCCCTGAGCCACCAGGGAAGCCCTCGTGGGAGATATTGATCTCCCTGGCTTCATCCCCCTGGGTCCCCACAGACCTCCTTTGTCACAGATCCCTCGTGGGTTACTCATGATGGCTCCCCCACCATCTTGGGTTCCACTCCTTCAACCTGGCATCCTTGGTCTTCCTTTTGGAGGCAGTCGGCAAGTGGGCTGAGCACCGCTGGCTCCCCACTCCTGTGCCAAGCGAAGCACTTGTGACTCTTACTGTAGGAGGAGGGGTGGGGACAGAAGGAAGCTGGGTGTCCATCACCCTCCCCCCAGAGGGTTATGTCTTAAAGGGGCCCCATCCCACTCCCCACTCAGATAAAACATTTCTTCTCATGAGGGCAGCATCCCAGCTGAGTCCTCTGTTTCATCCGGATGACAGAAGCTAGACTCTGGAGGAATGTTCCTTTTCTTTCTCGATTTAAAAAAAAATTTACTTGGCTGCATTGGGCCTTAGTTGTAGCACATGGGATCTTCCTGTTGACATCTTCCCGTCGGCAGGATCTCTAGTTTTGGCATGCATACTCTCAGTTGCAGCATGTGGGATCTAGTTCCCTGACCAGGTACCGAACTCGGGGCCCCCTGCATCAGGAATGCGGCGTCTTGACCACTGGACCTCTAGGGAAGTCTCGAGTGTTCCTTTTCTTACTTCTCCTTCTGATGTTTGATGAAAGGGTCAGAGAGGGAAGCGGGATCTACCCCACTGTAACTTTCCGCTCTTTATTTATTCTAATGGTTCCCACTTTTATTTCCTTATATTATTGTTTTGATCATTTTATTCCCATGTTAAAAAAGAAAAAAAAGACATCGTCCCATTTCTACAGCTGGAAAGCCCTTTTCAGTGGCATTTGAGATCTTCCACACTGTCTAGGTGGCTCAGTGGTAAAGAATTCGCCTGCAATGCAGGAGACACAGGAGATGCTCGTTCGATTCCCTGAGTCGGGAAGATCCCCTGGAGGGGGGCATGGCAATCCACTCCTGTATTCTTGCCTGGAGAATCCCATGGACAGCAGAGCCCAGCAGGTTATAGTCCGTAAGGCCGCAAAGAATCCGTCATGACTGGTGACTGAACACTCTAGCCTTGAGCTCTGCCCTCGCACATATGTCTTCTGTAGTTGCCTGGAAACTTAGAGAGTCCGGTGACCACTGATGATGAAGATGGTGGTGATAATCATAAATGCTGAGTAAGCATTTTATGTGCTAGGGAATGGAGCCAGGTTCTTTTTAAACTTATATTATCTTTAGTAAGACAATGTCTGATTCATTGCTTTCACTGCTTTCTTTGCCCTACCTAGCTCTTACCTCAGGAAGGTTTGTTGGATGAGTAAAAGAGTAAAAATTTAGGCAGCAGAGAGAGACTGAAGGTGGTGTTGGATAGAGGTGTGTATATAATCTGGAAATGGTTTGGAATGAACAGGGTTAAGTGGATCGTCTGGATTGAACGTGCGTTTCGAGACCCCATTTGAAAATGATTTTGATCTATTACATTTAAGTATATTTATTGATTTTGTTTGCTATTTTCCTGCTTGTGTTTATAGTCGGGGAGGACCAGCTCTAGGTACTCAGAGGTTCTTGGTTTCTTTCAGGTAAGTAAGCTTAACACTGTGTCAGGGGCAGTCCCAGGAAAAGAGTGAAAGTGAAGAAGGCACTAGAGGGGGCAACAATCTCAGGGAAAATGCTTTTGGGATGATTTAGGGAGTGGGGACAGGAGGGGGGGGGAGACGTGAGGTGGGAGAAGTGTGTCTCCTAGGTGCACTCACGGCTTTGTTGACTGAGAATGTTTCATCGGGAGGGTGGGGTCTCAGAGCACCTATAAGGGCAGAGCAATGGTTTCTAGCACACATCGTGTGAGAAATTGCTGGCAGGCTTTGGAGAGCGTGTTTGACTTCCTGTGGTGTCTTCGGTGTCCTAGGGTGAAGAGAAAAGGGAGACACTGCAGTTAAAAACATTTTTAGAATTTATTTTTTTTTTAATGAGAGCTTTTAAAATGTTACAAGTGAGACTCATCCCATGGGGGAAAAATTTAAATGAAAAAATATCTACAGTAAGGAGATAAAAGATGCCCCAACCCTGCTTCCACTCCTGATTCTTGTGAGTACTATTGTTACTAGTTTGCTGTATGGTTTTCCAAACCTTTTGTATATAAACGTAATTGTTGTTGCTTAGTCGCTCAGTGGCATCTCTTTGCCAACCCATGGACTGTAGCCTGCCAGGATCCTCTGTGGGATTTCCCAGGCAAGAATGCTGGAGTGAGTTGCCACTTCTTTCTCTAGGGATCATCCCATTGTTGATCATGTAATATCATAATAATGCCACAATATCCATCAGTTTAACACTTAACAGTATACTTTTTATATGACATTTCATTATACCTAGACCAGGGAGGAATCTCATCGTTTCACCCCGACACTGGTGTCATAGTCAGAGATCAGTGACCAGGTTGCCAACAGCCCCTCTCCCTCCATTCTGATAAACACTGGCATTCAATCGTCAGAGGTTTTGGTGAGCCATCCTCTAGTATTAGGGGAATTGTGTTTTACTTTTCCTGCTCTTCCTGTTTCCCCACTCGTTGACCTTGAATAGGATGACCTTGAGTAGGATGAGCTTGAGTAGGATGAGCTAATCCTGATCTTCATTTCATCTCTCTTGTCTCTTAACCCCTGCTTCAACCCTAGCTGGGGCTTCCCTGGTGGCTCAGATGGTAAAGAATCCACCTGCAATGCAGGAGACCCAGGCTCGATCCCTGGGTCAGGAAGATCCCCTGGAGAAGGAAATGACAACCCACTCCAGGATTCTTGCCTGGAAAACCCCAAGGACAGAGGAGCCTGGGGGGCTATAGTCCGTGGGGCTGCAAAGAGTCAGACACGACTGAATCACTGACACTTGCACTCTCATCCCTAGTCGATTCCACAGAGCGACTCTGTTTTAAGGAGGGTCATTCTTTGACAACTTACTGGTTTTCTTCATCCTGCCCTTGAAATGATCACAGGGACATGGCTTCTTTGTCAGCCTGGGCGCTGTCATGAGTGTTCTTCTAGGGGCTCTCAGGAACCAATCTGAAATAAGGGGGTTGCTGCTTAGGAAGGTTCATATGTTTGAGGGCCAGGACTTGACTTGCCATCTCCTTACCTCTCAGTTGTTTTCCATATTTCAGTGGGAAAGGGTCAACACAGAACAGTTATATGAGCACCAGGGTCTCTAAATTGTTTTGCTGACCTGTATGGACAAGAATGGGCTTTCCCGATAGCTCAGTTGGTAGAGAATCCACCTGCAATGCAGGAGACCCTAGTTCAATTCCTGGGTCAGGAAGATCCGCTGGAGAAGGGATAGGCTACCCACTCAAGTATTTGGGGGCTTCCCTTGTGGTTCAGCTGGTAAAGAATCTGCCTGCAAAGCAGGAGACCTGGGTTTGATCCCTGAGCTGGGGAGATCCCCTGGAGAAGGGAAAGGCTACCCATTCCAGTATTCTGGCCTGGGGAATTCTCTGGACTGTACAGTCCATGGAGTCGCAAAGAGCCAGACACGACTGAGCGTGTTTCACTTTCATGGGCAAGAATTTGGTGGCAGGTTTGGAGGAAGCATCAGAGTGTCATTAGGAAGACCAAAAAAATGAGCAATGAGTGGGAGGGAGGTCCGAGAGGGAGGGGACATAAGTATGCATATGACTGATGCACATTGTTGTATGGCAGAAGCCAACACAATATTGTAAATTTATGGTCCTCTAATTAAACATAAATTTAAAAAATGAGGAATAAGAGGTGTCTGCCTTTCAGTGGCTGCTTTACTTCGACTAAGCCATTTTGCCCCTCTGATTTCAGTCTTGCCCGTGAGTAAAATAAGGCTGAGAATGGGGTCCAGGAAGGTCTTGGAAGGCAGCCCTGGGTTGTTGGGGAAAAGGGTAAGGGAGAGGGGGCCAGCCAGACCTTCAGCCTGGACCCTGGACCCTGGAGGAGTCTGGCTCTTACATGAGACTCAGGAAGAAATGGTGGTGGGCTCGGGAGAGGGCAGGGGGTGAGGGCAGCTCAGGTAATATCTGCTCTGCTCTCAGAGGGATTCAGGGGAGCAAATGGGGATCTCGACGGTGCACTGTTGTTGTCGATATGGTGTTACTGACCTTGGCACTCACATTCTTGGCCTCCTTCTCGAAGCCACCTCCCAGAAGCCTGGCGTTGGTCCCTCTGGCCTCTGGCGACCGCTGTGGGAAGGAAACTGGTCACTTCCAGGAACTGGAAAGGAAGGCCCCAAGGCCCTTTTCCCTGTGCCTCTGGGTCAGCGCAGCTCCGTTGCGCTTCCTATTTACTGAGGGAGCTAGGGTACTTCAAGAGAGGGGTATTGTCAATGGATAAGGAATCGAAGCATAAAATCTGGCCTAGAGAAAAGCTTAGCTGTAGGTAGGCAGAGAAAGAATAGCTTCTGGATAGAAGAGAGGACAAAAGGTAGGGGTGTTGATCAAGACCTGACAACTTCCCCCATTAAAGTCCCTACCCTACACACGTTATTCTCCTGACTTAAGAAATAAGAGCAAAGAGTAGATTATTCCATAAACCAGTTAGGAACTTCACCTGACCTCTGTGTTTGGTTGTATTTGAATCCATAGTCCCCATTCAACTGTTAATATAAGAGGATGGTATTTACCTTTGTCCCTCTGGAACAAATCCATTTCTCCTTTTGTCTCTATTCAAGTCTGTCTTATCACCTGATGCTCTCTTATGCCCGTTTTGTGTTTCTTGATATCATTACCAAGCTGTTGTTATAGCATTGCACTAATTAAGTGCATCACCATCTCTTTTATTTTGAGGTGAGAAAACCGAGGCCCAGAGAGAGTCAATGCAATGCTCAAGTTCATAGAGTTAATGGTGACTCATCTGGGGCTAAAACCTAGGTCCAAGGCTCTTAGCCTTTTAGTCTCTCTTCGAACCTACATGACCTAATGTCATGAGAGCTATTTATCATAAGTAATTTTCTAATTAATAGGTAATCTTATAAGGAATTTGTTATTGTAAGTAATTTATTTCTTAACATTGTCATTGCTTCTCAGTTTCATATTTTTTCCCCATTTCCCCATGAAAAGCATATTAAGCAGGTATGCTGTTGTTTTAAGAGATAAAGCAAGATCAGATTTTATTTGGCGATTTCTGGGCAGGAGGATTGTGTAGTGTTATTTCTGCTCACCAGACTTGGTCCAACATTGCAACTACCCTTGCCTGGGAAACGGGAATTGAGCCTGTAATTGCATTCCCTGGGGGCCTCAGTGAGCTTTCCCCGTCTTATTGCCCTTATGCCTTTGAAGCTACTTGAGAATGAAATTTTACTCACTCGATTTATTGAATACTTACTAGGTTCACATTATCCATCATTTACTCTTTACAACAGTTGTAGATGCTAAATGGTATGAATTCAAGTCTGAGTCTAAAGGTCCGGGTGAGTCTAAATGTGTCACCATATTTGAGAATTATTGGTAAAGCAGCGGCTCCCCTGGGGAGTGGGTTACCCTCCAGGGGATGTTTGGCCATGTCTGGAGATATTTTTGGCTGTATTAACACGGTGGGGGTAGGGAAAGTCTGCTGTTGGCTTCTAGAGGGTAGAGGCCACTCAGATGTTGATAAACAGGTTAGAAAGAACAGAACAGTGCACCCTGCCCCCCTTACAAGAGGACTTAATCTCTAATGTCAACAGAGCTGCTATGAAACCCAGGTGTCCAGTCTCTTAAGGGGAACATTTTGAACTTAGAAACCTGAGGATTTATTCTTCCACTTAGATGTATTTACCTAGCACCTTGCCGGGTCATGGGAGGGACATGGAAACAAGATACCAGGTTGTGCCAGGGGTGAGGTTACCGCTCAGAAGGGCAGGGGTTGGGGTAGGAGACGCACTGACACTCAACTCAAGGTGGAACGTGGACCGTGCAGAGAGAGTCCAGTTGGGGCCAAGTTTGTGCAGGGAGAGGAGGACTCATGTCTGCCTCTGGAACACATCAGGGCGGCTGTGGGAGCAGAACTGAGCTGGTGGGAGGACGCAAGAGCAGTTGGGGAGCAGACGAGGTTCCGAGATCCCAGCTGAGAGGAACTCGGGCCCGTGTTAGTGCGGGGGTGCAGGGGGGATGGTCGGGAAAGGCGGTCATGACTGGAGCTTGGAGTCCAGGCTGAGGTCTCCAGCCTGGGGTCCCGTCACAGCAGTGGAAAAGACTTCCCTCCCAGAATGCTGGTCTAGGGCCAACCCCACCGGGCCATGGGGCCCAGCGGCTTCCAGAGAACTCTGTAAGGGAGAAGATTCTGGAAATGGGTGCAGAAGGATAGACTGCTGATTTTAGGACCCACTTGATGCTGCTGCTAAGTCACGTCAGTCATGTCTGACTCTGTACGACCCCATAGGCGGCAGCCCACCAGGTTCCCATCCCTGGAAGTCTCCAGGCAAGAATACTGGAGTGGGTTGCCATTGCCTTCTCCCACTCGATGCTGAGTGTGTAACAAAGCTATTTCACCTGAAAGTAGCGCTTGGGGAGATGGTCACTTAGGATGGGAACATAGGTGGGGAGGGGGTACCTTCTGCACAGTTGTTCTGCTAAGGGCTGGGCCACTCCGGCTCTAGGGAACAGTGGAGCAGATTCGGAACTCCTAACCCAGGATCTGCTTCCTAAAGGTGAGCTGTTCAAACAGGGCCGGTGTGCAGTCTTGCCCCCACCAGGCCACAGGCGCGAGGCCTTGTACCCAGAACACAGAAGCAGAGCCGAGAACCAAGGTCACCCCCAAAGCTGACTGAGCCTCTTTGTAACTGTTGCCTGGAGAACCCCATGGACAGAGGAACCTGGTGGGCTACAGTCCATAGGTCACAAAGAGTCGGACGTGGCCGAAGTGACGTGACACACACATGTAACCGCTGCCAAAAGCCCACGATCATCACTAACAGGCTTCCTGACTCCAAATTAGTCAAAGATGCCCACTCCAGTAAACACCCTATAAAGCCCCAATCAGTCCCCTAACGCCAGCCTTCCAGCAGGAACTGTCTTTGTCTTGAGGCTATAAAAATTGGCTATTAACCCACTAACACCGTCGACTCTCCCTGGCCTGTCAGGAGTTGTCGGCCCGCTGTGCTTGCAGGGCCCACGTTATCTCTGCTCTTTGTTCTTAATAAACTCACTCCCTTCTGTAATGCTCTGTGTCTGGAAATTCTTTTCCAACCAGCGCTCGGATTGTCTCAATAGCTCAGTGTGGTCACAGCTTCAAACACAGGTATTTACCTGGTGGTGTGATTTTTCTGGTTTATCACCTTACCATGAAAAAGCATTAAGAATTATTGGGGCATGTCTGGTGTACTAGGAAGAATATAATCGAGGATGACTGACTGACTGGGTGCACACTTGCTTTCAACACCCTCCTTGCACGGCCTCCAGGCTCAGTCCCCAGGACACTCAATACCCCCGGAGAGGGGCTGGGGGAGAGGTAAGGTCCTCTCCTGCCAGCTACCCTTGCAGACACTCCATACACACAGGCTCCTTCAACTTCACGACACTCAGGATTTACGTTCAGTTCATTCCTTTTTGTAAATGAAGAAACAGGCACCCAGACAGGCTAACTCACCACTAATCCCCGTAGCTTGCAGGGGCTACATTTTACCGCATGTGTGGTCATGCTCTTTCCTGTGTCGCCATGTTTCTGCCCCCTTTTTATCTTTCGTAGAAAGTGGGCTTTTTTTTTTACCTGTGTGTGAGCTGCTGGAGACTGCGGACATCAGCATTAGTGGCAGCAACAGGAGGAGGGAGGAGATGAGAACCTTCATTTCACCTGTCGATGCTGCTGCGGGGCGACTCTTCAGCAGCTCCCAGTGAGAGGGTCCCCACTTCTCCCGGCGGCTCAGGCCGTGCGTGGAACGTGGCTGGGATGGGGGGCGGGGTCTGCACTTTACTCCCCGGCCAGCGTTCTCATTAGAGGGCGGGAAGGGCTGAGTGGCGCTGGCCTTGTTAGGTAACAGGTCGGACCATGTGTTTTATGGGAATCTGGGAGGCAAAACTGGCCAAACAAATGAAGCCTTTGTAGGAACACGAGAGGGTGACCGGTAACCTGGCAGTCATGCTCATCCCCTCCCTTCTTCCTCCCGCCTCCCCACCCCACAATGTGTTATGATTTCTTCTTGTGGCTTTTGTGAATTTCCTTATACGTTTGAGTGACGTTTTCTAGCTTAGTGTCTGGCAGGAAAAGTGAGGGCTAAGGGTTGGCAAAGAGGATGGCACAGCCTGTCTCCCCTCTGCCTTCCCCACTCCCAGCCTCGGCACAGTATCAGACGTCGTGGTGTCCCCACTGTGGACAGTGTCCTCCAAGTCTGTGGCCACATAAGGAGGGAAGCAGAGCGGATGGAGGAGAGGCTCTTCTCCCTTGCCCAAACACCGCCCTGGGGCACTGGGTCAAAGCAGGCCTCCTTGTTGTCGGTCAGGCAGGTGGCTGTGGCCTTGTTGTTGTTGTTCAGTTGCTAAGTCGTGTCCGACTCTCTGCAATCCCATGGACTGCAGCACGCCAGGCTTCCGTGTCCATCACTAACTCCTGGAGCTTGCTCACACTCATGTCCATTGAGTCGATGATGCCTCTCATCCTCTATCGTGCCCTTCTCCTCCTGCCTTCAATCTTTCCCAACACAGGGTCTTTTCCAATGAGTCGGCTCTTTGCATCAGGTGGCCAAAGTATTGGAACTTTGTGGTATATGGCCTCATGGCTCCTGCCTAGAGGAGAGGGACGTGGGTTGGCGGAAGACCCTCAAGGCTTCAGGTCCAAGAGGATTTGAGAAGCAAAAGCCACAGTAGGGACAGTGTCTGCCCAGGTTGCTGGGACTCCTGGTGCGAGATCTTGTTTGAAATCAGTCCAAGATGAAAGAGAGAAGTGATACTTCTTGGAGCAAACATTAACGGTCCAGAAGGGCAGCGCTTACTGACGTGACTCATTCCAAAGACTTCAGGAACTGGGCTCAAAAATAGAAGAGAAGCTGGTCTTAAGGGCTGAGAGCTGTTTGTGGGGCTAAAAGAAAGAAAATAAGTGCTTAGTTATGTCCGACTCTTTGCGACACTTTGGACTATAGCCCACCAGGCTCCTCTGTCGACGGGGTTTTCCAGGCAAGAGTACCGGAGCAGATTGCCATTTCCTCCTCCAGGGGATCTTCCTGACCCAGGGACTGAACCCGAGTCTCCTGTGTCTCCTGCATTGCAGGCAGATTCTTTACCTGCTGAGCCGTTGCGGAAGCCCTTGTGGGGCTGAGGGGAAGGTTAACAAGGAAGTCCTCCCTGTTCCTCCAGGCAGGACTGAGAAAAGGTGGTGTGACTTTGTTCTAGTCCAGAGGAGGGAAGAGGCCAGGCATGGCTTTTGTCTGCTCATCCCTACCCTGTCATTTTCAGATGATTTTCACCTGTGGACCTGTTGGAGACTTGATTGTAGACTTTACTACAAAGTTTATAAGCATCAGCAGGTGCCTGGCACTTCCCTGGACAGTGGAGACTCTCCTTGAGTCGAAGGCGCCGTCTGAGCTTGGTCTAATGTGTAAAGCACTAATGTGGCTCCTTCCTGGAAAATTATTATTAAAAAAAATTTTTTTTTATTCATTTACTTATGGTTGCCCTGAGTTGTTGCTTTGCACAGGCTTTCTCTAGTTGCAGTGAGAGGGGGCTACTCTTCATTGTGGTGCTTCTCACTGTGGTGGCTTCTCTTGTTGTGGATCATGGGCTCAAGGCACACCGGCTCATTAGCTGTGGCACCCTGGCTTAATTGCTCTGTGGCATGTGGGATCTTCCTGGACTGGGGATCGATCCCATGTCCCTTGTTTTGGCAGGTGGATTCTTATCCACTGAGCCACTACTCCCTGGAAATTTCTAACCATGGTCTCTGTCCTCAGGACCCTCAAGTCTAACCAGGGAGATGACACACACTTCATAAAACCTGGGGATATTGTGCAATCAAATTTCAGAAGTGGCAGCAGTTCACAGTGGACGGTGAGTGGCTCTAAAACCTTGGGGTTCAGTGGAACTTGGGCTGGGTCTGGAGGGTGGGGTAGGGTTTCTGTTGATAGAAGGCAGGGAGGAGGGCAGGGCTGAGAAGGAGCACAGAGCTGACTGGTGGGGATTTTTGAGGCAGGGCTGTTAATTGTTCACTTGTAAGTTCCTAAACTTACGTAGGGCCTGGCACTTTGTGGGTGCTCTGCAAATATTTGTTGAACTGACTGATATTTTTGTAAGCCTTTATCTAGACCTGCTATGTTAGAAAGCATGTGAAAGCGCAGTCCATTATCGGGAAAACATTTTTCTGATAGAAGCTCACGCACACACATGGAGCCTGAGGTGGTGTTTTACTTCCTCATCGAGTCCTCCTCCAGTCTGCCTCAAGGCTGCTAATCAGGGGGCTCCTCCCGCAGCTTCCTCCAGGTTCCCTCAATCTGTTCACCCCCATCGTCTCCCCAAGTCCTGACTCCCTAGCGGTTCACTCCATCTGATTTTCCCCTCTATGGACTTGCAAAGGGGTGTCGGGTCCTATTTCCTGTGGTAGAGGACTTTGGGTCTCTCAGCTGCATTGATGTAAGACACTCACTCCCAAGACAGACTTTTCTCTTGTTAATATAGACAATCACTTAGGGCTTCCCAGGTGGCGCTAGTAGTAAAGAATCCACCTGCCAATGCAGGAAACACAAGAGACAGGTTCGCTCTTTGGGTCAGGAAGATCCCCTGGAGTAGGCAATGCCAACCCGCTCCAGTATTCTTGCCTGAAAAATCCTACAGTCAGAGGAGCCTGGTGGGCTACAGTCCATCGGGTCATAAAGAGTCAGACACGACTGAGCACACACGCTGAGAGCTCACCCTGAGAACTTCAATTATGTCAAGTACAGTCTTTGTGTCTTACAAAGGTCTCCTTCCAGGAAGGAGGTGAGGGGAAAGTGGGAGAAATAACCGTTTTCTACTGTTACTTGGTTTCCCCTCTTCAGTATACTTAATGTGAATATGTGTGTGTGTGTGCTTAGCCGTGTCCGACTCTTTGCAACCCCATAGACTGTAGCCCGCCAGGCTCCTCTGTCCATGTACAGTGTACTTAGACATTTAAAAATGCTTGTTAATCATATCATATCCATGCTTCCTGTTGCTCTAAGAGTCATTTATTCATACACACAGTCAAGTGACACAAGAGACATAGGAGGAGGCAACCCTCTCCAGTATTCTTGCCTGGAGAATCCTATGCACAGAGGAGCCTGGTGGGCTATGGTCCATAGGGTTGCAAAGAGTTGGACAGGACTGAAGCGACTCAGAGAGCATCGGAGTCCCTAATGTATTTGGGTGGTGGCTTCCGAGAAGAAGAAGGTGTGGCGTTTCTCTGAAGGGCTCTCACCCAACACGTAGACCTGTGGAGGGTTAGTCCAACTGCTCCGTGATTTGTTCAAGGTCACGGTTAGTTTGCCTCCAAGCCAGAGAAGAATTCCAGTTTCCTGACCTGCTGGAATGCCTTAATGGGCAGCTGCCTGGCTGCTATGTGCGCCAGTGGGGGGCGGGGCACCAATACCCTGGATTATCCAGAGGTAAATGTCTGGTTGAACCATGACTGCAAAAATCTGGGACGCTTGCATTCTCTCTTTTTCACTTTGAACTTGAAATGAGGAAAATGAGAGCCTAGAAAACCCATAGTGGATGATTTTCACAGGGGGCTGACAAGATGCGCCGATGAGGCGCAGGTAACACCGGTGTTACCTCTTATCAACATGTTTCTCACGTGACTGCAGTGCTCTGATGCTGGGTTGGATTCTCTCCCTCAGTAAGATCAGGGACCAGGTCTGATTCATCCTTGTGTCTCTAGCGCATCGCAGGCTCTAATAGATATTTCTTTTTTAAAAAAAAATTTACTTATTTTAATTGGAGGATAATTGCTTAACAATATTGTGACAATTTTTGCCATACATCAGTGTGACTCAGCCATAGGTACACATATGTTCCCCCCCATTCTGAACCCTCCTCCCACCTCCCTCCCCATCCCTCCAGGTTGTCACAGAGCATGAGCTTTGGGTGCCCTGCTCCATACATCAAACTCGGGCTGGTTATCTATTTTACATATGGTAATGTGTATGTTTCAAAGCTGTTCTCGCAAATCATCCCACCCTCTCCTTCTCCCGCTGAGTCCAAAAGTCTGTGTCTCCTTTGCTGCCCTGCACAAGGATTGTTGGTACTTTCTAGATTCCATGTATATGTGTTAATACACGATATTTGTCTTCCTCTTTCTGACTTATTTCACTAAATACTTCTTAAAAATAAAACAGCAGAGTTTCCCTGGAGGCTCAGTGGGAATGATAACCTAGGGGTGTGGAGTTGGGAGGGAGGTTTCAGAGGGAGGGGGACATGTGTTTGCCTGTGGCTGATTCATGGTGATGTTTGGCAGAAACTATCACAATATTGTAAAGTAATTATCTTCCGGTGAAAAATAAAAGTTAAAAAAAAAAAAAAAAAGAATCTGCCTGCCAATGCTGGAGACATGGGTTCTATCCCTGGCCCGTGAAGATGCCACATGCTGTGAAACAACTAAGCCCGTGCAATCACAACTCCTGAACCTGCGCTCTGCAACCCAGGATCGACAACTACTGAGCCCTTGCGCTGCAACTACTGAAGCCGGAGCGCCCATGGGCCCGTGCTCTGCAACAAGAGAAGCCACGGCAATGAGAAGCCTGCGCCCCGCAACTAGAGAAAAGCCCGTGCAACAGTGAAGAGCCAGCACAGACAGTAAGTAAAACAACAAAAAGTATACACGTCCACAGATACGGAATGACTGGGGCAGCAGCGTAAGTCAAGACTCCAATCTCCTCGGGTGAACTAAGGTGGAATTTCGCTTCTAAATACAGGAGAAGTGTTCAGTATGAGGACGTGATTCATCCTATGGCTCTGCAGCTGTGCTTGGAATCCTCCCAGGATATGAGTTTCTGCTCTGGTTGACATACTTCACTTGCCCATCAGAAAGTGACCAGAAAGTGTTGGGGAGCTTCAGAATACGTCATTTTGGAAATGGCTCAGGGAAGACATAGGGGGTGCATGGTGGTTATTCACAAGTACTTGAAGTTCTGTTGTGTGAAAAGGTTTGAGACTTGTTTCCATGCCTACAGAGAGTAACAGGAGGCTTGGCGAGTCTGCACCAGACACATTTTGGCTCAGGATGAGAAAGAACTATCAGAGGAAAGTAAATATCCTTGGACAACTATAGGTTTACTGGCAGAGTTCAGGCAGGAGCTGGGTGTCTGAAAATAGCTGTCACAGTGATTTGTTGTTTCTTGAAGATTCCAAGGGTAGAGCTTGGCTTGGAACCCAGGATTCCACTAATACTACATTTTATTAGGTATTATAAAATCTGCCCTTTGAAAAGTGACACTTCTCTATGATGTCAGCCCAGGTCTCTGTGATTCTGGCTCCCAGTCAGTGTGGGTGGTTGTGATTCTCTTACCTACGCTGAGACTTGGACGTCACCTGCTCTGCCAACCCTCCCGCCGCCTTTATAGCTGAGAATGGTCACCATCAAGTGTATTTACTGCATGTTCATGCCCACAAGGTGGCAGCACTGCCCACTCGTGTTTCCAACCACTCTATTCTGTTAGACACTCGGTCGTGTGACTCTGCAATCCCCTGGACTGTAGCCTGCCAGGCTCCTCTGTCCATGGGGATTCTCCAGGCAAGAATACTGCAGTGGGTTGTCCTGCCCTCCTCCAGGGGATATTCCAGACCCAGGGATCGAAGCCGCGTCTCCTGCATTGCAGGCAGATTCTTACTGTCTGAGCCATTACAAAGGCTCCACTCTATTCTGGGATGTGGGTAAATCTGAGAGCTCTGATTAGGATTAGAAAAAGGGCACAAGTGAAGTGACTAGGTGAACCTTTTTTTTTTTTTTTTCCCTGCTAAGTGACAGAGTTGAGATGAGTCTCAAGAAATTGCTTTGTAAAAGTGGCAGGCACTTTAGGGAAGTGACTCAAGTTTTAAGGTGCTAATTGATCTCCTGATTATCTTGATCAAATACAGATCTGATTCTTCTAGTGGGGCCTGAGAGTCTGCATTTAAAAAAATTATTTGTTTATCCATTTTTGGCTGTGCTGGGTCTTCGTTACTGCACGAGCTTTTCTCTAGTTGCTGCAAGCAGGGACTACTCTCAAGTTGCAATGCAGGGGCTTCTCACTGTGGTGGCGTCTCTCGTGATACAGCATGGGCTCTGGGCACGCAGGCTTCACTAGTTACGGCTCCCGGGTTCTAGAGCACAGGCTCAATAGTTATGGTTCATGGACTTAGTTGCTCTGCAGCATGTGGAATCTTCCCAGACCAGGAATCAAACCTGTGTCTCCTGCATTGGCAGGCAGATTCTTTACCACTGAGCCACCAGGGAAGCCCAAGATTCTGCATTTTTATTAAGATTTTGCGTGATGCCGTTCCTACTGGTTATTGGACCACGCTCTGAATCATAAAGCTTAGAAGTCATTTACCTGGACCTTTATCAAGAAGAAAGTATAATTCAAAAGGATACTTGCATCCCACTGTTCATAGCAGCACTGTTTACAATAGCCAAGACATGGAGGCAACCTAAGAAGATGTGGTATATATACACAATGGAATATTATTCAGCCACAAAAAGAATGAAATAATGCCATTTGCAACATCATGGATGGGCCTAGAAATAACCATACTAAGTGAAGTAAGTCAGACAAAGACAAATAGCCTATGATATCACTTACATGTAAATCTAAAAGAATGATGCAGATGCACTTATTTACAAAACAGAAATAGACTCAGACAAAACAAACTTATGTTACCAAAGGGAAATGGGGAAGGGATAAATTAGGAGTTTAGGATTAAAGTATACTTGTAATAGATAAGCAGCAAAGACCTACTGTATAGCACAGGAAATTATACTCATTATCTTGTAATAACTTATGATTGAAAAAAAATCTAAAAAAGAGCAGATTCAAATATATATTTGAATCACTTTGCTGTATCCCTGAAACTAACACAACATTGTAAATCAACGATATTTCAATAAATTTTTTAAATAAATTTTTAAAAGGACCACTTGTAAATTGTGAAAGAACAGAGAATGTGAAAAAAGAACAGTGGAAGAACTACATGAAAGATTATCAACTGGAAGAATGACTTAATTGCCTCTTAGCCACTCTATCTGAAAAACAAGCTACAGTTTATTTCCCTTAAAATTTAGAGATTAATGGTGTTTAAAGATATTTACTATAATGAGGACTCTGTGCTGGCCTTGCTGTGTGCTGTGTTCAGCTGCTTCAGTCGTGTCCAACACTTGGTGACCCCATGGACTGTAGCCCCCCAGGCTCCTCTGCCATGGGATTTCCCAGGCAAGAATGCTAAAGTGGCTTGCCATGTCCTCCTCCAGGGGATCTTCCTGACCCAGGGATTGAATCCGAGTCTCCTGTGTCTCCTAGGCAGATTCTTTACCTGCTGAGCCATCAGTGTAATTTGCCATATATTGAAGGAGATGTTGAGACAGAAGCCAAAGTATCAATAATATTGTAATATTATAATATCAATCAATATTGTAATTGGACTTTGCTGGTGGCACCGTGGATAGGAATCCACCTGCCAATCCAAAAGATATCGGTTCAATCCCTGGTCTGGGAAGATTCCACATGCTTTGGGTCAAGTCACCACAGTGAGAATCCCACACATCACAACAAAGAGTAGCCCCGGCTCACCATAACCAGGAAAAGCCTCCGCAAAGCAACGAAGACTCACTGCCGCCAAAAATAAATAAATAAAATAAAAAGCAATATATTGCAATCAATTGTATAATGTATTCACCTTGTTTAAATTATCTGTATTATCTATAGATGGCTTATAAAGCATTTAGTCTAAGTAATTAAAACTTAAAATTACTCCCCCCTTCCCCCGCCCAAAAAGTCATTTAGATTAATTCTCCCTTCCCCCGATTTATGGATGAAGAAAGACTGACATCCAGAGCGAGAGAAGGTTTCTTGCCTGGCATAGCCATGACTTCGGCACTTGGCTTTGTACATCTTAACCCAAGCTTCTCACTCTCTTAGTCCACTTTTTACTCCGCTGTATGTTGTGGCCCTCTTTACTGTTGTGATGGCATCTCTGTAGCCTAAAACTCCCATTTTCACCACCATCCCCTTTGGTCTTTGCTCAGGGCATCACTTTGGTTATCCCGTGTCTATGGGAATAATCAATAGCCTATCTATAATAAGAGTAGAAAAGAGGTGTTTTTTTGTTTGTTTGTTTGTTTGTTTGTTTGAGCCAAAGTGAGGATTGCAGCCTAGGAGACTAGCTATAGTCCATGGGGTCGCACAGAGTCAGACATGACTGAGCAATTGAACACACACAACTTCCAGGAAGGCAGGCGTTTAATTGCTTTTGTTGTTGTTGTTGTTTGTTTTTAAGTATCCTGTTTCCTCAGATCACCAGCCCAGGTTGGATGCATGAGACAAGTGCTCGGGCCTGGTGCACTGGGAAGACCCAGAGGGATCAGATGGAGAGGGAGGTGGGAGTGGGGATCGGGATGGGGAATACATGTAAATCCATGGCTAATTCATGTCAATGCATGACGAAAACCACTACAATATTGTAAAGTAATTAGCCTCCAACTAATAAAAATAAATGAAAAAAAAAAGTATCCTGTTTCCTTCCTTCCTTTCTTCTCCTTTCTTTCTTTCTTTTTTATTGAGGTATAGTCCATTTGTAATGTTAAATTAGACTCAAGTATACAACTTAGTGATTCGATATATTTATAGATTATACTCTACTTATTATAAGGAGCTTACTAGGTGGCTTGGTGGTAAAGAATCCACCTGCCAATGCAGGAGATGTGGATTCTATCCCTGGGTCAGGAAGATACCCTGGAGGAGGAAATGGCAACCTACTGGGCTACAGTCCATGAGGTCACAAAGAGTTGGACACAGCTTAGTGACTGAGTTTGCATGCAACCATGTACAAGGATTCCATTTTCTCCACCTCCTTGCCAGCATTTGTTATTTATAGTATTTTTTTTCCATTTATTTTTATTAGTTGGAGGCTAATTACTTTACATCATTGCAGTGGTTTTTGTCATACATTGAAATGAATTAGCCATGGATTTACATGTATTTACATGTACTATTTATAGTATTTTTGATGGTGGCCATTCTGACCAGTATGAGGTGATATCTCACTTTGATTTTGATTTCCATATTTCTGATTAAAGATAAGATGTTGAGCATTTTTTCATAAGCCCCTTTGGCCATCTGTGTGTCTTCTTTGGAAAAAATGTCCATTTTTCAGTTGGGTTTTTTTTTATACTGAGTCCTCTGAGCTATTTATATATGTTGGATATTACTCCCTTACCCGTCATGTCGGGCTTCCTTGGTGGCTCAGTGGTAAAGAATCTGCCTGCAGTGCAGGATTCACAGGAGACGAAGGTTTAATCCCTGGGTCAGGAAGATCCCCTGGAGGAGGCCAGGGCAACCCACCCCAGTATTCTTGCCTGGAGAATCCTTTGGACAGAGGACCCTGCTGGGCTCAGTCCATAGGATTGCAATGAGTTGGATACAGCTGAGGGAGAGCATGCCTTCAACACAGCAGCAGGCCTCTAGTGCTGGTCTAACGAGGCCGGGAGGGGCGGGCTGAGGAGGAAGTCAGAGCTTAACAGCTATGGAAAGAGGCAGATGGGGCTGCTATTGTTGAAAGGCTCCAATCTCTGGGTGTGTTTTCTGATGGTTTCTGCATTTGCAATCTCCTGCTCTCTGTGACCCTTCCTGGACTCTCCCCACCCCTGCTTCTTCCTCGTTACACACTCCTTTCCCAGTGCACCCTTCCCATGGCCAGAGAATGGCTGTGCAAACAGTTGACAGTTCAATAAAAATGACATTTTATGGGGACGGGGATCCCGCCCCTGTTTCTTCCCTGACAGAGGCTGCAGTTTATAAAAGCAAGCTCTCATGTAGAGTGAGGTGTAATTGTGAGTGTGCTGTTAGGGAACAGGTGTCTAAGTGAAGGGCAAGACAGGAAACAAAAGGCTGAGTGTGGAATCCTGGAAATAGAAGGGGCAAAAATCCCTCTAGAAGGTGGATTTCACTAAGGAGACCTCAGAAATCTTAGTGTCCTCTGCAAAGATGGAATCATTAACATTTATTTGGGTGGGAGAGGAGATTAAATTATGTTGTACGATGCTGTCTTCTTCTGATGCTTAACTTCTTTGTCTCATTTTTGTTGTTTATTTTAAATTAAATTTTTATAATTAAATTTTGGCTGTGCTGGGTCTTTGTTGCTGAGCACAGACTTTCTCTGCTCTTCATTTCAGCACAGGCGCTTCTCATTGCGGTGACTTCTCTTGTTGCTGAGCATGGCCTCTAGAGCACAGTCTCAGTAATTGTGGCAAATGGGCTTCATTGCTCCGGGCATGTGGAATCTTCCCAGACCAGAGATCAAACCTGTGACCCCTGCAGATTCTTTACCACTGGACCACCAGGTAAGTCCTGTTTTAGTTTTTTTTTTTTAATCTGGCAAAACATGGGTGATAACACTCATGGTATTTGCCTGGCACTTGGTGAGTGTGAGTGTGAGCTCTTATAATTATGGTAACAGGCGAAAGTGTCACCCTAGTCATCTGAGGGAAGGGATCTTGGAGCCGAGGGTCTGGGCAGAACAGCTGGAGACGAACATGATGGGAAAGTCTTACCTTGCAGGACCAGAAAGACTAGGTAGCAGTAACTCAAGAGTGACATTCTGGAAAACGTCTTAACCTGAAGGCAGGGATATTCAGAAGGCATGGGGCTTGTGTCACAGTTATTGTCTCTGGGGCTCTGGGAATATGTCCTAGAGTTAAATGGTTTTGCTGAATGCCAAGCCTAGAAACAGGCTTCAGAGGGGATGTCTGACACTCATTGTTGTGGCCCAGGCATTACTTTTGTCTGTGTACTATCCTTAATTATAATATGAAAGAGAAAGACTGAAAAAAGAGGAAATAAGAAAAGGCATGTAGAAAATATCAGGGCAGAATTAAGACTGGCAGGTATAAGCTATGAAGACGTCTATATAAGCTTCATGTGAACATAAAAGGACTTTATTAAAAAAAAAAATGATTGGGCTGCCATCCTCTTCTCCAGGGGATTTTCCTCATCCAGAGATTGAACCGGCACCTCTTATTTCTCCTGCTATGGCAGGCGGGTTCTTGACCACTAGTGCCACCTGGGAAGCCCCTTATAAAAAGCGGATCTCTCCATGTAAATGCAGTGAGCTATCCTGAGTGATATCCTACTCCATCTGAAGAAAGATGGAAGCAGAATCCCAGATGGGTTGGCGGATGCAGGGGGCGGGGCACCAAGGAGTGTGGATGTCTCTGGAGCCTGGATCAGGAGAGGGAGTGGATTCACTCCTTGGATCTCCAGAGAGAACACCGTCTGCCAAACACCTTGATGTGAGCCCAGTGACACCATGTTGGACTTATAACTTCCAGAACTGTACGAACAGGGGGAAAGTATATCATCATTAGGAATTCCCTGGTAGTCCAGTGGTTAGGGCTCTGTGCTCCCACTGCAGGGGGCACGGGTTCAATCCCTGGTTTGGGAATTAAGATATTGCATGTCACATGGACAAAAAAAAGTATATCATCTTTGCATTCCGGGAGGATACAGTTTGCCACCCCAGGAAAGGAAATTGTAAGAAACATGCCAAGTTGCTAAATAATGATTAAGTCTAGACTGTGGGTAAAGAATCTGCCTGCAATGCAAGAGATGTGGGGGAAGATCCCCTGGAGGAGGAAATGGCATCCCACTCCAGTGTTCCTGCCTGGGAAATCTCATGGACAGAGGAGCCTGGGGGGGCTACAGTCCAAGGGGTCGCAAAGAGTTAGACATGGCTGAGTGGCTAACACTTTCACTTTCTATGGGTAGAAAATGGAATTCTTGGTGACAGTTTTCTGTTTCATACTTCATCTTAATTTTCTAAAACAAAAAATGAAATATCATTATGGTGTGTAGTTACAAACAGAGGTATGTTCAACGAACTGTGGGCACCCGGCACTACTTGTCTGCGTGTGGGCCCCTGAGAGAGCTCGCCACTCGAGTGTGCTGAGGGCCAGGCCCGGAGAAGGAAGGACTTTATGGTGGAGGAGCGGCTTGTGCCAGGGCAGGAAGTGGGGATGGGAGCCTTTGTCTGGGGCTGAGCATGAGACTCTGTTCTTCAGTCTAAATGTTCAAGCAGGGACTTCCCTGGTGGTCCAGTGGTTCAGACTCTGCACTTCCACTTCAGGGGGTACAGGTTCAAACCCTGGTCCAGGAACTAAGATCCTGCATGACATGCAGTGCAGAAAAAAAAAAGTTTAGTCACTTGAAAGATCAAACCCAAACGAATGGGTCTCTAGGCATCAAGGAAGATGGTCAGAGACGTTTTACGGAGTGAGACAAGGCATTCCGGCAACTTGAAATCAAAGCAAGTGGTCTTGGTGGCTGGGAGGTGCTCATGAAATGTTTGTTTAGGGCTCAGGCCTTTCTGCTTTTCCCTCCTGTTTCTTGCAGTACTGAGAGGGGCAGGGCCCTGGTCCCCAAATGCTGTTCCTGCTGCTGCTAAGTCGCTTCAGTCGTGTCCGACTCTGTGTGACCCCATAGACGGCAGCCCACCAGGCTCCGCCGTCCCTGAGATTCTCCAGGCAAGAACACTGGAGTGGGTTGCCATTTCCTTCTCCAGTGCAGGAAAGTGAAAAGTGAAAGTGAAGTCACTTAGTCGTGTCCCCAAATAGGGCCCTTGTATTTTGCAGGGGGAGTATTTTTAGGGGTGGAGTGTTTTTTGTTTTTTTCTCTCACCAGCAGTTAGGGAACTGAGAATGACTTCTTTTTCTACTAACAAAACATTTCTAAAACAGAGCCATTGAATCTCATCCTGTGTCCTCCACCCTCCAGGGAGCCACTTCTTTTCCTGGTCTTCCTAGATCCTGGGGAGCTCAGAGGCCTGTGTGAGAAATGAAAAACAAAACAAAAACCCAACAAAAAACAGAAACCAGGGGTGAATAAGAACTATGGCAATCACCTTTATTTTCTTAAAGCATGTGGGTCTCTCTTGCTTCCTCTCCACCCCGATATTGTACTGCTAAGTCTCAATCTCTGGCTATAAAACTGGTTTCCTTGATCCTGCTATAGTTTGATTCCATCCATTAAGACAAGGGGTTTATTTTTTCCTCTATAGTCAATGAAGGAGTCTTTTGGGCCTAGAAAAGAGAACAACAGTCTCAAAGGCCCCTTGCTGAATCATCTAACTTCGGAGAAAACAAAACAGAACTTTAGTTCCACCCTGATGCTCCAGGCAGGTTGCATCTATCTGGGACTTATCAACCCCTGTCCAGAAACCTTCCACCCCCTACACCTGCCCAGAAGACTTATCACCCCCTATCCGGAAACCTACCACCCCCCTACACCCACCCAGAAGACTTATCACCCTCTGCCCAACTACAAATGTCATCTCAACAAAAGAATACCCTAAATATCCCCCCTGATTAATGTGTCCCTTATTGCTTCCACAAACCTCCCTATAAGTATGAAGCCTCGCTGATCCCTCTCAGCGCTCAGCCTGGTCGTTAGGCTGACTGTCGCCCCTCCTTGCCTGAATAAAGGTAACCTGCTTCTGTTGAGGTCGTCTTTCCTTTTCTGCCTCGCCTGAACTATACCCTACATTCTTGGTGCCAAAGCCCAGGAGGGGGCTTTTCCCCGGAGTCAGGGAGCGCAGACATCCTCCAAGCTCACTTCTCTGCCAGGGCTCATAACTTCCCCTTGGGACGCCTAGTGCCTTCGTGAGCGGTGCAAGCCTTGTGCTAAGGCTTTACTGATGCTTTGCGTACCCCCAGGCCTCAGCTTTACCCCCTTTTCTCTCTCTGACGACCTCCAGAATAGGGACCTCTTGCCATTCGACCACGCTACATGCAACACTCCACTCAAGTCGGCCCCTAGATTAAGGTAAGATCCGATCCAGATGGAGTTCTAGAGGCGCCCTAGAGCTCAGTCCTCTCCGGGCCCCAGGGACCCCTGGCCCAGGGCCACTCTGTAGGCGACAGTGGGGGACGCTCCACCTTGACACAGAGCTCTCTTCTCATAACTCCTATTGCGACTATGGGTGACGACTCGAGTTCCCAATAGGAGCCTCTGCTTGCCTTTCAATTATGGGGTCTGGCCAATCTGTCCCAAAAGATTCCCCTCTGACCTGTGTTCTCAAAAATCTCAAACCACTCTCACTCACTGAACTTAAAGCTAACCGCTTAAAGCAACTCTGTACACAGATTTGGCCTCAATACCAATTAGACAATCAAGACGGCTGGCCTGAAGTCGGCACATTTGACTTTAACATTCTCCAAAATCTCACTGACTTCCTTAAATGGAATGGCAAGTGTTCAGAGATCCCCTATGCCCAAGCCTTTTGGGCCCTTCGGAGCAGGCCCTCCCTATGCCAGGCCTGCTCCACCCACGAGGTCCTTCTATGCATCTTGCCTCCCAAGCAAAAGGGCTCTTCTTCCTCAACTAACCGCAGATCGCGACCTTCCACACCCCCGGATCTCCCAGACCTGGAGAGTGGAATGTCCAGAGGGACGCCCTGGCGCATGTGAGGAGATCCCCACTTCTCCCCAGAACCCCAGCCTAACTCTATGAGAGTTGTTCCAATGACGGGGCCCGGGTTCCAGCCCCCCAGCCAGTGTCCTAACACGAACTCGGAACTTAGGGTAGACGGATAGTGGCCGGAAAAAAGACCTCTTTTATAGTAGACACTGGAGCCACTTTCTCTCTCTTAACTTCCTACTCTGGCCCAATTCAAGACTCAGAAATCACAGTCAAGGGGGTCTCTGGAGTCCCCTAAGGCCAAAAATCAGCCCTCCATTACTCTGTCAATTTGGAAAATCAACCCTTATACACTCATTCCTCATAATGCCTCAGTGCCCGATGGCACTCCTAGGGAGAGATCTGTTATCCAAATTGGGGGTCTTTGTTACCATACCCCCTCGATACAGTCTCTATATTCTGCATGCAGATGGCACCTGGACAGTCCCTATTCCTCACCCCTGACCTTCCCTTGGATCCACCTGCCTTAGACACCCAAGTCTGGGACACTGATCACCCATCCATAGCCAAACATCATCCCCCAGTCCACATTATCCTAAAAGACCCCTCGACTATAATCACCCAACAACAGTACTCCCTCACCCCGGAGGCCCACAAGGGACTTAAGCCCATCATAGGACGTCTTCTTCAAGCCTCTATCCTAATTCCTACCATTCACCACACAACACCCCTATTCTGGCAGTAAGGAAGGGACCAAACTCTTGGAGACTGGTCCAGGACCTGAGAAAATCAATGAGGCTATTATGCCGACATTCCCTTACACCCTTCTGTCTACCATACCCCGACTGCAACCCACTTTACAGTATTAGATCTCAAAGATGCTTTTTTTCACCATCCTCTTCCACCGCCTCTCCCAACCCCTTTTTGCCTTCACCTGGCAAGACCCCAAGACTCAAGTTTCCCAACAGCTAACATGGACAGTTCTCCCCCAGGGGTTCAGAGACAGTCCCCACTTTTTTGGACAGGCTTTACAAAAGGACCTACAGACACTCGACCTAGCCCCTAGTCATCTCCTCCAATATGTAGATGACCTCCTCCTTTGTAGCTCAACCTGAAAACTCTGCCTCCAACATACTGCCAAACTCCTTGGGGACCTGGGATCCTGGGGTTATCGGGTATCCCAATCTAAGGCCCAAATAGTCCAGACAAAAGTCACCTACCTGGGGCTTTCCATATCCCATCAATAAAGAACTATTCCCCCAGATAGAATCCAGGCCTTAACTAACTGTCCACTTCCAAAAACAAAAAGGGAACTCCTGTCTATCCTCGGCCTCCTAAATTTTTTCCGTATCTGGATCCCCAACTTCTCCCTCATTGCAAAGCCGCTCTATGAGGCAACTAAAGGATGTCTGGACGGCCCCTCTTTAATCCCTCCTTGCTGGCCAATCCTCTTCGCCAGCTCACCCAGAGCCTCCTCCGAGTGCCAACTCTGCACCTGCCAGATCACACCAGACCATTCTTTCTCTTTGCACATTCCAACCAAGGACAGGCCCTGGGGCTTCTATGTCAGCGGGCTGGAGACACCTGGGCTCCCATAGCCCATCTATCAAAACAGCTTGACATGGTGACCAAAGGGTGGCCTCCCTGCATACAGGCCATGGCTGCTATCGCAGCCCTCATACCCGAAGCAAATAAACTCTCTAGACATGCCCCTTTAACAGTCTGTTCTCCGCACACCTTCCGAGACTTGCTATCACATCGGGCTTTCCTCTCCCTTCCCCCTTCCAGGGTACAGGTCCTACATGCCTTTCTCCTCGACCCTCAGCTCTCATTCTCCCCCTGCTCTCCCCTTAACCCCGCCAGCTTATTACCCATGTCCTCTACAACAGACCCTCTCCTACATAGCTGCAGCCTAACAGTAGATCTTACACAAAACCCCTTCCAACACGTAACAGATCAGCCCATCCTAGACCCAGACACCCCACACTTGTTCGTTGATGGCAGCTCTCAAAAACCCCCACCCTTTGCAGCAGGATATGCTATCATCCAGAGGGACCTTCGTCACAATCATAGAACCCAGACAATTGAAGCTTCACCGCTGCCACCTCACACCACCTCCCAACAGGCAGAACTGATAGCTCTCACCAGAGCTTTAACTCTGGCTAAAAATTTAAGGGTTAGCATCCACACAGACTCCAAATATACCTGTAACATACTTCACTCAAACATCCTAATATGGAGAGAAAGAGGTTTCCTAACCCAGAAGGGATTCCCCATTATTAATTCAGACCTGATCCACAAACGTCTAGAGGCAGCACTCTTACCAAACAAAGCCGCCATCCTCCACTGCAGGGGACATCGTCCTCCACTGTAGGGGACATCGAAAGGGAAGTCTCATATCAGCCTACAACAATGCCACAGACCAGAAGGCAAAGGAGATAGCCCTGTCCCATCCTTCCCTCCAGTCTCCTGTCATCTTAGCCCTGACTCCACCCGACCCTCCCACCACCAGAGAAATCCTCTCTTATCTACACTCACTTTTTCATCCCTCCTCCAAGACACTCCAGCAGTTCCTCCATAACCACTTCCCATATCCAATGCTGACCAACAATATTTAGATAACCTTACCCGCTCCTGTCAAACATGTCAACGTACTAACCCCAATTCCAACCTTAAACCGACATCCTTTCCAACCCATCAAATGCGAGGCAGCCTCCCAGCACAGGATTGGCAGATAGACTTTACTCATATGCCCCTGGTCTGGAGAGTCAGATACCTACTAGTCCTTGTGGACACCTTTTCGGGATGGGTAGAAGCATTTCCCACTACAAACACAAGAACCCACACCATGGCCCAAATCCTCCTCACAGAAATTATCCCCAGGTTTGGCCTGCCTTCATCCCTACAGTCTGATAATGGCCCAGAATTTACATCCAAGGGCACCCAACAACTTGTCCAGTTCTTACAGATACCCTGGAAATTTCACATTCCGTACCCTCCCCCGTCCTCAGGAAAGGTAGAAAGGGTGAATAGAATAATCAAAGAAACCCTTACCAAACTAACCCTCGAGGTACATCTGGGCTGGACTAAACTTTTGCCAATTGTTCTCAGAATGCGGGCTTTGCCCAGAAAGCCCCTGGGGCTGAGCCCCTTGAGGTGATGTATGGAAGGTCCAAGCTCCGTCCTGGACTCCCCCCTGAACCTCCTCCCACACCAAGCTTCCTACACTCCTGTCTGCTGGCGGAACTCCGCAACACCCTCTGGAAATACGTTAACCACAACTTGCCTGCCCCCGACCCCCAAGCCTCCCTGCCCCCTTTACAAACTGGGGACATGGTCTATCTGTCTGATAATCCCCAGGGTGACCTAACCCCAAAGTGGCAGGGACCATTCAAAGTCATCCTCCTTACCCCAACTGCGGCTAAACTCGAAAAGGTCACCTCCTGGGTACACCTCTCATCTAAAACGGGTCACCTCCAATCCTGCGCTGCCCTCCTTAAATGACACCTATCAGGTCTCCCTCACAGGACCCACCTCCTTAAAACTCACCCGGCGACAACCCCTGTCAACCATCCGAGAGGACACTAAATGACCTGGACTCTCTTCAACCTACAACTGTTCCTGACCCAGCTACTGCAAGACCTCTGGACCAGAGCCCCGACAGGAACCTCCTTCAAAGACCTGACTACACTGGTGTCTCAACTGTGGCTCCAGGGAACCTTCTACAACCTGACTCCAGACGAAATTGATTTCTTTACTCTCATTCTCTACATCATTCTACATCCTAATGAGCACTGTTCCTCCTCAGATTCAAACAACCTTGGGGCCTTCTGCCCCTCGCCCTGACTGGCCTCTCCCTGTCTCTCTAACTATAACTGCACTCCTAGTCTTAATCATTGCTATAGGCCTAGTAACTGTCTCCCCTCAGGACTGGCCACCTATCCTTTGTCTTTCCGGGGGTATCGCCTACGTTGCTAGCTGGGTTCTACTCCTAGGATGCTATTTCCTCTGCACTGCCTAACAGCCCCATGAGTCCTCTGCTCCTTATCCTTGCTGCACTCCCCAGCCTTCTGGCCACTCCCTGCCCCTGCTCAGACATTTATTCCTACGTACATTCCTCATGTTATAATACAGCTCCAAAACCAAGCACCATGAACCTCGGGGGCGGGAAGTCCAAATCCCTACTCACTGTCAAAGTACAAAAGAGAGGGAGTTTCATGAGTACCTGCCATAAGCCCAATGGAAGAAACATATGTTTCTATCCCATTACCCACTGGGGGTACTCAGACGGGGGCGGGGTACTAGATCAAAATCGGGAAAAGAAACAAGAACAAGTCATAAAGAACATAATTTCCTGGTTACAGGCGACCCCTGAGCCTTATAAACGCCTAGACCTCCTTTCCCAATTACGGCCTCTCCTAAAACCTCCCTCTGGCAACCAACACCTGACCCGCCTTCTCAACTCTTCCTTCCAGTTCTTCCAGTACACACAACACATGCCAGTGTTGGATATGCATGTCACTGTCTCCCTCACCACACAGAGCCATTCCCTTACCCTCAATCTGGCTGTCACAGGGCAACTATACTTCCCCTTCCCAACAGAAAACTACAAAACTCATTGGGCCAGTCTCTGACAATGTCCTACTCTCAGCCTCTTCAAACCTAACCTGTATTAACTACTCTAGTCCCAACTACACTGGTCTTACAAACTCTGCTCCCTCCTTCTGTTCCACTTGGGTTCTCTGGAACAGCACAAATAATTGCACCAATCCAGGAATCTTCATTCTCTGTGGGACCTATGCATATTCATGCCTCCCCTTAGACCCCCCTGGGCCCTGCATCTTGGTCTTCCTGACCCCGGGCCTAACATTCCTCAAAGAAGAAGAGGTAGAACAAATAGTCTACCCCCAAGGGGAAATTTCCCACAGGAAAAGACGAGCTGTCATAGCCCCCCTCCTGATTGGGACTGGCATAGCAGCAGCCCTAGGCACCGGGATTGGAGGCATCTCGACCTCTGCCCATTTCTACTACAAGCTGTCCCAGGAACTTAATGATGACATGGAACAGGTAGTGGAGTCCTTCGTTTCAATCCAAAGACAAATTAACTCATTAGCTTCTGTGGCCCTACAAAATAGGTGAGCCCTGGACCTTCTCACCGCAGAAAAGGGAAGGACCTGCCTTTTCCTAGGAGAGGACTGCTGCTATTTTGTTAATGAAATGGGCATAGTCCAGGGCAGTCAAAAAACTTAGAGACAGAATTGAACAACGCAGAAAAGAGTTACAAAACCTTTACACTCCCCAAAACCTGTTCCAACAGATACTCCCTTGGTTGCTCCCTTTCCTGAGACCATTGGTACTTATCGTTCTATTCCTCTTATTTGGACCCTGTCTCTTTAATCTCTTTCAAAGGTTTCTCCAAGAACGGATTCGGGCCATCTCTTGAGATCAGGTCAAGACCATTCTTCTTCTCGAGAGTCTCACCCCAAGCTCAGAAAAAAGAGACCCTGGGCCCTAGGATGATCCTCCATTCCAGACCCAAAACCATCGCCCCTATCCAGCAGGAAGTAGCCAGAGAGATACGGTGCCCTTTTTCCCATTTTTTTATGATTTCAGGGTCTGGAATGAAGGAGTCTTTTGGGCCTAGAAAAGAGAACAACAGTCTCAAAGGCCCCTTGCTGAATCATCTAACTTCGGAGAAAACAAAACAGAACTTTAGTTCCACCCTGATGCTCCAGGCAGGTTGCATCTATATGGGACTTATCAAGCCCTGTCCAGAAACCTTCCACCCCCTACACCTGCCCAGAAGACTTATCACCCCCTGCCCAACTACAAGTGTCATCTCAACAAAAGAATACCCAAAATATCCCACCTGATTAACGTGTCCCTTATCGCTTCCACAAACCTCCCTAAAAGTGTGAAGCCTCCCTGATCCCTCTCGGCGCTCAGCCTGGTTGTTAGGCCGACTGTCGCCCCTCCTTGCCTGAATAAAGGTAACCTGCTTCTGTTGAGGTCGTCTTTCCTTTTCTGCCTCGCCTGAACTATACCCTACAGTCAAAAGCCCTTGTGTTTGTCCTCAGGAGTTTCCACCCTCAACTGGTGCCATGGTTTGAGGTTCCCTGTTCTTTCTTCCAGATCATCTTAGAATCTGCAAGCTTGTGGGGTAGGGGGGTCCTGTGTTGCGTCCAGGGAAAGGTTATGGAAATCCCAGACAGTTGTGTTTGGGAGAATTTTCTAGGTCTTTTGGCAGAAGAAGCAGAATTGTGGGCCAAGGAACCTGGGCCCTGGGGCTGGTGACTAAACCCTGACCTTGAATTAATAGATCAACTTTTCTAGGCTTTACCTTTGCCTGGAGCTTCCCAGGTGGCTCAGTGGTAAAGAATCCACCTGACATTGTAGGAGATGCAGGAGACATGGGTTCCATCCCTGGGTCGGGAAGATCCCCTGTAGAAGGAAATGGCAACCCACTCCAGTATTTGTGCCTGGGATAATCCCACAGACAGAGGAGCCTGGTGGGCTACAGTCCATGGGGTCATAAAGAGTCAGACATGACTTAGCAACTAAGCAACAACAATAAAGTTCAATATTAATGAACTCTTAGTTTTTGCTTCTCTGAGAAGCTTTTAAAAAAAATATCTCTCCTTCAATTCAAAATGATAATCTTGCTGAGCAGAGTATCCTAACTGGTAGGTTTTCCTGTTTCAGCAGTCTAAATGTATCTTGCCACTCCTTTCTGGTCTGTACAATTTCTGCAGAATAATCAGCTGACAGTTTTATGATGGTTTTCTTGTATGCAACTCTTGGTTTTTCTCTTTGTCTATTCAACTCTTGCCATTTTCATGATGGTATATCTTAGTGTGGGTCTGTTTGGGTTCATTTTGTTTGGGACCCTCTGTGCTTTTTGTGTCTGGATAGCTGTTTCCTCTTTCAGGCTTGGGAAGTTGGCAACCGTAATTTCACCAAGTGGCTTTTGGATAGCTTTCTCTCTTTTTGCCACCTGGGACATCTATAATGCTAATGTCCGTCTTCTTGATGTTATCCTAGAAATACTTTAAACTGCTCTCATTAAATTTTTTTTCTTTTTGCTATTCTGACTGGGAAATTTCCATTATTCTATCTTTTGTATCACTTATGCATTCTTCTGTATCACCTGGTCCCCTGGTAATTCCATAGAGGGTATTTTTTCATTTCAGGTATTGTATACTTCAGTTTTGTTTTTTTTAAACATACTTTCTAATTCATTGTTACAATTCTCACTGTGTCCATCTAGTCTTTGCTTTTTTTTGATTTTTGTTTTTAACTGGAGGAGAATTGCTTTACAGTGTCAAGCTGGTTTCTGCCATACAACGTGAATCAGCTCTAAGTATACACATATCTCTTCCCTCTTGAGCCTCCATCTCATTACCTCCCCCCTCCATCTTGCTCCTCTAGGAAGTCACAGAGCACTTTCATAGAACTAGAACAAAAAATTTTACAATTTGTGTGGAAACACAAAAGATCCCAAATAGCCATCTATCCTTCTCTGTAATTGTTATCATGCCTATTACCAATGCTTTGAACTCTTTTTTTAAAAAGTCTTTATTTTCCCACGTGGCACTTGTGGTAAAGAACCCACCTGCCAATGCAGGAGACATAAGGGCCTTGGGTTGGATCCCTGGGTGGGGAAGATCCCCTGGAGGAGGTCATGGCTACCCACCCTAGTATTCTTGTCTGGACTATCCCATGGACAGAGGAGCCTGGTGGGCGACAGTCCATGGGGTCGCAAAGAGTCAGACACACTGAGGTGACTTATTGCTACTGTTTTATGCTTTGGTTTTTTTTTGGCCCTGAGGCATGTGAGATCTTAGGTCCCCAACCAGGGGTGGAAACATCACTCCCTGCTTTGGAAGGTGATGTCTTAACCCCTGGACCACCAGGAAGTCCCTTGAACTCTGTATTTGGTCAATTATTTATTCTGTTTCATGAGTTGTATATCCAGGGATCTTCTCTTGTTCTTTCAAATGAGATATAAATTCTTCTATCTTCTCATTTTGCTTAACTGTCTCTGTCTGTCTGAAATTAAGTGAAACAGTTACCTGTTTAGACCTCGTGCAGGACCGTCACTATTTGTTTTACATGTGTGCCCAGTGGGAGAGCTGAGTCTGATGTGAGCATAAGTCCCGTCTTTTCCCTGGCTGTGCTGACAGCTATCAGCTTGGTAGGAGGCGGAGGGGCTAAAACCAGAGCCAGGCCTGAGCTGGGGCTTCTCTGCACAGTGGCCAGCATCACTGCATTCGGGCCGGGGGTGAGTCTCAAGTTGTTGGAGCAGAAACCCCGAGGGCCAGTTTGTAAGCAGCTCCGTTCCCTCAAGTGTGTGTGTCCCTGCCCTTCCCAGCCCTGACACCCTCGCCCCAGGAGGGTGCAGGGCTGGAGCAGGAGGAGCTGGGCTGGGCGCTGGATGGGGCAGGGTCACGTGCCCAGGAACTCCTAGGAAACCAGCCGGAGTCCTTGGCAGTTTCAATCTGCCGCCTCCTTCCTGTTTTGGGAGTCAGCAAGCATGTGCACGTTCTTCAGTGGCATTATCGGTCTCAAAGAGCCCCACTGTTAGTCCCACTGATTTTGAATCTTGTCTTCCTAGTTTTGAGCCCCACGTCAGCAGCACCCAGAATGTGATTCGAACAGTTTGCTCCCCAGGGACGATCTCTCAGGCCATGTAGCCCCTGTAACCCCGATTCTTCTCTGTGTCCCTTCCCAGGGGTGCAGGTCCTGGCCTGATTGCTTCTCTTCTCTGCCTACCAGAGTCTGTGTGCATCTTTCTGCCAGCTCCACTATGTAGATGTATTTTTTTCAAACTTTACATTTTTTATTTTATACCGGGGTATAGCTGATTAACAATACCGCAGTAGTTTCAGGTGGACAGCGAAGGGACTCAGCCATACATATACATATATCCATTCTCCCCCAAAACCCCCACCTTCCACCCAGGCTGGCGCATAACCCTGAGCAGAGTGCCGTGTGCTCTACGACAGGTCCTGGTTGCTTATCCATTTTGAATACAGCAATGTGTACATGACCTTCCCAAACTTCCTATCTCTTACTCCCACAAGGCAACCATAAGTTCATTTTCTAGGTCTGTGAGTCTCTTTTCTGTTTTGTAAGTTTGTTGGTATCACTTGTAGATGTATGTTTTGATGGAGATGTATGGAGAGATGACCTCCTTGTCCTTCTACTCTGCCATCTTAATCTCCCTCCAAGCTTGTGTACAAGTTCTTATATGGACAAAGGTTCTCATTTCTCTTGCATATAAATGTGGGGGTAAAAGTGCTGGCTCTTATGGAGCCCTTAGGATTCGTAAGGAGAGACATGGGGGCTTCCCTAGCGGCTCAGTGGTAAAGAATCCGCCTTACAATGCACGAGGCATGGGTTTGATCCCTGATGCGTCAGAATAACTAAGCCTATACTCCACAACTGCTGAGCCTGTGCTCTGCAACTGAGAGCCTCAACTACTGAGCCCATGTGTTGCAACTACTGAAGCCCTTGCACCCTAGAGCCCATGCTCCACAACAAGAGAAGCCACCGTAATGAAAAGCATGTGAACTGCAATTAAAGAGTAGCCCCAGCTTGCTTGCCGCAACTAGAGCAAAGTCCACGCAGCAGTGAAAACCCAGCATAGCCAAGAATAATTAAATAATTTTTTTTATAAAAAAAGAAGAGACCTTGCCTTAGAGAATAAGCTCACAAACACTTGAAGCACTTTGAATGACTCTTGCTGTTTAACTTGTTAATTTAGTGAGAGTCACATTTTTAGTTGGTTCTTTGAAGAATTGATGTTAATCAAATTTCTCTGTCGAATATAAGTGGGTGAGTGTTAGTCAGTTGTGTCTGACTCTTTGTGATCCCCTAGACTGCAGACTGCCAGGCTCATCTGTCCATTGAATTTTCCAGGAAAGAATCCTGGAGTAGGTATCCATTGTCTTCTCTAAGGGATCGTCCTTACCCAGGGATTGAACCTGGGTCTCCTGCATTGCAGGCAGATTCTTTACTATCTGAGCTACCAGGGAAGTCCCCGTCTAATGTAAACTATCCAACAAAGTTTAGCACTCCACTGTAGGGTGATAAAGCCCTTGTTGGGTTTATATGGAAGTGAGAAAGTTTCAACTGGGGGAGAGGGCCTGCTAGCTGATTTTAGCCATAATTAACTCTCTGCTTCCTTCTTTGCATTATGATGGGAATTTATTGTTCCTTTTGTATTACTCTTTTTTTGGGCTCTTCTTTTTTCTTCTTCACACATGTAAGCCATATAGGCATATACTCCGCATATATATATATATATATATATATGCATATATAACCTCATATACTCCAATTTTGTTCCTGCTTTTCTCTTCTTCTTCAAACTCCTGGTTGTATCAAAATGTTCCTCAGTCTTATGTCAGTTAAGACAATAAAATTATGAGACTCAAATGAGTTATCAGTTTCCTTTACAAGTATGTCATATCCAGATAAATATGGGCACCACTGCTGTGCATTTATTCTAAAAGTTCTGTGATTACTAAAAATATTTTGGCCACTTATCATGCAGTGCATGCTGTGCTAAGTCACCTCAGTTGTGTCCTACTCTTTGTGACCCCATGGACTGTAGCCCACTAGGCTGCTCTGTCCATGGGGTTCTCCAGGCAAGAGTACTGGAGTGGGTTGCCATGCCCTCTTCCGGGGGAATTTCCCGACCCAGGGACTGAACTCATGTATCTTATTAAATCTCCTGCATTGGCAGATGGGTTCTTTACCACTAGTGCCACCTTGGTAGCCCATGTAAAAGTTACTCTCAAAACCTGTCTGAGCCCTATGAGAAAACTAGTTCCTCTTCCTTGTAACCACACTGAATATATCAGGAGTCTTGCCACTCTGCTTGTATTTGTCTTCCTGTTTCCAGTTCCCTTTTTAATGTATTGCTCTAGTCCCCAAGCAAGAAGAGTTCTGGGTTCAGGGGGGCTCAAAGTACAGGGCAAGGCTAATGGTCATGGAGAGCCCAGTAGGGAAAGGAAGTTGGCCTGGTTCACAAGACCTTGACCTTTAAACAAAGCATGCTTAAACAGCTCTTTTTAGTCTGTCCTTTCCTGTGTCCCATTTCTGCTCTGTGATTCCTCACCCACCTTTATAACAGAAAAGAGCCATCAAATCCTCAGGCTGGGTCATAACCTTGAATTGCCTAACTCTCAGGGGTAACGGGGAGAACCACAGAGAGAGGCCCTTCTGAGGCTTCCTTTCCTTCTGCCCCTGGGTGTTTAGTTAATGTTCTGCCAGCACTTCCCACTTGTCGGGGGCCAGGACTATGCTCCAGTCCCACATCACTGCTCAGGGCAGAGGGCACTTTGTCCAGACAGCTTTGATTCCAGAGAGACCTGCATCTGAGCTTCACACTTCACCTTCGAGTCTGTGTCCTCTGTGGTCTTGTATCTTCTCGGGTCTCAGGCTCTGGCTCTTCACATTCTCTTCTTCTGTTCCTCACTGTTCTTGGGGGCTGAAAATGAGGATGTCTGCTAATGGTGGAAAAAGAAACTAGTTTGCACAGCAAATAACAACCTAAAGCTGGGCTTCCTGCCCATTGTGACCCAGAAGTTTCTGAGCATCCCAAACCCCTGTGAGATGTGAGCTGATTGTACAAATCTGTCTCCCAGGTCTCCTCGGCAGTGGGGTTATGTTTGGAGGCTTTATGTCCTGGCTACTATCTTACTTGTGTTTCTCTTTTCCAGAGGAGTCTACTTCTTACTAGTAAGTATGAGGCCGATGGTCTACAGATTCATCCTCCTTTCACCCTTTATTAGTTGCAGAATAAGTGTTGCCATGTCTGTTTGCTCTCCCCTGCGGTGGGGAGAGCAGGGAAGCAGTGGCTCACGTGCCCGGGAGGGGAGCAGAGAGCACTTGAGTGGATGGACGGCTCTGCCGCAGAGTGAAGGGTGAGCTGCAAACAAGGAAGGGAGCCACAGGAAGCCGAAGAGTTGTAGGCAGTGAGAGTCTATCCCTAGGGGAACAGAGAGGGGGCTAGACAGAGCCTTTGGGTGGTCCCAGCCCTGCTGCCTGCAAGAAGAGTTGCCTGATCCCTGCCTATTATGGGCACATTCTGGGCTTAGGCTAGGTTCTGGGCTGCAGAGATCAATAGGCATGGCCCCTACTTTACACGTGTACACTCTAACTAACAAAAAGAAGATAGTAACGAATAGAAATCAGATGCGGTTTTCAAGATGTGTGGTATCGTGGGCTGAGATTGCTTCTTCCATCACTAACAGCTAACATTTATTCTTCCCCCATTTTCTTCCATGTGCCCTGTACATGGATTAACTCCCTGATTGCCAACAACAGACCTGGTAGGTAGGTATTGTTACAAGTCCCCTTTCATGGTGAGGAATCAGAGGCACAGAGAATACATACAGCTTGCCTGAGGTCTCACAGTAGGGACTCCAGCACGGCTGGTCTGGCTCTAGGACAGGTGCTCGGAAGTAATACAGCTTCTAGTGAGTCATCTGAAGACCACAGAGCTCTGTGACTTCGCATTCACATGCCTTTGGGTCCACTTGCCCACCCCTTTGCCTGGAAGACTCTTTCTTATAGACTCTGGTCAAGGCAGACTCCTTTGACATCTTGTCTGACTCCTGTGTATCCTGGGACGGTCAGTGTCCTCAGAGCTTGACTAGCACTTTGCATATGTTTCGTTAAACTACTTCATGGTCTGTTTGTTGGGATCTCTGACTCTTTGTGTTATAAGCTTCTGGAGAGGAAGTTCCTTTTTATTTTGGAAAATTTCAAAAATAGTTGCAAAGCTGAAAGCAATAATATAATGAATCTACCTGTACTTATCATGTAACTACAGCAGTGATCGTTCTGTGGCCAGTGTTGCAGCATCTATACTTCCTCTCCAACCTAGATTGTTTTTTTGTCTTATTTTATTTATTGATTGATTGATTGTTTTATTTTTGGCTGTGCTGGGTCTTTCTTGCTGCACGCACATTTCCTCTAGTTGTGGCGGGCAGGGGCTACTCTCCATTGGGGTGCGTGGGCTTCTCATTGCAGTGGCTTCTCTTGTCACAGAGCAAAGGCTGTAGGCACACAGCCTTCAGTAGTAGCAGCACCCGGGCTCAGTAGTTGAGGCTCGCAGGCACTAGAGCACAGGCTCAGTAGTTGTGGGGCATGGGCTTAGTTGCCCCTCGGCATGGGGGATCTTCCTGGACCGGGGGTCCCCATGACCCCTGCCTTGGCAGACAGATTCTTAACCACCAAACCACCAGGGAAGTCCCAACCTGGATTGTTTAGAAAAAGTCCCAGATATCACGTAACTGCCTCTGTAAATATTTCATTTGTATTACTAAAATAGAAGGGGTCTTTAAAAAACATAATCCCAGGATCACTGTCCCACTAAAAAGTTATACTTCATTAAGTATCATAAAGTGTTCAGTGTTTGAATTTTAGCAATTTTCTCACCATTTTTCCCTTCCCGTCTCATTCTTTATTCTTTCATTTCCTCTATATCTCCCCTCCCTTTTTTTACAGTCGAATTTTTAAAATAAAGATGCAAATAAGGGCTTTATTTTGTAATCATCACATTGTTCTCAGCAAGTGACTTAGTGCTTGTCATATAGTAAATTCTCAGTAAATGATACTGAATGAATGAGTCATCAGAAGACTATGACATCTCATGGTTAAATTAGTGCGATCTTACCTTCGCTTTTGGTTGGTTTGTCGGGATGGCTTTTGGTTTCTGATGACTTTAGCTAGGAGTTAACTTTGGTGCTAGCTACTATCAGTGCCTGTGAACGTTACTAAAGGTCTGAGGGCAATGTATGCACTTGTGACTCAGACTTACAGGTGAGCAGGGAAGGGGCCCTTGCTTTCTCATCTTTATTGTTTGTCTTCGGAGTCTTGTAATAACTTGAGTTTGGACCGACCAGGTTTGGCTTTTTTGCTTCTGTAGAACAGAAACCCTGAAGGAGCTCCCTGAGAACAAGAACGGCTTCCGTATGGTGCTGTTGTAGGCAGCATTCTAGGACTTACTCCCAATCCCTGGACTGAGAATATGTGATGAGTAATCGTGTGGGTGATTGTGTTATGTTACGTGGCAAAAGCGATTTTGCAGGTATACTGTAAGTAGGGTCAGTCATCAGTTGACTTTGAGTTTAACAAAAAGAGATGTGATCTAAGTGGGCTTAATGTAATCACAGGAGCATTTTAAAAGCAGACGGTTTTTTTTTAAGCTGGCCTCAGAAAAGAAGTCAGTGAGATTAGCAGTATAAGAGGGATTGGATTTAAGGGATGCTCTCTGAGTTATTTCTCTGAGTCACTGAGATAGAGGGAGCCTCATGCCTAGGACCTGAGAAGGTCTTCTAGGAGCTGAGAGTGTTTGTACCAAGAAAGTGCAGAGTTGCCTTATGGCCTCAGAAAGGACTGTTCCTAAAGCTGATGTGACTTCTAGCTGAAGGAGGTGGCAGGTGGTGGGAGGGTGGGGGCCCATGATTAAGACTTAAGGATTTCTCTTCCCTCAGTCTGTGGTCCAGACCCCAGTGCATTAGACCTAGGTGGTGGTGGGGCAGGGTGGGGGTGTTGAGGGGAGGCCTCAGTGCACTTCTGAAGATTTCTGCGAGTTCACAAGGCCTGAGTTTTGCCCACGTGTGTCTCACAGGTGTGTGTCTAGGCAGCAGGCTCCAGAGGCAGGACGGGCTGAGGCCCACAGCACCAAGAGCACCAGAGGCAGGGAAAGTCTCACCATAGGAGATGCCCACATCCATAACAGAGGCAGGAGGGGGAAGGAGGTAGGATGAGGAAAGGGCTCCTGGAGGCTCGGCCATCTCACGGCTGCCTGGCTTGTGTGGCCTCGGAGGGGCCATGTCTCTGGGGACTCTTCCATGACTAGAAAGGGTGTGAGGACCTAACTGAGGGTGGGGACTGAGATCACCTCTCATATTTCAGAAGGTAGGGGTTCCCTGGTCAGTCAGGGCACGTGGTGGAACAAACCAGTTCTCACTCAGTTCCAATCTGGCCCTTCGGCGCTCAGGTATTTTTGAAGGCTTTGGAAATGCAAGAAGGACTGATGGTTATTGTTGTGTGTTATAACTTCCCACCTCTTCATGGCTGCAGCTTTCTCTGGGTACCAAGTGTGGCAGGTATGAATATGTGCCTCTCAGGTGTCTTGGGGTGGGGATTTACTGATGGAAGGCCCTCTGAATTCACTGCCCCTTTGCACAGAGAACACACTTCACACTGGCTCCCAGTTAGGGATGTGAATTCAATCCCAATTCTGAGAAATGATCTTTCTCCATGGTAGGGCATGGATCTTCCCTGCCCTACCAGGGAATCCTGGGTTTCCAAATGAATCTCTACCTCTAGAATTTCCAGTGTCACAGCCTCAGTTTGGGATAAGTCCTCACATCCTGCCTAGCCATGTAAGATTCCCTGGAGACACGGCCCTGGGAGAGACACTCACCATATTTCTATACATAAACAGTAAACAGTATGAAAAGGAAAATTTCAAAATTCCATGTACAACAGCGTCAATAAGAATAAAATACTTAGGAATTAACCAGGTAAGTGACAGACTTGTACACAGAAAAACTAAAAGACAATTTTTAAAAAGGGGAACACACAGTAAAAGAAATTAAAGAAGACATAAATAAGTGGAAAGATATTCTGTGCTCATGTACTAGGAGACTTGATATTTCTAGATGACAATACTAATGAAAATGTAGTGGATGTATATGGGTAATGATTCCCTGCCCAGGAACTGAACCTGATTAGCCTGAATGAAAACCAGGAATCCTAGTAGCGAGACCACCAGGGGCTAGAGGCAAAGTTCCCCTGGCTTTACCCCCACTGAAAGCAAGAATGTGTCAAGGAGGCAAAAACTAAAAACAATAACAAACTTTATTAGAGACACAGCATAATATGTGGCAGAGCGTACAGAGAAACAGTTTGTTTATTTAAGATAGAAGCAAGGCAGAAATACACTCCCAGAGAGGAAGGCGGGTGTCCTGAATGAGAAGCACAGTTAAGACATGGCTTAAATCAGTTATACAGGATGATCCTTCTGGGTCTTTATTTACCTTTGGCCAGTTATATAACTTCTTTTTCCACATCAGACCTGTCCTAGGATCGTCCCCAAGTCACATGGGTAACTTTTTGCTGAGATGGATCCCACCGCAGAGGCATGTCCACACGTATTATGGGGTGACGCTCCCCCCCCCCTTTTTGACCCCCAAGGAGCCTTCCTGCACATGTGCATACAGGGAAGTTTTCCTTGACCTCAGGAGTGGACGTCTTATCTCTTTACTTCACCAGAGCTCATCTCCTGCCACTAGCTCTATCCTCAGAGTGTCTGGGTGAGAACAAAGCTTCGATTTTACTCCACCGGACAGACACCAGCAGTTCAGATCAGGGGCCCATCCATCACCTACATCAACCTTGGTAAAAGCAATTTTAGAGGAAGAAGAGGAGGAAAGAAAGCATGGAGGAGTGAGTGAAAAGTGAAAAAATAGAAGCAAAGAAAAAAAATGTGGGCTTCCCTGGTGGTCCAGTGTTTAACAATATGCTTGCCAATGCAGGGAACAGGAATTCGATCCCTGGTTTGGGAAGATCCCACATGCCTCTAGGCAACTAAGTCCATGGGCCACAACTACTGAGCCAGCACTCTAGAGCCCATGCTCTGTAACCAGACAAGCCACTGCGATAAGCCTGTGCACTGCAGTGAAGAGTAGCCCCCCTGCTCTCTGCAACAAGAGAAAGCCACAAGCAATGAAGACCCAGGGCAGTAAAAAAAAAAGTGTCCAGTGACTTCCCTGGTGGTCCAGTGGTTAAGAATCCACCTTCAAATGCAGGAGACGCAGGTTTGATCCCTGGTCAGGGAACTAAGATCCCACATGTGGTGCAACAATGAAGCCCTCACGCCATAGCTAAGACCTGACACAGCCAAATAAAACCGATAAACAAATAAGTAAATTAAAAAAAAAAAAGTGTCCAGAGAGTTGAAGATGCTTGACCCAGTAGGGAAGAAGCAGTGAACGGGATGGAAGATCAAGGAAGTGAGTTTTTTCAGCAGATTGCTTTAGAGGATGTGGGGGGTGGGGGACAAAGCAGATGCAGAGGGGGAAGTTGAAGGCTGGCAGGGCACAGACAGCAATCCCATGAAACCACGAAACCATGTCTCTGGATGTGAATGTCCACTTGGCGAATGACTGTTTTAGATTCGTTAAAGTTCAAGTTCGCAGTGTAGAGAGAACTGGAGTTTAGGGTCAGGGTTAGGGCTTAGCCTGGTCCGGATCAGGAACTGATTGAAAAGATGTTGATAGAATGTGAGCTTGACCTGGGATCAGAGTTAAGAATCAGCCTGGTTCTGGGATCACAGAGGTAGATGTCTAAAAGAGAGATGCTGATCTTTAGATATCACAAACCTGAACCTCATTCTGTCTCTAGTATTTTCCCTCCTTCTCCATTCTGTAGCAAGTTTTCTTTTGGTTTTATTTTTCATTTCTCTCCCTCCCCTTCTTTCTCTTTTTTTCTTAATCCCTCTTCTTTCTCCTCCATCTTTGCAACTCAGACTAGAAGAATTTAAACAGCTTGAAAAGTTGATTCTTTGCTAACTGAAATTGACTTTATCCCAACAGGAATAATTTAGAAACTAAAGGAGCATTAGCTGGTTCAAGGCTCTATTAATAAATAAGTAAAATCTAAATTCTAATACTTGTTTTTTAACCCACTGTTGATATTTTGTAATGAATCAGGAACTTCTGATTGATTTTTTTTTTTTAAGACTAGAACAAAACAAGCTTTATTCAACTCCAAAGAATGGAGAAGCTGGAACTGGTTCACAAATTAACTTCTCTGAAATTGATTTTTAAAATCTTGTAACCTTATTTCACAAATATCCTTGGGCAAAAGCCTTAACTTTCTGTAAGAGGAAATCAGACTTAGCTAATCCTCAACAGGTTCTGAAAAAGTAAAATTGCAAGTTGATAAATGCAGATACATTTTAATATCAAACAGTAGGGATAGTAAGTTGTCAGTCATATAGGAAGTAACTATAAATTAGAAAAAAGGAAAAAAAATTAGAAAAAAGGACAAGCCATTTAAACCGCAAAAGAGTTATACTAGAAATCGCCCCTTTGGAAATATTAAAACATTCTTCTAAGTAACTCCTGGGTGATTGTATTCAGAAAATACAGACCGTAAGAATGTTTAAGTTTCAAACCCAGTATATTACAACATGGAACATCTTACAAAGTCTAATAGGAGAATCACAGTGCAGAACTCCTTGTTTTGGAGAAAATTCATGCCGCCTTCTGAAGATTGCAATCAGACATTTGGAAAGGGACTCTAGGCTTGTTGTTATTGTTGTTTAGTCACTAAGTCATATCTGATTCTTTTAAGACCCCATGACTGTAGCCTGCCAGGCTCCTCTATCCATGGGATTTCCCAGGCAAGAATACTAGAGCTGGTTGCCATTTCCTTTTCCAGGGGATCTTCTTGACCCAGGGATTAAACCCATGTCTCCTACATTGGCAGGCAGATTCTTTACCAGTGAGCCATCTAGGCTTATTACTGGACCCCAGTGGAGGCTGAATGCCTGGTGCACTGGAAATGTGAATCCCAGTATGAAAGTATTAGGAGTTGGGGTCCTTGGGAGGTCATTCGGTCATGAGGGTGGACTTCTAATGATGGGATTAGTGCCCATATTCATCAAAATTCTCCAGAGAAATAGAATCAATAAGATATAAACAGATATGTGTGTGTGTGTGTATTAGTCACTCAGTCATGTCAACTCTTTGTGACTCCATGGACTGTAGCCCACCTGGCTCCTCTGTCCATGGAATTTCCCAGGCAAGAATACTGGAATTGGCTGGCAACTCCCTTTTCCAGGGGATCTTCCAGACCCAGGGATCAAACCTGGGTCTCCTGCATTGCAGGTGGGTTCTTTACCATCTGAGCCACCAGGGAAGCCCAAACAGATAAATAGAAACATATGTAGATTGATCATGAAGAGTTGGTTCATGCAATTATGGAAGCTAGGAAGTCCCAGGATCTACTGTCTGTAAGCTGGAGGCCCAGAAAATTTAACAGTAACAGTTGAAACTTCAAGCCTGATAACTAGGGGAGCAAGTGGTCTAAGTCCCAGTCTAAGGTAGAAGCCCTGAAACAAGAAGGCCCAATAAGGTTGAAGGTGGGAGGAGAAGGGGATGACCGAGGATGAGATCGTTGGATGGCATCACTGACATGATGGACATGAATTTGAGTAAACTTCGGGAGTTGGTGATGGACAGGGAGGCCTGGTGTGCTGCAGACCATGGGGTCACAAAGAATCGGACACAACTGAGCGACTGAACTGAACTGATCTGGTGTCCCAGGGCAGGATGCAGTGATGTCTCAGCTCAAGCAAGCAGAGAATGAATTCTTCCTTCTGCTATATATTTGTTCTACTCAGGCCCTCAATGAACTAGAAGAAACCCAGTTGCTTCTACAAGGGCCATCTTTATTCATATTTAAAGACACTTGCTCCTGGGAAGAAAAGCTATGACAAACCTAGACAGCAAAATTAAAAAGCAGAGACATCACTTTACCAACAAACGTCTGTATAGTCAAAACTATGGTTTTTCCCAGCAGTTACATAAGAATGTGAGAGTTGGACCATAAAGAAGATTGAGCGCTGAAGAACTGATGCTTTTGAAATGTGGTGTTGGAGAAGACTCTTGAGAGTCCCTTGGACAGCAAGGAGATCCAACCAGTCAATCCTAAGGAAAATCAATCCTGAATATTCATTGGAAGGACTGATGCTGAAGCTGGAAATCCAATACTTTGGCCACCTGATGAGAAGAGCTGACTAATCAGAAAAAACCCTGGTACTGGGAAAGATTGAAGGCAGGAGGGGAAGGGGACGGTGGAGGACGAAATGTTTGGATGGAATCACTGACTCAATGGACATGAGTTTGAGCAAGCTCCAGGAGATGGTGAAGGACAGGGAAGCCTAGTGTGCTGCAGTCCATGGGGTCACAAAAAGTTGGACATGACTTAGTGACTGAACAACAACAAAAATCTTTATTCAGTACACCAATTCAAATGCTATTGTCTCCTGGAAACACCCTTACAGAAACACCCAAAAATCATGTTTTACCACCTATCCGGGCACCCCTTAGATGTGGCAAGTTGAACATTAATTACCACAGTGCCTTTTTATGAGGGAGGCAGAGCTAGTTGGCTCTCCTACAGCTATGTGAGGATGCAATGAGAAATCTACCATCTGTAGTCCGGAAAAGGGCCCTCACCAGAACCCGATCACGTGAGTACCCTGAGCACTTCCGGCCCCCCAAACTGTGAGAAATAGTTCTATTCTTTTTTTAAAAAACTTGATTTATTTAATTTTCACTTCGCTGGGTCTTCATTGCTGCAGATGGGCTTTTTCTAGTTGCTGCGAGCCAGGGCTACTCACTGTTACAGTGGGCAGGCTTCTCACCGAAGTGACTTCTCCTGTGGAGCACAAGCTTCAGTAGTTGTGGCACATGGGCTTAGCTGCCTCTCAGCATGTGGGATCTTCCTGGACCAGGGATCGAACCCCTGTCCCCTGCACAGGCAGGTGGATTCTGAATCACAGGACCACCAGGGAAGTCCTCCCATGAAGTATTGCTTCCAACTAGAGGATGTATTTTAAGGCAAAGGAACTGAGGCAATTAACTCCCACCCATGGAGCTCACTGACCTTCCAGATGCCCCAATACACAGACACAGCTGGCTTATCAGAAGGGTCGAAGGGCCATGATGGCTTATGAAGGCACCAGCTGGAGAAGGTACCTTGCCACCCAACAGGAGATGCTCTAGGTCTCAAACTGGCCAGTCTATCGTGCCACCTCCCCTAGAGCCAGAATGCAGGGCTCCATGACACAGGGGAGGATAAGGGAGTGTGCCCCCCATCAGCACACATGACAACCCACTTAAAGGATTCTTGCTCCTGGTCTCTGTGACCTTGGGCTTGGTGTGGGTGAGAAACCCAATCAGAGCTCTAATGACCCAGAAGCCAGGACTGCCGCCATGCTATCTTGTGTTCCTCATGCTGCTGAAACAAGAGGCGGAGGAGACCACCAGAGGGAACGTGACCACCAGAGGGAGGCTGGTTTGCTGGGTCAAGGGGGACTACGTTTGGGAGCCAGGGGGCGCGTTGGGGGTAATATTTACTTGTCAGTGGCCCTGTTCAGCAGAAAGTATCCCAAAGCCAATAAAGACAAGACTATTGAACACTTACTTCCCTTAAGAATGAAACCTTGTGTCTCAACAATGTGGAGAGGAGGTGTTGGCAGGTGGTAAGAGAACGTAGAAGGGGTGGTAGAAGAAGGAGGCTCTCATCACCACCAGCTACACAGTCAGGGCCTTTGTAGCCCAGTTATAGGTTTTCCCCCATCTTCCTCTCACTGTGGTTCATGAAGAACTGATCATCTAAAGCTGTGGGTGTGTGACCCCTTGTCATTAGCACAAGATGATTCTATGATTAAGTAACAGATGGGAATTGTGTGTCTTCTGTATTGAGGACTCTGATTTTCATCTGGACAAAGGCAAGGCACTCTAGCCATTTAACCCAATTTAAATTTAGAAATTACCAGTTTTGATAGTAGCTAAACCTGTTCAAAATGTTAATGAAAGTTTTGTTGCATGGTAAAAAAAAAAAAATTGTGCTGTTTCCTTCTTCACATTCATTCTCTCCCCTTCTCCCCCTGCCCTGTGCTGTAGGGACTGTTAGTGGGATCTCCCACCTTCCAGCTGGGTTCAGTCAATGTGGAGCCCCAGCAGGAGACCAGAGGGAGGACACTGAGTGAAGTTGGGGTATTAATTCCCCAGCTCCTTCCCTGTACTGTCGCTGTTGGCTGCGTGAATTTTTCAGCCTGAAGTTGGAGCTCCTGTCAAATAGCCATCTCCAGAGAGGGTTCTCTCTGAGTCTCTGCCTTACAACCCCTCCGTGTTGCAGTAAAACAGCAACAAAAACAGTGGTATCAGAACCAGGAAACTGCTCTAACCCTCGAGTCTCCACAACAGTCTCATGCTCTTGCCAGTTGTCTCATTTAAAATCTCTTTTCAAGTTATGCAGGTGGAATGGGTCCCCATTTGAGCGGGGGCCCTGACTGCTAGGGAGAATCTATAAGTATACCTTCACCTCCCAGGTCATGGTCATGGGAATATACTTTTGGCTGCAGGTGGTCCTAGTGGTTAAAACAAAAACAAAAACAAAAAAACCCACCTGCAGATGCAGGAGACTAAGAAATGCGAGTTGGATCCCTGGGTTGGGACGATCTCCTGGAGAAGGGCATGGCAACCCACTCCAGTATTCTTGCCTGGAGAATCCGATGGACGGAAGAGTCTGATGGGCTACAGTCTATGGGGTCACATAGAATCGGACACAACTGAGCGACTAACACTTTCAGATTTTCACTTTCACTTTTCACAAAAGGGCAGAAATGAGTTCCAGGCAGAGGACTTAGAACGTGCAAAGGCCAGGGGGTAGGAAAGTTGAGTCAAATAAAGTTCAACGGACTCACTTGGGTGATTAAATGAGCTAAGCCACCTGAAGTGCCCTGTACACAGTGAGTGCTACATAAAGGCCAGCAGTTATACTTATTGCACACCAGTGTGCACACATCCAGGGTCTACCAACCTGGCTGTATCAGTGGTAGAGTAATATTCTCTCCTCCTGACAACACAGGCAGTCCATAACCTCAAGCCTTGCTTACAGCTCTAGTGAGCTGTAATGGACAGGCAAGAAACCACACGCATTTGAAGTATACAGTTCGATGAGTTTTCATGTGCACACACACTCTGTAAGGTCATCAACACAGTTCAGATAGTGAATGTATCCATTCCACCCAAGTTTCCACATGGGGACTTCCACATGGGGATGTCCTGGGTGGTGCCATGGTGAAGAATCTGCCTCGAAATACAGGGAACTCGGGATTTGATCCCTGGTCTGGGAAGATCTCACATCTCTCAGGGCAACTAAGTCAACTAAAGAAAAAAAGATGGGGAATCTGAAATTTTGAACAATTTTACACGTTTACCTAAAATTTTTCCACATGAGCCTTTGTAATCCCTACCTCTGTACTCAGCCCCACTCCGACAGTACCCAGGCACTCACTCACCTTCTCTTGGTTACTATAAATTAGTTGATACTTTCCAGAGTTGTATATAAATGAAATCTTAGAGTATGTTCTCTTTTTTTTCATCTGGTTTCTTCATTCAGTGTAATAATTTTTTATTGAAATGAAATTCACCAAATAGAAACCATTTTCTTTTTTTTTTTCATTTATTTTTATTAGTTGGAGGCTAATTACTTTACAATATTACAGTGGTTTTTGTCATACATTGAAATGAATTAGCCATGGATTTACATGTATTCCCCATCCCGATCCCCCCCCCCCCCACCTCCCTCTCCCCCCGATCCCTCTGGGTCTTCCCAGTGCACCAGGCCCTGAGCACCTGTCTCATGCATCCAACCTGGGCTGGTGATCTGTTTCACCCTAGATAATATACATGTTTTGATGCTGTTCTTTTGAAACATCCCACCCTCGCCTTCTCCCAGAGTCCACAAGTCTGTTCTATACATCTGAGTCTCTTTTTCTGTTTTGCATATAGGGTTGTCGTTACCATCTTTCTAAATTCCATATATATGTGTTAGTATACTGTAATGGTCTTTATCTTTCTGGCTTACTTCACTCTGTATAATGGGCTCCAGTTTCATCCATCTCATTAGAACTGATTCAAATGAATTCTTTTTAATGGCTGAGTAATATTCCATGGTGTATATGTACCACAGCTTCCTTATCCACTCGTCTGCTGATGGGCATCTAGGTTGCTTCCATGTCCTGGCTATTATAAACAGTGATGCAATGAACATTGGGGTGCATGTGTCTCTTTCAGATCTGGTTTCCTTGGTGTGTATGCCCAGAAGTGGGATTGCTGGGTCATATGGCAGTTCTATTTCCAGTTTTTTAAGAAATCTCCACACTGTTTTCCATAGCGGCTGTACTAGTTTGCATTCCCACCAACCGTGTAAGGGGGTTCCCTTTTCTCCACACCTTCTCCAGCATTTATTGCTTGTAGACTTTTGGATAGCAGCCATCCTGACTGGCATATAATGGTACCTCATTGTGGTTCTGATTTGCATTTCTCTGATAATGAGTGATGTTGAGCATCTTTTCATGTGTTTGTTAGCCATCTGTATGTCTTCCTTGGAGAAATGTCTGTTTAGTTCTTTGGCCCATTTTTTGATTGGTTCATTTATCTTTCTGGAGTTGAGCTGGAGGAGTTGCTTGTATATTTTTGAGATTAATCCTTTGTTGCTTCGTTTGCTATTATTTTCTCCCAATCTGAGGGCTGTCTTTTCACCTTGCTTATAGTTTCCTTTGTTGTGCAAAAGCTTTTAAGTTTCATTAGGTCCCATTTGTTTATTTTTGCTTTTGTTTCTAATATTCTGGGATGTGGGTCATAGAGGATCCTGCTGTGATTTATGTCGGAGAGTGTTTTGCCTATGTTCTCCTCTAGGAGTTTTATAGTTTATGGTCTTACGTTTAGATCTTTAATCCATTTTGAGTTTATTTTTGTGTATGGTGTTAGAAAGAAAAATATGGAACGCTTCACTAATTTGCATGTCATCCTTGCGCAGGGGCCATGCTAATCTTCTCTGTATCGTTCCAATATTAGTATATGTGCTGCCAAAGCGAGCACTGGAAACCATTTTCAAGTGAACAATTCCGTGGCATTTAGTTCAGTCACAAAGTTGTATGACCACCACCTAGATAGTCCTAAAACGTTTTCATCGCTTCCAAATAAAACTCTACTTATTAAGAGGTTGCTCCCAATTCCCCCATCCCCTAAGCCCTGGAAACCACCAGTTATGTCTCAGTGGAGTTACTTATTCTAACTATTTCATATCAACGAATCATACAATATGTGACTTTTTGTGTCTGGCTTCTTCCAGAAATGGCTACCTACTCCAGTATTCTTGCCTGGAGAATTCCATGGACAGAAGAGCCTCATGGGCTTCCGTCTATGGGGCTGCAAAAGAGTCCAACACAACTGAGCGACTAACAACAACAGCAACAACCTTACGGGCCTCTTTGCCCCCCTTCCTTCTTCCTCCAGGGACATTGATTCAGTATGCACACAACTCCAGAGGGCGCCATTCACACAGCAACGCAACCCACACATGTGTAGTGATGGCTCCCTTGTACCTTTCCTTCCTTCCTCCCTCTCTCCCATCCTTCAATAAGTATTTATTGCGCATCTAGGCTCTGCCATGTTAATGGTGGAGACACAGTGGCAGACGACCGGAACCTGCCTCTGTCCATGGAGCAGAGTTGAAACCTGCAAAACAGAGGCTTCCCTAGTGGCTCAGTGGTAAATCTGCTCTGTCAATCAGGAGATGTGGGTTCGATCCCTGATCCGGGAAGATTACACATGCCTCGAAGCAACTAAGGCTGTGTGCCGCAACTATTCAGTCTATGCTCTAGATACTGGGAACTGCAATTATTGAGCCCACGGGCCCCAACTGCTGAACCTGTGCACCCTAGCACCCATGCTCTGCAACAAGAGAAGCCCCCGCAATGAGCAGCCCACACACTGCAACTAGAGAGTAGCCCCTGCTTTCTGCAACTAGAAAAAAGCCTGCACAGCTACAAGGACCCAGGGTAGCCAAAAATATAAATAAACAAAATTATTTTTCAGTTAGTCAGTTCAGTCGCTCTCTCTGTGACCCCATGAACCACAGCTCGCCAGGCCTCCTGTCCATCACTTGCACACGCAGAGAAAAATAGAACATATAAGGATGTTGAAATAAACGTGTAATTGCAACTTTCACATTCATTTCTTTCTCCTCTACTGTTGTTCTCACTCTTTTCTCCATTTCCCCTCTCTTTCTCACACACTCACATCTGGCCTCTGCAGTTACGGATAGACACCTCCTATTCTTCCCTGTCTCTTCCTACCCAGCATGCTAGAGCTGGTTTGTGCAGGTTTGCAAAAGCCAATTGTTAAAAATTTAGGAATTTTTCGAGCTGGTTGTTAAAGTGATTGGTAGCTTAAAACCAGACAGGATAAGAGAATTTACACCACAGAAATAGGCTGATGTTATGATGCTGTTTTTCTGAAAAGCTGATCTTCTAGCACACCACTCTTCCATCTATTTCTGGCAAAGACACTTTGCTTTGCCAAGGAATATCCTAATTCTTTGATAGATATTCAGTCTCCACCACCGCCTGTCCCCTCCCACCCCCGCCTTTCCTCACCTCCCTCCTGGGTGGTGGGAATGCGGAGGTTCTAGAACCTGTGTTGTGCTGAGAGTGGAAAGAAGAGAAGAAGAGAAAGCATGAAGGAAGTTCGTGAAAAAGAGAATGAAAAGGACAGCGGTGTAGGAAGGTGGTGCTAGTGGTAAAGAACCCGTCTGCCAGTGCGGGAGACATAAGAGACACGGGTTTGATCCCTGGGTTGGGAAGATTCCCCCAGAGGAGGGCATGGCAACCCACTTCATTATTCTTGCCTGGAGAATCCCATGGACAGAGGAGCCTGGCAGGGTACAGCCCATGGGGTCACAAAGGGTCAGACATGACTGAGCGACTCACACGCACACAGGAAGGAAAGAGAAGCAGGAATCCATGGCGGGCAAGGGTTCAGGTAGGGGCAGCATAAGGACCAGGCAAGACTCACCGCGCAGTGTCTTCACAGGCAGTTGGGTCATTTCCCCATCTCGGGGCAGAAGGTGGCCAAGGTGCTAGGAGATGAGGAAACCGCCTTCTCAAACTACCCTGAAACAGGGTGGGGGTGGGGACCAACAGAGCTGGGCTCTGCAGGAAAGAGGGCTGGGGGCCTGGACCAGTGCAGGTCTGGGGGCTAGGATGCCTCAGTCTCTAACCGTTAAGAGGGGCTGTGGGCCCAGACTCTTGGGTCAGAGAGGAAGCGGAGGCCTGAATCCTGGGTCTGAGGGAGGAGGGGCTGGGGGCCCGGACTCCTGGGTCTAGGGAAGGAAGGAGGACACAGGTTCTTCCCCCTGCCGGTCCCCCCACCCTTGTCCTCCCCCCGATCGTCACCCTACTCACCTCACCTCACCCCAACACCTTAAAGCTATGGAGACTCAACGGGAGGCCCAGGCCTCGTTTAGCAAGACCCTGTCCTCCCCACCCTTTCCTGGACTACCTTGGGTGTGACAAGATATAAAAGTGCTGTTTCCTAGGAGAAAGAGCGGGAACAAGCATTCCTGCCACCCAGACCATGAGCCCTGCCCTGATGCTGGCCCTGCTGGGCATCACCCTCGCCCTGCCTCGTAAGTGAGATTCCCGGCCAGGGAGGGGATCCACCTGGAAGCTGAGCTCAGATGGATTTGCTCCTCCCATTTCAGGAGCGAGAGCCCTGGACTGCTACTTTGGGGGAGCGGAGACCGTGCGGAATGTATCGGAACAGCCCTTGCAGTGGACGACTTCCCAGAAGAACTGTGGCGAAGGTTTGGGCTGCCAGGAAATGGTGATGATCGTCCAGAATGGTGAGACGGGCCCGCTCCTGACTTGCAGCCTCTCTCTTGGAGAGACGCCCCTATCACCCCACCCTCCAGTCCTACCTGCGTTCTGTGTACAAACTCAGAAGACCACTCCCCGAAATACCAGGAGCGGCGCCCACCTTAGCCGCCCAGGGGCCTCCTCTGCACCTTCGGGATGCACACCCTCCCTCTGTGACCCTGGAGCCCTGAGCCCACCCTGGCCTGCTTCTGTCTCCGCGCAGAACTCTTCCTGTATCTGGTGCTTCTCAAGGGCTGCACCCAGGCCGCCAATCAGGAGGCCCGCGTCACCGAACACACTACAGGCCCCAGCCTGTCCATCATCTCCTACACGCGGGTGTGCCGGGAGAATCTGTGCAACAATCTCGCCAGCAGCCTCCCTCTCTGGACCCCGCGCCCACCCAAAGGTGCCGGAGGTGGGGGGAGAAAGGGACTGCCCGGAGGAGGGGGGCAATGGGGTTGAGGAGGTTGGGGTGAGCACACAGGCAATGTTCTTTTAGAATCCCTCCCTGCCTCCCCTCAACCCCGCCCAGCCTCCCCAGCAGGCCCTCCCCAGCACAGCCTCTTCTAACAGCCCCTTAGCAGTACACTGGACTGATGTTCCCTCATGTTCGGCCACCCACCTCCGACTGCGGCTCTGGCCCTAACCTGCTGCCCACTCTTTCTTTTTCCCCTGGGGTTTGGGAACTTGCGCGTCGGGGTTTTGGCATCTCCTCTTCGGAACTGAAATTGACCTGTGGTTTCCCATTGTCCGCTTCTGTCTGAGGTCATAAATCAGATTTCCCTCTGCCCTTTGCATTTCTCTACTCTTGGGCATCGCCGGTGGACGTGGGCATCTCCTCTTCTTCCACGGTTCAGTGGAGCCGCTGGGTCCTACAAGGACCCCAAGCACCCCTCCGCTCCCCTTACCAAGCAGCCCTCCGCAGATCTCATGCTCCCTCCCCACCTTGGCCTCTCTCTGGTCACGGGTCCTAATGCCCTGCTCCCCGGACCTTCCGGAGAGGAGCCCAGGGAGACTAAGGGAGCTGATGCCGAGGAGGGTGGAAGGAAGGCGCCTGGCCCGAATTCAGAGCCCCTTATTCCCCCCTCCCTTTGTCTCTCACCTCTCCAGTCCCGGGTTCTGTGCGGTGTCCAGTCTGCTTGTCTACAGAAAGCTGTCTGTCGGCCCCAGAGCTGACCTGCCCGGCTGAGAGCTCACACTGCTACAGTGGGGTCCTCCACCTCACCGCTGGTGAGCCACCGGGAGGTGGGGTCGGGGCCAGGGTTGGGAGAGGCGGGGGGGTGGCGGGGGGTGGGGGCTGAGGCTCAAAATCTGAGTCTCTTGGGGAGGAAAGGGAGGTGAGGATGGGAACCCTGAGGAGGGCGGGCCTGGCTTCCCCCTGAGTGTTGGCTGGTCCCAGTGTCTCCACCTTCTCCCACTTTCCAGAGGGCACCACCAGACTCCAAGTCCAAGGATGCGTTTCTCAACCAGGCTGCAACCTGCTGAATGGAACCCAGGAAGTTGGGCCCATCAGCCTGCAGGAGACTTGCTTTCCTCAAGGTGAATGTCACAGCAACAAGACCAAGTGCCAGGGGCGGAAGTTCTGGGGTATAATAACCCTGCGAAAGGCAGGCATCCAAACATATCCCACCAAAACCAGCATCACAGGTCGTTCAAATGTTACTACTCACTCAGGCAGGTGTGATGGGAGGGATTCTCCCAGTAGGCACTTCGGGCGAGGATGCCAGGAAACAGAGAAGGTACGTGGTCCAGGGAACAGATCTATAGGACAGGAAATCTATAGGACAGGTGTTTTTAATGATGCTGAGCCTGGCTCAGTTAGGACAGCCTGTCCGGGTGGGAGAGGAGCAAGGGAGCTAGGAGGAAGGTCAGAGAAGCAAAGAGCATGAGCCACATCGAATGCCACTCTATCCATTGGCTGCAGGAGTGCCTGCTGGTTTCCCTGCTGGCAGTGACTAGCTGCTTCTGATTCCATTTCTCCACCTCCCTGACTTTGCGGTCTCTGGCTTCCCCTTGACCCCCACCCCCACTCTGGCATCCCACCCTCACCCAACCCCCACTCCTGGTACCGGAGGGCCCAGCAGCCCTGCTGCAGAGAAAAAGTGATCAGAAGAATGTCAGGGGTGCTTCGGGTGTGACCGGGAAAGTAAGAGCCAAACGAGGACACGGGGAGGGTTCCCACTTGCCCATGGAAACCCAGTCCAGGTGGAACACCGGTGGATGAGAGTGGCCTGGAGTGTCCTGATGTTGGGGAGCAGGATGAGGAGAGGGGTGGGGCACGGAGGGAAGTGGGGTCTGGAGAAAGTGGGAGGAGGGTCCTCCCTGACCAAGCTTCGGGCAGAGAATTGAGTGAGTTCAGCAAACGTTCCTGTTTGGATCTCTCTGGCTGGACTGGGAGCTTTGAGGACAGAACCCAGATGTCCCTGACACCAGGGTTTTCAGCCTCGGGCAGCACAAGGGCTGGGTAAGGATGGGTTCCCCAGGATGTGTTTGCTGACCGGAGTTCATACAGCATTCCAAGGTCTCCCTGACTCAGGGAGAGGACTCAGGTCAGAGGACTCAGACCCTGGCCCTGCCCTAAAGGGTCTCTGGGACTGGGAACAGAGATATCACAGACACAGGTAGCCATGAGGCTGTCATGAAGGGGGCCTGGGGGAGCTCAGAGGAAGAAGATACTGATGTTCTGGGAGGGGGAATTCAGGGAGGACTTCGCAGAGGAGGTGACATATGACCCATGTCTTAATGATGAGCTGCAGTTCACGCACAGAAGAGGAAAAGGGCACAAACAGGCAGAGAGACAGTGTGGGCAAAGGCTTGGAGGTGGGGGCAGCCCGCTGTTTTCAAGAAGACTCCCTGGGCTCTGCCTGAGTAGGGCTCATGGCGAGGATGAGGTACAGCTGGGAGCGGTGAGCAAAGACGAGTTTTCCAGGTGGACAGGGTGAGTGTGGGTGGTGAAGGCAGAGCCCTTCCAAGCAGAAGGAACGTCCTGCTGTGTCTTGGGAATGGATGTTGGTGGGGGAGCTGAGGGGTAGGTGGGAGTCCTGGTGGGTCAGATATCTCCCTAGCCAGACTGATGTGGCTAGCCTTTCTGCTAAAGGCAGGGGAGCCATGATCAGGGAGGGACAGAGTCGGAATCTTTTTTTAAAATTAATGCTAGTTTACTTATTCGGCCCTCATCTCTGGGACTAGCAGGAATATTAGGTAACAAAATCCAGCAGACATTCAGAAACAAATCAGACACATGCCACACGCACCACACAACACACGATACACACGAGAGACACAACCACGCACTACATATTCCATGTACACACTACACACCTGTTTCCTCACCCCTCACACATCCCCCCCACACCACAGACGTCACACACCGCACAGCACCACACACCACACCCAGCACACGCCCAACACCCAACACACACACACAGCACCGACACGCAGGACACGCACACACTCATACGACACACACCACACACATCACCACACTCTACCACTATACACACACACCACACATCACATACCAGACACGCACCACACACATTCCACACATTCCCATGCTACCCCATACCCTCCACAGGCCCGCTACATATTCACACACCCCATGCATATCCCACATATGTGTGCTGCCCAAACCACACACGTGTTACATAAAACACAGCCATTATGCCACAAATGGATATTCCTCATATATGTCCCTATTTTGTTGGCTTTCCACATCAGAGCCAGATCTTTTTTGAAAGTTGTTTTTTTATTTATTGATATATGTGGCTGCACTGGGTCTTAGTTGAGACATGTGAACTCTTATTTGTGGCATGTGAGGTCTAGTCCCTGCCCAGGGATTGAACCCAGGCCCCCTGCAATGGGAGTGTGGCATCTTAGCCACTGGACCAAAAGGGGGCTAGGGTGGAGCAAGATGTCAGGGAGGAAGTGCAGAACAGAAAGACATCCCAGGGACAGAGAACAGCTCCTGGAAGGCATGGGCAGAGGACTGGGTGCAAAATGGCCGCCTCAGGAGCCCAGACTGAAGAAGGACCAAAGGTCCAGGATTTCAACAGCCTTGACTGTCCCCCTAAGGACTGGATCGTGGTTCCAGCTAGAGCAGTGGGTCGGCCCAGCCCGGGAGAGCGCAGCCGTTAAGAGCTTAGCATCTGAATGGAAAGACATGGGTTTCATTCTGGGCTTTGCCACTGAACCAGCTTTTGAGGATTACCACTGCTCAGAGCCTCTCTCACTAAGTCCAGGGAGGAGGAGACGCTCACTGATGCCACCTCTGAAGGTGGCAGAGCATATGCAAAGGCCCTGGGGCAGGCGTGTGCCTCCACGTGTGGTTCAGAGAAGACCAGAAGTCAGTGGGACTCCAGCAGAGCGATCAACCGGGAGCAGAGCAGGATGGGAGGACAGTGCAGGGGAGGGAGGGCAACTCAGGTAGAGCCTTTGGGGCCATTTTAAGGACTTAGAATTTTATTCTGAATGGGCTGAGGATCTACTGGAGTTTTCTGAGCAAAGGATTGATGTGAATCAACCTTTCTTTTATGGGCATCATTCTGAATGCCTGGTGGAGAATAGAGTAAAGGGGAAGGGGCTATGGGGGAGGGGACCCTCCAGGGAGACTCAGGAAGAAGCAGGTGAGAACCAAGGGGTCTTAGACCCTGGTGGCAGCCATGAAGGAGGTGAGAAGTGGTCAGGCTGGGGAGGGATTTTGCAGCTTCAGTGGACAGGATTTCCTGATGGGCGCAACATGGGGTGTAAGAGAGGAGGGATTGTCGAGAATAACAGCAATGTCTTCAACTTAAGCAACTGCAAGAAAGAAGGTGCCATTGGCCAAGACAGGAAAGATGGAGGTAGGCAGAGCGGGAACCAGGCTGGGAGGGAGGCTGCAGGAGCGGGGGAATAAGTCATCCTCCTTCATGGGGGCTGTTGTTAAAGTTAACACATTTGTGGGTTACTTGCACAGTCAGCCCTGGGGGTTTCTGCATCAGGAGACACATCCCAGCTGATCGTATGATGGTCTCAAGAGACGGTCTAATGGTTTTCAAACTAGACTGCTGAGGGCTACAGGGCCTGAGGTGACCCAGGATGGTCATCAGTCCTTCTCTTCCCCATCACTCCCTGCAGGGAGCCAGAATAATGCCTGAGTTCCCAACCTAGCTCCTAACTCATTCGTAGTGGGACATTGGGCAAGCTGCTTTCAAAACTCCCCTGTTTTTCACTTTGAAAATGGGGGTGATACTCCGGTTTCTTTTCAGATTGAATAAATCTTTCGCCCCTTGAAAATGGGGGTGATGATGATGACAACCTGCTTTGGGTAGGGGGGTGCCAGGAGGAAATGAAGCAATCCAGGTGAGGTGAGCTTCTGGGGAGGGTTCATCCTTGGAAACAGATCACAGTGGCTGGGCACCTTTTAAGTGTTCAGTGCATACAAGGCGTTTGAGTATTTCTTTAGAACATAGAGCTGCTCAGTGAAGACATAGATGGTGTCAGGCTACTTTCCTGTTTATGTAGATAAGGACCCCGAGGCCCAGGGAGGGATGTAGAGATTGACTCAGGCTAAGGAAGAGCCATCTGTCTCCATCACAGCTGAAGGAGAGAGCAGCTGTCCTCAAGAGGGCATTGAGAAAGACCCCTGTAGTGTGCTTGAGCAGAAACAGAGTAAAGAATGAGGATGCAGCTCAGACTTCCAAAATGAAAGAAGTGAAGGTGTTAGTTACTCAGTCGTGTCTGATTCTTTTGCAATCCCATGGACTGTAGCCAGGCTCCTCTGTCCATGGGATTCTCCAGGCAAGAATACTGGAGCGGGTGGCCATTCTCTTCTCTAGGGGATCCTCCTGACCCAGGGATTGAATCTGGATGTCCCACATTGCAGGTAGATTGTTTATCGTCTGAGCCACCAGGGAAGCCCTGAAGGTCCCTTGTAAATATGAGGTTGAGGGACCCAGTGGCCCAACGGGCTTGCAGGGTGGCTCAAGAATGTGAGCATCTTCCCAAGCAGAGGACCAGGAAGGAAGGCACACGGCAGGTCCCTGGCTCCCACAGACCTTGGTGATTCTTTCTCCGCAGCCAGTCTGACCTGTCATCGGGGGATCATGCTGCGGATGTCTGCAAGCCTGAGCCAGGACCCTGTCAAGTGGTCCACAACTGGGGAGCAGCAGTGTAACCCTGGGGAGGTGTGTCAGGAGACCCTTCTGCTCATAGATGTAGGTGCGTGGGCTGTGCAAGAGGGCAAGACCCCTGCCTGGGGTCCTGTGTCTCCCTGCCTTGGATTTTTAAAAAATTGATTAATTTATTTTAATTGGAGGCTAATTACTTTACAATATTGTAGTGGTTTTTGCCATACATTGACATGAATCAGCCATGGGTGTACCTGTGTTCCCCATCCTGAACCTCCCTCCCACCTCCCTCCCCATCCCATCCCTCCAGGTCATCCCAGTGCACCAGCCCTGAGCACCCTGTCTCATGCATTGAACTGGGACTGGCGATCTGTTTCACATATGATAATATACATGTTTCAATGCTATTCTCTCAGATCTTCCCACCCTCACCTTCTCTCACAGAGTTCAAGTCTGTTCTTTACATCTGTGTCTCTTTTGCTATCTCACATATAGGGTCATCATTACCATCTTTCTAAATACCATATATATGCATTAATATACTATATTGTTGTTTTTCTTTCTGACTTACTTCACTCTGTATAATAGGCTCCAGTTTTATCCACCTCATTAGAACTGATTCAATAGCTGAGTAATATTCCATTGTGTATATGTACCACAGCTTTCTTATCCACTCATTGCTGATGGGCATCTAGGTTGCTTCCATGTCCTGGCTATTGTAAATAGTGCTGCGATGAACATTGGGGTACACGTGTCTCTTTCAATTCTGGTTTCCTTGGTGTGTATGCCCAGCAATGGGATTGCTGGGTCCTATCCTGCCTTGGACTTTTTTTTTTTTTCCATTTATTTTTATTAGTTGGAGGCTAATTACTTTACATCATTACAGTAGTTTTTGTCATACATTGAAATGAATCAGCCATGGATTTACATGCATTCCCCATCCCAGTCCCCCCTCCCACCTCCCTCTCCACCCGATCCCTCCGGGTCTTCCCAGTGCACCAGGCTGGAGCACCTGTCTCATGTACCCAACCCGGGCTGGTTATCTGTTCCACCCTAGATAATATACATGTTTCAATGCTGTTCTCTTGAAACATCCCACCCTCGCCTTCTCCCAGAGTCCACAAGTCTGTTCTATACATCTGAGTCTCTTTTTCTGTTTTGCACATAGGGTCATCGTTACCATCTTTCTAAAGTCCATATATATGTGTTAGTATACTGTAATGGTCTTTATCTTTCTGGCTTACTTCGCTCTGTATAATGCTGCCTTGGATTTTTAAAAAATACTTATCTGTTTATTTTTGGCTGTTCTGGATCTTCGTTGCTGCATGGGCTTTTCTCTAGCAAGGGTTACTCTCTAGTTGCCGAGCTGCGGCTTCTCATTGCTCTCTTGTTGGGGAGAACAGGCTCTAGGGCGTGCGGGCTTCAGTAGTTGAGGCTCACAGGCTTAGTTGCCCCGCGGCTTGTGGGATCTTCCTGGACCAGGGATCAAACCTGTGTCCCCTGCATTGCAAGGAATCCTCCTTAAGTGGTTAAGGAATTTTAACCACTGGAGCACCAGGGAAGCCCCCTGCCCTGGATTCTGTGCACTAAATTTCCTGCCACAGTCCCTTCAGGCTTGCAATTCTAAACCCAATTCTTCCTCTATCTGTGCCTTGGTTTCCCCTTCTGAAAACCGGGAAAAGACGATGGCAGTAATAGTAATCTACCTCACAGTGTGGTCACTAGGATATAGCCGGCAGTCCAGGCAAAGGGCTGAGAACAGAGCCGGCACAGAGAAAGCTTTGCTGTCACTTCAGTCCTGTCCGACTCTTAACTCATTTCATTCAAAGTCTAAGGAACTGCTGTTATGTGTCAGGCAGTGTTTTAGGTGCAGTAGATCCCGTTACATTTGCCTTCTTGTAGCTTTACAGGCCAGTGGGAAGCTGCAGGCAAAACAAAAGAGTGAGATATCATGTATGAAGATAAGAGCTGTGGACAGAAGTCCAGTGGGGATGGGAGAACAGGAGAATGATGTGAAGGTTGCAATTTGTGCTCTGAAGGCTCCCTGTCAACTAAAAAACCCCCGAACCTAAAATTTTAGTTGTTTATTCGGTGGGAATGTTATACACATTTGCAGCAAGTGGCAGGTAATCTGAATATGAAAAGATTACTGTTAATTAAGAGAAAACTCAATCTCTCACATGAAGAGATTTAACAATCTTCTATCTTCTTTGGGAAGATGCAAGTGTCCAGACTTGCTGAAATCATTTCCTTCATATTTGTGGTTGTCGTTCAGTCGCTCAGTTGTGTCCGACTCTTTGCAACCCCATGAACTGCAGCAGCACACCAGGCTTCCCTGTCCTTCATTATCTCCCAGAGTTTGCTCAAACATGTCCATTGAGTCGGTGATGCCATCAAACCATCTCATGCTCTGTCACCTCCTTCTCCTCCTGCCCTCAATCTTTCCCAGCATCAGAGTCTTTTCTAGCGAGTCGGCTCTTTGTATCAGGTCCCCAAGAGTATTGGAGCTTCATATGCATCTAGCTATCTGGGGCCAGTCCTGCTTTCTTTATTGTTCACAAACTAATTTCTTGTTTATCATAAGAGATGGCAAATGTGGTGGATAGCTGCCTCTCTCTCTCTCTCTCTCTCTCTCTCTCTCTCTCTCACACACACACACACACACACACACATACATGCGCGCGCACACACGCACGCACACACACACACACACACACACACACACACACACACACACACACACACACACACCCAGCTCCTCAGTGCTTTCAGGGGGGAGGAAGTAGCTGCTGGCTTCCAAATACATGGCTTTGTTTTTACACACACGCGCACACACACACACAGCTCCTGGCTTCCCAAAACCTGGCTTTGTTTCATCTGGGCTCAGAAATTTGCATTTGAAAAAGGCGTGTTGACTGGTAGGGCGTAGAGCAGAAAACATTTCATTTCCGACGGGAAATTCAGAGGACGTTCTACTCCGAAGGTGACCTTTGAGCCAGAAATGAGGGGCGACAGAGCTGGGGGAGGACCCCGACTCTGGCCCCAGGCTTCCCCATTCCCCTGTCGTCGTCACGTACCTGTCCCCAGACTGACGAGCCCGTGACTCTGCTGCCCTTGGAGCCTCCCCTCTCACCGCCCAGCTTTCTCTCTCTCACCCCTCAGGACGCAGGTCGATCCTGCTGGGGAGCAAAGGCTGCAGCCAGATCTGGACCCCGGCTACCACCATCCACTCGAAGACCCCCGGAGTGCTGGTCGCCTCCTATGCTCGGGTCTGCTCCTCCGACTACTGCAACTCGGCCGCCAACAGCAGCGTCCTGGTCAACGCCCTGCCTCGTCCAGGTGTGTGATGCCAGCGGGCTGGGTGGGGACCAGGGTAGGGAAAGACGGGGCCCCAGAGACACATCTCTGGGTTCAAGGGGGTGCCGCGGCTAAGTGCAGGGCTGTGTGTTCCCAACCTTCTCTCTGCTCCCCAGCCGCCCCGGCCCCAGGACACCTGCAATGTCCCAGCTGTCTGGTCCTTGGATCCTGCTCAGAAAGCTCTAACGTTGTGACGTGTCCTCAGGGCACCAGTCACTGTTACAAGGGTCAGATTTTTCTCTCGGGAGGTGAGTGCCGAAGGTCAGGTCCTGAGGAGGAAGGGGCTGGGGGCCTGGATTCATGGGGTCCCGAGGTGGGAGAGTGCTTGAGACCTTGGTGTTGTGGTCCGTGCGCGGGTTGGAAAAGGATTTCCAGATATGAGGCAGAACGAGAGGAAAATAAAGTTTAATAGAGTGGGAAAACCAAACAGTGGGCTGGGGGAGTGCCAAACCCCTTCTCAGGCTAGCAACCAATTTTTACAGCCTCAAGACAGAAAATTCCTATTGGAATGGTGGCATTAGGTGATTGGTTAGGATGCTATAGGGTGGGTAATAGGGTGGGTATTTTACCTAATACCGGGTCAGGGAACTGGTCGGTTTAGATCCAGAGGCTCAGGGCAACAGTTGCTATGGGGCTTGGTTAGTTCCAGAGATTTTTATCCTGTGACCTTGGTACAGGGCTCCACACCTGGCTCACGAGTTTGGGGGTGGAGGGGCTTGGGGACCCAGGTTTTCTAGGTCTGAGGGAGGAGGTGACTAAGAGCCTGGTCTCTTGGTCTGAGGTGGAGTAGGGGAAGGTCCAGGATTAATAGGGTCTAGGAACTTAAGCATGAGGAGCGCTGAACGCTCTGTCTTCACTCTCTATCTTCATTCTCTAGGTGGGGTGACCACCCCAGTGGGCATCCAGGGCTGCGTGGCCCACCCATCCAGCACCTTGTTGAGCCGTAGGCGGACTATCGGGGTCTTCAACGTGCTTGAGGAGCGTGAGGGTGACGATAAGGTGGATCCGCCTCCCATTTTAAGTGGAGCCACCCCTGGCCCTTCCCTGGCTTGGGTGGTGGGGCTGGGGCTGTCCCTAGCCCTTTGGTGTGGGGCACCCTCCTTGCTGACCCTGTTCCCCCATAATCCTTAGCTCCTGCTGACCCCTACACCCCACCTCTCCCTCTGACCTCATAATTCAACAGCCTTGGACACTGAATCATGTCCCAGTCCTCATCACAACCCCCCCCCCCACCACACACACACACACACACACACACACACACTATCTGACCTGGTGACAGCATATGGAAGGGCCTGGGAACAGCTGAACTGATCCTCTGAGAGGGTGGACATTCAACCAGTGGCCAGCTGAGTGTGATAATAAAGACACTGTCCTTTCCCCACATGCAGGGGTTTCTCTATGTGAGGGGAGGGTAGACACCCAGAGATCTGGCACGAGGGAGGAGAGGAAGCTGGTGAGAGAGTCACCATCTCAGGTCATCTTTCACTGGTCTGGTCCACAGCCCCCCTGGACCAGTTTGGGTGGTAGCAGAGTCTTCTAGGTCTTGCAGGCAGAAGTATTAGGGCCTCCTGGGAGGGCTTTCCAGGCAACTCAGCAGTAAAGAATCTGCCTGCAATGCAGGAGACCTGGGTTTGATCCCTGGGTGGGGAAGATCCCCCAGAGGAGGGCAAGGCAACCCACTCCAATGCTCTTGCCTGGAAAACTCCATGGACAGAGGAACCCGGTGGGCTACAGTCCATGGCGTTGCAAAGAGTCAGACATGACTGAGCCACTGACCACACACATATAATGACTTGGGAAGTGAAGGTGTGCCAGACCAATGAAGCTTCTATTTTAGTAGCCAGCACCAACAGGGGGCTCACCCCACTTGAATAAATTGACATAGTGGTTTGTGTGAAGCAGAGAGATGAGAGGATTGGCACCATTTCTTGAGGCTGATATCATTGGGTCTGTTATCATCCTAGGCTTGAAAGACCAAGAAGTCATTACTGTTGTTAGAATCTGGAAGGGGGTGGTGTTTAGAGAGGGCTGCCTGACAGGAGCCATGATCTCAGGCTGAAAAATCCACCCAACCCACAACGACGCTACAGGGAGGGAGCTGGGGAATTAATACCCCAACTTCACTCAGTGTCCTCCCTCTGGTCTCCTGCTGGGGCTCCACATTGACTGAACCCAGCTGGAAGGTGGGAGATCCCACTAACAGTCCCTACAGCACAGGGCAGGGGGAGAAGGGGAGAGAATGAATGTGAAGAAGGAAACAGCACAATCCACCCCTTGAGTCTGCAATACAGAAGACACACAATTCCCATCTGTTACTTAATCATAGAATCATCTTGTGCTAATGACAAGGGGTCACACACCCACAGCTTTAGATGATCAGTTCTTCATGAACCACAGTGAGAAGATGGGGGAAAACCTATAACAGGGCTACAAAGGCCCTGACTGTGTAGCTGGTGGTGATGAGAACCACCTTCTTCTACCACCCCTTCTACGTTCTCTTACCACCTGCCAACACCTCTGGACATCGCTGGGACACAAGTCTTCATTCTTAAGGGAAGTAAGTGTTCAATAGTCTTGTCTTTATTGGCTTTGGGATACTTTCTTCTGAACAGGGCCACCGACAAGTAAATATTACCCCCAACGTGCCCCCTGGCTCCCAAACGTAGTCCCCCTTGACCCAGCAAACCAGCCTCCCTCTGGTGGTCACGTTCCCTCTGGTGGTCTCCTCCGCCTCTTGTTTCAGCAGCATGAGGAACACAAGATAGCATGGTGGCAGTCCTGGCTTCTGGGTCATTAGAGCTCTGATTGGGTTTCTCACCCACACCAAGCCCAAGGTCACAGAGACCAGGAGCAAGAATCCTTTAAGTGGGTTGTCATGTGTGCTGATGGGGGGCACACTCCCTTATCCTCCCCTGTGTCATGGAGCCCTGCATTCTGGCTCTAGGGGAGGTGGCACGATAGACTGGCCAGTTTGAGACCTAGAGCATCTCCTGTTGGGTGGCAAGGTACCTTCTCCAGCTGGTGCCTTCATAAGCCATCATGGCCCTTTGACCCTTCTGATAAGCCAGCTGTGTCTGTGTAGTGGGGCATCTGGAAGGTCAGTGAGCTCCATGGGTGGGAGTTAATTGCCTCAGTTCCTTTGCCTTAAAATACATCCTCTAGTTGGGAGCAATACTTCATGGGAGGACTTCCCTGATGGCCCGTGATTAAGAATCCACTTACCCGTGCAGGGGACAGGGGTTCAATCCCTGGTCCAGGAAGATCCCACAGGCCACATGGCAAATAAGCTTGTATGCCACAACTACTGAGCCCCATGCCCTAGAGCCCGTGCTCCGCAACAAGAGAAGCCACAGCAGTGAGAAGCCTGTGCACCACAACCAGAGAAAGCCCATGTAGCAAGGAAGACCTAGGGGCAGCAAAAAGAGAAATTTAATTAACTAATTAATTAATTTTAAAAACCTTCATGGGATCCTGTAGCAATAGAGCAGACGTTTCCTAAGTCCCCAGATGGCAGTGTTGACAGAAACACTGAGTGCAAGGAAGGTGGGTCAGCATCCACAGCACGTGTTACCCTGTGGGGAGAAAGGTCAGTCTCGAGAGCCGGGTGTGCGTCCTGAAGAGTCCTGCTGGAGAAAGACATCGTAACAGGCTGAGATTGGCCTCTGCCTTTGTTGGGTTTGGGTACTGAGTGGAGTCCACAGCCAGGTCACCTGGAGAGAGTGAGCTCATTTGTTGTCACTTCATGGAGACATTAGTTAACTCACTAACCCAACAGAGTAGTAATTATATCCCCAGATGATTGAACTAATACCTCCAATCCTATATTCCCTGAGAAGAATATTGGCCCCATGAAGCCTTTCCCTTGGTCCTGTCTAGTCTCACACCCTTAGAATCTGTATCAGTCAGGGTCCAAGTATGTGTCAGGAATCACATGCTAATTTTCACAGGTGAAGTTTTTTGTTTTGTTTTTGTTTTGGCCACGCAGCACGCAGGATCTTAGTTCCCTGACCAGGGGTCGAACCCCAGTTAGTATAAAGAATCATTATCGGACTTCCCTGAGAGTCCAGTGGCTAAGACTCTGCCCTTCCAATGCAGGGGCCTGGGTTCCAATCCCTGGTTGGGGAGTGAGATCCCACATACCACAACAAAGATTGAAGACCCTAAATGCCGCAACTAAGACCTAGCACAACAATATAAATAAAAATAAATATAAAAAAGCATGAAATATTTAGAAATAAAAGAATCATGAGGGAATTCCCTGGTGGTCCAATGGCTAGGGCTCTGAGCTTCCACTGCAGGGGACATGGTTCCATCTCTAGTCAGGAACTAAAATCCACAAAGCCAAAAACAAAGAATCATTATCTAGCAACACGGGATGAGGATTAAGAGGGAATTAGTTACTAAGCCTAAAGAACACAGGGCTTTCCAGGTGGCGCTAGTGGTAAAGAACGCCTGGAGGATCCCATGGATGGAGGAGCCTGGGAGGCTATAGTCCATAGGGTCGCACAGAGTCAGACCCGACTGAAGCTACTTAGCACATGACAAAGATAAGATATAAAAGATAATAGTGGATCTAGGGAGCAACTTCCATACTTGGGGCCAGAAAACAAGCTCTTCAGCCTGCAGTGTCCCTCTACCACCCTCTACCGGCAAAGCCTAACATTGTGCCAGGAGATGATGAAAATTGCTTGCAGGATCCAGCAGGGCAATGAAGAGTGGATCTGGAGCTGAGAGGCCATAACTGACACAGAATCTCCTCATACACATGCTCTGGGATTCCTGCCTGTGCAAACTGGTGAGGTTCTCTAACACTCTCAATGTGTGGCATGTTCATGCCAGACCAAGTCCTGTGCTTCTTTGGACTGCATTAGAAATTCATTCTTGTGGGTCTGGAGGAGAAGCAGTTTACTATGAGTGGTGTCTATCCCACATCTGAGAGTCACACTCCCTTAACACAGACTGGCAACATAGAACATTTACCTGGCAGTACATCTCTGCAACCCGTTCACTCAAGTCTTAGGCTTGGTTCTCAGCTGTATCTGCCCTGTGACTACTGGAAACAAGAGATGCTCTGCCAAGGGAGTTTTCTGATTGTCCATCACATTTCCATTTGGACAGTCTAATCTTTCCATTGCTCCTCTTTCCCCCTTGTTTCCTCATTAGGGTCATTCGAAGAAACCAGCTGACTCCCCAGTCAACCTGTGCATCACCGTTGCCATAGTAACAAAGTGCCACACCCACTTCAGGCCCCAATACCTTGCTTTCCATCTGCACTTCTTTCACTGCTACCCCAGTGATAACTGGACCAACTATGAAATTGCCACAGGACTTCTCTCACCTATGCCCTATCTTTTTCCATCAAGGTGGTCATCCCTGTGCCTCTCCCATGTAGTGGAAATCTAATCCCAGAATACAATTTTGTTTGTCTGTTGCTGGATGCCACTGCTGATTCTAATTACTGAATTGGTCAGGGTCCCGGCTTCAGGTTTAGTCGCTCAGTCGTGTCCAGCTATTTGTGACCCTATGAACTATAGCCTGCCAAGTCCTCCAGGCTCCTCTGTCCATGGGATTTTCCAAGGAAGAATACTGGAATGGGTTGTCATTTCCTATTCCAGGGATCTTCCTGACCTAGGAATTGAACACTCATCTCCTGCATCTCCTGCATTGGCAACAGATTCTTTTTTTTTTTTTTTTTGCAACAGATTCTTTACCACTGAACCACCTGGTAGCAGGAAATAAATTGTTCACCCAAGTTGGGTAACTTGAACAGAATTTATTAAGGGGAGCGCTGATTACAACTGTTAATACTGGATCCAGGAAAACCACAAAGGATGGTGCAGGAGTTGGGAGTAATCATATATTTTATTTAATTTTATTTATTTTTGGCCATGCTGCACAGCTTGCAGGATCTCAGTTCCCCATCCAGGGATTGAACCCAGGCCATGGCAGTGAAAGCCCAGAATCCTAACCACTAAGCCACCAGGGAACTCCTTCATGTATTTTAAACATATGATTGCAACAATATATAACAAAGAAGATTGCTCTGACCACAGATGCTCTACATCTGGGAGGTGCCATGCACTTCATAGATTTATAACTGGCATGAAAAGGCCCAGTACTGAAATGGGGGAGAGAGCTCCTTTCTATATAAATCCATACTTGAACACAAAGCCACGTACACTCATGGTGTGCTGGTAAATAAACAACTGCCTCCCTGAAGGGAGAAATAAAAGCTCTGATCTGTAGCATTTGCCAATGTCCTTGGTGTAAATGCTCCCACTGTGGCTGATTTCAAGATATCATGATGTCCCTGCCTATGGAGTTGGGAAGAAATGACCATGCAGGAGACACAGGTTTGATCGCTGGGTTGGGAAGATCCCCTGGAAGAGGAAATGGAAACCCACTCTAGTATTCTTGCCTAGAGAATCCCATGGACAGAGGAGCCTGGCAGGCTACAGTCCACGGGGTCACAAAAGAGTCAGACATGATTGACAGACTGTGTACACACACACACCGTACAAATACAATAGTTATAACCAGCCTCGAGAGCATAGGTAATAGTAAAATAGCAGAGAGAGAATTTAGGAAGTGATGATTTTTGAGTATTTATTACCTTTGTTTTAAAATTTTTTGTTATTTATGGCCATGCTGGGTCTTCATTGCTGCAGGCAGGCTTTCTCTAGTTGCAGTGTATGTATGTGCTTCTCATTGTGCTGGCTTCTCTTGTTGTGGAGCACAGGCTCTAGGGTGTGCGAACTTCAGTAGCTGCAGTGCACAGGCTCAAAAGCTGTGGCACATGGGCTTAGGTGCCCTGAAGCATGTGGAATCTTCCCAGACCAGGGATCAAACCTGGGTCCCCTGCATTGGCAGGAAGATTCTTAACCACTGGACTACTAAGGAAGTCCTACCTTTGCTTCAATATAATTTAGTTTTAAGTTGACAAAATTTCATTTTTAATAGTGGCTGTATTTAGCAACTGGCTTGAAAAACTCCTGAAAATTGACTCTCATGAACCAGGTGGAGTCAGTCCCAGCACAGCATGGCCCACACCCCAGAGAGAGCCAATGAGTATGCACAAATGCTCTTGCACACCCTACCCTGAGAGCCCTCAGGGATCCCCTGAGCTCTCAATTCTTTAAGAATAGATCCTTATTCTTCCTTCCATCTCTAAACCTGTCAGGGTAACCTCACCCAGGGTGGGTGGGTAGGGGACCAAATTGGCTCACTGCCGGAAGCATGGGCACCTCAATATCCAAGATTTGTGGTACGTGAGCATTGAAGCCATCAACACTGTGGGTCTCCCTATTATGTCTTGAGCAGTTACCCAAGATGACCAACACCTACAATTCCCAAGATGTGAGAAGGATGGGGACTTCCCTGGTGGTCCAGTGCCTAAGTCTCCACCTCCTGGTGCAGGGAACCTGGGTTCAATCCCTGGTCAGGTAATTAGATTCCACATGCTGAAACTAACAGATCCCATGTGTGCTAACTAAGACCTGGCACAGACAAATATAAAGAAATTAAAAAAAAAAAAAAAAAAAAAGAATTTCTACTGAGTTACTGATGGCTTTAAAAACTGAACCTAACTCGGAAAAAAAAAAAAAAAAAAAAACAGAGAATGAAAACTCGGGAAAAAAAAAAAAAAAACAGAGAATGAAAACTCGGGAAAAAAAAAAAAAAAAAAACAGAGAATGAAAACTCGGGAAAAAAAAAAAAAAAAAAACAGAGAATGAAAACTCGAAAAAAAAAAAAAAAAACAGAGAATGAAAACTCGGAAAAAAAAAAAAACTGAACCTAAAGAAAGATGTACTATATTTATATAAATGATTAACATTTTAAAGCAGCACTAGCTCTTGTTAAAATGTCTGCTTTTAGTTACTTTATTCAGAGGTGGTTTGGGGCCATCTTAACCATGCCAAAAGTTAATTTAAAACACACAAGTAAAATACCATGTCTCCCTACCGGGGCTAAGTGAGCAGACACAGGCAATTTACTTTAGAATAGAGTAGGGGTTGGGGGGAAGCCCTTTATTTAAGCTTGTGCGTTTGGGTGCAAACAACCTTCCAGGGAGAAATACATGGAACAATGTTCAAAGCTCACACAGAAAATAAGTCTTCCAGCCTCTCAATTCCATGGTACTTAGCTATGGCAGCCTCAGCAAACTAATTAACAGGCCAATGTGTTATTTAAGATGACCTTCACTACAGTTGCTAGATGTCAAGTATGGAGGTAGGACTGAAGAGGCAGGGTGAGTGCTACTCAGAGGCATGGGAAGGGATGAGGGTCTTAAGATTCTGGAGCTCCAAGCAGGTGTCTATGCAGCTTCCAGCCACCCTCTCTGCCCTCCAGTTCCCCCTAACTCATTGGTCCCGTACTGGCAATGGTGGCCAAGATCTGAGACCTTGCTCCAGACCTATAGTTACACAATAACCCAGGAAAACCACATATTGCTACAGATCAAAAGAGGTGAGTTCTGGAGGCCTGAGTCCAAAAAAAGGGAGTGTGGCTCAGATTCCTGGGTCCTGAGGGACTGGGTCTTTGGGCCAGAATGCTCTCTTACTATGTATATTAACTTTTTCTAATAGTTACATAGATAACAATATTAATAATTATATTCTTAATGTTAACAGTCCCCAACTGGAAGCTTTTCATACATTTTCACATAAAGTTAAGAGTTTCACCAACGCCATTCTTACTGTGGCATTTTCTCTATGAAAAATAAATATTCAGTTATACCACAAAACTCACAGAAACAATATCAAGTCTGAAAGAACACATGGCATCTTCGTTACATCCAGAAAACTTATATGTAAGTATACATATATGTAAAAAAAATATATATATATATATGTAATGATTTCCAGCCATGAACAAGAAATCTGAATGATTCATGATGTTCATGATACTGACACCAATATGCGGGTTAGCTCCAATGGCATTCTGCCGTTCAGGGTGCCAGAAATAAAGGTGAAGCCAGCATCCCTCTGTTCAGTCTTCCAGAAGACCACGGAGGAGGCTGGTGCCCTGGTGTGTACAGAGGATGAGGCCTGGGCCCAGCAGGAACCACTGCAAGTGAAGAGTAAGGGGACCAAGTTGACTCCTGATAGATATGGCCACTGGATTGATGCTGGGAAGGGGCCAAGCTGGTACCATAAGAGGAATTTGGGCTAGGAGAAGAGTTCGGGGGATGAAAGCCAAAGGTTTGCCTTCCTAATGCGGATGGGGAAGTATGAACTCTACAGAACAAACTGAAAAGTTTAAGCAAGGTCACTCAGGATGCACCGCCCCAGCACTGAGCGGGCCTAGCACAGCCGAGACCAGCGAGTTCTCGGTCCTCCAGCTTACCCGCCACTCGCCATTCTGCGCATGTGCACCTTCTAAGCCGGTCAGGGATAGGCCAATGGGGTGTGGCGTTCCTCCAGGCTCATCCAATAAGCTATCATACGCTTCCGTGTCAACCAATGGGGCTTCGAGTGAGCTGTCGGGTGAAACAGGTCCCACCTTCTGTGCCTCAGCGAGCTTGAAGGAGAAAGCCGGGTTTGGAGAGTGTGGCGTCTCAGGGCGTTTCTTCAGCACCGGTATATTCTTGTGAGATTATTTGGAAGTCAGGAGGAATTTTGGTCCCTTAAAGGGAAAAAGAGGGGCTGGAGACCCAGTTTCCAGGTTCCTGGGTAAAGATAAGGCTGGGGTGGGATAAAGATAAGGCGGGACTCCTGGAGCTAGCGGGGCGAAGGCTGGAGCCTTGCGCTCGTTGATCTGAGAGGGGGAGAGGCTGGGTACCCAGAATCACGCGTCCTGCCAGAAAAGGTGGCTGAACCCAAACTCCTGGATTCTTAGTTAGGACCAGGCTGAGATCTCAGAATCCCGGGTTCAGATGAAGACGGGGCAAGGAAACCTGAGCCTCCAGGGCGTAGGTTTGATTCTGGACTCCGGGGTCTGAGGGACAAGGGGCCTGTAGGCCGGATTATGGCTCCAGAGGTTGGAGGGTACGGGTTGTTGAGCTCGTTGGTCTGGGTGGCCGAGTCTGAGAAGTATAGCTATGGAAACAGAAACTTGTTAACTAGTTAAGTTGCCCAAACTCACAAGCTAGATCGGGACAGACCGACTTAAGAAGGCATCGTTTTATATATACCCGTAAACTCTGCCTTTTAGTCGGTGCTTGCCTAGATTTTATCTTATTCCATGTGACTGAAAAGCTTCCTGTCGATGTCCATCAAATCACAGATCCTGCCAATTCTTACAAACGTCTCTAAAAGAAGCCATGGGAGCCTGTCACTTTCAGGGTCTGCTGCTCCTCTTTCTTGTAGGAGCTCCGACCTTGATCAGTATGTATTGGAGCTGTGGGGGTGGGGGAGGGCGAGGGGAGTGGTTGGGTCAAGGGGGATGGATTTCTGGTGAAAAAAGAGTGATTTGTGCCCCCGGCAGAGGAGGACAAGTGCTCATCTTTATCTCCTTTTCTCCCCAGTGGCACAGAAATTGTTTTGTCAAAAGGGTACTTTTGTGGGTATCCAAGAGGATCGAGCAAACACGTTCAACTGGACCTCAGAGAAAGTTGAGACTTGTGACAATGGGGCATTGTGCCAGGAAAGCATCCTGCTGATCAGAGCTGGTAAAATGAAAAAGGGGCGATAGGGCTGGTGGGGGCGGGTGAGTGGGGCGATGATTATGTTCATGTTAAGACTGTTCCACCTTCCCTAGGCCAAACAGTAGCGTCCCCACCCACTTTCTTTCCTTTCTGTCTCACAGCAGGGACCAAGGCAGCTATTTTGGCCACTAAGAGCTGCAGCTTGGATGGGACACCGGCAATAACATTTATCCAGCATGCTGCAGCCCCGGGCCTAGTTGCAATCTCTTACAGTAACTACTGCGAGGATCCCTTTTGCAATAACAGAGAGGGATTATATGATATATGGAGGACACAAGAGACTGAAGAAGGTACCCTGTGAGGGAAGAGATGGGCGCTATAAGGAAAACTCTATAAACTCCTGAAAAGAAAATGGGAGGCTTCCTTCTTTGTGTTCTTACTTGATTTAGGTTCAAGTGGGCCATACACCAAAGGACCTCAGACCTTTTGCTTGTCTCTCTTTTTCTAAATTGTCACCTCAAGATGTGTAAACAGTACTCCAAGCAGAGGGACATCAGTGAAGGCTGCAGTGTAAAGTGGATTTGGGGTTTATTAAGCAATAAGATGTCAGTGGAGGTTTCTGAGCAGTCTGGTGGCATTGGTCTAACTGCTCTGGCTTCCCCATTGCCACATGGCCACAGCCCAGTTCCTGCATTTGTCCTCAAGTCTACAGTAACCTGGCCACACCTACCTTTTCAGGTCATTTTCTTCTCTTCCCTCTCTCATTTATTGTGTTTTAGATAGGGAAGGATTCAAAATATTTAACAATGGAGATGGTACTGGCCAATCAGAAGGGATGCTGGCTATAAAAAACAGTCCAGCCCTGCCTGTCTGTGCCTACCAGCTGAATATCAACATCTGGTGATTTCTCACAATTCCCAAATCCACCAAGCCAGCTCACACTTCAGGCCTCTGTCCTTGCTGTTGCCTTTTTTACCCTCACTCAACCCCCATTTCACACAGCTAATCTCTGTTTTTCCTCCATCTCAACTGAGGTATCTGTTCTGGGGGAAAAATATCAAATTATTTTAGGTAATTAAGCATTCTTCCATTTCTTCACTACCGTACCTTGGCCAGAGTGCCCACAGAGTTGTATGGTGGTTAATTACTTACATGTCTGTCTCTTTCAGGACAATGATCCTAGATGGCAGGAACTGTGTCCTTTGCGTATTTGTACCTCCACACCTATACACAGTTTGGAAGTCATGTTGGATTGTGTTCTGACAGCACAGATATCAGTTGGAGAGGGATGGGGAGATGGTAGTAACAGGCCTTGAGTAGAGAGGCATCAGCAGGAAAGACTCGAGGAAGAGAAGGCAGCAAAGAGAGATAATTCCAGAGGCAGGACACATCCTTAACTTTCTGTCTCCTCCCTCTTCAGAAACCCAAGGGACAACAGGCCTCCGCTGCCCCACCTGTCTGGCTCTGGGATCCTGTTTGAGTGCTCCTTCTCTTGCCTGCCCCAACAATACAGATCGATGCTATCAAGGGAAACTTGAGGTCTCTGAAGGTAAGCTGAACATCTGATAGTTTTAGAGGCCAGAAAACCTCAGGCATCTGAGTGTAGCCTAAGAGGTTCTGACACTGAGTTCCAGGAATGAGGTGAGGACTGGATTCCTCTCTGATTTCCTCAAACATCTATGTGTCTCCCCATCCTTGTTCCATAGGAAACATCAACTCAGTTTTGGAGATCAAAGGCTGTACATCCATCATTGGTTGCAGGCTGATGGCTGGGGTCTTTAAAGTGGGACCCCTGTGGGTGAAGGAAACTTGCCCCTTCAGGTCCATCTCGGCCCGAAAGGTTGACAGTGGGGCCACGTGGTTTCACACTTCAGTTTGGAAGTTAAAGCTACTGCTGATGCTGTTACTGCTTGTCCTTGGAGGGAGTGCTTCTGGTCCCTAATCACCTCTTCAGACTGGTCATCAGCAGCTTGAGCAGGTGGAGATTTGAAGAGCAGTTCCTGTGAATGTATTTGACATTTCTAATAAAGTTTCTGCTGTAATTTGTATATGCCTCAAGACTAGAAGTGGTGTTATTATGCTAAGAGGGTCCTTAAAATTCGTGCTGTCCAACCTACACATTTGCAGAAAGGGAATCAAAGATCTCAAAAACTTGAGTAAATTTCTTACACTTACATAGCTATGGACAAAGCCGTAAAGTCTGGTATTCCTTTCACTGTAGTAGGCTTCCTTCTCTTGCTGGCTAGACAGGAGACTAACATTATCCTCCTCTAGAACACTCCCAACCCAGTTGTAAGGCCAAAATCATGTGCTTTGGGGTTCTAATAATTCCCAGGGAGGTGTGTCAGAAAAAGCAGACTCCAATTCTTCAGTTACAGTGGGCCTTGTCTCCCCTATCCTGTTTGTTCCTTGTCCACTTTGCATCATTCCTTTTCAACTCTGCTGCCTACTTAATGCCTCCTCAGTGGACAGAGAGAACTTTGGACGGAGCTAGGGCTCTGTAGGTTCTGGTCAGTGTGAGTCAAACAATAATTTGGATGAGGAGATGTTGTTTTTCAAATTCTTATGCTCTTTTATTTATTACTCAAGAATACATAAAGTCTATGTTATTGTAAAAGACTCCAGTGATACAGGAGCTGTATAGAGCAAAGTAAAAGGTAGAGTAAAGAGAAACAGACTTTAAAAAATTTTTTTAAAGCAGCTTTATTGAGGTTTAACTGACATACAATAAACTGCACTGGAGGTTGGGAAGAGAGACTTTTATTGCGAACTGTTGACCCCTCCCACAAAGGACAGAGAGCCTGATCACAGCATAGTCCAGCCAAGTTCTTTCTAGAAAGTTCTCTAGTTCTAACTAACTTTTGGAGTTAAAGCCTCCCCACATAAGTTAATATTTTATCTTTGTTCTTAGGCATGAAGCTCTCTATTGTGTCAGTTTGGTAAATCTAAAGAGTGAGAAGAAACACCAACAAAATTTTAACTTAATGAGGGGACATAGAAATGTGGGAAATTACAAGCATTCAGAGCCATGACTGGTAAATACTATTCAGGGTAAAACACAAAATCAGAAACAAACCAAGTAAATCAAAAAAGCCAAGTAGATGTTTCCCATAGGACACTTGTTTCTTTTTTTTTTTTTCATGATTAAATGTTTTTATTGTCACATTTAACTGCTTTGTCAGATATACATTGTAGATTTCAGTATGGTATAAAAATAAAAATATTTTCCTGAATGTCAAAATCTGAACAGAGGAGATGGCGATGGCACTTAAAAAAACAAAAATTCACACTGGCGCTGAAGCCACTAGAAGGTAGCTGGTAAACACTGGAACACATTCGCAGACAAAGTGGTCTGAAGTGAAGTGATGTGAAAGTCGCTCAGTCATATCTGACTGTTTGTGACCCCATGGACTATACAGTCCATGGAATTCTCCAGGCCAGAATACTGGTGGGTAGCTTTTCCTTTCTCCAGGGGATCTTCCCAACCTAGGGGTCAAACCCAGGTCTCCCACATTGCAGACAGATTCTTTACCAGCTGAGCCACAAAGGAAGACCTGCAACATTTCAAATCAAATGGCAGTGGTATAAGGCCAATAAAACTGGAGAGTAGGAAGATACAGAACCTATTGAGTAGCTACCTGAAAAATGGCAGTTTGAGCATTTAATTTCCAGTCAGACTAAAACTTCTTTCTTACAAAATAAAACTACTTTTTCAGAACCTGGATTTTAAGCCTTTTTAACAACTTCCTTATTCTTACAGGTTGTACTTAGTCCAAAGAAAAGGCAGTTATAATCCATGGCATTAGCTTTGTGGGCTGACCCTGCCACAAACAGGGGAGGGGGTCTTGTCTTTTCCAAACCAGGAGCATGTCATACTCATGAATGTCTGTTCATGAGAACGTCACACATTCTGGGCAAAACTAGAAAAGAAGCAGTAAATAAAAATGTTAAGTGCATCCCCAAGGAAAGTCTCTACACATTCCACAGCTATATGCCAAATGGTAACTTAATAAAGTATGGTTATTCCGATTGAAAATGAATCTCTATTCAATAACCAAGCTTCCCAAACAGTTTGTTAAATGTCTTTCTTCCACAAATAAGACTAACACTAGGATTTGTCAGAAGATCTACACAAGTTATCTCCTTTATGTATGAACTTGGCTAAATCCACAGTGTCTGGAGTCTATTCCTCGCAAAACTCAGGCAGGTCTAGAACATAACTCCTGTTATACTGTTGTGTGTCCTTCATTTAAGACTCCAAAACAGAGACCGTAAACATGGCTAGTGCAACATAGCAGTCACTGGAATTCCCCGAAAGAAAAATAAGTAATTTATTTTATGACATACTTATTTGGATGATTACTTACTGGTAATTAGTATTCATACATTTTTTTTAAGGCAACCATTTTAAGTGACAATACATATCAGGCTAGTAGAAATAAGTGGAAACAAAATCCCCTCTTTTGATCTCATAAAGTCATGAGGACAAAAGAAGGTACATCTGATTTGTTCCAATCTTTGAACGTTGCTGCTAAACTAGTTTTCCTTTGAAAAAGTAAATTCCAAGACATGATAGTGCAAGAGGTAAGGTTTTGGTTTATAGAACATTTATAGACTAATTGTGCTTAGTCTCTAATTTCCAAATTATTTCAAAGAACAGAAACTGCATTGATAAATTTGTCTTTGCCTAAATTTACCAGTACATCATGAATTGCACCAGAATTTGGACAATTTGATTATCTTAATGACTGTTGTGAGCCTTGCACACTGCATCTGCAGGTGAGGACCCCACATGGACCCCTTGGAGGCTCCTCCAAGGTCTGTGCCCAAAAACTCTTGTCTTGGGGAGTCCAGGGATCTGAGTAAGCAGTTCTTCCCCCAGAGGAAGTCCTCAAAAACTCTCTCAATTAGCAATTAAGAAAAACAGGGCTAACTGGAGAGTTTCTTGCGTTCAGTTAAATCTGGGAGGTCTGAGCATTCCTGGAGCCCTCGTGAGGATGTGTCATGGGTCAAGAATCACTTGAATGTGAGTATTCGCTATTAGAGGACTCTGTAGGGTCAATCGAATTTTCACAATCACTGTCGTCTGATTACTCAGCCCTGTCTGCATCTGCTCTGTGGGAAGGAGGGGGTCTGCTCCACTTTCAGGATATTTCAGTCCAGCACTGCTGGAGGCATAACTGGAGGAGTCCATGGCTTGAGGTCGAGGCATAAAGATGCTAGTTTCCATGTGAGAATGACTCAGAGTACTTTCTTGGTTATTTGGGTGAAGATCAGAATTAGGTGGAGGCGAGTCTGAGGCCTCTGCATTTCCAGGTGTACTTTGACCTTCTGCTGTGAACCCTGGATAGTGTTTCTGAGGGTTGAAGGTGGGGTCCACACTTTCAGATGGCATCTATCTGCTTACCGTTGCCTGCTGCAATCATCTTTCTTGTTCCTTTTCATTTTTCTTCTGAGTGGTCTGTCTTCTTAATTGGTTCACTTCTGCCTGACAAGATTCAACACCTTGCTCTCTCTTTTGTACGGCTGCACACACTGCCTGCACTTTCTCCTGAAGCACATTATAAACCTGATAAATCGTCCTGATGTCTTTCATTAGTCCATCCTTGTCAAAAAGTCAGTACCATGTTCTTTAATAACTTTGGCATAATTCTGAGACATATTTGCCACTGAAGACACCTTATACTCTTGTTGGCTAGTATTGCCTAGATTGGGGATAGTGAGGGATAGCCTTTATACCTTCTATATAAAGAGAACATATTCTAAAGCATGAGTGGAATTGTTGGTGTGGAGATGAAGCTGAAGGGGAGGAAGACGAGGTCGGCTGCCCCGAGGATGCGGGTGAGCTGCTTATGGGTCACTTGCTGTCTGTATGACATCTGCGGCTGCATGTTTCACTAGAATCGGTACCACCTAATAACTTTCTTTCTCCGATCTTTAAGAATCCTGTCCAAGCTCTCTTCATTAACTTTGCTTGCATAGTCATAAAAACTAAAAAGTCTTGAACAAGGCTGATGGTTATGGATTTCAATTACTTGCAGAAACTCCATGTTGCTGATTTGGGAGTCACTGATGCTGAAGGTTTCCTCTTGCCTTACCTCTCCCAGCAAAAATCCTTCCTGAGAGCAATGGAAGAAGAGAGTTGCAGGTGGTCAGCGTAGCTGCTGGCGCTGTGGAAACACACAGCCCTGAAGGGGTAGCCAGAAGTGGAAGCCGCCATGATTGAAATCTGACACTGGTTTCTTAATGGCACTGAATACAGTTGCAGAAGACATTCCTGAGTGAATGAAGGAGAGCCGCCATTTAAAAAAATTTGGCCTGTGAATTGTCTCGGTATTTAAAAAAAATCACCATATGCTAATAAGCTTGACTTGGCATGAACAAATTTCTCCAGCCAAAAACTCAAGCGTGCAAACTTTCTAATTTTTGAATGTAAATATATAAGCTATTCAAACATATGATTTATTTTTATGATACTTTTGTTTATAACAGTTCCCCATTCTACCTAGTAGTAGGTAAAACCTAATCGGTTTGAGACTTCCCTGGTGACCCAGTGGCTAAGACTGTGCTTCCAGTGCAGGGAGCCCTGTTTAATCTCTGGTCAGGGAACTAGATCTCACATGCCACAATCAAGAGTTCTTATGCTGCAACTAAGACCCAGCAGGGCCAAGTAATTATTAAAAAAGAAGGAGAAACTTAGCCTGTCTGAATAAAGTGTTGTAAATGCAGCCAGAGTTTCCTCAGTCACTTCGGATCCCCTGCTCGCGCTTAGTCATGCAGCCTCATGGGCTGCAGTCTGCCAGGCGCCTCTGTCCATGTGATCTCCCAGGCAGGAATACTGCAGGGGGTTGCCATTCCCTTCTCCAGGGCATCTTCCCGAACCAGGGATTGAACCTAGGTCTCTTGCATTGCAGGCAGATTCTTTACTGCCTGGGTCATTGGGGAAGCGTCATTTCAGATCTAATAAATCAATTCAGGGCTTCTTTCCCTTTCCACTCTCTTTACCCACAGCTTTGCAGTAGTGCTGGTGGGAAGGAGGTAACTGCCTAGTTTTCACCCCTCACGCTGCTGAAGTTCAAGTTCTTACTGATGTCTGGTTCTCAGCTTCCATTCCTGCTGGCTTCCACTGGGAAGCCTTCGATCCGGTCTGGTGTTCATGGGCTCCATGCCGGCCCTGTGAGCTCTGCCATCCCTCTTAACCACTTTGGAGCCTCTTCCAACTGCTCTCAAATCCCACTGAGTTCCTCCAGGAATCTGAAGCAGCCTAGGAATCCCATATAATTAATGAAATTCCTCCAAGTTCTGGAGAAAAGATAATTTCATAGAGACTTGCTTTTTCCTAAGGTCTTTGGGAAAGAGATGGGACCTAGACCCTGGAATTTATTACCCACCACATACAGGCCACTAGCATACATTCTTCTCATATCTATTTTTTGTTTTTCAGCAATCATGCCATAAGCATTCCCTGCCAGTCAAGTGGTTGGGGACTTGGCCCTCTCACTGCTGAGGGCCTAGTTTTCAGTGCAAAGGAAAAAAGAGGAATGAGTTTTTCTTTCCCTTTGCTGAGAACAAAGAAGATAAACAGAACAGTGAACAGGCCTGAACATTCTTAGTTCTTACTTTGAAAGTGAAAACGTTAGTAGTTCAGTCGTGTCTGACTCTTTGGAATCCGCATGGATTATAGCCTGCCAGGCTTTTCTGTCCATAGAATTCTCCAAGCAAGAATGCTGGAGTGGGTAGCCGTTCCCTTCTCCAGGGGATCCTCCTGGCCCAGGGATTGAACCTGGATCTCCTACACTGCAGGCAAATTTTTTACTATCTGAGCCACCAGGGACGTTTTTACTTTGTTTCTTATTTGTATGATTTCCCTGGTGGCTCAGATGGTAAAGTGTTTGCCTACAATGTGGGAGACCTGGGTTCAATCCCTGGGTCAGGAAGATCTCCTGGAGAAGGAAATGGCAACCCACTCCAGTATTCTTGCCTGGAGAATCCCATGGACGGAGGAGCCTGGTGGGCTACAGTCCATGGGGTCACAAAGAGTGGACTGGACTGAGCGACTTCACTTTCACTTTCTTATTTGTAGTCTGCAACTAAATTTTCTTTTCTGACCCCTAATTCTGCATGAGCTACATTTCACACCTACTATCCTTTGATTCTATGCTAATTACATCCTGTATCTGGTGCTTACCACTCTCTGCAAACCAACCCTTGTAGTTTTTCTCTTCTTACATATCAGAAAGAAGGCCTCTGTAACAATACAGAGAAGACAATGGACCTAACTACTGGTTCACCAGACTGCCAGAGGCTACCTGACGCCAGTCTATGACTATTTTGAAACAACACAAGAGGAAGAAGACAAGATCCTAACACCTTTGATCCTCATCACTGACCCCTGATTCCGAGCCCTCATCTTGTATAAGCCCCTAGACTCCTCATGGTGGGGTGGGCACAGTTCTTGAGGCATGAGCCTAGTGTTCCCCCTCCGCCAGCTGAGAATTAAAGCCACCTATTTTTTTCAACTCTATCTCTGTATTTTTATTTCTCTTTGGTGGGCAGAGAAAGCCAAGATTTTGACTGCCAACAAACACTAGGGCCCAGGTTCAATCCCTGACCAAGAAACTGAAATTCCATAAGATGGATAGCTTAAAAACAAACAAACAAGCAAACAAACAAATGAAAACCAATCATGCCATAAAGCCTTCATTCTTACACTGCAACTTAAAAATTCCATGTCTAATAAGCAAAAGTTAGGCCTTTGGAATTACATCGACTTCCATTTCAATTTACATGATCTATTTTGAAACTTAAAGGCTCAACATAAAGGTATTTTTGGTTCTTTGCATTTCTAGGGTAATAGCCTACTGACTGACTGGAGGAGAAAGGGCAAGAGAAGCAGTATAAAGAATGGGGGCTTCCCCTTGGTCCGGTGGTTATGAGTTCATCTCGCAGTGCAGGGGACACTGGTTCCATCCTTGTTCTTGGAAGATCCCACATGCTGCGGGGCAACTAAGCCCGGGCGGGCGGAAACTACTGACCCCACATGCCCTAGAGCCTGTACTCTGTAACAAGAGAGCTACCACAATGAGAAGCTTGGGCACCGCAACTAGAGAAAGCCTGTGTGCAACAATGAAGACCTAGTACAGCCAAAAATATGAAGAAAAAAACACAAAAGAATGGAATGTGGGCAGATAAAAGTGATAGCAAAATATAACCCTGCCATATGGGTACTTCACCTACCCAAATTCAGCCTCCATCATCACCCACGATACTCATATCTCCCTCCAGGGCTATGTTCATGTCCTTTCCTCTCTGAAATTCTATCTCCTGTTCCCACTTACCCACCCTGGAGGGTCCCACTAGATGCCTCACTGCAACTCCAGCAGATCTTTCTTGACTTCACAGGCACTGATCTCCCTCCGCAGGGCCCTAGCGTACCTGCTGGCTTCCCTTCAATATCATACTGTTTATAACCTCCCCAGACAAGGTAACAACACTTCAGGGACAGGTATTGTTTCCGACAGCTTTACGACTTAATAGCATCCATAAAATGTGACTGGCAACTTGATGTTATGGGTCTTTCAGAACTGCTTATTGAAGTGAACCAAACTTCCACTCTTGGGGCTTGGTGACTCAGATGGTAAAGAATCTGCCTGCAATACAGGAGATGTGGATTTAATTCCTGGGTCAGGAAGATTCCCCTGGAGAAGGGAATGGCTTCCCACTCCAGTATTCTTGCTTGGAGAATTCCACAGACAGAGGAGCCTGGCGGACTACAGTCCATGGAGTCGCAAAGAGTTAGACATGACTGACTAACACTTTCACTTTTCACTTTCAAACTTCTGCTATACATGCACACACATTCCTCTCGAACAACAAAACTAGGGATTTCGCTGGTGGTCCAGTGGTTAAGAATCTGTCTGCCAATGCAGGGGACATGGGTTCAATTCCTGGTCTACAAAGATCCCACATGCTCTGGGGCAGCTAAACCTGTAAGATACAAGTACTGAGCTGGCATATAGAGCCCACACACCACAATGAAGAATAGCCCCAGCTCCTTACAAGTAGAGAAAGCCCACTCAAAGCAGTGAAGACACAGTGCAGCCATAAATAAATAAAATGCAAAGGCTAAATAATAAAGCCCTAAACTCCATATTCCTCCAATAACCCTCTCCAAAGAAATCTTTTAAAAAATGAAAGAAAAAACAAAACTAATCACCACCAACTGCCACTAATTACCTGAAACTTGATGCTGCTGCTAAGTCACTTCAGTAGTGTCCGACTCTGTGTGACCCCATAGACGGCAGCCACCAGGCTCCCCTGTCCCTGGAATTCTCCAGGCAAGAATACTGGAGTGGGTTGCCATTTCCTTCTCCAATGCATGAAAGTGAAAAGTGAAAGTAAAGTCGCTCAGTCATGTCCGACTCTTGGCGACCTCATAGACTGCAGCCTACCAGGCTTCTCCGTCCATGGGATTTTCCAGGCAAGAGTACTGGAGGGGGGTGCCATTGCCTTCTCCAGAAGGCAATGAGGGAATGAGGGGGAAAAAAAAGACAGTAAGTTCTAGAGAGTAGACAAGAAGAGAGGCAGAAGTCTGAGAAGGATGAGCACTGCAGAAAGGTAAGAATTTGAAAATTCCTCTATTCTGTGATGATGTTTTAGTAGCCAGGTGGACACATCCTCGTTTAGGGCAGTGATGTCAGAGTGGGAGGTGAGTTCTGATCAGGGGTTGCAAAATTAGTTGTTCAGATTCTTTTATTATTGTTTAATGTTAATGAAGACAAAAATCATTTACTGGGCAATTTGTCTGTTTCTTGCTCTACGCGAAAAACTTTAGAACTACAATTTGTATAATCCCTCTGTGCATTTTTGTAGGGAGTCGGAGGCAACTCAAATATCCATGACTAGGGGAACAGATAAACAAAATGTGGCAGGCATAATCTTTAGGTGTGCAACACATTAAATTTGCACTATATATATTTTTTAAAGTAAGAAAATTATTTTGTAGCAAAATATCACTTGTATAAACTAACTAGTTCGGGCAGTTCTCTGGTGACCAGTGGTTAGGATTCTGGGCTTTCACTGCCATGGCCCAGATTCAATCCTTGGTCAGAGAACAGAGGCTCCAACAGCTGTATGGTATGGCCAAAGTTAAAAAAAAAAAAAAAAATTTTAATGATTTTAAACCGCAAATCTTAAAAAAAAAAAAAAAAAAAAGACTGTTTAGATTATTGAGTCCCTTGAGTTTCTGTACAAATTTTAGAATAAGAAGAAAGCTGGAGTTTTGATAAGGACTGAGTTGAATCTCTGGATCGGTCTGGGGGTTTTGCCGTCTTAACGGCCTTCTCCGGTGGCTCAGACAGTAAAGAATCCGCCTGCAATGCAGCAGATGCAGGTTCAATCACTGGATCAGGAAGATCCCCTGGAGAAGAAGATGGCAACCCAATCCAGCATTCTTGCTTGGGAAATCCCATGGGACAGAGGAGCCTGGCGGGCTGCAGTCCCTCCTTGAGGTCACAAAGAGTCGGACACAACTGAGCGACTAAGCACAAGGGCAAGAGCCATTTTAACAATATTTCAGGTCTTCCAATCCATGAACGTGGAATCTTTCCATTTATTTAGGCCTTTCTTAATTTCTTTCAACAATATTTTCTGATTTTTAAAAAATAACTCTTGTGCTTCTTTGGCAGCTGAACAAGTGTTTTATTATTTTTTATGTTTTTATTAGGTTTGTTTTTAGAGTATTCATTGCCAGTGTATTGAAATACAATTGATTTTAAAATTTATTTTGTAACCTGTAACTTTGTACAAGAGTCATACTTTCTTGTATCATTGTAAGTGTCCAATATTTTTATTGAAACCTGAACATTTTATATAATATATTGTTCCCTACTCTGGATACTGATTATAACCAGCAATAATAATAAACAACAAGGCTTCCTTTTGTTGTTCTTTGCTTGTTTTTTTGTTTGTTCAGTGACTTGGCTAGACTATTTCGGTGATGTATATTTTCTCTGCAGAGAGCCTCTGATGTTATTCCTCCCAGGGCACCTCCTTTGGGCATACACACAGTCTCCCTGGAAAGACAGTGGTTCTAGCAAAGCTGTCTGTCTGTCTTTCCCCCGATCTCTCTGGTTATCACACCCAGCTGTTAGGTTCCACTAGTTGCTGGCTGATTATTCTACTGGTTTTTTTTTTAATTTAAATTTATTTTTGGCTGCAATGGGCCTTTGTGGCTGTGCACAGGCTCCTGCCTAGTTGCGGTGAGCAGAGGCTGCTCCCTTGTTGCCGTGCACAGGCTTCTCATTGTTGTGGCCTCCCCTGCTGCAGGGTACAGGCCCCAGGGCTCCGTAGTTGTGGCCCATGAGCTTAGTTGCCCCACAGCATGTGAAATCTTCCCGGACCAGGGATGGAACCCACGTCCCCTGCATTGGTGGGTGGATTCTTAACCATTGAACCACCAGGAAAGCACCTATCCTATTGTTTTTGACAGTGCCTGGGATATAAATCGCTTTACATTCAGATTCTATTAAATTCAGTCAAGGGTCATTTCTGAGGCCAAGCTTTGAATTTGTCCTGACCCCCTGAGGACTCCTGTTAGTTACCTCTTTCCCTAGTTCTCTTTTGTTAGACAGTGAACCTAGGGTTTAATTTGTTGACATGGTGGGGCTACTAGTCTCCTTTTCATTGCTTACCACCAAAATCCCCATTGTTGGGGATATCCCTGGCAATCCAGTTAAGACTTTACCTTCCACTGCATGGTATGCAGATTTGATCCCTGGTCAGGGAACTAAGATCCCACATACCTCACAGCCAAAAAACAAACAAACAAAACCCTACTAAAACATAAAACAGAAGCAATATTCCAAAACATAAAATAGAAGCAATATTGTAACAAGTTCAATAGACTTTAAAAATGGCCCTCATCAAAAAATTATTTTTGATCTCCATTGCTTGCAGAGTGTCCTTCGTCATGAACTACCCCCCCACCCCCACCTCCCTTTCTGTTCCAAATAAAGTCACTTTCTGCGGGAAAAACCTTTAAGCTCTCTGTTCTCATCTGTATCTCTGAGCCACAGTTTGGGAGCTGGAGGCAAGGACAGTGGAGAGACTTTCTCAGAATGCCACTCCTGCTTTATTATTATTATTATTAACAGGACACTTGGCAGGGATGGTAGCCTCTGGTCTTCTTGGCATGCTTCTTCTGGCATGGAAAATCTTCACTACAAGCAGGCTGGAGTGAGGCTGATGGAGACCCCCGTATTCTCAGCTTGCTGCTGCTGAATGGAGCCTCGGCCCCACGACTGAAGCTGGGCTGGAGGAGACAGTCCCTAGCCTCTCGATCGCGCTTGCCTTTCCTCTATCCATCTGCGACAGGGAATGGAGCAGGGTGAGTAAAACTGGAAGCCTGCCCCGCTGACAATGATGCTATATAGTCGTTGGCTGGAGAAGGGGGATGAGGGAATCCGGCTTTTATTTTTTATTTTTATTTATTTTTAGTTTTTAAGGGTCTTCTTTGTTGAGCGAGGGCTTTCTCTAGTTGTGGCAAGCAGGGACTACTCTCCAGGGCTGCTTGAAGTCTTCTCATTGTTGTAGCTGCTCTTGTCACAGAGACGGGCTCTGTGGTGCGACGGCTTCAGTAACTGTGGCCCATGGGCTCGGTACTCGCAGTGTGTGGGTTCAACTGCCCTGAGGTGTGTGGGATCTTCCTGAACCAAGGATCGAACTGGTGTCCCTTGCATTGCAAGGTGGATTCTTAACCACGGGACCAGTGGGGAAGCCCAGGAACCTGTCTTTTTGCTACACCGAGTTAATGTTCCTTTCATCACCCAGAGCTGGAGGTACATACGGAGCATCATTCCAAATCTCACAGACTTTTGCTGTTCTACTGATATTCAGTGTATTTCCTTAAAGAAATATTTCTTCTTTTTTTTTTTTGGCCACACAGTGGCTAGCATTCGGGATCTTAGTTCCCCCAACCAGGGATGGAACTTCAGAGTCTTAACAACTGGACTGCCAGGCAGGTCCCTAAATAAATGTTTCTTTGTAAGCCATTTAGAGTGACAGAAATGAAAATTTCTTTCCTGCTTTTCTGGAACCACAGGGGAAGGTTTTCTAGTTTCCTTAACTGGATAGCCCTTAATATCACCCAGTTTTTAGTTTTGTGTGCGCTAAGTTGCTTCAGTTGTGTCTGACTCTGCAACCCTATGAACTATAGTCCACCAGGCTCCTCTGTCCACGGGATTTTCCAGACTAGAATACTGGAGTGGGTTGCCGTGCTCTTCTCCAGGTTTTTAGTTTTAGCCTCAGTTATCAATCTCCACATCACAGAAGCCAAGAATGGCAACCTCACCTGAATGGTGACTTAAAGGTCATCACCAGCTCCCATAGCCTCTATTACACCCAAAGATTAGGCTCTGGCTTCCAGGCCCTTCATTATTTCTGACACTTGTGAGTTTAACTTTGTCTCAGTCAAGTTCAGCTACTAACTCATATATTGCTTTCCAGAATATCTGATTTTTCTAAAGGGCAACATGCCCTTTGAAAAACACCAGGGGACCAAATTTGTGCCAGGTTCTACATTTAGGAATGATGCCGGGACAGAGAGCCCAATCCATCTGATGTTCTTCCAAAGATTACAGTCCGCTGGGGAAGGGGACAATTTAACTGCAAGAAGGAAGTGAGAAAACTGGTAGGACCTGACCAGTGATCCTCATACTGAGGAGTCCCAATATATTTCCAGAAAGAAATAACATTTCAGATAGGTCAGGAAAGAACAAATCCTTTATTTATTTAATATTTTAATATTTAATATTTTATGGAGCATTGTTGTTTTACCATGTTGTATGGGCTTCCCAGGCGGCTCAGTGGGTAAAGAATCCACATGCAATGCAGGAGATGCAGGCAGACGTGATTTCGATCCCCAGGTCTGGAAGATCCGCTGGAGGAGGGCATGGTACCCCACTCCAGTATCCTTGCCTGGAGCATCCCCATGGACAGAGGAGCTGGGTGGGCTAAAATCCATAGGGTGGCAAAGAGTTGGACACAACTGAGTGAGCACACACCCTGTTGTGTTGGTTTCAGGTGTATAGCAAAGCCATTTAGTTATGCATATACATGTGCTAACTCTCTTTTAGATTCTTTTCTCATATAGGTTATCACAGAGTATTAGGTAGAGTTCCCTGTGCTATACAGTAGGTCCTCATGGGTTGTCTATCTTATATAGAGTAGGATGCACGTGCTCATCCCAAGCTCCTGATTTATCCCTCCCAGCCACCATGTTTCCCCTTTGGTAATGATTTGTTTTCAAACTCTATACAGTCTGCTTCTGTTTGGTAAATAAGTTCATTTATATCTTTAAAAAAAATAGATTCCAAATGTAAGTGATATCATATGATATTTGTCTGAGTGAATGAGTGAAAGTCAGTCACTCAGTTGTGTCTAACTCTTTGCGACCCCATGGAGCCTGCCAGGCTCCTCTGTCCATGGAATTCTCCAGGCAAGAATACTAGAGGAAGTTGCCATTCCTTTCTCCAGGGGATCTTCCTGACCCAGGGACTGAACCCTTATCTCCTGCCTCTTGTGGGTCTCCTGTATTGGCAAGAGGATCCTTTACCAATGAGACACTTGGAAATCCTGACAGTACACAGGAACTAATGGGAGGGAAATCAAAAAAGAAGGGGATATGTGTATATGTATGACTGACTCATTTTGCTATGTAGTAGACGCTAATACAACATTGTAAAGCAGCTATGATGCTGTTGCTTAGTCAGTAAATCGTAACCGACGCTTTTGCGACCCCATGGACTGTAGCCCACCAGTCTCCTTTACACCTGGGATTTCCCAGGAGAGAATATTGGAGTGGGTTGCCATTTCCTTCTCCGGGGGATCTTCCCGACCCTGGGATCTGTTTGAGTCTCCTGCGCTGGCAGGCAGATTCTTTACCACTGAGCCACCAGGGAAGCCCAAAGTAACTATACTGAAATAAAAATTATTTATTAAAAAATAAGCTTATATCATAAATACTATATGCTAACAAAAACAGTAGACAGGGACTTCCCTAGTGGGCCAATGGTTAAGACTCTGAGCTTCCACTACAAGGGGCTTGGGTTCCATCCCTGGTGGTAGAACTAAAAACCCCTGTATCACAAGATGCAGCCAAAATAGGCAAACAAAAAGAAAACCAGAAGACAACTTGAGTGACTACAGGTTCAACATGCCTTGCAATCAAGTTGGCAAATTGGCCAATGGCAGGATGAAGTTCTATATTTGATTTCCAGCAATTTCAGCCCAGCAGCTCTAGGAGAAAGGGGTCAAGAAACTCTTAAGTCATTAAGGCAGCACTTGGGCTAAAAGTTTGAGTGCCTGAACTCACCTTTTTCTTTCACCACTTTGTCTGATGACATTAGGAGCAACCAACCAAGGTCATTATATTCCTTAGTTTCTCCCCAGATGTTCAAACGTATTATCAACAGAGTCACATAGAACCCTGCTTGTTATTTTAAGTGGTTGATTAGGCATATCTTACAGATATTTTGCCTAACCCTAAACCATGGACTATCAGTGGTCTCTTTACAACTGGGAGGTCACTAGTGTCTTTTATTTCGGCCACACCACACAGCTTGCAGGATCTTAGTTCCCCAACCAGGGATCAAACCCGTTCCCCTGAAGCAGAATTCAAAGCCCTAGGTCTCCTTTTAAATGCATTTCAAACCAGAGGCTTGGAAACATAAAACTGCCAGTCAATGTCCTGTACTTTTCATCTGAGAGATAAACTTGAACAGCATGCTCTCAGGTTGAGGAATGATCAAGCATTGACCAGGTGAGGTTGATTCCTATCAGGTTGAAGGGATGTTGGGGTCACCAGTTATTTAAGAAGCAAAATGACTTGGTCAGCCACAGGAGAGCAAGCTACCATGGCACTGCGTTTGGAGCTCTTTCTGATTTGGGCTGGCGTGTCTATGTTTCTACAACTGGACCCTGTGAATGGAGGTGAGAGAGGAGAGATGGGCTAGAATTGGTGAGGAAGACCCTGCCCTAGACATGGACTGATAATTAAGGTCATGATACTAATAATAGCAGTGACAAATCATCTCCCATTTCTTGAGTACGTCCCAAGGGACAGATGTTATGAAGGGCTTCACATTTTATTTAAGATTCAAGAAACTCTATGAAATTGAAACACAGATGAGTTTGGCAGCAAAGCTAAAGGCCTTTTTGAGAGCTGCCTAATTCCTGCATCTCCATTGCACCATCCCAGACACAGGCAATCTACTCCCAGGGTTGGTTATGTTGTTCGAATGAAGAGCTTTTGATGTTTGTAGAGTTGACTGTTTGAAATATTGAGTAGGCCAAGAAAAAAGTTCACTCGTTTTCGCCATAACATCATATGGAAAAACCAGAACCAACTCTTGGGCCAAGCCAGTGACAGGGACAGTGTGGTCTCAGGGCAGGTCCAATGAACAGTGCACTACAGCAGACCCTGACTTTGTGGTTGAATTCATGTATGTTCATAGGGGAGCAGTGAGAACGTGTCAGGGTCTCCCTCACCTATTCTGCGTAGCTCCCTCGTCTTCGAGTATATTGTTCAGGTAAACAAGGACTTCAAAATATAAAAGAAAATAAAAGTTAGAGATGCAAGGCAGGTCCTACTATAGATAATATTCTAGTCATGGCCCTGCTTTGTTTGTTTGTTGTTGTTGTTGTTGATGTTATTTTTTTTGTTTTTAAAAAATTTTTAATTGGAGAATAAGTGCTTTACAGTGTTTATATATGTGTGTGTGTGTGTGTGTGTGTGTGTGTGTATGTATCCCCTCACTCTTGAGACTCCTTCCAACCCCACCCACCATCCTATTCTTCTAGGTTGAAATCACAGAGGGCTGGGCTAGGCTCCCTGCGTTATATAACAGCTTCCCACTAGCTATCTGTTTAACACATGGTGGTGTAGATATGTCAGTGGTACTCTCTCGATTCATCCCACCTAACCCTAACTCTGCTTTGTTCCTGCTCCTCCTCCGTCCATCCCCCGGCTCCCACTTTTCTTCCAAATTGGTGGCTGTCTGACGGCTACTTCATCCTTCCTAAAGTAAAGGAAGGCACTGCTTCTGGTGCAGAAACCAAAGGTAATCAACAACGGAAGAGAATGACAACAAACGACAATCTAGTGCAACAAGTGTGGCAAGGTAACTGTGATGGGGATTCTCCAGAGATACTTTACAGGCAGGAGCTGATAGTACCCTCTCAGTCATGGGAGGAGGCAGGGATGCGCATTCCCCAAGAGGGCGGCCCCGGAGAGCATCAAACATGAAAGATGGCAGGGCTGGAATCTGAACCCAGAATCCAGGCTTCAGAGCTGGTGCTACATGCTGAAGTAGAAACTGTCCAAAGTCACATTTGTACACCAATCCTTACAATTTATAAATTTTTAACATGTCAACTAGTCACTTTTAATTTGTATTTCTTTGTATTTACAGGCAGGTGTATATTTCCAAATGAATTTTTTTTTTTCACTATCAAAAAAAAAACAGTAAAGCAGGAACTATGCAAAGTTAGAGAAGCCTTCCTCGTCCCCGAGGGAGGGACCACACCACATTGACCTTGACACCCCCGATGCTTAGCAGGGGGCTCTGTACACAGCAGGCTTGGAGGTGATGGGCAGGCGTGAAGGGAGATTTTGCCAGAGTTACCACAGACATCATGAAATCCTAAGTGCCAAAGAAGCAAACAATGTCTTTCTTCTTTTAGATAATAATTGTGTTTTCGCATTCATCTATGGAAACAAAAAGCATTTTGACTGCATATACCAGGGTGCCATATACCCGTGGTGTTCCCTCGATGCAGACTACATAGGAAGATGGAAATACTGCACTAGTAAAGGTAAGCATGCAGCCTGTCCTCCTGCGAGAAGCACCTGGCTTCCCGGATGAAGGGGAAAAGTCCATAATTGTCTCCTAGAGGGAAGCCTCAGGCATCTCCTGATCCAACCCTTTGTGTTCCATTCCTGTCCCTTTCTCTCTTTTTTTTTGGGGGGGTGGGGGGGTGGGGGGCTATGCTCAGTCTTTGTTGCTGGGCTCAGGTTTTCTCCAGTTGTAGCAAGTGGGTTCTACTCTTTGCTGGTGTGTGGGTCTCTCGTTGTGGTGGCTTCTATTGTTGGGGAGCATAGGCTCTAGGCACAGGGGCTTTAGTCCTTGCAGCCTGTGGGTTCTGTAGTTGAGGTATCCATGCTTATTTTCTCCTTGGTGTGTGGAATCTTCCTGGACCATGATGGAACCAGTGTCTCTTGCATTGCAAGGCATTCTTAACCACTGCAGCACCAGGGAAGCCCCACTTTCTCCTGATAACACTAAAAATAATCCTCCTGCAATTAATGTTTTCACCTACCCCTTCTATTTTTTCAGACTATGCCAAATGTGTCTTTCCCTTTATCTATCAAGGCAAGTCATAGGACACTTGCACAGCAGCTGGGAGTTCTACTTCGACCCTTTGGTGCTCACTCTCTCGAAACTATGACCAGGATGGAGTTTGGAAGCGTTGCTAGCAGTACAAAGAGGTAAGAGTGTCCAGGGAGGATGGGTAGAAACAGGGGTAAGCAGGGAAGAGAAAGGGCTAGGTAAAGAGGTGGAGTCAGATGCCAGAGTGAGAAGGAGGGAGGAGGCAGGGGGAGAGAGGGGATGAGGGAGAAAGATGCAGGGCAAAGAGTGAGGAGCAGAGGTTCACGAGAAGAACGATACAGATATGAGGATGAGGAAAAGGGGAAGGAAAGATGGAAACAGAGGAAGAGACAAAGGCAAAATGCCAGAGAAGCGGAGAGGCGAGTCCAGAAGAAAGAGAGGTTGAAGGATGACAAATGGAAGGAGGAGTATCTGGGGAGGGTCAGTAGCAAGAGATGATGGAGGGAAGGTGAGAAAGGGGTAGAGAGGCCAACACAGTCTTAGGAGCAGGTGTGAGACAGTAGGAGTCAAGATGGGATGAACAGAAAGCAAAGGAGAAACAGATCTTTGCCCTCTGTGGGGCTGACTGGAAAACAAAACAGACTTCATTAACACTGCTCTCAAAATTATGTTCATTTATGGTCCAGTGCATCCACCCATGGCCATGGATGCAATCAAGCCTTTGAAACTTCTGTGGAGGAAATCAAGAACTCTCAAGAGAAGGTGATTCTCTGAGTGACAGAAGTGAAGTACTTTCCCTACCTCTCCACCATGTTCCCCCTGTGCATGGGTCCAATCAATAAACACTTTCTCTGAAGGTGTGGTCTTATTTTTTTTTCCTCCACAAAGAAACCTGTGTATCAAATGGGATGGTCTCAGTGTGCTCCGGTTAACCAGGCAGGATTTTCTTGTTTTCCTTTCCCTTCCTTGGGGTCCCGATGGAACATCAAAGCACATCACAATTGTCCTTCCTGGGGGTCTGATTGACAGGTGAAGACCGGGTGGTAAGACCAGAAGTGGGGTGGGAGGAGAATCCCAGAGGGCACCAAGGGCCCATGCTTGTCGTAAGAGATTTTTCTTTTCCCAGCTTAGCTGAAGTGTTATTTCTTCCTGGAGTTGTTCTCTGATTTCTTAGTATAAGGAGTCCCATCATGTCTTTTCAGTTCATCCTTTCTCTCCTTACAATTAAACTGCCCATCTCTCCAGGGGGCCTGTAATTGGGGTGGGGGAAGACAAGATGGATTGTGTTTACCCTGGTCTCAGTCCTAAATGCAGAATCTAACATATCCATAGGAATTTTAGACAAATATTTTTTCCATCACTAACAGGGCCTGATTGAGAGAAGGTTAAATTCACAGGCGTCAGAAATAATGAAGGGCCTGAAAAGACCTGATCACTAAATTTTGCCCTGAAAAATCACGCAGTGCCTATCACAAAAACAGAAATATAGACCAACAGAATACGATAGAAAGCCCAGACATTAACCCATGCACCCATGGGTACTTTATATTTGACAAAGGAGGCAAGAATAGACAACGAGTGGAACTGGGAAACATTTACAGCTACATGTAAAAGAATGAAATTAGAACACTTCCTAGCACCATACACAAAGAGAAACTCAAAATGGACTAAAGACCTAAATGTAAGACTGGAAACTTGAAAACTCTTAGAGGAAAACACAGGCAGAACACTCTCTGACATAAATCACAGCAAGATCCTCTATGATCTGCCTCTTAGAGTCATGGAAATAAAAACAAAAATAAACAAGTAGGGTAGGGCCTAATTAAACGTAAAAGCTTTTGCACAGCAAAGAAAACTGTAAAGAAGGTGAAAAGACAACCTTCAGCTTGGGGAGGAAATAACAGCAAATGAAAAATTGACAAAGGATTAATTTCCAAAATATACAAGCAGCTCTTGCAACTCAATACCAGAAAAACAAACAATCCAATCAAAAAGTGAGCAGATGACTTAAACAGATATTTCTCCAGAGAAGACATATAGATGGCTAACAAACACATGAAAAGATGTTCAACTTCTTTCATTATTAGAGACATGCCAATAAAAACTACAATGAGGTATCACCTCACACTGGTCAGAAAGGCCATCATCAAAATCTCTACACACAATAAATGCTAGAGAGGGTGTGGGGAAAAGGGAACCCGCTTACACTGTTGGTGGGAATGTAGATTGATGCAGCCACGATCGAAGACCGTATGGTGATTCCTTGAAAAAGTGGGAATAAACCTATCACATGACCTTTCCATATCTTGTTACCAAAAGGTACGCATGGGGAGTCTGGCTGCTTGCCGCTCAAAAGCCAGTAAACAGGCCAGGTTGGTGGAAAGGCAAGTTTGCTTTATTTCAGATGCTGGCAACTGGGGGTGGTAGCGTGGCGGACATCTGTCGAAAGGCCGACTCCCTGCCTGACAAGCAGAGGGTGAGAGTTTTATAGACAAAGTGTGTGTGTGTGGGTTACATGCAGAAACAGTACCGTCATCTCTAAGAGTCATCTTCAAATTGCTCATCAGTGGTCTGACCAGCATCATTTTGAATGTTTTAGGTGCAGTTAATCTTCAGTTCCAGGGTCTGTTTGTTCCCATTTCTTTGTGATCAGTCCTTGAAATTGTGCCAACTCAAGTCCTGGGTACAGTCTGGTCATCATGCAGTGAACCTCTCCACCTGGTGTTTTCGTATCTATAAGACAGCCCACAGGATATGGCTCAGAACATTATCTAGAGCCCCTGAGAAAGAACTAAAGGTCCTTGACTATGCTTAAAGACTACGTTACTATTATTTAGTCTCCTTAGATTGTTTTTGTTTCCGCATTTATTTCTCTGATTAAACTTGTTCTTTGACTAAAGTTTTCCACAGGCAAAAGGCAGGCAGAAGGTGTGGGGGGTGGGGGTGGGGGTGGGCACAAAGATCATAGAGTCCTGCTCCGTTTCAATCTCAGTACTGGGCACATACCCAAAGAAAATCGTAATTGAAAAAAAAAAAAAACGTATAGCTCAATATTCATTGCAGCACTGTTTACAAGAGCTAGGGCATGGAAGCAACCTTAATGTCCACTGACAGACAAATGGATAAAGAAGTTGTGGTACATACATACAACGGAATATTACTCAGCCATAAAAAGGAACCCATTTGAGTCGGTTCTAATAAGGTGGTTCAGTCGCTCAGTTGCGTCCGACTCTTTGTGACCCCGAGGACTATACAGTCCATGGAATTCTCCAGGCCAGAATACTGGAGTAGGTAGCCAGAGTGAAATAAGTCAGAAAAAGGAAAACAAATATCATATGCTAATGCATATATATAGAATCTAGAAGATGGTACTGGTGAACCCTATTTGCAGGGCAGCAATGGAGACTTAGAGAACAGACTTGTGGACACAGTCTGGGAAGAGAGGGTGGAGAAAAAGAAAGTAGCATGGAAACAAATACATTCCTGTATGTAGAATAGATAGCCAGTGGGAATTGCTCAAATCAGGGCTCTGTGACAAACTATAGGGGTGGGATGGGGTGGGAGGTGGGGGGGAGGTTTAAGAGGGAGGGGACATATGTATACTTACGCTAATTCACACTGAGGTATGACAGAAATCAACACAATATTATAGAGCAATTGTCCTTCAATCAAAAAGAAATAAATTTAAATTAAAAAAAAAACACTCAGTACCTATTCCACTCAGCGGAATCCTTGGGACCTGGTGATAGACTTTCAGTCACCATCCAGGGAAGAGATACACAGACTTTTAATCACTGTGCAGCAAGGAGGTATGGATAGAATGTTTGTCCTCTGTGACTTAAGGCCAGTAACTCAGGGCTTCACTTGCAACCAGGAGGTAAAAATAAAACATAATTTTTAAGTTAAATAATAAAACGTTTTAACCGAAAATGTTTTAATAAAAATAAATAAAAAGAAACCAGGGGCTTCCCTGGTGGCTCAGTAGTAAGGAATCTGTCTGCCATGTTGGAAACATTGGTTCCATCCCTGGTCTGGGAAGATTCCACTTTTCCCAGAGCAACTAAGCTCACGTATCCCAACTACTGAGCCTGCTCTAGAGCCCAGGAACTGCACCTACTGAAACCTGAAGTGCCCTAGAGCCTGTGACTTGCGACAAGAGAGGCTACCACAATGAGACGCTCCCGGACCACAACTAGAGACTAGCCCCTAGTTGCCACAACTAGAGAAAAGCCTGAACCACAATGAAGACCCAACAGAGAAAAAAATTAAATGAATAAATAAAAAGTATAAAAAAAACTAATGGGAGAGAAATCCAAAAAGGAGTGGAGATATACATGGCTGATTTATTTTGCTCTGCAATAGAAGCTAACATAAGGTTGTAAAGCAAGTATGTTGTTGCTGCTGTTGTTTAGTCACCAGCTCATGTCCAGCTCTTTTGTAACCTCCGTGGACTGTAGCTCTCAAAAATCCTCTGTCCACGGGATTTCCTAGGGAATAACACTGGACTGGGCTGCCATTTCCTTCTCCAGGGGATCTTCTCAACCCATGAATTGAACTTGCGTCCCCTGCGTGGGCAGGGGTATTCTTTACCCCTGAACCACCAGGGAAACCTAAAGCAACTATAATGCAATAGAAGTTATTTTTATAAAAATAAATAAGCTCTATATCATAAATACTGTATGCTAACAACAACAAAAGAAGTAGACAGGAATTTCCCTGGTGGTCCAGTGGTGAACACTCTGAGCTTCCACCGGTCGTTGTACTAAGAAATCCCACTCTTAGTTGCTTAGTTGTTCTGGGAAAAGTGGAATCTTTCCAGACCAGGGATGGAACCAATGTCTCCAGCCTGGCAGACAGATTCCTTACTAGTGAGCCACCAGGCAGTGAGGCCCAGCGACAACCAACAAACAAAAAAAACAGTAGATTCCCTGAGAAGCTGACAGATCAACTTGCCTTAGAATCAAGTTGGCTAATCAGCCAATGGCAGGATGAGGTTCTATGTTTGATTTCTAGCAGTTTCAGCCCAGCAGCTCTAGCAGAAAGGGATCAAGAACCTCTTAAGTCATTTAGGCAGCAGTTGGACTGAAAGTTGGAATTCCTGAGCTCCCCTCTTTCTTTCACCAGTGACATTAGGAGCAAGCCCCCAAGACCATTATATTCCCTAGGTTCCCCTCAAATGTTCAAAAGTACCACCTACAGAGTCGCAGAGCAACTTGACTGTTGTAAGTGGTTGATTAGGCCTATCTAACAGATATTTTGCCTGATTCTAAAACAGTTCACATCATGGACTATAAGTCATCTCAAGCTAGGAGATAGTAGGTCTCTGGGCTGGACACCTGGTGTTCGTGAAGTGGAGCAAAATTCAAGTAGAATTCAGACACTCCAAGGACAAAGCTAGTGGCAGGAGCTGAGCTCTGCTAAAACAAACAGATAAGATGCCCACTCCTGAGGGTCAAGAGGTCTTGGCTGACTGCCCATCCGCACTTGTCCAGAAAGGCTTCTTGGAGTCAAAGAAGGAAGCGGCCCCACTCCAGAATAAGTGCAGACAAGCAGCCATAGACCTCTGTGTTGGGATCCATCTTAGCAAAATGTTAAGCACACGTCTTGCAGAGGGTCCAAGGACCAGACAGCTGTGAAGAAAGAAACAAGATAATTGACCAAACGTGAAAAGAGGCCTGGAAGGACTGTCCTATAAAAGTGGTGTAGATCACCTCTTCACCTCACACCTCCTCCTTCAGGTTGCCTGCACTCCTCTCCTGTCAGGAAGCATTTAACAAGAGGCTTCCTGTGTGCTGTTTTGGATCTGTCAGGAACCCCCTGGCCCTTATTAATTCCTGAATATTCAGGAATTAAGAGGAGAGGCACGCCTTTCCGGGGCTGAGGAATCCAGGCATTTCTCATTACAGTGATAAGTACCCGCTTCCTTTTTATGAGCCAAATGGTAAGGGGTGATTGTTTGCAACTCTCTCTTTGATAGGGATCATCTTATGTTTTGTAAGCCTGGAATTTTAATCTTTGTCTTTGCTGAGAATAACCACCTTGTAAGACAGTATATATGCCCACACCATGTTGATTAAAACACCTTTGCTCCATCAGAGCTTTGATTCCGGGTCTTTCTTTCTTTCTTTCTATTCTTTCTGTCTTTCTCTCTCTCTTTCTGGCTAATTCCTTGGAACGCGGGGGCTCGTTGAGCTCACTTTCTTGCCCAGCTTCTAAGACCCTCTTGAGAAGGGCCACTGCGCCTTCACCCACTCGAGAGGGCGCCTGGTGCCTACGAGAGGCAACGCGAGCCCTAAGAATAGGACTCTATCGGCTTTCTGTGTAAACCAGGGGATATCAGCCTCTCTCTCTCTCTTACTCTCCGGACCACCAGGTTCCGGTCCATTAAAGGACCAACAAGCGCTATCAGCCTCTTTCTCTCTCTTACTTTCTTATCGTCGACTCTGGACCACCAGGTTCTGGTCCATTAAAGGACCAACACTCTCAGGGTGTGTGTCTCTGCCTGACTTCTGACCTACTAGATTCTTCTCATTAGAGAGGATGGTCACACCCTTTCTCTCCCTGGCTGCGCATCTCTGCCTAACTTCTGAGTTGGATAAACACACTTTTTCTGTGTGGTCTCGCATCTGTTGTGCAGCATCTCTAATAATAACCTTGGTACTTGTTTTTACAGTTTTTGATTCCTTGAAACTTTCTTGCTTTCAAACAGGGGCAAGAGCCAGGGCTCCTTAGCTTCTAGACCCTAGCCTAAGCTGGTTTAGTGGCTAGGACTCCTAGTTTTCATCCAGGTGACCAGATTTAATTCCAGGGCAGGGAACTAGGGTCTCTCCAGAGGACTCCTCACTGCTCTCCCTCCGAGATCTGTTGCTTTAAGCCTGGGAGTTCATTAGTGTCTTTTCCTATTTATTGGTCACACAGTGAGACTTGCAGGATCTTACTTCCCAACCAGGGATCAAATCTATGCCTCAGCAGTGGAAGACGGAGTCCTAGGCCTTGTGTTTTAAATGCATTTCAAACCCCTGAGGCTTGGAGACATTAGACTGCCAGCCAATGTCCTGTACTTTGCATCTGAGAGATAAACTTGCCCTGCATACTCTCAGGCTGGGGAATAATCAAGCATTGACAAGGTGAGGCTGCTTCTTATCAGGTTGAAGGGATGTTGGGGTCACTGGTTAAATAAGAAGCAGATTGACATTGGTCAGCCACAGGAGAGCAAGCTACCATGGCACTGCGTTTGGGGCTCTTTCTGATTTGGGCTGGTGCGTCTGTGTTTCTACAACTGCACCCTGTGAATGCAGGTGAGGGAGGGGAGACGGGCTAGAATTGGTGAGAGAGACCCTGCACCAGACACGGCGATTGTGCCGTGCTCAGCAGCTCAGTCGTGTCTGACCCCTTTGCAGCCCACTTGACTGTAGCCCGTCAGGTTCTCTATCCATGGAATTTCCCAGGTTCTTTTCCATGGAATACTGCAGTGGGTTGCCATTTCTTCCCCAGGGGGTCTTCCCGACCCAGGGAGCAAACCCACACCTCCTGCATTGGCAGGTGGGTTCTTTAATGCTGAACCACCAGGGACACCCACCCCAGACGTGGACTAATGAGTAAAAGTCATGACAATAATAGTACTGTGATCAATACCACTGCCATCTCTTGAATGTGTCAGAAGGGCCAGCCGCTATGACACTTACATTTTATTTAATTTTCCAGCAACTCTATGAACTTGAAACCCAGGTGAGTTTGGCAACAGAGCCAAAGGCCTTTCTGGGAGCTGTCTCATTCCTAAATCTCCATTGCACTGTCCCAGACATGGGCAACCTATGTCAGGGTTGGTTATGTTGTTCAAATGAAAGAGTTTTTAATGTTTGTAGAGTTGACTGTTTGAAATATTGGGTTGGCCATAAAAAGATCCTTCCTGTTTTGCTGTATCATTGTATTGAAAAACCAGGACCAACTTTTGGGCCAACCCAGGAACAGGGACCATGTGGTCTCAGGGCAGGTCCAAAGAACAGTGAGTGTCTGACTTTGCGGTTGAATCCATGTGTCTCAGTAGGGGAGCAATGCAAATGTGTCAGGGTCTCCCTCACCTGTTCTGTTTACCCTCTAGTCATCCAGTATACCTGTTCAGGGTAAATAAGGACTTCAGAATATTAAAGAAAATAAAACAGATGCAGGGCATGTCCTACTACTGACAATAGTCTGGTTGTGGCTCTGCTTTGGGCTTTTTTGGTTGCTGTTGCTATTTTTTTGTTGTTCTTATTTTGTTTTTTATTTTTAATTGGAGGATAACTGCTTTACAATGTTGTGTTGATTTCTGCTGTAAGACAATGCAAATCAGCCACACATATATATATATATATGTGTGTGTGTGTGTATTTATGCAGTCTATGGTGTAGCATATATATATATATATATATATATATAATATATATATATCCATCGCCTCCCTCTCAAGCCTCCCTCCCACCCCCCATCCTCTAGGTTGATGCAGAGAGTGCCAGGCTGGGCTCCCTGTGTTATACCGCACCTTCCCACTATCTGTTTTACACATGGTGGTGTATATATGACAATGCTCCTCTCTCAATTCATCCCAACTAACCCTAAACCTGCTTTGTTCTTACTCCTCTTCCATCCATCTCCTCTGCTCCTGCCTTTCTTCTAGATAAGCCGCTGATGGATGAGTACTACCTTCTTCCTCAAATTTACACTACAGAAGTTCCTGGCACCTTTGCTGATAGTAAAGGTAATCAATCACTGAAGAGAAAGACAACAAAACAACAATCAAATGCAACAAACTAACATGCGCGTCCTGGTCACTGTGATGGGGATCCTCCAATGATACGTAAGGGCAGGAACTAATTTTAACCTCTCAGTCACAGGAGGAGGCAGGTGGGCACATTCCCCAAGAGGGCTTATCCCGAGAGCATCAGGGATATGCCTCTGTAGATGGTGGGGCTGGAATCTGAACCCAGGGTCCGGGATTCAGAGCTGGTGTCACATGATAAAGTAGCAACTCCCCAGATTCACATCAGTACACCAATCCTCACAACTTAAGTACTTTTAACATGTCAACTAGCCACTCTTCACATTTATTTCTTTGTATCTACAGACACATGTATATCTCTAAATAAAATTTCTTTTCACTGTCAAAGTAAAAACTGCCTACAGTCAGAGAACCCTTCCCAGTCCCTGAGGGAGGGACTATATCATATTGACCTTGACATCTCAAATGTATAGCTGGATGCTAAGGAAGATAAATGGAAGGAAGAGACTCTGGGAAGGATTAGTGGCAAGAGAAAGTAAGAGGGAGGCACAGAGAAGACAGCACAATCTTTGGTGTAGGCATGACAGAGCAGGAGTCGACGTGGGAAGAGCAAGCGCATAGGGGAGACAGTGTGTCCCGGTTTTCTGCTTGAATCCCTGTGTGTCCTCCGGGAGCAATGAGAACATAAAAGTTAGAGATGCAGGGCAGGTCCCACTACAGATGATGTTCTGGTTGTGGCTCTGCTGTGTTCTTTTGTTATTTTTTTCTTATTTTGGTTTTGTGTTTATTTTTAATTGGAGGATAATTGCTTTATAATCTTGTGTTGATTTCTGCCACACAACAACACAAATCAGCCATAGTATATACATTTGCCCTTCTCTTGAGCCTCCCTCTCACCTCAGCCCCTATCCTACTCCTTTACGTTGACAGTACAGAGCGCCAGGCTGGGATCCCTGTGTTAAATAGCAGCTTCCCACTAGCTAGCTATTTTACTCAAGATGGTGCATATATGTCAATGCTACTCTCGCAATTCCTCCCTCCTAATCCTAACCCTATTTTGTTTTTGCTCTTCCTCCGTCAACCTCCTCAATGCCTGCTTTTCTTCTAGTGGAGGAACCACATAAGGAAGAAAGTACGTATCCCAAAGTCTACTTTCCTTGTTCACTTCCTTGAGGTAATCAACAAGGAATAGAATGACAGGAAAACAACAATCAAATGCAATAAACTAACGCATGTGCCCTGGTAACTGTGATGGGGATCCCCCAAAGATACTTTACAGGCAAGAGCGAATTTTATCCTCTGTCACAAGAGGAGGCAGGTGTACATATTCCCCAAGGGGGTGACCCCAGAGAGCATCAGGGGTGACGGATGTGTAGACGGTGGGGCCGGAACCTGAACCCAGGGTCCGGACTTCAGATCTGGTGCCACATGCTAAAGTAGAGGCTGTCCAAAGTTAAAGAAATCTCCTGGTCCCTGAGGGAGGGACCACAATAGATGGACCTTGACATCCCCAGCGCTTAGCGGGGGACTCTGTTCATGACAGTCTCGAATGGAGACTTTGCCAGAGTTACCAGAGATCATGAAAGCCTACGAGTCAAAGAAGGGAACAAGGACTTTCTTCTTCCAGGTCCTTCATGTGCTTTCCCATTCACCTATAGAGGCGTAAAGTATTATAAGTGCACGTCCGTAGATTTCACAACTGAATGGTGCTCTCTCGATGAACATTATGTAGGAAGACGGAAAACATGTAGTCATGAAGGTAAGCGGGCAGCTTGTCTTCATATGAGGAGCACATGTCTTCCCAGATGAAGAGGGTTGGTTCCTAATTGTCTCCTAGATGGAAGCCTCAGACAGCTTCTGACCCAACCCCATGAATTCCATTCATGCCTGTTTCTGGGTCTTATTTTCTTGGCTGTGCTTAGTCTTGTTGCTGCCTGTGGGCTTTCTCTAGTTGCAAAAAGTGGGGGCTGCTCTTCCTCGGTGTGTGGGTTTCTCATTGCAGTGACTTCTCTTGTGGAGGTCAGGCTCTGGGTGCACCAGCTTCTGTAATTGCCATGTGTGGACTCAGTGGTTGAGGCACCCGGGCTTAATTGTTCCTCAGCATTGGTTTCTTCCTGGACCAGGGATTGAGCCAATGTCTCTTGCATTGCAAGGCATTCTTAACCACTGGACCACCAGGCAAGCCCCCTTTTCTTTTGATAAGCCTAAAAATAACCCTCCCACCATTAATGTTTTCACCCATTCTTTTTTCAGACCGTCCCAAATGCCACTTCCCCTTTACATATCGCAAGAAACGATATTTCCGTTGCACAACAGAAGGGAGTGCGTATGGTTACGCTTGGTGTTCACTCACTGCAAACTTTGAGCAAGATTACATTTGGCAGTATTGCGACCGATAAAAAAAAAAAGGTGAGAGTGTTCTGGGGAGGATGGGAAGAGACAGGGGTGAGCAGGGAAGAGGCAGAGCTGGATGAAGAGGTGGAGTCAGATGCCCAGTGAAGAGGGAGGAAGCAGGTGGACGGACGGGATGATGAAGAAAGATGCAGGAGGGACAGTGAGGAGCAGAGTTTCATGAGGAGAAACACAGAGAGGATGAAGAGAAGAAAGGGGACAAAAGATGCAAACAGAGGAAGAGACAAAGGCAAAATGCAAACAGTGGAGAGAGGTGAGTCCCAGAGGGAAGAAGAAAGAGAGTTTGCAGGATGACCAATGGAAGGAGGAGGATCTGGAGAGGATCAGTGCCAAGGCAAGGTGGAAGAGAAGGTGAAAGAGGGGCAGAGACAGGACAACATAATCTTGAAGCAGGCATGAGACAGCAGGAATCGAGATAGAAAGAGCAGAGAGCAAAGGAGAACTAGATGTTTGTCCTCTGTGGGACTGATGGAGAAACAAAACTGACTCATTAACATTGACCCCAAAACTATGTTCTGTTACCCTCCAGTGCACCCACCCGTGGCCATGGATGCAATCCAGCCTTTGAAACCTCAGTGAAGAAAATCAAGAACTCTCAAGCATGAAGGTGATGATCTGAATGACAGAGGTGAAATCCTTTCCCAACTTCTCCACCATGCTCCCCCTGTGCGTGGGTCCAATCAATAAACACTTTCTCGGCAGTTGTGGTCTTTCTTTGTCCCACAAAGAAACCTGTGTATCAGATAGGAGCGTCTCAACATGCTCAGGTTAACCAGGCAGGATCTTCTAGTGTTCCTTTCCCTTCCTTGGAGCCCCAATGGAACATCAATACACATCACAGTTGTCTCTCCTGGGGGTTTGATTGACAGATGGAGACCCAGTGGTGAGACCTGAGGTGGGGTGGGGAGAGAGTCCCAGAAGGTATGGAGGGCTGGTCCTTGTCGTAAATGATCTGCCTTTTCCCAACTTAGCTGAAATGTTATTTCTTCCTGGAGTTCTTCTCTGACTCCCCAGTGTAAGGAGGCCCAATGGAGTCTTCCCAGTTTATCCTTTCTCTGCTTAGAGTTAAACTGCCCATCTTTCCAGGTGGACAATAATTGACAGGAAGGGAACAAGGAGAACTGTGCTTGCCCTGGCCTCAGTCCTAACATCCTTTGCATTTATCAAAAGGACTACTCTCCTTTTAAAAACAAATAAGAATTTTAGAGAATAGCACTGAAACATGTATATCACCATATGTGAAATAGATCACCAGTCCAAGTTCGATGCATGAAACAGGGCAGTCAAAGCCGGTGCACTGGGACACCCCTGAGGGATGGGATGGGGAGGGAGATGGGAGAACGTTTCAGGATGGGGACACATGTACACCTGTGGCTGATTCATGTCACTGTATGGCAAAAACCATTACAATATTGGAAAGTAATTAGCCTCCAATTAAAATTAATTGATTAATTAATTTTAAAAAATTAAAAGGAAATACTGCAAAATAAGTGAGTCATCTGGGTGGTAGAATTAAATTTGATATGAATTTTGTAAAAAAAAAAATAGGAATTTTAGACAAATATTTTTTCTATCACTAACAGGGCCTGACTGAATGAAGGTCAAATTCGTAGGTGTCAGAAATAATGAAGGGCCTGAAAGGGCCTAAACACTAAATTTTATCCTCTTCAAAAACACCTAGAGTCTATCTAAGGATCCTCGGGATCTGGTGATGGATGTTCAGTCACTATCTGGGGAAGAGATGCACAGACTTTTAATCACTGTGCAGGAAGGAGGTATAGATACAATATTTGTCCTCTGTGATTTAAGGCCAGAAACTTGGAGCCTCACTTAAAACCAGGACCTAAAAATAAATGAATAATTTTTAAGGTAATAAATAAAAAGTTTTCATTATAAATGTTTTAATAAAAATAATTAAAAGGAAACAATCATGATGATGTGTGGCAGAAACCAACACAATATTATAAAGCAATTATACTTCAATTAAAAATCAATAAATTAAGATGTTTAAAAAAATGCTTAATAAAAATATACAAATAAGAAAAAAAAACAGTGCTTCCCCTGGAGGATCAGTTGTAAAGAATCTGCCTGGCAATACAAGAGACGTAGTTTGATCCATGGTTTTGGAAGCTCCCAGAAACCTCGGAGCAACTAAGCCTAACCACAACTATTGAGTCTGTGCTCTAGAGCCCAGGAAGCAGAGTTACTGAGCCCCACAACCGCAGAAGAGCCTGTGCCCCACAACGGGAGAAGCCACTGCGCTGAGAAGCCTGCCCCCCGAAACTGGAGAGCAGTCCCAATTCGCCACAACTAGCGAAAAGCCTGCGAAGCAAGGGTGAACCAGCTCACCAAAAATAAAAGAAATGATTTTAAAATAATTTTTTAAAGAAAGAAAGCCAGATAATGTAAGCACTATGCAGTTAATAGGGATCAGAAAATCTCTCCTGGTCCTAGAGAAAGAGCAAAAAAGCTTCCATTTTTGACTCTCTGAACAGATTATATAGAAATATTGCCCTTTGGGTGAAGTCTTTTCCCAAACCCTTCACACAGTGGTTTATGGCACTGAAATCACACAACTGAAAAATGGAAAGATCACACACACACATACACAGACACATGCATTCCCAGTTGAAGAGTAATGAAAAGTCTACAGCATTGGCAGAAAAAAAAGATTTAGAACAAATCTCTAAGGGAATTCCCTGGCAGTTAGTTGGTGGTTAAGAGTCAGCATTTTCACTGTCAGGGTCAGCTTCGATCCCTGGTGGGAAACTAACATCTCAAATGCTGCTTGGTGCAGCCAAAACATAAATAAATAAACACAAATAAAACCAATCTTGATGCTTCTACCAAAAACAAACCAAAAAACTAGCACATCTCAGACAATACATGCTAAATAATTGGTATGTTAGATATCACTGGCCATGACAAAGAAAAAAATAGAAAATGTTATATAAAAAAATGAACCTTATTTTCATTCTTTATTTTTTACATCAATGAACTCTAATTGAAAGTCCAGAAATAATCCTTCACATTTGCAATTGATCTTCAACAACACATCAAGATAGTTTAATATGGGGACTTCCCTAGAGGTCCAGTGGTTAAGACTCTGCAGTTCCAATGCAGAGGGTACGAGTTCTAACCCTGAACAGGGAACTAAGATCCCATATGCCACGAGGTGTGGTCAAGAAAAAAAAGATAGTTCAACATGGCAAGAATAATATTATACTCTTTGCAACAAGTGGTTCTGAGACAAGCATGTGTGTGTGTGTGATAGTTGCTCAGTCACATCACTCGCTCTTTGCGATCCCATAGACCGCCCGCCAGGCTCTTCTGTCCATGGAATTCTCCAGGCATGAACACTGGAGTGAGTTGCCAATCCCTTCTCCACAAGGCAAATATATCTGTATGCAAACTAAATAAACTGGATACCTACTTCATACCATATGCAAAAGTAAAGTTAAAATGAGTCATATGCTTAATTTTAAAAGTTGAATCTATATAATTCTTGGAAAAAATATACAAGTAAATCTTTAAGAACTTGGGTTAAGAAATGAGTTCTTACATGTAAGGACATATAAGACAAATGACAAATGACAAAAGAAAATGTTTACAAATTGGACTTTATCAGAATTAAATTTATGCTTCAGTTTTCAGAGAAATGAAAACTGACAGAATGGGAGAAAAGTATTTGCAGGTCAGGTATCAGACAAAGAACTTGAATCTAGAAATTGTGGAGAATACTGACACCTCAATAATAAAGTGACAACGCAATTTAAACATGAGCTAAAGTGATTGAATGGATACTTCCCCAAAGAATATGTACAAATGGCTAATAGACCCATGAAAAAGTGTTCAACATCATTAGACATAAAGAAAATACCAATGACATACAAACTAGAAGCAGAAGATTAAGAAGAGGTGGCAGGAAAACACAGAACTATACAAAAAAGGTCTTAATGACCCGCATAACCACGACTGTGTGGTCACTGACCTAGAGCCAGACATCCTGGAATGTGAAGTCAAGTGGGCCTTAGGAAGCATCACTACGAACAAAGCTAGTGGAGGTGACGGCATTCCAGTTGAACTGTTTCAAATCCTAAAAGATGATGCTTTGAAAGTGCTGCATTCAATATGCCAGGAAATTTGGGAAGCTCAGCAGTAGCCACAGGACTGGAAAAGGTCAGTTTTCATTCCAATCCCAAAGAAAGGCAATGCCAAAGAATGTTCAAACTACCACACAATTGCACTCATTTCACATGTAGCAAGGTAATGCTCAAAATTCTTCCAGCTAGGCTTTAATAGTACCTGAATTGAGCACTTTCAGAGGTACAAGCTAGATTTAGAAAAGGCAGAGGAACCAGAGATCAAATTGCCGACATCTGTTGTATCAGAGAAACAGAAAGAGAATTCCAAAAATCATCTACTTCTGCTTCATTGACTACCCTAAAGCCTTTAACTGTGTGGGTCACAAGAAACTGTGGGAAATTCTTAAAGAGATGGAAATACCAGACCGCCTGACCTGTCTCCTGAGAAATCTGTATGCAGGTCTAGAAGCAACAGTTAGAACTGGACATGTAACAGTGGACAAGTTCAAAACTGGGAAAGGAGTATGTCAAGGCTGTATTTTGTCACCCTACTTTTATAACTTCTATGCAGAGTTTTTGTTGTTCAGTCACTCAGTCATGTCCAACTCTTTGTGAACCCATGGACTGCAGTGCACCGGGCTTCCCTGTTCTTCACTATCTCCTAGAGCTTGTTCAAACTCACGTTCATTGAGTCAGTGATGCCATCCAACCATATTGCACTCTCCTCCTGCCTTCAATCTTTCCCAACATCAGGGTCTTTTCCAATGAATCAGTCCTTTCATCATCAGGTGGCCCAAGTATTGAAGTTTCAGCTTCACCATCAGTCCTTCCAATGAATATTCAGGGTTGATTTCCTTTAGGGTTGACTGGTTTGATCTCCTTGCAGTCCAAGGGACTCTCAAGAGTCTTCTCCAACACCACATTTCTAAAGCATCAGTTCCTTGCGACTCAGTCTTCTTTTTGGTCCAATTCTCACACCTATACATCACTACTGGAAAAACCATAGATTTGGCTATACAGACGTTTGTGGGCAAAGTAATATCTCTGCTTTTTAATACACTTTCTAGCTTTGTCATAGCTTTTCTTTCAAGGAACAAGCATCTTGGTGTCATAAGGGTGGTGTCTTCTGCATATCTGAGGGTAGAGTACATCATGCAAAATACCAGGCTGGATGAAGCTTAAGCTGGAATCAAGATTGCCAGGAAAAGTATCAATAACCTCAGATATGCAGATGACACTACCCTAATGGCAGAACATGAAGAGGAACTAAACAGCCTCTTGATGAAGGTGAAAAGAGGAGAGTGAAAAAGCTAGCTTAAACTTAACATTCAAAAAACGAAGATCATGGCATTAGGTCTCATCACTTCATGGCAAATAGATGGGGCAAAAACTGGAAACAGTGACAGACTTTATTTTCTTGGGCTCCAAAATCACTGTGGGTGATGACTGAACCATGAAATTAAAAGATCCTTGCTCCTTGGAAGAAAAGCTATGACAAATCTATAAAAGTGTATTGAACAGCAGAGGCATTACTTTGCCAATAAAAGTCCATATAGTCAAAACTATGGTTTTTCCAGTAGTCATATACAGATGTGAGAGTTGGATCATAAAGAAGGCTGAGTGCTGAAAAATTGATGCTTTCGAACTGCGGTGCTGGAAAAGACTCCTGAGAGTCTCTCGGATAGTAAGGCGATCAAACCAGTCAATCCTAAAGGAAATCAACCCTGAATATTCATCTGAAGGACTGATGCTGAAGTTGAAGCTCCAACACTTTGGCCACCTGATGTGAAGAGCTAACTCACTGAAAAATACCCTGGTGCTGGGAAAGATTGAGGGTAGGAGGAGAAGGGGGCAACAGAGGATGAGATGAGTTGGATGGCATCACCGATTCAATGGACATTAGTTTGAGAAAACTCCAGGAGATAGTGAAAGACAGGGAAGCCTGACATGCTGCAATCCATGGGGTCACAAAGAGTTGTATATGACTGAGCAACTGAACAAAACAGCAAATAGATTTAAAGGAAAATTTAATGATATTGATACATCAAATAGAGAATACCAATAATTAGAAATTTTTTTCAAAAGGACCAAATGTAATTTCCTTAGTTGGAAAGCACAATAACAAAAACAAAAAACCTCACTAGAAGGCCCCAACAGCAGACTTGAGCTAACAATAGAATCAGTGAGCTTGGTGATAGATCAATAAAGATAATCTAATCTGAAAAACTGGAGGAGGAAATGGCAACTCACTCCAGTGTTCTTGCCTGGAGAGTCCCCATGGAAAGAGGATCCTGGTGGGCTACAGTCCATGGGGTCACAAAGAGTCAGACAGGACTGAGCGACTAAGCACAATTTTTAAAAAATAAAAGAATGAAGAAAATTCAATGAGGCCTTGGCAATCCATGGGCCACTATCCCATTTAGCAACATGCACACATAGGTATATCAGCAGGAGAAGAAAGGGGCCGAAATGACAGTAAGATCAATTTGTCGAGTATTGCCATTATAACAATGTTAAGTCCCCTCATCCATGAAAATGGAATGTCTTTCTATGGATTTACATCTTCTTAATTTCTTTCTGCTCTGCACACATCAAACAGGTGGGTTTTTGATAGGCATGCAAACTATACTCAGCAAAGCTCTTTTTAAAAACTAGAATAGGGAATTCCCTGATGGTCCAGTGGCTAAGAATCTGCTTTGCAACACAGGGTGTACTGGTTCAATCCCTAGTCAGGGAACTAAGATCCCAGATATCGATGGGCAACTAAACTTGAATGCCACAACTAAAGACCCAAAACAGCCAAATAAATAAGTAAAAAGAAAGAAAGAAAAAATATAGACTTAAAAAAAAAAGAAAGAATAAAAGGAAGTTCCGAGGGTGTTTACACTGGGTCCCATGGCCTGGACCATTATCCAGTCAGCAGGAGAGTTGGACAATGAGTTCTTCTCTTTTACAGATTGAATGTTCTTGATACTAATCAGAAAGTCCTAGACATCTCCCAGGGATTCATCTATATGCATATTACCCACCCTACCCCCACCCCCGCATCAACCTCATGAATTTTCATGACTGGATTTTTCCTTCAAACTAAGAGAACCAGGGGACACCTCCTCCTCTTATTGCCACAAAGCCTGCCTCCTGCAGCTCCTGCTTATTCACTCTGCACCTAAGTGCAAACCCTGGGTGGCCCCACATGATGTGGAATGTTCTCCTCTCCCAGACTGTGGATCTTTGTGGCTCACACACTGCTGTCAACCTCATCCATGCAGTGTTGGGTGTTGTATGTGTGGTTCATTCCTAATGTTTAAGGTGGACTGAATAGAAGCTGATCAGAACAGCAAGGCTGTTTCCCTCATGATGCTACCGGTACTACTGAACTGCAAGGGGCAAGAAGGTCTATTTCTCTGGCAGCCTGCATACCTCCATCCTCCTCCTAATACTGGGAATCTGCTATGACTCTCACTGTCTCTATTCCCACATTCCACACTAAAAAAAAAAAAAAAAACAAACCTGCCTTATTTTTCCTTTTTATTTCTCCCTTACTCCCATTGTTTCTATTTCTCTCTACATCTGTTTCTATTGCTCAGATCTGGTATAAATTTCTTGATGAGTCCAGGTTTTCACAAAAAACAAGAGTGTTTTTGTTGCTGTTTTTGTTTGGGATGGTTTTTGGTCTGGTTGCTTTGTTTTCTGCCTCGGTGCTTGTGGGATCATAGTTCCCAGACCTAGGATTGAACCTCGGCCCAGGGCAGTGAAAGTGCAGAGTCTTAACCATTCCATCGAGAGGGAATTTCACAAGTTTGTCTTTTTTTTTTAACAGTCAAAGATGCTAGGAAAGGTTTGCCAAGTGGCTCAGTGGTAAAGAACCTGCCAGCCAATGCAGGAGACACGAGATTGATCCCTGATCTGGGACGATCCCACCTGCCTCAGAGCAACTAAGCTTGTGTGCCACCACTGTCGAATCTGTTCTCTAGAGTCTGTGCGTGGCAACAAGAGAAGTCTCCACAATGAGAGGCACAGTTCCAGCCTGAGCACTGGAACTAGACAGTAGACCCTGCTTGTCACGACTAGCAAAAAGCCTTTTGTTGTTTTTGTTCTTCATTGCTGGAGCAATGAAGATCCATCACAGACAAAAAAAAATAAATAAGGAAAAATTATAAATTAAAAAAAAAGAGGAAAACAGGAGACAGGGACTAATGGAAGGGAAATTCAAAAAGGAGGGGATGTATATATGTATGGCTGATTCATCTTGCTATGCAGTAGAAGCTAACACAACCATGGCAAACCAACTATGTTGCTACTATTTAGTCACTATGTCATGCCCAACTCTTTTGTGACCCCCATAGACTGTAGCTTGCCAGGCTCTTCGGACCTTGGGATCTCCAAGGCAAGAATGCTGGTCTGAGTTCTGTTTCCTTCTCCAGGAGAACTTCCCAACCCAGGGACCAGACTTGTGTCCTCTGCGTTGGCAGGAAAATTCTTTACCACTGAGCAACCACCAGGGAAGACCAAAGTAACTGTAGTGCAATAAAAATTATTTAATAAAAAAATAAGATTTATATCATAAATCCTATACACTAACAATAAAAACAGTATAGAGGGATTTCCCTGGTGGTCCAGTGGTTAAGACTCCAGGATTCCACTGCAGGCCTGGGTCCCATCACTGGTCATGGAACTAGTGAACCCCCATGCCACAAAGGGGGACCAGAAAAGACCAACCAACAACAACCAACAAAAGAGAGTAGGCACCCTGAGAGGTCGAGGGTTCGACTTGCATTGTAATCAAGCTTCCAAATCAGCCAATGGCCAAATGAGGTTCTGTGTTTGATTTCCAGCAATTTCAGCCCTGCAGCTCTAGGAAAAAGGAGTCAAGAAACTCCCAAGTCATTTAGGCAGCACTTGGGCTGAAAGTTTGAATTCTTGAGCTCATCTTTTTATTTCACCATTTTGTGTGCTGATATCAGGAGCAACAAACCAAGGTCATCATATTCCTTAGTTTCCCCCAAAACATTCAAAATTATCATCTACAGAGCCACATAACACCCTGTTTTTTTATAAGTGATTGATTAGACATATCTAACAGATATTTTGCCTGGTCCGAAAACAGTTCACACCATGGACTATCAGTGGTCTGTTTATGACTGGGAAGTCAGTAGAGTCTTTTTGGGGCCACACCGTGCTGCTCATGGGATCTTATTTCCCTGACCAGGGGTTGAACCCATGCCTCCTGCAGTGGAAGCATGGAGCCCTAACTCAGGCAGGAGATAGGCTCCAGGTTAGACATTTATAACTGGCTTCCCGTTTGGATTTCATAGGATATGAAGAAGTAGGCTTCAGGCTGGATATTTAGAACTGTTAGGTTTTCTGAGACAAGAGATAGGTGGACTCCTAAGTATTTACCATCAGCCTCCAGTTTGCTCTCTAGAATGGAAGTAACAGACACAGGGTTAATAGAAAGTCTTTGTCTCTTGTAAACACCTTGAGAAAATAGTCATGGCGATCATCAAGGTAATAATCAAGGCAAGGACAAAGAGGGGAAAAACTCTGTTTGAGTACAGAATTAAGGGATTTCTCCCCCCTCGATTTTTGGGACAAGGGAGATACTCCAGGTGTGCAAAAGGGCTCCTTCTGGGTCAAAAGTCAGGGGATAACAGCAGGCCATAATGAGTCTTGCTCCTCCCGGAAGCCTTCACTTAAGATTCATCTTGGTTCAGGGGTGCACGCGCCGCCAGAGGAGGATCCCACGGTAGGTCATGTGTAGGAAAAGAAACCGGATAACTGGCAAAAGACAAAGACCCTGAAGAACTGAGTTGTATACATGACTTAACCGCCTCTTTACTGCAGTCCTCCTCATTAAGGGGGACACCCACACCCTTTCTCTCTGGGTGTGCATCTCTGCCTTGCTTCTGTCTTAATTAAACAAAGTGCTTCTCACTGCATGCTTTCCCACTTGTGCTATGTCTCTAACAACAAACTTTGCACCCACATTTATAGTTTTTGCCTCTGTTAAATGGATTTTTCACTGGGGGCAAAAATCCAGGGAAAATTTGCTGCTAGAGTCTAGCCTTTGCTGTCTGATGGCTAGGATTCCAGGTTCTTATCCAGGCTACTTCTATTCCTGGGCGGGGAATTAAGATCTCACTTCCTGCTGGCACTCTCTGCTGCCTCCTTGAGATCAAAAGGACTGGACCTTAGTCTCCTTTTAAATGTATTTCAAACCACTGAGGCTTGGAGACATTAAACTGCCAGCCAATGTCCTATACTTTCCATCTGAGAAATAAACTTGAACAGCATGCTCTCATGCTGAGAAATGATCAAGCCCCGTCCAGGTGAAGTTGATTCTTATCAGGTTGAAGGGATGTTGGGGTCACTGGTTATATAAGAAGCAGATCGACGTTGGTCAGCCACAGGAGAGCAAGTTATCATGGCACTGTGTTTGGGAATCTTTGTGGTTTGGGTTGGTGCGTCTATGTTTCTACAACTGGATCTGTCATTGGAGGTGAGAGAGGGGAGACAGGCTAGAATTGGTGGAAAGACCCTGCCCCAGATGTGGATTGATGTGCAAAAGTCATAATAATAATAATAATAATCTTGTTGTTGTTCAGTTGCTAAATGGTTTCTCACTCTTTGCAACCCCATGGACTGTAGCCTGCCAGGCCTCCATGTCCCTAAGTGTCTCCTGGAGTTTGCCCAAGTTGATGTCTGTTGAATCAGTGATGCTATCCAATCATCTTATCCTCTGCCATCCTCCTCTCCTTTTGCCTTCAGTCTTTGTCAGCAACAGGGCCTTTTCCAAAGAGTCGGCTGTTCACATCAGGTGGCCATGGTGATGGCAAATACGTCCACTGTTTCTTAAGTATGCTGGAAGGGCTAGATGCTATGAAGGGCTTCACATTTTATTTGAATTTCCAGCAACTCTATGAAATTGAAATCCAGGTGGGTTTGGCAGCAGAGACAAAAGCCTTTCAGAGGGCTGTCTCACCCTTGAATCTCCATGGCACTGTCCCAGACGTGGGCAACCCACACCAGGGTTGGTTATATTGTTCAAGTGAAGAGTTTTTGATGTTTGAAGAGTTCACTTTTGAAATATTGGGTTCAGTCTGTGTTTTCCCTTAACATCGTATGAAATAAGAGGGACAGTGTGGACTCAGGGCATACTCTATGAACAGCGAGACACAGTGGAGTCTGACCTTGTGGTTGATTTCATGTCTGTCCGTAGCTAAGCAGTAAGAGCAGGTCAGGGTCTCCCTCCCGTGTTCTGTTAGCCCTCTAGTCCTTGAGTCTATCTGTTCAGGGTAAACAAGGACTTCAAAATATAAAACAAAATCAAAGTTCGAGACGCAGGGCAGGTCCCACCACAGAAGGTATTCTGGCTGTGGCCTGCTTTGCTCTATTTTGGTTGTTGCTCTTTCTCTGTTATCTTGTTTTGTTTTTTATTTTTAATCAGAGGATAATCGCTTTCCTATGTTGTGTTGGTTTCTGCCATAGCACACCATGAATCACCCATAAATATGTATATATATACATATATGTATACATAAATATGTATATATACACATATATGTATACATAAATATGTATATATTATATATACATATGGGATATATATATCTCCTCCTGTTTGAATCTCCTTCCCACCCCACCCCTCATCCTACCCCTCTATTTAGACAACACAGAGTGGGCCATTGGGCTCCCTGTGTTATAACAGCGGCTTCCCACTAGCTGTCTATTTTACACAGGGTGGTGTGTACGTATCGAAGTTATCCTCTCGATCTGTCCCACCTAACCCTAACTCTGCTTTGTTCCTGCTCCTCCTCCGTCCATCTCCTCTGCTCCCGCTTTTCTTCCAGATCAGCAGCTGTCTGAGGACTACTTCATTCTTCCTGAAGAGATGGAAGACACTGCTTCTGGTGCAGAAACCAAAGGTAATCAACAATGGGAGAGAATGACAACAAAACGACAATCCAGGGCAACAAGTTAACATGTGGGCAGGGTAGCTGTGATGGGGATTCTCCCGAGATACTTTGCAGGCAGGAGCTAATAGTACCCTCTCAGTCACGGGAGGAGGCAGGTGTGCTTGTCCCACAAGGGGGCATCCCCAGACAGCATCAGGGTGGAGGCATCTGTAGGTGGTGTGGTGGGAATCTGAACCCAGGGTCAGGGCTTCAGAGCTGGTGTCACTAAAGAGCTAAAGCAGAAACTGCCTGATCTTACATCTATACACTAGACCTCACAATTTATGTATTTTTCACATGTCAGTTAGTCACTCTTTATATCTAGCTCTTTGTATCTGTAAACAGGCATATATTTTTAAGTAAAATTTTTTCACTGTCAAAAAAAAATTAATAAAGCAAACACTGCCCAAAGTTAGAGAACCCTTCCTAATCCCTGAGGGAAGGACCACACCATACTGACCTTGACATCCCCGATGCTTAGCAGGGAGCTCTGTACCGGGAGGCTGAAACAGAGAATTTACCAGAATTATCACGGAGATCATGAAACCCTAAGAGACAAAGAAGCCGAACAATGTCTTTCTTCTTTCAGATATGAGATGTGATTTTCCGTTCATCTATAGGGGCATCTTTATGTAATCCCATAAAGTTTTTTGACTGCACATTCCATGATTCCATATTCCTTTGGTGTCCTCTCAATGCAAACTATACAGGGAGATGGAAATACTGTAGTAAGACAGGTGAGTGTGCAGACTGTTCTCATAGGAGGAGCCCATGGCTTCCCAGATGAAGGGGGAAGGTCAAAACTGCCTCCTAGACGGAAGGTTCAGACATCTTCTGACCCAGCCCGTGTGTTCTATTCACATCCCTTTCTCTCTTTCTCTCTTTGGCTGCTCTGGGTCTTCACTGTAGTGCAAGAACCTTCTCGAGTTGCAGCGAGTGGGGTCTACTCTCTGTTGTGTGTGGGCTTCGGTGCAATGGTTTCTCTGGTTGAGGAGCACAAGCTAAAGGGGCGCTGGCTCCATTAGGTACCTCGGGTTGGCTCAGTACTTGAGATGCCCAGGCTTAATTGCTCCTCCGCCTATGGGATCTTTCAGACCAAGGATCGAGCTGATGTCCATTGCATTGCAGGGCATCCTTAACCACTGACCACCAGGGAAGCCTCCCTTTCTCTTGATGAGACTAAAAATGACCCTCCCACAATTAATGCTTTCACCCATTCCTTCTGTTTTTCAGACTATGCTAAATGTGTCTTCCCCTTTATCCACGGAAACAAGTCTTATCAGACTTGCACAAAAACTGGGAGTGTTACTAAAAGGTATTGATGCTCACTCTCTCCAAACTTCAATGATGATAGAGCTTGGAAGTATTGCTAGCAATTAAAAAAAAAAAAAAAGGTAAGAATGCCCACGGAAGGTGGGAAGAGACAGGGGTGAGCAGGGAAGAGGCAGAGCTGGATAAAGAGGTGGAGTCAGATGCCCAGTGAGGAGAGAGGAGGCAGGTGGAGGGAGGGGATGAGAGAGAAAAATGCAGAAGGAAGAGTGAGGATCAGAGGTTCACACAGAGAAACATGCAGAGAGGATGAAGAGGAGAAAGGGGACAAAAGATGGAAACAGAGGGAGAGACAAAGGCAAAATGCAAACAGTGGAGAGAGGAGAGTCCCAGAGGGAGGGAGAAAGAGAGTTTGCAGGATGACAAATGGAAGGAGGAGGATCTGGAGAGGATCGGTGCCAAGACAAGGTGGAAGAGAAGGTGAGAGAGGGGCAGAGAGAGGACAACAGAGTCTTTGGAGCAGGCATGAGACAGTAGGAGCTGAGGTGGGATGAGCAGAGAGCAAGGAGAAACGGACCTTTGCCCTCTGTGGGACTGACAGAAACAAAAGTAGACTCGTTCACACTGACTCCAGGCTCACGCTGTGACGGTCCAGTGCATCCACCCATGGCCAGGGTGCAGTTCAGACTTTGAAACATCGGTGAAGAAAATTAAAAACTGTCAAGCATGAAGGTGATGCTCGATGACAGAGGTGAAATACTTTCCTGAATCTCCATGTTCCCCTGTGCGTGGTTCCAATCAATAAACACTTTCTCTGCAGGTGTGGTCCTGGTCCCACAACGAAACCTGTGTATCAAATGGGAGAGTCTCAATGTGCTCAGGTTAACCAGGCAGGATCTTCTTGTCTTCCTTTCCCTTCTTCGGGGTCCCAGTGGAACATCAGTGTACATCACAATTGTCCCTCCTCGGGGCTTGATTGACAGGTGAAGACCCAGTGGTAAGATCTGAGGTGGGGTGGGAAGAGCGTCCCAGAGGGTATGGAGGGCTGGTCCTTGTCGTAAAGATTGTCCAGACTTAGCTGAAATGTTATTCCTTCCTGGAGCTATTCTTTGATGCCCCTGTAATAAAGAGTCCCTGTCATGTCTTCCCAGTTCGTCTTTTCTCTCCTCACAATTAAACTGCCCATCTTCCACGGGGGACTGGAATTTGGAGGAGGGTCAGGATGGACTGTGTTCACCGTGGGTGGCCTCACTCCTAAGCGCAGAACCTGACATACCCTTGGTATTGATCAAAAGGGCCACTCTCCTTTTTAAAACAAACAGAAATTTTAAACAAATATTATTTCCATCACTAACTGGGTCTGATTGAAAGAAGGTTAAATTCACAAGTATCTGAAACAATGAAGGGTCTGAAAGAGCCTAGTCACATAATTTCATCTTAATCAAAAGCACCCAGTGCCTATCTAAGGAATCCAGGAGACCTAGTGATGGACTTTCGGTCACCATCCAGGGAAGAGGTACACAGACTTTTAATCACTGTACAGGAAGGTTGTGTTGATAGAACATTTGTCCTCTGTGATTTAAGGCCAGAAACTCAGAGCCTCACTTGAAACCAGGACATAAAATAAATAAATTTAAACTTAAAACAGAAAAAAGTGTTTTAATTAAAAACACTTCAATCAAAATAAATAAAAGGAAACCAGGGTCTTCCCTGGTGGTTCAGTGGTAAGAATCTGCCTGCCAACGCAGAGGACACCGGGCCAAGGGAAGTTCCCACGTGCCACAGAGCAACTAAGCCCACGGGCCACAACTATTGGGCCTGCGCTGTAGAACCTGGGAGCAGCAAATGCTGAGCCCACGGGCCAAACTTTGGAAGCCCATGCACCCTAGAGTCCATGTTCTGCAACAAGAGAAGCCACAGCAATGAGAAGGCCGAAGAGCAAAGTAGGGGATTAAGAAGTTAAAACCACTATGATAAAATAAATAAGCTACAAGGACATATTGTACAACATCAGGGAATATAGCCAATAATTGATAATAACTATGAATGAAATAAAACTTTGAAAGGTGACTCACTGTTTTGTATACCAGAGACATACAATGCTGTGTGTCAACTTATCTCAATTTTTAAAAGGCAAAATAAAATTAAAATGTCCACATACACGTTGCTATATTTAAAATAGATAACCAACAAAGACCTACTCTATAGCACAGGGAACTCTGCTCAATTTTCTGTAATAACCTAAGTGGGAAAAGAAATTGAAAAAGAATAGATACATGCATAATGGAACCACTGAAACTAACATAGCATTGTCAAACAGCTCTAGCCAATATTAAACAAAAATTTAATAAAATGTTCGATTTCAACAAAAATTATGAGCTATGCAAAGATACAGAAAAGGGTACTTTACACACACAAAAACAATCAGTAGTTACTGTCTTTCAGAGATTCAGATGATAGACTTTTATCAGACAAAGATTCCAAAGTTTATACTATGAGTATGTTCAAATAACTTGCTTTGCTCAGCATGACTACAATCTCTAGGCCCATCCATGTTGTTGCAAGTGGCATTATTTTGTTCTTTTTAAAAGTCTGTCAACTATGTTATTGTTGTTGTTGCTGAGTTGTGTCCAACTCTTTTCGACCCCCTGGACTGTAGCCCACGAGCTCCTCTGTTCATGGGATTTCCCAGGCAAGAATTCTGGAGTGGGTTGCCACTTCCTTCTCCAGGGGAGCTTTCAGACCCAGGGACCGAATCTGTGTCTCCTGCTACGGCAGGCTCCTTGGTGGCCCAGACTGTAAAGCGTCTGCCTACACGCAGGAGACCCAGGTTCAATCCCTGGGTCGGGAAGATCCCCTGGAGAAGGAAATGGCAACCCACTCCAGTGTTCTTGCCTGGAGAATCCCATGGATGGAGGAGCCTGGTGGGCTACAGTCCATGGGGTCGCAAAGAGTCGGATTCTTTCTCCAAAGAGTCTGACATGACTGAGTGACTTCACTTTCTTTCACTTTCATGGCAGGCAGATTCTTCAGCACTGAGCCACCAGGGAAGTTCTCTTTTAACTATACCCTCAATAAAAAAAAGAAAAGAAAAATTTGAGGGCTAAAAAAAAAAATCCATGACATAGATTTAAAAGCAAGTTTAATGATATTGATACATCAAACAGAGAAAACTAATAGTGAGTTAGAAATTGTTTTCAAAAGGACCAAATGGAAATTCTTAAGTTGGAAAGTATAATAACAAAATTTTAAAAAAACTCACTTGAGGGCCCCAACAGCAGATTTGAGCTAGCAAAATAAAAAAAATCAGAGAACTTGATGATCGATCAATAGAGATTATCCAACCTGAAGAAAAGAAAAAGAATGAAGAAAATTCAGGGGATCCTTGGCAATTCATGGGATACTATCGGGTTTAGCAAAATACAGACATGGGAATACCTGCAGGAGAAGAGGGAAAGCAACAAAAATAAAAACAGTAAGATCAACTTGGTGAGTATTTTCATCTTATCAATGTTAAGTCTCCTTATCCATGAACATGGAGTGTCTTTCTATCGATTTAGATCTTCTTAATTTCTTCCTGCAATATTCTGTACACATCAAACAGGTGGATTTTTGATCAGCAGGCAAATCATACTTCAGTAATTTTTTTGAAAGTTGCTCAGTTGTGTCTGACTCTTTGCAACCCCATGGCCTTCCAGACTCCTCTGTCCATGGAATTCTCCAGGCCAGAACACTAGAGTGGGTAGCCATTTCCTTCTCCAGGGGATCTTCCCAACCCAGGGATCTAACCCAGGTCTCCCACATTGCAGGCAGATTTTTTACCATCTGAGCCACCAGGAAGCCTATACGTCAGTAAAGCTCTTTTTAAAAACAAGAATAGGAAACTATAAGCAAGGTGAAAAGACAGCCTTCAGAATAGCAGAAAATACTAGCAAAAGAAGCAACGGAGAAATAATTAATCTCAAAAATATGCAAGCAACTGCTGCAGCTCAATTCCAGAAAAATAAATGACTCAATCAAAAAGTGGGCCAAAGAACTAAACAGACATTTCCTCAAAGAAGACATACAGATGGCTAACAAACACATGAAAAGATGCTCAACATCACTCATTATCAGAGAAATGCAAATCAAAAGCACAACGAGGTACCATTACATGCCAGTCAGGATGGCTGCTATCCAAAAGTCTACAAGCAATAAATGCTGGAGAGGGTGTGGAGAAAAGGGAACCCTCTTACACTGTTGGTGGGAATGCAAACTAGTACAGCCACTATGGAAAACAGTGTGGAGATTCCTTAAAAAACTGGAAATAGAACTGCCATATGACCCAGCAGTCCCACTGTTGGGCGTACACATAGAGGAAACCAGAATTGAAAGAGACACATGCACCCCAATGTTCATTGCAGCCAGGACATAGAAGCAACCTAGATGTCCATCAGCAGATGAATGGATAAGAAACCTGTGGTACATATACACAATGGGATATTACTCAGCCATTAAAAAGAATACATTTGAATTAGTTCTAATGAGGTGGATGAAACTGGAGCCTATTATACAGAGTGAAGTAAGCCAGAAAGAAAAACACTAATACAGTATATTAACACATATATATGGGCTTCCCAGGTGGCTCAGAGGTTAAAGTGTCTGCCTGGAATGCGGGAGACCCCGGCTCGATCCCTGAGTTGGGAAGATCCCCTGGAGAAGGAAATGGCAACCCACTCCAGTACTCTTGCTTGGAGAATCCCATGGATGGAGGAGGCTGGTAGGCTACAGTCCATGGGGTTGCAAAGAGTCGGACACGACTGAGCGACTTCACATGGAATTTAGAAAGATGGTAACAATAACCCTGTATGAGAGACAGCAAAAGAGACACAGATGTATAGAACAGTCTTTTGGACTCTGTGGGAGAAGGCGAGGGCAGGATGATATGGGAGAATGGCATTGAAACATGTAAATTATCATATGTGAAATGAATTGCCAGTTCAGGTTCGATGCATGATACAGGGTGCTCGGGGCTGGTGCAGGGGGATGACCCAGAGGGATGGGATGGGGACGGATAGGGGAGGGGTCTCAGGATGGGGAACTCATGTACACCCATGGCAGATTCATGTCAATGTATGGCAAAACCAATATAATATTTTAAAGTAAAAATAAATAAATTAATTAAAAAAATAAACTATTCCTCTTACTTCCTTCGTCTTGTAAAAAAAAAAACAAGAATAGGAAATTTGCTGGTGATCCAGTGGCTTAGAATCTGCTTTGCAACTCAGGGGTTGTTCAGTAGCTAAGTCCTGTGTGACTCTTTACAATTCCATGGACTGCAGCACTCCAGGCTTCCCTGTCCTTCGCTGTCTCCCGAGTTTGCTCAAACTCACGTCCATTGAGTCAGTGATGCCATCCAACCATCTCATCCTCTGTCGCCCTCTTCTCTTCCTGCCCTTAATCTTACCCAGCACCAGCGTCTTTTCCAATGAGTCGGCTCTTCCCAACAGGTGGCCAAAGTATTGGAGCTTCAGCTTCAGTGTCAGGGTACTCGGATTCAATTCCTGGCCAAGGAACTAAGATCCCACGTGTTGATGGGTAGCTAAGCCTGTGCACACAACTAAACGACCTGGAGCAGCCAAATAAATCAACAAAAAGAATATATATACATATGCTTTAAAAATTTACAAAACAAGAATATAAGAAAGTCCCTTGGGTGCTCACACTGGGTTTCATGGGCTGGACTATTGACCAGTCAGCAGGAGGGGTGGACAATGAGTTCTTCTCTTTTACAGATTGAATGTTCCTGATACGAATCAGAAAGTCGCAGACATCTCCCAGGGATTCAACTATATGTATATTACCACCCTGCATCAACTTCATGAGTTTTCATAACTGGATTTTTCCTTCAAACCAAGAGAACCAGGGGACACATCCACCTCTTGTTACTACGAAGCCTGTTTTGTAGTAATAATAAGCCTACAGCCCCTGCTTATTCACTCTGCACCTAAGTGCAAACACTGGGTGGCCCCACGTGACGTGCAATGTCCTCCTCCCCAGACTGTGAATATACGTGGCTCATACACTGCTGTCAGCCTCATCTGTGCAGTGTTGGGTGTTGTGTATTTGGTTCTCTTCTAATACTTACGGTAGGCTGGATAGAGGATGATCGGAACAGCAAGGCTGTTTCCTTCTTGATCCTACCAGTACTACTGAACAGCAAGGGATAGAGTCAGTGGTCCACTTCTCTGGCAGCCTGCATACCTCCATCCTCCTCCTAAGACTGGGAATCTGCTATGCCTCTCACTGATTCTGTTCCCACACCCCAACTTAAAAAAAAAAAAAAAGGCTTCTCTCTCCTTTTGCTTTCTCCCCCACCCTCTTTGTCTCTCTCTCTCTCTCTCTCTCTCTCTCTCTCTCTCCATTTATTTCTATCTCTCAGGTCTGGTATAAGTTTCTCATTGAGTCTGGGCTTTCATCTAAAACAAGAGTTTTTTGTTGTTTTATTTTGGGCGGGTTTTTTGTTGGTGGGTTTTATTTTGTTGTTGTTGCTGTTGTTTTGGCATGGTGCTTGTGGGGTTATAGTTCCCGGACCAGGGATTGAACTTGGGCCCTGGGCAGTGAAAGTGCAGAATCTTAACCATTCTATCACCAGGGAATTCCACAAGAAGTTATTTTTAACACCAAAGATGCTAGGAAGGGTTTCCCTGGTGGCTCATTGGTCTTTACCATCTATCAATGCAGGAGGCCTGAGGTCGATCCCTGATCTGGTAAGATTCCCATGTGCCTTGGAGAAACTAAGCTTGTGCGGCACCAGTACCAAGTCTGTGCTAACACAGACTGTGCCCTACAGCAAGAGAAGCCACTCCAATGAGAAGCCTGAACACTGGAACTAGAGCATAGCCCCCCCCTTGCCACAACTCGCGAAAAAGCTCTTGGAGCAGCGAAGACCCAGCACAGGCAAAAACAAAGAAATACATGAAAATCATTAAAAAAAAAAAAAGGTTAAGACAGGGACTAATGGGCGGGAAACTCAAACTCAGAAAGGAGGGGATATGTGTGTATGTATGGCTGATTCATTTTTCTCAGCAGTGGAAGCTAACACAGCTAAGCAGCTATGTTGCCGTTCTTGTTGCTGTTTAGTTGCTAAGTTGTGTCCAACTCTTTTGTGACCCCCATGGACCCCTCTAGGCTCCTCGGACCTTGGAATCTCCAAGGCAAGAATAAGGGCGTGAGTTGCCATGTCCTTCTCCGGGAGATCTTCCTGACCCAGGAATGGAAGCTGTGTCCTGTGCACTGGCAGGTGGATTCTTTACCACTGAGCTACCAGGGAAGACCAAAAAAAGAAATAAAGTTTTATATCATAAATCCTATACACTAAGGACAATTCAAATGATAGACAGGGACTTCTTTGGTGGTCCAGTGGTTAAGACTCCAGGCTTCTATTGCAGGGGGCTGGGGTTCCATCTCTGGTCTCAAAATTAACAAATCCCCATGACACAAAGCTTGATCAAAAGAAACAAAGAAACAACAACAAATGTAGGCATATAAAGAGGCTGAGTGTTCAACTTGCATTGCAATCAAGTTGCCAAATCTGTCAGTGGAAAGATGAGGTTCTATGTTTGATTTCCAGATTTCAGCCATGCAGCTCTAGGAGAAAAGGGTCAAGAAACTCTCAAGTCATGTAGGCAGCACTTGGGCTGAAAGTTTGAATTCCTGAGCTCACCTTCTTCTTTCACCATTTAGTACAGTGACATGAGGAGCAACCAACCAAGTCATTATGTTTCTTAGTTTCCCCCCAAAAATATCCAGAAGTATCATCTACAGAGTCACATGGCACTCTGCTTGCTTTAAGTGGTTGATTAGGCAAATCTAACAGATATTGTGCCTGACTCTAAAACAGTTCACACCACGGACTATCAGTGGTCTCTACAACTGGGAAGTCAATAGTGTCTTTATCTCTTTTTTTGGCCATACCATGTGGCTGGCAGGATCTTAACTCCCTGAGCAGGGATTGAACCCATGTCCCCTGCAGTGGAAGCATGGAGCCTTAACTCAGGCAGGAGATCAATGAGTTCCAGGTTAGATATTTACAACTAGCCTCCTGTTTGCATTTCATGGGATATGAAGAAGTGAGCTTCAGGCTGGATACTTAGAATGGTTAGCATTTTCTGAGACAAGAGATAGATGAGATCCAGTTAAGGCACTTATCATCAACCTCCTTTTGCTCTCAGAAGTGGAAGTAACCATTAAAACAAGGTTAATAGCCAGTCTTTGTCTCTTGTAAACACCTTAAGGTAATGTTCATGGCAATTGTCAAGGTAATAATCAAGGCAAGGACAAAGTGGGGAAAACCCTGTTTGAGTAAAGGATTAAGGGATCACCACACTCCCAGTGCTCCATTTTTGGGAACAAGTGAGTCACTCTATGTGAGCAGAAAGGTTCCTCGTGGGTCAAAAGTCAGAAGAAAACAGGAGGCCATAATGAGTCTTGCTCCTCCCAGAAGCCTTCACTTGAGATCCATCCTGGCTGAGGGGGTACATGAGCACCCAGGGGAGGGCCCCAGGGTAGGTTAGGTGTAGAAAAAGAAACCAGATAACTGGCTAAAGATAAACACAACCCAGAAGAACTCACTTCACTTATGTAAGTGACTTAACAGTCTCTTTGCTGCGCTCCTCTTCCCTAAAAGGGACACCCACACTCTTTCTCTCTGGTTGTGTGTCTCTGCCTTGCTTCTATCTTAACTAAACTTTTTTCCCCTGTGCTCTCCCACCTGTTGTACTATGTCTCTAACAATAAACTTTGTACTTGCATTCAAAATTTTTGCCTCTGTGACAAATGCATTTTTCACTGGGAGCAAAGATCCAGGGAAAAATTGCTTCTAGAGTCTAGTCTTTGCTGTCAGATGGCTAGGATTCCTGGTTCTTATCCAGCCTACCCAGCTTCAATTCCTGGACAGGGAATTAAGATCTTGCTTCCTGCTATCGCTCACTGCTGCTTCATTGAATTCATAACCACTGGACCTAGGTCTCCTTTTCAAAGCATTTCAAACCACTGAGGCTTGGAGACATTAAACTGCCAGCCAATGTCCTGCATTTTCCATCTGAGAGATAAACTTGAACTTCATGCTCTCAGGCTGGGGAATGATCAAACCCCGTCCAGGTAGCTTGATTCTTATCAGGTTGAAGGGATGTTGAGGTCATCGATTATAAAAGGAGCAGATGGATGCTGGTCAGCCACAGGAGAGCAACCTACCATGGCACCGCGTTTGGGGCTCTTTCTGATTTGGGCTGGTGCATCTGTGTTTCTACAACTGGTCCCTGTGAATGGAGGTGAGAGAGGGGAGATGGGCTAGAATTGGTGAGAGAGATCCTGCCCCAGACATGGACTGATGTGTAAAAGTCATGGTAATAATAATAGTGGTTACAAATTTGTCTCCCATTTCTTGAATATGTCCCAAGGGCAAGACGCTATGAAGGGTTTCACATTTTATTAATTTTCCACCAACTCTATGACACTGAAACCCAGGTGAGTTTGGCAGTCAAGCCAAAGGCCTTTTTGGGAGCTGCCTTATTCCTAGATCTCCATCGCACTGTCCCAGACGCTTCACCATCTGAGCCATCAGGGAAGTCAGCCTACTCCCAGCGTTGGTTATCTTGTTCAAATGAAGAGTTTTCCTATCTTTGTAGAGTTTACTGTTTGAAATATTGGGTTGGCTGAAAAGTCCGTGCAGATTCGTTTTCCGTAATGTCGTGGGAAACAAGAAGGACAGTGTGATCTCCAGGCAGGTCCTATGACTTGTCTGCTGCGACAGTGTCTCTGCTTTGTAGCTGAATCCACGTGGGTCCACAGGCAAGTGGTGAGAGCATGTCAGTGTCTCCCTCACCTGTTGTGTTAGCCTTCTAGGCAGCAAGTTTCTCTCTTCAGGGTGAACAAGGACTTCAAAATATAAAAGAAGATAAAAGTTAGAGATGCAGGGCAGGTCCCACTACAGATGATATTCTGGTTGTGGCCCTGCTTTTTTCTTTTTTGGTTGTTGTTATTTTTCTGTTATCACATTTTTGGTTTTTTATTTTTAATCGAAGGATCATTGCTTTACAGTGCTTTGTTGGTTTCTGTCATACAGTGTCTCCAGTCAGCCATAGGTGCATATATATGTAGATATGTGTGAGTGTGTGTTGAGCCCCTCAGTCGTGTCCAACTCTTTGTGACCCCATGGACTGTAGCCCACCAGGCTCCTCTGTCCATGGGGATTCTCCAGGCAAGAATACTGGAGTGGGTTACCTGGCCCTCCTCCAGGGGATCTTCCCAACCCAGGAGTTGATCCCAGGTCTCCCACATTGCAGGCAGATTATTTACCATCTGAGCCAGGAGGGAAACCCATACGTGTGTGTGTGTGTGTACATATATACATATATATTTATATATGCACATGGGCATCTCATGGGGTTAGTGGTAAAGGAATCCGATTGCCTGTGCAGGAGACACTGGTTTGATCCCTGGGTTGAGAAGATGCCCTGGAAGAGGAGATGGCAGCCCACTCCAGTATTCTTGCCTGGAGAATCCCATGGGCTTAGGAGTCTGGTGGGCTACAGTCCATGGGATTGCAAAGAGTTGGATGTGACTGAGCACGCACACACACTTACATATGCATGTGTGTGTGTGTGTATATATATATATATATATCCCCTCCCTCTCGAATCTCCCTCCCACCCCCCACCATCCTATCCCTCTAGGTTGATAGCAGCGGGCTGGGCGGGGCTCTCTGTGTTATATAGCAGCTCCCCACTGGCTATCTATTCTACACATGGTGGTGTGTATATGTCCACGCTACTCTCTCAATTTGTCCCACCAAACCCTGACCCTGCTTCGTTCCTGCTCCTCCTCCATTGGTGTCCTTTTCTCCTTCTTTTCTGCCAGATGAGAACAACGATGTTTCTACTGAACATACTGGAGACAAGTCTTCTGCTGAATCAGCTGAAGGTAGTGTTCCTGCTGCAGATACCTAAGACAATCAACAAGGGAAGAGAATGACAACATAAGAACAGTCCAGTACAACAAACTAACGTGTGCGGCAGGGCAACTGTGATGGGGATCCTCCAAGACACATCACAAGCATGGGCCAATGTTACCCTCTCATTCACACACATACGCCCAGGGGTTATCCACACCAGCATTGGGGGCGAACATTCTGTAGATGGTGGGACTGGACTCTGAACACAGGGTCCAGGCTTCAGAGCTGGTGTCAGATGCTAAAGTAGAAACTCCCCCAAATTCACATCAGTACACAAAACCTCCCAATTTATATCTTTCTAACATGTCGACTAGTCACTCTTTACAGCTTCCCAGATGGTGCTAGTGGTAAAGAACCTGCCTTCCAGGTCAGGAGACTTAAGAGACACAGGTTTGATCCTTGGGTGGGGAGGATCCCCTGGAGAAGGAAATGGCAACCCACTCCAGGATTCTTGCCTGGGAAATCCCATGGACAGAGGAGCCTGGCTGGTTACAGTCCATGGGGTCTCAAAGAGTAGGACACAACTGGAGCAACTTAGTAGTCACTCTTTATATCACTTTCTCTGTATCTATAGACAGACGTGACTGAGCAACTAAGCGCAGAACAGCACATAGGCTTATATTTCTAAATAAAATTTTCTTCACTGGCCAAAAATAAATAAATAAAGTAGAAACTTCCCAAAGTTAGAGAAGACTTCCTATTCCCCAAGGGAGGGACCACACCACATTGACCTTGACACCCCCGATGCTTAGCAAGGGGCTCTGTACACAGCAGGCTTGGGGGTGATGGGCAGGAGTGAAAGGAGATTTTGCCAGGGTTACGACAGACATCAGGAAACCCTAAGTGCCAAAGAAGCGAACAATGTCTTTCTTCTTTCAGATGAACAATGTGTTTTCCCATTCACCTATGGAAAGAAAAAGCATTTCGACTGCACATTCCAGAGTTCCATATTCCCGTGGTGTTCCCTCGATGCAGACTACACAGGAAGATGGAAATTCTGTACCAAGAAAGGTAAGCATGCAGCCTGTCATCATGCGAGAAGCACCTGGCTTCCCAGATGAAGGGGGAAAGTCCATAACTGTCTCCTGGAGGGAAGCCTTGGACACGAATATGAGCAAGCTCTGGGAGTTGGTGATGGACAGGGAAGCCTGGCATGAGGCAGTCCATGGGGTGGCAAAGAGTCGGACACGACCCAGTGACTGAACTGAGAGGGTAGATTCAGGTGTCTCCTGACCCAGCCCCATGTGTTCCATTCATGTCCCTTTCTCTCTCTCTCTCTCTCTCTCTCTCTCTCTCTCTCTCTCTCTCTCTCGGCTGCTCTGGGTCTTGTTGCTGTGCTCTGGGTCTTCTCTAGTTTCAGTGAGTGGGGTCCACTCTCTGTTGGTGTGTGGGCTTCTCATTGCGGTGGCTTCTCTTGTTGGGGAGCACAGGTTTCTAGGAGCACAAGCTTCAGTAGTTGCAGGGTGTCAGCTCAGTAGTTGAGATGGCTGGGCTTAACAGCTCCTCCACCTGCTGGATCTTTCAGACCAGGGTTTGAACCCATGTCCCTTGCATTGCAAGGCATTCTCTACCATGGACCACCAGGGAAGCCCCCTTTTCTCTTGATATGATTAAAAATAACCCTCCCGCAATTAATGTTTCACCCATTCTATTTTTCAGACTATGCCAAGTGTGTCTTTCCCTTTATCTTTGGAGGCAAGAAATATGAGACTTGCACAAGAATTGGAAGTTTTTTGGGGTCTTGGTGCTCACTCTCTCCAAACTATGACCAGGATAGAGCTTGGAAGTATTGCTAGTCATAAAAAGAGGTAAGAGTGTCTGGGGAGGGTGGGAAGAGACAGGGGTGAGCAGGGAAGAGACACAGCTGGATAAAGAGGTGGAATCAGATGCCCAGTGAGGAGAGAGGAGGCAGGTGGAAGGAGGGGATGAGGGAGAAAGATGCAGAAGGAAGAGTGAGGAGCAGAGGTTCACACAGAGAAACATGCAAAGAGGATGAAGAGGAGAAAGGGGACAAAAGATGGAAACAGAGGAAGAGACAAAGGCAAAATGCAAACAGTGGAGAGAGGAGAGTCCCAGAAGGAAGGAGAAAGAGAGTTTGCAGGATGACAAATGGAAGGAGGAGGATCTGGAGAGGATCAGTGCCAAGACAAGGTGGAAGAGAAGGTGAGAGAGGGGCAGAGACAGGACAAGTCTTAGGAGCACGGTGCAAGATAGCAGAATCCAGACAGGAAGAGCAGAGAGCAAAGGAGAAAGAGACCTTTGCCCTCCGTGGGACTGACTGAGAAGCAAAATAGACTTGTTAACATTGACCCCAAAACTATACTCAGTTACCGTCTAGGGCATCCACCCATGGCCATGGATGCAGTCAAGCCTTTGAAACCTCAGTGAAGAAAATCAAGAACTGTCAAGCATGAAGGTGATGCTCTGAAAGACAGGTGAAATCCTTTCCCAGCATCTCCACCTTGTTCGCCCTGTGCGTGGGTCCAATCAATAAACACTTTCTCTGAAGGTGTGGTCTTTGTTTTCTCCTCCACAAAGAAACCTGTGGATCGATTGGGAGGGTCTCAATGTGCTCAGGTTAACCAGGCAGGATCTTCTTGTTTTCCTTTCCCTTCCTTGGAGTCCCCATGGAAAATCAACACACATCACAATTGTCCCTCCTGGGGGCTTGATTGACAGGTGAAGACCTGGTGGTAAGATCTGAGGTGAGGGGAGGAGGGTCCCAGAAGGTATGGAGGACTGCTCCTTATCATAAAAGATTTATCTTTTCCCAACTTAGCTGAAATGGTATTCCTTCCTGGACCTGTTCTCTGACGCCGTAGGATAAGCAGTCTGGATTATGTCTTTCCAGTTCATCCTTTCTTTCCTTAAAATTAAACTGCCCATCTTCCACGGGGGAGCTGTAATTTGGAGAAGGGTCAGGATGGACTGTGTTTTCCCTGACCTCAGTACTAGCACAGAATCTGACACGTCCTTGGTATTTATCAACAGGACCACTCTCCTTTTTAAAACAAACAGGAATTTTAGACAAACATTTCTGTCACTAACTGGGCCTGATTGAAAGAAGGTTAAATTTATGCATGCTAGAAATAATGAAGGGCCTGAAAGGTCCTGATCACTAAATTTTCTCCTGGTTAAAAACACCCAGTGCCTATGTAAGGAATCCATGAGACATAGTGATGGACTTCCGTTCACCATTCAGGGAAGAGGTCCACAGACATTTAATCACTGTGCAGGAAGGCTGTGTTGATAGAATATTTGTCCTGTGATTTCAGTCCGGAGACGCAGAGCCTCACTTGAAACCAGGACATAAACTAGAGAGTAGCTCCTGCTCGCCACCCTAGAGAAAAGCTGACACAGCAACAAAGACCCAGCACTGCCAAAATCAACCAGTAAAGATTAAAAATTTAGAAAAGGACACTGGTGCATTGTAAGAGCAATGCAGTTAATGGGAATCAGAGGATCCTCCCTCCTGGTCCCAGAGAAACAGCAGAGAAGCTTCCTTTTTGCCTCTCCGAGTAGATTATAAGGAAATATTGCCCTTGGGGAACATGCATTCTCATACCCTTCACACCCTTGTTCATGGCACTGAATTTACACAAGTGAAAAAGGGCCCAGATTATACACATAGCATATGTGTATACATATACATATACACATAGCACGCACAGCATATACACAAACTTGCACATGTACACACATGCATTTCTAGCTGAGGAGTGACGAAAAGTCTACAGCATTGGCAGAAAAAAAGATTTAAAACCAAACTCTAAGGGAATTTCCTGCCAATCCAGTGGTTAGGACTAGGTGTTTTCACTGCCAGGGCCAGGGTGGGGAAGCTAAGATGTTACATGCCGTGTGATGCAGCCAAGACATAAACAAAAAAAGTAAAATAAAACCCATCTTGATGCTTCTGCCAAAAACAAACCAAAAATTTAGCACGTCTCAGATGTGTCTGATATATGAGGTCTCACTAGCTAAGACAAAGGACAAGTAGAGACTAAGTTATAGAAAAAAATGAACCTTATTGTTATTCTTTATTTTTTAGATCAAGGAACTCTATCTAATTGAAAGTCCAGAATTAATCCTTCACATTTGCCATTGATCTTCAATTACATATCAAGATAGGTCAATGTGGGACTTCCCTGGCATTCCAGTGGTTAAGACGCCACACTTCTAATGCAGGGGGTGGGAGTCCAAACCCTGGTCAAGGAACTAAGATCCCACATGCTGCCAGGCACGGCCAAGAAAAAGAAGCTAGTACAACGTGGCAGGAATAATATTATAATCTTTGCAACAAGTGGTGCTGAGACAAGCATAATTGTATGCTAAATAAGTAAGCTGGGTACCTTCTTCATACCATGCACAAAAGTTAAGCCAAAATGAGCCATAGACTTAATTTTTAAAGGTGAAACTATAAAATTCTTAGAAAATATAAGATTGAATCTTTCAGACCTTTGGTTAAGAAATGAGTTCTTACATATAACACTAAAAGGACGAACAACAAAAGAAAATGTTTATAAATTAGACTTTATAAAATTAAACTGTTTATGCTTTAATTTTCAGAAAAAATGAAAACTGCCAGAATAGGAGAAAAGTGTTTGCAGGTCAGGTGTCAGATAAGGAATTTGTACTAGAACATGTAGAGAACACTTAGACCTCAATAATAAAGTGAAAAATAACCCAATTTAAAATTGAGCTAAGAGACTGATGCTCCCCTGGTGGCTCAAAAGGTAAAGAACCCGCCTGCAATGCAGGAGACCTGGGTTCGATCCCTGGGTCGGGAAGATTCCCTGGAGAAGGGCATGGCAGCCTATTCCAGCATTCTTGCCTGGAGAATCCCATGGACTTGTGTGCTACAGTCCATGGGGTCCCAAAGAGTAGGACATGAGTGGGTGACTAACTCTTTGTTTCTTTTCCTTCTAAGAGACTGACTAGATACGTCACCAAAGAATATGTTCAAATGGCCAACAGGCACGTGAAAAAATGTTCAGTATCATTAGACATAAAGAAAACCTCAATGATATACCTCTTCATTCCAACAGGATGGCCAAAAATGGATACTTGCAGCCCAGTGTTCACAGCAGCATTACTTATAGTTGCCAAGATACAGAAGCAACTTAAATGTTCATCAGGTGAATGGATAAAAAAGATGTGGGCTGTATATACAATAGAATACTACTCAGACATTTTTATGAAATGTTGTCATTTGCAACAACATGCTTAGACTTGGAGGGTATTATGGTAAGTTCCTTGAGTGTTTGCATTGTGTCCCATGGTCTGGACTATTATCCAGTCAACAGGAGAGGTGGACAATGAGTTCTTTTCTTTTACAGATTGAATGTTTTTGATACTAATCAGAAAGTCCCAAACATCTCCCAGGGATTCATCTATATGCATATTACCCCCCTGCATCAACCTCATGAATTTTCAAGACTGGATTTTTCCATCAAACTAGAAGAACCAGGGGACACCTCCACCTCTTATTACTACAAATCTTGCCTCCTGCTTATTTACTCTGCACCCAAGTGCAAACCCTGGGTGGCCCACGTGATATGCAATGTCCTCCTCCCCCAGACTGTGAATATATGTGGCTCATATACTGCTATCATCTGTGCAGTGTTGAATGTTGTGTATTTGAAAGTGTTAGTCACGTCCAACTCTTTATGACCCCATGGACTGTAGTCCGCCAGGCTCCTCTGTCCATGGGATATCCCCGGCAATGAAGGGGGTAGCCATTCCCTTCTCCAGGGCATCTTCCTGACCCAGGGATCGAACCTGGGTCTTCCACATTGCAGGCAGATTCTTTACCTTTGAGTCAACAGGAAAGCCCTAGGTTTGTCCCTTTTAGAAAGGTAGCTGCATGGAGGCTGGACAGGAGAGAAGGAGATAAGCTGGGAAGAAACTGCAGTAGTTCAAGCAAGTGATCGTGAAAGCCTAGAACAGTGGCTTTCAAACTGTGGGTCACAGCCCACAAGTGGATCTTAAAATGATTTTTATCAGTCACACTTGCACTTGGAAAAAACAGGCTCAAATGGAAAAGAAAGTATTAAAGAGTCTTTTGAAATAGGTGGTGGGGTGGGGTGGCGGGGGAAGCAGCGATCAGAACACAGATCTCCGCTATCTGGAAGGCAAGCAGGCAAACTGCTCCAGGAACACAGGCATAGCAGCCTGTCGCGTGGGTGGGGGTGGTGGATGAGTAGCTGCTACTCTGCAATTGACTAAAATGAACCACAGTTTACATCAAGGCTTCCCCTGGAAGTTAAGTCCGTCCACAGACGCTGGTGCGGTGAGAGCATGCGCAGTCGTGTCCACCTCTTACCAACTCCATAGACTGTAGCCCGCCAAGCTCCTCTGTCCACCGGATTCTCCAGGAGAGAATACTGGAGTGGGTTGCCATGTCCTCCTCCAGGGGATCTTCCCAACCCAGGGATTGAAGCCGCGTCTCCTGCATTGGCCAGCGGATTCTTTACCACTGAGCCACCTGAGAAACCGGAGTTCCAAAATAGTTATAGCCGACAGATTCTGCAGTTGTTGTCGGGGTTGGACAGACAGACTCCTGGTGCTTCTCACTCTGTCACCTTCCCACTGTCTGCCAGAGTTACTTAAGTGGCCTCGACCAGCAGTTCTAAATGCTAAGTAAAAGGCAATTCACAGGGCAAAGGGGCATGTTAAACAACAGCACAGGATATGATCAGCAAAACCCAGGCTGTAGAAACTCTGAATGATAGTGACCTGGATTTGTCAAAAATTAATTTTAGTTTGGGACTTCCCTGGTGGTCCAGTGGTTAAGACTCCAAGCTCCCAATGCAGGGGGCCCAGGTTCAACCCCTGGTCAGGGAACTAAAACCCACATGCCACAACTAAGAGTTTGTGTGCCACAACTAAAGGTCCTGTGTGTTCCAGCTAAGAGCTGACATAACCACAGCAATAAATATTAATAAATTTTTAAAAATAATTTTAATGGGATAAAAGGAGAGAGAGGAAGGAAGCTATAGCTCCAAAAGAGACTTAAACACACAAAATTAAGTGCAGTATGTAAAACTCACTTGGTTCCTGACTTGGAAAACCAGGAAAAATACTTTTATGAGACAGGTAAGGAAATCCATTCCTTGATTGGCTATTTAACCTGCATGAGGTATTTTAAATTCTCTTAGACAATGCATTTGGAACTATGCATTTCAACATGACTTAATGGTTTGTTCCAAGAAAATCTTACCCAGAAGGATGTCTGTAAAATAATACATAACTCATTATTTACCCCCAGGAAATTCATACAAACCAGTTTATCTAAGAAAACAGTTTATTCACCTGGGCAAACAGGTCCTTTTTCAGGATAACACATCGCTCATGTAGCTTATCAAGGCTTGTTGCAAGATTGTCGTTTCCTTGTGTTCACCAACCCTAAATGATTGTGCCATAATCTTGGCTTAATCTTAGCTACTTCCTGGCTTAGAAAAACTCATCCCAAATAGCCTTACTTAATTTTCCCTTTTGTGGCGCTACTGAGACTCTGGTGGTCTTTGTGAGAACCAACCGTTGATATTGTATAATCACATTGTGTACAATAATATTAATAATATAATAATATTTTATATTATAATAAGTATTTAATAATTTCTGATGGCATGTTTATTTTAAAAGGGAAGGGAGCTTAACATATCTGGACAAACCTGCTTTCTTGAGTAATCATAACTTACAGGGGTCTCCCATATTTTTTCTATTTACAATCCCCAAGTGGGATTCACGGTTTAATCACCTACTTTGTCCCTTTGTTGCTGATGTCCAGTCGAAAAGTTGGGTCCGACTCTTTGCGACCCCATCAGTCTCCTGTGGCCCATCACTTTCCTCAATCCATGGGATTTCCCAAGCAAGAATACTGGAGTGGGTTACCATTTCCTACTCCAGGGAGAATGGAATATTATTCAATCATAAAAAAGAATGAAATAATGCCATTTTCAACAACATGGATGGACCTAGAGATTATCATACTAAGTGAAGCAAGTCAGAAAGAGAAAGACAAATATCATAGGATATCACTTATATGCGGAATCTAAAATGTGACACAAATTAACACAGCTATAAAACAGAAACAGACCCACAGAGAGAACAGACTTGGGGTTGCCAAGGGGAAAGGCAGGGTGGGATGGAGTAGGAGTCTGGGGTTAGAAGATGCGAATGATCATATATAGAATGGATAGGCAACAAGGTCCTACTGTATAGCACGGGGGACTATATTCAATATCCTGTGATAAACCAGAATAGAAAAGAATATGAAAAACAGTGTATATGTGTAACTGAATCATTTTGCTCTACAGAAGAAATTAACACAATGTGATGAATGAGCCATACTTCAATTTAAAAAGAACAAACAAAGGCAGGGAGCTGATATTTTTGAAGAAATAAATATAATAAAGGATTTACAAATTTAATGAAATGAAGTCTGACATTTGTTTCATTGTAACAGGGGATAGAGACTGGTGGAGGCATATAAGAAATAAAATTAACCATAAGGTGACAATTGTGGAAGTGAAATCCTCAGTGCTTTCACGGCCTGGGTCCGGGTTGGGGAGGTTCCTACACTATTTTTGTCTCCTTATGTATATGTTTGAAATCATCCAAAATAAAAAGTTTTTCTAAATGTGCTACTCAGACCACACCACCGGAACTATACTTGACCTTCCTCTCTTCCTCTCCTAACCTATACCCAGTAGATTAGCATATCTAACCATCAGACTTCCTCTGGAATCTGACCATTTCTCATGACCTTCACTGCTACTTCCTTGGTCCAATTCACCACCCTGTCGCTCCTTGATTATTGTAGTGATTTCTATGTTGCAACCTTACCCCTTCCCCAATCCCATTCTATTTTCAACACAGCAGCCAGAGATACCCTTTTTAAAAAATAAGTCTAATCTTTTTGAGCATGGATTACCCATCTGATTATGCAGCAGGAGGGAGGGAGGGATCCTACAGAGGTCATGGAAGGCTCTTTTGAGTCAAGTCTAGAACTGAGCCTTCAAGTATGTATAAGAATTATATAACCAGAGAGGATGCTTCAGATGGGAAACAGCATGAGCAAAGGTACTGATAAAAAAAAAGAAAAAAACATTGTATATTTGGCTGTAGCCTTTTGCATATCAAGTTTAAAATTTGTTAAATCACCCTTCACCTTTTGCTTCTATAACCAAGGAGGACACTATGGGGCCTTGAGGGGGAGCAGGCCCTTTCCCCATGTCCTCTGCTTTAGCTCCTCTTGGAAGTACCTAGATAATAGTATCTGGTGCACATTTCCTGAGTTGTTTTACAGAAATAAAAACCCCACCAAATGGAACATGTTGACTACCTGATGACACTGACCCCAGGTCTACTTGAGTCTGAGGATTGATAATGTTAATCCCTGTGACATGACCCTGTTACCTCACCATCAGTCAATCAGAGAATTGTGCACAAGCTGATTGTATACCCTGGGACACCCCCTCACCTGGCCACTAAAAATGCTTTGCTGAAAGGCCTCCAGGGAGTTTGGGGTTTGGGGAAGGGGCACAAGCCACCCATCTCCTTGTCTGGCCCTGCAATAAATCTTTCTCCAATCTCTAAAAAATAAATAAATAAATAATAAGTCTAGGGGACTTCCCTGGTGGCACAGTGAATAAGAATCCACCTGCCAACGCAGGGGACCGAGGTTCGATCCCTGGTCCGGGAAGATCCTACATGCTGTGGGGCAACTAAGCCCGGGAGTCATAATTACTGAACTCTTGTGCTCTAGAGCCTGTACTTCCCAACAGGAGAAGCCACTGCAATAAGAATCACAAGCCCTGAGGCAGAGAGTAGCCCCTGGTCGCTGCAACTGGAAAAAGTCCGGGCGCAGCAACGAAGACCCAGTGCAGCCAAAAATCAACAAATAAATAAAATAAGCCTAAGGAATTCCCCGGTGGTCCAGTGGTTAGGACTCAGTGCTTTCACTGCCTGGGTCCAGGTTGGGGAACTAAGATCCTGCAAGACAAGAAGTAACAGAGTCAAGGTCCAAGTTCTTACAGCAGCCTGCAAGGTCCCACACTCTTTGCATACCTTCTTCTCTCTCTGCCCTCCTCTCCTAAGTCAGGTCCTTGGGGTCCCTCTCTTCCAGCCTCACCAGCCTGCCTCTTGTTCTAAGGCACCAGGCACCACCTCATGACTTTTGCGCTTGCTGTTCCTTCTGTTCCATGCCTCCACCTCCTTCACATCTTCACACGAAGGTCCCCTTCTCAAGCAGACCTTCTCTGACCCCCCTAGTTAGAACTGCAGGGACTTCCCTGGTGGTCTGGTGGCTAAGACTCTGCACGCTCCCATTGCAAGAGGCCGGAGTTTGATCCCTGTTTGGGGATCTAGATCCCACATGCCACAGCTAAGATTAAATGCAGACAAAAAAAAGAGTCTGCCTTTCCATGCAGGGCACATGGGTTTGATCCCCAGTCAAGGAACTAAGATCCCACATGCTGCAGAGCAAATAAGCCTGAGCGCTACGATTATTACGGAGCAAAAAAAGCAACCGAGACCTGACTCAGTCAAATAAATAAACGTAAAAAAGAAAATAAGTTATTTTAAAAAATAAAATAAAACTGCAACCATCTTCCTCAACCCAGGCACTCCTGCTTCCCCCACCCGTTTTCTCTCCTTTGTACCCATAGCCATCACATGTCATACTTGCTTACAGTATTTAGCATCTCTCTCCTGGGAAAACAAGCCCCACATGAGCAGGAATATCTGTCTATTCCATCCCCGCTGTAGCCCCAGTGACTGCAAGAGTGCCTGGAACAGAATAGGTGCTTGGGAAATATTTATTTATCCAAATGACGTTGGTCACCATCATACTTACACAAGGTGTCCTCGGCCACGTCACAGTTCCTCCAGGGTTCAAATTTAGGTGCTAAATCCGGATGGGACACTTAGGGAAGAAAGTCTTGATTTAAAAAAATTATCCTAAGGGAAGAGAGGCAGGGTCTTCACACTGCAGTCTACAGGTTTGCACCTAAATGAGGAGCCCTGGAGCAGAACTCTGTGAATTCACCCGGTAGGGTGGTGCCCCCTAGCGGTGGACCCAGGTCTTTAAACAGTGGCATTACCCATAAAGGTTCAAACTAGCAAAGAATGTTCAAACTGCTGAACAACAGTGCTCATTTTGCATGCCAGTAAGGTTATGCTCAAAATCCTTCAAGACAGGCTTCAGCAGTACCCCCAAGAACTTTGAGATGTACCAGCTGGGTTTAGAAAAGGCAGAGGATCCAGAGATCAAATTGCCAACATTCCTTGGATCAGAAATTCCAGAAGAACATCTACTTCTGTTTCATTGACTACACTAAAGCTTTTGATTGCATGGATCACAACAAACTGTGGGAAATTCTTAAATAGATGGGAATACCAGACCACCTTACCTGTCTCCTGAGAAACCTGTATGCAGGTCAAAAAGCAAGTTAGAACCAGACATGGAACAACAGACTGGTTCAAAATTGGGAAATGAGTAAGACAAGGCTATATACTGTTACTCTGATTATTTTACTTATATACAGAGTACATTGGTGTGAAATGCCAGGCTGAATGAATCACAGTCTGGATTCATTCATTCATTCATTCACACCAACCTCACATATGCAGATGATACCACTCAAATGTCAGAAAGTGAAGAGGAGGTAAAGAGCTGTTTGATAAAAGTGAAAGAAGACAGTAGAAAAGTTGGCTTAAAAACATTCAAAAAATTAAGATCATGGCATCTGGTCCCATAACTTTAGGGCAAATAGAAGAGGGAAAAGTGGAAATAGTAACAGATTTTATTTTCTTGGGCTCTAAAATCACTGCAGATGGTGACTGCAGCCATGAAATTAAAAGACGCTTGTTCCTTGGAAGGAAAGCTATGATCAACCTAGAAAGCACTTTAGAAAGCAAGAGACATCACTTTGCCAACAATGGTCCATATAGTCAAAGCTATGGTTTTTCCAGTAGTCATGTATGGATGTGAGAGTTGGACCATAAAGAGGGCTGAATGCTGAAGAATAGATGCTTTAGAACTGTGGTGTTGGAGAAGGCTCTTGAGGGTCCCTTGGAGGGCAAGGAGATCAAAACAGTCAATCCTAAAGAAAATCAGTCCTGAATAGTCACTGGAAGGGCTGATGCTGAAGCTCCAATACTTTGGCCACATGATGGGAAGAACCGACTCATTGGAAAAGACCCTGATGCTGGGAAAGATTGAGGGCAGGAGAAGAGGGCAGCACAGGATGAGATGGATAGATAGCATCACTGACTCAACCGACATGAACTTGAACAAACTCTGGGAGATAATGAAGAATAGGGAAGCCTGGAGTGCTGCAGTCCATGGGATCGCAAAGAGTTGGACATGACTTAGCAACTGAATAACAATAACAACAAATAAATTATCTAGTGTGGTAGCAGATTGGAAAAAAATGTTACTTTTCCTTCCCTAGAAACCCAGGAAATACAAACTAAAAAACAATATATTACCTTGGCAACTTTTCAAACAAGGGAGGAAACTAGTTAGAAATAAGCAAACTTCGTTCAAGACAAAATTTTAAAGCAGTGTTTTGATTTCTTCAGCATGTCTCAAGACACATGGCTCAAGTTTCTGACTCATTTTAAAAGACAGAAATAATGGGTGACCTCCCTGGTGGTCCAATGGTTGAGACTCCGAGCTTCCACCGAATGGGGTCTAGGCTCAATCCCTGGTCAGGGAACTAAGATCCCACATGCCACATGTCACAGAAAAAAAAAAAAAAAATTACATTGTGGAGTTGAAAAATACTAGTAAGCACTTGGACAAAAAAGTTTGGCAGGACCTACTGAGACTAACGTGTGTCTGCCCTATGACTTTGTAATTTCACATCTGGGTATACACCCAAGAAATATGAGCACATATATCCATGGACAAGGATGTTCATGGCAGCTTTATTCAAAATAACTAAAGACTGGAAACAACCCAAATATCCATCAACAATGTGTGCATGTGTGCTGAGTGGCTTTAGTTGCGTCTGACTCTGCGAGCCTATGGGCCCTGCAGACAGCCCTCCAGGCCCCTCTGTCCGTGGGATTCTCTGGGCAAGAATACTGGAGTGGGCTGCTGTGCTCGCCTCCAGGTTATCTTCCCAACCCCGGGATCGAACCCACATCTCTTAATATCTCCTGCACTGGCAGGCAAGTTCTTTACCACTAGTGCTACTTGGGAAGCCGTCCATCAACAATAGACTTGGGTAGATAAATGTGGTTACATTCATAAGATGAAATGCTTCACAGAAATATATTTTTTGGGGGCTGCACCTCACAGCTTGGGGGATCTTATTTCTCCCACCAGGGATTGAACCTGGGTCCCTGCCAGTGAAAGCAACAAGTCCTAACCACTGGACCACCAGGGAATTCCCTTCACAACAACTTAAAAAATACCAGTACAGCTACATGCAAAAACATGGTTGAATCTCACAACATAATGTTGAGTGAAAGAAGTTAGAGACAGAAGACTAAATAACTGAATGATTCCTTTTATATAAGTATCAACTCATGGTGATAGAACTGAGAAAGTCACCCCTGGGTGTTATTGACTGGAAGAAGGCACAAGGAAACCTTCTGAAATGATTAGAATGTTTGATATCTGGACCTCAGTAGTGGTGACCTGAATGAACATATGTATATATATTATAATATAATATAATAGTATTATATATTATTATATTATAACATAATTATAAATTAATATAAATAAATTAATAACAAAATTATCAACAATTCATTATTAACAAGAAATTAATATAAATAATTTAATTATAACATAACATAACATAATATATATAAATATAATATTTATAATATATTAAAATATGTTATATTTTTAAATTTTTTAAAATTTTAAAATTTAATTTAAAATTTTAAATATTTTAAAAATATTTTTAAAATATTAAAATATTAAAATATAAATATAATATATGTTTGTGATACTTTATATTATATATTATATCATATTATTTATATTTATATTTATTATATAATATATAATATATGGCATATAATATATATTACAAATATATATTTATTTTATATTATATATATTTATAATATATAGTATTATATATGCTATAGATTACATATATGTGTTATATATACATATATTATTATATTATAATAATATAGTATACACAATAATATTATATAGTATAATAATTATTATCTTATAATATTATATATTATAATATATGTTATCTTATAATATATTATATTATTATATGTATTATTGTATATTATATAATATGTTATTATATTATATAGTATAGTATAGTATTGTATATTGACATAATAATATATAATATGGCTTCCCTGGTGGTTCAGACAGTAAAGAATCTACCTGCAAGGCAGGAGACCCAGGTTCAATCCCTGGGCCTGGAAGATCCCATGGAGAAGGGGATGGCTACCAATATTCCTGCCTGGGTAATTCCATAGACAGAGGAGCCTGGCAGGCTACAGTCCATGTTATATTTATAAGTATATGTATATATCGAGCTGTACACTTCAGTTTTGTGCTCGAAGTTATATAATAATTAAACATGTAAATTTTTAAAAAATTTAATGAGTAGAATAAACAACTGCTATGTTGGTGCATTCAAGACATGAAACACCAGAATGCAGGAGTGACTGGTCCAGTGGAGTGCACACATGGAGAACTCGGCTCCTGGTTCTCAGATGCCCTGTCTCACCACAAGGTGGCTCTCTCCTCCCTCAAGACTGGGATCAAGTCTCTGGGAGGGAAAACCAACTGAAGATGACGTTGCTCACTTAGAAATATTCCTGGAGGTGGAGGGTTGTGTGCTCCAGAAAGGAGAGCATAGACCTAGAGTAGAAACGCTGTGCATCGATGCTGGCTTCATTACAGAGGATTGTAGCTCTTGCAAAACAAGGGACTGAATCCCAGCTTTGTCATTTCCTAGCTGTGTGACCTTGGAAATATTCGTTAACTTCTCTGTGCCCCAGTACCCTCATTTGTACAGTGGAATAATCATGATTTGTAGTGTGGTTGTTGTTGTCCGTGCATGTGAAATGACTTAGTCTTCATGAAGCTCTTAGAACATCACCTTGTACAGAAGAGCTAGGGGATTTCCCTGGTGGTCCAGTGGTTAGGACTCTGCCCTTCCACTGCAGGGGGCACAGGCTTGATCCCGGGTTGAAGAACTAAGATCCCATAAGCTGGGCACTGTGGCCAAAAAAACAAAAGAAGAAGAGCTCAAAGTCATTATCAGAATAATATTGAGATGAAATCTCAGTGATGAATAGGGGAAGACCTGACAACCCGCTTCTTCAGGGACCAATTGGATATGGAGAGCCTCGCCAAGCGGGAGATGCCATTTGGGTTCTGCGTTCTTTTGCCAGAGCCTGATGGCCCACTCACAGCCACCACAGCCAGTGCTGATTCAGATCTGTGACCCAGAGGGTTACACAAGTCTTTCTGTAGGTGCCAAAACTGTGTGGCTTGGTGTGGGAGATAGAATGCCGTATGTGTGTGCTAAGCTGTTTCATTCATGTCCGACTCTCTGTGATCCCATGGACTGTATGTAGCCCGCCAGGCTCCTCTGTCCATGGGGTTCTCCAGGCAAGATGAATGGAGTGGATTGCCATTTCCTACTCCAGGGGTTCTTCCAGACCCAGAGATTGAACCTGTGTCTCTTGTGTCTCCTGCATTAAGCAGGTGGATTCTTTACCACTAGTGCCACCTGGGAAGCTGGGGAGATAGAATAATGCCCCCCTAAAATTTCCACGTCCTAATCCCTAGGACCTGTGACTACGTGATGCTGTGTGGCAAAAGGGAATTTACAGGTGTGATTAACTCAAGAATCTTGAAATGGGAAGATTATCCTGACAATTATTAGGAAAGGTCCAGTGTAACTACTTGGGTCTTTATACAAGGGAGGCAAGAGGGTCAGAGTCAGAAGGAGATGTGTTGACAGAAGCAGAAATCAGAGTTATGTGGCTGGGAGCCAAGGAATGCAGGCAGCCTCTAGAAACTGGAAAAGGCAAGGATTCGATTCTTCCCTAGAGCCTCCTTTTTTTCCCCCTTTTTAAAAATATTTATGTATTTGGCTGCACCGGGTCTTAGTTGCGGCATGTGGGATCTTTAGTTTCAGCATGCGAACTCTTAGTTGCATCATGTGGGATCTAGTTCCCTGACCAGAGACTGAACATGGGCCCCCTGCAATGGGAGCATGACATCTTAGCCACTGGACCACCAGGGAAGTCTCAAGCCTCTTGAAAGAAGATGGCTTTTGATTCTAGCCCAGGAAGACCTATTTAAGATTTCTGACCTCCAGAACTGTAAGATAATAAACTTGTGTTATTCTAAGCCACTGAGATTGTGGTCATCTGTTATAGCAGCAGCTGGAAACTAATACACTCAATGTAAGCGACATCTGGGCAACTTGGTGGTGTCTGTAGCTGCACATCTCAATTTTTTTAATTTAAACAGTAAATACAATCCCCTGGTTCAAAAGTCAATAAGTGTATACAAATACTTGAGAAAACTGTTTCTCAGTATTCTGCTATATATTCTGCTATGTATATAACTGTTTCTCAGTATTATATATATATATATATATATATATATATATATATACACCTATATATAGGTATGTCCACCAAAGGACTCTGACAAGAATGTCCCTGGCAGCAATATTTGCAGTCACCAAAAACTGGACATATGGGACTCTCAGAACTCAACCCGGTTCAAGACTCTGTCTGGAAGCACCTTCTAATCATTGGGCTGTCTCTGCACGTGGGCAGCCTTCCCGGGAGGTTGGTGGGCACAGGCTGAGGGTGCCAGGGTGTGAGCTGATAATGTCCTTCCAGCTCCAAGCTGGGTGCAGTGAGAGGAGTGGGAAGAGCCTGGAACATCATCAGTGTTACAAAAGCCCAACACCGAACCCAGGTCCTTTGCCCTGGGCCAGATTAATATCTCTGTGTGGCTGGGACCTCCCCATGTACCTCCCACTTTTTTAGATAAGGATCAACAAATTTGAGTTCTGATTGCTAAAACACAGGGAAATTAATTAATACTCCAAATGCATGATGTGTGCTGTGTGCTAAGTTGCTTCAGTCCTGTCTGACTCTTTGTGACTCTATGAACTGCAGCCCGCCAGGCTCCTCTGTCCGTGGGATTCTCTAGGCAAGAATACTGGTGTGCGTTGCCATGCCCTCCTCCAGGGGATCTTCCTGACCCAGAGATCAGACCCAAGTCTCATGTCTCCTGCATTGGCAGGCGGGTTCTTTACCACTAGGGCCACTTGGAAAGCCCAAATGCATGATACAGCTTCCAAATGTGAAAGACTGGGCTTGGGCTTGCCAGATTAGCTGTAAAAGGATTGCTGTTATTCCGGACTTGACTTTCGCAAAGTCTATGAGCCCTGAGAATAGGGAGGCTACTCCAGACCAAGAGTCAGGAAAAACCCACACCCGCAGTTCCTGTAAGAATGACAGCTACAGAGGAGACCAGCCCCTCCGTCCTACATCCTGTGGTGCCAGAGAGACGGGAGTGTGCCTGCATCCCGGTCGGGCCTCTGTGCCCAGACAGCTGTCTCCATTCTGCGGCTGACAGCCCAGTGAGCCTCGCTTTAAAAAAAAAAAAAAACCTAGGGAAGTTCTAGAATCATCTGGGTCCAATCATTTTTACAAGCAGCAAAAGTTCTGGGAAATTTACTTGTGGAAACCACTCAATTTTCTTCGCCCGTCAAATGGAGGTAATCATAATCTGGCTATAGGGAACTGCTGGAATGATTAAGTGGCTTCCGCAGGGCACACAGGAAGGAATGCGGGTTTGCAGAGCCCAAAGCTTACACAAGAACTAGGAGGAAAGATTTCGAAATGACTCCAAAGATCTTAGGATGCATGAAACCCTCATCTGCACCTTTATTTACAAAGCAAGCCTTCACTGAGCTAAAGACAAAAATTCAGAAAAACATGGTCCATGTATAATTGATTGATAAATACATAGATCTGAATTAATACATTTAGATTAAAAACCTCAAATCAGATAATGCAGGGACCTCCCTGGTGGGCCAGTGGCTAAGACTCAGGTTCAATCCCTGGTCAGGGAACTAGATCCCACATCCTGCAACCAAGAGTTCGAATGCCACAAGTAAAAGATTCCTCAGGCTGCAACTAAGACCCAGGGTAGCCAAATAAAAATAAGTAAACAAATAAATATTTTTAGAAAACAGATAATGCAATGATATGATCAAATAAGGAATTCACTCTTCAACAACCAGCAAATGCGGATGCCTTCCAAGCTTCCTGCCAGCTTCCTCTAGACAGCCACACCCAAACGAGAAATGCAGACACAACTGCTTCTTCCCCCTGCCATTCTCTCTATTTTGTTCCCTTCCTCATGTAAACCCTGTCCACCCTGAGCCTGAGAGTTTCCTGCAAAGAGCCATGACATGGGGAGATACAGACAAGCTCTGATGTCTCCTGCCGGGGAGCCGAGCCCAAGATCTTTGAGCTGATGATAACTGTTGGCCCCCGATTGCTCACCCCTCCCTGTATTCACGCTCTTTACCATGTAACTTTGTAGTTACATGACTCTGGGTTGGCTGTGTGACCTGCTTTCACCAGCAGAATGAGTTGGAAGTGACGGAGTGCCAATCTCCAGCCTATGTCTTAATTGAGGGGCCCCCACCCATTTCAACCTGTACTTTTGTTGCCATGAGACCAGGCTAGATCAGCCAACAGCTGACACCCCCCACCCACCACCCCGCCCCAGACAGACTTGTGGGTAAGCACAGCTGAGCCCAGGAAAATCATTCAGCCAAGCTCAGCCTAAATTGCCCTGGTACCACAAACTTGTGAGCTAAATGAATGTTATTGAGGGTCAGGGCTGGTTTGTTACACAGCATTGTTACAGCAGAAGCTAAATGGTATGGGAAATCTGCAGGTCCAAACTGAGTTATAAGACGAAGTCCCAAAGACAGGGTACTTTCCCAAATGGGTCCTGACCTATTTCCCCAGCTTCCTTGGCCAGGCTCCCTCCCACACAAAGATGCACCTTTTTCCCAGAACAAGGGGGATTCTCTCAGGTCAGGCCTTGACTACTTGTCCTTTAAGGCTCTGCTCTAATGTCACCTCCTTCAGGAAGACATCTTGTAACCCAGGCAGTGTCCACAGCAGAATTTAGTTGAATGATGTCACTGAATGAGCCAAATATTAAAACAGGAGTACCTGGCAGAGCCAGGGAGCTAATGTTCAGGGGATTTCTCATGAAAGACTGAATACCAGGGTGGATTTATCTGTCTTTCTCCAAGGTTCCTAGTAAGCAGGAACTCCTAAATGGAGGTGCCGAGGTTTGAACCCAGGGCCTCATGCATGTTAAGCACGCTCTCTACCACTGAGCTACACCCCCCAACTTGACCCACAGTCACTGTAGATGATTGTAGCTGATTGTGCTCCACCCAGACACCAGAGGGCGTTCTCAAAACACCAACCTGACTTCTTGGCTTAAAATTCCCACAATGACTCCGACTTATTCTTGATTCCTGTCAGTTAAAATCCTGGGTCCACCACTTAATTCATTCTGAAACTCTGGACTAGAGACCACCTCTCCAGATCTCTATTTCTCCATGGGGTCGTTCAGTTCAGTTCAGTCGCTCAGTCGTGTCCGACTCTTTGCGACCCCATGAACCACAGCACACCAGGCCTCCCTGTCCATCACCAATTCCTGGAGTCCACCAAAACTCATATCCACTGAGCCCGTGATGCCATCCAACCATCTCGTCCTCTGTCGTCCCCTTCTCCTCCTGCCCTCAATCTTTCCCAGCATCAGGGTCTTTTCCAACGAGTCAACTCTTCGCATCAGGTAGCCAAAGCATTGGAGTTTCAGCTTCAACATCCGTCCTTCCAATGAACACCCAGAACTAATCTCCTTTAGGATGGACTGGTTGGATATCCTTGCAGTCCAAGGGGCTCTCAAGAGTCTCCTCCAACACCACAGTTCAAAAGCATCAATTCTTCGGAGCTCTGCCTTCCTTATAGTCCAACTCTTAAATCCATACGTGACTATTGGAAAAACCATAGCCTTGACTTGACGGACCTTTGTTGACAAAGTAATGCCTCTGCTTTTTAATATGCTGTTTAGGTTGGCCATAACTTTTCCTTCCAAGGAGTAAGCATCTTTAAATTTCATGGCTGCAATCACCATCCGCAGTGATTTTGGAGCCCCCCCTCCCAAAAAAGTCAGCCACTGTTTCCATTGTTTCCCCATCTATTTGCCATGAAGTGACGGGACTGGATGCCATGATCTTAGTTTTCTGAATGTTGAGCTTTAAGCCAACTTTTTCACTCTCCTCTTTCACTTTCATCAAGAGGCTCTTTAGCTCTTCTTCACTTTCTGCCATAAGGCTGGTGTCATCTGCATGATCTGAGGCTATTGATATTTCTCCCCGCAATCTTGATTCCAGCTTATGCTTCTTCTAGCCCAGCGTTTCTCATGATGTACTCTGCATATAAGTTAAATAAGCAGGGTGACAATATAGAGCCTTGATGTACTCCTTCGCCTATTTGGAACCAGTCTGTTGTTCCATGTCCAGTTCTAACTGTTGCTTCCTGACCTGCATACAGGTTTCTCAAGAGGCAGGTCAAGTGGTCTGGTATTCCCATCTCTTTAAGAATTTTCCAGTTTGTTGTGCTCCACATAGTCAAAGGCCTTGGCATAGCCAATAAAGCAGAAATAGATGTTTTTCTGGAAATTTCTTGCTTTTTCGATGATCCAGCGGATGTTGGCAATTTGATCTCTGGTTCCTCTGCCTTTTCTAAAACCAGCTTGAACATTTGGAAGTTCATGGTTCACATATTACTGAAGCCTGGCTTGGAGAATTTTGAGCATTATTTTACTAGCGTGTGAGATGAGTGCAATTGTGCGGTAGTTTGAGCATTCTTTGGCATTGCCTTTCTTAGGAATTGGAATGAAAAGTGACATTTTCCAGTCCTGTGGCCACTGCTGAGTTTTCCAAACTTGCTGGCATATTGAGTGCAGCACTTTCACAGCATCATCTTTTAGGATTTGAAATAGCTCAACTGGAATTCCATCACCTCCACTAGCTTTGTTCATAGTGATGATTCCTAAGGCCCACTTGACTTCACATTCCAGGATGTCTGGCTCTAGGTGAGTGATCACACCATCATGATTATCTGGGTCATGAAGATCTTTTTTGTATCAGTTTTTCTGTGTATTCTTGCCACCTTTTCAATGACCCCAGTGGGATCATTGGGTGAATTAAACAGTGTTTCCTGTAAAGTTGGAACAGTGTCTCTTAGGATGTTCTCAGTTCGGCTAGCTACTGCATCCTTCAGTCTGGGCAGAAAACAGACATCAAATCCAAACTGAGTGAATGGCACAAGTTTAATAAAAAGACTACTTACCATTAATCAGCCATAAAAAAAGAATGGAATATTGCCATTTGCAGCAAAATAAAGAGCCTAGGGATTATCATACTAAGTGAACTAAGAGAAAGACATATATGATATCATTTACATGTGGAATCTAATAAACAATACAAATGAATCTACATACAAAACAGAGTCACAGACATAGAAAACAACCTTGTGTTACCAAAGGGGAAAGGGAGGGGGAAGAGCGATAAATTAGGAGTAGTAACATACAACGGAGAAGGCAATCGCACCCCACTCCAGTACTCTTGCCTGGAAAATCCCATGGACGGAGGAGCCTGGTAGGCTGCAGTCCATGGGGTTGCTAAGAGTTGGACACGACTGAGCGACTTCACTTTCACTTTTCACTTTCATGAATTGGAGAAGGAAATGGCAACCCACTCCAGTATTCTTGCCTGGAGAATCCCATGAACAGAGGAGCCTGGCGGGCTACAGTCCATGGGGTTGCAAAGAGTCAGACAGGACTACTAACATAATACTTTAAATCAACTAAAAATCAATTTTAAAAAATCAATTAAAAAAAAAAAAAAGACTATTTACAAAGGTGGAGCAGTGAGACCACAAGGGTGGTGCAGCACTTCAGGGCAAGAAAGATGGGAGTTTTGATTACCCCCAGGCCTGGAAGAACACAGATGTGTGTGAAGTGGATGCCCAGAGAGGAGCTGTGACCTTGGGCAGAAAGATACAGCCAATTGGAGGCAACTCCCACATCAAGCAGGGTGTTGGAGACATAAACACCCCTCCTTTCAATCTCTTGTCAGTGTCCCCATTGGCCAACCCAAACAGGAAGCTAGAGGTCAAGAAAGCCCTTGGTGGGACTTCCTTGGTGGTCCAGTGGCTAAGACTCCAGACTCCCAGTGCAGGGGGCCCAGGTTCAATCCCGGGTCAGGGAACTAGATCTCACATGCCGCAACTAAGAGTTGCTGAAACTCAAGATTCCACATGCCACAATGAAGATTGAAGATCCCACATGCCACAACTAAGACCTATACAGCCAAATAAATAATATTTAAAAATAAAAAAGCCCAGGGTAGTTCATAGTGACTAACCTCCCACCATTTATCATAGTGGATCTGAAGAGAGCAAACAAAAGATATCCAGTATATTATTATCATCACCATCAATTGTATTAATCTTATTATTAAACTACTTGTCAACTACAAATTGGCACTTACCAAGAGCACTCCCAACAACTGAACAAAAAAGACAGTTGCCATCTGCCTCTAGCTGTTGACCTTCAACAACCCCTGAGGGAGTTAAGGTGGAGTGAGGCGCTCTGTGCTCCAGGGGTTCTGGTGGGACAGGTCTTTAGATAGTTGAATGGTTTTAGGAACAGATTTTATGATCTCAATCCTTGCATCTCCTCATACCTAGAGAAACCCTTCATGGTGACATCAGATCCTCATGACTAACAGAAAACTTTGTAAAATGAGTGCTTCATGGCATTGAACTGCCCCTTCACCAAAACCTTATATGCTGACTTTCCCCCACTGCTGCTTTGGAGCATCTCTCAGAGCTACCTGAGATGCTGCCTCCTGGGCTCCAGTCCTCATTTTGCCCCAAATAAAACTTAACTCACAACTCTCAAGTTGTGCATCTTTTTTTAGTGGACATACTCATCATGGTCTAAGAGGGTCTTCAAAGTCTGGCCTCCCTCTTTCCACCACATTACCCCTGCCTCCCCTACTCCTCTCTGAAACCCAGAAATAGACCCAGAAAGTGTGCAAGGGAATCCTCTGAAAGATGGTAAGGTTCTCATTCATGATAGGAATCTGGTTATCATGGATCTACATGCTTGCCATAAGGCTAAGAGTGCTTAAGATTGTGTATTTTGGTGTATTTAAACTCTATATGAAAAGTAAAATCTAAAAAAGTAAGATAAAACAGAAAATAAATATTGAACACTATTTTTACACATGGGATAGCATTGAGAGAGAAGTGTACTTTCAAAGGCAAAAGAAAAATCAGAGGGAGTAACGGATAGAGAGATGGGAAGGTGAGTGGACATGTGATAAAGCAAATAGCATTAAATGGTAACGGTTGAATCTAGGTGATGAGGGTTCACTGTGAAATTATTTCAGATTTTCTGTGTTTGAAAATTTTCATTAAAAAGGTTGGGGAAAATGTAAAAATAAAAGCTGATGAGGATGGCTTCAGCAAAGAAATTGGTCAGAGGATCCAAGAAAACAAGAATTTCTCTGGGACTTTCCACAGAAACCACAGCCATTTCCCTGCAGTATTCAGGAATGAATTATGCCAGCTGTCAAGTGCTGGATCAGAAGAAAGGCTCCCACAGAGAAATGAAGGGAAAATAGCAGAAGAGATATCGCCCCACTTCTCAGAAACCCTGTGACAGAGAGCTCTATTTAACATCTGAATATATTTATTATTCATTCAACAAACATTTCTTGAAACCCTCCTCTGCACCCAGCCCTGCCCTCAAGGGACTCCAGTGGTGGAGACAGACTTGTTCCTCAGATAGAGATAATCTAGAGTGATCAGAACAGTTATGGACGAAGCCCAGGGACTGTGGGAGTTCCAAAGGAAGCCTCTGAGCCAGACTGGAGGTCAGAGAGGGCTTCCTGTTGGAGAGGATATCTGAGGTGAGTCTTAAAAGAGGAGTAGGTGTCAGCCAGGTAGAGAGAGAGAGGGCAGGACCCGGGAAAAGCATTCTGGGTAGAAGGAACAGCACACAGAAAAACCAGGAAGTGAGCGTAAGACTACAATGCTTCCGGTAAACAGAAGTTCAGGACAACTAGAATACAAATGTAAATAAGGGTGGGGGAGAGGCGTAAGGGGCAGGAAGGAGTCTGCATCACGTAGAATGGTGGGTAGGGCCACGAAAAGCACTTGGACCGTCTCCCGACAGTGCTAGGAGTCATGAAAGGGTGATAGTGAACTCAGCCTGATTTGCAAAAGATTCCAACTGCAGGGCAAGTGAAGGGGGTGAGGAACACATCTGTCAGGATAGGCTAGGTTATGCTGCGGAGACGGCTCCAGAATTCAGTGGCTCAAAGGTTTACTCCTTGTGAGCATCATTCCTCACTCTGTTCCACGTCGTCCTCACACCATGACCCTGGCTGACAAAAGCTTTTCCATTTGGAAGGTTGGTGGTCATAGTAACAAGGACACAGAAAATGGAGACGCATGTCAGTTTAAATGCTTCCACCCTGAAGCATCCCGCGTCACTTCCGCTCTTATTTCTTTGACCACAACAAGTCAGGTGGCCACGTGTTTCTTTAAGGCGGGAAAGGGTGATCCTCCCAGATTCCCAGAAGTAAGGAAGGACTAACTGTTGGGACCAGGATTGGTGACCCCAAGTGGACCTGAGCACAGAATCTTGGAGAACAGTGGGAGCGGGCAAGAGAAGAGGTAGCCCAGACTCGAGAGTAGAAAGGGAAGAAATGAGTAGATTTGACAGATATTCAAGAATCACACAGAATTCTGTAAATGCTGGCCATCTGTCCTAATTTCATAATCTAAAAACTAACCAACCGGGCTTCCCTCGTGCCTCAGTGGTAAAGAATCTGCATGCCAATGCAAGGGACACAAGCTCCATCCCTGATCAGGGAAGATCCCACATGCCACACAGCAACTAAGCCCCTAAGCCACAATTACTGAAGCCTGGGTGCCCTAGAACCTGTGCTCCACAACAGAAGAAGCCACAAAATGAGAAGCCCGCCCACCACAACTAAGGACAGAGTAGCCCCTGTCCTCTGCAACTAGAGAAAAGCTGGAGCAGTAAGGAAGACTCAGCACAGCCATAAATAAATAAATTATACATTAAAAGACAAAAACAAAACCCACAAAACTCCTAAGGGTTGGGATCGGTATCTGCTTGTTTCCCAGCTCACACTCAATAAATGTTTAAAAGATGAAAAAACCAACCAACCAACAAAAAACAATCAAAAATAACCATCAGGCAAAATGGGTATATATTGGTCAAAGGGGATGAACGTGTTTTTATAAGATGATTAAGTTCTGGGAATCTAGCATACAGCATCAGTTCAGTTCAGTTCAGTTGCTCAGTCAATTCTGACTCTGTGACCCCCATGGACTGCAGCACACCAAGCTTCCCCGTCCATCACCAACTCCCGAAGTTTGCTCAAACTCATGTCCATCGAGTCGGTGATGCCATCCAACCATCTCATCCTCTGTTGTCCCCTTCTCCTCCCGCTTTCAATTTTTCTCAGTATCAGGGACTTTTCCAATGAGTCATTTCTTCGTATCAGGTGGCCAGAGTATTGAGCTTCAGCTTCAGCATCAGTCCTTCCAATGAATATTCCAGACTGATTTCCTTTAGGATAGATTGGTTGGATCTCCTTGCAGTCTAAGTGGCTCTCAAGAGTCTTCTCCAACACCAAGTTTCAAAAGCATCGATTCTTCCGCACTCAGCTTTCTTTATAGTCCAACTCTCACATCCATACATGACTACTGGAAAAACCATAGCTTTGACTAGGCGGACCTTTGTTGGCAAAGTACTGTCTCTGCTTTTTAATATACTGTCTAGGTTGGTCATAGCTTTTCTTCCAAGGAGCAAGCGTCTTTTAATTTCATGGCTGCAGTCACCATCCACAGTGATTTTGGAGCCCAAGAAAATAAAGTCTGTCACTGTTTCCATTGTTTTGCCATCTATTTGCCATGAAGTGATGGGACCAGATGCCATGATCTTAGTTTTTTGAATGAACACACAGCATGGTGACTTTAATTAATGCTATGTATTATTTACTTGAAAATCGCTGAAGAGTAGATCACCACACACACACACATACACAATGTGACTACATAAGGTGGTGGTGGTGTTCAGTTGCTAACTCATGTCTGATTCTGTGTGACCCCATGGACTGCAGCATGCCAGGCTTCCCTGTCCTCCACTATTAGCCTGATTGTGGTAATTATTTCACAATGTATATGTATATCAAATCATCATTTGTGCCCCGTAAGCACATACACTTTTTGTCAATTATACCTCAATAAAGCTGTGGAGAAAACCAATCAGTGACTGTCAGAACAAAAAATGAGCTCTGAGGGCTACTTGAAGTAGCAGCTAATGTTCAGGTGCCCCCAGTGTTTCTAAACCAGCACATCCAACAGAACTAAAACGGTGAGCTTCAAATGTAATTCTACATTTTCTAGTGACTACATTTAAAAAAAGCAAAAAGAAAAAGGTGAAATAAATCATACTTTAATCCAACACATTCAGAATATTATCATTTTAGAATGTGATCAACATAAAAATTACGAATGACTTACTGTACATCCTTTTATTTTTTTATACTGTGAGGAAAGAGTAAGTTAGCTAAGATAGCCTGTTCAGGCTCTCTGGCTCCACACTTAGTAAATAATGACTGTGTAACAGCTGAGATCATTCGTAGCACTGCACATGCGCATCATGAGGTACTTGCTTAGTCATGAGCTACTGCGGGCTGAAGGGATCGGTGAGCTCCACCTAGAAAGGGGCCGCATTACTGCTGCCCCAGGGCTGCGTCTGTCGGGTCAGCCATGAGAGGAGCGAATACAGCGAGTCTACTGCTAGGGCTGCTATACCAGCCAGGAGTGAATAAATAACTGCTTCTTGCATTTTCTTCCAGCCTCTTCACTCTCCCCTTGCCTACCCTGGGTTCAGCGAACAGTGCGGACAGCGCGAAGAGCGGGACACCCGGCACTGTGATCAGGATCAGCCACACACATACGAAGTCTTCCAAATGCACTCCCTACTTTACATTGATAGCGCGCCTCTGGTGAGAACGGCCACATTGAAAGGGCTGGATAGCTACTGGCTACCCTCTTGGACAGAGCAGGTTTAGGCACATTAGCTAATTAGGATGTCTTCTTCCATTTTACAGATGAGGAAACCGAGACACAGAAAGATGAAGGGACTCAGCCAAAGTCACCCAAGGGTGGAGGAGCAGGATTTTGGACCAGGCAGCGGAGCTCCCACCATGTAGAACTGAGAAGGGCTGATGCAGGTCATTTACTAGGCTGGGTGGGTGACAGCCCACAGGAGCCCACTCCTCACTCACCAGAGATCTCTGCAGAGAGAGAACCCTGATGGCTCTTAAGACTCCTGGAGGGGAAAGCCACAGTAGGACCCAAGCCTGGGGGTGAACGTGGGAATGCAGAGACATGGGAAAGAACTGGGTTGTCTTGCCCCTTACTTGCCGGAGATTGCCAAAAAATTAAGAAAATCCCCTTGTGCATCTGACTGCAGACTGATAGCTACAAATGCTACTGATTTTTTTTTTTTTTTAAGTATAGTTGATTCACACACTATGTTATTTCCATGTGTGCAGCAAAGTGGTTCCATTATACACACACATATATATTCTTTTTTTCTATTCTTTTCCATTAAATTTTAGTACAAGATACTGAATATGGTTCCCCATGCTAGACAGTAAAATTCTTGTTATCTATTTTATGTATAGTAGGCTGCGTCTATTAATCGATATTCCCAATTTACCCCTCCCCCACCTTTGGTAACCGTAAGTTTACTTTCTATATCTGAATCTGTTTCTGTTGCATAAATAAGTTCATTTGTGTCACAGTTTAGATTCCACATTTAAGTGAAATCATGTAATATTTGCCTTTGTCTGATATGCTTCACTTATGATAATTCTAGGTTCATCCATATTGCTGCAAATGGCATAGTTCATTCTTTTTTATGGCTGAGTAATATTCCAATATATTCCACATCTTCTTTATCCATTCACCTGTTAATAGGCACTTAAGTTGCTTCCATGTCTTGGCATTATTGGGAATAATGATGCTATAAACAGTGAGGTGCAGGCGTCTCTCTATCACCAGATAAAGCAGAAAGTTGGAGTGAGCTCTCTGTGAAGCCCCAGTAGGGGGGGTGACAAGGCCTCTCACTAAGAGCCATTCTGTGCCAACTCCAGAAAGAGAACTCCAGTGTCCCTTGTTTGACCCTTCCTTTCCAAACGGGGAAACTGAGGCTCAGAAAAGACACAGGACGGATAGAAAGGATGCATCAGGAAGGATGGGAAAATCTCCTCCCACACTCATTCCATGGCCACCCAATTTCTTTCAAAGTCAGTACTAGTTATTGCCTTGTGTGAATTTCTTAAGGTGTTTTAGGCATATACAAGTGTTCACACATGGATCGTTTTTTTTAACATGATGTGTGCGAGCTCAGTCGAGTCTGAATCTTTGTGATCCCATGGACTGTAGCCTGTCAGGCTCTGCTGCCCGTGGGATTTTCCAGGCGAGAATACTGGAGTGGGTTGCCATTTCTTCCTCCAGGGGATCTTCCTGACCCAGGGATCGAACCAGAGTCTATTGCATTACCACTTCGCCACCTGGGAAACCCATTTAACACCATGGTGGCACACAATTCTTCATCTTACTTTAATTTTTAACTTGAGATTATCTTCAAGGTCTCTCCAGACTAATACATAGGATGTGCCTTGTGGTTTTTTTCCCCCTTTAGCCACGGACTATATTTTAATATTTGCATTATTATTCTATACACAGTTTTAATTTCTTACAAAACTCTTATGTGCCTCATGTTTTTTTTTTAAATGCCCTTAGAGCATCAAACAGTCTGAATGTACCACAATTAACTTAATCAGCCCCCTCTTAATAAACACTTAGGAGATTCCTAGTTTTTGCCACTACAAACATTACTGTAATTAATATCACTTGGGCAGAACTCGTGCTGGCCATATGATCCATGCCTGTAAGATAAATTCCTAGGAGGAGAACTGCCAAGTCAAAAGTGATGGGCATTCGTCATTTTGAAAAACACTTTCACATTGCCTTCCAAATTCCTCCCTCTGTCACTGGTTGACTGACTGTTTCTCAAAAGGGCTTTTTGCTCTCTCTATACATTGTTTGAATGTTTTTACAGCGAGAAGGTATTCGTGTATCATTTATGTAACTGAAATTAAATGAGCCCTTCATTAAAAACACAAACTTGAGAAGAAGAGAAACCAGCAAGACCAGTTCGGGCAGTCTCTCCCTCTGTCCCCGTCACACCCACCTCATCCCCAGAAAGCCTTGCCTGATGTTGAAATCCATTTCTCAAGCACAAACGGGGACCTCAAAGGTCCAACCTTGGGAAAAATACAGGGTTGAGATGATGTCGGGGCTTCCCAGGTGGCTCAGGGGTAAAGACTCTGCCTGCCAATGCAGGAGACATGGGTTTGATCCCTTGGTCAGGAACATTCCCTGGAGAAGGACATGGCAACCCATACCAGTATTCTTGCCTGGAAGATCCCATGGACAGAGGAGCCTGGTGGGCTGCAGCCCATGGGGTTTCAGAGTAGGACATGACTGAGCACACGCGCAGCACACACACAGGCTGTCATTTCCCCCTGTTGTTTATGTAACTAGATTCTGCTGCTCTTCATCTTCTTCCTCTTTCTCCTCCTTTTCCTTTTTTCTCTGACTTCTGTTACAGTGAGCATCACACTAAAAAGATTTTTAAGCTATGTCCAGTTCAGTAAAAGAACACTTAACTTACGTGCAACCTAGTATTAATAACAAGAAACAGAAAGGGAAAGGAAAGAATAGCTAGGAGCTTCTATGTAGAAATTGGAAGAGTGAAACAATAATCTATCTATTTTATAAGGAAAGGAAGTTTTTAAAAATACTTATTTAGCTGCTCTGGGTCTTCATTGCAGAACATAGGATCTTTAGTTGGGACATGCAAACTCTTAGTTTCGGCCTGTGGGAACTAGTTCCCGAACCAAGGATCGAACCCAGGCCCCTTGCATTGGGAGTGCAGAGTCCTAGCCACTGGACCACCAGGGAAGTCCCTATTCTATTTTAAACCCATCAATCTCTTCCTTTCTTTTCCCTTCCTCAGCACAAGCAAGTAGTTGTCTGGAAGAGGGATTGGAGTAGCCAGGAAAAGGGTGTCGGGGCTCAAATGGAATAGGGAATCCGGCCCAGGGCCCAGGGGAGCAGGCATCGGCAGCCATAGGAGACTGGTTACTCTCAGGAGGATCCAGCAAATAGGGAAATATATCAAGAGCACCAGGAGCCAGATTTTTCACTGCCAGAAAAGTGAGCTACAATGGTGTAAAGGGGGAAACCCAGGATGAGCCCCATAGGGCTGGGTTGGAATTGGAGATAGTGTAAACTCCTGACTTTCAATATAGAAAGACAGGTGTAGAAATAAATACAGGTGGAATATTACTCAACCATAAAAAAGAATGAAGTAATGCCAGTATCAGCAACATGTATGGCCCTAGAGATTATCATACTGAGTAAAGCAAGGCAGACAGAGAAAGACAAATATTATGTTATCATTTATATGTGAAGCCTTAAAAAATGATACAGATGAACTTATTTGCCAAACAGGAATAGACTCACAGACATAGACAACAAACATGTGGTTATCAAAGGGGAAAGTGGGAGAGGGGAGGGGATAAATTAGGAGTTTGAGATTAAAATATATACACTATTATATATGGAGTAGATAACCCATAAGGACCTACTGTAAATCACAGGGAACTATATTCAATATCTTGTAATAACCTATAGTAGAAAAGAATATATAAAAGTATATATATATTTGTTTATATATACAAACACATGTATGTATATTGAATCACTTTGCTGTACACTATTGTAAATTAATTGTATTTCAATAAAAATTTTTAAAAAGAAAAACCTAGGCTTCTCATCAAAGATTGAATAAAGAAACCCATATCTGTATGTTTAAGTTAAAAAATTTTTTAAAGAAGTATAGATGTAAATCTCTGGTTCCTCTGCCTTTTCTAAACCCAGCATGTATGCCTGGAAGTTCTTAGTTCATGTACTGCTGAAGCCTAGCTTGAAGGATTTTGAGCATAACCTTGCTACCATGTGAAATAAGCACAATTGTACAGTCGTTTGAACATAATTTGGCATTACCCTTCTTTGGGACGAGAACGAAAACTGACTTTTCCAGCCCTGTGGCCACTGCTGAGTTTTCCAAATTTGCTAACATATTGAGTGCAGCACTTTAACAGCATTATCTTTTAGGATTTTAAATAGCTCAGCTGGAATTCTATCATCTCCACTAGCTTTGTTTGCAGTAATGCTTCCTAAGACTCACTTGACTTCACACTCCAGGATGTCTGGCTCTAGGTGAGTGACCATACCATTGTGGTTATCTAGGTCCTCAATACTTTTTTGTATAGTTCTTTGTATTGTTTTCACCTCTGCTTAATCTCATCTACTTCTATTAGGTCCTTATCATTTTTTTTCCTTTTATCATGCCCATTTTTGCATGAAATGTTCCCTTGATATCTCCAATTTTCTTAAGATGTCTAGTCTTTCCCATTCTGTTGTTTTCCTCTATCTCTTTAAATGGTTCATGTAAGAATGCCACCTTAACCTGTATCTACACACACACACACACACACACACACACACACATTCCTACCTCTGCCCACTGAGAGCCTCTATGCAGTAAGAGCCAATAGCAATGACCACGTGTGACTTCAAACTCTTGGCTTCTAAATGTCAGTCTCCAGTGAAATAGATCAGGGCTTCTCAGAATAAAGACCACGTCTAGAACTGGGACAGAGCAAATATAAGGCGAGCCTATATTGCCGTGCTATGTGTGTGCGCTTAGTCGCTCAGTCGTGTCCGACTCTTGCTACCCCACAGACTGTAACCTTCCAGGCTCCTGTGTCCGTGGGATTTTCCAGGCAAGAACACTGGAGTGGATTGCCATTCCCTGCTGTGCCAGGAAGCAAAAGAATGTGTAAAGAATGATGCGATACACAAAGTAGATACCTAACAAGGACCTACTGTTTAGCATAGGGAACTCTACTCAGCACTCTGTGATGGTCTATAGGGGAAAAGATTCTAAAAAAGTGTGTGTGTGTGTGTGTGTGTGTGTGTACATAGGCATGTGTGAAATGAAGTGAAACTCACTCAAGCGTGTCCGACTCCTTGCGACCCCATGGACTATACAGTCCATGGAATTCTCCAGGCCAGAATACTGGAGTGGGTAGCCTTTCCCTTCTCTAGGGGATCTATAGGCATACACTTATTACTATATGTACATATATACATATAAAGGTGTATATATACATATATGTATGTGCACGCACTGTTGCTTCAGTCATGTCTGACTCTTTGGGACCCCATGGACTGTAACCCACCAGGCTCCTCTGTCCATGGGATTTTTCAGGCAAGAATACTGAAGTGGGTTGCCATGCCCTCCTCCAGGGGATCTTCCCAACCCAGGGACTGAACCCACACCTCTTGCATCTCCTGCACTGCAGATGGATTCTTTACCACTGAGCCACCAGGGGAGCCCAATATATATATGTATATTAGTAAATGGATGCACTCATATGTGTGTATATAACTGATTCATTTTGCTGTACACTTGAAATTAACACAGCAGTGTAAATCAACTTGCCTCCAGTAAAAAAAAATTTTTTTTTTAATCACTTAGCTTCTAAAATGAAAAAAAAAAAGAAAACAGGATGACGGGAACAGGCCAAAATGACCTGGAACCAGCTGGAAAGGGCTTCCACAGGTCAAATTGGAAACAACTGGAACATCAAAATAAACAGTGATTGTAATAGATTACAGTCCTTTGACACTATGAGTTTATCCTGATATGACTAAATAAATGAATACATAGAGAGTTTTGACGAGGAACAGGGTATTTACATGATCCCAAAAGACCTTCCCAGAAAACACATTAATCACGAAGAGGAAAAGAGTAACTTTACAGTAGAGAAGGCTGAAAGGCTCCACCTTGGCATCAACATCCTGATGGATGTAAGATCCTAACATCACTTCTGTGACCCTCCTGCCAGAAACGCGTGACTAGAATCTGATCAGGAGAAGATATCAGATGAACACAAATTCGTGGACATCCTAGCCGAAACTGGCCTTGTAATGTTCACAAGCGTCACGGAGGTCAAGGAAAGAATGAAAAAATTTTCCAGACTAAAGGAAGCAAAAGAGACATGATAACAAAACGCACTGCAGGAGTCTATAGTGGAACCTCGGCTGCAAACACCATTACTGGGACAACGGGGGACACTAGAATGGGGCATGAAAATTAGTGCTGTCTGTCAGTCGAGTCTGGCTCTTTGTGACCCCAAGGACTGTAGCCCACCGGACTCCTCTGTCCATGGGATTTTCCAGGCAAGAATACTGGAGTGGGGTGCCATTTCCTTCTCCAGGGGATCTTACTGACCCAGGGATAGAACCTGAGTCTCTTACGTCTCCTGCATTGGAAGGCAGGTTCTTTACTACTGAGCCACTTGGGACGTCCCAGCATGAAGATTAGATGGTAGTAATTCATCACTGCTAATACGTTTTTATTTCTGAGGTTATACTTTGGTTATGTAAGAGATGATCCTGTCTGTCAGAAACACATTAAATATCTGTAAGTGTTGGCGCATAAGTTTGGCAACTCATTCTTATATGGTTTAGGAAAAATAAAAATAAAAGTTGCAACTTTTCAGCAACTTTGAGATCTTTCCAGTTTAAAAATATCAAAGCAGTGCTTTTGAAATCTGTTTGAACACATTGGGGTAAGAAATGTATTTGACACCAAAAACAGTACAAAACATATTTGTGAAACTGAAATAAATGCATCATGAAACAAAGCATAGTCTTGCTTAAAAAGATCATAACACATAAATCAAATATACTTCAATAAATTTTTTAAAAGTATAATAGTGAATGGATTATCATATTAAGTGAAGTAAGCCAGACAAAGACAAATATTATATGATATCACTTTTACGTGGAATCTAAAAACTAATGCAGATAAATTTATAAAACAGAAACAGACACACAGACACAGGAAACAAGCTTATGGTTACCAAAGAGGATGGGGGGAGGGATAAACTGGGAATTTGGGATTAACAGATACACACTATTATATATAAAATATAAACAACAAGGACCTACCATATAGCATAGAGAACTATATTCACTATCTTGTAATAACCTATAATGGAAAATAATCTGAAAACAAGAAGTACACCTGAAATGTTGTATATCAACTTCAGTTTTTTAAAAAAAGGTAATATCAAATATGGTTTTATAAATGGTTAACATAACACAGGAAGAAGAAATTCTAAGACACACAGAAAAGAAACAGACTCCAAAAGCACTGGTGGAGACTTACTAAATTGACTTCCTGACCTACAAATTTTGTCCACAAGCATATTATTAATATAAGAGCAAATACATATATAGGTTGTATCATGCCCTGGGCACTGTTCTAAGTACTTGACAAATACTGCTTAATCCTCACAACAATCTTAGGAGGAAGGTAACATTCACTCCCATCTTAAAGGTAATGATACTAAAGCCAAAAAAGTTTAAGTAATGTGCCCAAGGTCACGCAGCCAAGAAAAGGTGGGGCTGGCTTAGAATTTTAGGCTGCCTTCACAAAAGGCCTTGCAAAAGGAATATGATTATCCCTCATTTGACAGATTGGGTAACCAAGGCTCAGAGAAACTAAATGACCAGTCCGTGGCCAGGCTCATGCTGAAAGCAGAGACTAGTTCTCAAGAACAGACTTGCATAATCAGGGAGAAATGATGTCAGTGCTTAGATCCCAAACCAGGAACCACTGTTTGCTCATCCAACCCAGTTACAAGAACAAGCCTCCTACTTTCACCAGCACTCAGGCTGTCGAACGAAAGCTTCACTGTCCAGCATGGTAGTCACAAGCCATAGCGGCTGGTTAAATTTAATTCAAATTAAACAAAATTAAAACTTTGATGTCTCTCACTCACCACCTTTAAACATGCAGCTCATCGTTACCACAAGGCACAACATAGGCTAGAGACCATTTCCATGCTCACTGGAGGTTCTGTTGGACAGGGTGGAATCTAGAGATTGCCTTGCAAGGGCTTGACAATTGTTTTTTCAAAAGCAGGGACTGGGATACTCTGGATTTTCTTTAATTATATGCTAGAGCACATCCTATCAGATTTTTTCCTAACAACCACATTTAAGTGTGTTTTTATTGAAGTCATGGTCTTCCCTGGTGGCTCAGATAGTAAAAAAGTCTGCCTATAATGCAAGAGACTCAGGTTGGATCCCTGGGTCAGGAAGATCCCCTGGAGAAGGAAATGGCAACCCACTCCAGTATTCTTACCTGGGAAATCCCAGGGACAGAGAAGTCTGGCAGGCTACAGTCCATGGGGTCACAAAGACATGACTGAGCATCTTTCACTTTTTTTCATTCATTGAAGTCACACTATAAGATTTTTCATATAAACTAACAAAGTAGTAAGTAAATAAAGCCCACAAACTCCAACTTGGGTTTCAATCCATGGCCGTGATTCCTGATGGCACTTGTGAATTCCCACTTTATTTATTTATTTTTATTTATTTATTTTTTAAATTTTATTTATTTATGATTTGGCTGCACTGGGTCTTAGTTGTGGCACATGGGATCTAGTTCCCCGACCAGGGACTGAACCCTAGCCCCCTTCATTGGGAGCTTGGAGTCTTAGCCACTGGACCACCAGGGAAGTCCCTAAACTCCCACTTTATGAATTTCTTTTTTGTTTTTGTTTTTTCTGGCATGTGGAACTTCCCCAATCAGGGATCGAACCTCCACCCCTTGCAGTGGAAGCTCTGAGTCTTTTCCACCACCAAGGAAGTCCCACCTTGTAAATTTCTAATCCGTGGCTTGAAACCCTAGATCTTGCTTCTAAATGTGGCATTCTGGGCCACATGATGTTTGTATTGCCCTGAAGAATTACAAGTGCAGAAAACAGAAAGTAAAGCGTCTGCAAATGACAGCAGCTACCAGTCATTAAATGTTCTACCCACCTAGGGCTGTTACAGACCTAATCTTCACTATTTTCATGCTAACCCTAACAGGGCTTCCCTGATAGCTTAGTTGGTAAGGAATCTGCCTGCAATGCTGAAGACTTCGGTTTGATTCCTGGGTTGGAAAGATCCACTGGAGAAGGGATAGGCTACCCACTCCAGTATTCTGGCCTGGAGAATTCCATGGACTGTAAAGAGTCAGACACAACTGAGCGACTTTCACTTTAACCCCTAGGAAGCACATGTGATGATCTTCATTTTACAAAATGAGACACAGTGACTCACAGAGGTAAAGTCACCTGCCCAAATCCTCATAGGTAATAAACATAGAATACAAACTAGATCTTTCCATCTCAAACTCCACATTCATCTTCTTCCTTTACCCGACCTAAAGAAGGGCTTCCCAGGTGGCGCTAGTGGTAAAGAACCGGCCTGCCAATGCAGGACATACGAGTTTGATCCCTGGGCCAGGAAGATCCCCTGGAAGGGGCATGGCAACCCACTCCAGTATTCTTGCCTGGAGAATTCCATGAACAGAGGACCCTAAAGTCGCACAGAGATGGACACAAATGAAGCGACTTAGCACGCATGCAACCTAAAGCAAACCAAGGAGAGGCACGATTCTAGCACAAAAATAATTCTGATTCAGCCCACTGGAAATTCATCATGATATGGATCAAAGCAGTTAGGATTACAATAGACTAGCAACTGAATTTATGCTGATGATAGACATGTCAGAGGGAGGGTGGAGGGTAGGAAAAAATAACAGGCATATGGGGGCAGATGAAAAAAGCCTGCAAGAAAAAAAAAATAAAGATTAAAGCTAAGAGTGAGGAGAGGAAATGTCCAACTGGCTAAATTTTTCCCCAGTCTGTTGCTGACACACCCTCTAACCGGGCCCCAGTGCTCATCAACATCACCTCTGCTGTGAGGACTGAAATTATACACCTTTTCCATCTTACCCACTAGGGTCCAGTGCTGTGACAGAAGAAATTTTCATATGTTGAGATACAGGGAACTCATTCTGGCTTATGTATGAGCTAACAAACTTTCTTTTTTTTTGGCCTCGCTGCTCAACTTGTGGGAACTTAGTTCCCCCACCAGGTATCAACCCCAGACCTTCAACAGTGATAGCGCAGAGTCCTAACCACTGGACCACCAGGAATTCCCAAGCTAACTTAAATTTTATGCTAATTAGAACAGCAAGTTTTGTGGCATATCAGAAGAAGTTCATCTGCTTTAACCATGAAAGAAAACGCATTTAAAAATTCAAATGGCGTAACTGTGGTTCAGTCATTAAAAACGGAGCTGAGAGGCCACTGCGGATGTGGTTTCAGACACATTCCTGCATCACTTGAGAACTTGCATTTTTTGAACTGTACCGGATTTGAGGATACCTCCAGTCATGTTCAAAACAATATCCACTAGCAGCTGCCAGCTGCAACCTTATGGTCTCAAGAACCCCCGTTGTAGCTAAGCAACCCACTTTGGATCCCAACCAATCCTTGCTTAAACAGCACCCTTCTCGCCAGCTCCGGTCCTGACTCTTGACAAACAATTTATGTAATTTTGTGGTTTTTGCTTTTACAAGCCTCCCTCATTTTGTAGTCTAGTGGAACGCAATTCAAGTGCTTCTGGAATCTGTGTCTCCTGGGTTATTGCTCTGCTTGGCTCAAACAAAAACTCAAATTTTCTATTCCTATTACAGTTTGTCTATTGCTTATGTCCACTGACAGCTGTAATAATGGGAAGTTTTATGTCTGTTCATACAAGGGCCACAGGTGGTAACCTGAACACTGAAAGAGCACTGAGAAATTGAACTTAAATTTTTTATTTAATTTTAATGATTTAAAGTTAAATGTAGGGACAGGACTTCCCTGGCGGTCCAGTGGTTAAGAATCTGCCTGCCAATTCGTGGGTCACAGGTTCGATCCCTGGTCCAGGAAGATCCCACATGCCTCACCTGCAACTAAGCCCTAGCGCCACAACGACTGAGCCCGTGCTCTGCAGCAAGAGAAGCCGCCGCAATCAGAAGCTGGAGCGCAGGGGCCAGAGATTAACTCCCGCTCAACCGCAACTAGAGAAAGCCTGCAGGCCGCAGTGAAGACCTAGCACAGCCAAAATAATAAAGTTTCAAAAGAACAGGAAGTGGAATCTAAAAATAAGTTAGATAAATGTAGCCACATGTGGCTAGCGGCTACCGTATCGAATAGCATAGCACTAAATGGTATGATGCAGAAGTTAGGGCAGGGCTTTCCCATCTGTGTCCCCCAAAATCTAACATGTGAACTAGTTGTTTTAAGGGGCACCATCGGAGGTCAGACTCCCTGAGTCCAAATGTCTGTTCTGGGAAACTTTGAGGAAGCACTTAATTTTGTTTGTACCTCAGTGTTTGCATCTGTAATATATATATATATATATATATATATATATAAAAACAGAGTATTACTCAGCCATAAAAAGAATGAAATAATGCCATTTGCAGCAATATGGATGGGCCTAGAAATTATTGTATTAAAGTGAAGTAAGTCAGAGAAAGACAAATATCATATGATATCATATTCTGGCTATTGTAAATAGCCCCAATGAATACTGGGGTGCATATATCTTTTTGAATTATGATTTTTTTTCTGGATATATGCCCAGGAGTGAGATTGCTGGGTTATATGATAGTTCTATTTTTAGTTCTTTAAGGAACCTCCATACTGTTCTCCACAGTGGCTGTACCAATTTAGAGTCCCACCAACAGTGTAGGAGGGTTAAATCTACTAGTTTAAACCTGTATGTTTTTTCCAATACTACAAGCAAGTAACTCAATTCTGACACTATCTACTGAGAGATAGCATCAGATTCCATAGGTCAAAAGCTCAGTCCAGCCCTCCTGCCACCAACTACAGATGTCAGTCACAAGTCCAGGTTGTCACCTGTGCTTCTGACTGACGGGCTATAGTTTAGAGGTTTCCACAACCCTCTCCTTGGTGTTGGTTAATGAGCAACTCAAAGAACTCAGAGAGGGATTTCCCTGGTGATCCAGTGGTTAAGACTCTTCTCTCCCAATGCAGGGAGCCTGAGTTTGATCTCTGGTCAGGGAACAAAGATCCTGCATGCTGTGCTGCCAAAATAGAAGGGGGGAAAAAAAGATAACTGAATAAAATGAAAATACAACATAATCAACTTAAAAAAAATTTTAATAAAGAACTCAGACATTTTACTTACTGGATTACTGGTTTATTACAAAAAGATGGAACTCAGAAACAGTCAGAAGGAGGAGATGCACAAGGCAAGGTACCAGGAAGGGGCGGGAGAGTTCCAGACACACCATCCTCCTAGCACCTCCACAATTCATTGACCCAGAAGCTCTCTGAACCCTATCTTTTTTGGGGTTTTGGTGAAGGCTTTTGGGGTTTTGGGTGGAGGCTTCATTACACAGAGTGATTGATTAAATCATTGGCCATTGGTGATTGATTTCAACCTCCAGCCCCTCTCTCTTCCTGGGAGGTGGGGGTTGGGAGGGCCTGAAAATTCCAACCTCTCTAATTACATGGTTGATTCCCCAGTAATCAAATCAAATCAAATCAATCAAACCAGCCCCCATCCTTAGGTGTTTTCCAAAAGTCACCTCATAAGCATAAACTCAGGTGAGGTTAAAAGGGGTTTATTATAAATATCGAGACTCTTTTACCACTCTTATCACTTAGGAATTTCCCAGCATTTTAGGAGCTCTGCGTCAGAAACCAGGATGAAGACAAATATAGGTTCCTTATTATAAATCACAATATCACAGTATCTATGGTTGAATCTTGCTTGAATTGTCATTATAAAGGTTGTCAAATGGTGACCTTTATAATGATAATTATTCCTTCTACATCATTCTTTAATTTGTAACTCTAAGAATGTGCTTTTGCTCCTTTTTATTTATTTTAAATCAGTCTGTAGTCATGAATTCTTGTTCATTCAGTGGATTATAATTCTTTTTTTGTTGCTGTTGTTTAGTGGCTAAATTGCATCCAACTCTTTTGCGACCCCATGGACTGTAGCCCACCAGGCTCCTCTGTCCATGTGATTTCCCAGGCAAGAATACTGGAGTGGGTTGCCATTTCCTTCTCCAGGGGAAACTTCCCGACCTGGGGATCGAACTCAAGTCTCCTGCATTGGCAGGTGGATTCTTTACCACCATGCCACCAGGGAAGCCCGATAATCCTTTACTATCTTTATTTAATCTGATGTTCAATTTGTTCCAGATTTGGTCATAAGAAGCCTCTTTAAGATGTCTTCCTGTGTCCTTCTGACATCCCCATCATTCTTTGAGTATTTCCTTACTTCTAGATTGCTTTTCTTTTAAAGATGGAGAAACTGAGGCACAGGGAAGTTGAATAACTTGCCCAAGTGGTCCTGATGTTAGTTGGCAGAACCAAGATTTGAACACAAGCAGTGTGGTTCCAGAATCCAAGCTCTTAACCACTCAACCATATTCCAGCTCACAGGGGCAGGAATCATGACTTTTTCTTGGTAGCTAGTTCCCTGACCAGGGATTGAACCCTGGATGCCAGCAGTGAGAATATGGTGCCCTAACCACTGGACAGCCAGGGAATCCCCCTTAATATATATATATATATATATACAGTGGGCTTCCCAGGTGGCTCAGTGGTAGAGAATCCACCTGCCAATGCAGGAGATGCGGGTTTGATCCCTGGGTCAGGAAGACCCCCTGAAGGAAGAAATGGCAACCTGCTCCAGTATTCTTGCTAGAGGAAAAAGTCCCATGGACAGAGGAGCTTGGTGGGCTACAGTCCATGGGGTCACAGAGAGTCAGACACGACTGAGCAACCGAGCACATACACGCACATATATATTAAGTATACATGCTTGGATTTATTCTGGCATTCTCTTTTTTTAACTGAAGCATAGTTGATTTACAATGTTGTGATAGTTTCAAGTGTGCAGCAATGTGATTCAGATACACATATATCTATATCTATATTCTTTTTCAGATAAACCATGACTTCTTGTTCAAAGCTATATCCCCATCAGTCAGCATGATGCCTTACCCATGGTAAGTATTAAATATAATATGTTAACCCTAACCCTAACCCTAACCCATAATATATTAAACAAATGGATAGATTGTCTGTCATGCCCCTCAGGTCCTAAAGCCCCTCCCTTTCAACCTTAAATTCTACTCTTCAGCCATAGCATCACATTTTTGCATATACGCTCAAGTCCCTGACTTGATCTTGTTTGTAAGGCAATCTGCCAATACCCAACTTTCTCCCCACTCAGTGCTTGTACCAGAGTGATGTAAGTGACAAGAGTTGGTGTCAACCCCCAAAAAAGAATGCAAATTAAAAAAAAGAGTTTATTGGTGGTTTTACGAATTGCAGTTTGGGAGACATGGACCAGGTTAAGGCAAAAGAGTTCCGAGGAAGAGAAAAAGTCAGAGGCTCATAAGCACAAAAAGCCACAAGGTTGGTAAAAGTTGCCTGGCGAGAACTATGATTGACTCTAATGAGAGTCAGAAAATATTTGTCCTTAGGGAATCACAAGTTGTTTTAGGGTAGAAGTCCAACAAGTAGACAGATGGTCACGAGTCATTTTAGGGCAGTGTGTGATAAGTATCTTGATTTTCTGGCAGGTGATCTGATCAAAAGATCAGATTCCATCCAGGCTGAGCATGCAGAAGTCACACTTCCTTACTGGCCTCCTGGCTTCATCTCAGAGTCCCCACTTAGCAATACCAACTCCATTTTATAAAAACTTTTTATTTGTATTGGGGCATAGCTGATGAACAACATTGTGATAGATTCAGGTGAACAGCGAAGGGATTCAGCCATACATACACATGTATCCCTTCTCCCCCAACTCCTCTCCCATCCAGGCTGCATAAAACAATGAGCAGAGTTCCATTTGCTATACAGTAGGTCCTTGTTGGTTATCTGTCTTAAATAGAGCAGCCTGTACTGTACTATATTCCAAACTCCCTAACTATCCCTTCTCCCCATCCTTCCCCTGGACAACCATAAGACCAACTCCATTTTTACCTTCCTCTCAAACTAGAAGAAAATCATTCTACCCTGTTGAAAATTCTGACTTTAAATCTGTGATGTATAACCTTGAGGGGGCCCTTAATTCTGCCTAGAAATCAGCCTAGACTTTTCTGGTCCCATATACTTGCACGCTCTATTTTCTTCTCCACGCTCCACGAAGCTCCTCCCATCATTCTCTTGGATACCACACTAGTGAAAAGTTACTCGGAATGATTAGGGACTAGGGCTCCCCTGGTGGCTCAGAAGGTTAAGAATCCGCCTGCAATAGGGAGACTTGGGTTCGATCCCTGGGTTGGGAAGATCCCCTGGAGAAGGGAAAGTATTCTGTATTCTGGCCTGGAGAATTCCATAGGCTGACTGTATAGTCCATGGGGTTGTGAAGAGTCGGATACAACTAAGTGACTTTCACTTTCACTTTCTGGCGGTCCAGTGGTTAAGACGCCACACTTCCACTGCAGTGGGTGGATAACCGATTTTGAAAAGGGTCTGCTAGTTTCTTATTAAACTTAATATACCCCCATCCCTGAACACAGCAATTCCATTCAATATTTATGCCAGAGAAATGAAAGCCTGTGTTCACAAAAACAAATATACAAGAACACTCACACCAGCTCTATACATAATAGCCCCAAACTGGAAACAGGTATCCAGCAATAGAAGAATGAATAAACAAACCATGACAATACCATATTTCAATGAGTGAAAGAAGCCTTACCCCAAAAAGGATACACAGTATATCTTCATTTATACAAAGCTCTAAAGCTTTAGATATTGAGCACTTAAAATGTGGTTAGTGCAAACTGAAATGTAACATAAGCATAAAATACACATGGGACTCCAAAAACTTAGTACAACCTCCCCCAAAATATCTTATGAATAATGCTTTCATATTGACTATATATTTAAATGATAACGGAAAGTTAAGGTGTTGGTTGCTCAGTCCTGGTCTGACTCTTTGAGATCTCCATGGACTGTAGCCCGCCAGGCTCCTCTGTCCATGGGATTTCCCAGGCAAGTATATTGGAGTGGGTTGCCATGCCCTTCTTCAGGAAATTTTTCTCAACCCAAGGACTGAACCCGAGTCTCTATGTCTCCTGCGTTGGCAGGCAAGCTCTTTACCACCAGCACCACGTGGGAAGCCAGCCACAGGTAAGAGAGAACACAACAAATACACTTAATGTTCACTCTTGTTTTTGTTATAATAGGATTTCTATTATGTATTAAATAGTGTGCACATAAGACTATGAGGAAAAAGCATTTTGATGCCCTAGATTTGGTTCAAAAGACTGGATTTAGGTTTTCATTTTTTTTGTTGCTGTTCAGAATATGGTATAAGAAGAGATACTGTTTTGTTGTGATAACATTAAATATGTATGCACTGTAAAATATTTTTTAACTATAAAGATCATATAAAAATGAACTGGATCTTCTCTTTTTACCTGTTTAACATGAATACTAGAAAATTGTTATTTACATATGTAATTTAAGTGTGTTTTGCAATATACTTCTGTTGGGCCATGATGGTCTAAAACTTAGAAATAAGATAAAAGGGGAACCACATATAACAGACCCACTCAGGGATTATCTGAGTCTCTGCGGGTAATAGGGATATGTCTTCTTATTTATTATTGATTAGGGCCCACATTCCATAAAGTTTAGATATTAACTTTACAAATGATAAGAAGATTGGTATAGAGTAGTACCAGAGCTGAGATTTAAATACAAAGAACACAGTTAATTCAAAAGCCCGTGGAGGAGCAGGGATCTAACATGCTTGAGGCTACTAAACCGAGCCCATACACCTAGAGCCCAGTGCTTGGCCACAAAGAAAAGCCGCCACAATGAGGAGCAGCTCTGTTTGCTGCAACTAGAGAAAGCTTTCCTGTGGGGAAACCTGGGGAGTGTGGGGACCTCGGGTTGTAGGTAACCTGGGGAGCGCAGCCAGCCGGGGGAGGGCCGGAATCCCGACTGTAAAAAGGTGCCCAAGTGCCCAGCATGGTCAAATAGAAAACCCAGCAGAGTCAAATATAAAAATATATAAATAAATAAAGTAGTATTTATAAAATAATATAAATATATTATATATAAAAGTATAAATAAGTATATATAAATATATATATAAAGTATATATAAAAGTATAAAATAAATAAATGGAAGTATATTTAGTCAACAAAAGAAAGAATGCTGAAATTTCCCTGGCAGCCCAGTGGTTAAGACTGTTCACGTTCCGGCGCAGGTGTTCGGGTTCCATCCCTGGTGGGGGAGCTAAGATACCACATGTCTCATGGCAAATAAACAAACAAAAACAAAAAATAGAAACAACATTGAAACAAATCGAATAAATACTTTTTAAAAAATGGTCCACATTAAAAAACTTTTTTAAAAAATGAGACTGAAAATGAATTCTTGTCTTACAGGGTTATAAAACCTTACTCTCTGGGGCTTTCTTGTTTACTGGGCAGAAGTCATTCTGTCAGAAATTATTTTCTTTACCAGTCAAAAGTCATTAGAAATGGTCCGAACTGTGAATCAATAAATTTCTGTTACCCTAATCACTAACAGTCCAGTGGTTAAGACTTTGCTTTCCAACGCAACAGGGGAGCAGGATGTAGGGTCGATCCCTGGTCAGGGAACAAGATCCACATGCCTTGCAGTCAAAACACTGAAACATAAAGCAGAAGCAATACTGTAACAAATTCAATAAAGACTTTTATAATGGTCCACATCAAAACAAATAAAAAAAAATTTTAACTATGATAGTAATACTAAAATGATATAAATTGATAGCAATGCAAAAGATTCCTGCCTGGCAGATTACAGTTGATTATTTCTCTCTGGATACTGACCAGTTCTTTTAGCATTTCTGATCGCCTATATGCATATGCTCTCGGAATTCTTCTTTGAACTGGCTGTAACATTTTATGTAAGGATCCTCTCATTCATAAATGAGTTAAATAAAATCTTGGACATCCTGGATCTGTGTAAGAAATGATTTTACTTTTTGAAAAATATTATCCTTCAGCACCCACTTTCTGAATTTGGAACTTCCTTTGAAAATTAGAAAAATCCCACCCCCCACCCCACCCCCACCCCCCACAGAATGAGAGATGATAAAAGGATGATTTCCAGCTTCAATACCCTCAGAAATTCAGGAGTCCTCTGGATTATACTGCTAAGATAGCAAAATACAGACTCAGAGTTACCTCTAAAGAGTGTAACCCGCTGGTTAGCAGGTCTTGCTTGTCAAAGCGAAAATCACACAGGATAAGTTAACAATCTTCATTCCAAGGTGTTCCAGGGCTTCCCTCTTGGCTCAGGGGTAAACAATCTGCCTGCCAATGCAGGAGACATGGGCTCTATCCCTGATCTGGGAAGACCCCACATGCCTTAGAGCTACTCAGCCTAGGGGCCACAACTATCAATCCCGTGCTCTAGAGCCCAGGAGCCGCAACTACCGAGCACATGTGCCCTAGAGCCCACGCTCAGCAACAAAAGAAGCCACCGCAACAGGAAGCCCAAGCACTGCATTGAGAGTAACCCCCTCTCTCCGCAACTAGAGAAAGCTGACATGCAGCAATAGAGACCCAATGCAGCCAAATAAATACAAAAATAAATAAAATTAGATAATAGTAATAATAATAAAAAAAAGATGTTCCAATAAGGTGGACTTCCCTGGTGGTCCAGTGGTTAAGACACAGTGCTTCCACTGCAAGGAACACGGTTTAAGCCCTGGTCAGGGAACAAAGATCTCACATGCCTCACAGCATGGTCAAAAAATAGAAGGAAAAAAAAAGGGCATTCCAATTAAGAGACAGAGGCTAGAATTCGGTCTGAACTCAACTTGGCTGAAACATAGGCAGTTGAGTTTTTAAGAACTGGGGTGAGAAGTAGGGGTGGCAGGTCATCTCTGTTTGCTAATTGTCTTCACCCAAGGGAAAAGTAAACTGTCTTGCATCTTCAGGACAAGGAGCAATGTCACAATTTTGAGAAAGGCCCCCACTGAAGTCAGGAAACTGGGAGACAGACATAGCTGTCTCCTTTGATGTTTATATTTCAAAGAGATAGATCTCAGGTCCTTTCTAATGACAGTTCCTGGGTTGTAAAACTGGCAAGAGGCTTTTAGAGATTTATATGCAACCCACTTCAGTATTCCTGACTGGAGAATCCCTTGGACAGAAGAGTCTGGCAGGCTAAAGTCCACAGGGTTGCAAAGAGTCAGACATGACTGAAGTGACTTAGCACGCACGCATACATCTCAAAAGGGCAAAGAATTTATGACCACAAGTTTTCTAAAGTACATGCTCTAAGAAACAGGAGGTTTGGGGCATCTGTGGTCAGGCTGTCTGGATTCTGGAAGGGATGACGGTGAGAGGGAGTCAAGTGGCTTAGAGGCAGAAAAAGTCTATCTAAAGTTTAGTTAAGCTGAGGGGAAAGTTACAGTGCTTGTGATCATGCTCTATAAAGCTGCTCAGCCTGGGTTCAAACGAACTCCATTGCTTATTAGCTGGGTGACATGAGGTAAGTTACTCAACCTCTCTGGGCCTAGTTTCCTCATCTTATAAAAAGCAGATGATTACTACTTAATTCATTAATATTTAATTCAAACAGCAGAGACATCACTTTGCCAATGAAGGTCCACATAGTCAAAGCTATGGTTTTTCCAGTAGTCATGTACAGATGTGAGAGTTGAACCATAAAAAAGGTTGAGCACCAATGAACTGATGCTTTCAAATTGTGCTGCTGGAGAAGACCCTTGAGAGTCCCTTGGACTGCAAGGAGATCAAACCAGTCAATCCTAAAGGAAATCAACCCTGAATATTCATTGGAAGGACTGATGTTGAAGCTGAAGCTCCAATACTTTGTCCACCTGATGTGAAGAGCCAACTCATTGGAAAAGGCCATGATGCTAGGGAAGATTGTAGGCAGGAGGAGAAGGGGAGGACAGAGGATGAGATGGTTAAGATGGTGTCACCGACTCAATGGACATGAGTTTGAGCAAGCACCGGGAGACAGTGAGGGACAGGGAAGCCTGGTGTGCTGCAATCTATGGGTTCACAAAGAGTCGGACGTGACTTATCAACTGAACGACAATACTTAATTCACAGGATGCTTGGTTAGATTAAATATGTTAATCCAAGTACAGCCCTTAAACCACTACCTGGGACATAATAAATATATGACTTGCTGTGGTTTAAATTACTTTGCCGTTCCTAGCCTGCATTTCCCCAAATCATGCCATCTAAGAAGTATCTGGAAAATTAAATGAGAAGATGGATGCCCACAACCTTAGCCCAAACTGGCATCTGGTAAGACTCTTTTAAAGGACCAATATTCCCGTAACTATAGTTACTATTACTGATACTTGTATTATTTGTTGCTCAGGCTCTTATTCCCTATTTTGTTACAATAATCACTATTTACTATTATTATTAACTCACATACTCCCTATTGTGAATGGTAATATCAGCAATATTACTTTTTTTTTTTTTTTAGCCACCCCAAACTGCTTTTGGGATCTTAGTTCCCCCACCAGGGATTGAACTCCGGCCCTCTGCAGTGAAAGCACAGAATCCTTAGGTCTTCCCTGGTGGTCCAGTGATTAAGACTCTGCACTCTCAATGAGAGGGCACATGTTCAATCCCCGGTTGGGGAACTAAGAATCACATGCCATGCGGTGCAGTCAAAAAAAGAAAGCACGGAGTCCTAACTACAGGACTGTCAGCGAATTCCCAGTATTACTATCTCACTATTCCGTACATCCGGTCTCCCTCTGTCAGGCAGTCTGGAAGCCGGCCAGGGTTTCTCCTTCCCAAGCCAGGCTTTTCCTTGCTGGCCCCCCCCCCCCCCGACCCTTCATCTGATTGGAGAAGGTGGTGGTGAGACTCAGGCCCCAAGCTCCCAACAGGAAGCAAAGGCTGACAGCAGCACTTGCCAGCCCTTCGGACAGGTGGGATGCCTGACCGAGCACTGAATGATTCCTTTTTTCTTTTCATCATGAAGCGAGGCTATTTTTTCCTATATAATTTTTAAAGGTTACTTTCCATTTACAGTTATTTAAAAAATTGCCTATATCCCCCAGTTATACAATGATTCTTAAGAAACCAGACAGCAAGGTAGGTAAACCCATGGTAAAAAGGTAGTTTTACCCAGGTAAAACTCCTCTCTGCGCCCAAGCATTGCTCACAGTCCCATTCACTCCTCCACACTGCTCAGTGGTCTCACCCGGTCTCCTCCTCACCGGGTGGGCCAGCCTGTGTGCACTGCTCAACTCAGGAGGTGAAAGGTGTTCAAACGCGACTTCCCCCAGGAGCTATAACTCTGGATCTCAGTTTCTCTATCTTGGTCTTGGCATTCCCACCCTAGCTCAACTTCCCACGAGTCTGGTGTCAGCAGTGAACTAGGAATAACTCCTATAAAACACTACACAGGACTTCCCTGGTGGTCCAGTGGCTAAAACTCTGCATGCTTAGACTCTTTCAAGGCAGAGGGCCCAGGTTTGACCCTTGGTCAGGAAACTAGATCCCATGTGCCGAAACTCAAAGATCCCTCACAACTAAGACCGGGCACAGTCAAATAAAGAAATAAATTTTTTTTTTTAATTTTAAAACAAATAAAACACTATACAAAGTAATCAAACTTTTATTGAAGCCTTTATGTGCCAGACATTGACTAGACCAAGACATAAGGCACGGGCCCTGCTCTTGAGGAGCTCACAGTCTAGAAAAGAGAAGATGCCAAAAAAATGATTCCCACAAAGATGGATGGGCATGGGGGGTGTGCAGAGCCATGACCCCCCCCACCTCTCCTATTCCAGGTTGGCTGGAACAGAAACAGAGAGCTTATCACCGTCTCTACCTCCTTCCCTGGGACGGCTCTGACTTCCCACTGTCCTAAGCATCAGGACACCAGGGAGAGACAAAGATGCAGGGGATACAACTGCTGCCCTCAAAAAGCTAGAACATCCCGGCAGGACATATATATATATATGTACAACGGTAACTTTGTGTCCCAAAGCCGCAAACCAGTGCAGCAAAAGCTGGGGAGAACAGGGGCTGGGCCAGCCCAGTCCAGGGAGTGGGAAAAGAAGTAACGGAAAGGGAGGTGTCCAGGGCCCAGGAAGGAGGGCAAGAGGAGGAGAAGCTCATAGTAGGGCGCCAGCAGCCACAGCCAACAGAAGAGCCACCCATCCCGCCCCAGGAGCCGCAGAGCCTGTACTATGGGGCACGTCTTTTATGGGGTACTGCCCCATATTTCTGCGGTCCTGGTGGCTACTAGCCCCTCCAGCCAAGCTATCTTCCTCTTCCCGGAAGGTCTCACGTCCCACCTCTTGTGGAGAAGTCTGGTTGGTCCGAGCTGGGGCGATAGGTTCGGTGGTGGAACGGGTGGTGGTAGAGACTGGGGTAGCTTTGGTGGTGACGGTGGAGGATGGGGCAGAGGTGGAAGTACTGACAGATTTGGTCGGGGCCAGGGTGGTGGACCGAGGTGGGGGCAGCAGGACAAGAGGTGGGAATTGAGGGGAGAAGTAGGTCTTGTTGCGGAGGTCCGAGTTACAGCGGGACCCCTGGCAGCAGGAGCCGCTGAGCATGAACCCTGGGCCTGTCGCCGAATCCCGGGTGCAGAACTCGTCCTGGACGCAGCCCCGGACAGGCAAGGACACAGTCACATTAGCTGCAGGAGAGAGACACGGGTAGGTCCATGGTGGTGGGGAGGGGTAGGCACAGCCAGAACGAAACTTAGGGGCAACACGAGATCAAGAACATCCAAAACAGGTGGTGGAAGGGCTCTGCATCCATTAATCCCGGTGTCTCCATTTGGGCCCCACTTTGAGAAACACTGTCCCACTGTCTTTTGTATTCGGTAGACCACATTTCCCATAGGACTTAAGAGGGAAAATGTATAGAATGAACTACAAGTCCCACAATGCTTTGGAAGAAAGGTTTGAACTGGGATACAACACCTCTCAACAGGACGAAAGAGAAGAGCATTGCCTCCCTCTTCCTCCCCTGACTCCACCCTTGCCAAAATTCAGTCTTAGAGTCAGAACTCAGTTCAGTTCAGTAGCTCAGTAGTGTCTGACTCTGCAACCCCATGGACTGCAGCATGCCAGGCCTCCCTGTCCATCACCAACTCCCGGAGTCCAACCAAACCCATGTCCATTGAGTTGGTGATGACATCTAACCATCTCATCCTCTGTCATCCCCTTCTCCTCCCACCTTCAATCTTTCCCAGCATCAGGGTCTTCATCTCCCATAACACACCTCGCAGAGGATGGGATTTGAAAATTCGCATGGTTCCCTGAGGCAGAGACTTGGAGGCTGAACCACATCTCTCCTAATACTTCGGAGTGGGATAAAGTACTAGGACACACTAACCTTTGAGTTTTAAGGACTAGATTCCCCATGATGCCTGGGCAGAAGCTTGGAGGCTTAAATACATTTCCTATTGCACATCCTCCCATTCTGCACCTGGCAAGCCTCTGTGAAAACATATTTCTTCCAAAACTCTGGGATAAAAGCATTCCTATTCCCGTGATATCCTGGGAACAGGACTGCGTTTCTCATGATGCTCTAGGACAAGCCACCAACTTAGGCCTACGGTTCCCAGAAGGCGCTTGAAAGTGGGGGAACACTTTGGGTAAAGGGGTGCTATTACCTACCACCCATGAGGCCTCAGAAAAGGCTACCACGACCCGTGCAGGCCAGGTGCTTTGGAGCTCTGCTCACCTGCTGTCAAGGTTACATTGCCGTCGAAACAGCCTTTGTAGAAATGGTCGCTGGCGTTGTAGCAGCTCACGACGGGCGGCGCCCTGCCCTGGCACTCCTTGCGGCTCAGCCCCACGCAGCTGTAGCACTCGACGCCGTTGGGCTGGTAGGCACTCTCATTGCCTGAGAGGGGGCGAGGAGGAAGGAAGCGGTCCAGGGGGTTCAGGAAACACTGACCTGCTCTGGGTCACTCAAGTCCACGTCTCCGCCCCTCGACGGACCAGCAGCTCGGCCTCTAACCCCGCCCCCAGGGCGTGACTCCGCCCCCAGTCCTTGCGGAGTTTTCCCGCCTCCTGCTTGCTGCCTCCCCCAGCCGCTCGGCCCAGGTGTGGCTCCGCCCCTGGGCCTGCGGCTCCGCCCCCACCGACCTGCGGGGTTGAGCGCTCTCGAGGTGAGGTTGAGTTTCGCGTTACAGCGGTCCTGGGGACATTGCTGCAGCTGGATGAAGGCCAGAATCCCGTAAAGGTCCAGTCCGCGGTCATTCTTGCCGGGGAGTCCCGAACCGCAGCCCCGCACTGCCACCGAGAATTGCCCGTGGACTGCGAAGAGGGGAGGGGGCGGGGGTCAGAGGGGGCGGGGCCTATGGGCGGGGCCTGAAATAGACCCGCCCCAGAAGATAGGCAGGCCAGGGCGGGAGCACAGGGGAGTGGGGGTTCAGAAAGAGCAGATCCGAGGGGAAAGAACAACGGACTTGAGAGATCTGAGTATGAGGGGACAGAGAAGCTGACAGATGCTGTACACAAAAGCTGGGATTGGTAAGAGTGGAGATAAGAAGGGGCACGACCACAGGGAGTTTCACCCGGAAAGCAACATCAGAAAGAACCTGAAACTGACGAAAAAGGCACAGGATCAGAGACAGATGGAGCCTCCTAGGAGCTGCGACCTCAGACAAGGGAGGGTCAGAGGGACCCGGAACCTCAGCCTTGGGACCCTAGGAGAGTATCTCTAGGGTGGATCTCCATCACAAGGGCCCCATTGGATGAGGGAGGCTTGGTCGGGGTGGAGAGGATTTTGGAAGGGCCAGAAGGCGATAGCGAGATCTCAGTGAGCCAGACTGTGCCCTTGAAGGAGATGAGGTCCCATATCTGGATTCTCCCTGGTCACCTCACCCCTGCGTAACGCTCAGTCCTCACCTCTCTAAGCCGTAAAGGCACGGGTGTGTTGAAAGGCCCAGGCCCTTGCAGACTGAAAGGGAAGAATGGGGATGCGTTCGAGTGGGTGTGGCCAAAGTTAGAAGGAGGGGCGGGACTATAATAAGGAGGCGGAGCCCGGATGGAGGCGCTGGTAGCGGGTACGCAAGAACGAGGAGGTCCCACTCACTAGTCTCCACGGCCCCCACAGCCTCTGTGCAGACTTCCACGCCTGGTGCACACTTCACCGTCTTCATCTTCTGCGGCGAGCACCCGTCATCTGCATTCTGCACGCAGCTGTAACACTCCAGGGCCTTCGCTCCTGGGGGTGCAGAGGCAAATAGAACTGAGCCTCCCCAACTGAAGCCGCCTCCCCAGAGAAGAAATAGTCCTTCCCACTCCCTCTGGCCCTGTGCAACTGTACTGCACATGATTTTCCAGGGCAGGGATAAGGAAATGCGTGCGTGCTAAGTCGCTTCAGCTACCCTTTGGACTGTAGCCCGCCAGGCTCCTCTGTTCAAGGGATTCTCCAAGCAAGAATACTGGAGTGGATTTCATGCCCTCCTGGGGATAAGGAAAACCTAGCCGCAAATCTGAGACCAGGAGATACATTGTGTCCTTTTCATGCCTATAGTGGGAGTATATTTTTCTCAGCCCCTTATGCCCAAGGTGGGGGATCCCTGACTTAAATGGGGGGGGGGGGGACTCCTTCCTTCAGTTCTCCACTTGGTACGGGAGAATTTTACCCACAGTCAAGTCATTCGGTGAGACATCCCTCCCCATGCAACCCCCGATGTCTACTCAGGATGGAAGAAAGTTTCCACAGTCCCTTCTGTCCAGGGTAGCAAATCCTTCCTAGAGCACCCACTCCCCGACCGAAGCGGGTGATCTTTCCCACAATCCCCCTGTTCCAGGTGGAAGAATTTCCCCCACAGCTCCCTCTGCTCAGGACAGGAGATTCTTCCCGCAGCCGTCTCCATTGAGGGGTGCGGTGGAGGGGAGACTCTTCCTTAGAGCTCCCACTGTGCCCCCTCCGCCCCCTTCTGGCAACAGACTCACCTTCTGGAAGCAGCAGCGACAGCAGGAGCAGCCAGCCAGTAGTCCAGATCACTGCCCAGGAACCTGCTCTCCTGGCGGGGTCCATGGTTCCGTCCTGCTCTCTCGGCTTCCCCCCTAGGTGTGCCGCCTCCCAACCCAGGTCCTCTTACCTGAGCCCGGGATGAGTAACCTCCCCCCAGGCAACCCTAGCCTTGCCCAACCGGGCCAAATCAGCGTCCGCTGTGGGGCGTGACCCCCGCCCCTGGGCGCGTCGTCACCCACAGCTGCCAAGGAGGGGAACGGGCGGGAGTCATGGTTCCCTGGCAGTTCCCAGGAGAAAGTCTGTGTGTTTGGGGTCTGAGGCGGGAGAGAGAAGGGAGGACTGAGGCTCACAGAAGGGGTCTACTCAACACTCAGCATCCAGTAAATATTGAATGAGTGCAGGTTTGGGGTTGGGTGATGCTGGAGACTAAACAGAACCAGTACTGGTCCTCCCAGAGGTCACTTTCTGATGGGGGAGAAAGATACGAATTAAATAATCATCCAAATTGTTATTTCCAGCCAAGGCAATGAAACCAAGGCCAAGGCAATGAAGTGGAGGGAGCTAAAAGGAGGTGTGGCGTCTACAATTAGGGGGCTGATCAGTGAAGCATCCCTGGAGATGTAAATCACTGAGTTGCGTGATAATCTTAAAGACTTGGAGGTTCAAACAGTGGAGCAGGTTGGGATGGGGGCAGAGCACATGGCAAAGCAAAGACAGCAGCAAGTGCAAAGCCCTCGGTGGGACGCAACATGGACCATTCAAACACAAAGAGGAGAGCAGTGCCCCTGGAGTTCAGAAGGTGAGGGGAGGGAGAGGGAAACTGAGGCACAAGAGCCAGACAGGGGTCAGACTCTTCCAGGCATGCCAAGCCCTGCAGAGAGATCTGAATTAACTTTGAGAAAGCTGGAGAATGTTTCTAGGGGTCTACATCTGTAGGCCACAATCAGATTTGCTTTTTGATCTGTCAGTCTGGCACATGAGGCAAAAACTTCTCAAGAAATGAATTCACTAAATCCAAGGAATTACCCAGCAATGAAAATAGGTCAACTACTGGCCTGGGCAGCAACGTGAATCTCGAAAACTTTATGTTGAGCTCAAGAAGTCTTAAACAAATAAAAGATACCATGTGACTCCATTTCTATGGAAGTCCTAGAACAGGCAAAGATAATCAGTGGTGATAGAAATTGGGGTTATTTTAGGAAGGTATTGCCCAAAAGGTTAATAGTAAGAAGCCCCTACTGTCTTCATCTGGATGGCAGTTACACATGTAACAACATTTATTTAAAGAATCAACAAACTTTATGTTGTATATTTATGCACTTTACTGTGTGTACACTATTCTTACAAAAAGAAAGGGGAGGGTCTTCCTTGACAGTCCAGTGGTTAAGACTCTGCCTTCCTATGCAAGGAGTGTGGGTTTGATCCCTGATTGAGGAGCTAAGATCTCACACGTCTCATGGCCAAAACACCAAAACAGAAAACAGAAACAATATTGTAACAAATTTAGTAAAGACTTTAAAATGGTCCACATCCAAAAAAATCTTAAAAAAAAAAAAAAACTGTGTTAAAAAAAAGAAAGGGATAAAGGTGGAGTGGAATGCCACTGTGGCCTCTGTAAAAAAGACTATAATAGGGGTGAGAAAAGGAGGGCCGGAGACATGGGAGGGAGCAGGGCAGTCTCTCGGGTGAGAAAGACAGCAACAACCCTGATGACTGGGAGTTGGAGGCCTGTGTGTACCGTTCCACCACTGCCCCAACACAGATGAGGCCCACACTGCGAGCGTGATGGAGTCAGGACCACTGCCTCCCACGTCTGAACACAGAACCAAATAAGAACTCTGGGCAAACCGCAAAGTGACTAAACATCCCCATATATAAACTAATGTAAGTGACTATGTATATTGTATATCATTTATATTCTATTATTATTTAAAGCTACAGCTTTAATTTTACTTTGTTTCTCCTGACTAATAGATGATGAGATTTACCTGTGGCAGGGAAATAGCGGCTGTGTTCATAAAAATTTTATCCGTTCCCTGGACCCCATGGGGTACTTCCCCACACACACACACCGCCAGCAATGACTAGCACCTCAGTCACCTAGGCTGGGTCACTTGGCATCATGCCGCAGCTCAGACAGAGAAAGTGAGTGACTGTGAAGTCATTCAGTACTGCCCCTACCTCCCTGTCTCCCAGCCTTGGAATCTCAGCCCCACTTATGGTTCGCTGTGTGATCCTACCTAAGCGTCTTCACCTCTCTGAGCCTCTGAGGTGTCTTATAATAAAGAGAGGAGAGTCTTTCATGGTGGATCGAGGCTGTGGACAAAATTTCAAGTCTGGAGTCGGACAGACTAAAATTTTACCCCTGCCTCTGCCATCCTCTTGCTCTGTGACCTCCAGCCACACCATCTCCCTCTCTGAATTTCAGCTGCCTCCTTTGCCAAATGAGTCTGAAACCCCCTATCTCCTGAGAGATGGAGTGAGGCAGGGTGACAATACAATTATTATTGTGTGCTCCAGAGCAGGAGGCCCTGCAGGCAGGCCCCAGCTGCGTGGGAGAGTTTCAGGGAGGAACCCCAACTGGCCAGACCAGAAGAGCTGGCGTCTTGGGAGGGAGTGGGACCCAGGGTGGGGAGTCTCCTCTTGCTCAGGCCTGCCTGCATCCTGGGTGCTGACAGCCTGCCCCCTCCCACCCCCTGCAACGTGGCCTGTGACCAGAGAACAGGGGGAGGTTTAAATGCAGGGTCTATACTTATAACTACTCTATGACTCTCCCCAGCTCTCCTCCACAGGGGTCAATGCAAACAGGTTTAGAATCTGTTCCCGAGAGATGAACAGAGGGATCAGTATGGAGGCACCAGGTTCCCAGCTCCAGAGGTCATGCCAGGGCATCAGACAAGCCTGGGGACATCTGCACTCTGGGTTTCCTGTCCCCTGGGGAAGGGTGGGCTCTGGGCCCGGTGATGTTCCCAGCCTCCCTCAGACCCACTCCCTCTGGGATGTATCAGAGTAGGGGTGGGGTCAGAGCCAGGGTGGGGTCAGAGCCAGGGCTGGCTACATAATTTGCGGGGCTCAGTGCAAAATGAAAATATGGGGACCTGGTTCAAAGGGCAGGAAAGAGTGTAATGCAAGGTATTAAAGTAGAAATGCTGGGGATTTCTCTGGCAGTCCAGTCCAGACCCTGACCTTCTACTGCAGGAGGTGTCATGGGTTCCATCCTTGATCTGGGAACTAAGATCCCACATGTCGCATCGCATGGCCAAAGAAAAACAATTTAAATAAATGCTACTTTCCTTTCTTTCTCCGTCTCTCCCAACCCCATATGTCATGTTCCCTTGGTCTAATGTCTAATGTCATGTTCCCTTGTGCATGGAATACTCATGGGACAAGCACAGACCCTCACACGTATCTAAAGACCCTGCCCCACAACTAAAGCATTCTGGTTGCTGGGTTCCCCTTCCACCAGTTGCCCGCTGCTGTGCCCCACCTGAGATGCCAGGAGGCACAAGTGTCTGACTCTCCTGTGGGCTCCCAGGCCCCTGCTGGGGCTGGTGGATGGCAGAGGTCACAGTGCAGGAGCGAGGAGGGGAAGGCAGGCAGAACCTATCCCAGGGAGGCGGGAGATGACAGGTGTGGGACTTTGTTTGAGCCGAGGCCCCAACCCCCCCCCCCCCCAGATCAAGCTTCACGTCCCTTCAGACTTCACTTCCAAAATGCAAATTCAAATGCAAAATTAAGAATTTCCAGATGGCAATCGCAGATGCTTAAATCCAAGAAAGCTCTTCTGAACGCGGGGAACTGTCAACCCCATGAGTCACATGCCTGGGAAGCTAGCCCCTGTAAGAAGACCCAGTTTGCAGACAGGCTGAGGGATGAAATAATCCAAAGATCCAGATATCTCATACCTGGAGGTAGAGGCCAAGGAACAGCTGGGGTCCCCAAAGGCCTGGGGTTGGGGTTGTTTGTATTCTGGGGCTTCAGGAGGACAACTGGATCCTTAAGGAATCCTGGGACAGGACACCCAGGACTGGAGGCGACGGGAACCAGAGGAATTGAATGCCTAGTTCCAGAGACGTTAAAGGGAGGAAAAGGCCTGTTCCACACAGAGACAGCCTAAAGGGATCAAGGTTATACCTGGGGAGCCCAAGGGACTGTGGAAACCCATCAGGGATCAAGGAGAGCTTCCTGAAGGAGGGGACACCTTGTTGCTATTGTTGTAGTTGTTTAGTCACTCAGTCGTGTCCGACTCTTTGTGTACGATCAACTGCAGCCCACCAGGCTTCCCTGTCCTTTACTACCTCCTGGAGTTTGCTCAGACTCATGTCTATCGACGCTGTGATGCCATCTAACCATTTCATCCTGTTGCTCCCTCCTCCTCCCGCCCTCAATCTTTCCCAGCATCAGGGTCTTTTCCAAGGGGGCACCTTGGGTGAGACCTAAAGGGCGAAAAGTTCTGTCTGTCCTGTTCACCACCGCCCCATCCTCAGCATCTCTCATCAATTTATTCAACCATCAGACATTCCCTCAACACCTACTTTGCATACGGGCCCTTTGTTGTGTGTCAAGGACTCAGTAGTGATGCAAACAGTCCAATCCCTGCCTCCTGGAGTCCCCGCCCAGCACAGGAAACACACTCATCAGCATGGATGACCCAGAGTTCTCAAGGCTCCAGGGGGAAGGTGCAGGCAGAAGGATCAGGGCTGGGACAGGAGGCTGTTTCCCTGAGGAAACATCTGACTCAGAAGAATCAGGGAAGGCTTCCTGGAGAAGGAACCATCTGAGTTATGACCTAAATGATGAGTAGGGTGGAGTGGGGAAAGGTGACTTAGCAAAGGGAGTATTGGGTATATTATTTACCAAGAATGAGAAATGAAAGGATAACTTTTTTTTTCCCTTTCATGGAATGAAATGTGCCCTATGGTGCTGGGAATACAGCTATGACCAGGACAACCCTGGCTCTGCCTTCTTGGAGCTCCCAGTCTGTCGGGACATAGATCCATCACCAGTGATGACCCAGGATGTTCAGGAATGGACTGTGCGTGCCTGCTAAGTTGCTTCAGTCGTGTCCAACTCTGTGACCCAATGGACTGTAGCCCAGGGGAGCTCAAAGAAGAGGGTGTGTTTGATTCAGGTGGGGGAGTCAGGAAGGGTTTCCTGTAGGAGGTGACAATCCAACCAAGACGCTAAGAACAAGGAGATAGCTGGTTAAGGGAAGGGCAGAGGGAATAACATGTGCCAAGTCCTGGAAGGCAGGAGCCTAGGAATTCCTAGAAATTGCCAATAGCCCAGTCAAGTCCAAAAGGATGGAAGCAGGCGGACCCACAAACTGAAAAAACAAAATTGCCACACGCCTCTCTACACCCACCCCCTGTTACCATCCAAGACCATGGGGTTGAAGAAGACCTCCATTCCTTAAATGTAGAACCAGCTGAGGGATGGTTGGTTGTCTTGGGTCCCGTAACTCAGATGCCTTGCCTAGCGGTCGAGGGGTTCCGTATGTCTGTGCTGGGAATCTCAGAAAAACTGTTTTCTTCCATGTTTAATTCAGTATCACAGAAGCAACAATAAATAGTTCCTTCCCACCCCCGCAATCTTCCTCGAGCCCGGGGCAGAGCCCGAGGGACTGGCTTCCCGTCCGGAGAAGGCACCTGCAGCCCGGGAAAGTCGCGGCTCAGACCAGCCAAGCCATCAAAACCCACAAAACTCCCTGGAGAGTTACGAATGGGCGGGCCCAGGCTTCCCAGAAGTGGGCGTGGCTTCGAAGCAGAGCACGGGGGCGGGGCTTCACTGAGACTCCCCCCCAGAGGGTGTGGTCGATCAGGGGGCGTGGTTCTCATCAGCCGCTGTAACGATGACGTCCATCCAAATACGCACGGCCTCTGGGCTGGGAGCCACCATGTAGAAAAGGCGTTCGTAGGTTTTGACACAGAACGTTAGGCGAGGGTTCGGGCTCTGGAATAAGTAGCGGAGTGGAGGCGGTTTAACAGAACAGATATGACTCCACCCTAGTTCAAATTCCAGCCTTGCTATTTACAGGCTGTGTAGGGTTGGGCAAGGAATTTAAATTCCCTGAATGTATGCGGATCTGTCCTCCTAAATGATGCTACCTACTTTGTAGGGTTATGAGGGTTAAATGAATTAACACAGGAAGGCGCTGAGAATTATGGGAGCAAGAGGAATTTAAAGGACCCATGTCCCAACCCCCCAGCTCTACTTCTCCTGTATTAGAAATCGTTGTTGTTCAGTTGCTAAGTCGTGTCCGACTCTTTTGTGATCCCAAGGACTGTAGCCTGCCAGGCTCGGCTTCTCTGTCCAGGGATTTCCCAGGCAAGAATATTGGAGTGAGTTGCCATTTCCTCCTTCAGGGGGTCATCCCGACCCAGGAATCTGCAGGAGACCCTGGGTCTCCAGCACTGCAGGCAGATCCCTTACCACTGAACCCGCTGTGCTGCTCTTAGTCTCTGAGTCATGTCCAACTCTTTGTGACCCGTAGACTGTGGCCTGCCAGGCTCCTCTGTCCGTGGGGATTCTCCAGGCAAGAATGCTGGAGCGGGTGGCCATGCCCTCTTCCAGGGGATCTTCCCAACCCACAGATCAAACTCAGGTCTCCTGCATTGCAGGCAGATTCTTTACCATCTGAGCCACCAGGGAAGCCCTACTGAGACCCCTAGGAAGTCCATATATTAGAAACACAAGCATTCAAATTTCCTCTCTTCCAAATCTAGGTCTCCCTGGTTTGTAACTGGGAAAAATTTAGTCTACAACCTATTTACTGAGTACCTACTTGCCAACCCCGAATTAAGTAAACCCTTTATGTCCATTATCTGTCTTTAACCTCAACTCTGGAGACATAGGTTGAAGAGTGCCCATTCTGCAGGTGAAAACACGGAGGCTGGAGAATGGAAGTCACACTTCTGATGTCCCACAACTGGGATTCCAACCTAAGCTCTAAAAAGCCACAGTTACTCTCCAGAGCTTTCTAAACATTGTGTCAATTTTTGGCACTGTGCTTTTATAAACGTTCCAATTCCAGAATTCTCTGGGGAAAAATAAATCTGATATGACACCGTGGGACCCATTTCCATTTGGCAATTGTGAGAAGATGCTAAGTAATGATCCTCTCCTTTCAATTCTCCCAGGCAGCCTCAGTCCTCACCTTGCCCAGTTCAGTCATTCATTCTTAACTTGGCATCTGAATTTGCCAAATTTCTGCTCTCAAACGTTTGTTCCAAGAAAAATAACTGTGGCTGAGAGTCAGGGACTGAGCTCTTAATTTTTGGGCCCTGCAGTGAAATGACCTGTTTGGTTTCCTGTGCTGGATGGAGGACCCTGACAAAAGGGGCTGTGGGTAGCCCTTCTCCAGGGGATAAGCTAAGATTTGACTGGCGGGGCTCCAACCATGAGGGCAGGGCAGCATCAAAGAGGGGCTTCACCTTGAAGGCACAGCGTAAGTGGTCGTAGTAGACTTCCTCGATGGCCTGAAAGTAGATGACACCTTTGAGCTTGGTCTCTTCCTTGTCTGATGGAGCGGGGTGAGGGAGAAACAGAGCCAGTGAGAGATGGGTTGCCGGGTGGGGAGGAGGGTACTAAGGGGGAGAGGATTCTCTGAGCCCAAGTCCAGAGACTGGGGTTGGGGTGAGGAGCATGGTGATAGAGTCTGAAGGTCCCTAAAGTGCTGTGGTTAGGAGGTGAGTGAATGTCAATGGGAGACTGGTGTGGTGACTGGATAAGGCTGGGAGGTGGGGTCTGGGGAGCTGGAATCCTAGGTCCCCAAGTCCCTTGGCCCCTGAGAAGGGTGGAGACTCAAGGAGAGGTTCAGAATCATCGATTACCTAAGAGAAGAAGGAGAGGCTTGGAATAGATCTGGAGGCTGGGCACTGATAATGCTTCTCCTGGGTATGGGGAAACTGGGGGCTGGAGAGCTAGAATGGTACACAAGTGATACCCAGTGAGGACTGGGTCGCTAAAGGAGGAAGTGATTGGGGGGTCCAGACACATACATGGACCTAAGAGAGAAGAGACCTGGGGGTGGGGCGGCTAGGTGTCTGGGGCGAAGGTCTGGAGTGCTCTCTTTCACAGGTGTGGGGGCCCAGGCACCTAAGGCAGCAGGGCTGGGCTTACCCGCGTAGTAGGCCAGGCGGCGGGCCTGGCGGTCAAAGCAGAACCATCGCTTCCTCCAGGTCTTGATTCGGCCACCCATCTTCACCAGGGGTCCGCGGCAGCAGCCCCCGGACACCCGTAAGTGCGGGCAGTTTTCTGGATTGTGGCCCCAGCGCTCCAGGTGCTGCCGGAGATCCAATACCCGAGGGCTAGCAGGGCTGGATGGGGGTGTGGGCGGGGCCTGGGGAGGGAAGAGAAGGGGGGCTGTGATGTCATAGGGTCAAGGGCTGGGAGGGGGAAGTCTGCAGCCTGGACCCGCGAGGGGAGCCCGTAGGATTAGCTCAAGTGTAAGGACCAGCACAGCCTTTAACTTTGGCAATGACGATTAAGATGGTATTTCTGACAGCTACTCCGGTTGACTGACGCACTGCCCAGGGCTTTACCAGCATCCATTCCTCAACTCCCCATGGCCACTCTTGGGTCAAGGCTACTATGAGTCCCATTCTGCACATGAGCACACTGAAGTACAGAGAGAAATAATCCACCTGAGGTCACATAGAGCTTCTAAGTGGCAGAGCAGGGATGCGAAGCCAGGTCTTCCTGACCTTAGCGCTCACCTTGAAACACCAGAGATGTGTTAGGGAAGTGATAAACCCCAGTAAGCCCTCATCTATTGTATCTGTAAAACAGTGAGTGATTAATAATGAGAGTGCTGATTCCACTATTGTTGTATGTTAGAGAGCATTCTTGCTGTGATGAAATTGGTGATTATTATCTGTGCTAAAAAAAAAAAAAAAACTTTATAATCTCTTTGCCCCCCTTCTCCTCAGGAGGTAGGTCCATCATTGTCCCCATTTTACAGATGTGGAAACCAAGATTCAGAGAGGGTAAGTCACTAGGCCCAAGTCACACAGCCAGAGCTGACGAGCCAGGACTCCCCAGGCAGAGCGCTCATCTCAGGTGGCCATAATGTGGAGCAGATGAAGGAAATCAAAGTGTCTACTGTTACAAGGTCTAGCCTGATCAAATCTATCCTTCCCAAATACTTCCTGCAAAGAATGGTATATGATCCCCATGGTCACACTGAGGCCTCAGACTCCAGCATGCAAGCAGACCCCTAAGGGATTTTGTTAAAATGCAGACTGGGATTCAGTTCAGGGATGCTGATGCTGCTGGTCCACGGACCACTCTATGAGTACTGAGGGTTGAAAACACTGAAGTAAGGCTAAAGCAAGAAAGGATGAGAAATAGAGGGGAGATGAATTGCATGGAGACAAGGGAGAGAAGGGGGGAGGCGGGAGCTGGGGAACACACAGGAGGGGAAGGAGTGGTTAAAAGGGCACCCCCTGGGTCATCCTGCCCACTCCACACAGTAACACTAAGTGATCACCATGTAGTGAAGGTCTGCTCTGTGGCCAGCACTGCGCCAAGTGATCACCTCACTGCTTCTCCTAAACAACCCATTATTGTCCCCATTTCACAGAGGAGGAAACTGAGGCTCTTAAAGAGGCAGTGACTCACCAAGGTCACCCAGGTAGGACATGGGTGGAGCCGGGCCCCAGGCGAGGAGAGCAGGGATGGGCTTGGGACTGACAACTCCCCCTTTGTCCACCCGAGTCACCTCCAGGGAACGCCTGCCCCTCTCCAAGTCTTGGCTTTCCTCATCCCAGCACCCTCCTCATGGGGCTGTTTCAGGGATGAGCTGGCTGTTGTCACCTGGTGATTCCACCCCCCCCACCCGCCCCCAGGCGCAAACCCCAGGGACAGCATGAGGAAGGCAGCTCGAGGTGTGAGGGGGTGGGGATGGGGGACAATTCAGTCAGCAGGGGACTGATTAATAAATGATGGTGCTACACAGCAGGAGCGTTTCATTTTTAATGAGGCAGAGCTTATATGCCTGACAACCCGGAAGGCTCCACCAGCCTTCCTGCTTTATTTTATTCCCGGCTCTTATCAGCACCTGACATGCTACTTATTTTACTTATTGATGCTGCTTTCCATCTCTCTCCCCTGCTAAATGCCAGCTTCCAAAAGGCAGGGATTGTCACTCTGCCGTCACTAGAGTGTGTGCTTGCTGTCTACCACACAGTGCGTGCTCCGTCACGCAGTCACGTCCGACTCTGCGACCCCATGGACTGTAGCCCACCAGGCTCCTCTGTCCCTGGATTCTCCAGGCAAGAATGCCGCAGTGGGTCGCCATGCCCTCCTCCAGGGGATCTTCCCCACCCAGTGATGGAACCTGAATCTCCTGCATCTTCTGCATTGACAGGCAGATTCTTTACCACTGAGCCACTTGGGAAGGCCACCATAAATAGGCACTCCATAAATATTGGATTGAAATGAATAAGGAAAGGCCTAATGTTTGAGAGAACCAGAAATGGGTTGGGAATAATGTACTTGTTTGTGAGGAACATAAATCCACCAAATGCAGTTTGATCAGTGTATGTGGGAAAGTATAAACCCAGATGCAAAGTCTCCTCTATGACAGAAAGCACTTGGCCTCCAGGTGAGAGAACTTCACTTCCCTGAATTCTAAAGTGTTTGCTATAGGGGCTTCCCTCGTGGTCCAGTGGCTGGCACTCTGGACTCCCTCTGCAGCGGGCACGGGTGCAGTCCCTGGATGGGGAACTAAGATCCCACATGCCACACAGGGAGGCCAAAAAGATAAATAAAGTGTATGTTGTAACAAAAAAGTATTCATATTCTTAGTATAGGTAGAAATAAAAGCTTAATGAGGAGCTGTCAGCTAAATTCAGGGTGTGAGAAATTCCACAAGATAAATGCCTTTTCCCCCCAATAAATGGCACTTTTTTTTTTTTTTTTAAAGCAGGGAGGGAGGACTCAATCTCAGAGATTTAAGACATTTTTACTAAAGGCACTGTGTGTGCTTTGTTTGGATCCAGATTTGAATAACCAACTATCAAAATATATTTTGGAGACAATTTGGAGACAGGGATTTTGTTCAAGTGCAGACTGGGATTCAGTCATTCCAGGGTGGGGGTCTGGAGAGGAATGAAGTTCAGGGATGCTGATGCTGCTGGTCCATGGACCACTCTATGAGTACTGAGGGCTGAAAACACTGAAGTAAGGCCAAAGCAAAAAAAGGATGAGAAATAGAGGTGAGACAAATTGCATGGAGACAAGGGAGAGTGAGGAGGGGGTGGGGGGAGGGGCTGGGGAACACACAGGAGGGGAAGGGGTGGTTAAAAGGGCACCCACTGGGTCATCCTGCCCACTCCACACAGTAACACTAAGTGATCACCATGTACTGAAGGTCTGCTCTGTGGCCAGCACTGTGTCAAGTGATCACCTCATTGCCTCTCCAAAACAACCCAATATTGTCCCCATTTCACAGAGGAGGAAACTGAGGCTTCTAGAGAGGAAGTGCTCACCAAATGTTGATATGGACCATGTATTAGAATGTTACAGAATTAGTAATAATTTCATAAGCTATGACAGTGGAACTTACATTAAATATATATATATATATATATACACACACACACACACATATGTATATATTGTAGGTACATAATGATGTATGGAGGGAATGATAAAATATGTGGAATTGGCTTTAAAATATTCTACTGCAGCATGGGAAGTAGGTGCGGGTGCAGTACAGAAAAGTCAGTAAGTAAAATAAGATTCAATATTGATAATCACTGGAGCAACATGGAGGGCTTCCCTGGTGGCTCAGTGAATCTGCGCCTGCAAAGAATCTGCCTGCAAATGCCGGAGTCGCAGGTTCAATCCCTGTGTCGGGAAGATCCCCTGGAGTGGGAAATGGAAGATCCCCTGCAGTAGCAACCCACTCCAGTATTCTTGCCTGGAGAATCCCATGGACAGAGGAGCCTGGCGAGCTATAGTCCATGGGGTCACGAAAGAGCCGGACGAAACTGACCGACTAAACCACGGTCATGAGTTGCATGGTGGGTACATGGGAGGTTATTAATCTAGTCAACCTTTGAACAATATGCTTGAATATTTCTTAAGTAAAAATTTTTTTTTTTAAAGAATCAAACAAATAAATCAAAATTTTAAATACTATTTAAAAGTCCCAGTTTGTGGTCGCCCTCATACCAGCCCCCACTTACAGAAGAGGAAACCGAGGCACAGAGAATTAAGCATGCCACATACCATGGATTCAGATGACCCTGATGGGAAGAGAAACTAGGTCTTTAGAGTTCCCCTTCCCTTGCCAAGCCCAGGACACTTTCTGGAGGACAGGAGAGGGTGAGATGTCAAAGGGCAGAGGCCAGGGGAAGTGGGGGCAGGGGCGAGACTCACCATGATGGCAGGTACAGGGGGGCCCGAGGAACCTTCCTTGCTTCTTCTTGTCCCTTCCTGTGGGTGCAGAAAGAGTCACCAAGACTGCAAACCAGTAAGAAGTGGGGGGAATGTACTGCGTTCCTGGTCGGAGGGAGGAGGAGCTGGGTCTCACCCTGGCCTGGAGCAGCCGCTCCCTCTCCGCCACGGCCTGCTGCAGGAGCTGCTCCATTCGGGCGATGTCTGGGTAGAGGGCCCTGCAGCTGGGAGCAGGGAGCAGAGACGGGCCAGTGAGAGGAGCCCAGTCTCCTCCCCCCATCTCCCCACCTTCTCCCTGACGTCTCACCTGTTCCTGGGGCCGCAGTTCAGCAGCTGATAGAGAGGGTGTCTCCCGGAGTCTCCGGCTTCAGGCGGGAGGGCCGAGGCCTCCAGGGGTCCTGGGGGGAGAAGGGCTGGGGCTAGGGGCTGGGATGCTTCCTGGTCTAAGCTTCTACCTCTCTCCCCAAACGGGGGCATCCAGGTTTCTCCATTCTGTGCACAGGGAGGGTGGTGATGGGAGAAGAGGGTACGTGGGGTGAAGTTGGTACTCACCAGTACAGTGGAGGGACAGAGGCCGGGGGCAGCCTCTCTGACTGGCTCTCTCTCCCCTCTTCCGGGACAGGCTTCCAGTCCTCTGGAGGCCAATGGAGCCCTGAAGACACACAAAGCCCAGGCACACAGGAAAAGATGCTCAGTCTCCACCATCAGATGGGAGAACCACCAAAGAAAACCACCATCTTGAGACATCCCAGGTGGTCCAAGGGTGAAGACTTCGAGCTCCCCATGCAAGGGGCCCAGGTTCAATCCCTGGTCAGGGAACTAGATTCCACATGCCGCAACTAAGAGTTTGCAGGTGGCAATGAAAGATCCTGCATGCCCCAGTGAAGACTGAAGATCCCCAAGCGACCCGGCGCCACCAAATAAATAAATATTTTTTGTAAAAAAAGAAACCACCATCTCATTGGCACGGATCAGAAAGCCAATGTAAACACAATGCTGAGTGAATGCAGTAGTTACAAAGGACCACACAGTGCACTGAGCAGAATGGGCAAACCCACAGAGACAGTGATTGCCGGGGGCTGGGAGGAGAGGGGAATTGAGGGGTGATGGCTGAAGGGTACAGGGCTTCTTTGTGCGTGCGTGCTAAGTCACTTCAGTCATGTCTGACTGTGCGACCCCATGCACTGTAGCCCACCAGGCTCCTCTGTCCATGGGGATTCTCCAGGAGAGAACACTGGAGTGGGTGGTCATTCCCTCCTGAATATTCTCTAAAATTGCTGATGGTAATGTTTGCACAACTCTATGACTACACTGAAAACCACTTTTAATGGGCGAATTGTAGGGTAGGTGAATTATAGATCTACATAAAACTGTTTTTCTTTTTTTTTTAAAGCCTACTGTATTGGTGGAGATGTGGGAAACCCAGATGTTCTCCCACAAGGCTGAGGGCTGTTTTATTGGAAAAAACTTTATGGAGGTCCGTTTGGCTCTTTTTAAAAAATAAAAATGGGAAAAAAGAAGAATAAAATGAATTTAAAAAAAGAAAGGAAATAAAATCAAAATGACTTCCCTGGTGGCTCAGTGGTAAAGAATCCGCCTGCTAATAATGTAGCAGACATGTGTTCCAGCCCTGGTCCAGGAAGACCCCACATGCCAGGGAGCAACTAAGCCTGTGTGCCACAATTATGGAGATCTAGAGCCCGGCAGCTACAACTACTGAGCCTTCCTGCCACAACTACTGAAGCCCATGCACCCTGGAGCCTGTGCTCTGCCACAATAGAAGCCACTGCAATGAGAAGACCGCAACTCCAGAGCAACCCCCTCACCACAACTGGAGAAAATGTGGAGCAGCAATGAAGACCCAGCACGGCCAAAATTAAATAATAAAGAATATATATATGAATAACATTTGTGGACTTGAATAGTACTGTCTCAATGTTAGCTTCCTGAATGTGATCGGTGTACTGTGGTTGCATATGGGAATGGCCTTGACCTCTGATGATAAAAAGTAGAAGCATTTAGGGATAAAGGGGAATCATGCTTCAGTAAAGAATAAACTGTGTGTGTGGGTGTGTGTGTACAGACAGAGAATGATGAAGCAAATGCCAAATGTGGTAAACTGTTAGTCACAGAATCTGGGTAACAGGTATACAGGAATTCTTTCTACTCCTCCTGCAATTTTCCTGTAAGTCTTAAATCATTTCAAAATAAAATAATAAAAAAACTACCAAGTGAAAATAAACTTATTTGAGAGTAACAAAGGAAGCAAACTGAAATCATTTCTTTAAAAAAAACAGCAAAAACTCTGCTTGGATAACAAAAAATAATAAGAATAAATAAGTTGTATAATTTGAGCACCAACACACATCGTGCATGCCAAGTTGCTTCAGTCGAATAAGACTCTTTTGCAACCTCATGGTCTGTGGCTGCCAGCTCCTCTGCCCATGGGATTCTCCGGGCAAGAATACTAGAGTGAGTTGCCAGGCCCTCCTCCTGGCCCAGGGATCAAACCCAAGTGTCCTGCATCTCCAACATTTCCGGCAGATTCTTTACCAAGGAGCAATGATGGAAGCCCATCAATGTGTATGCTCACTATTCACGAGTTAATACTAAAAGAAAAATCGAACTGGTCACCAAAAGAACCAAGTCTTTATTTTGAAGGTAGGTGAATGAAGTGAAATCGTCAAGCACTTTCTTTTCCTACAAAAATCATATCCCTGGGTAACCAAATAATCAATAAAGGCAAGTCCCTCTTTAGAAAAAAAATTGTCAATTAATAAATGAAGGAGGAGGACTTCCCTGGCTATCCAGTGGTTAAGACTCTGCACTTCCAATGCAGAGAGCACAGGTTCCATCTCTGGTCAGGGAACTAAGATCCCACATGCTGAGTGGGCAGCCAAAAAATAATAACTGGTTTTTTTTTTCTTTTTTAGATTTCTTTAACTAAATTTTTTAAAAAATGAAAATAAATGAAGAAGTAATAACAGATGAGATTTTCCCACTCATGACCTCCAGGGAATCAATCAATGGATGCCACAAAAAAAGAGACACATGCTCCCGGGATGACTTGCCAAAATGCCAATCATGCAACTGCTCAGCCCCCCACATCCAACTTTACAGGAAATAAAGAGGCAGAGAAAGGTGGTGTTGACCCCCACAGATGCAATCAGCAAACCCTGCCTGCAAAACTCTACAGAGCAAATGCCTGGTTTATTCACCAAACAAATTTCAAGAGGGACAATAAAAGAAATGCGAGTCTGTGGATTCTAGGAGATTTAAAAGAGATGCCCTGTGCTTAGTCGCTCAGTCTTTTCGACTCTTTGAGACCCCCATGGACTGTAGCCCGCCAGGCTCCTCTCTGTCCATGGTGATTCTCCAGGCAAGAATACCGGAGTGGGTTGCCGTGCCCTCCTCCAGGGGATTTTCCCAACCCAGGGATCGGACCCAGGTCTCCCATATTGCAGGCGGATTCTTAACAACCAGGCGAAGAACCAGGGAAGCCCACAGTCACACACACAAAAAGTTAAAACTGAACTATAGTGTTTAGCGATAGACACTGAATTGGCGGAACTTTCAATGTGAGACTAGGATAAACGTCAGGCTAGTGGCTATTCTCCGGGAGACCGATAGGGGTCACCATTGAGCGGGGGTATGTCGTGACCTGACACTTGGGGCCGTCACCCGAGTGTTCCCATTAATAATCGTTAAGCTGTGCGTGTGCTCGATGTGATTCTCTATGTCTGTATTATTTTAAAACGTTTTTAAAAATAGTAACCATGGGACTACTGGGCTTCCCAGGTGGCTCAGTGGCTAAGAATCTGCCTGTCAATGCAGGAGACGTGGGTTTGATCCCTGAGTCCGGAAGACCGCCTGGAGTAGGAAACGGCAACCCACTCCAGTATTCTTACCTGGAAACTACTATGAACAGAGGAGCGTGGCGGGCTACAGTCCATGGGGTCGCAAAGAGTCGGGCACAGCTGAGCACACACACACACAAACACAAAACCATGGGACTCCCCTGGCGGCCTAGTGGTTAAGACACGGGGCTACAGCGGGTGCAGGGTTAATCCCTGGTTTGAGAATAAGATTCTACATGCCACGCAGCTTCGTTCAAAAGATAAAAAATGAAAAATAAAAATAATAACCAGTATTTATCAAGTGCTCAGTCTTTGCCTAAGAGTGTCTGTGGCACACCGCAGACCCATTTAAGCTTCTAGAAGCCCTGGGAGTCAGGAAAGGTTCAAACCCCTTCAAAAAGATGAAAGGGAGCCCCAAGTTCCCGTGGCTCTTCACTCTTCCCTTCCCTCAACTGATGTTCCCGGCACTTCCCAGGCGAGAGAACTCAGATTGTTGGCACTGAGGAAGCACGTAGGAAAGACAGACTCAGTCTCCCCTGGTGGTTCAGACTATAAAGAGTCTGCCTGCCAATGCAGGAGACCAGAGTCCCATCCCTGGGTTGGAAAGGTTCCCTGGGGAAGGGAATGGCAACCTACGTCAATATTCTTGCCTGGGAGAATTCCATGGACAGAGGAGCCTGGCAGGCTACTAACACACACTGGCAAAAGAGATCCAAGTCTTGTCTGCATGGAGCTGAGTGACGTGTATATGTGGTGTGTGTTTAGTCACGTCAGACTCTTTGCAACTCCATGGACTGTAGCCTGTCAGGCTCTTCTGTCTGTGGAATTTTCCAGGCAAGAATACTGGAGTGGGTTGCCATTTCCTACTCCAGGGAATCTTCCCAACCCAGGGGTTGAACCCAAGTCTCTTGCATCTCCTGCACTGGCAGGCAGATCTTCACCACTGCACCACCTTGGGAAGTCCCAAGGAACTGAATGAGTCATCATACAAGATGCGTATCATCTGACGTTGCTGTGAGTGAAGAGTGTTACAAAAGAGGGTTATAAAAGGGTAATATAAAAAAGGATCACCTGCAACTGGAAGACCAGGAACAGCCTTCTGGACACTGACCCTGAGGCCCAAAGGATAAGAGTTGGCCAGGGTTGACTGAGGTGAAGGGTGTTCCAGGTGGCAGGATCGGCAAGTGTAAAGGCCCTGAGGCAGGAACAAATATGGCGTGCTGGGGGGTTAGTGCCCCTGCAGCTGAACAGTCAGTACAGGAAGGGGGATGGTGAGAGGTGGGCAGGGGTCAGACCACACAAGGACTTGTGGGCCACACCAAGGAGCCTGGGGCAACCATGGAAGGCTTTTGGGGGGAAGGGCTGAAGTAGGAGGGATGAACATCACTCTGGCTGTTGTCTGGGAGCCAAAAACTAAGATGGAGAAAATCAGTGAGGAGGCTGGTAGAAGGTCACAAAAACCAAAACTGAGGGTGGCAGTGGGTGGAATAAGAATTATAATAATTATAACAATATCAGGACCGCCCTGGTGGTCCAGTGGTTAAGAATCCACCTTCCAATACAGGGGACATGGATTCGATTCTGGTCAGAGAGCTAAGATCCCACATGCTGCGGGGCAATGAAGCCTTTAAGCTGCAACTAGAGAGAAGCCCAAGTACTGTAACTAACTAGCCTGAAAATGAATTTTTTTAAAAAAGGCTGGTCTTCCCTCATTAAAAAATATAATAATATCAATCATTATATAACCAGAGTAACAGGTGCCCACGTTTACTAAGCACCTGCTATGTGCCAGGCATCACACTAAGTACTTTAATGCATTAACCAATGAATGCTGTTATTATTCCCATTTCGCAGCTAAGTAAACTGAGGCACAGAGCCATATCTCAGGTCAACCAGCTAGGAAGTGGCACAATAGGTACTGGAATCCGAGCAGAGTCAGTACTCTTAGGCATCACATGATCCTGGAAAGAAGGGGTAGAATTTGAGAAGGATTTAATAGGCCTTGGAGGGAGAGAGGGGCAGGGGCAAGGAGGAGTGATTTGTTAATCCCTGAAGTTTATCTGCTTGCCTATTGTTTCTCTGGCTGTGTAAACAAACACTCCCTGTGCTTTTTGTGGGGCATCCCCCTGTGGCTCAGGGATTCAAGAATTCGCTTGCAATGCAGGAGACTCAGGAAATGCAGGTTCGATCCCCTGGAGGAGGCCATAGCAACCCACCCCGGTATTTCTGCCTGAAGAATCCCATGGACTGAGGAGCCTGGCGGGCTACAGTTTGTAGGATTGAACAAAGTTGGACACAACTGAAGCGACCTCAACAAGCACGCACATACAAGCTCTTCGTCATCCCTGAGGTCCCTCGTCACTGCCTATGAGCTCGTGTTAACCCGGTGCCCACCTGGGTTCTGAAGTTTCCTTGAGAAACCCTCGTCTCTGAAAGGCACAGGCTGAGCAATCAGGCAGCTTCATTTCACACCAAGCTCTGCCGCTTAGTTGGGTGTGTGACTTTGGCAAGTCACATCTCTTCTCAGGGCGACTCCCCCCTCTGTAAAGTGAGCAAGGTCCCGCCGCCCTGCCGTAGCTGATGCAAAGATTCTTACACTGACCTCATGCAAAACACACAGAAGAGTGCCTGGCACGGCCAGCAGTGTCCAAGCACCAGACACTTGGTGACACCCACATGCAAGGGGGATATGGGATCCACGCCGGTGGATATAGGGTCCATCTGGCCTTAGAGGTTCCGTGACCACAGAAGCCACTAACTCAGGTAAGGACTCCATAGGAATGGACTGGGCTTCCCACCAAGTCTTTATAGATATGCAATTTAATTATAAGGGTCATATTTACCCTAAGGCACGTTGCCTGGCAACAGAACTGCCAATCCACCCTTATCAGGCTTCCAGCTAGAAAGTTACAAAAGCTCTGCTAACCCTTTACCTTAGTGGGACAATAATAGGACCCACTGCTACAGTTCCTTCTGACCAAAAAATAAAATTTTATATTAGGTGCATAAGCAATTTCATACATATATAACATATATTATTGAATTATATATTCATGAAACATATAATTTTAATATAAAATATATTAAGTTGAAGCATGTCAAACAGTCAGTATTTGACTGTTTCTCACCTTCACATGGGCTTCCCTGGTAAAGAAGCCTGAAGTGTGGGAGACTGGGGTTTGATCCCTGGATCAGGACGATCCCCTGAAGAGGGGAATGGTAACCAACTCCAGTATTCTTGCCTGGAGAATTCCATGGACAGAGGAGCCAGAAATTATATGTTTCATGAATACATAATTCAATAATATATGTTATATATGTATGAAATTGTATATGCACCTAATATAAAATTTTATTTTTTGGTCAGAAGGAACTGGCTTTTCATCCATGGGGTTGCAAAGAGTTGGGCACAACTGAGCAACTTTCACCCTCTTAGTGAGTTGCACCCTCTTAGGTGCAATTAAGCCTGCACTCAGCAACTACTGAGCCTGTGGGCCACAGGGAAGATCCAGCACAGCCAAAAGAAAAAAAAATTTTTTTTAATTCATAAAATAAAATAAAACAGTGCCTGGCACACTATAAAGACTCTACAAAAAAAAAAAAGGGGGCTTCACAAATTTTGGCCATCTTTATGATTGTTAGTGTTTATATCATTATTACAGGGCCATTGAAAAGGAAGAGGACCTCTAAATATGTCAAAAGAAAAAATGTCCACCACAATCTTGAGTTAGAAAAAAAAAAAGCTAACTAGTAGCTAATACACACGTTTTCGAAAAAAACATTTACATGATAGAACAAGTGCTCACCCTTTCTAAGCGCTGACTCCACATCCATACAATTGAAACAAAACAGTTTTCATCAAATATTCAGCCCTACGTACAGGCACAGCACTGCCACTGTCTACTCTGTTTCATTTAAAGTTGGTAGCAACATATTCAATAAATGTTTTAACCCATTCATAAGTTGGAATCCCCATTTTTCAGAAAATCTGGAAAAAAGAAACAAATAGCTACCAGGACCTCCCTGGTAGCCCACTGGCTAAGACTCCGCACTCCCGATGCAGGGGGCCCTGGGTTTGATCCCTGGTCAGGGAACGAGATCCCACAAGCTGCAACTAAGACCAGGTTTAGCCAAATAAATAAATACAAATACTAAAAAAGAAAAAGAAACAAATAGCTGCCCGGTTCTGAGGAGGAGGGCCAGGGCTCATTGGGCTGGGGAGAGGAGGACTGCTTATCAATATGCTCTGTCGGGTGGCTTTAAAAATTTACATCTGGGGGCCTCCCTGGTGATCTAGTGCTTAAGAATCCACCCGCCAATGCAGGAGACACAGGTTCGTTTCCTGGTCCGGAAAGATCCCACATGCCGAGGAGCAGCTAAGCCCATGTGCCACAACTACCGAAGCCCATGCACCCTAGAGCCCGTGGTCCGCAACAAGAGAAGCCACTGCGATGAGCAGCCCAGGCACTACAATGAAGGGTAGCCCCCACTCACCGCAACTAGAGAAAAGCCTGAGCGCTGCCACGAAGGCTCAGCACAGCCAAAAATTAATAAACAAATAAATCTTAAAAACTAACTAAATAAAATTTACACCTGGGTGGGCCCAGTTCTGTTTCTCCAGGGGAGGAGAGGTAGGATGTTAGGCAGAAGAAAGAAAAAAGATAATAAAGCTGGAGCTTGGTGAAAGTTAAAAATACGGCTTGATCAGCCTCTCCTTTCCCTCCCTCTCTCCCCCATGCCCACAGCAGAGAAAGCCACGGTGACCAGCGAGACCCCCCGGGTGATGAGATATTTGTGGGGGTCGGGGGGGGCACCTGGAGGGAGCTGTGAACAGAGAAGAGGCAGGAAGAGGTGGCGGCGGCCGTGTGGGCAGTGGGATCCTGGAGAACCAGCAACTGGCGGTCTGTCTTCTGGGTGAAGAGGAGCTGCAGGAGAAGGGGTAGGGTGGAGGGCTGCTGCAAGGATGCTCTGGCCTCCAGAGCATGGATGCCCGCTGCAAGGATGCTCTGGCCTCCAGAGCATGGATGCCTGCTGCAAGGATGCTCTGGCCTCCAGAGCATGGATGCCTGCTGCAAGGATGCTCTGGCCTCCAGAGCATGGATGCCCGCTGCAAGGATGCTCTGGCCTCCAGAGCATGGATGCCCGCTGCAAGGATGCTCTGGCCTCCAGAGCATGGATGCCCGCTGCAAGGATGCTCTGGCCTCCAGAGCATGGATGCCCGCTGCAAGGATGCTCTGGCCTCCAGAGCATGGATGCCCGCTGCAAGGATGCTTTGGCCCAGGCCTCCAGAGCCAGCCCATTTCTTGGATGGAAAAGGAAAGGCTCAAGGACCCAAGAGAGTGGGAATGTGGTCTCAGGGAGGGAGGACTTTTGGGCAGACTTTTGGGCTAGTTCTCTGAGGAGGAGGTTCTGGAGGTCTGTACTCCTGAGGCCCAGGTGTAAAAGGGATTAGGGGTTGAGAATGGTGGATCCCAAGGGAGAATGGAGGTGGGGGGCCTAGATTCCTGGGTCTGAGAGAAGAGAGGGCTGAAAGGCACATGAAATCTCCATACCTTGGTGAGGGCCTGGTTGGGCTCAGAGAAGTCCCCGCCAGGGGTTCCCTGAAGGCAGTTAAGCTCGAGCAGTCGGCTCCGTTCCTGGGGAGGGCAAGACATGAGCAATTCCTACACCTCAGGGGACATACGGGGTGCAGGCGAGGCAAGGGTATGCCCCAGCAGGAAGTGAAGATGCAAGACAGGTATCTGCAGTGAACTGACCTGCGTCAGGGCCTGAAGGGCCTCCTCCTTCTTCCGGCTCAGCCCCCGGCTCTCGGCGGCCATCTGCTCCCCCAGCGACTTGAGCTGCTCCTCCAAGACTTGGATCCGGCGCTGCAGGGCACCCGCCAGGGCCCGGGTTACTCAGCTACCCCCAGGTCCTGGGCTGGCACCCACAGAAGCAGGCCCTCCTTGAGAGCCTGCGGTCTGCTCCACCCCATAACAGAGACCCTGGCATCTGGATGCCTGGGAGGGCATGGGGGACTCAGAGTTCACCTTCGCTAGTGCCCTTCTCCCCTTTGAGGGCCCAGAAGAGACCTGGGGTGAGCTGGAGGGGTGGAGGTTCCCATATCCAGAGGCTGAGGAAGACAGAGACCAGGAGAAAGTCGACATTGCCAAAAACAGAGAGAGAAAGGGACTTTCCTGGTGGTAGAATGGCTAAGATGCTCGGTTTGCAATGCAGGGGGCCCGGGTTTGATCCCTGGTCAGGGAACTAGATCCCACATGCCAGAGCTAAAAAGATCTTACATGTTGCAATGAAGATTGAAGATCCTGCATGCCCCCACTAAGACCCAGCACAGCCAACCAAAGTAAATATTAAAAAAGAGAGAGAGAAAGGGAAAGACAAACAGACAAACTGGAAAAGATACAGAATAGAAGAGACAGAGACAGAAACAGACAGAGCCCGTGAGACAGGAATGGGGAGTGACAGGAAAAATGTCCAGAAATAGAGGTGGGGAAAGGAGACCCACATAGGAACTGTCTAATCCGAAACTCTGGGAACCTTTGTATTAAATACAGTCAACAGTTGAAAGTTAGTCTCACAGTCGTGTCCGACTCTTTGCGATCCCATGGACTGTAGCCCGCCAGGCTATCTGTCCATGGAATTCTCCAGGCTAGAGTACTGGAGTGGGTTGCCATTTCCTTCTCCAAAATACAGTCAAACTTGTGGCTTTTTCCAGCAGGACTTGTCAGACCCTTGGAAGTGAAGGTCCCAGAAAGGACTGGTAGGAGCATCATTTGAGATGAGGGCTGAGACACGGGGAGTGTAGTGGCGAAGACCTAGCAGGTTCAGGTCCCAGTTCGATTCTTTGGGAACTAAGTGACCTTGGAAAAGATGACTTGAGCACCTTGACCTTGAGTTTCTTCATTTAGAAAATGGCGGGGAAAGATATGAAGACCTGTCTCCCAGGACTGTTGTAAGGATTCGATGACTTAATATTCATGAAATGTTTAGGATCGTGCCCGGCACATGGTCAATGCTCAATAAACATCAGCGACCACCATGGCTGTTTTGAAGAACATGACACAGCGGGGACACGAGGACAGAGAAGGGATGAGACAAGTGCATGGAGGTGCCAGAGGACGATGGCGAGGGGAGCAGGGCGAGCCCAGCCCGACTCACCCTGTGCTGTGCCACGCTGGCCTGGAGCTCCTGGACCTTGGGGTCTAGTGCGCCGGCCCCGGGGCTGTCCCGATCTTCTTCTTCCCGCCGGCTCTCCCGCTCCAGCTGCTGGAACTCCAGGTCCTCATAGGCACGCTGGGCCACATCCAGCTGCTCCCTCATCTGTGGAGCGAACACAAAAGGACTGGAGGCCTGGACCCTTAGTCTTGGCCTGGAGCCATGACTCCTGGGCAAGGAGGGAGGAGGGACTGAGGATCCAGACCCCAGAGTCCTGCGGGTGAGGGGGATGGGGCCTGAGCTCCTAGGTGGGTGGGAGAGGAGGGGACTGAGGGCCCGGATGGCTGGGTCTTGAGTGGCCTGGATACCGGGTCCCTGAGCAGGCCCAGGGAACCCTTACCTCCTGCATTCCCTGCAGAAGCCGCTCATGCTGGTCTTCAGGCTGCGAGTCGAGCTGCTCCTGGGCCTCCTGGAGTCTTTGGCGAAGACCCTCCACACGATCCCGCTCCTGGCTCAGCCGCCTCTGTTCCTGCATCAACAGCAACCAGGCTTTCAGCCTCGGCCTGAACACAGGGAGGGAAACAGGCCATCCGGGGCCAGGCCAGCCAGATCTCAAGCTCCTCCTGGCCTGGCGTGTGCCCGCTCCAAGTCTGGGGTGCTGGCTCCACGAGGGCAGCACCTGTATCTCTGGTTCATGCTGTACAGGCCCGCCCAGAGCAGGCCAAGGAAACGGGTTTTTAAGGAATGAAGGAGGGGACAGATGAGTGGATAAAGATGTGGTACACATATACAATGGAATATTACTGAATGGATAAAGATGTGGTGCACATATACAATGGAATATGACTCAGGCCATGAAAAAGAAGGACATAATGCCATTTGCAGCAACATGGATGGAATTAGAGATGAGCATACCAAGTGAAGTAAGTCAGAAGGAGAAAGATAAATACCATAGAATAATAATCATATGTGGCATCTAAAATCTGACACAAATTAACTACATAACAAACAAACTCACAGTCATAGAGAACAGACTTGTGGTTGCCTGGGGTTGGGTGGGGGAGGGATAGATGCGGAGTTTGAGATTAGCAGATGCAAACTATTATACAGAGAACAAATAAACAAACAAGGTCCTACTGTATAGCACAGGGAACTGTATTCAATATCCTGTGATAAAATGTAATGGAAAAGAATATGAGGGGTCTTCCCCTCGGTCCAGTAGTTAAGACAGTATACTTCCACTGCAGGGGGCATGGGTTAGAGCCCTGGTCAGGGAACTAAGATCCCACATGCTGAGCAACATGGCAAAAAAAAAAAAGAATATATATATATATATATATATATATATATATGAATCACTTTGCTGTACAGTAGAAGTTAACACAACACTGTGAATCAACTATTCTTCAATACATTTTTAAAAGAGAAACGAATGAGGGAATGAATGCTAAACCTATCCAGGCTTGGTGACTGATACTGGGGACCCAGAAGGGGGTCGGACCTGGACCCTATACTCCAGCAAAGGACACAGCCAGCTATGGCCTGGGGCAATCAGAGCAGGGAAACACAGATTCTGTGGGAACCCAGGATGGGGAGAACAGTTTCTACTAGGGTGAACCTAGGCTTCCTGGATGTGAAGATTTTAAGATAAGCCACTGCCGGGAGCCGTTATGGGGGGTCCCGCCTGTGACGAGGTCATGAAGAAAATACCTGGCAGGCAAGGCCGTCCGGGACCCCATCCATGATGAGGTCACGAGGAAAAAACCTGACAGGCAAGGCAGTCTAGGATGAGGGACCCTCCAGGTTGGCCTCAGCCTCTACCCCTCCCTGGATCCTCCCCCCTTTTCTGCTGTTGGTCTTGTTTGCCCTGCTGCGGATTCTTGTGTTGCCTGCTGAGAGCTCTCCTGCTCCTCTTTCACTGAATGAAGACCAACTTAAAACCCTAATTAATAAATCTCCTGGAAGCTGGTACCCTATGAAGGGGCCAGGGATGAAGGAAATGCTTCAATTTTAACCCTTCTGCTGGCATTCTGGCTTGTTTGATAAATGTGTGCTCTCATTGCAAAAAATGCTCATGATTGTTCTAAACATCCTAAGCACAATACGCTAACAAAAGAAACTATTAAGCATAGGTCCCTCCACGGGGTGAGAAAAGCCCCACAAATATTACAGCCACATATGTGCCTAATAGAAAATAGTTTAGATAGAGATTAGCTGGTGACTTCTTGCAGGTAATTAACTTTTGGACTAAGAGCCTGTTCTGTGCCATATCTGCTGCTTTTCCAATCCTTTGCATTTCTGTTCCGTAAAAACTGTAATCCTATCTAGCTCCCTTGGAGATGACACCTAATAGAAAGAAAATAGATTAACCACAAAAAAGACAGGGTCGGCTACTAAAGTTGCTTAAAGTTGCACCAGGTGCAAGCCATAAATTGTCAACAGGCCTGAAAGCCAAAAGATATTATACATAGAGATTAACCATAAAAAGGGCCCTAATAGGCACAGAGCCCTTTGGGGGGTGAGGAAGCCCTATTAGAGAATACAAAAAATATTGTTTTAAAAGTGGTTATTAGATCAATGTTTGATTGATGTTAATGTGCTGAGGTTGTGCAGTGGAAACTATTATTAATATAGTTAAAGATATAGTAAAATGAGAGTTTAGCCCTAGTGTAAAAACAATAAGATAATTGTTAATTTTAGCCAAGAGTGATAAACAGGGGCTGCCTCACCAGAGCCACAGAGTCTTTGTGTGTTAAACTTTTTAGATAAATTTAGCTGAGAACTTCTGCAAAAAGACTGACTTTATGTTAACAGGATTGTATTTCTACTATGTTACAACCTGCTGTACCATAAGACTGCCACTTTTCTGTTTTCTGCTGAGCTTAAGGCCAGAAGATAATGTAGAAAAAATCTATGGGAAAAGACACTCATAAACAAAAATATACAGAGCACACCTGGTTTCCTGAAGGACAAGCTGATGTAATGTTAAACTAAGTCTGTGTGCTTATCTGCCCCTTAGAAATGTACAGACTTAGGGTATAAAGGCAACGGTAAAAAATAAAGCAACTGCCAGACTCTGCCACATATCCTGGTCTGGTCTCTCTCTCTCTCATTCGTTGACGCCGTTCATCCTGAGGGTTCCCCTGGATCCTGCTGGGGCTGGACCCCGGCAAGCCACAAAAACCAGGGAGCACTGAGACCTGGGGAGCTAGAGAGGGCTGGTAGGGCTTTCTGTGCTGAGGGAACAGCATGGTGAAAATGAATGGAAGTTGAACAGTACAGGAAGGACTTCCCTGGTGGTCCACTGGCTAAAACTCTGAGCTCCCAATGTAGGGGACCTGGGTTCAATCCCTGCTCAGGGAACTAGATCCCACATGCCACAAGGAAGAATCTGCAGGCGTGCTGTGTGCTAAACTGCTTCAGTTGGGTCCAACTCTGCAGCCCCATGGACTGTAGCCCACCAGGCTCCTCTGTCCATGGAATTTCCCAGGCAAGAATACTGGAGTAGGTTGCCATTTCCTCCTCCAGGAGATCTTCCCGACCCAGGGATCAAACCAGTGTCTCTTGGGGCTCCTGCATTGCAGGCAGGTTCTCTACCACTTGAGCCACCAGGGAAGCCCAAGAGTTTGCATATCATAACTAAAAGGTTCTGCATGCCACAATGAAGATCGAAAATCCCACGTGCCCCAACTAAAACTCAGCAGAGCCAAATAAATAAATATCAATAAATACTTTATAAAAGAGAAAAGAAAAGTAAAGGAAGTGTAGGGGGCAGACTGTGGTCAAGAAGAAAGAAGGTGGGATGGAGGGAAGAGATGGGGAATACAGGTGAGAGATGACAGTGGAAAGGCAGACAAGATGGAGCTCAGGTGTGGTTTGGACCGCCAGGCTGAGGAACTCTTATCCGGGGTCAGTGAGGAGTCATGGAAAGATTCAAAGGCTGGAGTAGGATCTGGGTATGGAATCATCCCTCTGGGAGATAGGTTTGAGGGGTTGAGACCAGCTCCTTCCTGAGTCCTCTGGGCAATAAGAATGAGACCTTAGACTTCCTTGGTGGTCCAATGGTTAAGAATTTGCCTGCCAATGCAGGGTACATGGGTTCAATCCCTGGTCTGGGAAGATCCCACATGCTGCAGGCCAACTACTGAAGCCTGAACTCTAGAGCCCAAGTGCCGCAACAGGAGAAGCCACAGCAACAAGAAGCCCCAGCACCACAACCAGAGAGTAGCCTCCGCTCATCGCAATTAGAGAAAGCCTGCACGCAGCAACGAAGACCGAGTCCAGCCAAAAATTAATAAATAATAATTAAAAAAAAAAAGGATGTGACCTTGCCTGAGGTCTAAGCAGGGCAGATATAAAGGAGACAGACTAGCAAGAGAGATTCAGGGAGCACAAAGAACAGGATGTGGTGACTGACAGGCTTGGGGTGAGAGATAAGAAGGCGTGCAGAGCGAGGCCCAGGACTCTGGCCTGGGGACCAAAGGGACGGTGAGACGGGACGGTGTGGAAAAGGGAGGTGCTGAGGTCAGCACTGGTCACCATAGTAAATGAGAAGGGGCCAGACTCCTGGATCTAAGGCAGGAGGGGTGGGGACCTGGACCCCTGGGTCTGAGGGAGGAGGGGCTGGGGTTTGGAAACCCAGGTCCTAGGGGAAGGAGCATCTAGGAACTAATATCCTAGAAATCAGGACACATAGGTCTAGATTTTGAGAGAGAAATCGGGGCTGGGAGAAATAAAGGCTCTTTGAGGTAACTGAAGACTCAGGATCCAACCCCAGGAAATTCCAACATGTAAGATAAGGGCAAAGAAAGAGACTGATAGAATTACAAAGTTACCATTTTCCAACCTACAAGCACTCTCCAGGTCAAGCAATGATCACCAATGAATGTTAAAGCCTTTAGGTAAATAACTATTAGGAAGGAATCAGAATGACCTCACTGGGATCTGGAGAATCAGAGACAACATCCCCCTGGCCCAGCGCCCAAGAAGCACCACAGCTCATCTGAATCTGATCCATCTTCTACATTTAATCAACCACCTGCTTCCAGGAAGCGAAACAAGATAAAGGACACCCCCGGCATGCAACTGGTCACATACTGACCATGGGACAGAGGACTCAGTTTCTTCAACAGAATATGGGGGGAAAAAACAGTAGGCAAGGACCGTTAGAGGAGAAACAGCATACACAAGGCGTTTCAACCAATTACAATATACTGGCCTTTGGGGAACTTGATTCAAACAGCCAACTGTTAACCATTGTTTTTGAGACAGTCTGGGACCCATGGAAATTGACTGGAGATGAGATAGTAATTCTTCAGATATGATAATGACATAGGGGTAATGTTTTCTTAAAGGAGTTCTTAAAGAACTAAAGTATTTACTGTCGACATGATGTCTGGTACTGGATTTCAAATCTAGGGACAGGGAAGCCAACGGGAGGACATGAAACAGGAAAAGAAGATTAATCCCAGCTGAACTGGGGAGCTCACCACATGGCAACCGGCTATTTTTTGTTGGTTTGACATTTTTCACAAAATGACATTTAAAGAGCAAAGAGAGATGGGGCAAAGAACACGCCCCAGTGAGTCAGGCCCCAAAGTCATAGAGGAAGGAGGGAGGAGGGAAACAGAGAGAGGCATAGGTCCCCGCCACTGCCCACCCCCAGCCCCAGTATCATGGCTTGGAGAACAGGGATGTAACCCCGGCCCCAGGAGCACCACAGGAATGTCTGTCCCACAAGGAAGAGAACCGACGATGAAGATCCAGCCGGGCAAACACACCTGTTCCCGCTGCTCCTGGCCGCCCTTCTCTGAGTCCACCTGCTGCCCTAGCAGCTCGCGAAGCTGCTCCTCCTCCCGCCGAGCGGCCACTCGCTCCCCAGCCAGCTCACCCCGCAGCAGGGCCACCTCCACCTCCATCTGCAGAGAGAAGGCAAGAGCTGGGACCCAGAGGCCTGGGTCTAAGAGTAAGGAAGGGGCGGTGGCGCGCGGACGCCTGGGTCTGAACGAAGGACCTGGGAATCCGAACTCCTGGATTCGGAGAGAGTATGAAGCTGGAGGCCTGAGACTCGTCTCCCGTGGTTGTAAAGGACTGGAAGCCTGGCCTGACGGGGTTGGGGCGACAGCCTCACCTCGATCCTCAGTTCCTTCCTCTGACGCTGTAGCTCCTTCACTCGCTGCTCCATCAAAGCCACGCGAGTCAGTGCCTCCAGCTGCTGCGCGCGAAGCCGCCGCGCCGCCCCTCGCACCGCTTCTCCAGACCGAGCGGGTGCGGGGGGCGTGGCCGGGGTCTGAACTGGAGACGGAGCCTCCGCCTGAGGTTGGAGAAAGCTAGTCAGCTGGGGAGGACTCGCCCCCAGCATCACTAAACAGGTCCCTGGGGCGGGGGCGGTGGGGGAGCTGAGTTAGCGACCCTCAGCCACCAAGCTCTTTTATCCGATGGAGGTCCGATGACCGCTCGGTCCCAGGAGGTGGCCCAGGGGCCCGCAGTCCGGGGAAGGGGCATAGAGCCGACTCAAGGACGCTGTTTCCCATTCTCTTGGCCTCACGTCTTCGAAGGTCCTGCATCTCTTTCTCTCTCCCGGGATCTCTGAGTCTTTTCCCCGTTTCTCTGGGCTTCATCTTCCTGATTCAGTATGTCTTCTGTCTCCGAATCGCTATTTTTCTTTCTCCCTCGAAGTATCTCCCCGTCTCAAGGTTTCTCTGTCTCTGTTTCTCTGAGCATCTTTGTTTCTGGGTTTCTGTCTGTGTCTATCCTCAGCACTCTGAGTCTCTTTTCTCTGGTCTCGAGGGTCCCTTGACTCCTTTGGATCTTTGTCTCCCCGTTTCCCTGTCTCTGGGTCTCTATCTGGTCTTCCTGTACCTGGCTCTCTGTGTCTCTGTCACCCGCTCGGCTCTGCTCCTCGGGGTCCCCCCCGCCCCGTGACTCTCGCCCCCCGGGTCCCTCACCGCATCGTGGCTGCTCTCGGTGCTGCTGCCTTCTCCCACTTCTTCCTCTTCTTTCGCCTGCTGCTCAGCTCCTTGGCCGCTCGGAAGCTCTGCCGGGGCCTCGGGCGCCTCCCGCTCGCGGGAGTCTTTGGGGTGCCCCCGGGGTTTGGGGGCCCCCTGAGATCGGACCTCTGTGTCGCACTCCGGGGCCGCCGCCGGAGGAGCCCCCAGGTCCGGGCTGCTCCGCGTCCCCATGGCCGCTGAGAACTCGCGTCGGGTGGGCAGGGCCTGGGGTTCCGGAGGCGTTGGGGGCGTGGCTCAGGGGGCCCGCGCGTCCCGCCCGAAAGCTCCGGAGAGCGCTCCAGAGGCGGGGCCTGAGAGTTCAAAGGATGGGACTGAACATTCCAGAGGCGGGGCCTGGAGCTTCTAGGGGCGGGGTTCGTGGCTCCTAGGGCGTCACGCCCGAAGAGGCGGGACCGGAATTTGAGTCCGGGTCCTAGTACGCCCCCTACCGGCGTCTCCCTGCTATCCAGGTGTCGAGCCTTGTACTTTCCCACCCGCCCCAGACTATCCCCTTGGACCACTTTAGAGCGACCCCATCACCATCTGCTTCGCGGACTCAGGAGTTGGGTTCCGCCCTGTCCTCTCTGGAGCCCCGTAGTCTCAGCTCTGACCCCGCTGTGTAAGGGAGCCGTGCCCCTGCCCCCTCACCCAAGGATCGGAGAGTCGGGTCTCCTGGTCTCCCTCTCTCTGGACAAACCAGGAGCCTTGAGTCCTCGGCTCCTCGGGACCGAGATTCCAGAGCTCCAGCCCCCGCGACCCCACAGCCCCGGCCCCCTCACCAGCTCAGGCTTCGGCGCGCTCCGTTCTGCGCTCCGGCGCAGCAGTTTCTGCCCACTGAACAGGTGGCTGGGGAAGAGGGAGGAGAGACAGGCTGCTCGGTCCCCCTCCCCAGCAGCCCGGAAGTGGAGGACAGGGGGACAACAGGTCCAACAGCTCTCGAGGGAGGCGGGAGCGACCAGCTTGCCCCGCCCGCAGCCGCGGGATCGGGCCATCCGGGCCCCACCGGCCCCACCCTAGGAAAACCCAGCATGACGACCCCCCAGCTCTGCCTCCAGCGCCCCAAGTCCTGCCCCGGGGGGCCAGGCGCCTTGGTCACCTGTGTAAAAGCGCCTCCCTAATGCCCAGACCCTGAGAATCCTGAGAGGAAGAGGGGAATGGAGGTAGGGGCCTCTCCCCTCTAATGAGCACTTTAGAAGGGCCCCAACCGGTTTGGGGAGCTGGACAAGAGGAGGGGGTGCCCTGAGCTGAGTCAGAGGCCCGCCCAGAGACAGCGGGAAGTGTGGCCCCCCCACCTCACTTTGGGTGGAGGGCAGAGGTTAAAGGTCTCAGCCAGACCCTTTCCTCTCTGGGCAAAAACAGGAAAATAACTGCTATGTGAGAAAGGATTTTTGGATGTCAGGAGCTGCCTATATAAAGTATAAACATTTTATACACATCAATTTATTTAATCTTTACAGCAGCTTACAGAGAAATTACTATCTGCATTTTATAGTCAGGAAACTGAGGCTGAGGGGGGCAAGTGTACCCAGAGTCTACACATGTTGTTAATGTGAGCACCGTATCAGTTCTCTGGAAAAATCCATAGTCTTTACCATTAGGCTTACTGTCACTCAGGCCAGGAAGTCCCTGAGAGATCATTCCGAAAGATAGTAACAATAATAGTTAACACTGATAGGAAATCTGCTGTGTAGGCAGTGTGCCAAGCACTTCACGTATATGGACTCATTGGATCATCAAACACCCTATTATTATTTCTATTATTCCCATTTTACAGACGAGGAAACTGAGGCTGGGAGAATTGAAGTACTTTATTCTGGGTCTCAAGGGGCAAGTGGTTTAAACTGAAAATTGTTCGAATCCAAGGAGCTGAGAAACCCTACCCCACATATCTGTTTGCTTCTCTCTTATGAGTTACAAAAATTTCCTCCTTCCAGGCTCCCTAGACCTTTATCCTGCCTTGCTCCCTGACCTCTCCAGGGACCAGAACTAACTACAGATACCTCAGCCCAGAAACCCACTGGTTCCCCCAGGAAACAGAAGTCAGATTCAGAGGAGAAAAAAAATATTTTTATTTAAGAAGCTTGAGGGGGCTAGTAAGGGAGGGGAAGAGGAGAGAGGCCCCAGTGATGGCAAGGCTCCCCTCACCCCACCTAGTGCATTTTTAATGGATGTGAGCTGTGAGCCCCTGAGAGTCAGGGTTGATCAGGAAGGGGGCGTCTGGATCCCACAGCGCATGTTAGCTGGAACAGCAAAGTCTGAAACGAAGAAGCCAAGAGTGAAACAAAGGGGCCCGAGCAGACCATCCGCTTCCCCTCTGCCCCACTGGGGACCCAGGCATCCTAATAGCTCTTCTTCTTTGAGAAACTAAGAGTCCAGACCCTCAGCACCTCCTCCCTCAGATCCAGGAGTCCAGACCCCCAGCTCCCTCCTCCCTCAGACCCAGGAGTCCAGACCCCCAGCTCCCTCCTCCCTCAGATCCAGGAGTCCAGACCCCCAGCTCCCTCCTCCCTCAGATCCAGGAGTCCAGACCCCCAGCTCCCTCCTCCCTCAAACCCAGGAGTCCAGACCCCTAGCCACTCACCTATCTGCTGAGGTTTAGGCAGGTTCAGTTTGTTCATGACCTTGACAAACTCCTCACAGCTGAGGGTGAGCCGAGGGTTCAGAGTCCTCTCCTCCTCCACAGTGGACACTGTGAGCCCTAATGGCCAAGGGAGTGGGGAGGAATGTCAGACTGTCCAGTGCCTCTGGCCTCCCAGAACTACATTTCCCAGGAGGCCTCAGGGTACCTTTCTGGCCCAGGACTAACAGATTGCTTTCCCCCTGACCAATGGGCACTATGGGAAATGTAGTTTCCCAGTCCCTTAAGTTCTACAGGAAAGCCTATGCCTTCGGAATTCTAAGCGTTATATTTTCTACATCTACCCTCAGTACACCTCAGCACTTGATCTTTTTGGCCAGAGAAATTCCTGGGAATTGTATTCCGAAAGCCACAAGAGGATTACAGCATTTCAGTGCTCACTCTCAAATGCTAAGATATGTAAATCACACACCTCCTCCAGGAAGCCCTCACCGTGGTAATCATGAGCAGGGTAGATCAGACAGTTTCCTGGAAGAGTGAAGATCTTTTCATGAACTGAGTGGTACAAGGTCTTAGCGCAGCCTGGAGAAGGAAAAGTCAGAGGTCAGTGGAGCAACAGATGGAGAGAAGCTCCTAAACCCCTTCCCTTCAGGAAAAAGACAGGAGGATAAAAATCACTGTAGCTAAACCTTCTCCCTCATTTTCTGCCAGTAGCTGTTTGGGTAGAGGAGAGGGAAGGGAATTCTAGGCAACTAGAACAGCACATGCAAAGACTTGGGGAATGGTAAGAATTCAGCATGATTGTAAGGAAGGTTGGGATAGGACCCTGAAGCACCAAGTCCCCTCACTCTGAGGATGCTAAGAAAGGATTCTGGGCAGGGAAAGTGGACTAGAAGGTAAGAAATTGAAGACATGAGGTCAAGGAGGAGGATAGAGCCATGGTTTTGACAAGAAGCTCTGAGTCCTAAGATGGGACAGGGGCAAACCTCTCATAATGTTCTGCCGTCTTTTCTTTCAGCCTTTGATCTCCTGACTGTGTTGGGGATGAATAAAGGGAAGATTAGGAGCTTCAAAGAGAAAAAGACAGAGACAGAGATGGAAAGATAAGGAAAGAGGAAGCAAGAAGCAGCCTGGGGACGTGGCTACCCACAGCCAGCTCACTAATACTGTCTCTTTTCTCTCTTCCAGCCTCGCCCTGCAAGGAGGCTGAACCCTCCCAATCTAGTGTCCATCCCATTCACACACATACTCAAAGGGCAGCTGAACCCTGACACTATGAAACTAAACACCCTTCCCACAGGGAAACTCCTTAATGTAATTGCCCCCAGCAGCTAAACCCCAAGTGTAACATCATGCATGCGACACTCAATGGTGTCCAACTCTTTGCAACCCCATGGACTGTAACCTGTCAAGTTCCTCTGCCTGTGGGATTTTTCAGGCAAGAATACTGGAGTGTATTGCAGTTTCCTCCTCCAGGGGATCTTCCCGACCCAGGGATCAAACCTGCACCTCCTGAGTCTCCTGAATTGACAGGAAGATTCTTTAGTGCTGAGCCACCAGGGAAGGCCAATGTAACATCACCCCCTAGCAATTAAACCACTGAATCTGACCACCTCCTAGCAGCTGAACTCCTGGAGTCTAATCCTGATCCCCTAAAAGTCTACCATTCGTTCATTCATTCTTACAATGGACACTTAAAATCCTGGCATTCATAAAACCATACTGAAATCTTGGGTCAGGGAAAAGGGCCTGTGACCTTGCTGGAAGTCTGTTCGCCCACACCCTCGGATAAGTAGGGCGTCTCCAGTGAAGGCCATACTGTGGTCATTCAAGACAAAGGTGACACAGCCAGGGGTGTGGCCAGGGCTGGCCCGGGTCTCCAAGGCCTGGCAGAGAAGGAAAGTACAGAGTTACCAATAAGCCTATGGTTTTACTCTCATGGTAAAACTGGCCTCAGATGCTCCCATCTCATCCCAGGGTCACATTTAGATAACCTTTTTTTGATTAAAAAAAAAAAATGTAAGTTAGGTCTTAGACTCAAACGTCACTCCAGAGTAAACCCGCAATGAATTACAAACTTAAAACAAGGAAATAAAATCATAAAACTAGGACAACAACAAGCATACAAAGAAATAGTAGGTTGGCCAAGAAGTTCATCCATGAAGTTTTTAGCCAACCTGATATATGATCTCTGGTTAGAGAACATTCATTGCAAAAAGCATAAATCATTAAGGGAAAGATCAGTGGTTTGAATTTTAATAAATTTGAGGTTTCAGAATGGCAACAACATCATAAACAAAATTTAAAGGAAATCAACACGCTGGCAAAATATTTTTGTAGCACATACATACCAGAGAGTAGTCAGGATACTTTATGTACAAACGGATCTTGCATATCAGTAAGAAAAAGCTAAGCACACTTATAAATATGAAATACTAAACAGTCATTTAAAATTATGTTACTGAAATAAAATTTAATGATGCTATACACAAATATTTAACGGCATGAAAAGATGTTTACTAGCCAGTAAGTGCAAAAAAAAAAAGGTTACAAAGCAACTTATACAATGTCTAGTTTTAAAAATTTATTAATTAACTCAAAATATTTTTTTCTTTAGACTCCTATATTATCTTTCTGTTTTACAGTGAACATGTCATTTTGTAATCAAAAATAAAACACAAAATTCAGGATAAACTAAATAAACACTAAAAAATACAAAAATTCTAGAAGGAAATATAAAAGAATAGATCTATAGTTATAGATACATATTATACTAATGTTTATATAACATTATGTATTATATATATACATATACATATAATATATGTATATATATAAAATCTTGAGGTAGAAAAGGTTTTTCTAAGCACAGCAGGAAATCCTGAGGCCACAAGGAAAAACAGGGACCACATAGTTTAACTTCATTATAGAAAAGGACAAAATCAGAGTGACAAAACAAAAAAACTCAAAGACAATATTAGCAGCATGTATAAGAAAGTGTTATAAAACCAGAATATCTGAACAGCTCCTAAACGTCAATAAGAACCCCCCAAAGAAAAATGGCTAAATAAAAGAACAGGCAATTCAGGGAAGAGGAAATAAACAGTCAAAAAACATCTGAAAAGATGTTTGATCTCCCTTTAAAAAAGGACAGGGAGAGAGAAATCTAAATTGTAAAACCTTTATTTTTCATTTATCAGGTTGGCAACTGTCAGAGTTGCTCAGGGTGTTTGAGACAAACCCTTTTATCCTCTGGGATGTGAGAACAACTCGGAATAGCCATTTTAGACGGCAGCTAAGCAGCGTCTAGCAACATCTCAAAAGCACATGTTTTCTGACCTCTCAAAGCCGTTACTAAGGCTCTACTGTTAAGAACAACCAACACATGAGCACAAAAACATCAGCCAGGGAACCCTGATTATCTAAATTCCCACACTCAGTTCAGTGAAGCAACTGTCAGAAAAAAAAATCATTACCCCAGTGATCTAACAATCACTTATAAGATTAGTTTCCACTCACATATCACTCCTCCTTTCTTAATAGAGGCTCCTGCCAGCATCCTTGTCCAGGACAGTCATCTGCTAATTATCAAAGGACACTATGTGCAGACTCTATATCCACACCCAATATCTGTTTTAACCTTCCCCACTCACAGATCTCCAGTTTGGTTTGGGGCATCAGTGTGCCCACAGAAGCACTTTCCCAGTCTCCCTGACAGCTTGGGTGGCCTCTGGCACAGTTCTCTGGCCAATAAGATCTCAGCAAGTATCCTGAGCAATTCTGGGAAAGCTTTCCCCTCCCTGATAAAAAGGGACCGGCACTTGCCCTTTCCACTTCATCTGGCTCAGAACACAAGATGTGATGGCTGGAGTTGCAGCAGCCATCTTGCAACCACAAAGGAAAAAAGCCAAGCTAATCAATCCCACAAATGATGGTGCTGCCAAATCAGAGAATAATTACCTTCTTCCAAATTTCCTGTTATAGGAAAAAGTGAAACTGTTCAAGCCACTGTATGGTTTTTTAAGTTTCTATCTGCCAAACACCTTCTTAGCTCATCTGCACTAGGGTATATGGGCAATGCAAAACAAGTGCAAAGGGAAATTACAAATCTTGCAAAATCTTGTGGGAAAAATCACATCCCCTGGCCCCTCAAATTAATATTGCCTTTTGGTAGTGGAGGGATAATCTTTCACTTTTTATTTTGTTTGTTTCCATACTCTCTGATTTTTTTAAACAAAAAGCATGGAAATCTTTTGAACTAAAAAAGGGGATGGATATTCAGGAGAAATGTTCAAAATATTTAACTTTGGTTATAACAAAGCTATGACAAACCTAGACAGTGTGTTAAAAAGCAAAGACATTACTTTGCTGAAAAAGGTCCATATGGTCAAGGCTATGGTGTTTCCATTAGTCATGTACAGATGTGAGAGCTGAACAATAAAGAAGGAAGAGCACAGAAGAATTGATGCTTTTGAACTGTGATGCTGGAGAAGGCTCTTGAGAGTCCCTTGGAAAACAAGGAGATCAAACCAGTCAACCTTAAAGGAAATCAACCCTGAATACCCTTTGGAAGGTCTAATACTGAAGCTGAAGCTTCAATACTTTGTCCACCTGATGCAAACAGCTGACTCATTAGAAAAGACCCTGATGCTGGGAAAGATTGAAGGCTGAAGGAGATGAGGGTGACAGAGGATGAGATAGCTCGATGGTATCACCAATTCAATGGACATGGACTTGGGTAAACTCTGGGAGATGGTGAGAGATGGGGAAGCCTGGCGTGCTGCAATCCTTGGGGCCACAAAGAGTTGGACATGACTTGGCAACTGAACAACAACAACAAATAACATGGGTATTGGCCAATCAGAAGGGCGTCAGTTGTAAACAACCAGTAATTAGAGTATATAGGGGCTTCCCTGGTGGCTCAGCCATAAAGAATCTGCCTGCAATGCAGGAGACCTGGGTTCAGTCCCTGAGTTGGGAAGATGCCCTGGAGAAGGAAATGGCAACCTACTCCAGTATTCTTGCCTGGGAAACCCCATGGACAGAGGAGCCTGGCTGGGTCCACAGGGTTGCAAAAGAATCAGAGCGACTAAACAACAGTTAAAGCAAATATGGTTGACCCTTGAATAACTTAGAATTGAACTGTGCAAGTCCATATATAGGAGGATTTTTTTTCAGTAGTAAATACTATGGTACTACCCAATCTGGCTTAGTGAATCCACGGATGTGGAGAAAACACAGATAGAAGGACCGACTGTATTAAGATATACCCCGATTTTTGAATGTGGGGAGGGTCTGTGCCCCTAACTCCCTGAGTTGTTCAAGAGTCAACAGTATATGGCATATTAATTATGTGATGTGTATAAATTAAACAGAATTTTAATATAAATTGAACACAATCCTGCTTGCCACAGGGATCAAAATCTCCTAGGCCCTTAATGGCCAAGTCTGTGTCATAGGTGGCTTTGCTAATGCTCATCCTCCCTGTATATCTTTTCCTTCTCTGGAATATCTAGAATTTACCATCTCTATCAACCCCCATAATCCTGTCCATCCCAGGCCTCGCCTGCTTGGGCCAACCACCAGCCTCCTCCCCGGCCTACCAGCCTCCAATCTACCTCCTACATGACCCGAGGGAGCTTTTCTACCACCCAGATCCAATTTTGTCCCTCTCTGCTCAAAACCCTTCCTGGGGGAGGGGGATTCAAGAGGGAGGGACACATATATTCCTATGGCTGATTCATGTTGATATATGGCAGACACCAATACCATGTTTTAAAGCAACTATCCTCCAATTAAAAATAAATAATTGTTTTTCAATCCAACAATTAAAAAAGCCTTCCCAGGCTCCCAGTGGCCCCAGGACAGAGTTCCAGCTCTTCAGCCCCTGCTCTGGTGCCTGCTCACGTTTCCAGCCCCGTGTCCTATGACATCCTCCTTTCCCCAGCTGCTTTGAATCCCATAGTCATTTCCAGAAAACACCAGGCTTCTCCACACTCTTTTGCCCCTGCCATTCCCTCTCCTCCCACCAGTCTGGTCTGCCTACTCTTTACCAGCCTGACTGACCCTTTTCCCTTCTAAGGCTCTCTTCTAAGGACCTGACGTGACTGAATTCTCTCAGACCTCACACATCCTTACGAGGTAAGTATCATTCCTGTCCCCACTCTACAGATGAGGAAACTGAGGCACGGGATGAGAATGAGCAAACTACACATGATGATGCGGATGAATCTCACAGACAGAACCATCAGCAAAAGCAAAAAAGCGGGGCAGATGTAAAGAGTGAAGTGGAGAGGGGTAGGATAGAGGGGGGAATCTCAGAGTGCCTGGTACACAGGAAGGTAAGTGGTATTTCTTGAAGCTGAGGTTTCAGGGCTGACCCAGGTGTAAAATATTTCTCTCACAGTGAAAGCGCATGGATTAGTGGTTAAGAGCAGTCCCTGGAGCCAGATGACATGGGCTCTAAATTTGGCTCTGCTACTACTAGCTGTGTGACCTTGGGCAAGCTATTTCACCTTTCTGGGCTTCTCTGCTCATTTATAAAATAGGGGTAATAATTGCCCCCACTTCATAGGGCTATTATAAAGATTAAATTATTTCACGTACGTAAAGCGTTTTAAAAATGCTCAGGAAATTCCCTGATAGTCACGTGGTTGGGACTCCACACCCTCACTGCCGAGGGCCGGGGTTTGATCCCTGGTCAGGGAACTAAGATCCTACAAGCCAAGTGGCACAATCAAAAACTAAAAATGCCTGACATACAATAATTTCTATTTTACAAATAATCATAATGTTTTAAAATTCTAAAATACTGATCTACTGGAACCACCAAGCCTCCAGGGTTCAAATCCTGGCTCAGCCAACTTTCTCAGTATAACTTTTGGGCAAGTCACTTTTCCTCTCTGCACTCCCTTCTCTGTAAAGTGGGAAAATACTTCTGATCTCACTACATGGATGTTGTTGTTTAGTCACAAAGTCGTGTCTATCTCTTTGTGACCCCATGGGCTGTAGCCTACCAGGCTCCTCTGTCCATGGGATTTCCCAGGCAAGAATACTGAAATGGGTAGCCATTTCCTTCTCCAAGGGGATCTTCGCGACCCAGGGATCTAACTTGCTTCTCCTGCGTTGCAGGCGGCTTCTTTATCCCTGAGCCATCAGGGAATCCCTACTATGTGGTTAGGAAGGTTTAATGAGATTTATCTGTCATAAAAGACACAGTGGAGGGTCAAGAACCAGGTTCAGCCATAGTAATGCTTTTGCCTGGACTGCTCAGTAGTTATTAAAAGTTTGAATTTGCTGTTGACCCTTATCGTTTGGAAGATTTCTCAAAAATGTATATTTGTAGCTTCTAATTTTAAAAAAAGACTGAGAGAAGGGCTTCCCTGGTGGCTCAGTGGTGAAGAATCCTCCTGCCAGCACAGAAGACATGAGTTCGATTCCTCACCCGGGAAGATCCCACATGCCATGGAGCCCGTGTGCCACAACTACTGAGCCTGGGAGTCGCAACCATGGAGCCCATCCATGTGCAGCGAGCGGCTACTGACACCCCGCGTCTAGAGCCTGTGCTCTGCAAACCAGAGAAGCCACTGCGATGGGAAGCCGGAGCACTGAACTAGAGGGCGGCCCATGCAGCGACGACACCCAGCACAGCCAAAAATAAATCAACTTTCTAAAAAGGAAGAAGGCTTGACAGCAGACAGACTACAGCCTGGAGCACGAATAATCAACTTGATTATGTAGTGGGTATTTCCATAAACAGAGCGCACACCCCAACACTGGCCATGGGCCCCACCTCTCCCTGCTTCCAGGAAGTAATATACGATTCTCAAAGTCTTGTGAGCTACACGCTGAGAAAATGTACTGCCAGAGCTTAGCACAATGCTAAGTAAGAAACAAACACTCAATCTTTGTTAACTATTATTAAGTTATTCATTATTATTATCATCCAATAGGACTTCCCTGGTGACTCAGCTGGTAAAGAATCCGCCTGCAATGTGGGAAACCTGGGTTCGATCCCTGGGTTGGGAAGACCCCCTGGAGAAGGGAAAGGCTACCCACTCCAGTGTTCTGGCCTGGAGAATTCCATGGGTTGTAGAGTCCATGGGGTCGCAAAGAGTCCAACACGACTGAGTGACTTTCACTTCACTTCACATCATCCAATACAGAAATAATCTGCATTTTACTTCAGTTAATAAATAGCAAAGGGAAGTTGTTGAAGAACAAGTTAAATGACACCAGGAAGAAACAGCCAGACACACCCAGAAAGTGGGACATTCTGCAAGACAACAGGCTGGGAGCTTCAAAAGTCAATGTCCGGGGCTTCCCTGGTGGTCCAGTGGTTAAGAATTCACCTGTCAATGCAGGGAATGCAGGTTCGATCCCTGCTCTGGGGAGATTCCACATGCCGAGGGCCAATTAAGCCTGTGAACCACAATTACTGAGCCCACAGTCTACAGCCCAAGTTTCACAACTAGACAGTAGCCCCTGCTCACTGCAACTAGAGAAAGTCCACACCCAGCAAGCAAGACCCATTGCAGCCAAAACTAATTGATTTTTTTAAAAAGTCAATCTTATGGGGCAGAAAGGCTATTAAACTGTTCTAGACTTGTTCAGTTGCTTAGTTGTGTCCGACTCTCTGAGACCCCATGGACTGAAGCACACCAGGCTTCCCTGTCCTTCACTATCTCGTAGAGTTTGCTCAAACTCATGTACATTGAGTTCTAGACTAAAAGAGACTAAATACACATACCAGCCAGATGCCATGTATGAATTTTGATTGGGTCCTCTTTAATAAAAGAATAGCTATAAAAATGATTCCTGAGAAACTGGGGAAATTTGAACATGGGCTAGATTTCAGAACTATTTAAGAAATATTGTCTATGTTGTTAGACATGACAGAGATTTTTTTTTAAAAGAATGGTTCTCAAGGTGGTGGTGTAGAGTGAATCCTCAGGGTCTGCAAGATCAAAACTGTTAAACTATTTTCATAATGGTGTGAAGAGGTCTTCTGTCCTTTTTCACTCCCATGAGAGTTCAGTGGAGTTTTCCAGAAGCTACATGACTTGTGATGATGTCATCACTCGGACAGCTGGCTGATTGTGTATTCCTGTGTTTCTTAAGAAGTCTCAGTTTCAACTTCTGATAAACTAAATGTTTTTTGCACATCAGAATACTTACTTATGTTTTCTTTTTAAAACTGAGATATGATTGACATATAACCAATACAGTAAATATTAACAGACAGAATCCAGGTAAACAAGAGCTTTTTAGGGCCCTCCATAAACCCAAAACTGTAGTCCACCAGTCTCCTCTGTCCATGCAATTTCCCAGGCAAGAATACTGGAGTGGGTAGCCATTCCCTTCTCCAGGGGCGGGGGGGGGGGGTCCTTCCCAACCTAGGGATCAAAACCCCCATCTCCCACAATGCAGGCAGATTTTTTTTACCATCTGAGCCACCAGCAAGGCTCTTTATAACTTTTAAGAGGGTTAAGGAATCCTCAGATCAAACGTTTGAGTTTGAGAACTGCTGATAAGGAAAACAATCTTAGAAGTCTTTGGGGTGGGGGGAGTCTGCAACTTTGCTTCTGACTACAAAAGGAGGGGAAAAGTATTAATATATACACAAAAGAGAGAAATAAAGCAAACATAGTAAAAATGTAAGCAACCAGTAAACATCAGGGGAAAGGTATGAGACTATTAACTGTACTATTCTTTTGATTTACTACAGTTTTGAACATACTAAAACTAAAAAGTTGTGGGTGGGGGCAGCTAGCATGGTGACCTAGCCCAGCCTCACCTGTTCCTAAAACCTGAGTAATCCTCTGCAGGGATTCTGTGGGACCTGCTTAACCCCACATTCTTTTCAAAAATTTATTCTTCCCGTTCATGATGCATCAAGGGCGTAATACAGCTCCACAGCTGCCCTTTCGCCTATTTCCTGCAGACATGTGCATGCTAAGTCGGCTTCAGTCATGTCTGACTCTTTGCGACCCTATGGACTGTAGCTGCCAGGCTCCTCTATCCATGGGATTCTCCAGGCAAGAAAACTGGAGTGGGTTGCCATGCCCTTCTCCAGGGGTTCTTCTCCAACCAGGGATCGAACCCACATCTCTTATGCCTCCTGCACTGGCAGGCAGGTTCTTTACCATTGCGCCACCAACTACCTGTTATGACCTAGCCTCTGAAGTCAGGCAGGATTACACCTGGAAGCCCTTCCTGCAGATGTGGTGCCTTACAAAACCTGCTCCCGTCAGCGAAACAACACGAGATGCAGACAAGCATGAGGCTCCTTCGCCTGCAGTTCCCATGGCCCGCACTGCCCCCTGGTGGCAAGTAAGCGCCAGCCTTTTCTCATTTGGTTCCCAAGTTCATTTCTCTGCTCCGTTATTTAAAAAAGCGCTTGGTCATAGTATAACCAACTGCTGTTTCTATACCCGCTAAACTTGAAGATCTAAAGTGTCATTTTCCATTGTAGCTAAATACTCTGAAGTTTCATCAGATAAACCTTCTTCCTTTCTTTTGCGAAAAAAATTAGATTTGTTCTGCTTAGGGGACCAGGTACTTAAAAATGCATCAAAAAATAAGACGAACGCTGTGTTGTACACATGAAACTAACAAGACACTGTAAACCAACTGTACTTCAATTAAAAAAAATAAGATGAAGTGATGGATAGATAGAGGTGTAGGCTGTAAATGTTTCTCCAACTTTTATGTATGCTCCAAGTTTTTCATAAAAATGTTGGTGGGGGGGTTAGACTTGTTCTGGGGCTTCCTGGTAGCTCATCTGGTAAAGAATCCACCTGCAATGCAGGAGACCCCAGTTCGATTCCCGGGTTGGGAAGATCCCCTGGAGAATCCCCACTCCAGTATTCTTGGGCTTCCCGGTAGCTCAGACAGTAAAGAATCTGCCTGCAATGTGGGAGACCTGGGTTTGATCCCTGGGTTGGGAAGTTCCCCCGGAGGAGGGCATGGTAACCCACTGAAGTATTCTTACCTGGAGAATCCCATGGACAGAGGAGCCTGGTGGGCTACAGTCCATGGGGTTGCAAAGAGTCGGACATGACTGAGCGACTCAGCACAGCACAGCACACAGACTTATTCTACAATATTTCATTCCAAATAGGAAGAACCACTGAAATCCTCAGGTGGGCCAAGTGAGAATCACCTGTGAGGTTTTAAAATATACTCATTTCTGGTGTCTGCCTCACACAATTAAATCAGAATCTCTCAAGTGGGACCTGGGGGTTAGTATCTTGAGCAGCACCCTCTCTGCATCAATATGTGAAAGTCGCTTAGTCATGTCTGACTCTTTGCGACCCCATGGACTTCTCCGGGCCCGAATACTAGAGTGGGTAGCCTTTCCCTTCTCCAGGGAATCCTCCCAACTCAGGGACTGAACCCAGGTCTCCCACATTGCAGGCGGATTCTTTACCAGCTGAGCCACCAGGAAGCCCAAGAATACTGGAATGGGTAGCCTACCCCTTCTCCAGCAGATCTTCCTGACCCAGGAATTGGACCAGGGTCTCCTGCATTGCAGGTGGATTCTTTACCAACAGCTATCAGGGAAGCTACATCAATATATGTAACAGGAAAGACTAACTTTCAGAATCTGCCACCCCTCATGGGAGCTGCTGGAAGGTTTAAGTCTCAATCATTACTTAATAAAAAAGAAAGTCCATTCTACAATGAAACCATCCAAATGTGGCCCACTGTGAATATAAAATCTACAGCCAGTTAAAAAAACTGGTGGTTTCTACTAAAATTAAATATGTGCCAGTTCTAAGACACAGAAAGACCACTCCCTGGAATTGAGGGTAATGCCTACCATTACTATTGAGGGTGATGTTCAAGAATCTTCAAGCCAGTGTTACACATAATAGGCCAAAACTGAAATCAACCATCAAAAGGATAATAGATATAAACTGCCAACAAGTCACATGATAAAATGCTCCACAGCAGGGGCTGGCAAACTATGCACCACATTTGGCCTGCCACCTCCTTTTATAAGCCCTGGGAACTAAGAATAGCTTTTCTTTTTCATGGTTGAAAAAAAAAAAAAGAAATCAAAATAAGAATGGCATTTCATGACACTTGGAAATTATTGAAATCAAATTTCCAGGGGCCATAAATAAGGTTTCAGTGGAGCCCGGCCGTGCTTATTCATGCCTGCACTGTCTATGACTGCTTTCAGAGCAGCAGGAGAATTAAATAGTTATAACAGGGATCATGTGGCCTGCAAAACCAAAAAGATTTACTATCTGGTCTTGGGCAGAAAAGTGTGCCAGCTACTGCTATACAACACAAAAGGAAAGAACTACAATTATATAGAACCATATACAAGCAGATACAAAAGAGTACACATGGATCCCTATTTATCAAGTCCAGAACAGACAGAACTAGTCTATGATTAAATAAGTCAGAATGGTCCCTTCATGTGACTGTCAATGGCCAGGAAGGTGAACACGGAAGACTTTTGGGCCAGTGGGCATGATTTGGATCTGGAGGTGGATACTTAGTATAGAAATATGTAAAAAAATTACTAGGCTTCACCCGTATAATATGAGTCCTTGTTACTATAATATGCATGTTACAATTAAAATTTTTAAAGTGGAGGGGAGGGAAATGAGAGGGGAAGAAAAGTGTCCATCTCCAAAGGTTTATAAAGAACTCAGAGGAAAACCAAACAAAAATGCTGAATAATCATAAAGACAGATAATAAAAAGTGTTGGCGAGGATGTGGAGGAACTGCAACCTTCACACAGGTGATGGGAACCTAAGATGGTGCAGTCAGGACTTCCTCGGTGGTCCAGTGGTTAAGAATCTGCCTGCCGATGCAGAGCATGTGGGTTTGATCCCTGGTTGGGGAGCTAAGCTCACATATGCCTCAGGGGGGCTACCGTCATGCGCCACCGCTACTGAGCCTGTGAGCTCCAGAGTACACATGCCACACCTAGAGAGAAGCCTGTGGGCCACAAGTATTTTTAAAAATATTTATTTAAGGGCTTCCCTGGTGGCCCAGATGGCAAAGAATCTGCCTGCAATGCAGGAGCCCCAGGTTCAGTCCCTGGGTTGGGAAGATCCCCTGGAGAAGGGAACGGCAATCCACTCCAGTATTCTTGCCTAAAGAATTCCATGGACTGAGGAGCCTGGTGGGCTCCTCAGTCCATGGGGTTGCAAAGAATTGGACATGACTGAGCGACTAACACACACACACATATTTTTTTAAAAGATCAATTTGAAAAAAATAAAATTGTGTAGGCACTTTGGATAACAGTGGTTTTTTTTTTTTGGCTGCACTGGATCTTGGTTGAGGCATGTGAACTCTTAGTTACAGCATGTGGGATTTAGGTCCTTGACTAGGGATTGAACCTGTGCCCTCTGCATTGGGAATGCAGAGTGTTAGCCAGTGGACCACCAGGAAGCCCTGGGTAACAGTTTCTGATAACAATTTCTCAAACCGTTAAACAGAGTTAGCATATGATCCAGCAATTCCATCCCATGTATACACCCAAGAGAGATGAAAACACACACCCACACAAAACTTGTACATGAATATTCATAGCAGCATCATTCATAATACCCTCAACGTGGAGACAGTTTAACTGTCCGTCAACTGATGAATAAATAAAATGCGATATATCCATACAATGGAATATTATTCAGTAATAAAAAGAAATACTGGATACACGTTACAATATAGATGAACCTTGAAAAATTATGGTAAGTGTTACAGTCACAAAGACCACATATTATATGTACCACATATTATGCCAATATGTATATATACCACATATTATACCATTTCTATGAAATATCCAGAATAAGCAAATCTGTAGAGACTGAAAGCAGATTAGTGGTTGCCTACAGCCGTGGGAGTGAAAGAAGAACACACTGGGGTGACAGCTAAGGGGTGTAGCATCTTCTTTCTGGAGTGATGAAAATATTCTAATATGAACTGTGGTGAAGGATGCGCAGCTCTGAATATACTAGGTCATTGAATACGTATTTTAAATGGGTGAACTGATACTAACGCATATATATGGAATTTAGAAAGATGGTAATGATAACCCTATATGCAAGACAGAAAAAGAGACACAGATGTATAGAACAGACTTTTGGACTCTGTGGGAGAAGGCGAGGGTGGGATGTTCTGAGAGAACAGCATTGAAACAAGTATATTATCAAGTGTGAAACAGATCACCAGTCCAGGTTGGATGCATGAGACAAGTGCTCAGGGCTGGTGCACTGGGATGACCCAGAGGGATGGGATGGGGAGGGAGGTGGGAGGGGGGTTCAGGATGGGGAACACCTGTAAATCCATGGCTGATTCATGTCAATGTATGGCAAAAACCACTACAATATTGTAAAGTAATTGGCCTCCAACTAATAATAAATAAATAAATGGGTGAACTGGATGGTATGTGAACTATATCAATAAAGCTGCTAAAAAAAAAAAAACAAAAAACACTAAGAGTTCCCTGGTGGCCCAGTGGTTTGGACTCCATGCTTCCACTGCTGTGAAAAGTGAAAGTGAAAGTGACTCAGTTGTGTCTGATTCTTTTTGACTCCAAGTCAGAATACTGGAGTGGGTAGCCTTTCCCTTCTCCAGGGGATCTTCCCAACCCAGGGATGGAACCCAGGTCTCCCACATTGCAGGCAGATTCTTTACCAGCTGAGTCACAAGGGAAGCCCAGGGCTGTGGCCCCAGTTTAATCCCTGATCAGGGAACTAAGATCCTGCAAGCTGCTCCACACAACCAAAAAAAGAAAAGCACTAAAACTGTCTTCCATAGCTAAACCCTTCCACACTGATTAACTGAAAATTAATCACTCATCCAATATATCAAAGGACTCACCTTGACACATAACTCCAACTGTTTCTAACTCCTCTAATGCTTATTAGCACCTGCCTATTACATACAGTGTACAAAAATAAAATAAAATAAATAAATACAGTGTACATAAATGTCTGATGCATTTTCTTTTTACTTCCTTCCAGGAAAAGACTTGAAATAAGGAGGCTGTAACCAGCGGAGCCTCTGATCCCAAATTAGGAGTCTGGGGTTAACATACACACTACTATATAGAAAATAGATAACCAACAAAGACCTACTGTATAGCACAGGGAACCCTACTCAATATTTTGTCATAACTTGATACGGGAAAAGAATCTGAAAAAGAATGGGTAACTGAATCACTTTGCGTACACCTGAAACTAACACAACACTGTAAATCAACTAAACGCCAATATAAAATAAAAATCAAATTTAAAAAATAACAATAAACCTTCTGATCCCACACACAGACCTCATTTCCACAAAATCCTCTGACTCGGATAAACTGACCTCGTTCAGCAAAACCTGGGGGCAAAGTGCTCACCCTGTCACCTAAAATTCTGTCTACAAAGCCAGCCAAACTCTCTTCAGTCTTTAGCAACTCTGATCAGAAAAGAGTTCTGCCAGCTGTTTCCCCTTCCCCCTGAGGGCAACTCCCCCTAACACCCTCCTCTCCCATCATATTGCCCTGGGTTGAAATTCTGGCCGAACCCTGCAGATTTTGCTCCTAGCAAAGAAAGGAGGTAGGAACCTTCAGACCATTGTTGTGTGAGGCAACACCGATCTGGGGTTAGGGTGACGCAAACAGGCTCCTAAAGGGACACAACATTTAAGGAGGCGCCCGCTCGAAGGTGCCAGCCCTGCCATTGCACAACCATGAGAATGAGCGCTTCCTTAAATGTTGCACCCTAGGCACCTCTCTCGCCTCACCCTTGTTAGTCCTGGCTCTGGGCTACTGGTTGCACCTTCTTCCATCAGTGATTCTCGGAAGACAGGGCTGGGTCTCTCCCTCAACGGAAACCTTGGAATTCCAGCTCTCAGTCAAATATTATGAGACTCCAAGGCCAAACTCCAGGAGTTGGCGATGGATAGGCAGGCCTGGCCTGCTGCTATCCATGGAGTCCCAGTCCAAGAGTCGGACACGACTGAGCAACTGAACTGAACTGAAGGTCAAAGGAGTTGTCCCAAGGTTACAGAAAACTCATTAAGTGTTGTTGACTTAAGGGGCTCAGTCAGAGACACACCTGCCAGAGACTCTTGGCCCACTTTTCCACCTGGGTTTACGGCGCCCTCCTCCCAGAGACAGAAACTCAGGGATCAGGAACTCAGGCCTGGCGGCCCCTCCTACCCCAGATCCCAGAAGCCCAGGCCTCCACCCCACCCCACCCCGCTTCCCTTTAGCCCAAGATGTCCAGGCCACCACCCTCTTAGACCCAGCATCCAACTCACGAAGCGCCCGAACTGGATGGAGTCTCCATCCTCAATGTGCCAGTCAGCCTGGGCCCCGCTAAGGCGGGAGATGACAGACTGGCAGCCGGGAAGTAGGGACCGGAGGAGCCCGGAGCCGGTAATGTGGTCCGCGTGGCAGTGGGTATTCACTGGGAGAGAGAGGAGGGCCAGGTCCGGGAGGGCACAGAGAGGACCCGGGATTCCCGGCCCCCAGCCCCCCAGCCCGCCCCCGCCCGCCCTGAGACCCAGGAGTCCGGGTCTCCGGCTTCCAGCTCCAAGCTACGGCCCCGCGCCCTCAGGCCCCAGGAGCTCCACACTGACCCGCATACAGCAGCCGCAGCCCCAGCTCCTTGACCAACTGGGCATCTCGCTGCGCTGTCTCCAGAACCGGGTCGATCAGAACCGCCTCTCGGGACTCTCGGTCCCCCAGAAGATAAGTATAGGTGCAGCTCTTGGGCTCAAACATCTGGGAAGGGAGGCGGGTACAGCTGAGAGCGCAGAATCGGACTTCCACTCATTGCGGACCCAGGAGTCCAGACCTCAACTCTATTGTCTTCCTAAGATCCCGGCCCAGAAACTCCAGACCCGTTTTACTCCAGGAGTCAGGAGTCTGGGACCCCTGCACCTCACTCTGTCTAAACCAATGAATCCCAACATCCGTCCGTCCCCAAATCCGGGTCCCCATCACCCATTCTGAAATAGAAGCAGGATTCCGGCCCCCAACCCGGGGGATTCCAGAACCGCCCCACCACCACCACCACCACCACCTTTAAAGGACGCAAGAGTCTAGCCCCACACCCTTTCTTCAAAGAGCCAGGATTGGGGCCAGGGTCTCTCTCCGGATTTAAAGGACCCAGGAGTTCCGCCCTTGCACCCGCTCAGGACCCAGTAATCTCGCTCCCGGGTCCAGCCACAGCGAACCTGCCGTAGGAGAACGGGGGCTCCAGACCCTGTGTGTTGACTGAGCCGTCGGCCGGCGACCCTCAATGCAGACCCCGCCATCGTGCCCGAAGCAGACTGGGGACGGAGCGGAGGACGAATGCCCGCGGAAGCCTGGTGCTCCGCAGGCTGACCCCGGGAGGGGCGGAGCGGGGCGGGGCCCGCCTTAAAGGAGCCGCGACTGCACGGACCGAGGGCGGGGCTGAGCAGAAGGATGCTGGTGAGTTTGGAACGACAGAAAAGAAGAGACAGTAAGACCCAGAGAAACAAAGACCAATCACCTCACACTGGCCTGAATGGCCATCATCAAAAAAGTCTGTGAACAATAAATGATAGAAAAGGGAACCCTCCTACATTGTTGGAAGAGTTACAACCACTATGTGGAGAACAGTATAAAGGGTCCTCAAAAAAAAAAAAAAAAAAAAGCATCTGCCTACAATGTGGGAGACCTGGATTCGATCCCTGGGTCGGAAGATCCCCTGGAGAAAGAAATGGCAACCCACTCCAGTACTCTTGCATGCAAACTCCCATGGACAGAGGAGCCTGGTAGGGTACAGTCCATGGGGTCACAAAGAGTGGGACACGACTGAACGACTTCACTTCACTTCTTCACTTCAAAAAAATAAATAAATAAAAATGAACTACCATATGATCCAGTATTCCCCCTCCAGGGGCATATATTCAGAGAAAACCACAATTTGAAAAGATACATGCACTCCAATATACATTGCAGCACCGTTTACAGCAGCCAAAACAGGAAGTAATCTAAATGTCCATCAGCTGGGGGAATGGACAAAGAAAATGTGGTACAAAAATAAAAGGGAATATTACTCAACCATAAAAAATGAAATGATGCAATTTGCAGCAACATGAATAGACCTAGAGATTATCATACTACGTGAAGTAAGTCAGAGAGAAAGACAAATATCATGCGCTATCACTTATATGTGGAATCTTAGAAAACGATACAAATGAACTTATTTACAAAACAGAAACAGAGTCACAGACTTTGAAAACAAATGTATGCTTACCAAAGGGGAAAGGTTGAGGGGAGGGATAAATTAGGGATTAACATACACACACTACTACATATAAAATAGATAAACAGTCCTACTGTATAGCACAGGGAACTCTACTCAATATTCTGTGATAACCTATGTAAGAGAAGAATCTGGAAGGAATGGATGTATGTATCTGTGTAAATGAATCACTTTGCTGTGTGCCTGAAACTAACACAACATTGTAAATCAACTATACTCCAATATAAAATAAAAATTAAATTTTTTAAAAATCAGAAAAACAAAACACCGGGAGATACTCAAAGGTCAAGGGAGGTACACTGGGAGAAGCACAGCCTTCCTTCTCTGGAGAAGTAGAAATCCAATAAGAGACCCCAATACACTCATAGCTCTGGGGCCATTTTATAGGAAAACCAGGCGGTTGGACACTCATTTTTAGAAGAAAAAAAGTTTGGTTCAATGTCATTAGTGTCCCGAGGGGCTGTTGGGTGGGTGCCTGGTTCCAGAACAACATATTATCCAATTAAAGTTTATTTAAAATTCGCTTAAGTATTTTATCAGGAATGTTTATCTCTTCCCAGGAAAAAATCATTTAAAAAATAATTTTCCAGAATTTCCTGGCCGTTCAGTGGTTAAGACTTGGCACTTTCACTACTGACAGGTCTAAGATCCCACAAGCCATTGCTGTTGCTAAGTCGCTTCAGTCGTGTCCGACTTTGTGCAACCCCACAGACGGCAGCCCACCAGGCTCCCCCGTCCCTGGGATTCTCCAGGAAAGAATATTGGAGTGGGTTGCCATTTCCTTCTCCAATGCATGGAAGTGAAAAGTAAAAGTGAAGTCGTTCAGTCGTGTCCGACTCTTAGCGACGACCCCATGGACTGCAGCCTACCAGGCTCCTCCATCCATGAGATTTTCCAGGCAAGAATACTGGAGTGGGTTGCCATTTCCTTCCCCAGGGGATCTTCCCCACCCAGGGATCAAATCCTCATCTCTTAGTCTCCTGCATTGGCAGGCAGGTTCTTTACCACTAGTGCCACCTAGAAAGCCCCAAATAAATAAATAATTTTCCATGATGCTTTGCAAAATTGGGTTGGGAATCATTTGACTTCTTTTGGAATGTGAACCTCTAAAAATGGCTTTTGTTCATTTACACCAAGGACCTAGAGTTGAAACACATCTAGTCATGGGCAGTCTGAAACTTTGCTCTTTGGAATCATATCAATAGCGAGAATAGGGCACTGCACCCTCACTTAGAGGGTCTAAATCACTTGGTCACAGATTCAGAGGTCAACTGCATCACATCATTTTATATGAGGTACATTAGCATTCCCCATTCTAGTAGCCAAGAGGGGTCCTGGAACTAACCACTCCCACCCCATCCCGTGGATACTGAATTCACGTTCATGCTCAGTAGTTTCAATCCGACTCTTCATGACCCCGTGGACTTTAGCCCACCAGGTTCCTCTATCAATGGGATTCTCCAGGTAAGAATACTGGAGTAGGTGGCCAAGCCCTCCTCCAGGGGAACTTTCCAACCCAGGGATCGAACCAGCATCTTCTGTGTCTCCAGGATTGCAGGCGGGTTCTTTACTGCTGAGCCACTAATTCTGTGGATGCTGAGGGATGACTGTTAATTCTCCCTGTGATTGGGGAGACAGTCAGTGCTCCCTCTTTGGTCCTCTCCCCTTAGCAAACTTTGCTAGACTCCTAGTGTGTTTCTGATGGACTTTATGAGGGGAGAGACTCAGAGACAAGGAAGATGCTGAGACTCAGTGATACTGAGAGAGAGAGAGATCTGGAGAGTTTCAGAGATACATGGAGAGGCATAGAGTTGAAATGGGCTGTGGGTCAAAAGGAATATGGTCACAAAGATATACCTGGAGGGACTTTACTGGCTGTCCAGGGGTTAGGACTCTGTGCTTCTACTGCAGGGGGCACAGGTTTGATCCCTGGTCAGGCTCAGTTGGTAAAGAATCCGCCTGCAATGTGGGAGACCTGGGTTTGATTCCTGAGTTGGGAAGATTCCCTGGAGAAGGAAAAGGCAACCTACTCCAGTATTCTGGCCTGGAGAATTCCATGGACTGTATAGTTCCTGAGGTTGCAAAGAGTCAGACACGACTGAGCGACTTTCACTTTTGTTTTCTCTCAGGGAATAAGATCATGCATGCAACATGGCACAGCCAAAACAAAACAAAACAAGACATACTTGGAGATTCTAGAAGACTGTGGAGATGGGAAGAGATGTGGGGAGCAGGGAACATTAGAGCAGGGAGAAAGGTACAGGAAGGATCCTGTCAGAACAGGGAAACACCCAGAGAAGGGAGAAACAGGCAGAAAGACAGGCTCAGACTCAAAGAGAGAACTTGGTTCAGTTATCCTCACATTGAGGTGTCCTGAAGGTTTGGCTCAAGCTGGGTGAAGTTGGAGATGCAGAGGTGAGTCCTCAGTCTGGTTGGTGGGGAAAGAGGAGCAGACATCAGGCTTAAAACAACAAGAGGTACAGGGATGGCCAGGCGCTCAGGGGAGAGAGAGGTCAGGAAAGCAGGGGCCCTCAGACACTTTACTGTGAGGATCCCCCAAATAAAACCTCCTCAGCCCTGGGGCCCATTCCTAACTGTTCTTGCAGGATCTCTAGACTGTTACCTGTCCCTTGAAGGAATGCATGCTCTCTGGAGGTTTTATAAAGTTAGCTGTGAGGCGTCCTAAGAGTTAGAAACTAGCATCACTCTCCCCAGCTGCTGACCTCAGGCTCAAAACTTAACCTCTTCTGCGCTTCTGTTTTCTCATCTGTAAATTGTGGCTGAAAATAGTTCCTCCCTCACTGTAAAGTTCTAAGAAAAGATAACAAGCATTCCAATGTTCACAGCAGCATTATTTACAATTGCCAGCATATGGAAGCCACCTGTGTACAGCCACAGAGGAATGGGTAAGGAAGATGTGGTGTATATATACAATGGAATACTACTCAGCCATAAAAAAGAACGAAATTTTGCTGTTTGTAGCAACATGGATGGACTTGAAGGGCATTCTGCTAAGTGAAATAAATTAGACAGAAAAAGGCAAATACTGCATGATATCACTTATATGTGGAATCTAAAAAAATACAACAAGCTACTGAATATAACAACAACAACAAAAAGAAGCAGCAGCAGACTCACAGATAAGTACAAACTAGCTGTTACCAGTGGGGAGCAAGAAGTGGGGAGGGGCATTACATGGGTAGAGGATTAAGAGGTATAAACTATCAGGTGTAAAATAAGCTACAAGGATATATTGTGTAAATGAGGAATATAGCCAATATTTCATAATAACTATAAATGGAATATAACCTTTATATTCAATAAACTGAATCATCAGACTATACACTTGTAATTTATATACTATTGTCAGCAACTATATTTCAATTTAGAAAAAAATCAAATGAGTGCACGCTTGCAAAAAGTTTGGCAGATCACGTGGCACGGAACAATTTCTAGGTGTTGTGCTCCCAGGGAGGTGGCTCTCCTTATTTCATCATCACCCTTGACTCCTTCCTCCTTTTACTACTTCCTTTCCATTCATTACTAAGCCCTGTTGAATTAACCTCTCCAATCAGATCACTTTTCCATCATCATGCCCTCTGCCCCAGTCACAGAGGCAGCAAAGCAAGAACATAAATTACATGGATTCCAGGCTTAGGCTGCAAGGGTTCAAATCTTGGCCCTGCTTCTTTCTGCTTGAATAAGTCGTACTGCCTCTTTTTTTTTTTTTTTTTTTGGCTGTTCTGGGTCTTAGTTGCAGTATACAGTATCTTTAGTTGTGGCATGCAGACTCTTAGTTGCAGCACATGGGATCTAGTTCCCTGACCAGGGTTTGAACCTGAGCCTTCTGCTTTGGGAGCATGGTGTTGAAGCCACAGGATCACCAGGGAAGTCCCAGTGCCTCATGTTTTTAAAGGAATTTATTTATTCTTATTTCTGGCTGTGCTGGATCTTCCTCGGGGCGCATGAGGTCCTCGTTCCTATGCACGGGCTTTCTGTAGCTGCAGCCAGTGGAGTCTACTCTCTAGTTGCCAGTGCACATGCTCTAGAGAACCGGCTCACTAGTTGTGGCACATGGCCTTAGCTGTCTCACAGCAACTATGAAAGATGTGAGCTCTTCTTGGACCAGGGATGGAAACCATGTCCTCTGGATTAGCAGGCAGCTTTTTAACCACTAGATCACTAGACCAGAGAAGTCCCACTGTGCATCATTTTTATAATAGTAGCACCTCCTCTTGAGAAAACTGCTGTCAGGATTGAATGAATGAACATCTATAAAGCACTCAGGACAATTTCTGATATAAAAGATCAGATGCTGTAATGATAATTATTACAAAATTATATCATTTTTAACAGTTAATAATATAATTAATATATAACAGCCGCCTCACTGACTTGTCTTCCACTCTGCTTCCCGATGATCCATTTTCCATGCAGTAACCTTTTAAATGAACCTTTTAAAATGTTAAAGAAGAGACTGAAGACTCACAGCAAACAAATCCAACGTGTGGATCTTGTTTAACTATTGATTCAAACAAACCAAGCATAATAAAAAGATTTTTATGGAATAGGAGGCCTGGTATATAGCTTCAGAAATGACCTGGGAGGAGTGGGTGGGGAAATGAGCCCAAATAATCCTTCCTTATAACTCCCATGACTGCCAGGGTTTGCCAGATCTTGTGGATTATCAAACTGAAGACCCACCCACGCGGGCGTAGTTTATGGGCACTTCACGATCATTCCTGTGCGGGGCGGGAAGGTGCACCGTCACGTAATGGTGCCAAGCAAGGCACCCTGGGCCTAGCATTAGGAGCTCCGGACAGGAACGCCGGAGCCCGAGAAACGTGGACACTGCCGCCCTCCCTGCCCCAGGGTCTTAGCATTGGGGGGCGAGGGGCTGAGAATCCTGAATCACCCAACGACGGAAAGTGCCGGGCGCTGTGCAAATAACGTGACTTTCACTGGGCATCAGCTGCTTCTGAGCTCGGTGTCTCGCTTCCGTCCTCTCTTGAGGAAATTGCTACCCTTTCCTTGCCAATGCCTTAAAGGGGAGAATAGGAAGCGGGTTCTTGAAACTGATTCGAGAGACGGAACTCAGGCTCCCAGCGGAATTCTCGAAAAGAAGGGGAACGTAAAAAGAGGAAGCTGTCTCAGTGATCTCCGAGTTAGGTTTCCCCGCGTTAACGCCTGCATGTGCTTGACTCCAGTCAGCCACCGTAGGCCCCGCAAGCCGCAGGACACTTTGCTCCGGTCCTTCGGCCTGTTAGCTCTGCGCCTGCTCGCCAACTAGCGGGCCTGGCGCACCCACCCACTCCTTCCATTCCAGCTCCTCCGCAGCAGCCCCCGCGGACCGCGACTGCGCATGCGAACTGACGCCCCCACCGGCCCGGCGTGGGAGGAGGGGATGGAAATGAGGCTGGGCCCAGCAGCTCGCGCGCGCTCCCTCCTTTTCCCTCCCGTCGCTGGGCGCGCGCCGGGTGGTGCAGCTCCCCGGCATCCGAAGGCAGCGCTGCAGTGGCCACGGCCGCCAAGGGAGGGGCCCGGAGCCCCGCCCCCAGGGAGGGGCCGTCCGCAGGTGAGGGGGCAGGGGTTCGGACCCAGACACCTGGGTCTTTGGGAAGTGGAGTGGGGCCTGGACGTCACAGTTCCCGGAGAAGAACCCATTGGGGTCCTGATGCATAGGTTCCGGAGGGGGCTGCATTGGCGCCTGAGCCTTGGGAGGGTGCATTGATGCCCGAATGCCATGATCCCAAGGGGTGTGTGAAGGAAGGCTCGGACGCTTGCGACCTCGAGGGAGAAGTCCATTATGGGTCTCTGGATCGCAACACACGATTCACGCCCTTTCTGTGTCTTCCTCCAGGTCTCCCCTCTCCTCTCCACGTCTCCAGCTCCGGGGTTGAAAAGGCAGTGCACGCGGCGTCAATGAACTGAGACTGAGCCAAGAGCCGGGTAAAGCTACCTATTGGGTGTGAATTCCCGCACATTGAGTTCGTAGGCCCCTCCCCTGGGACAGAGTTGCTGAGCAACCGACTTCGAGTCTTAATTGTATAGCTCCACCCATCCGCGGCCGGTCCCGCCCACCGTGGGCTTAGACCCCGCCTGCTCCGCGCCCGGGGCTGCTGGGAGTTAAAATTGTAGAGGCCCCGCCCACTCCGCAGGAAGGCTCAATCGCAGGGACTAGGTTCCAAACAGGACTGCTTCTGGGTCGGGTTTGCGTAACCCCGCCCACTGTGCCCTTAAGCTCCACCCACCCTCGCCTTCTAGGACCCGACGTGATAGCCCCTGCTCCTGAACAAACTAACCCTTGAATATGGGCTCTCAGTCCTATCCCCAACAGCCTGATAACCCCCGGCGTCGCCCCCTCTCCCGCCCTAGGCCCTCCCTCTAGGTTTCTGGGCCAGCAGGATGCTGGAGCGAGAGGCGGAGACTGCGGCCGGGGGCGCCGAGCCTAGTCCCACTGACAAGGAGCCTGTGACCAAAGGAGAAGGTGAGGGCGTCTCCACCTGGGGTAGGGGTCGTTCTCCAGGAATTGGAGCCAAGAGAGTCACATATTGTGGGAACCTTAGGGTGATAGTTTGAGGGCCCAGGGTGATAGCCATTTCGGATCCCCAAAACTCAACGTTCTGGGGGAACCATCCGGCTTGTTTTTGGGGGGCCTCAGTGATCCTCTGTAAGGATTTCAGGGTTATCACTTGGGAGGATACTGGAAACGGACACTTTACTGGCTTTGGGAAAGCTTAGGTCTGAGGTTCCAGCGACGTAACTTTTTGGAGCCTGCCTTAGGAGGATGCATGGCAGTGGGTGAGGAGCAGGATCAAGCCATTTGGGGAACCTCAATATGACCCTGGAGTTGTCCAGATACACTAGAATGTCAAGGTCGAGGGGGAGTCTGGTCTAGATTCAGGGTGTTGGCTGCTTTCTGGAGCCCACCAATCCTCCTGTCCCCTAGCTCCCGACCAGGGCCCGCCGCAGAAGCCCAGCCAGTCTGTTCCAGGGCCCGCTGCCTCCACGGGGGCGCCTTCCCGACCCCGCCGGAGACCCCCGCCCCAGCGCCCGCACCGCTGCCCCGACTGTGACAAGGCCTTCTCGTACCCGTCCAAGCTGGCCACGCACCGGTTGGCACACGGCGGCGCCCGTCCCCACCCGTGCCCCGACTGCCCCAAAGCTTTCTCCTACCCCTCCAAGCTGGCCGCCCACCGCCTCACGCATAGTGGCGCCCGCCCGCACCCGTGCCCGCACTGCCCAAAGGCCTTCGGCCACCGCTCCAAGCTGGCAGCCCACCTCTGGACCCATGCTCCCGCCCGCCCCTACCCGTGCCCTGACTGCCCCAAGTCCTTCTGCTACCCCTCGAAGCTGGCGGCCCACCGCCACACGCACCATGCTACCGACGCCCGCCCCTATCCTTGCCCTCACTGCCCCAAGGCTTTTTCATTCCCCTCCAAACTGGCGGCCCATCGCCTGTGCCATGACCCCCCGACTGCACCGGGCAGCCAGGCCACCGCGCGGCACCGCTGCTCCAGCTGCGGCCAGGCGTTTGGCCAGAGACGCCTCCTACTCGTTCACCAGCGCAGCCACCACCAGGCTGAGAGCCCCGGGGAGCGGGAGTGAGCGCTCCTCTTGGCTCACTGGCTCCCTCTGCTGCCAGCCCCAGTCAATAAAGAGGTGGCATCTTTAAGCCAGGCTGTATGGACTTGCCTCTTCCAGGTAGAAGGGAAGTTGCCCCCGCATTGGGCTCGAATTTAGAGGCAGAGGAATCCCTTGTTTGGGGGAAAGGAAAGTGTCATCCATAAGAGTTTGCACTGAGTCCCAAATCGTGGACCTGGAGGTGTGGTTAGAAAGCTCTTGGCTCTGGTTTCCCCCCCATCGATTCATATGGCAAAGGTTAAAGTTCTGCTAGCATTGTGTGCTGCTGAGGAGTGTGTGGAGGCAAGCTCTCATTGTTGAGTTTAAATTAGTGCCTCCACTTTGGCCATTGACTGTGTGTGCGTGTGTTAGTCGCTCAGTCGTGTCGACTCTTTTCGACCCCATGGATCCCTGTAGCCCACTAAGCTCCTCTGTCTATGTAATTCTCCAGGCAATACTGGAGTGGATAACCATTCCTTTCTCTAGGGGATCTTCCTGACTCACAGATTGAACCCGGATCTCCTGCACTGTGGGCAGATTCTTTACCATCTGAGCCACCAGGGAACCCCCAAATATAGGTATAAAGAACTTTGAATGCGTCTATGTTCATGTCAGCTATTGCACTTCTAAGAATTTATCCTAGCACTTGGGGGGGGGGGGGGGGGGGTATAAGATTAAGGATGTTCATTGCAGTACAATGGCAGTGCCAAAGATGAGAAATAACCTGAGTGCCCATTGATAGGGGACCAGCTAAGGAATTATAGTACAGCCACAGAATGGAAGATGTAGCTGCAGGGGGGAAAGTCAGCTCTACATGTACTGACATGGAAGAATTCCCAAGGTATACTAAATCATAAAAGCAAGCACAAAAGGTGTACTAGCAGTAGTATAAACATTTTTAAAAAGCCCAAGCTTTGGAGCCATCTTTGACCCACTGCTTAAGAGCCTTGGGGCCTCAGACAAGTTTTGTGATTTCTCTGGACTCAGATATATCTTATCTATAAAATGGGAAGTTTTTTTTTTTTTTTTTTTTTTTTAATTTTGGCCACACTGCACGACTTTCACAATCTTAGTTACCCAACCAGGGACTGAACACAGGCTGCTGGAGTAAAAGTGCTGAGTCCTCACCACTGGGCTGCCAGGGGATTCCCAAATGGGAGTATTATAAGGCCTTTACAAGCACCTTTTTGGGCAAAGATGGTTCCCCTGTTGGAGCCCGTTTCTCCTGCTGTAAAACAAGGAAGACTGGGCTAACAGTGGGCTGCTCTTCACTCTGCAGACATGTGTTAGGCAGGTACTGTGAGCTGAGCCCTGCACAGGGTGTTAGGAACGGGGCAGTGAACAAGACAGACCTGGTCTAGTGAGGGGGTGGACACCAGCCAAAGAGTTGCAAAAATAAGAGAAAGAAGCCAGAACTTTTCTTGTGGTCCAGTGGCTAAGAACTCCATGTGTCCAATGCAGAGTGCCCAGGTTTGATCCCTGGTCAGAGAACTAGATCCCAGAAGCTGCAATGAAGATCAAAGATCCCATGTGCTAAGACCTGATTGTCATTCAGTCGCTAAGTTGTATCCTACTCTTTGTGATCCCAAGGACTGCAGCACACGAGGCTTCCCTGTCCTTCACTATCTCCTTGTGTAGCCAAATAAATAGTCTATAAATAGTACTGTACAACATATAGGTTTAAAAAAAAGTAAAGAAGCCAAGTCCACATTGGAAGAATGACTACATAGTTGTCATAATGAGGCTGGTGACGTTGGCTTGGGAACAGGCTGGACGGAGGGCACTGAGAGCTCGGAAACAGACCTGTGCTTACAAGGCCCCGTCAGGAGATGCTCCCCACCTGTATACTCAGAGGTTGGCGAACTTCCTCTGTAAAGGGCCGGGCAGTGTATCTTATTAGGTTTTGCAGGCCACACAGGGTCTGCCACCACCACCCAGCTCTACTGCTGTGCTGCCAAGGCGGACAAACACATTAGGATATAAGGATGAGCGCACCCGTGTTCCGACCAAACTTTATTTACAAAGAGCCGGTGGGCGGGATTCTGCCCGTGGACTGTAGTTTGCCAGTCCCTACCACAGATGAGCCGGGGAAGGATAGCTAATCAGCAAATAAGCTGAGAGATAAGAGAAGAAAATTAAATGAGACCCTGTGGTTGGCAGAATAATGGTCCCCCAAAGATGTCCATGTCCTAATCCCCAGAACCCGAGTTTGTGTTGGCTTCCACAAGGCAGAGGGGACTTTGCATACATGACGAAGGAGCTCATTTTGAGATGGGAGATTATCCTGATTATTCCAGTGAGCCCAATGAAATCACAAGGGTCCTTACATGGGAAAGAGGGAGGCAGAAGAGCCAGAGATGTGACAATGGAAGCAAACACTGGAGTGATGGGGGGCCACGAGTCAAGGAATGCAGGCAGCTTCTCGAAGCTAGAAAAGGTGAGGAAATGGGTTTTCCCCTAGAACCTCCAGAAGAAACACAGCAAAATAAATTTTTAAATACATAAATAAAATTAAAAATAAAATTTAAAAGACAGGAGGAATACAGCCCAGACATCACCATGTTTTTACCCCAACTCAGACTGATTTTGGTTTACTGACCTCCAGAACTGTAAGAAAATCAAGTTGTATTGTTTAAATCCTGTGATCTTGGTAATTTGTTACAGCAGTGTAGAAATGAATACAGCCCTCTACCTTACAGCATACACAAAAATTAAGTTGCTAGTGATTTAAGATCTAAGTTTGAGACACAAGACTCTGGAGCATTTAGATGGGTTTAATAAAAGAGAATATCTTAGCAACCTCAGAGACAGAGAAACTTTAAGACACAAAAAGTATAAATTGTAGCGGAAAAGACTGCTGAATCTGATCATAAGCAAACCAAGTTACAACTGTGATAGATACATAAGGGCTGGGTTTGTTTTTTTTTTTCTTTTTGGCCCCACCATAGGCATGTGGGATTTTAGTTCCCTGTCCAGGGATCAAACCCGTGCCCCCTGCTTTGGGAGTGCAGTCATAACCACTGGACCAAGAGGGAAGTCCAAAGATAGAGTATTATGAGTATGCATGCTAAGTCGCTTCAGTCATGTCTGACTCTTTGCAACCCTATGGACTGTTGCCTGCCTGGCTCCACTGTCCGTAGGATTCTCCAGGCAAGAATACTGGAGTGGGTTGCCATGTCCTCCTCCAGGGGATCTTCGCAACCCAGGGATCTAACCGGTGTCTCTTATGTCTCCTGCATTGCAGGCAGGTTCTTTACCACTAGTGCCACCTGGGAAGCCCTATTGAGTGTATGAAAGTGAAGTGAAAGTCGCTTAGTCTTGTCTGACTCTGCAACCCATGGACTATACAGTTCATGGAATTCTCTGACAGAATACTGGAGCAGGTAGCCTTTCCCTTCTCCAGGGATCTTCCCAACCCAGGGATCAAACCCAGGTCTCCTACATGGCAGGTGGATTCTTTACCAGCTGAGCTACCAGGGAAGCCCATTATGAGTGTATACCTGGCATATACTGTTAAATACAGAGAGTTAGGAAAGGTCTTCTTGAGGAGCTATTGCTTGAGCTTGGATCTGAAAGGTGGGGAGGATGGAATGCAAGGTGGTTTGTGGAATCTCCAGCATCAGGCTCCAGACGAGTGAAACACAGGGGCCGCAGGATGGCAGGCTGCTCGGCAAGACCCCAGGGGAGGGACAGCCAAGGGGCCAAGGGGCAGGCTCTCTCCTCTGAAGCCGGCAGCACGGCCTGTGTCCATGTACCAGGGAGCTTGTCCTGGCAGATCTAAGAAGCAACCATACTGCCATCAAGTCTCAAGGACACAAACTCATTTGGAAGGTGTTCATCTGGTCCAACCTTAGCTTGTCTAGACCAGAAAGCTGACTCCTAGAGATGGGATTTGGCCATACCCAAACAAGGGGACAGGGCTTCCCAGGTGGCACTATTGGTGAAGAACCCAGCCTGCCAATTCCGGAGACGCACGATAAGCGGGTGTGATCCCTGGGTCGGGAAGATCCCCTGGAGAAGGAAATGGCAACCCACTCCAGTATTCTTGCCTGTGAAATCCTATAGACAGAGGAGCCTGGCGGGCTATAGTCCATGGGATCGCAGAGTCGGACAGGATTCAGCACGCACACACATCATGCACCTGATGCTGGAGATTCCACAAACCACCTCGCATTCCATCCTCCCCACCTTTCAGATCTGAGCTCAAACAATAGCTCCTCAAGGCCTCTCCTAACTCAGTCAGACAGGACTGAGCACGCATACAAACAAGGGGACAGTGTTGAGTCTGGGTGGGTCCCGTTTTCCTGACATCCCGATGCCCTGCTACTCCTTGCATGTGTCCTGCCTTGCTTTTCCTCTGCCTGGAATGGTTGCTCCAGACCCTCCCTCACTCCTCCTGAGTCCCTGCCAATGGGTGAGTGCTCGGAGATGCCTTCCCCGTGACCCTGTCACTCTCATTGCTGGATAACCCCACCCAGCCTTCTCTGCTCACACAAGGTTTATCGCCACGCTGCAGGACACTCGCCGTCTCTGTCCCCCAGCAGAATGTCAGCCCCATGAGAGCAGGGATTCATGTCTCGTTTGGCACACCAGAGCCCCAGTGTCTTACACATGGTGGGTGTGGTTGGCAGAGTAATGACCCCCCAAAGACGCCCACAGCCTGATCCCTGGAACCTATGGATAGGTGGAGGTGAATTAAGAGAGCAGAAGGGGGCTTCCCTGGTGGTTCAGTGGTAAAGAATCTACCTGCCAATGCAGGAGACACAGGTTCGACCCCTGACCTCGGAAGATCCCACAGGCCTCAGAGCAACTAAGCCTGGGCACCACAGCTATTGAGGCCATGTGCCCCAACTATTGAAGACTGCCCACTCTAGAGCCTGTGCTCAGCAATGAGAGAAGCCACCGCAATGAGAAGCCTGGGCAACTCAACCAGAGTAGTCCCCGCTTGGTGCAACAAGAGAAAAACTCACATAGCAACGAAGACCTAGCACAGTCAGAAATAAATAAATAAATAAATTTAAAGACAGCATAAGGAATGAAGGTTGCTAATGGGCCGACTTTAAAACCAGATTATCCCAGGTTATACAGGTGGGCTCAGCGTAGTCCCAAGGAATCAGCATCAAGAGTGATGCAGCATGAGAAAGACTCCACTGGCTGTTGCTGGCTTTGGAGATGGAAGGGGCATGGGTTGTGGGATGAAAGTTGGGAAAGGACACAGATTCTCTCCCAGAGCCCCAGGACTGGAGCCATGCCTGCACCTTGATGGTTAGCCCGGTGAGACCCATTTCAGACCCCAAAGCTAGGAGGTTATAACCTCTCCTTTAAGATACAAAGTTTGTTGTCATTTGCTCCCCAGCTCTGATCCTGCCCTTTGCCCTTCAACCCTTTCCCAACCTCCCCAGGATGAAGTCCAAGCTTCTGGGCTTGCGTCCACTGCACTGCAGGGCTGCCCTGTCCTGCCTTCTACAGTGAGGGAAGGCTCTCCGTCAGCACTGTCCAGACCAGCAGCCAGTGGGCACTGGAACTGTGGCCAGTGTGAATGAGGAAGAGAATTGTTCCTTCCACTTCACTATTGCGAAGTTTTTGGTTTTTTTTATTTTTTATTTTTTTTGAAGTTTTTGTTTTTTGCTACACCAAATGGCAGAATGGCACGCAGGACCTTAGTTCCCTGACCAGGGATCAAACCCATCTTCCCTGCAGTGGAATTACATAGTCCTAACCACTGGAAGCTAAACTCCAATACTTTGGCCACCTCATGCGAAGAGTTGATTCACTGGAAAGACCCTGATGTTGGGAGGACTGGGGGCAGGAGAAGGGGACGACAGAGGATGAGATGGCTGGATGGCATCACTGACTCGATGGGCATGAGTTTGAGTAAACTCCGGGAGTTTGTGATGAACAGGGAGGCCTGGCGTGCTGCGATTCATGGGGTCGCAGAGAGTCAGACACGACTGAGCGACTGAACTGAACTGAACCACTGGATCACCAGGGAAGTCCTAAAGGTGGTTGTGTTTAGTATTTTTTTGGCTGTGCTACATGGCACGTAGATCTCCCCCAACCAGGGATTGAACCCATGCCCCTGCATTGGGAGCATGGAGTCTTAACCACTAGACCACCGGAGAAGTCCCCATCCCACTTCCACCTTCTACTCTGATTCTCTAACACCCAGGTCAGTTCCCACCTTAAATATGGTGAAGCCTTAAAAGGGGTCTGGGATTTGTGAAGGGTGATTTAAATGCCCCTTCCCTAGTTCTCCCTCCCAAATTAGGTGACGTCAAACCAGGCTGGGGATGGTTTCACAGCTACTTCTGAGAGCCCTGGATAAAGGTAAATGTCCTTGGCCCCAGGGAGCTGAGACTTCGAGAGAGGTCACCTCATGAGCATCCCAGCCTGCAGCCCAGGAACCCCAGAGGGACAACTGAGATACAGGAATGGGCTCCGGGGATCCGAACCAGCTGAGGGGTGGCGCTGAGTGTCAGATTCCCAATCCCCTGCCACCTGCTGCCAAAGCAGGGAGGCACCAGGGAGAAGTAACAAGGCGCTCCTTCCCAACCAGGCCCAGGACAGAGCGCCTGTCGTTCTTCCGGAGACCCCAGGACAGGAGTCATCAGGTGGCCCAAAGACCCGGCCCTCAGAGGCGAGTGGAACCAAACATGAGACAGAAAGCAGGGCGCCTGCTGGGGGTTCTGAGATGCGAGTGGGAGGGGCAGCTGCTCCAAGCCAAATCTCCTTTATTAAACTCGTGTGGGTATGTGTGTATGCGTGCCTGTATGCGTGCCTTTATGCGTGCCCATGTGAGTGCGTGTGCGCACACATATGTCACGCCCGGGGCACCACCCCGTAGAGCTGGTGGGGAAGTAGCTTCTGCTTCTCGCTGCAGCTGTAGATCCAGCGGGGGCGGACAAACACCAGGGAAGGGTTGTCCATCAGGGCCTGCACGGGGCGGGGGCAGCAGGAAGCGTACAGGCAGGAACACGTGAGCCGGGAGGGGCTGGGGCGACGTGCCAGGGCAGGCTGGGCTCCCTCTCCCTGCCCCTCCAGGACTCACCTCCTCAAAGCTGGGGTCCCACTCCTGCGCAGTGATCACAAACTGGACCCGCTCACTCATGTGGTCCTCAAGCTCCCTGGCGGGAGAAGCGAAGAGGCGGAGAATCGGCGTCCCCTCTCTTGACACCCTCCTCCCCAACCATCCTCAGGGGCTGTCCTCTCTCCATCCCCACCCACGTCCCCGGGGGCCACCCATGGGTCTCCCACTCTCCACGTGCCAGGCTCGCCGCATCCATGAAAGCACCAGCTCCGGCCAGCACCAATCCTTTCAGAAGGGCGGTGAGGAGCCTCACTTTAGAGAAGAAGTGGGGGTGAAGGGGTCGGGGATGGGGAGTTTGCGGGCGTGGTATGGGAAGCTATGTATCCAGGGTCCCAGCACAGCGAGCAGGGCTGGCACGGAGCTCCACAGCCTGTGTCGACCCTCAGGGTACATCCCTTCTCCATCCTCCCCATGACCATCCACCCCCCCCAACCCCCGCCCCCGGAGACTGACCCGTTGAAGGCTGTGACATAGCGGCTGAGCCTCCGCCGCTCGTCCCCTGGGAACTCCCCGTAAAGGAAGAAGCGTTTGCCCTGGAAGAAGTCTGCAGGGGAGAGATGGAGAGGGGAGAGCCAACGTGAACCCCTGGAGTCCCGGGGTGCCAGCCAGGAGCCACGGGACACGCGCAGACAGGACAGGAAGGCCGGTGCAGCGGCTGGACAGGGTGAGGGGTGTCGTGGACACCTGGCTCAGAAGCCATCCCTGACAAGCAGTGGTTCCAGGCAGGCCTAATGGGGTTTTGTTTCATATTAATGGCAAAAGATACAATTACTATCAGTGACAACATGTTTCTTACACCAGGTCATTCAGTTCCTTAACTTGGTCGGGGGTTGGAAATTTCACATCTTGCCACTTCCTCGATTGGCTGGCTCACTCCTTTTAACCAGTGCCTTCTCTGGCCCTGACCTTCGGGGTGGCTCTTCCTTCCAGTTTAATATGATTTTGTGTTAAGTTGCCAAGGTCACGTTTGGGGCTTTGGAGGAGGATCAGGGTATGTTCCTGCCCATCACTTATGAGGAACCAGGTGGAAATGGCTTTTTCCAATGGCCACTGACCCTCACCTCCACTCAGAGCCTCTGACTGCCTGACTCTCCTTTAACTCTTTCTTGGCTGCGCCGCGCCACACGCGGGATCTCAGTTTCTTGACCAGGGATCAAACTCAAGACCCCTGCAAGGGAAGCCTGGAGTCTTAACCACAGAACCACCCGGGGAGTCCCTCTCCTTTTATTCTTGACCAGAAGAGGCTCCGACGCCTGCCCCCATGTCTGGGATGATGAATAGCAAGGCGGGTCCCAACAGGGATCAGTGCATCTGTGTTCCCTGAGCCCCACACCCACCGACAAAGCTGAACCCGGGGGTGTAGCCAGGGTACCTGCAGATTCTTAAAGCCCCCAGGTTGGTTGAAGCCGAGAGAGTGGGAGGCCCCTGTGGTGAGGGGGTGAGAAGCTAAAGAGGGTCTGGCGGGGGGCTGGACTGTGAGGGAGGTGGTCATAGTGGAAGTCAGGATGAGACAGGCAAGAAAGGATGCTGACCGGAAGGGAACGGGCCTAAGAGGATACGGAGGTGGCAAAGGTCAGGGAGGAGGGTGAGGAGCCTGGGAGACAAGTCAGAGTGGGCAGTGGCCATCCCAGGGGGGGCCTGGGGCAAGTCACCTTAGAGAAGTGACAGGGCCAAACCCCACATCGGGAGGGAGGGTTCCCACCTGGGAGCTCAGGAATCGGCAGATCGGGAGACTCGGGGGGGCCCTCGTGGTCCGTGTTCTCATCTGTGGATCCTGCGTACGGGTCCTCGCCATTCTCCTCCTGACCAGGGGGCTGCCTTTGTTCCTTCTGCTCGGCCACCCTGGGGAGGCCAAGAAGGGTGGGGAAGGAGTGTGCAGACCGGATCCCCCTCCACCCGAGGTCGTGGCCACCCTGACCACCCAGCCCCACCCTACCTTCTCAGCTCGTCCTCGGTGTCCCCAGAGTCTTCTGCCCCGTTGTCCTGTCCTTCTGTGAGTAGACGCTTAGTCAACTCAAGGCCCCTACCTCCCAATCTCACACCTGAGCACAGATGGGGTGTGCCAACCCCTAACTCAATTGCTCCCCAGATCCAGTTGGGGGTGAGGGGGTAGCCTCCCCACCCCCCCAGATCCACTATTTGGGACCCAGCCCCATCTTGCTGGACCCAGGAGCTCAACCTTGGAACTCCTTCCCCTCTGGGTCTTCAGCCCCTCCTCCCTCAGACCCAGGAGTCCAGGCCCCCAGCCCCTCCTCCCTCAGACTCGGACCTGCCTGCTCCGCCTCAGTGTCATCATTCTCTTCCTGGGCCCCTGGTGAGGCTGGTTTGGTCTCTTCTGGGGTTGGGGGTCTCTGGGGTGAGCTGGGTCCGGCTGCCTGAGGGGGCTTGGCTTTGGTCTGGGGGCGCTGAGGAGGGAAGGTGGGCCAGGGAGGAGGGAAGGGGCAAAGAGGGTGTGAGTGTGTGCCCGCAGGAGACAGGAGCAGAGAGTCTGGGGTACCATGTCCTCCCCGACTCCACCCTCCCCCGTGCCGGGCAGAGGGCATGGACCTTTCGGGGAGCCTTGGGGGCTTCATCCCCACTGCCGCCGCTGTGAGAGCCCCCCTCGTCCTCGCTGCTTGAGCCTGACCCAGCCATGAGGTACCTGGGGGAGGGATCGGGCCTCAGACCAACAGCAGACGTGTCCTCCGGGGGAGGTGGGGAGGGGGCTTAAGAAGCAGCAGGCACTGGCATTGACTATCAATATATAAACCCTCAGGGTGCAATCATGGTCTCCCTCCTGGTCCGCCCCTCCTCCCAGCTCGAGTAGGGCCCCGTGGAACTTCAGCGACCCACACCATAGACCACAGCAATCCCTGGCTTCCCCTCCCTCTGAGGGAAGAAATGTCTCATTTCAGAAATGAGAAAAAAAAAAAAAAATCAGAAATAATTCTCTCCTTCAAGCATCAAAGTCAGTTAAGGGAAAAATCTCAAAAGCAAACTTCCTACTGCCAAGCACTGTTCGAACACCTGACAGGTTCAGACTTGCTGAATCCGGAGGCGGGTGCTATTTTTAGTCCCATTTTACAGATGAGGAAATGGAGGCCCAGAGAGATGAATCAAGTGGCCCCAAATCACAGGGCAGAGTGCCTACGCAGCAGAAGCAAATGAACCTGTTGGCGATGCTGCCCTGGTCCCCACGTTAAGACCCTTCTGCACGTGACATGGTTGTTTCCAACCTGGTGATGCCCTTTCCGGGTAAGTCACCCTCACTGTAGAACCATGGCTTGTGGGAAAACTCAGAAGACTTAAAAGTGGCGGGGCCTTCCCCGGTGGTCCAGGGGCTCAGACTGCTAAAGGAGCCCCTCCTCCCGACAGACACCAGGCTGACCCAGCCTCAGCTCCTCCGACTCTGCTCAGCCTGGCAAACCTCTTCTCCTCCTTGAAGAACCCTGGCTCACTGCAGTTCTCCCTGTGGGCCCTCCTCCAACGTATTTCACAATAAGTCTGGCCCCTCATCAAAGTCAGAGGCTTTCAAAAGGAGGGACCGATGTCTGGGGTCCGGCGGTGGGCAGCCGAGCCTGACACCAAGCAGGGGTTTCAGATGAATGAATGCCCACAGGTCCCAACACTTTGTTCTCCGCCCTGAGCCTTTGTGAACACTGTTTCTCCAGCCTGCAGCTTTTTCCTTTGCTAAGCAGACTTCCCAGAGCCCTCCTGGGACCTCCGGGGATGCCCTCCCTCTCCTCCCTGTCTCCCAGCCCTGCCCCTCCTCCTCTGGGAAGTCGGCTGACTCCGGGCTGGCAGGCCACAGCCCGAATTCTCCCCACATCCCTAGTGCTGCCGGGCGCGGGGATGAGGGGCAGGGTCCGGGTGTGCGTGTGTGTGTGCGTAAACCACACATATACAGAGAGCCTTACCTCCGCGAGGGCAGCCGCCGCCGCATGCGGTGACAATCCAGCACCCACTCTTTGCGCACGATTCGGCCTCCGAGGCCGAGGACCTGGCTGTACTTGGGGGTGTTAGCAAAGGCGCAGCTGGTGGGGAGCAGAATGGAGGGTGTCAGCTGGGGAAAGGCAAAGAGACAAGGGACATGGGGAGCAAGACAGAGGGGTGCAGGGAAGAAAAGGAAGAGGACAAGAGGCAGAGGATACAGAGAGGTGAAGTGACAGAGAGCAAGACGGAGGAGATGGAGGAAGATGGAGAAGGGACAGCGGGGGGTGAGGGAGGGGACGTGGGCCTACATGAGGTGCGTGCTGTCTGGAGTCCAGTCCGGTCGATACTTGGCCCCCAGCTCAAGGGCCTTGTCCCGGAGCTCCGAGCGGAAGGGGTTCTGGAAGCCACTCAGCACCACCACCACACCCTGGAGGATCTTCCCCAGCTCCTGCGGGCCTGCGCGGGGGGCCCTGGGCTCAGCGCCTTCTCCTCGGGGCTTCCCTGGTGCCGGCCCTCGTGCTGGGGCAGGGGTCGGGGGAGTGGCTGGGGTACGGGCGGGAGCTGGCACTGGAGAAGCCAGAGAGTGGACTCAGAAAATGTAGAGCTACACCCCCACCTCTCCTCTCTCACACCCAGGAGTCCAGGCTCCCAGCCCCTCCTCTCTCAGACCCAGGATCCTCACCCCTCCACCCTCGGACCTAGACCCTCTGTGGGAACAAGGAATCCAGTTTGCTCACATTTGGGTCTCTTGAGGGCAGGTAGTGAGGGCTGAGCTGATGGTTTGCTGGGGGTCTTCTTTTCTTCTTGGTTCAAATCCAGCTTCCTCTTGCCTTTGGGGGACTCCTGAGGCTGAGGGGGTGGGTTGTGCTGAGGCCTCCCGCTCCTCTCCTCCTTTTCCACACCCCCAGGGTCTGATGATCTCACCTTGAAGGTGCTGCCTACTGCCCTGGAGACCGGGGAGGCTGAGGCGGCAGCACTGGAGGCCTGCAGCGTAGCCGCTGCATAGCTGGGTCCTGCCGGGTCACTGGCTGCCACTGCAGAGGGGGAAAGCGGGTCCAAGCTGAGGGGGCTGGACTCTCAGGCCTTCTGGCTCCTTCCTATCCATGGGTCACAAAGGGCTGTTCCCAAGACCCAGCAGTGACCCAGGATCCAGGCCCCCAGCCTTTACTTGCTCAGGACCCAGGCTTTCCATCCTCACCTGGGGGTGTCTTGTTGATACGACTGAAGAAGAGAGCCCCAGGTTTCAGGGAGCTGGCACTCTCATCCTCCTCCTTCACACGGAACTGGCCGAGCTTGGTCACCTTCTAAGGTCCCAAAGGTCAGAGCAGTGGGAGGGCTATTGGCAGGTGCGGGTGAAGAGGTGGGGAGAAGGCTGTGGGCAGGGGCAGGCAGAGCTTACCTGGGGTGAGGCCTCAGCCTCATCTTTGTCTGGGGGGCTGTGAAACCGTACAAAACTCAGGCCATAGGGGGCATCCTGGGAGAGGAGGGGTGGGAGTCAGGGAGTCTGGCCAAGGACAAAGGCTTGGCTCTCATCCCTTTCGTTGAGAGAAACCCCTTCCTGACTCTTTCCCTCCAACGGACACACATCTGGGGAGCTGCCCGGTTGATCATGACAAGGATAATAGTCACAAGCTGTCATTGAGTCCTAACTTGGGGTCAGGCTCGGCACAAAGCCCTTACGTGCTCAGCCCTTGAGCCTCAGAGCAACTGGCAGAGGCTGCAGTGCGTCTAGGCAAATCCACTCTGCCTCCCAATTTTCTGCCCTTGGAATGGGAAGGAGGGCTGTGTGCCACTTCTGTGACTCAGAAATGCTCCCGGCTCTTTCCTCCTCTGCTGGGTGGATGTGGAGCCATGAGATGGAAGGAACCTGGGTCCCAGGATGGCCAGAAAGGTTAAGTCACTAGCCCGAGATCACAGAGCTAGGGAGTGCAGCAGCCAGGTTTTAAACCAGCATTCTGACTCCAGATCTCGTGATGCTAACTCTGAGACCCTGTTCTAAGAGGCCTTGTCTCCCACAAGTCAGCAGCTCCCCCTCCCAATTCCCGTGAGATCTTGCAGGTCACCCTTCCCAATCTCCCTCCAGGAAACCAAGATTCCTATATGGGGAGGACCACAAACCAATTTCAGAGAACAGAGGGGCCCAGCCTCCTTGTAATTCCCCGGGGAGGCGGGCTATCCGGCCCTCCCAGCCCTCGGGGACTCAATACCAGCCCCTTGCCTTTCAGTGGCGTGGGACCAAGGAGCCCGCTCCCACCCTGGGTACCTTGCTGTAGGGCTGGCTGCAGACAATTTTGACTCGGTCCCAGCGCTTCTCTGCTGCTGCCCGGACCAGCTTGTCAGGCCCAAAGATACGAACACGGTTGGAGTTCGAGCCACTGCGACTCTCGGCAGGGGACATGAAAGATGAGGTGACCAGGAGGACCTGGGAAAAGGCAGAGTGGCTAAGGACCAGGCCTGGCTGGCAGCAATGACACCTCCTAGGGACTGGAAGAGCGCAGGGGCCTGGGCAGAGACTAGAGGGTCTCCAGATCCAGCTCTACCTCAGCTCTCCTCGAGGCTTCTAGAAGCTTCTCTTCTTCCTGGGTGTCCTATCAGTCCTTCCCTGACACAGGCCCCAGAGGGATCCTTCTACTCCCAGATCTGAACCACCCTTCTCTAAATTCTTCCAGAGTCTTCCATATCTGGACATGAAGAGGGCTGCACAGTCTCGGAAACCCTCCCACATTGGTGGGCTCCCAGCAGAGGATATTCACAATGACCTTTCAGAAACACAGGGCTGAGGGAGCAGAAGGGAAGTGTCAGGGCCTGAAGGAACAGCCTAGAAACCAAAGAGATAGGGGAGATACACCCACTATCAATTGACTGTCTCTGGACTTCCCTTGTGGCCCAGTAGTTAAGACTGCATTCCCAATGCAGGTGGCCTGGGCTCGATCCCTGGTCAGGGAACTGGATCCCACATAGTGTAATGAAGATTGAAGGTCTCACTGTGTCACGACTAAGACCTGGCACAGCTGAATAAATAAAGTAATTAATTTAAGAAAATTTGACTGTTTATCAGTCAAATTTATTATTTGAAAAATAAAAAAGCAAATAAGTAAAATAATAAAGGAATATAATGGAAAGAATAAAAAAGAAGAAAACAATTTAAAAAACACTTGTGGCTCAGCTCTGGGATGCTGGGGACATTTCTAATCGCCAGCTGCTCCCTGTCAGGCTCTGCCAGCAGGGGGAGCTAGAGAGAGACTGAAAGGCCAGAGAAGCGAGGTGGGTTCTCGCAGTTCAGGTGAGCAGCATCTCAGGTATGCCTTGCTGATACTTGTGCAGCAGTTCTTCCCGGGAGGTTGGGGGCCGAGGGGAGTCGCACAGGTGAATCCAGTTTGCCGCATCCCAGGACCTGCAGAACTAGCCTCACCACACATTCTCAGGGTAGTCCAAACCAGCTGGTGATCACCCCCTCCTCAGGATCTGAGTTTCAGCCCCAAGGGTTCACCTCCAAGCTTCAAAACACCCACATTTCAACAATTCCAACCTCTTCCTTTTGTTCCTCCAGCCCTAAGGGTGGTGGCTGCCCCCAGCAGTTGCTTCTGTGTCCTATCGGCATCTGCTGGCCTCTTTAGTTCAATACTTCGTTACTAATTCTTTATATTAATTCTGTTAAACTAACTGGTGTGATTTCAGCCTCCTGGTGGGACCCTGACTGACAGTGGGTGGCACTAATGTTGGTGTCTGCCTTGTTACCGACTTCATGTGGCACGGAGCCTGATTGAATCAAAGGGTTCTACGTGGTAGGAATACTTTGGCCACCTGATAGAAAGAGCCAATTCAGTGGAAAAGACCTTGATGCTGGGAAAGACTGAGAGCAAGTGGAGAAGTGGGTGACAGAGGATGAGAGGGTTGGATGGCATCACCGACTCAATGGACATGAGTTTGAGCAATCTCTGGGAGACAGTGAAGAACAGGGAAGCCTGGCGTGCTGCAGTCCACAGGGGTGAAAAGAGTCAGATGAGATTTAGTGACTGAACAACAACGTGATGTGAGCAGGGAGAACGGGGAGTTCAAAGCGTGAGCTCCAACTCAGGAAGAAAGGCATCTCAGGAGACACCCCTGTGCAGAGAGCTGGACCTTCCTTCCATGAGTAAATCAGGGAGAAACGTGTCTTGTGGGGAGAGTCAGTGGGAGCCCTTAGCTCTGGCCAGAGCTCTCTCCCAGCACAGAAAAGATAAAAAATTCTCTCTGCAGACTCCTATCCCCAGATGGGTTTCCCTGGTAGCTCTGACAGTAAAGAATCTGCCTGCAATGTAGGAGGCCTGCGTTCGATCCCCAGGTCGGGAAGATGCCCTGGAGAACAGAATGGCAAACCACCACAGTATTCTTGCCTGAGAGCTCTACTCTCAAGGATTTGGAGCAAAAGTCCACACTAGTTATCAGAGTGGGAAAACCCAAGTTGAAAATGTAAGTGGTCCCATGTATGTAGTATCACCTGGTGCTGGCTGGGGCAAATCCTCTTTGGAGGAATGTACTTCAAACCAGGCCCTCATAGAACTGCCACCTATATATTACCCAAGAGTGGAATTAACACACACACACACACACACACACACACACACACACACATACCATTAGGCATGAGGAAATAGGCTGCCATGATTTAAGGTCAGCAAAAACCAAAACTACAGACTCAGACACACAAAGATTGCATATATTGATGGGGAAAAACTACAAAGAGTGACAGACTTTATTTTCTTTGGCTCCAAAATCACTGTGGATGGTGACTGAAGCCATGAAATTAAAAGACACTTGCTCCTTGGAAGAAAAGCTATGACAAACCTACACATCATATTCAAAAACAGAGACATCGCTTTGCTGACAAAGGTCCGTATAGTCAAAGCTATGGTTTTTCCAGTAGTCACATATGGATGTGAGCACTGGACCAAAAAGAAGGCTCTCAGCCAAAGAATTGATGCTTTCAAACTGTGGTGCTGGAGAAGACTCTTGAGAGTCCCTTGGACAGCAAGAAATCAAACCAGTCAATCCTACAGGAAACCAACCCTGACTACTCACTGGAAGGACTGAGGCTGAAGCTGAAGCTCCAATACTTTGGCCACCTGATGGGAAGAGCCGACTCATTGGAAAAGACCCTGGTGCTGGGAAAGACTGAGGGCAGGAGGAGAAGGAGGTGACAGAGGATGAGATGGTTGGAGGGCATCACCTACTCAATGGACATGAGTTTGAGCAAACTCTGGGAGACAGTGAAGGACAGGGAAGCCTGGTGTGCTGCAATCCATGGGGTCACAAGGAGTCAGACAGGACTTAGCGACTGAACAACAAAAAATTGATACTATCAAACACACAACATAAAAGTAAGTGTGCGACTTCCGTGGTGGTCCAGTGGTTAAGAATCTACCTGCCAGTGCAGGGGTCATAGTTTCGACCCCAGGTCTGGGAAGATTCACACATCTCGGGCAACTGAGCCCCAGGAGCGCAATTACTGAGCCCGTGCACCACAAGGAGAGTAAACCCCATTCGGTGCAACTAGAGAAGGCCCGCACACAGAGATGAAGACATGGTGCAGCCAAAACTGATAAATAAATTATAAAATTAAAAAAAAAAACCCTCAAGGGAATGGGAGACTACTGACATAAGGGTTTCCAGACTCTGCAAACATAAAGCCCTGAGCTGACCATTCCACTTTTCTAGGTAGATAAGAGGTTTACAATAAAGATCCACATACCAGATTAGATACAGTTTTAGCCAAAAATGCACTGACTCTTCTCATAATTAAAAAGTGGAATTTTGATCTGAATCTGCTTGCCAAGAAGAAGAGAGGACTTTTTTTTTTAATTGTCCCAAAGATGGTTGATTTTACGTAAAATTTTAAACAAGGAGACCATTAGACTGGGTGACTCTAAAGCCTTAGGTAGCTTCAGTAAACCAATCAAAATTTAAGCAAGAGTTGATGAACTCCAATCTGAGAAAATGAAATCAACAGCCAAGTCCCTCTATTTTCCCAAGTAAGGCAATCATCTGAGCTCCGGGGAGGTGGGGCGGTTGGGGCACTGGGACTGACGTACCTATACTCCTGACACCGTGTAGGGCAGAGATGCTGCTGAGAGCCTCCTGCAGAGACAGGGCGCTGACTCAGCGCTGTGCTGACCTCAATGGGAAGGAAACCCCAGAGTGCGGGGTGTGTGTACGGACGGCTGGTTCATGTTGCTGCCCAGCGGAAACTAACACAACACTGTAAAGCAACTATACTCCAAAAAAAATTAGTTAAAAGTTCAAACTCTAGTCCATTAAACAACTGCTCTGCTCTGCTCTCCTGTCTTCTCTCTAAAAACCTCTGTCCCAGCCCCCCCACAAAGCACCTCTGATCATTTTTTAGTTTTGGCTACCTGATTCAAGTTGTCTGCTTGAATAAACTCTTTAAAACATAATGTGCCATCAATTTGCCTTTTTGCAACTTATAAAACCTTTATTTTATTACTATTAGTTTTGGTCACACTGCACAGCCTGTGGGATTTTAGTTCCCCAACCAGAGACTGATTGAATCTGGGCCCCTGGCAATGACAGTGGCGTCCTAAACACTGGACTGCCATGTGTGTGTGCTAGCTAAGTCACTTCAGTCATGTCCGACTCTTCGTGGTCCTATGGACCGTAGCCCTCCAGGCTCCTCTGTCCATGGGAATCTCCAGGCGAGAATACTGGAGTGGGTTGCCAAGTCCTCCTACCCTAACCACTGGACCGCCAGGGAATCCCCTAGAACCTTTAGAATAAGAATGTGTGTTCAAGGACAACCTCATTGGTTAGAATGTACCTTGTATGATGGAAAAAGTACTTGATAAAATTAGTACACATATTCATTTAAAAGACTGGCAGGACCTCACTGGTTGTCCAGTGGCTAGGACTCTGCACTTCCAATGCAAGCAGCCCGGGTTTGATCCCTGGTCAAGGAACTAGATCCTGCATACTGCATATGACCACAACTAAGATCTGGCCCAGCAAAATAAATAAAGACTGGCAATATCAAATATAAATAAGGGTGTGGAGCTCATATACTGCTGAAGGGAATGTAAAATGGAATAAACCACTCTGGAAAACGATCCATTTCTAATAAGGTTAAAACAGAGATCTACCTGAAGACCCTGCGATTCAACTCTTTTAGGAATTTACCCCAAAGAGATCTCTATACAGAGGCTTGTACAAGAAGGTCCACAGCAGTTGTGTTCATAATAGTCAAAAAGTGGCCCCCCCAAAAAAAAAGTGGTGGGGAGTTCCCTGGCGGTCTACTGTTGAGAGGACTTTGCACTTTCACTCCTTTGCACTTTGCACTCCTGGGGTCTGGGTTCAATCCCTGCTTGGAGAACTAAGATCCTAAAAGCCGAGAGGTGCAGACAAAAACCACCACCAAAAAGTGGCAACAGTCCAGATGCCCGTCAACAAGAGCATAGATGAACAAGTTGAGATCTACGCTTGCAGTGAAACTTCTCAGCAATAAGGCGGAACAGATTGCTGACGTACACATAATATGTTAGAACCTCAAAAAACAGTAGAGAGTAAAAGAAGCCAGCCACACACACACAAATACCTGAAAACTGCATACTGTCACACCATTTGTATGAAATCCTAGGAAAGGCAAAACTAGTCTGTAGTGACGGAAAAGAGGCAGTGGTGTCCTGAGCCAAGGGTGGGAGAAGTGAGCCCAAAGTACCACGAGGCAGCATCCAGGCAGGCCAGCGATGCTCTATGTCATTTTTTTTTGTGTGTGGGGGGGCACACTCCAAAGTATATGGGGCCTTAGTTCCCCAACCAGGCATCGAACCCAGGACTTCGGCATTGGAAGGCAGAGTCTGAACCACTAGAACACCAGGGAAGTCCAGTGTTCTCTGTCTTGATCTGGGGGATGGTTACCCAGGTATGTACATCTGTCAGAATGATGACCTGTGCATTTTATTATATGCAAAATATACCTCAATCAAAAACAATTTCTCACTGTGAGGAAAAAAACATTCCTTGTAGAAAACAGATTCATTCACTTAAAATTATAAACTCTCTTTTTTTACATTATGTTTATTTTTCCCCAAAACATTTGGCTGACTCACCAGCTGGCTCACTATGATCTCCCCAGTCTTACACGAATTAATTTTACTGGTTTAAAAAAAAGGACTGGGCCAACATTTAAAATACTCAGAACAAAAGGCTCATAAACATTTGTCATGAATCAAGTAGCTCACAGAGGGGCCCCAAGCGATTCAGAATGTCAATTTTCAGGGACATCTTGGAGAAGTTCTGGGATCAGATAAAAGCAGTTTTGCTCTCGAGCAGGGAAAGGCAAAGTAAAAGTGTGAGTCGCTCGGTCCCGTCCGACTCCCTGCGATCCCGTGGACGGTAGCCCGCCAGGCTCCTCAGTCCTATCCGACTCTCTGCAACCCCGTGGACTGTAACCCGCCAGGCTCCTCTGTCCATGGGATCCTCCAGGCAAGAATAGTGGAGTGGGTTGCCATTCCCTTCTCCAGGGGATCTTCCTGACCCAGGGACTGAACCTGGGTATCCTGCATTGCAGGCAGATTCTTTACTACTGAGTCCCCTGGGAAGCCCAAGAATACTGGAGTGGGTTGCCATGCCCTCCTCCAGGGAATCTTCTCGACCCAGGGATTGAACCTGGGCCTTCCACATTGCCGGCAGATTCTTTACCAGCTGAGCCACTGAGATGCCCGAGCCGTAAAACACAGAGGTGCGTTTGGTTCTTTCTGCAACTGTGATGCCGTTTCGGCACACAGCTTATCTATCACCTGGGTCAGCTCTTTATCTCTGAGCCCTGAGCTCCTCTGAAGGGCTGAGGTGGCCCAGGGGCTAGGAAACCCTGGGGCGGCAACGGGAGCATCTGGGGCACAGATCAGCAGGGGGCCCACCTCAAGGCCCAGCTTACCTCATAGTCCTGCTCCCCGGTGCCTCCGGCCGAGCTGCCCACCAGCACCTCCACGAAGGCCGAGCCGTCATTCCCGATGTCCACGCTGTGGATCTGTTCCTCCTTCTCCAACTGCAGGGGAGGCAAGGCCCAGGTCAGTGCCGTTCTGCCCTGCCCCCCGCCCGGCTTCCCTGTGGGACCTCGGAAGACGGACAACCCCCATCCGGGCCACCTCGTCTCTTTGCCAAGTCAATTCGGTGACAGAGGGGGCAGGGCTGCAGGCTGCCCCCGTGTCCCCTGCACACAGCACAGGATGTGGAGTCAGAGTTGGAAAACAGACACTGACCGATTGCCTACACGATAGAACCCACGTTCCCGGCTCCACCAGAATCTGCCTGACCAGCTTCTAACCCAGCACCCCGGAGTTCTCCTTGGCGGTGCTATGCAGGCAAAGGGCACACAGGATCCCATGGATGCTCCCTGAGGGTAGGGGCCTGGTCTGGTTTTGCTCACCACGGACTCCAGGTTTGAGTCCCATCTCCGCCACACCCTAGCTATAGGGCCTTGTCAGCTCAGCTCCTGGAGCCTCAGTTTCCTCATCTGTAAAGTGGGGATGATCACCCTCTGTAGGATTATGCACATAAACACCACATTCACACGGCATGGCATGCAGCAGGCACCCTGTGGCTACCAGGCAAGAAGTGTTATCAGCCACTGCTTGATGATTATTTGTTGAAAGAAGGAAAGAGATGGTGGCTCGGGGTATAAGAGTTCGCCTGCCAGTGCAGGGGACAGGGGTTTGACCCCTAGTTCGGGAAGATTCCACATGCCACGGAGCTACTAGGCCCATGAGCCAAAACTACTGAGCCTGTGCTCTAGAGCCCTTGAGCTGCAACTACTGAGCCCATGTGCCGTAACTACTGAAGCCTGTGTCCCATGCTCCAAAACAAGAGAAGCCACTGCAATGAGAAGCCCATACACTGCAATTAAAGAGTAGCTCCTGCTCAATGCAACTAGAGGAAGGCCACGCAAAAGCGATGAAGACCTGGCATAGTCAAAAATACGAGCTGACTGTAGGAAGTCTTCCCCCAAAGTTTCTGCCAGTCCCATCTGACTTAAACGCATAGAAAGTCATGTGGGGGTGGAAGGCAGCTACAGGGGCTGAAGCAATCTCCTATTTTCCATCCTGGGGCTTTTATTATTATTATTTATTTGGCTACCTCGGATCTCAGTTGTGACACTCGGGATCTTTGCTGCAGGATCCTTCGTTTGAGTGACAGAGCTTAGTTGCTCCAAGGCAACTGGGATCTTAGTTCCCTGACCAGGGATCAAACCTGTATCCCCTGCATTGCAGGAAGGATTCTTAACCACTGGACCACCTGGAAAGTTTCTGGGGCTATTTTATTTGGCTCACAGAATGACAAGTGACTATGACCCCCAAAGGTTCCGAGTCCGCCACCCCACACAGCCAGGAACATTGATCTGCAATGTCACCCCCCAGCCGGGCGGTGGCCTGGAGACACTGCTGGCACACTGCCACAGACAGGAATGTCCCTATAGCAGAGGGAGGAGCCTGGGCTTGTGGGGAGGCCAGCCTGAGTTCAAATCTAGCCCTGGCACTGCCAAGCTGTGCAGCCCTGGGTGACATAAAACCTCTCTGAGCCGCAGTTTCCTCATGAGTGAAGGGGGGTGCTCCCCACTTCTGAAAGGAGTTGACGGGACACAGGATGCTAACCATCACAATGCACAGCCACTGTGGCGGCACCCAAGTGTAAACGGTGTGGCAGACCCATAATCCCAGTAAGACATGTCGACACCTCTGGGAGCCAGGAGCTATTTTGATCTCCATTTCACAGGGAGCGATTGAGACGGGAAGCACCTGTGTAACTTCCCAGAGGTCACGAGGCCAGGCTACAGCCAGCGTCAGCTGGGCTGCGTTCCTTCTGGACATTCTTGGGGAGAATCGTTTCCTCGTCTTCTCTCCAGCTCCTGGAGTCCCTGCCCTCCTCGGCGGCGGCCCCTTCCTCCGTCTCCAGAGCCAACAGTGGCATCGCTCCAGCCTCTGCTTTCATCCCCACAGCTCCTCTGACTGGTTCTCCAGTCACCCTCCTCCCCTGATAAGGACCCCTGTGATAACACTGCTTCCCCCCAAATCATCCAGGCCCATCTGCCCACCTCGAGATCCTTACAGGGACTTCCTGCTGGTCCAGTGGCTAAAACTCTGCCCTCCCAATACAGAGTGTTTGCGTTTGAACCCTGGTCAGGGAACTAGATCCCACAAGCTGCAGCTAAGAGTTCACATGCTACAGCTAAAAGATTCCACACACTGCAACAAATCTAGAAGATCCCGCATGCCCCAACTGAGACTCAATGTGGCCTAATAAATAAATATTTTTAAAAAATCCTCACAAAGTCCCTTTATCCATGTAAAGGACACATGTACAGGTTCTGGGGATTAGGATGCAGACAACGTGCGAGCGTGTGTGTGCGTGCGCGCGTGTGTATGTGTGTGTTAGGATGCAGGTGTGTGTGTGTGTGTGCGTGCGCGCGTGCACACATGCACACTCAGTTGGCCAGTCATGTCCAACTCTTTGCGACCCCACGGACTGTAGCCCACTGGGCTCCACTGTCCATGGGATATCCCAGGCAAGAATACTGTAGTGGGTTGCCCTTTCCTTCTCAGGGGATGTTCCCAACCGAGGGATTGAACCTGCGTTTCCTGCATCAGCAGGCAGGTTCATTACCACAGAGTCACCAGCAAACACTGAGACACCTTAGGGGGCCGTTATTTTGTCTACCACACTGAGCAAAGCTCTTCCTGGGCTGGGCATCACTGAAGCCTCCAGACCACACGGGGAGGCAGGGTCAGCTGACTCTCCCAGCTTTACAGACGGGGAAACTGAGATGCAGACAGGAAAATCAATGGCTCACATGTCACACACAGTGAATGACTGGCAGAGAAATTCAGACCCAACTCACTGACTACAAGTCAACAGGGCTTTCCAACTCCACAATTTCAATCCTGGTGGTAAAACCTCAACATCTTGGGACTTCCCTGGAGGTCCAGGTTCTGACCCGGGTCCCAGTGCAGGGACCCAAGTTCCATCCCTGGTCAGGGATCTAGATCCCACGTCCAACAACTAAAGGATACTGCATGCCACCACTAAGACCCAACTCAGCCAAATAAATAAATAAAATTTTTTAAAGTCAAAAACCCCATTCCACTGACTCCTCTCCCACTGGAGGCATTCCTCATTCCTCCTAACCATGTAATTTTCTCCCCAGCACGCAGCATCTGACATACATTTGACTTACTGATCTGTCAGTCTTTCCTTGCCAATATAAAATCCCCACAGGTCTGATATGCCTGTCTTCTGATGTCTGCGGCACTGTGTGCCTACAACAGTGCGGGGCCCACAGAAGGTGCTGCTATGAATGAAGAACAGATGAATCCATCCGCTCTCAAGTCTCAGGGTCTGTTTCTGTGCTGACACTCCTACAGCTCTGCCCCGGCTCCAGGCCCATCCCAGCTGTCCCTTGGATACTGTTCCTTGAGTGTCCCAAAGTCACAGCAAACCTGGACATCCCAACCAGCGGGACCGTCTCAGGCTGCACCCCTGCTCTAGGGCCTGCATTTCAGTGACAGAGGCCACGTCCCCCTCGGTCTCCCAGGCCAGAGAAGCCGGAGGCTCGTTTGGTTCCTCTGGCTCTCTCACTCCCCACTTCCTGTCTCTCCTTGCTCCCACTCCAACAGCACTGCAGAATGAAAGGGGATGCTCCTGATCATAAAAGAGCCCAGCAGGATCATGCACTAATACACACGTGCATCCCCCCTTTACACAAACACCTGCGTGGTGACAGTGCACTTTTGCAAACATTATGTCACCAGATTTTCAAGGTAACCCAGGGCTCGGATCACATGATCTTCCATGGACAGATGAGAAAACAGCTTCTGAGAAATGAAACCATTTGCCTGAAGTCACAGGGAGAGTAAGAGGGAGAGATGGGGACTTGAATTCCACCTGAGATTAACTTGTCAGCCACCTGCATCTCTCTCTGTTTAAAATACTGGCTCTAGGCAAATTTCATAATCTCTCCGGGCCTAGTTTCTTCATCAAACAAGGGGATAATAATAGATTTGAGGTCATGGGATTTTTATGAGGATTCAGTGAACTAACCCATATGAGGCATTTAGAATGCTGACTGGCAGTTTTGTTTTTTTGGGGGGGTGGGGGGCATTTTCCCAAGTTGGGCCTTCAACCTAGGCCTCGTGGCATGGAGTGGAAACCTAACCACTGGCCCACCAGGGTATTCCCAAACAGTTGTAACTGTGAAGAAACTGTTAGCTCTCATTAGTATGATGTACTACGTTAGGGAACTATGAGATATTTAAAGTCCAAAAATAACTCACAAAATCTGTGGTTTGTGTATAATTCCTGGGAGGAGAATTCTCAGCTTCTCTCTAAGTTGCAAAAAGGTCTATGAACCAAAACATTTTCAGAGCCACTGGGTAAGACAGACAATAATATATTTAACACAATCCGGTAGGCCTAGTCCCCACCATCCTTCCCCAAACAGCCTTACATTGGAGGGATGAATGTGGCCAAAATCAAGCAGTTGAGCACTTCCATGGTGGTCCAGTGGTTAAGAATCCATGCCTCCAATGGAGCAGAGGGCTGGGTGGCAGGTTCAATCCCTGGCTGAGGAACTAAGGCCCCAAAATGTCATGTGGTGTGGGCAAAAATAAAGAAAAAAAATTTTTTTTTTTTAAAGACTGAGACATCCCAGGAGGTCCAATAGCTACGACTTCATGCTCCTAATGGAGGTGGTCCAGGTTCCCAACTCTGGCCAGCTAACCAGATCCCACACGCTGCAACTAAGACCCAACGCAGCCAAATATGAATAAATATAAAAAAGAAAGGAAGTCAACATACGGACACAAAGAAGCAAGAAAAAGGTGGCGAGAGCACCCACACTGGGGTCAGGTCTCAGCACCACCATGTGTGAGGCGTTATAACAGCTCCAACGTCATCTGACTCCCTGGAGAGCCAGATCACGCAGGGGAACACCCAGGCAGCACCTGGGAACACTCTACCTCGCTTCTCCCACAGGGAACCGCCTGCTGGGAATTCTGTCACCATTCTGGGTCACACTCCCCTCTCCCTTGGCTCCCTCCAACCTCACCAAGCATGTACCAAAGCACTGAGCAGTCCACAATGGTCTCTAGGACTGACCACTGCACTTTGGCCCTTCCCAGGCCTCAGTTTCCCCATCTTTAAAATGAAGCTGATTGGCTTAGATGATGAGACATCTTCCAGTCCAAAGCCCTTTAGAAGGCAGAATTCATGGCAATGGTTTACTGTGTTCCAACTGAGGATGATAAGGCTCTGAAAAGAGCAGCAACCAACCTGGACCACACATAGATTCATTCCTGACCTAGTCATTGGATCACCTATCTCCCCTGCTAAGGGCACAGGGACCACAAGGCTCATTGTCCAAGTGAGGTGGTGAGGACCGAAGAGAAAGTGCCTCAGCTCATTGCCAGTTAACCCCAAATAGGGTCTGGAGCCTGGACCTACAGATTTCTATTAAGGAGATGGAGGGAGGGAGACTTCTCTGGGGGTCCAGTGGTTAAGACTCTGAGCTTCCAGGGCAGGGGGCTCCAGTTGCATTCCTGGTCAGAGAACTAAGATACCTCATGCCACCCAGCAGAGAGGGCAAAAAAAAAAAAAAACAAAGATGGGGGGGCTGGCAGAATCACCTGGAGCACCACAGAGATGGTCTTCTCACCCGCCTTGGCTGCCCGCCATTTACGGTAAGTGTCTGCCTTGAGAAGGTTTTCTGCACAGTAGGTCTGAGGAGAAGAGTAGAAAAGGGAATGTTAGGGTTCAGAGATGACAGCCATGACCCCAGCTCTCAGATGACTCTGAGAGTTCTCTCAAGCCCTCTGACATCACCCAGCTTGAGGTTTCCTTATTAATCCCCACACACTCTGGGCTCTGGGGAAGAGTGGATACATGTATATGATTGTCTGAGGCCCTTTGCTGTTCACCTGAAAGTCTCACAACATTGTTATCTGGCTCTTACCCCGATACAAAACCTTCCAGTGTTAAAATAATAAATCCCCCCACACTCTACGTGGAGTCCCCTCCAACATTTTCCACTGGAAATTCACCTCTGCTCCTTCCCAGGAAGCAAAACCCCTCCTTTTCTCTCAGCAAATTTCTCTATCCCACATCTCTCCAGAATTCCCTATGGCCTCCCAGAAATTCTCCCGTGATACTCCTTAGAATTCCACAAAGTCCCCTCTGTGAAAGGAAAACCAAAACGAACTCCGCACTGCTAGAAGTGTTCTCTAAGATTGACCGGGGGGCCACTTTGGAATTCTGACCAAGCCGGTCCCAGCTACAGTGGAATCTGACCTTTTGACCACTTATTGTATTCACACAAGCATCCAGAATATGCGCCAGAAACTCCAGGTACTTATCAGACCCTTACCCTCCTGTAACTCAGGACAGTTTCTTCTTTAAAGCCAATATTTCTTTAAGTGTATCACAGTCAATTAGAATTCTCTCCACACGACTTTTAACAACCTGCTGACCTCTGTCCTCATAAGCCCCTGATTCCCTCTGCCAACACTCCGTTGATCGGAATCTGTGTTTCCCAAACTGCAATTCTTAAGAACCCCAATCAAGCTCTTTCTTGGCACCCCGCAGACGGATTAGTTTTCCACACCTTTCAGACTCCAAAAGTTCTCCTAGAACCCCTGACGAATTCCTTTACTTCTTCCACCCTCCCCCACGCCAGTCCCTCACCGAGTCCTGGCTACTGCAGGACACCACATGGCGGAGGCGGATCTCCGGCATGTCAACGTCGTGTGGGCTTCGCCTGACCCAAAAGATGCACGAAGGGCTGAGTCTGGGAGGCTCACAGGGGGTGCGCCCCGTGCGGCCTTCACTGCGCAAGCGCACGAGGCTCGGGCCTTTCAAACCGCGGCGCGCCGCCGGTTACGTCACCACTGCGCATGCCTAGTGCGTCTGTCCGGAGATCGGCCCGAGGCGCCGAGTTCCCTAGCAACGAGCTTTTCCCGCCTAGCTCGGGCCAAACGTCTCTCTAGCCCCTCCTCCTGGTCACTTTCACACCAGGATTTCTAGCCACAGGCTTGGCCTGCAGGATTGGTCCCTAGCAGAAATTCGCCATCCTCAGCGCCCCAACTGAAGCCTGGAAAGCAAGAGGCCATCAAACTTGAGTGGATTCTTTCAGGAATCCGGGAGCCTACCGCAACAAGATACCCTGCATGGCTGGCTGGCTGGCTAACTTCCCCATGCCCAGCACAAACAGACACACAAACACACACACACAGACACACACACACACACACACAGACACACACACACACACACACACACACACATACACACACATGAGAAAATCTCTGATCCCTGAAGATCAGGCCTGAGGTAGACAGAGTGTTTAAAGGACCTCAATAAAACACAAAGTATGTGCCCGAACCAGACACACACCCAGTCTTGACTGCTTCCAGCCATGCGTCACTTTTCCAATGTGAACTCTGGGCATCTGTTTCCTACCATCCCCATGCCCTGAACAAGCACCCCTCTGTTCAGTCTCCGAGAGACCCAAGTGCATCCTGGGTTGGGGTCGGAGATGGAGACAAACCAAACACAGAAAAGCGAGTATGAGCCAAGCATGCTCTGGCAGAACAAGCCTGGACTTGCTTGGCGCTCACAGGTAGGGCCTCACCCACACTGGGCACCTCCTTGGAAAAGGAGAGAACGGGGTGGGGTGGGTACCTGAGTCCTAGCACCTGCTCTACCCTAAAGGAAACAAAATGACCTGATTCTGATCTTGGGCTTCAGGGAAGAAAAAAGAGGGTGAGGGCGGGGCAGTGGGACCTGATGCAAGAGAGGATTGGAAGATGAGATGCCTGGGGCTGCGTGGAGGAGGGGCCTGGGCACAAGATGCCACTGCTCCTTTTGGATTCTGGTTCAGTCTCCCCCACTCAGAGCTGCAGAGACCTACCCCCAGGGCTTTCATCATCATTTCTTAGCCTAGGGGTAAGGTAGGTCCAGACCCACCCCTTCTTAGCTTCCTATAAGAACAGCTGGGGACCTGGGAATGCAGGGTCAGTCATCCATCCATCATGAAGCCTTCCATGAAACCTGAGACCTTCCTGCTGGCCTCTGCCCTGCTCTGCACCCTCCTGGGTCTGGGTAAGTGACTAGGGCTCTGGATTCCTAGGACCCTCAAAACAAGGAGTATGAGAGAACATTCTGCCATGTCCTCAAGGGAGAAGGGAAAGAGGAGGTGTCCTGGGAACTGAACTTCATGGAGAAGGCAGAGGGTAAAGGGCAGAAAGCTTGGGTCCCCAAGGGAGGAAGAGCTAAAAAATGTGGGTTTAAATCTCTGTGAAAGGATGGGTTTGGATGTGTCCTGCTCCCTGTATCCCAGGCAGTGTCTCAAAATAAGACACCTAAATTCTGGAAAATCAGAGTATGATTAGTATTTGTCATCAGTATGAAAAAACATGAGGCGAGGGTGAGAGATTTCCTTTCTCCCAGGACTCTAAGAAGTTCAGGTCCCTAGTGTTCTCCCTCAGATATAGGAGTTCAGGCAGCTCCACTTTCCCCAGGACCAAGTTACCTTGTGCCTGGACCCCCGCTGCCTCCTCTCTCAGGACCAAGGAGTCCAGGCCCTTATCCTCTTAGTCCTCGATCTTTCTTCTTGACCTGGGATGCAGATCCCCTCTCTGGTACCCATGCCTGAGCACCCACTGCCTACCAGACTTAGACAGCCTGGTACCCACACGGAAGGTGATCCCACTCCCGAGCACCAGGTGGACGGGAAGGTTCACACAAGTCCATGAAGGACTTCCCCTTTGCTTCAGTGCAGAATCTGCCTGCCAGAGCGGGGACACGGGTGCAATCCCGGGGCCAGGAAGCTTCCACATGCATTGGGGTGACTAAGACCCTTCACCACAACTACTGAGCTCATGCTCTAAGCTTGTGCTTTGCAACTGGAGACCAACACAAATGAGAAACCCAGAACTGCAACTAGGGAGTCGCCCCTACTCACCACAACTAGAGAAAAACCAACAGGAAGCAGGAACCCAGCACAGGCAACAAGAGAAAAATAAAATTAAAAATATTAAAAAAATTTTTTAAGTCCATGGAAAACTTCAGCAGGATCCCTCAAGGTGCCTTAGCTTTATCAGGTGGTCTAGCATCCCAAGTCCCCAGCCTTGTAATTACATAAACTTGCTCCCTGATCGGACTTGTTTCTGCCTTGCCCCAGAAAGCAGCTTTGCTCTCAGCACCATTGCATCCCTGCCGAGCTTCCAACATATCCCTATTCAGCGGCCACTGTCCTGCCCTTGAATAACCAGGGAGACCCCAGACTTTTCCTTCAGAACCCGCAACGCCATCCCCGTCTGGATTCAGAAGTCATGGCCCACAGACTACGTACAGCACCTTTCACTAGAGCCCCGTTCTCTAACTGCAGGGTACCCGCTAAGCTGTGAGGTGTGTACCAGTGACGGTCCCAACTGCAGTGGAAAACTGCAGACTTGTGCCCCGGATAAAGACTCCTGCCTGGTTGTTGTGACTGAGAGCAACGGAAGTAAGTGGGCAGGGGCTGCTATCAGATGCTGGGGAGGTGGGCGGCAGTGCCTTCAGGGTGGCAGATACTGCCATGCACTGGGAGGAACCTTTGAGTGATGATTATGTCAGGAAAGAGGGAAAGGCAATATCAAGGTGGGTGTTGAACAGAGAATCTGGTGGAATGACGGAAACCACTATGGCCAAGGATTTCTGAAGATGAGACTCCGAAGAGAGAAGGAGGAGGGGCAGATACAGACTTTGTTACCAAAGAAGGAATTAGGAAAGCAAAGGACATGGGGGAGGAATGAAATCCAGAAAAGGGGGAAATCTAATATGTAAAAGGTGAAAGGGTGGGTGCACAGCAGACTTGGATGAGTTGCAAAGAATGTGATCAGGTTGATTCTCTGGGGCTGCGAGGGGTCTCCCAGAGATGTGGGCTGCAAGCTACTGTTCCTGAAGAGAAAGAGGGAGATACGGGGGCTGGTTGAGTTGGGTGCAAGCTCAGTTGTATCTGACTCTTTGCAACCCCATGGAGTGTAACCCACCAGGCTCCTCTGTCCATGGGATTTACCAGGCAAGAATACTGGAGAGGCTTGCCATTTCCTCCTCCAGGGGATCTTCCCCACCCAGGGATGGAACCTGCATCTCTTGCATCTCCTAAATTGGCAGGGGGATTCTTTACCACTGCACCCCCTGGTGCTGGGAGCTGGCACACGAGATACCACCCATGATAAGGTCATGAGGGAGAAAACCTGACAGGCAAGGCAGATCAGGTTTTCAGGGGTTTTGAAAAGGCCAGCTCACGAGATCCCACCCATGACGAGGTCATGAGGAGAAAGCCTGACAGGCAAGGCAGATCAGGTTTTCAGGGGTTTCGAGAAGCTGCCCCCAGCGCTCACCTTAAAGATGATATCTGTCTTTCTGATGCCTGCCTCAATAGACTACTCCCTAATTTCTGTGACACAGGCAGAAGGCCTTCCCTGATCTCTTCCGAAATAAGAATCAATTTAGAACTTTAATGAATAAGTTTCCCAGGTGGTGGTATTTTATGAGATTATCCAGGGTGAAAGCAGTATTTTAATTTAAACTCCTTTGCTGGTAGTTTGTTAGCCAAATGCATTTATGCCCTTGGTACTAATATGCATGATTGCTTATAATATCCTAATCATAAAATAGCATAAAGAACCTGATTATATAAAAGCCCTAATAGACATAGAGCATTTTTGAGCAGTGAAGGAGTCCTATTAGAAAACATAAGAAAAATTATTCTAAAAGTAGCTATTGGGTTAATATTTGCTTGCTGTGTTTTGCTTGCTGTGTTTTGCTTCCTGTGTTTTTGCTGTTAATGTGCTAAGGTTGTGTTATAGAAACCATTGTTAATATAGTTAAAGATCTAGAGAAATAAGAACTTAGCCCTAGTGTGGGAACAATGAGATGGTTGTTAATTGTCAGCCAAGAGTGCTAGGCAGAAGCTGCCTCACCAAAGTCGTAGTCAGTCTGGGGTAAACTTCTTAGATAAATGCAACTGACAACTTCTGCAGAAGGATTAATTTTTGTGTTAACAAGGTTATACTTCTACTCTATACTGTTGCCCTGTGAGATTTCTACCTTTCAGTTAAGGTCACCATAGAAACAGAAAATAGGTTAACATTCACCTGACCTGCATAAAGTATTAATAGGTCCCAAGGCCAGAAGATAATGTACAAGACCCTCATAAACAAAGAAGTATGCAGAAAACACCCTGGTTTCATGAAGAACAAGCTGATGTAATGTTAAACTATCTTCCCCTGAGAAATGTACTAATTTAGGGTATAAAAGCCACGGTAAAAAAATACAGCATTGCCAGACTCTGCTGCACCCCCCGTCTAGTCTCTCTCTCTCTCCCTCGCAGACTTGGCCCTATCAAGGCTGGTCTCACGTGTCTCCTCTCTCTCTCTCGCTGACGCCGTTCATCCTGAGGGTACCCCCTGGATCCTGTCGAGGCTGGACCCTGGCACCCTGGGATTCCCAATATTGTCATAGAGAGAGAGACACATAAGGACAGAGGATCCCTGGGCACAGTCCATGAGGTCACAAAGAATCAGGCACAACTGAGCCCTACCCACCCAAGCACGTGGTGTACAGAGCAGAAACCCTGGGCCTGGAGGAGACACCCTGTCTGTGGTGGGGAAGGGGAAGGCCAGGGAGACCGGAAGAGACCACTGCAGGCAAGACCTGAGAGTAGCCAAGGAGGGCAGCAAGAGACCGTAGGTCGGAAGTCTGGGGAGTGACCCTGGGAACCTGGAAGAGTCTGCCTTAGATGGAGACGGAAACGGTGTGACAGCGGGCGGGGACGGCGGCCCCGTCCCAGCATTCGGTGGAAGGAACTCCAGGGGTCAGGGAGGGCTGAAGACTGGGAGACCATCACAGAGGACTGGGGTTAGTCACAGGTGGTCTGGAAAAGCCCACTCCAGGTGCGACCCCTGCAGGGTGGCAGTGGGGTGGCCCTGGGGTGGAAGGGGCCACTCTGGAGAGTCCAGCTCAGCCTGGGGACAGGGGGAGGATGGGGTGCATACCTGATAATCCATTCAGACGATGGCCCAGGCAGAAAAGGGGCTTGAATATGGGGAGCTGGAAGAGACCTCTCTAGACAGCAGTGGGCTGGGGTGACTATAAGGTGGGGGAGACAACCCAGGGCAAGCGTCCATACCAGGAGCCACTGAGCCTTCTGCCCACGGACATCCTGCAGAGGGCTCCTTGGTGGTGACCAGCTACAAGGGGTGTGTGAAATCCAGCGAGTGTGACTCAGGATCCTTCACCATCACCATGAACACTGAGAACTACATGGGCTCCACGAGGCGCTGCTGCAAGAACGATGGGTGCAACCAGGACCCGCTGCCCGGTAAGCCCCGGCTGAGCCCCACAGCTGGAGCCCCTCCCTGCCCACCTTCCCCCGCCAGGGCCACCTGTGAGCACCCGTTCCTGACCTGGGCTGTAACCAGGGATGAGCATCCTCCTTGCGCTGAACCTTGGTTTCTTCTTCTGTAAACTGCAGTGTCCAGGGACTTCCCTGCTGGTCCACTGACTAAGTCTCCATGCGCTCTATGCAGGGGTTTGATCCCTGGTCAGGGAACTGGATCCCTCGGGCCGCAGTGAAGATCCAGTGCGGTCAAATACTGTTTTCTGAAGTGCAGTGTGCGTTAGCAACTGGTGTGCCCTGAGTGGCTGTGATGGTGGGAAAGGAACTAACGTCTCCGATTACCTTCCCCTCCACCCTCCTCTTCAGCGTTCGTGAGAAACCACACAGAGAATGGCCTTCGGTGTCCTTCCTGCATCGCTGCCTTTACGGAAACATGCACTTCGACTCACGAAGCGGTCTGCGTTGGTGAGGAAACCCACTGTGTCGCCGTGTCTGGCCTCGCACAGCCTGGTAAGGGGCACCTGGAATTCAGGAGGAGGGCACAGTGTTCCCAGAAGGTCCCAGAACTGGAGCCTCATTCTTCCAGATTCTAAGGGAGAGAGTGGCTCCAAAGATCTGGGGGAGAAGGTGGCTGGGGCACGTGACCCTGGACTAGGAGGAGGGAGGCATTGGAGATCCTGACTGTACTCTATAATCCCCTCCTGCAGGTATCAAATTTGCTGCCCAGGGCTGTGGTACGGAGACCACCTGCCACAGCAAGCCTGGGACCCTGGTGCCCTCAGGCTCTCGTTTGTTGACCATCAAGAAAACCAGCTGTCGTCCAAGCTCCCAGGTTTCTGGCAAGGCTGAGTGAAGAACTGAGGCCCACGTGGTGTTTGGTCTCCATTCATTCTCAGCTGTGTTTCTAGAAATTTCTACAGTTCCCATGTGTCTATAAATTAAACAAGTTAACAGAGCAATCCTGAGTCTTCGCGATGTGATGCATTTCGGGGAGATGGGATGAGAAAAGCAGGGGAACCTTGGGAACACTCTCTATGGAAGAAAGAAATGGAAGATGCTACCTTTTCTTAAGGGATTACTTCCTGCCTGGTCCCCATGCTAAGTGTTTTCCATGTAGTACCGCATTTCATAATCACATCTCTGTGAAGTTCTATGTATTGCCCCCATTTTATAGAAGAACACACTGAGGCACGGATTGTGGTATCACTTGTCTTCAGTCAAACAGCTGGGAGGGTCAGACTCCAGAGTCCATGGTCACCTCTCCTAGTTAACCTGTTTTTGCCCCAGAGTTCATGTTTGTAAAATGCGGAGATAATAGCTATGACCTCAAAGGGCTGTCTTAAGAGTCCAATGAAAGAAAGCGAGAAAAGGACTTAGTGCAGTGCCTAGCATATTTAAGGGGCTTCCCTGGTGGCTCAGACGGGAAAGAATCTGCCTGCCAATGTGGGAGACGTGGTTCGATTCCTGGGTCAGGAAGATCCCCTGGAGAAGGGCATGGCAACCCACTCCATGATCTTTGCCTGGAGAATCCACGGACAGAGGAGGCTGACAGGCTACAGTCCACGGAGTCACAAAGAGTCAGACCCCACTGAGTGGCGGAGCACCCTGCACTAGCGCCTTTAAGGCAGTCTGGGTTCTGGGACAGTGTGTCTGGCCAGAGTTACCATCCTAATAGCTGCCACTTCCTCAGTGGCCATGTTTGGCAGCCACTAGACTTTGGCATCTATCAGGACAGTCTGGGTTATGCTACAGTAACAAACCAGTCCCTAAACTCAGTGGTTTAAAACAACAAAGTTGTAAGTCTGTTAATGCTGTAGTATTGTTGTATAACAAACCATGTCCCAGTTAAGACTTGTAAAAAGAAACACTCTTCTTCCTATGGGTTTGTAGGTATCTGGGTTAGCTCTGTTTCTGGCTGTGCTCTGGTCGGTTTGGTTCCAGTCTGGGAGGGGGGTTCTAGTTCACCTCTGTAGGATTCCAGAGTCTTCTGGATCTGTGACTCCCTGGTTAACGTCCTTTTCATGGCAGATGACAGGCACACAAAACCCAAGTGCACCAAAGGTCCCTGCGGAGGTTTGGGGGTGTGCAGGAATTCTATCCTGCACACAACCCCACCATCCCTCCTCTCCAGGGACCCTGGAGTCCTCACCCTCCAGCCCTCCTCCCTCTGACCCAGAAGTCTAGGCTTCCAGCTGACAGAATCCCAAGCATCTTCCACCCCCTTGAAATCCCAAAGAACAGATACACAACAGAATTTCTACTTTTTTATTCGCTCCTCCAAGAAATATCACAGGCAAAGCCACCGTTGATTATCCGGGCTTTATGGTTCCTCACCTCAATGGACACAAATATATCGTTATCCAGACAAGTAGGAAATTCAGCTAAGCTGAGGAGGCTTTTGGACCTCCTCTGCTTCTGCCAGTGACAACACCAAGATTCACCTCGTTTCTGTGAATTTCTGCCTTCAAGGGCCTGCCAGCATGCAGGTGCCCCGTAGACTCACCCTGAGGGCAGCAAGTGATCCCTGCACAACGGAGTCTTCTGTCTTTTCTGTTGGGATGCTCCCAGAGACAGATGCCTCGCTACCAACTTGCTGCCTCCAGAGCCTAAAATTCAACCCTTTGAAAAGTCATGATTTAAAAGGCAACTGTTCCAAAAGAGAGTCGTGACACCAAGGGTGCTGACACACAGCTGTGTGAACAAGATCAGCACAGTGGGCGCTGACACATGAAAACAAAGCGGGTCTTGCTTTCTGAGGTTGATCCAGGCAGAAGGCCCCTTGGCAGGAGGGTTGATGGAATTTGGAAGAGGGAAGCGCAGGGTGGAGAAGTCAGACAGGGCCAAGTCAGAGATGGCGTCAGAGAGGAGGGCATCCTGAGCAAAGGCAAATGGTGAGACTAAAGTTTGAGCTCCCTGTGTTCCAGGCTTCCAGGAGGGGTTGCAAGTCTATTACTGTGCAAGAGAGACAATGCAGGTACAGGCATGCCTATGCGGAATGCTCACGATAACTCTGCATGTAGATGCCATTTGCTGAGCCACTTGTAAAAGGTCATCCCGATTGTCAAGGGGCTGTTGGCCCTAGGGCAATGAAGATGGAATTCCTATTCCCTAAGAGGGACCAAAGGTTCTCCACTTCTCTCACACAGACCCCAATTCCCTGCTCCACATTGAGACCTTCCACCAGCCATGAAGTAAGAAGCAAGGACCACAGCCCTCTGGGAAGCCAGGAGTTCTGAGACTCCACAGACCCATCCTGTCCCCATTGAAGATTCATAGCCTATTTTGGATGCAGGCCTATCCCCCAACTCTGGAAACCTACAGCTTATACTCTTTGTGGCTCAGAAGCCCAAGAATTCCAGCTCCCTGGGGAACCCAGACTCCCCTCCTTTATGTCACAATCCTCAATGGGAAGGAGACTACCTTCATCAGCAATCAAGGCATCCACCTCCTCCTCCGCAAGCGGACTAGAAACCTATTACATCTACTCTTGAAAGACCAAGATAGGCCCCTTCGAGGAGTCCAAACCCTCAACCCTTGAGGAGTTCCGTAGTCTGATGGTCCCCAGAGAAATCAGGAATCCCATCCCCCAAACTGTGTTTCCCTTCAGGACCCAGGAATCCTGGTGACCACACATCACCCACTCTAACCCTTAGTCACAGCCCTGATTCCCTTCAAGTAACCAGGATTCTGACTGGCCGATCCCTCGCCCCATGATCTCTCAGGCCCAGACATCCCATGCTAGAGTCTGGACCCTGCGTCGTGTTGGACTCTGCGACCCCATGGGATGTAACCCGCCAGGCTCCTCAGTCCATGGAAGTCTCCCAGCAAGAATACTGGACTGGGCTGCCCTTTCCTTCTCCAGGAGATCTTCCCACACCAGGAATCCAACTTGTGTCCCCTGCACTGAAGGCATTCTATACTGACTGAGCCACCTCCTTACTAATTCCTTATATTAATTCTCTGGTAAACTAACTGGTGTGATTTCAGTCTCCTGGTGGGACCCAGACTGATACAATGGGTAGCATTGATGTTGGTGTCTGCCTTGTCACTGATTCCGGGTGGCACGGAGCTTGATTTTCAAAGGGCTCTAGGTGGTGGGAATACTTTGGCCATTGGATGTGAAGAGCTGACTCACTGGAAAAGGCCCTGATGCTGGGAAAGGCTGAGGGCAGGAGGAGAAGGGGGTGACAGAGGTTGAGATGGTTGGATGGCGTCACCGACTCAATAGACATGAATCTGAGCACACTCTGGGATATCGTGAAGAAGAGGGAAGCCTGGCGTGCTGCAGTCCATGGGGTCTCAGAGAGTCAGACAGGACTTAGTGACCGAATGACAATGTGGTGGGAACAGAGGGAAAGGGAAAGAAAGCATGGGCTCCAGCTCAGGAAGAGAGGCCTCTCAGGAGACGCCCCTGAGCTCCTGGAGTGCAGAGCTGAGCGCTCCTCCTGAGGGTAAATGAAGGGGAGATGGGCCTGGTGGGGGAGTCAGTGGGAGGCCTGAGCTCTGGGGGGACACGAGAGGAAACATGGAAACTCCTCTTGGCAGACTCCTAGCCAATACTGGCTTCTCTCGGGACTCTAAAGAATCTGCCTGCAATGCAGAAGACCTGGATTCGATCCCTAGGTCGGGAAGACCCCCTGGAGAAGGGAATGGCAAGCCACTCCAGTATTCTCATCTATGATCTCTACTGTCAACGACTTGGAGCAAAATTCCTAACTAGTCATCAGTGTGGAAAGACCCAAGTTGAAAACTCTAAGTGTTCCCATGTATGTAGTATCACCTGGTGAGAGGGCAAATCCTCTTTGGAGGAAGGTACTTCAAACCAGCCCCTCAAAGAATCTCCACTGATACATTACCCAGGAGTGGAATTCACACACACACACACACACACACACACACACACACACACACCCACACACCATTAAGCATCAGGGAATGCGATTCCATGATTAAGGGTCAGTAGAAACCACAAACTGCAGACTCAGACACACAAAGATTGCATATATTGATGGGGGAAAACTGGAAAGAGTGACAGACTGTAATTTCTGGGCTCCAAAATTGCTGCAGATGGTGACTGCACCATGAAACTGAAAGACACTTGCTCCTTGGAAGAAAAGCTATGACAAACCTACACATCGTATTCAAAAGCAGAGACATCACTTGGCTGACAAAGGTCCATATAGTGAAAGCTATGGTTTTTCTAGCAGTCATATACAGATGTGAGCTTTGGACCATAAAGAAGGCTGAGCACCAAAGAGTTGATGCTTTCAAGCTGTGGTGCTGGGGAAGACTCTTGAGAGTCCCTTGGACAGCAAGGAGATCAATCCAGTCAATCCTGAAGTAAATCAACCCTGAATATTCATTGGAAGGACTGATGCTGAAGCTCCAATACCATGGCCACCAGATGTGAAGAGCTGACTCATTGGAAAAGACCCTGACGTTAGGAGGGCTTCCTTGGTGGTTCAGATGATAAAGAATCCACCTGCAATTCGGGAGACCTGGGTTCGATCCCTGGGATGGGAAGATCCCCTGGAGAAGGGAATGGCTGCCCCCTCCAGTATTCTGGCCTGGACAATTCCACAAACAGTCAATGGGGTTGCAAAGAGTCAGAGACAACTGAGTTACTTTCACTTTCGCTGATGCTGGGAAAGATTGAAGGCAAAAGGAGAACAGGGCCGCAGAGGGTGAGAGGTTTAGACGGCATCGGGGACTCACTGACTCAAGGGACAGGAGTGTGAGCAAACTCCAGGAGACCATGAAGGACAGGGAAGCCTGGTGTGCTGTAGTCCATGGGGTCACAAAGAGTCAGACATGACTGAGGTCCTGAACAACAGCAAATTGATGTTATGGAACACACAGTATAAAAGTAAGTGGGTAACAGATTGGGTACATGAGACAAGTGCTAGGGCCTGGTGCACTGGGAGGACCCAGAGGGATCGGGTGGAGAGGGAGGTGGGAGGGGGGACTGGGATGGGGAATACATGTAAATCCATGGCTAATTCATTTCAATGTATAACAAAAACTACTGTAATGATGTAAAGTAATTAGCCTCCAACTAATAAAAAAAATAATAATAAAATATACAAAAAAAAAAAAAGTAAGTGGGTAAGAATCTCCCCGCCATTGCTGGGCTCTCAATTTCCATCCCACATGCCTCAGGGCAACTGAGCCTAACCACCACAACTACTGACAGTTGGCACCAAAAGCTTGTGCTCCGCAGTCAGCAAGGCCCCTGTGATGAGAAGACCGCACACCGTAACCAGAGTGAACGCCGCTGGCTGACACTAGAGATCGCGCACGCACAGGAGTGAGGACCTGGTGGAATCAAAGCTGATAATTAAACTGTAGTAATAATTTAAAAAACCTCAAGGGAATGGAAGACTACTGACATAACAGTTTCCAGATTCTGCAAACATAAAGGCCTGAGCCGACCACTCCACTTTTCTAGGTAGATAAGAGATGAATAATAAAGATCCACATACCAGATTAGATACAGTTTTAGCCAAAAATGCATTGACTCTTCTCGTTAAGGTGAAATTTTGATCTGAATCTGTTTGCCAAGAAGTTTTTTTCTTTTTTAAATTGCCCCAAAGACGGTTGATTTTATGTAAAATTTTAAAGAAGGACACCATTAGACTGGGTGACTCTAAAGCCTTAGGTAGCTTCAGGAAACCAATCAAAATTTAAGCAAGAGTTGATGAACTCAAATCTACGAAAATGAAATCAACTAATTGTGAATAGTCAAGTCCCTCGATTTTCCCAAGGAAGAAAATCCTTTAAGCTCCGGGGAGGTGGGGGCGGTTGGGGCACTGGGACTGACGTACATATCCTCCTGACACCCTGTATGGCAGAGATGCTGCCGAGAGCCTCCTGCAGAGACAGGGCGCTGACTCAGCGCTGCGCTGACCTCAACGGGAAGGAAACCCGAGTGCGGGGTGTGTGTACATACGGCTGGTTCACGCTGCTGCCTAGCGGAAACTAACGCAGTATTGTAAAGCAACTAACCCCAATAAAACTGATTAATTTAAAATGTTCAAGCTCAAGTCAATTAAATAATTGCTCTGCTTCCATGCTTTCTCTCCAAAAACTTCTGTCCTAGCCCACCCACAAAGCACCTCTAATCATTTCTCAGTTTTGGCTGTCTGATTTGAATTCTCTGCTTCAATGAACTCTTCAAACTATAATGTGCCTCAGTTTATCTTTTTATAACTGATAGGACCTTTATTTTATTATTATTATTTTTCTTTTTGGTCACACTGCTCAGCTTGTGGGATTTTAGTTCCCCAACCAGGGACTGATTTGAGTCTGGGCCCCTGGCAATGATAGAGTGGCATCCTAACCACTGCACCGCCAGGGAACTCCCTAGGACCTTGAGAATAAGAATGTGCGTTCAAGGACAACCTCATTGGTTAGAATGTATTTTGTAAGGTGGAAAAAGCACTTGATAAAATTCAACCCACGTCAGTTAAAAGACTAGTGGGGCTTCCCTGGCGGTCCAGTGGCTAGGACTCCGCACTTCCAATGTAGGGGGCCCGGGTCTGATCCCTGGTCAGTGAACTAGATCCTCCTGCATGTGCAGCTGCAACTAAGACCTGGCCCAGCGAAATACATCAATAAAGACTGGCAATATCAAGTATCAGTGAAGATGTGAAGCTCACTTACTGCTGAACAAAATGTAAAATGGATCAACCACTTTGGAAACCAGTCCATTTCTAATAGGTAAAACACACATCTGCCTGCATGCTAAGTCACTTCAGTCATGTCCGACTCTTTGTGACCCTACGGACTGTAGCCCGCCAGGCCCCTCTGTCCATGGGGCTCTCTAGGCAAGAATACTGGAGTGGGTTGCCATGCCCTCCTCCAGGGCATCCTCCCAACCCAGGGGTCGAAGCCACCTCTCCTGTGTCTCCTGCATTGCAGGCAGATTCTTTAACACTGAGCCAACAGGCAAGTCCTGGATCTAACTGAAGGCCCTGCAATTTCACTCTTTTAGATAGTTATCCCAAAGAAAGCTCTCTACAGAGGCTTGTACAAGAAGGTTCACAGCAGCTGTGTTCATAATAGTCAAAAAGCGGTGGGGCCTTCCTGGGCAGTCTAGTGTTGAGGGCTTTTCACTTTCACTGCTGGGGTCTGGGTTCAATCTGTGCTTGGAGAACTAAGATCCTGAGAGCCTCGAGGTGCAGACAAAAAATGCCACCAAAAAGTGGCAACAGTCCAGAGGCCAGTCAACAAGAGAATGGATGAACAATTTGAGATCTATGCTTGCAGTGAAACTCCTCAGCAGTAAGGTGGAACAGACTGCAGACGTACACTCGATATGTTAGACCCCGTGTTCCTGGCTCCACCAGTCTCTGCTGGACGGGCTTCTAACCTGGCACCACAAGCTCTCCTTGATGGCACTATGACAAACCGCCTATCTGTCACCCCTGCCTGCAATCACACAGGACACTGTGGACGCTCCCTTAGGGTAGGAGCCTGGTTTTGTTTTGTTCACTACGGGTTCCTGAGCTTGAGCCCAGCTCTCCTGCACACTAGCCATAGCAGCTTGTCGGCTCATCGTCTGGAGCCTCAGTTTCCTCATCTGTAAATCTGTAAATCACCCTATGTAGAATTTATGTGCATAAATACCACAGGCACAGGGCACAGCCCATAGTGGGCACCCTGTCACTGCCAGTCGGGAGGTCACTGCTCAATGACTGTGTTGAAAGAAGAAAAGAGCTGAACTCCCTTGATGGCGCAGTGGATTAGAATCTACCTGTCAGGGCAGGGGACAGGGGTTCAATCCCTGGTCTGGGAAGATTCCACATGCTACAGAATAACTCAGCCCATGAGCCAAAACTATTGAGCTTGTTCTCTAGAGCCCTTGAGCTGCAATGACTGCGTGCACATGCAATACCTACTGAAGACCATGTCCCATGCTCTGCAACCAGAGAAGCCCACGCACTGTAACTAGAGAGGAGCCCCCACTCCCTACAACTAGAGAAAGCCGATGCAAAAGCAATGAAGCCTCAGCACAGCCTAAAATAAGTAAAGAGATGCCTGTAGGAAGGCTTCTCCCATAGCTTCTGCATTGTTTGACATAAAGGGACAGAAGGCCACATGGGGGTGGAAGGAAGTTACAGGGGCTGAAGCACTCTGGGGCTCTTTTCTTAAATTTGTTTATTTGGCTGCCTTGGATCTCAGTTGCAACACTCGGGATCTTTATTGCAGGATCTTTCATTTGGGTGACTGGGCTTAGTTGATCCCGGACATGGGGGATCTTAGTTCCCTGACCAGGGATCAAATCTGTGTCCCCTGCATTTCGAGAAGGATTTTTAACCACCAGAACACTTGGAAAGTTTCTGGGGTTGTTTTATTTGCCTCAAAGAATGACAAGTGACTATGATCCCCAAAGATTCCTAGCCCTTAAAAACGGAAAAAAAAAAAAAATTCCTATTCCGCCACCCCACACAGCCAGGAACATCCAATGATCCGATCTGCAATGTCACCCGGGCGGTGGCCTGGAGACACTGCTGGCACACTGCTACAGACAGGAGCATCCCTGCAGAGGAGGGAGGAGCCTGGGCTTGTGGGGAGGCCAGCCTGAGCTCAAATCTAGCCCTGGCACTGCCAAGCTGTGCAGCCCTGGGTGACATAAAACCTCTCTGAGCCGCAGTTTCCTCATGAGTTAAGGGGCTCTCCCCACTTCTGAGAGGAATTGACGGGACACAGAATGCTAACCATCACAATGCACAGCCACTGTGGCGGCACTGAAGTGTAAACGGTGTGGCAGACCTATAATACCAGTGAAAGTGAAGTACTCAGTCGTGTCTGACTCTGCGATCCCATGGACTGTAACCTACCAGCCTTCTCCGTCCATGGGGTTTTCCAGGCAAGAGTACTGCAGTGGGTTGCATGTAGGACCAATCAACACCTCTGGGAGCCAGGAATTATTTTCATCTCCATTTCACAGGCGAGGCATTGAGACAGAAAGCTGCTTTATAACTTCCCAGAGGTCATGAGGCTGGGCTAAAGCCAGTGTCAGCTGGGCTGTGTTCCTTCTAGATGTTCTGGGGGAGAATCATTTCCTCATCTTGTCTCCAGCTTCTAGAGTCCCTGCACTCCTTGGCGGCGGCCCCTTCCTCCGTCTCCAGAGCCAGCAGTGGCATTGCTCCAGCCTCTGTTTCCATCCCCACAGCTCCTCTGACTGGTTCTCCAGTCACCCTCCTCCCCTGATAAGGACCCCGGTGATGACACTGTCTCCCCCCAAATCATCCAGGCCCATCTCCCCACCTTGAGATCCTTACAGGGACTTCCCTGGTGGTCCAGTGGCTAAGACTCCACCATCCCAATGGAGGCAGTCTGAGTTCGATCCCTGGTCGGGGAACTAGATCTCACAGTCTGCAGCTAAGAGTCTGCACGCAACAACAAAAGATCCTGCATGCCACAACTAAGATCTCAGTGTGGCCAAGTAAATAAATAAAAATAAATAAGTATTTTTAAAAAATCCTCAGAAGTCCCTTTCTCCATGTAAAGGACACATGTACAGGTTCTGGGGATGTGGACAACTTTTGTGTGTGTGTGTGTGTGTGTATGTGGTGGTGGCTCAGTTGTGTCCAACTGTTTGCAACCTCATGGACTGTAGTCCACCAGCCTCCTCTGTCCATGGGATGTCTGAGGCAAGATTACTGGATGGGTTGCCATTTCCTCCTCCAGGGGATCTTCCTGACCCAGAGACCAAATCTACTGTCTCCTGTACTGGTAAGTGGATTCGTTACCGTTGAGCCACCAGGGAAGCCTGTGACATCTTTGCTGCTGCTGCTAAGTCACTTCAGTCGTGTCCGACTCTGTGTGACCCCATAGACAGCAGCCCACCAGGCTCCCCCATCCCTGGGATTCTCCAGGCAAGAACACTGGAGTGGGTTGCCATTTCCTTCTCCAATGCATGAAAGTGAAAAATGAAAGTGAATTCGCTCAGTCATGTCCGACTCTTCTCGACCCCATGGACTGCAGCCTACCAGGCTCCTCCATCCATGGGATTTTCCAGGCGAGAGTACTGGAGTGGGGTGCCATTGCCTTCTCCGTGTGACACCTTTAGGGGCCCATTATTCTGTCTACCATGCTTAGTAAGTTCTTCCTCAGCCAGGCATTACTCAGTCCTCATGACCACATTGGGAGGAAGGCTCAGTAACTCTCCTGGCTTTACAGATGGGGAAACTAAGACCAAGACAGGAAAATCAATGGCTTGCATGTCACACACAGTTCATGACTGGCAGAGAAGTTCTGAAGAACTGTCTGAGTACAAGCCAACACTGCTTTCTAATTCCACAAGTTCACTCCTTTGGTAAAATCTCAACATCTTGAAACTTTCCCGGTGGTACAGTTCTTAGGACTCCGAGCTTCCACTGCAGGGGCCCAGGTTGAATCCATGGATAGGGAACCAAGACCCCACTGCTACGTGGCATGGACTAAAAAAACGAGACTCAACACCTCTGCCTCTCCCACATTATAAAGCATGGAGCCCTTCATCCGGTAGGACGTATACATTTATATTTTAATGACTGTTTCTTATTTCTCACATGGGTTCCCTTGTCTTCCTTTTTGATAAATAGAAAATTTCTGATTAAAAACATTGAAACAGCCCAAATGTCCATATGAATGGATACATATTGTTTGATATTTTCTATAATGGAACAGTGAAAGTGTTAGTTGCTCAGGCCTGTCCAACTCTTTGTGACCCCATGGACTGTAGTCCGCCAGGCTCCTCTGTCCATGGAATTCTCCCAACAACAATGCTGGAGTGGGTTGCCATTCCATTCTCCAGGGGATCTTCCAGACCTAGGGACAGAACCCAGGTCTCACCCACTGCAGGCAGATCCTTTCCCATCTGAGCCAATGGAACAGTATTTAGCTGTAAAAAGGAATGAAAGACTGATTCAAATTTCAATGTGGAGGAACCCTGATGCTAAGTGAAAGCAGCCAGACACAAAAGGCAGCATATTGTATGATCTTATTTATATGAAATGTCCAAGACAGACAAATTTGTAGAGACAAGTACATCAGTGGTACACATACACACTAGTATATAAAGTAGACAATCAAAAAGAACCATTGTATAGCACAGGGAACTTGCTAGGGTCCACAAGGGGCTCAGAGTGTATTAGTTAAAAATGTCCCACTCTTATGACCTGACAAACAAGGGATGAAGTCACAGTGGCCACACTGCCCACGTGGCATCCTGTCTTTTCCTTAAGGTGATATCCTGTTTTTCCCTGCCAGTGCCAGTTTCTCAAGACTACCTGACCACCTGACCATGAGACCCCTCCGCCTAAAGGATCATGAGACTCCAGGTACAGATTAAAGATAAACTAACATGGCTAATTCATTTCAATGTATGACAAAAACCACTGCAATGATGTAAAGTAATTAGCCTCCAACTAATAAAAATAGATGGAAAAAAAAAAAAAAGATAAACTAAGACACCTCCCCCCTTCGGGGCACGATTTCCCAACAAAAGAGTGTGAGAAGTGCTGGCCGTAAAGGGAGACACTGATTTCTCTCAAAACCAGTCACTTTCTCTCTTCCTATAATAAATCTTTCTCTTCCTGAATGCCCAGCTCACTCTCTTTTTTCTCTGTACTCGCCTTACAAACTATACTCAATATTTTGTAATAACCTATTTGGGAAGAGAATCTGAAAAAGAATACATATAAACCCAAAGGTATAACTAAATGAATCACTGCTGTACACTTGAAATGAACACAACATTGTTGAATCAACTCTACTGCAACATAAAATAAAAATTAAAGGGACTTCCCTGGTGGTCCAGCAGTTAAAACTCTGAGCTTCCACTGGGGTGAGTTAAAACTCTGAGCTTCCACTGGGGTGGGCACAGGTTTGATCCCTGGTCAGGCAACTAAGATCCTACATGCCTTGCAGCGCAGTCAAAAAACTAAAATAATACAGAAAGGTTCCACATCCATGACAGGCAATGATATGAATCATTTGAAAGAATAAGGTAGACCCTGATGCCATAACAACAGACCTCTAAGATAAGGTTACTTGGAAAAAAGCAAGTGAGAGGACCATGGACATACAACATACTTTTAAAAGTGGGGTAGGGTGCTTCTATGTGGACACAGTGACTTGAACCACCTGAGAAGCTGCTCACAGTGATTGCCACTGTGAAGACCTGGGGAGCAGAAAAGGGAGGGGAAGGGCAGGAGGGGATTGAAGCAGGTGGCTGACGAGGAGGACATCCTTTTCAGTGTATACCCTCCCTTTTGTGCCTTTCTGAGTTAAGCACCATATGCACACAACACCCATTTGAAAAGTAAAGCTAATAAAACTACAGGACTTATCTCCAACAATGGAATCCTAGCCAGAAATGAGAATGAACCTCTAGAGCCACACCCAGCAAGGAAGATGAAACTAACAGAATGAAACTAACACACAAAGCTGGTAAAGAACAGACCAGTCAGGGGCGAAAGCACTATATGCCCACTAGATACTGTGTGACTCTATTTGCATATAGGCAAAGTTAATCAGAGCTGTTAAAAATCAGGGCTATTGTTCCCCTTGCGGGGGTCAGTGACAGAAAGGAGCTCAAGGAGACGCGGGTGGGGGAGGCGGGTTCTGTTCCTTGGTCTGGTGCAGAGGACGGGGGCTGCGCTTGGGTCGGTTCCCTGGACTGTGGCCCTGCTGTACACACGTGTCCTGCCAGAAGCAGGCAGGAAATTTAAAACACCACGATGGGGAAAAGGGTGAAGAGAAAACACTGAAATACAGAAATGGAACATGTTCACTTGCTACTGAACAATTCCTCTAAGAATGTCCCTCCAGCAGGAGACTGGAGCCAAGCCTCTGGTGCAGGGGTGGTTAGCCAAGAGGCTGGAACTGCCAGCCTGGGAGCAGGTGATGGGTTGGTGAAAGACTCTTTTGGTCACTGCAAACCAAAAGAGCCCCACTGTGTGGGGCTTTCACGAGCTGAAACCCAGATGGTAATACACAGGTGCTGCGAGATATTATTTGAGGGAAAAAATACAGAGTAGAAGGAAAGCCTACAGATCAGTCTATGTGTCCTGAATTTATGGCTTATCTCTTGCTTGAAAAGAACCAAAACTAGATTCAATGAGTTTGAAGTCACCCTGTGTACTGCTGCTGCTAAGTCGCTTTAGTCCTCTGGCTTCCTCACTCCCCACATTCTGCCTCCTCTTGCTCCCACTGCAGCTATGGTGCACAATTAAATGGGATGTTCCTGATCATAAAAGAGCCCAGCAGGATCATCCAGCAATACACACATGAATCCCCACCCTTTTTTTTTTTTTCAGTTCTACCACTTTATTGCTACCAACCCATCTCCCTCCATCCTCGTGCACACATGCTCAGTCATGTAACCCCATGGACTGCAGCCCGCCAGGCTCCTCTGTCCATGGACTTTTCCAGGCAAGAATACTGGAGTGGGTTGCCATTTCCTTCTCCAGAATCCCCACCCTTTACACAAACACCTGCGTAGTGACAGCGCACTATTGCAAACATGATGTCACCGGATCTTCACGATAACCCTGGGCTCAGATCACATTATTCCCAATGGACAGATGATAAAACAGGTTCTGCGAGATGAATCCATTCGCCTGAGGTCACAGAGTGAGTAAGAGGGAGAGATGGGGACTTGAATCCAGGTATGAGAGATTAACTTGTCAGCCACCTGGATCTCTCTCAGTTTAAAATACTGGCTCTTGGCAAATTGTATAGCTTCTCTGGCTCTAGTTTCTTCATCATATAAGGGGATAATAAATAGAATTGAGGTCACGGGATTTTTATGAGAATTCAATGAATTAACCCATATGAGGTGTTTAGAATGGTGACTGGCAGGTTTTTTGTTGGTTGCAGTTTCCCACCTGGGCACTGAACCTGGGCGCTCAGAGAGTAGGGTCCTAACCACTGGACCACCAGGGTATTCCCAGAGAGTTGTAATGCTGAATAAGTTATCTCTCACTATTCTTACTGTACCATGTCAGGGAACGATGAGATATTTAAACACCTAAGGTCATTCAGTAAATCTTGGGGGTTTGTGTATTATTGCTGGTAGGAGAGTTCTCAGCTTCTAATTCTCAAAATGGTCTATGAACCAAAACATTTTCAGAACCACTGGGTAAGACAGACAATAATATATTTAGCCCAATTCCGTAAGCCTCGCACCCAGCATCCCTCCCCAAACACCCAAACATTCAGAAGGGAGGAACATGGCCAAAATTGAGAAAGCCAGGACTTCTTTGGTAGTCCAGTGGTTCAGAATCCATGTTGCCAATAGGGGGCTTGGGGTGGGGCGGGGGGCGGTGGGCACAGGAGGGAAGAGGGGCCCAGGATCACTCCCTGGACAAGGAACAAAGGTCCCAACATGTCATGTGGTGTGACAAAAAATTTTAAATGACTTAAAAAAAAAAAAAAACCAGAGACTTCCCAGGTGGTCCAGTGGTTAAGACTCCGTGCTCTCAATGAAAGGGGCCCCAGGATCCAATCCCTGGCTAGAGAACTAGGTCTCACCTGACGTAATTTAAGACCCAACACAGCCAAATATAAATAAATATAAAAAGGAAAGAAAGTCAACATATGAAGACAACGAAACAAGAAAAAGTTGGCTAGAGCACCCACACTGGTTCAGGTCTTAGCACCACCACATGTGAGGGCCGAAAACAGCTCCAACATCCGACTCCCTGGAGAGCCAGATCATGCAGGGGAACACCCAGGCAGCACCTGGGAACACATTAGCTCACTTCTCCCACAGGTTTCTTATGCCTGATGGGAACAGCCTGTTGGGAATTCTGTCACCATCCTGGGTCAAACTCTCCTTTTCCCTTGGCTCCCTCCAACCTCACCAAGCATGCACCAAAGCACTGAGATATCCACAATGGTCGCTAAGACTGACCACTGCACTTTGGCCCTTCCCAGGCCTCAGTTTCCCCATCTTTAAAATGAGCTTAATTGGCTTAGATGATATGAGACGCCTTCCAGTCCTAAGCCTTCAGACTTCAGAAAGCAGGATGCGTGCCAATGATTTACTCTGTTCCAACTGAGGATACTAAGGCCCTGAAAGGAGCAGCAACCTACACAGGCCACACACCGATGCATCCCTGGCCTAGCCTTGCATCACCTTTCTTCTCTGCCAAGGGCACAGGGACCACACTGCTCACTGAGTATGCTGAGGCCCAAAGGGAAAACTGCCTCCGCTCACTTCCAGTTAACTTCAGAGCAGAGTCTGGACCCTGGACCTTCAGACTTCTACTAAGGAATGGGGGCAGGGAGACTGCTCTGGGCAGGTCCGTGATTAAGACTCAGAGCTTCCACTGCTTGGGGTACAGCTGCCGTACCTGGTCAGAGAACTAACACCCTGCATGCCACATGGCAGAGAGGCCAAAAAAAAAAAAAAAGATGGGGTGGTGGTGCGCAGAATCACCAAGGGCACCATAGAGATGGTCTTCTCGCCTGCCCTGGCTGCCCGCCATTTACAGTAAGTGTCTGCCTTCAGGTTTTCTACACAGTAGGTCTGGAGAAAAGAATGGGAAAGGAAATGTTAGGGTTCAGAGATGAGAGCTAGGTCCCCAGCTCTCAGATTAATCTGAGAGTGCTCTCAAGCCCTCTGATATTCCCTAGGTTTAAATTGCCCTATTAATCCCCACACACTCCAGGGTTAGAGGAAGAATGGATACTTGTATGTGTATACAATAGCTAGGTTCCTTCGCTATTCATCAGAAACTATCACAGCATTGTTAATTGGCTGTACCCGAATACAAAATGTTTTTAGTGTTAAAATAATAATTGGAGAAAGAAATGGCAACCCATTCTAGTATTCTTGCCTGGAAAATCCCATGAATGGAGGAGCCTGGTGCGCCCCAATCCATGGGGTCACAGAGAGTTGGACGTGACTGAGTGACTAACATGCACCTCACCCTCACCATTATTATTGTACTTTTGAAAAGCGTAAAGGGGATGCATAAAAAGTGGGTTTATAGAGCATAAACAATACATTGGGAACACTTTAAAGCTCTTTCCATATGTGGAGTCTCTCTACCTTACGAACAAATTCTTTAAAGCTTGTAACCTCTAAGCACGTGTTGGCTACTGGACACTTGATTTCGTCACCAATTAACTGGAACTGAATTTTAAATTTTCTTTCATTTTAATTAAGCTAAATAATTTAATTTTTTCTCGTTGAAAAATAATAATAATAAATCCCCCCACACTCTGCTTGGAGTCCCCTACAACATTTTCCTCTGGAAATTCACCTCTGATCCTTCCCAGGAAGCGCTCCCTCCCTCCTTTTCTCTCTGGAAAATCTTCTGTTCCATAGCTCTCCAAAATACTCTTACGGCCTCCCAGAAATTCTCCCATGACCCTCCTTAGAATGCCACAAAGTCCCCTTGTGAAAGGAAAACCAAAATGAAGTCCGCATTGCTAAAAGTATTCTCTAAGATCAACTGGCCAGGGTGGGGGGTGGGGGGCACTGAGGAATTCTGACATTGCAGATAAGATCGTTTGGGATCTGATCAGATCAGACCACAACGGGATCTGATCGTTTGACCACTTACTGTATTCACACAGGCATCCAGAATATGTGCCAGAAACTCAAGATACTGATCACACCCTTACACTACAGAAACTCATGACAGCTTCTTTAAAGCCAAATATTCCTTTACATGTATCATAGCCAATTTGAATACTCTCCACACGACTTTAACAACCTGCTGACCTATGTCCCCACAAGCCCCTAACTGGCTCTGCCAACACTCAAGAGTTTACCGGAATCTGTGTCTCCCAAACTGCAATTCTTAGGAAACCCAATCAAGCTCTTTCTTCTTGGCACCCGGATACGGATTATTTTACTTTTGAGACTCCAAAAGTTCTCGTAGAGACCCCTCACGAGTTCCTTTATTCTTCCAACACCCCACGCCAGTCACTCAAGGAGTCCTGGCTACTGCAGGACACCACATAGCTAAGGCAGATCTCTGGCTTGTCAACGTCGTGTGGGCTTCGCCTGACCAAGAAGACGCAGGAAAGCGACAGTTTAGGGGACTCAGCTGGGGCGCCCCCCACGGACTTCAATGCGCAAGCGCACGAAGCTTGGGCCTTTCAAACCGCGGTGCTTCGGCCGGTTACGTCACCACTGCGCATGCTTAGTGCGTCTGTCCGCAGAGCGGCCAGAGGCGCTGAGTCCCCTAGCAACGAGCTTGTCCCGCCTCGCTCTGGCCAAATCGCTCTCTAGCCCCTCCTCCCGGTCACTTTCACACCAGGCTTTCCTAGCAACCGGCTTGGCCGGCAGGATAGGTCCCCAGCAGAAATTCACCATCCACAGTGCCCCAGCTGAAGCCTGGAAAGCAAGAGGCCAGCAAACTTGAGTGGATTTTTTTCAGGAAGCCAGGAGCCTACTGCAACAGGATTCCCTCCACCGATGGCTGGCTATGCTCATAATGCCCACCACACACACAGACACAAACACACACAGAAACATACGAAAAAAATCTCTGACCTCTGAAGATCATGCCTGAGGTAGACCGAGTGTGTAAAGGACCTTAATAAAACACAAAAGTATGTGCCCGAACCAGACACCCACCCTTGACTGCTTTCAACCATGTCTCACTTTTCCAATGAGACTTCTGGGTATCTGTCTCCTACCATGCCCATCCCGGTCTGATGACAACCACCCCTCTGTCCAGTCTCCAAAAGACCCAAGTGCATCCTGGAGTGGAGGCAAAGGTGTAGACAGAGGAAACACAGAAAAGGGAGCATGCCCATCCCGGTCTGATGACAACCACTCCTCTGTCCAGTCTCCAAAAGACCCAGGTGCATCCTGGAGTGGAGGCGAAGGTGTAGACAGAGGAAACAGAAAAGGGAGTATAAGCCAAGCATGCCCCTGCGGAACGAGCCTGGACTTGCTGGGCGCTCCTACAGGAGTGGGGCCTCAACTACACTGGGCACCTCCTGGGGAAGGCAGAGAAGGGAGGCGGTACCCGAGTCCTAGCGGCTGCTCTACCTACAGGGGAAAAAATGACTTGATTCTGATCTTGGGCTTTAGATCAGGAAAAAAGGGGACACAGTGGGTGAGGCCTGACAGAAAGAGGGTTGGAAGCCCAGACTCCTGGGGTCCTCATGGAGGAGGGGGCTGGGCACAAGATGCCCTTGTTCCTTTTGAATCCTGGTTCTGCCTCCCCCACTCAGAACTGTAGAGACCAACCCCTAGGTCTTCAAACACAATTTCTTAGCCTGGGGTAAGGTGGGTCCAGACCCGCCCCTTCTCAGCTTCCTATAAGAAGAGCTGGAGACCTGGAACTGCAGGGTCACTCATCACTCCATCATGAAGCCTTCCATGAAACCTGAGACCTTCCTGCTGGCCTCTGCGCTGCTCTGCACCCTCCTGGGTCTGGGTAAGTGACTAGGGCTCTGGACTCCTGAGACCCTCGATATGAGGACTATTATAGAGCACTGTGCCAGATCCTCGAGGAAGAAGGGAAAGAGGAGGTGTCCCAGGAATTTAGATTCTTGGAGAAGGGCAGGGGGTAAAGGAGGAGACAAACCCTGAGTCCTCAAGGGAAGAAGAGTTCAAAAATGTGTGGTTTTGAATCTTTGAGACAGGAGGGGTTTGGATGGGCTCTGCTCCTCTCCTCTTCGGCAGTGTCTCAAAATAAGACACCTTTATTCTAGAATATCAGATGAGAGTATGATTAGAAAAAAGAAAAGTGAGGCAAGGGGGAGAAATTTCCTTGCTTCCAGAATTCTAAGCAGTTCAGCTTCCCAGTGTCCTCCTCCCTTAGATGCATTTCAGGCAACTCCATTTTCTGCAGGACCCAGTTGCCTTGTGTCTGCGTCCCCAGTTTCCTCCTCTCTCAGGACTGAGGAGCCAGGCCCTTGTCCTCTTAGTCATTCATCAGTTTTTATCTGGGATGCAGATCTCAGCCTCAGGTACCCCTGCCTGAATTTCCACTGTCTACAAGACTTAAGTGTGGTACCCACGAGGAAGTGGGTTCTGCTTCTGAGAACCAGCTGGACCTAATGGTTCACAAAATTCCATGAAGGACTTCCCCAGTGGTCCAGTGGTTGAGAATCTGCCTGCCAACGCAGGTGACATGGGTTCGATCCCTGGTCCAGGAAGATTCCCCATGCCCTGGGGCAACTAAGATGTTTTACCACAACTACTGAGCCCATGCTCTGTGCTCTGCAGCAGAGCCACCACCAATGAGAAGCCAAAGCTCAGCAACCAGACACTAGACTATAACCGCTACAATTAGAGAAAAACCCACAGGAAGCAAGAAGACCCTGCAAATCAAAAATAGAAAAAAAAATTAAAAGATGAGAAAAAATGTCTAAGTCCATGGTAATATTCAGCAGGACCCCTCACTGTCCCCAAGCTTGCTCAGGGGGTCTCGCGTCCAAAGTCCCCAGCCTTCTAATTAGGTAAATTTGCTCCCTGGTCGGAACTGCTTCTGCCCCCAACCCAAAAGCAGCTTTGCTCACAGCACCATGGCATCCCTGCCAAGCTTCAGACAGATCCCTGCTCAGCAGCCAATGTCCCGCCCATGAATAGCCAGGGAGACACCTGTCCGTCTTCCTTCACCGCCCCCGCAGCCCCATTCCCCTCTGGACTAGGACGCTGTGACCCACAGACTATATCCAGCTTTCGCTCTCTATACCACAGGGTGCTCACTAAGCTGTGAGGTGTGTGTCAGCGACAGTCCCAACTGCAATGGAAAACTGCAGACTTGTGCCCCGGACGAGGACTCCTGCATTGTTGTCGTGACTGAGAGCAACAGAAGTAAGGAGGCAGGGGATGGCATCAGATGCTGGGGAGATGGGGGTGCTTCAGGGTGGCAGATACTGCCATGTACTGCAAGGAACCTTTGAGTGATGATATGTCAGGAAAGAGGGAAAGGCAATCTTGAGGTGGGTGGCAGACAGAGAATCCAATGGAATGACAGAAACCACTATTGCCAAGGATTTCTGAAGATGAGACTCCAAAGAGAGGATAGGGAGGGGCAGATACAGACTTTCTTACAAAAGAAGAAATTAGGAAAGGACACGGGGCAAGAGAGAAATCCAGAGAGGGGGGAAATCTAATATCCAAAAGATGGAGGGGTGGGTGTAGAGAAGAGGCTAGGGTGAGGTGCAAGGAATGTGATCAAGTTGACTCTCTGGGGGCGTGAGTGATCTCCCAGGGATGCAGGCTGCAAAAGACCTTTCCTGACAGGAGAAAAAGGGAGATACTGGGGCTGGTTGAGTTGGGTGTATGCTCAGTCGTGTCTGACTCTTTGAGACCCCATGGAGTATAGCCCGCCAGGCTCTTCCGTCCATGGCATTTTCCAGGCAAGAGTACTGGAGTGGCTTACAATTTCCTCCTCCTGGGCATCTTCCCACCCTGGGATGGACCCACGTCTTTTACATCTCCTGCATTGGCAGGGGGGTTCTTTACCACTGCACCACCTGGGAAGCCCCAATATTGGCATATAGAAAGAGTATATAAGGACAGATGATCCCTGACTCAGTCCATGAGGTCCCCAAGAGTCAGACACGACTGAGCACACTTGCACCCACACATGTGTCGGGTGAAGAGTGGAAACTCTAGGGCTGGAAGAGACCACCCTGTGGTGGGGAGGGGGAAGTCCAGCGAGAACAGAAGAGACCACTTGAGGCAAAACCTGAGAGTAGCCAAAGAGGGCAGCAAGAAGCCATAGGTAGGAGGTCTGGGAAGTGACCCTGGGAACCTGGAAGAGACCACTTTAGATGCAGAAGGAAACGGGTGTGACAGCGGCCGGGGATGGCAGCCGCATCCCAGCATTTGGTGGAAGGAATTCCAGGGGTCAGGGGAGGGCTGAAGACTGGAAGAGACCATTCATACAGGCATGGGCGTAGTAACAGGTGGTCTGGAAAAGACCACTCCAGGTGCGAACCCTGCAGGATGGCAGCGGGGTGGCCCTGCGGCGGAAGGGGCCACTCTGGAGAGTCCAGCTCAGCCTGGGGACAGGGGGAGGATGGGTGCATACCTGATAAACCACTCAGACGATGCCCCAGGCAGAAAAGGGGCTTGAATATGGGGAGCTGGAAGACACTTCTCTAGACAGCAGTGGGCTGGGGCAACTATAAGGTGGGGGAGACAACCCAGGGCAAGGGTCCAGACCGGGGGCCACTGACCCTTCTGCCCACGGCCATCCTGCAGAGGGCTCCTTGGCGGTGACCAGCTACAAGGGGTGTGCGAAATCCAGCGAGTGTGAATCAGGATCCTTCACCATCACCGTGAACACTGAGAACCAATTGGGCTCCAAGAGGCGCTGCTGCCAGGACGATGGGTGCAACCAGGACCCCATGCCCGGTAAGCCCCGGCTGAGCCCCACAGCTGGAGTCCCTCCCTGCCCACCTTCCCCCGCCAGGGCCACCTGTGAGCACCCATTCCTGACCTGCACTGTAACCAGGGATGAGCATCCTCCTTGCGCTGAGCCTTGGTTTCTTCTACTGTAAACTGCAGTGTCCAGGGACTTCCCTGCTGGTCCACTGACTAAGTCTCCATGTGCCCTATGCAGGGGTTTGATCCCTGGTCAGGGAACTGGATTCCTCGGGCCGCAGTGAAGATCCAATGCGGTCAAACACTGTTTTCTGAAGTGCAGCGTGCGTTAGCAACTGGTGTGCCCTGAGTGGCTGTGATGGTGGGAAAGGGACTAACGTCTCCGATTACCTTCCCCTCCACCCTCCTCTTCAGCGTTCGTGAGAAACCACACAGAGAATGGCCTTCGGTGTCCTTCCTGCATCGCTGCCTTTACGGAAACATGCACTTCGACTCAGGAAACAGTCTGCGTTGGTGAGGAAACTCACTGTGTCGCCGTGTCTGGCCTCACACAGCCTGGTAAGGGGCACCTGGAATTCGGGAGGAGGGCACAGTGTTCCCAGAAGGTCCCAGAACTGGAGCCTCATTCTTCCAGATTCTAAGGGAGAGAGTGGCTCCAAAGAACTGGGGGAGAAGGTGGCTGGGGCACGTGACTCTGGACTAGGAGGAGGGAGGCACTGGAGATCCTGACTCTATAATCCCCTCCCGCAGGTATCAAATTTGCTGCCCAGGGCTGTGGTACGGAGACCACCTGCCACAGCAAGCCTGGGACCCTGGTGCCCTCAGGCTCTCGTTTGTTGACCATCAAGAAAACCAGCTGTCGTCCAAGCCCCCAGGCTTCTGGCAAGGCTGAGTGAAGAACTGAGGCCCATATGGTGTGTGGTCTCCATTTGTTCTCAGACAGGTTCCCAGGTGTCTACAAATTAAACCAGTTAAAACAACAAGACTGAGTCTTTGTGATGTGATGCATTTCTGGGAGATGGGATGGAAAAGCTGGGATCTCAACCCTGGGGAACCCCCTCTTTGGAAGGAAAAGAGAGAAGAACATACCTTTTGTTAAGGGGTTACTTCCTGCCTGGTCCCTATGCTAAGTGTTTTCCATGTAGTACCTCATTTCATAATCACAACTCTGTGAGGTTGAAAGTATTGCCCCCATTTTACAGAGGAACAAACTGAGGCACAGATTGTGGTGTAACTTGCACTTTTAAGGGGGCTCCCCTGGTGGCTCAGATGGGAAAGAATCTGCCTGCCAATGCAGGAGATGGGGGTTCAATCCCTGGGCTGGGGAAGAGCCCCTGGAAGAGGTCATGGCAACCCACTCTAGTATTTTTGCCTGGAGAATCCCATGGAGAAAGGAACCTGGTGGGCTACAGTCCATGGGGTCACAAAGAATCAAACCCAACTGAGTGACTGAGCAAACGCACTGTTAAGACAGTGGTGGCTCCAGAGACAATGTGTCTGGCCAAATATTTACATTCGTAATAGCTGCCACTTACTGAGTAGCTATTTCTGATCAAGCAGGTCTCTGCCACAAAGGAATCTGACCTTTAGACTACTTACTGTATTCGCACAGGCATCCAGACTACGTGCCAGAAACTCAAGATGCCTATCAGACCCTTACCCTCCAGTAACTCATGACAGCTTCTTTAAAGTCAAATATTTATTTGTATCAAATATGACATGTATCACAGTCAATTATAATTCTCTCCACACAATTTTAACAACCTGCTGACCGCAGTACTCATAAGCCCCTGACTCCCTCTGCCAACACTGTTAAGTTTTACGGGAATCTGTGTCTCCCAAATTCCAATTCCTAAGAACCCCAATAAACTCTTTTTTTCTTGGCAGCCCAGATACGGATTATTTTTCAACACCTTTAATATTCCAAAAGTTCTCACAGAGCCCCCTCATGATATCCTTCACTTCTTCCAACTTCCTCCACGCCAGTCTCTCACCAAGTCCTGGCTCCTGCGCCGGACACCACATGGCAAAGGCCGATCTCCGGCATGTCAACGTCGTGTGGGCTTCGCCTGAGCAAGACGCAGGAAGGTCTGAATTTAGGGTGCTCACAGCGGGTGCGCCCAGGGAGGCCTTCACTGCGCAAGCGCACGCACGAGGCTCCGGCCTTTCGAACCGCTGCGCACAAGGGGCTACGTCACCACTGCGCATGCCTAGTGCTTCTCAGCAGAGAGCAGTGAGAGGCGCTGAGTTCCCTAGCAACGAGCTTTTCCCGCCTCCCTCTAGCCAAACAGCTCTCTACCCCTTCCTCCTGATAACTTTCACACCAGGGTATCCTAGCAGCCCATTCGGCCTTCAAGATTGGTCCCCGGAAGAAATTCGCCAATCTCAGCGCCCCAACTGAAGCCTTGTCATCCCATAGAAGAGAAAACAGAGCAACCAAGTGTGACCAAACCCATAAAGTGACTCAAGTGGGCCCATCCCCGCCCAGCCCCCTCGGTGCCACACCAGCCCTGCCCCCGCCCCCTGCCCGGAAGGCACAGATCCTGTGCTCCCCTCCCAGAGCCGAGCCAGGGCCCCGGAGTGGGTGGCCTGTGTGCTGTGTCCAACAGAGGGTCCAGGGGGCGACCAGCTTAGAACTCGGTCTGCACCCCCGCACTGTCCTCGGTGGTGGTGTGGATGGGGGGGGGCAGCCGCCTGGGCCGGACACCTGCTCGCCGGTCTCCTGGTCACTGGCCTTGGGAGGCTGGAGGCCCACGAGCTTGAAAGCGAGAGGACAGCAAACTTGAGTGGATTTTTGCAAGGAGCCAGGGGCCTACCGCAACAAGATCCCCTCCACCTATGGCTGGCTACCCACCCACAGCCACCTTCCCTACCCTGCCACACACGAAAAATTACACCCAAAAAAATACACACACACACGAAAAAATATATATACACATGTTAAAAAATACACACACAGACACAAAATCTCTGATCTCTCAAGATCATGTGCCTGAGGTAAAGGATCTCAATAAAACACAAAGTATATTTCCAAACCAGACACACACCCAACCTTGAGTCCTTCCAGCCGTGCCTCAGCTTTCCAATGTGGTTTCTGGGCATCTGGTACCATGCCCATCCTGGCCCAATGACAAGCACCCCTCTGTTCAGTCTCCGAGAGACCCAGAAGTGCATCTTGGGGTGGGGTCAGAGCTGGAGACAGACCAAACACAGAAAACCGGGTATTGAGCCAAGCAGCAGAACAAGCCTGGATTTGCTGGGTGCTTCCCGGTAGGGCCTCAACTGCACTGGGCACCTCCTTGGGAAGAGAGACAAGGGACAGGGAATCTGAATCCTAGCACTGTTCTATCCTGCAGGAAACAAAATGACCTGATTCTGATCTTGGGCTTCAGGTAAGAAAAAAGGGGGGGGGGGCGGGGGGATGAAGGTGGTGAGACCAGATAGAGGGTTGGAAGCCCAGATTCCTGGGGTCCCCATGGAGAAGGGGGCTGAGCACAAGATGCCCATGTTCCTTTTGGATTCTTGTTCCACCTCCCCCACTCAGAGCTACAGAGACCTACCTTCAGATCTTACATCATCTTTCTTAACCTAGGGGCAAGGTAGATCCAGATCCGCCCCTTCTCACCTTCCTATAAGATGAACTCCAGACCTGGGACTGCATCTTCACTCATCCAACTATCATGAAGCCTTCCACAAAACATGAGACTTTCCTGCTAGCCTCCATGCTGCTCTGCACCCTCCTGGGTCTGGGTAAGTGACTAGGAGTCTGGACTCCTGGAATCCTGAAACGAAGACTATAGGAAAGCATTTAGCCAGGTCCTTGAAGGTGAGGGGGAAAGAGGAGGTGTCCTGGGAATTCAGATTCATGGTAAAGGCAGAGGGTAAAAGAGAGAAAGCCTGGGTCCCCAAGGGAGGAAGAGTTCAAAAACATGTGGGTTTAAATCTCTGAGAAAGGAGGGGTTTGGATGGCCTCTGCTCCCCTCCCTCCAACAGTGTCTCAAAATAAAACACCTGAATTCTAGGAATTCAGATGAGAGTATGATTAGAAAAAAGGAAAGTGAGGTGAGGGGGAGAGATTTCCTTTCTCCCAGGACTCTAAGGAGTTCAGGTCCCCGGGGTCTTCTTTCCTTAGATGCAATTCAGGCAACTCTGCTTTCCCCAGGACCCAGTTCCCCTGTGTCTGGGCCCCAGTTGCCTCCTCTCTCAGGACCAAGGAGCCAGGCCCTTGTCCTCCTAGTCCTTGGTCTTCCTTCTTGAGCTGGGTTGCGGATCCCAGCCTTAGATACCCCTGCCTGAGCGACTATACTGTTTACCAGCGTTAAGTGTGGTACCCACAAGGAAGAGGGTCCCGCCTCTGAGAATCAGCTGGACCTGAAGGTTCACAGAAGTCCATGAAGGACCTCCCCCGTGGTCCAGTGGTTGAGAATCTGCCTGCCAACGCAGGTGACATGGGTTCGATCCCTGGTCCAGGAAGATTCCACATGCCTTGGGACAACTAAGCCCTTGCGCCACAACTACTAAGCTCATGCTCTAGAGCCTATGCTCTGCAACAGGAGGAGCCACCACAAGTGAGAAGCCCAGGCACTGCAACGAGAGAGTAGCCCCCACTCACTACAACTGGAGAACACCCACACGAAGCAAGGACAACCCAGCACAGTCTAAAACAGCAAAAAGAAAATTAAAGGATAAATTTTTAAAAAATGCATGGAAACCTTCGGCAGGACTCCTTACTATCCTCCAGCTTTCTCAGAGGGCCCTAGTGTCCAAATTCCCCAACCCTGTAATTAGGTAAACTTGCTCCTTGATGGAGTTGCTGTCCACCCCTGGAAGCAGCCTTGCTGGTGGCACCATAGCGTATCTGATGGAGCTTCAGATAGTTCTCTGTTCAGTGGCCAATGTCCCACTCGTGAATAACCAGGGAGACACCTTTCCCTCTTCCTTCAGATACCCCTTCCCCATCTCCTTCTGGACTTGGAAGTCATGGCCCAGAGACCACACCACTTGGACTAGAGCCTCTCTCTCTATACCTCAGGGTACCCACTGAGCTGTGAGGTGTGTATCAGGAATGGAGCCATATGCACTGGAGTAATGAAGACTTGCGCCCAGGACGAGGACTCCTGCATCTCCGTCATGACTGAGACTAACAATAGTAAGAGGGTAGGGAATAGAGTCAGATCCTGGGGAGGTGGGGGATGCCTTCAGGGTAGCAGATACTACCACGCACTGGGAGGAACCTTTGAGTGAAGAGGGGGCGGGAAAGAGGGATAGGAGGAAAGAGAATCCAGTGGAATGACAGAAACCACTGTTGCCAAGGATTTCTGAAAATGAGACTCCAAAGACATGATGGGGGAGGAGCAGATATAGAGAATTTCTTAGGCAAGAAGGGATTAGGAAAGAACACAGGGGAAGAGTGAAATCCATGGGGGGGGGGGAAATCTAATATGCAAAAGTGTAGGGGTGGGTGTAAAGAATACTGGGGTGAGTTGCAAAGAATGTGACTAGGTTGACTCTGTGATCAGGTGTAGCCTGTCCATGGGATTTTCCAGGTAAGAATACTGAAGTGGCTTGCCATTTCCTCCTCCAGGGGATCTTTCCAACCCAGGGATCGAACCAGTATTTTGTGTCTCCTACATTGGCAGTGGGGGTTTTTACCACTGCACCACCTGAGAAGTCCAAGTATTGGAACAGAGAGAGAGAGAGAAAGAGAGAGACAGAGAGAGAGATAAGGACAGATAATCCAAGGACTCAGTCCATGAGTTTGCAAAGAGACAGACAGGACTGAGCACCCACCCACCCAAGCACTTGGGGTACAGAGCAGAAACCCTAGGCCTGGAGGAGACCACCCTATCTATGGTGGGGAAGGGGAAGTGCAGGGAGACTGGAAGAGACCACTTCAGGCAAGACCTGAGAGTAGCCAAGGAGGGCCACAAGAGATCATAGGTAGGAGGTCTGAGGAGTGACCCTGGGAAATCTTAGATGAAGGAGGAGACGGGTGTTACAGGGTGGTGGCTGAGGGCTGCATCCTAGGATTTGGTGGAAGGAATTCCAGGGGTCAGGGGAGGGCTGAAAGTTGGAAGAGACCATTTCACACAGGTCTGGGGGTAGTCATAGGTGGCCTAGAAAAGACCTCTCCAGGTGTGACCTTTAGAGAATGGCAGTGAGGTGGCCGTGGAGCTGAAGGGACTACTCAGGAGAGACCAACGCAGCCAGGGGCAGAGGAAGGAAGGGTTGGGTACAATACTCAACCCTCCAGGCCTTGCCCCAGGCAGTTAAGGGTGTATAACTCTGGGGAGATGAAAGAGGCCTCTCTAGACAGCAGTGGGCTGGGGAAGCTGCAAGGTGATGGAAATACCCCAGGACCAGGGTCCAGACCAGGGCTCCTGAGTCCTCTGTCCACCCTCATGATGCAGAGGGCTCTGTGGAAGTGACCAGCTACAAAGGGTGCTCGAAATCCAGTGAGTGTGACCCGGCATTCCTCTCCATCACCGTGGCTCCGGAGAACTACATGGGGTCCGACACTCGCTGCTGCCAGAAGGATGGCTGCAACCACAAACCCCCGGCCGGTGAGCCCCAGCTGAGCCCCACAGCTGGAGTCCCTCCCTGCCCACCCCTCCCCCCGCCAGAGCCAGCTGTGAGCACCTGTCACTGACCTGCACTCTAACCTGAGACAAGCGTCTTCCTTGCGTTGAGCCTTGGTTTCTTCTCCTGTAAACTGCAGTGTCCAGGGACTTCCCCGATGGTCCAGTGACTAAGACTCCATGCGCCCTATGCAGGGGTTTCATCCCTGGTCAGGGAACTAGATTCCACAGGGTGCAACTAAGATCCAGTGACATAAATATTATTTTCTAAAAATGCAGTCTAGGTTAGCGACTGGTGTCCGCTGAGTGGTTGTGATGTTGGGAAAGGGACTAATGTCCCCGTGCACCTTACCCTTCACTCTCCTCCCCAGCGTTCAGGAGAAATCTGACAGAGAATGGCCTTTGGTGTCCTTCTTGCTTCAGCGTCTCTACGGAAACATGCACCCCAACTCAGGAAGTGCCCTGTATTGGCGAGGAAACCCGCTGTGTCACCGTATCTGGCCTCGCACAGCCTGGTGAGGGGAACCTGGATTTCAGGAGGGCGCAGGGTTCCCAGAAGGTCCCAGAACTGGAGCCTCATCCTTCCAGATTCTAAGGGAGAGAGTGGCTCCAAAGAACTGGGGGGAGGTGGCTGGGGCATGACCCCTGGATTGGGGTCATGGATTGGGGAGGCATTGGGGATCTTGATTCTAGTCTGAAATCCCCTCCCACAGGCATCAGATTTGCTGCCCAGGGCTGTGGCACAGAGGCCGCCTGCCACAGCAAGCCTGGGACCCTGGTGCCCTCAGGCTCTCGTTTGTTGACCATCAAGAAGACCAGCTGTCATCCAAGCCCCCAGGCTTCTGGCAAGGCTGAGTGAAGAACTGAGGCCCATGTGGTGTTTGGTCTCCATTCATTCTCAGCTACGACTTCCCATGTGTCTATAAATTAAACAAGTTAACAGAACAGTCCTGAGTCTTTGTGATGTGATGCATTTTGGGGAGATGGGATGCAAAAAGCAGGGGTCTGAATCCTTGGGAACCTCTCTTTGGGAGAAAGAAAGGGAAGATGCCAACTGTTGTTAAGGGATTACTTCCTGCCGGGTCACTATGTTAAGTGTTTTCCATGCAGTACCTCATTTCATAATCACAACAACTCTGAAGCTGAAAGTATTGTCCCCATTTTACAGAGGAACAAACTGAGGCACAGATTGTGGTGTCACTTGCCTTTGGTCAAACAGCTGGGAGGGTCAGACTCTGGATTCCATGCACAGTTCTCCTTATTAATTTCTTTTCGGTTACCAACATCAGTATCTATGTTTGTAAACTGTGGATACTAACAGCTATATCCTCAAAGGGCTGTCTTAAGAGTCAAATGAAAGAAAATGAAAAAAGGACTTAGTTCAGGGCCTAGAACCATTAATGGGGCTTCCCTGGTGGCTCAGATGGGAAAGAATCTGCCTGCCAATTCAGAAGACATGGGTTCAATCCCTGGGTTGGGAAGATCCCCTGGAGGAGGGCATGGCATCCCACTTCGGTATTCTTGCCTTGAGAATTCCAGGGACAGAGGAGCCTGGTGGGCTATAGTTCATGAGATCACAGATTCGGACACAACTGAGTGACTGAGCACACACACTACTGACTTTAAGACTTTGCTGGTTCTGGAGACAGTGTGTCTGGGCAAATAGTTACCGTCCTAACAGCAGCCACTTACTGGGTAGCCATTAGTTAGAAGACACTAGACTTTGGCAGCTATCAGGATAGACTGGATTATGCTACAGTAACAAATAAATCCCCAATCTCAGTAGCTTAAAACAACAAAGTTGTATTAGTTGATGCTGTAGTAATGTGTAACAAACCATGCCCAAATCGAGACTTGACAAGAAGCATTCTTCTTCCTAAGGGTCGGTAGCCATTCCTAAGGGCAGCTCTGTTTCTGGCTGTGCGCTGATGGGTTTGGCTGCAGTCTGGGAGGGAGACTCTAGTTCTCCTCCGTGGGGTTCCAGTCTTCTGAGATCTGTGGCTCCCTGGCGAATGTCTGTCTCATGGCAGATGACATGGGGCACATAAACCAAGTGCACCAAAGGTCCCTGCGGTGGTTGGGGTGCTAACCTTCCGTGGAGTAAAGTAAATCATATGGTTAAAGCCAGCCTCAGTGGAGCAGGGAACTATAGTCCACTTCAATGACCCTAGCAAACCCCAGGGGGAGGGGCACAAGAAGAGCAGTCTGGCCCCCTATGGCCCCGCCCGCACCCCTGCCAGACAGGTTTCATTACCAGCATGACCTCTGAGGGTCATGAAAGGAAAATAACAGATTTAATCTTCACCACTACTCCTTGTGATAGGCACTATTATTCTCATCCCTGTTTTCAGAAGAATCTGAGGTTCAAGAAGGAATACCACATTGGCGATCGTGCGGCTAAAAAGTGGCAGATCTTCAGATTTTAATCATTGAGTCACGTTGAGAAGGAGAAAGAGACCACATCCCGGAGAGAGGGGACACGCCTGTATCAGTATGGATACATTGCTACATAACAAGCCCCTCCAAACCTCAGTTGCTTAGAATAATTGCCTATATAAACATCCTTATATGCATTTATTTGGCTGCATTGGGTGTTAGTTGTGGCAGACAATATCTAATAAGTCATGCAGGATCCCTTTGGTGGTGCATGGACACTCCAGTTGCAGCTCCCAGGCTCAGATGATGGGCAGCATCTGGGATCTTCATTACCCCCCAAGGGTTGAACTTCAATCCTCTGCATTGCAAGGCAGATTCTTAACCACTGGGCCACTAGGGAAGCCTCTAGAATAATTGTCTTGTATTTACCTCATTCCATGGGTTGGCAATTTGGTCTAGGGTCAGCTGGAGGATGGTTCAGCAGCTCCCTTTCAGAGGGGTGACATTGGTTGGGGTGTCCTGGCTGACTGGGCCACATGTATCTAATCACCCTGCAGGTTAGCCTGGACTTCCACATGTGGTCATGGTGGAAGGGGTCCCCAGGGCAGCGAAAGATCACCCCAATCCATGAGTACTTGTCAAGCTTCTGCTTGCATCACATTTCCTGTTAGTCCAGTAGTCAAGCAGATCCAAAGACCAGGTCTAAAGTCGGGATGAGAAGGGTCTCTCCAAGGCCATGGCTGCAGGAATGCTGAACAGACTGGGGGCATTAATGGGCCATGCTAGTTCGAGAGCTAAGAAGTTTACTATCACAGCCCCCAAGGTTAAACAATTACTAGTCCACCCGACCTCCTTCAGGGTGGCAATACTCTATTAAAGTCACTGGACTGCAGCCCAGGGAATTCTAGCCTGCACACACCCCCACCATCCCTCTTCTCCAGGGACCCAGGAGGCCTCACCCTTGGACCCCTCCTCCATCAGACACAGGAATCTAGGCTTCCAGTTGATAGTCAGAATCCCAAGCATCTTCCCCCTCCTTTTAAACCCAAAACAAACACACACACACAATGGAATTTCTACTTTTTTATTCACTCTTCCAAAAAGCACCACAGGTCAACCCACCCCTGAATCTCCCAGCTTCATGGTTCCTCACGTCAATGGACACAAGTCTATCATTATGCAGACAAGTAGGAAATTCATCTAAGTTGATGATGTTTGTACCACTTCTGCTTCTGGCGATAACAACATTAGGATTTATCAGATGTTTTCTACAATTTCTGCCTTCAAGGGCCTGCCAGCCTGCAAGTGCCATGTAGACTCACCCTGAGGGCAGCCAGTGATCCCTCCACAAGGGAATCCTCAGTCTTTTCTGTTTGGATGCTCCCAGAGACAGATGCCTCACTAGCAACTTGCTGCCTCCAGAGCCTAAAATTGAATCTATTTAAAAGTCGTGATTTAAAAGGCAACCACTCCAAAAGAGAGTCGTGACACCCAAGGGTGCCGAAATACAACTACTTAAACACAATCAGCACCCTCCACGAGGGACAGTGACACAAGAAAACAAAACTGGGTCTTGCTTTCTCAGAGTTGATCTCAGGCAGGAGTCCACTTGGTGGGAGGAGAGAGGAAATTTGGAACAGAGAAGCATAGTGTAGAGATGTCCGACAGGGCCAAGTTAGAGATGGTGTCAGAGAGGAGGGCACCCTGAGCAAAGGCATGGGGGTGAGACTAATGTTTGAGCTCCCTGTGTTCCAAGCTTCCAGGAAGGGCTGCAAGTCTATTACCATGGACCAGAGAGAACAAACGTGCCTACATGGAATGCTCACGATAATCCTGTGGGTAGATGCCATTTGCTGACTCACTTGCAAAAGACCACCCTATGGTCAAAAGGCTGTCTGGCCCTATGGCAACGCACACAGGATTTCCTGTGATACTAGCGCTGGGTTATCCAATACTGTCAATATTCAGTACCTGTGGCTGCTGCAACTGGGAAACTGAAGTTTACCTGTGAATTACTTCTGATTGATTTAAAAATTGCTCTTCATCATCCTGACTAGTAAACTATTCAACATCATTGGGACGACCTGGGTACAGGAATCGACTTCTCCAAATGTGAGTTTCATGAAATCTAAACAGAGGCCAAGTATTTCAATGAAAATTTATCATCTGAATTGAGATATGCTAGGAGAAATATGCACCAGATTTCAAAGACTTAGCATAAAAAAGAATGTGGGATATCTCATTAGTACTTTCCTATATTGATTACATGTTAAAATGACAGTATTTTGGATATATTGACATGAGACATATTAGAATTGGTGTCACCTATTTCCTTTTCCTTTTTAAAGTGACTACTAGAAGATGGGAATGACCCATGTGGCCTTTGGGCTCCCCAGAAGGTTCAGTGGTAAAGAACTCACCTGCCAACGCAGGAGAGCCAGGTTCAATCACTGGGTTGGGAAGATCCCCTGGAGATGGAGACTGAAACCCACTCCAGTATTCTTGCCTGGAGAATTCCATGGTCAGAGAAGCCTGGCAGGCTACAGTCCATGGGGTTGCAAAGAGTCGGACACAACTGAGCGACTATCACATACATACATATTTATATGAAATGTCTGGGATAGACAAATTCATAGAGACAGAAAGTACATCAGTGGTACATATACACACTAGTATAAAGTAGACAATCAAAAGGACCTACTGTATAGCACAGAGAACTACAGTTAATATTTTACAATAACCTATAAAGGAAGAGAATCTGAAAATATATACACACACACACATACACATAACTGAATCACTATGCTGTACACCTGAAACTAATAAGACATTGTAAATCAACTTTACTTCAATATTTTAAAAAATCAGAAAAGGTGAGTTTAAACTAAAGTAATAATACAGTTTTATCTCAAGGATTTAAAAATTAAAAAGGTTAATATCATGTTGATTTACAGATGACATGATCCTCTACATAGAAAACCCTAAAGACTCCACCAGAAAATTACTAGAGCTAATCAGTGAATAGAGGAAAGTTGCAGGATATAAAATTAACACACAGAAATCCCTTGCATTCCTATACGCTAACAATGAGAAAACAGAAAGAGAAATTAAGGAAACAATTCCACTCACCATTGCAACAAAAAGAATAAAATACTTAGGAATAAATCTACCTAAAGAAACAAAAGACCTATATATAGAAAACTATAAAACACTGATGAAAGAAATCAAAGATGACACAAATAGATGGAGAAATATACCGTGTTCATGGATCAGAAGAATCAATATAGTGAAAATGAGTATACTACCCAAAGCAACCTATAGATTCAACACAATCCCTATCAAGCTACCAATGGTAATTTTCAGAGAACTAGAACAAATAATTTCACAATTTGTACAGAAATACAAAAAAACCTTGAATAGCCAAAGCAATCTTGAGAAAGAAGAATGGAACTGGAGGAATCAACCTGCCTGACTTCGGACTACACTACAAAGCTATAGTCATCAAGACAGTATGGTACTGGCACAAAGACAGAAATACAGATCACTGGAACAAAATAGAAAACCCAGAGATAAATCCACGCACCTATGGACACCTTATCTTTGACAAAGGAGGCAAGAATATACAGTGGAAAAAAGACAAACTCTTTAACAAGTGGTGCCGGGAAAACTGGTCAACTGCTTGCAAAAGAATGAAACCAGAACACTTTCTAACACCATACACAAAAATAAACTCAAAATGGATTAAAGATCTAAACGTAAGACCAGAAACTATAAAGCTCCTAGAGGAAAACATAGGCAAAACACTCTCTGACATAAATCACAGCAGGATCTTCTATGACCCACCTCCCAGAGTAATAAATAAAAGCAAAAATAAACAAATGGGACCTAACTAAACTTAAAAGCTTTTGCACAATGAAGGAAACTATAAGCAAGGTGAAAAGACAGCCTTCAGAATGGGAGAAAATAATAACAAACAAAGCAACTGACAAAGAATTAATCTCAAAAATATAGAAGCAGCTCCTGCAGCTCAATTCCAGAAAAATAAACAACCCCATCAAAAAATGGGCCAAAGACATAAACAGACATTTCTCCAAAGAAGACATACAGATGGCTAACAAACACATGAAAAGATGCTCAACATCATTCATTATCAGAGAAATGCAAATCAAAACCACAATGAGGTACCATCTCACACCGGTCAGAATGGCTGCTATCCAGAAATCTACAAACAGTAAATGCTGGAGAGGGTGTGGAGAAAAGAGAACCCTCTTACACTGTTGGTGGGAATGCAAACTAGTACAGCCACTATGGAGAACAGTGTGGAGATTCCTTAAGAAACTGGAAATAGAACTGCCATACAACCCAGCAATTCCACCACTGGGCATACACACTGAGGAAACCAGATCTGAAAAAGACACGTGTATCCCAATGTTCATCACAGCACTGTTTATAATAGCCAGGACCTGGAGGCAACCTAGATGTCCATCAGCAGACAAATGGATTAGAAAGTTGTGGTACATATACACAATGGAATATTACTCAGCTATTAAAAAGAATGCATTTGAATCAGTTCTAATGAGATGGATGAAACTGGAGCCTATTATACAGAGTGAAGTGAGTCAGAAAGAAAAACACCAATACAGTATATTAATGCATATATATGGAATTTAGAAAGATGGTAACAATGACCCCATCTGCGAGACAGCAAAAGAGACACAGATGTAAAGAACAAACTTTTGGACTCTGGGAGAAGGTGAGGATGGGATAATTTGAGAGAACACCATTGAAACATGTATATTAACATATGTGAAACAGATCGCCAGTCCAGGTTCAATGCATGAGGCAGGGTGCTCAGGACTGGTGCACTGGGATGACCCTGAGGGATGGGATGGGGAGGGAGGTGGGAGGGGAGTTCAGGATGGGGAACACATGTACATCCATGGCTGATTCATGTCAATGTTTGGCAAAAACCACTAGAATATTTTAAAGTAATTAGCCTCCAATTAAAATAAATTAATTTTTTTAAAAATCGTGTTGATTTAAATGTACACCAGCAGCGTTAAATGCAGATTAAGTTCATTTGAGTAATAAATAAATAAATAAACAATTGAATTCCCTATTAAAAAAAAACCAAACAAACATCAACAGTTGCCAGGGAGCAACGTGGGGATAGTGGAATAGGGAGTGAATGCTTAATGGTTCTGGGGTTTTGGGAGGTGATGAAAGTGTTCTGGATTAGACACTGCAATGAATGCTGAAGATTGTACATATACTACTACTAATGCTACTGCTACTGCTAAGTTGCTTCAGTCGTGTCCGACTCTGTGCGACCCCATAGACAGCAGCCCACCAGGCTCCGCTGTCCCTGGGATTCTCCAGGCAAGAACACTGCAGTGGGTTGCCATTTCCTTCTCCAGTGTGAGTATACTAAGCCCCTTGAATTATATACTTTCAACGGTAAAAATAATTCACTTTATGTTATGTGAATTTTATCTCATGAAGAAAGAAAAGAATGTTCGAAAAAAAAAAGAATGTTCGGTGTTCAGTAAGTATCAGCTGTTAGGAAAAAGGCTTAAGGACACGCTGACTCATCTGTGGCCCAGGTCTGTGTGCACCTTTCTCAGGAAGACAGGATTCACAACAGTGGAATAAATGAGACATGAAAGATTTGCAAAGTCTCCAAGACATCTTGTTAAAACAGCTGTTTCAAGATAAATATCACTTGATATTGTTTCCATGCAGAATCTAAAAAAAAAAAAGAAAAATGATACAAACGACTTATTTAGAAAACAGAAACAGACACACAGATTTAGAAAACAAATCTATGGTTACCAGGGTGAATGTAGTGGAGGGGGAGTGACAGATTAGGAGTTTAGGAACAGATAACCAACAAGAACCTACTGTACAACACAGGGAACTCTACTCAGGACTCTGCAAGAACATGAGTGGGAAAAGAATTTGAAAAAGGATACACATATATGTATAACTGAATCACTTGGCTGTACACTTGAAATTAACACAACACTGTTAATCAACTCTATTTCAAAATAAAATAAAAGGAAACAGGACTTCCCTGGTGGTCCCCTGGTTACGACTCAGAGCTCCCACTGTGGAAGAACAGGTTCAATGCTTGGTTGGGGAACTAAGATGCGCATGCCACCCGGGGCAGCCAACATTTTTCAAAATTAAATTAAAAATTTTAAAGAAAGGTTCCACATCCATGAAAAGCTATGTCATTCCTCATTTGAAAGAGTAAGATAGAACTTGACACCATAAGAGACCTCTAAGATACAGCTTCTTGGAAAAAAAAAGCAAGAGAGAGGAACATGTACATACTATGAACTTTTAAAAGGGGGGACGGGTGAATACATACGCTTGTATATGGACAGAGTGATCTGGGGAAGCACATGAGAAACTGCTCACAATGACTACCACAGGAAGGAAGACCTAAATAGCAGGGATGGGGGGGGGGGGGCGCTGGAGGGGACTGAAGCAGGTGGCCTGTGATGAGGACGTCCTTTTCAGAGTATACCCTCCCTTTTGTGCCTTTTGAGTCGTGTGCCATATGCAAATAACACCCATTTGAAAAGCAAAATTAATAAAAGCACAGTGGTTACCTCCAACAAGGGAATACCATGCAGAAATGAGAATGAGCCCTCTAGAGGCACACCCAGCGAGAAGGATGACACTGACTGAATGAAACTAACACACAAGGCTGGCGAAGAACAGACCTGCTGGAGGCAAAAGTACTATATACTGAAATGATCATATACCATGTGACTTCATTTATATACAATTCAAAACCAGGCAATCAAAGCTGTTAAAAATCAGGGTTAGGAAGGAGCTCAAGGAGACGCGGGTGGGGGAGGCGGGTTCTGTTCCTTGGTCTGGTGCAGAGGACGGGGGCTGCGCTTGGGTCGGTTCCCTGGACTGTGGCCCTGCTGTACACACGTCCTGCCAGAAGCAGGCAGGAAATTTAAAACACCACAATGGGAAAAAGGGTGAAGAGAAAACATTGAAATACAGAAATGGGACATGTTCACTTGCTACTGAACAATTCCTCTAAGAATGTCCCTCCAGCAGGAGACTGGAGCCAAGCCTCTGGTGCAGGGGTGGTTAGCCGAGAGGCTGGAACTGCCAGCCTGGGAGCAGGTGATGGGCTGGCAACAGAGCCTGTCTTGGCCACTGCACACAGAAAAGTCAGGTGAGGGCTGTAACGAGCTGAACCCCAGATGGTAATAGACAGATGTTGCCAGGTATTATTTGAGGGGGAAAAAAAAGGAGTAGCAGGAAAACCTACAGATCCACCTACATGTCCAGGTGTCCCAAAGCTTCTGCTCATCACTTGCTAGAAAAGAGCCAAAATTAGCATTCGATGAGTTTGGAGTCACCCTGTATACTGGCAGCTGCCAAATGCCATCAGCTTGTCGGAAGGATCTCAAATGTGAAACAAACTGACAAGTGAGGTTGCAGTGCTGCTTCTCCATGCACTTTCCCCTGCGGTTTATTCTCAGCCGGGAACCCTACAGAGGATTATGCCAGAACCTGACTCAGAGTCTGTGCTCCTCTGCTCCGAAGCCTTCCCCAGCTCCCACCTCATGCAGAGCAAAAGCTTAAATCCTCACGGTGGCTTTCAGGGGCCTCTACCCCACTGTGTCGGCTCCCGCCCCCTCCCCCGTCAACTCCGCGCACCCACACCAGCCTCCGGCCTCCGTGCAGTCCCTCCAGCCCAGCAGGCACCCACCCACCAGGCAAGACACCAGCCCGCCAGGCACCAGCCTGCCTGGGAGTCTGTTTCCATCCCAGACATTCGCAAAGCTCGCTCTCCTTGAACGTCAGCTTCTCAGGAGGCGTCCCATGACTCCCTATTTAGGTAAAACAACCTCTTGGGATTTTCCTGATGGTCCAGGGGCTGCGCCTCCACACTCCCAATGCAGGGGACCCAAGTTTCATCCCTGGTCAGGGAACTAGATCCCACCACCCACAACTAAAGGATACTGCATGCCACCACTAAGACCCAACTCAGCCTAATAAATAAACATTTTTTAAAAAATGTCAAAAAACCTTTGCCACTGTCTCCTCTCCCACTGGAGGCATTCCTCATTCCTCCTGACCGTGTAATTTCCTCCCCAGCACTCGGCATCTGACATACATTTGACTTACTGATCTGTCAGCCTTTCCTTGCCAATATAAAATCTCCACAGGTCTGATATGTTTGTCTTGTGATGTCTGCTGCACTATGTGCCTACTTGATAACAGTAGATCAAGGTCATGGGTTTTTAATGAGGATTCGATGAATTAACCCATATGAGGTGCTTAGAATGGTGACTGGCAGGGTTTTTTGTTTTGGTCACAGTTCCCCAACCAGGTATAGAACCCGGGCCCTCGGACTGTGGAATCCTAACCACTGCACCACCAGGGAATTCCCAGGCATTTGTAGTGCTGAATAAATTGCTAGCTCTCATTATTCTTACTGTACTACGTTAGGGAACTATGAGATATTTAAACGCCGAAAATCATTCAGAAAATCTTGTGGGTTTGTGTATTTTCCCTGGGAGGAGAATTCTCAGCTTCCTTCTAATTCTCAAAAGGTTCTATGAACCCAAAGTTTTTCAGAACCACTGGGTAAGACAGACAATAATATATTTAACACAATTCCGTAAGCCTTGCCCCCAGCATCCCTCCCCAAAATCACCTACTTTCAGGGAGGAATGTGGCCAAAATTGAGAGATTCAGGACTTCCCTGGAGGTCCAGTGGTTAAGATTCATGCGTCCAAAACAGGGGCCAAGGTTCAATCCCTGACCAAGGAGTTAAGGTCCCAACATGTCATGTGGCAGAGCCAGAAAAAAAATTTTTTTTTTTATTTTAAAGAGACAGACTTCCCTGGTGGTCCAGTTGCTAAGACTCGATGCTCCCAATACAGTGGGCCTGAATTCCCATCCCTGGCGAGGGAACCAGATCCCAATGCCGCTACTAAGATCCAATACAGCCAAATAAAAATAAATATAAATAAGAAAGAAAGCCAACATATGAAGTCAAAGAAGCAAGATAAAGGTGGTTAGAGCATCCACACTGGGTTCAGGTCTCAGCATGGCCATGTATGAGGGGTGATAACAGCTCCAATATCACCCAGCTCCCTGGAGAGCCAGATCATGCAGGGGAACACCCAGGCAGCACCTGGGAACATGCTAGCTTATGTCTCCCACAGGTTTCTTACGCCTGATGGGAACCGCCTGCTGGGAATTCTGTCCCCATCCTGGGTCAAACTCTCCTTTTCCCTTTGCTCCCTCCAATCTCACCAAGCATGTACCGAAGCACTGAGCCATCCACAATGGTCGCTAAGACTGACCACTGCACTTTGGCCCTTCCCAGGCCTCAGTTTCCCCATCTTAATTTTTAAAAAAATTTTTTTAGTTCTACCACTTTATTGCTACCAACCCATCTCCCTCCACCCTCATGCACACATGCTCAGTCATGTAACCCCATAGACTGCAGCCCGCCAGGCTCCTCTGTCCATGGACTTTTCCAAGCAAGAATACTGGAATGGATTGCCATTTCCTTCTCCAAGTTTCCCCATCTTTAAAATGAGGTTGATTGGCTTAGATGATATGAGACACCTTCCAGTCCTAAGCCCAGGGCTTTTAGAAGGCAGGATGCACGGCAATGATGTTCTCTGTTCCAAATGAGGATACTAAGGCCCTGAAAGGAGCAGCAACCTACCTGGGCCACACACGGATTCATTCCTGGCCTAGTCCCTGGATCACCTTTCTCCTCTGCTAAGGGCACAGGGACCACACTGCTCACTGTTCAGGTGAGGAAGCTGAGACTCAAAGGCAATGTGCCTCAACTCACTGCAAGTTGAATGCAGAGGAGAGTCTGGACTCTGGACCTTCAGACTCCTATTAAGGAGACAAGGGGAGGGAGACTTCACTGGGGATCCACTGATTCAGACTTCAAGCATCCACTGCAGGGTACACGGATACCATCCCTGGTCAGAGAACTAAGATCCTGCATGCCACACAGCAGTGAGGCAAAAACAAAAACAGATAGGGGGCTGGAAGAATCACATGAATCCCTACAGAGATGGTCTTCTCGCCCACCCTGGATGCCTGCCATTTACAACAGGTGTCTGCCTTGAGAAGGTTTTTTTGCACAGTAGGTCTGGAGAGAAGAGTGGAAAAGGGAAAGTGAGGGTTCAGATATGAGAGCTAGGTCCCCAGCTTCCTGATTATTCTGAGAGTTCTCTCAAGCCCTCTATCCCCCAGATTTAAGTTTCCCTATTAATCTCCCCACACTCTGGGGTTTGGGGACAGAATGGATACATTTATATGTATGGATGAGTCCTTTTGCTGTCCACCTGAAACTCTCACAACATTGTTAATTGGCAATAGCCCAATACAAAATGTTTTTGGTGTTAAAAATAATAATAATAATAATAATAATAATAATAATAAATCCCCCCAGACTCTGCCTGGAGTCCCTTACAAAATCTTCCTCTGGAAATTGACCTCTGATCCTTCCCAGGAAGTGATCCATCCTTCCTTTTCTCTCGGAAAATTCGTCTATTCCACATCTCTCCGAATTCCCTTATGGCCTCCCAGAAATTCTAATGACCCTCCTTAGAATCCCAAAAAGTCCCCTTTGTGAAAGGAAAATAAAAATGAAACCAATGTTCTCTAAGATGGAGCCGCTGGAGGAAGGGGGGAACCACTGAGGAAATCTGACCATCAGTCAAAATGGAATCTGACATTTTGACAACTTATCACATTCACACAGGCATCTGGAATACATGCCAGAAACGCAAGATACTTACTGAACACTTACCCTACAGTAACTCATGACAGCTTCTTCTTTAAAGTCAAATATTTCTTTACATGTATCAGAGTCAATTATAGTTCTTTCCAGGTCCATGAATCAAGGTAAATTGGAAGTGGTCAAACAGGAGATGGCAAGAGTGAACATCAACATTTTAAAAATTAGTGAACTATATTGGACTGGAACATGCAAATTTAATTCAGATTACCATTAGATTTACTACTCTGCGCAACAATCCCTTAGAAGAAATGGAGTAGACCTCACAGTCAACAAGAGTCCAAAACGCAGTACTTGGGTGCAGTTTCAAAAACGACATAATAATCTGTCAGTCTCCAATGCAAAACCATGCAGTATCACAGTAATCCAAGTCTATGCCCCAGCCGCTAATGCCGAAGAAGCTGAAGTTGAACTGTTCCATGAAGACCTACAAGACCTTCTAGAACGAACACCAAAACAACATGTCCTTTTCATCATAGGGGACTGGAATGCAAAAGTAGGAAATCAAGAGATACCTAGAGTAACAGGCAAGTTTGGCCTTAGAGTACAAAATGAAGCAGGGCAAAGGCTGACAGAGTTTTCCAAGAGAATGCTCTGGTCATAGCAAACACCCTCTTCCAACAACACAAGAGATGACTGTATACATGGATATCACCAGATGGTCATTACCTAAATCATATTGATTATATTCTTTGCAGCCAAAGATGGAGAAGCTGAATACCGTCAGCAAAAACAAGACCTGGAGATGACTGTGGCTCAGATCACCGGTTCCTTATTGCAAAATTTAGGCTCAAATTTAAGAAAGGCCATTCAGGTCTGACCTAAATCAAATCCCTTACCTTTATACACTGGAAGAGACAAACAGATTCAAGGGAGTAGATCTGATAGAGTGCCTGAAGAACTATGGATGGAAGTTTGTGACACTGTACAGGAGGCAGTGATCAAAACCATCCTCAAGAAAAAGAATGCAAAATGGCAAAATGGTTGTCCGAGGAGGCCTTAGAAACAGCTGAGAAAAAAAGTGAAAGGCAAAGGAGAAAAGGAAAGATATTCCCATCTGAATTCAGAGTTCCAAAGAATAGCAAAGAGAGATAAGAAAGCCTTCCTCAGTGATCAGTGCAAAGAAATACAGGAAACAACAGAGTGGGAAAGACTAAAGATCTCTTCAAGAAAATGAGAGATACCAAGGGAACATTTCATGCAAAGATGGGCACAATAAAGGACAGAAATGGTATGGACCTAACAGAAGCAGAAGATATTAAGAAGAGGTGGCAAGAATACACAGAACTACACAAAAAAGCTCTTGGGATTTGCCTGGTAATCCAGTGGCTAAGATTCTGCGGTCCCAATGCAGGGAGCCTGGGTTTGATCCCTGGGCAGGGAACTAGATCCCACATGCTGCAACTAAGAGTTTTCATGCCTCAACGAAAGATCCCATTGTGCCAAAAGTAAGCTACGGTGCAGTCAAATAAATAAATGCTAAGAAAATAAAAATATTTATATTTTTAAAAAAAGCTATTAATGACCCAGATAACCATGATGGTGTGGTCAGTCACCTAGAGCCAGACATCCTGGAGTGTGAAGTCAAGTGGGCCTTAGTGGCCTTAGTGGTCCTAAGTATGAAGGAAATTAGTGGAGGTGATGGAATTCCAACTGACCTATTTCAAATCCTAAAAGATGATGCTGTGAAAGGGCTGCACTCAATATGCCAGAAAATTTGGAAAACTTAGCAGTGGCCACAGGACTGGAAAACGTCAGTTTTCATTCTGTCCCAAAGAAAGGCAATGCCAAACACTGTTCAGCTACCACACAATTGAACTCATTTCACCCCCTAGCAAAGTAATGCTCCAAATTCTCCAAAGAAGGCCTCAACAGTAATGTGAACCATGAACTTTCAGATGTTCAAGATGGATTTAGAAAAGGCAGAGGAACCAGAGATCAAATCGCCAACATCTGCTGGGTCATAAAGCGAGAGAATTCCAGAAAAACATCTACTTCTGCTTTACTGACTACGCTAAAGCCTTTGACTGTGTGGATCACAACAAACTGGAAAATTCTTAAAGAGATGGGCATACCAGACCACCTGACCTGCCTCTTGAGAAATCTGTATGCAGGTCAAGAAGCAACAGTTAGAACTGGACATGGAACAACGGACTGGTTTCAAATTGGGAAAGGATTACATCAAGGCTGTATACTGTCATCCTGCTTATTTGACTTACATGCAGAGTACATCATGCGAAATGCTGGTCTGGATGAAGCACAAGCTAGAATCAAGATTGTGGGGAGAAATATCAATAACCTCAGATATGCAGATGACATCACCCTTATGGTAGAAAGTGAAGAGGAACTAAAGAGCCTCTCGATGAAAGTGAAAGAGGAGAGTGAAAAAGCTGGCTTAAACTTAACATTCAAAAAACGAAGATCATGGCATTTGGTCTCATCACTTCATGGCAAATAGATGGGGAAACAATGGAAACACTGACAGACTTTATTTTCCTGGGGTGACTGCAGTCATGAAATTAAAACACACTTGCAAAAAAAAAAAAAAAAAAAAAAACACACACTTGCTCCTTGGAAGAAAATATATGAGAAACCTACACAGTGTATTAAAAAGCAGAGACATTACTTTGCCAATGAAGGTCTGTATAGTCAAAGCTATGGTTTTCCCAGTAGTTATGTATGGATGTGAAAGTTGGACCATAAAGAAAACTGAACACCGAAGAATTGATGGTTTTGAACTGTGATGTTAGAGAAGACTCTTCAGAGTCCCTTGGACTGCAAGGAAATCAAACCAGTCAATCAAGGAAATCAAATCTGAATATTCATTGGAAGGACTGATGTTGACTCTCCAATACTTTGGCCACCTGATGTGAAGACCCAACTCATTAGAAAAGACACTGATGCTGGGAAAGATTGAAGGCAGGAGAAGGGGAAGATAGAGGATGAGATGGTTAATGACATCACTGACTTAAAGGACATGAGCTTGAGCAAGCTCCAGGAAATGGCGAAAGACAGGGAAGCCTACTGTGCTGCAGTCCATGGGGTCTCAAAGAGTCGGACACGACTGAGCGACTGAACAACCGCCACCACACAACTTTAACAACCTGCTGACCTTGGTCCTCAAAAGCCCTGACTCATTCTGCCAGCTCTCTTTCAGTTTTATGCGAATTAGTTAGTTAGTTAGTTAAGTCACTCAGTCGTGTCCGACTCTTTGCAATCCCCTGGACTGTGCCCACCAGCCTCCTCCGTTCATGGGATTCTCCAGGCAAGAATACTGGAGTGGGTTGCCATTTCCTTCTCCAGGGGAATCTTCCCGACCGAGATAGAACCCAGGTCTCCCGCACTGCAGGCAGATGCTTTAACCTCTGAGCCACCAGGGAAGTATCTCTCAAATTGCAGTTAAGACCCCCCAGGGAAACTCTTTTTTCTTGGCAGCCCGGATACGGATTATTTTTCAACACCTTTGAGGCTCCAAGGTCCTCAGAGACCCCTCTCACGAATTTCTTTACTTTTTCCACCCTCCCCCACGCCAGTCTCTCACCAAGTTCTGGCAACTGCAGGACACCACATGGCGGAGGATGATCTCCGGCCCGTCAAAGTCGTCTGGCTTCGCCTGACCCAGAAGATGCAAGAAGGTCTCTGTTTAGGGCGCAGAGAGCAGGTACGCCGTACTCGGGCTTCACTGCGCAAGCGCGCAAGTCTTGACCATTTCAAACCCAGGCGCGCCTGCGGCTCCGTCGACCACTGAGCATGCCTACTACGTCTCTCCGGAGAGAGGCGTGAGGCCCTGACTTCCCTAGCAACGAAGCTTTTCCCTCTTCCTCCAGGTAACTTTCACCAGGCTATCCTAGCAACCCAAGCGGCCTGCTGGATTGGTCCCCAGAAGAAATTCGCTGTCCTCACCGGCCCAAATGAAGCCTGGAAAGCAAGAGGCCAGCAAACTTGAGTGAATTTTTGCAGGAAGCCAGGAGCCTACCGCAACAGGATCCCCTCCACCGATGACTGGCTACCCTCCCCACGCCCACACACAGGAAAAAAAAAAAAAACAACTCACTGATCTCTGAAGATCATGCCTGAGGCAGAGAGAGAGTGTAAAGGACCTCAGTAAAACAAAAAATATGTGCCCAAACTAGACACATGCCCAGCCTTGAGTGCCTCTAACCTTGCCTCAGTTTTCCAATGGGACCTGTGGGCATCTCTCGCCTAACATGCCCATTCCTGCCCGATGACAAGCCCTCTCTGTTCAGTCCCCGAGAAACCCAGAAGTGCATCTTGGGGTGGGGTCGGAGCTGGAGACAGACCAAACACAGAAAAGGGAGTAAGAACCAAGCATGCTCCAGCAGAACAAGCCTGGACTTGCTGGCGCGTCCAGGTAGGGTCTCACCCACCTAGGCACCTCCTTGGGAAGAGAGACAAGGGAGAGGGTATCTGAGTCCTAGCAGCTGCTCTACCCTACAGGAAACAAAATGACCTGATTCTGATCTTGGGCTTCGTGTCAGAAAAAAAGGGGGTGAGGGCAGGGGTGGTGGGATCTGATGGAGGAGAGGGTTGGAAGCCGAGACTCCAGGGGGAGGGGTTGGTTACAAGGTGCCCATGTTCTTTTCGGATTCGAATTCTGCCTCCCCCACGCAGAGCTGCAGAGACCTACCCCCAGGTCTTACATCATTTCTTAGCCTGGGGATAAAGTTAAGGTAGGTCCAGACTTGCCCCTTCTCAGCTCCCTATAAGAACAGCTGGGGACTTGGAACTGCAGGGTCACTCATCCATCCATCATGAAGCCTTCCATGAAACCTGAGACCTTCCTGCTGGCCTCCACGCTGCTCTGCACCCTCCTGGGTCTGGGTAAGTGACTAGGGCTCTGGACTCCTAGGACCCTCAAAACAAGGACTGTGAGCCAGCATTCAGCCAGGTCCTCGAGAGAGAAGGGAAAGAGGAAGTGTCCTGGGAATTGGAATTCATGGAGAAGTCAGAGGGTAAAGGAGAAAAAGCCTGGGTCCCCAAGGGAGGAAGAGCTAAAAAAACGTGTGGGTTTAAATCTCTGAGAAAGGAGGGGTTTGGATGGGCTCTGTTCCCTGTATCCCAGGCAGTGTCTCCAAATAAGACACCTGAATTCTAGAAAATCAGATGAGACTATGATTAGTATGATTATTATTTTTCATTAATATGAAAAAACATGAGACGAAGGCGAGAGATTTCCTTTCTCCCAGGACTCTAAGCAGTTCAGGGCCCCAGTGTCCTCGTCCCTCAGGTGTAGGAGTTCAGGCTACTCCACCTTCCCCAGGACCCAGTTTCCTTGTGTCTGGTCCCCCGGTTGCCTCCTCTCTCAGGACCAAGGAATCCATGCACTTACCCTCTTGGTCCTTGATCTTCCTTCTTGGCCTGGGATGCAGATCCCAGCCTCAGGTACCCCTGCCTGAGTGCCCACTATGTATCAGACTTAAGTGTGGTACCCAGAAGTAAGAGGGTTGCACTTCCAAGAACCAGCTGGACCTGAAGGTTCACGAAAGTCCATGAAGGACTTCCCCAGTGGTCCAGTGGCTGAGAATCTGCCTGCCAAATCAGGGCACGAGGGTTCGATCCTTGGTCCTGGACAATTCCACATGCCTTGGGCAAACTAAGCCTTTGCACCACAACTACTGAGCCAATGCTCTAGAGCCTGTGCTCTGCAACAGGAGGAGGCGCCACAAGTGAGAAGCCCAAGCACCATAGCGAGAGAGTAGACCATACTCACTGCAGCTAGAGAAAAACCCCGGCAAGCAAGGAAGATTCAGCATAGCCAAAAAATAGAAAAAAGAAAGATAAAAAATTAAAAAAAAAATCTCCATGGAAACCTTCAGCAGGGCCCTTCACTGTCCTCAAGCTTTCTCAGAAGACCCTAGTATCCAAAGGCTCCATCCTTGTAATTAGGTAAACTTGCTCGCTGGTGGGGTTGCTGTTTATGCCTGGAAGCAGCTTTGCTGGCAGCACCCTGGTGTCCCTGCAGGAGCTTTGGAAAATTCCCTGTTCAGCAGCCAATGTCCCGCCCTTAATAACTAGGGAGACATGCGTACCTCTTCCTTCAGACCCCCCACCCCATGCCCCTCTGGACTCGGAAGTCGTGACCCACAGACCACACCAGCTTTGACTAGAGCCCCGCTGTCTTCTGCAGGGTACCCACTAGACTGCTGGGTGTGTATAAGCCCTGGTCCTTTTTGCCAGGGAACGATGCAGGCTTGCGCCCCCGAAGAGGACACCTGTATGGCCGCCATATATGAGACCCATAGAGGTAAGAGGGCAGGGGATAGCATCAGATCCTGGGGAGGTGGGGAGTGCCTTCAGGGTAGCAGGTACCACCAGGCGCTGGGAGGAACGTTTGAGTGATGAGGGGGCAGGAAAGAGGGAAAGACAATCTCAAGGTGGGTGGAGGAAAGAGAATCTGGTGGAATGACAGAAACCACTGTTGCCAAATATTTCTGAAAATGAGAGTCTAAAGAGAGGATGGGGGAGGGGCAGATTTAGGGACTTTCTTAGGCAAGAGGGGATTAGGAAAGGACATGGTGGGGGTCGGGGAAGATGGAAATGGGGGGGCATCTAATATGCAAAAGGTGTAGGGATGGGTGTAGACAAGACTGGAGTGAGTTGCAAGGAAAGTGATCAGGTTGACTCTCTGGGGGCACCAGGCATCTCCTAGGGATACAGGCTGGACCAAAGGTTTCCGGACAGGAGAAAGAGGGAGATATTGGGGTTGATTGAGTTGAGCGTGAGCTCAATCGTGTCCGACTCTTTGTGACCCCATGTACTGCAGACCGCCAGGCTCCTCTGTTCATAGGATTTTCCAGGCAGGAATACTGCAGTCACTTGCCATTTCCTCCTCAAGGGATCTTTCCCACCCAGGAATCAATCCAGCATTTCTTGTGTCTCCTGAATTGGCAGTCTGTTTCTTTACCAATGCACTACCTGGGAAGCCTCAATATTGGGATAGAGAGAGATAGATGTAAGGACAGATAATCCCTGGACTCAGTCCATGAGGTTGCAGAATCAGACACCCCTGAGGACCCACAGACCCACGCAGGTTGCATGAAGAGCAGAAACCCCAGTGTTGGAAGAGACCACCCTGTGGTGGGGAGGGGGAAGGCCAGGGAGGCTGGAAGAGACCACTTCAGGCAAGACCTGAGAGTAGCCAAGGAGGGCAGCAAGAGATCATCCGTAGGAGGCCTAGGCAGTGACCCTGGAAGAAGGAGATGGGTGTTACAGGGTGGTGGCTGGGGGCTGCATCCTAGAATTTGGTGGAAGGAATTCCAGGGGTCGGGATGAGGGATGAAGGCTGGAAGAGACCATTTCACACAGGCCTGGGGGTAGTCACAGGTGGCCTGGAAAAGACCTCTCCAGGTGTGACCTTTAGAGAATGGCGGTGAGTGACATGGGGCTGAAGGGACCACTCAGGAGAGACCAACACAGCTGGGGGCAGAGAGAGAAAGGGTTGCTACCTAATAAACCGTTCAGATGATGCCCCAGGCAGATAAGGGGGTCTGACTTTTGGGAGCTGGAAGAGACCGCTCTAGATCACAGTGGATTGGGGAAGCCGTAAGGTAGGGGAGACACCCCGAGGCCAGGGTCCAGACCAGGGCCCCTGAGCCCTCCGCCTGCCTCCATCCTGCAGTTGGCAATGTTTCAGTGAGCTCCAAGAAGGGGTGCACGACATCCAGCGATTGTGACCCGGGATTCCTCTCCTTCAATGACGGCCCCGAAAGCAACGTAGGGGCTACCACACACTGCTGCCAGACCAATGGCTGCAACCAGGACCCGCTGCCCGGTGAGCCCCGGCTGAGCCCCAGAGCTGGAGTCCCTCCCTGCCCACCCCCTCCTCCACCAGAGCCAGCTGTGAGCACCTGCTCCTGACCTGCGCTGTAACCGAGGCCAAGTATCTTCCTTGCGCTGAGCCTTGGTTTCTTCTCCTGTAAACTGCAGTGTCCAGGGACTTCCCCAATGGTCCACTGACTAAGACTCCATGCACCCTATGCAGGGGTTTGATCCCTGATCAGGGAACTAGATTCCACAGGCCGCAATTAAGATCCAATGCAGTCAAGTAAACATTAAAAAAAAAAATGCAGCGCAGGTTAGCGACCTGTGTCCCCGTGTCGGCTGTGAGGTTGGAAAAGGGATTAATTTCCCATGCACCTTACCCTCCACCCTCCTCCCCAGCGTTCAGGAGAAATCTGACAGAGAATGGCCTTCGATGTCCTTCCTGCTTCGCCTTCCTCAAGGAAACATGCACCCCGACTCAGGAAGCACTCTGCGTTGGCGAGGAAACCCGCTGTGTCACCATGACTGGCCTCATGCACCCTGGTGAGGGGAACCTGGATTTTGGGAGGAGGGCACAGTGTTCCCAGAGGGTCCCAGAACTGGAGCCTCATTCTACAAGATTCTAAGGGAGAGAGTGGTCCAGAGAAATGGAGGAAGGTGGCTGGGGCATGACCCCTGGATTGGGAGCGGGGAGGCATTGGAGATCCTGACTCTAGTCTGAAACCCCCTCCCACAGGCATCAGATTTGCTGCCCAGGGCTGTGGTACGGAGAACACCTGCCACAGCAAGCCTGGGACCCTGGTGCCCTCAGGCTCTCGTTTGTTGACCATCAAGAAGACCAGCTGTCTCAAGCCCCCAGGCTTCTGGCAAGGCTGAGTGAGGAACTGAGGCCCATGTGGTGTTTGGTCTCCATTCTGTCTCAGCTACAGCTTCCCACGTGTCTATAAATTAAATGAATTAACAGAACAAGCCTGAGTCTTTGTGATGTGATGCATTTCAGGGAAATGGGTTGCAAAAAGCAGGGGTCTCAACCCTGTCGAACCCCTCTTTGGGATGAGGAGAGGGAAGATGCTACCTTTTGTTAAGGGATTACTTCCTGCTGGGTCCCTGTGCTAAGTGTTTTCCATGAGAGTGCTCATTTCATAATCACAACTCTGTGAGGTTTAAAGTATTGTCCCCATTTTACAGAGGAACAAACTGAGGCACAGATTGTGGTGTAACTTGCCTTTGGTCAAACAGTTGGGAGAGTCAGACTCCAGAGTGCATGATTGCCTCTCCTGGTTAACCTCTTTTTGCCTCAGTTTCATGTTTGTAAGCTGTGAATATTAATATTTATAACCTCACAGAGCTATTTGAAGGGTCGAATGAAAGAAAACTAAAAAAGGACTTAGTGCAGTGCCTACCATCTTAAAAGGGGTTCCCCTGGTTGCTCAGATGGGAAAGAATCTCCCTAACAATGCAGGAGAGGCAGGTTCGATCCCTGGGTCGGGATGATCCCCTGGAGGGCATGGCAACCCCAGCATTCTTGCCTGGAGAATCCCGTGGACAGAGGAGCCTGGCAGGCTACGGTCAGTGGGGTCACAAAGAGTCGGACACGAATAAGTGATTGACACATGGACTAGCACCTTTAAGACAGTGTTGGTTCTGGAGACAACGTGTCTGGCCAAATAGCTACTGTCTTAATAGTTGCCACTTACTGAGCAGGCATTAGCTGTCAGGTGCTAGACCTTGGCATCTATCAGGATACACTGAATTATGCTAACGTAACGAACAAGTCCCTAAACTCAGTGGTTTAAAACAATGTTGTATTACTGACAAAGGTCTATAAAGTCAAAGCTATGGTTTTTCCAGTAGCCATGCTGGATGTGAGAGTTGGACCATAAAGAATGCTGAGTGCCAAAGAACTGATGCTTTTAGAGTGTGGTATTGGAAAAAACTCCTCAGAGTCTCTTGACTGCAGGAGATCAGACCAGTCAATCCTAGAGGTAATCAACCCTGAATATTCATCGGAAGGACTGATGCTGAAGTTCCAATATACTGGTCACCTGATGTGAAGACCTGACTCACTAGATGAGACCCTGATGCTGGGAAAGATTGAAGGCATGATGAGAAAGGGGCGACAGTGGATGAGATGGTTTGATGGCATCAATGACTCAATGGACATGAGTTGAGCAAGCTCCTGGAGATGGTGAAGGACAGGGATGTCTGGAGTGCTGCAGTCCACGACGATGCAAAGAGTCGGACACAGCTGAGTGACTGAACAAGAACATTAGTCAATTAACGCTGTAATAATGTTGTATAACAAACCATCCCCAAACTGAGACTTGTAACAACAAGTATTCTGCTTCCTATGGTTTGTAGGTATCTGGGGCGGCTCTGTTTCAGGTTATGAACTGGTGGGTTTCGCTCCAGTTTGGGAGGGTGATTCTAGTTCTCCTCCATGGGGTTTCAGTCTTCTGGGATCTGTGGCTCCCTGGCTAATGTCCTTCTCATGGCAGATGACAGGGGCACAAAACCCAAGTGCACCAAAGGTCCCTGAGGAGGTTGGGGATGCTAACATTCCATGGAGTAAAGTAAATCATATGGTTTAAAGCCAACCTCAGTAGAGTAGGGAAGGATGCTCCCCCTTCCATGGCCCTAGTGAACCCCAGGGGGAAAGGCGGAAGAAGAGCAGTCTGGCCCCCTTGTCCCCACCCCCACCTCTGCCAGACAAGTTTCATAACCAACATGATCTCTTAGGGTCGTGAAATGAAGATGATCCACTTTATCGTCACAGCCACTCCTTGTGATAGGCACTATTATTCTCAACCCTGTTTTCAGAAGAATCTGAGGTTCAGAGAAGGAACATCACATTGGCGACCATGCAGCTAAAAAGTGACAGAGCTTGAGTTTAATCACTGGGTCCTGTTGAAAGGGAGAAAGAGACCACATCCCGGAGAGAGGGGACATGCCTGTATCAGTTATCCATCCTTTGCTACATAACAAGGCCCTCCAAACCTCAGTTGCTTAGAATAATTGTCTATATAAACATATTTATATAGTTTTATTTACTTGGTTGTATTGGGTCTTAGTTGCAGCTCACAAGGCCTCTGTCGACTCTTGCAAGATCTTTTTTTTTTTTTTGGCAGATCTCATTGCGGAGCATGGACTCTGTAGCTGCAGCTCACAGGCTCAGCTGCTCTGCGCCAGGTGGGATCTTAGTTCCCCTACTAGGGACTGAACTTGAATGCCCTGCATTGCAAGGCAGATTCTTTTTCTTTTTAAAAGAAAATTTATTTATTTGGTTATTTATGTAAATTTATTTACTTTTTAAAGAAAATTTGTTTGGCTATACCAGGTCTTAGTTTTGGCATGTAGAATCTTTAGTGATGGTATTTGAGACCTATTGCTGCAGCGTGTGAACTCTTAGTTGTGGTATGTGGGATCTAGTTCCCTGACCAGGGATCTAATCTGGGCCCCCTGCATTGGCAGCACAAAGTCATGCAGGATCCCTTTTGCAGCACATGGACACTCTAGTTGCAGCTCCCAGGCTCAGATGATGGGCAGCATCTGGGATCTTCGTTACCCCCCTCCCCCCAGGGATTGAGTTTCAATCCTTTGCATTGCAAGGCAGATTCTTAACCACTGGACCACCAGGGAAGCCTCTAGAATAACTGTCTTGTATTTACCTCATTCCATGGGTTGGCAATTTGGTCTAGGGTCAGCTGGAGGATGGTTCAGCTGCTGGTCAGCTAGGCAGCTCCCTTTCAGAGGGCTGATACTGGTTGGGGTGTCCTGGCTGACTGGGCCACATGTATCTAATCACCCTGCAGGTTAGCCTAGACTTCCACATGTGGTCATGGTGGCAGGGGTCCCCAGGGCAGTGAGAGATCACCCCAATCCATGAGTACTTGTCAAGCTTCTGCTTGCATCACATTTCCTGTTAGTCCAGTAGTCAAGCAGATCCAAAGACCAGGTCTAAAGTCGGGATGAGAAGGGTCTCTCCAAGGCCATGGCTGCAGGAATGCTGAACAGACTGGGGGCATTAATGGGCCATGCTAGTTCGAGAGCTAAGAAGTTTACTATCATAGCCCCCAAGGTTAAACAATTACTAGTCCACCCGACCTCCTTCAGGGTGGCAATATTCTATTAAAGTCACTGGACTGCAGCCCAGGGAATTCTATCCTGCACACACCCCCACCATCCCTCCTCTCCAGGAACCCAGGAGGCCTCACCCTTGGACCCCTCCTCCATCAGACACAGGAGTCTAGGCTTCCAGTTGATGGTCAGAATCCCAAGCATCTTCCCCCTCCTTTTAAACCCGAAACAAACACACACACAATGGAATTTCTACTTTTTTATTCACTCTTCCAAAAAGCACCACAAGTCAACCCACCCTTGAGTCTCCTGGCTTCATGGTTCCTCATCTCATTATCCAGCCTATCATTATCCAGACAAGTAGGAGATTCATCTAAGTTGATGAGGCTCTGTTCTTCCTCTGCTTCTGGTGATGGCAACACCAAGATTCATCATAGGTTTCCTAGAATTTCTGCCTTCAAGGGCCTTCCAGCCTGCAGGTACCATGTAGACTCGCCCTGAAGGCAGCCAGTTGTCCCTTCACAAGTGAGTCTTGCGTCTTTTCTGTTTGGATGCTCCCAGAGACAGATGCCTCACTAGCAGCTTACTGCTTCCAGAGCCTAAAGTTCAATCCCTTTAAAAGTCATGATTTAAAAGGCAACCACTCCAAAAGAGAGTCGTGACACCCAAGGGTGCCAAAATACAACTACTTAAACACAATCAGCACACTCCACGAGGGACAGTGACACAAGAAAACAAAACTGGGTCTTGCTTTCTCAGAGTCGATCTCAGGCAGCAGTCCCCTTGGCAGGAGGGCAGAGAAGCATAGTGTAGAGATGTCCGACAGGGCCAAGTCAGAGAGAAGGGCACCCTGAGCAAAGGCACGGGGATGAGACCAATGTTTGAGGGCTCCCAGGAGGGGCTGCAAGTCTATTACTGTGCACAAGAGAGAACCAGGTACAAACGTGTCTACATGGAATGCTCAGGACAAGCCTCCAGGTAGATTCCACTTGTTGACTCACTTGCAAAAGGCCAGTCAAAGGGCTGTCTGGCCCTAGGGCAGTGCAGACAGAATCCCTGGTGATTCTAAGGTGGTGGTTGTTGTTTTTTTCAATGTTGTGCCTACTCACCATGTTTGGCTGGTGCAACTGGGGAAAAGTTTACCTGAAACTTACTTCTGATTAATTTAGAAAATGCTTGTCATCTCCATTATTGGAAAACTATTCATCATTGGGACAGCGTGGGTATAGGAAGAGACTTCTCCAAATGTGAGTTTCATGAAATCTAGAGGTCGAGTATTTCTGATGAAAATTCATTATCCGAATTGAGATGTGCTATAGAAATATACACCAGATTTCAAAGATATAGCATAAAAAAGTACTTTCCTATATTGATTACATGTTGAAATACTATTTTGGATATATTGACATGAGACATTAGAATTGATGCCATCTGTATCTGTTCCCTTTTTGTTTTTCACTGTGGCTACTAGAATATTTTAAGCTACCTGTGTGGCTCATGAGCTTCCCAGGTGGCTCAGGGGCCAAGAACCTACCTGCCAATGCATGAGACGCAGGTTCAATGCCTGGGTCGGGAAGTTCCCCTGGAGAAGGAAATGGCAACCCACTCCAGTATTCTTGTCTGGAAAATTCCATGAACAGTGGGGCCTGGTTGGCCACAGTCCATGGGGTTGCAGAGTCAGACATAACTGAGTGATGAAACATGTGGCTGATGTTCTGTCTCCACTGGACTAGCTGCTCTGTGCATTCCTGTCTCTGCCCATGGCACGCAGGCTTGATGCAAAGGCTTGAACTGCAGTTGAGGTGGGGAGACAGTGTTGAGCTGGGTATCTTAGAGACGGATGAGGAACATTTTCCTAAGGCTGAGAGAGCTTTGAGGACAATGCCTGGAGCCATTCAGTATAGTGTGAAGTGCTTTCCTCTATCTGGGCTATCTCAACTTTGATGGGACAAACGGTGCCAGTGGTGGGAATTTTAGTTAGACCTGGGGGTACCACCCCTTAGCTACCTGCCCCTCAGATTGGTTACCCTTGTCTTCAGCTGTCAAAGGAAATAAGGCCTCAAGAGTGTTTATGCTTGTTCTCCGGCCCTTTCGTTTCACAGGTAGGAACACAAGGCACTGGCTCAAGTCACCCAGAGTGACATGGCAAAGCCGTGCTGGCTTCCCCTGACCTCTGACGGGCGCTTCCTCTCCTAGGAGATGCTTGTTTCTCCTCCATCTCCCACCTTTTCCCTGTCTCGGAGCAAGAGGCCGATGACCTAAATTCCAGCCCTAGTTCTGCCACTGATTAATGAATTAAATATTTACTAAGCACCTTCTGTATGTCAAGCACTATTCGAGGGGCTCAGAGTGCCGCATGGGGATAACAGCCAATACACAGGTAAATAAATAATTTTCTAAAATCATAATTGCTGCAAGGAAAAGAAAAAAAAATTCAGTGGAGATGAATAATAAGGGTGGGATGTGAGCTACTTCGGTTACAATGGTCAGGAAAGGTCCCTCTTGAGGGGACATTTGTGCTGAGATCTGATTGGCAGGTAGATCTGGGAGCAGAGCATTCCGGGCAGAAATAACGGAAACTATAAAGGTCCTGAGGCATGGCCCCAGGTGGCCCACTCAAGCATCAGAAGGAAGATGAGGACGAGACGGGGCAGGAAAGGAAAACAGGCAGGGAGGAAACTTGCTGTGTGCTGTTGGGCCTAGAGCCTGCCCCCTCTGTGTTTCCCTTTCCCCATCTAACGTAACAGAGATTCTGCTGGATGGCCTCTCAGCTGCGCACCCCCCCTCCCCCCTGCCATTCTCTCTTCTTGGCATTAAAGAGTTCTGTGACCTGTCGCTTCTCTTCTACTGGTAGCTGGCAGCCTAGAACATTCCAGGCACTGTGGTTTCTGCCTTTGCCTCCCTGCGGCACAGTCCCATGGTCTGGAACACCTGTCCGGCTGTTCTGTGGGCCCCTGGCTCACTGCGGCCTTCTCTGTGTCTCTCTTGGGGACACCTGAGGGAGCCAACACAGAGCGTTTGGATTAGTCCAATAGTACGGCTGCTTTTCCCAAAAGGCGGGTATACAAAATAGCAAGGCCGAAACGGTTCAGGTTTAATGACAGAAGAAACCAAGACCCAAGAAAGATAGAAACCCCTAAGGGAGAAAGGGACAGAGTCCCCACAGAGCCCCATAATTGCCCAGCACCTAGAAAATGGGGTCAGTCACATCCCCTTCCAGTCAAACTCAGAGGAGGGCAGCCACCAGGATTCCAATCCACTAGGGATTCTGGGGAGTTCCCTCTGAGAGAACCTGCCCTTCCACAGTCAGAAAACCTCATTCCTGGTCTCTGGCTATTCCCCAGCCCAACCATGCCCAGAACACTCTTGCTTCCTCTCCCGTTTTGTGGTGCCATCCTCCCCTACAACAGCTGGGAAAGAAATCTGCGCCCCCAGGCTTCTGGAGGGGCAAATATTACACCCCTCTACTTCCCAAGAGGGACCACAGAGTCTCCAACTCTCTCACACAGCACCCGATTCCCTCCTCTACATGGAGACCGTCCACCACCCATGAATTAGAAAGCAAAGACCACAGCCCTCTGGGGAGCCAGGCGTTCTGAGAGTCCAGAGAACCGTCCTTCCCCCACCCCCGGAAACCTACATCTTATACCCTTTGTAGCTCAGAAGCCCAAGGATTCCAGCTCCCTGGGGAACACAGACCCCCCTCCTCCATGTCAGAATCCCCAGTGTGAAGGAGACCACCTTCATCAGCAATCAGGGCGTCCACCTCCTCCTCCACAGGGGGACGAGACACCTATTAGATCTAGTTTCTACTCTTGAGAGACCAAGATAGCCCCCTTCCAGAAGTCCAAACCATCAACTCCCTTGAGGAGTTCCGTAGTCTGATGGTCCCCAGAGAAATCAGGAGTCCTGAACCCAGAACTCTATTTCCCTTCAGGAGCCAGGAATCTTGGTGACGAGACGTCACCCACTCCAACCCCTAGTCAGAGCCCTTCAAGCACTCAGGATTCTGACTGGCCAACCCCTTGCCCCGTGATCTCTCAGGCCCAGACATCCCATGCTAGAGTCTGGACCCCGCGCCCTCTCCCTCTCACCGGGTCTTGAGTCCTCCGCCTGGCAGAGCCAGGCAGGTGGGACCCTGGGCACACCCGGAAGCCCCGGCCCTCAGCCCAGCTCTCACTGCGCAGGCACCTGTGGCGCCAGCACTGCCTCCGCGTCCGTGCACATCTCGTCCAGCGCCTGCAGCAGGACGCCGTGCGCCGCGCGGTAGCCCAAGCCCCCGGTGGCCGCCGCGCCGCCCGCCGGCCACAGGAAGGAGAGCGCGCCCAGCGCCGCGCCCCCGGCGGTGCCCTCGCCCGCCCACGAGCCCAGCCTCGCCTCCACTTCGGCTCGCGTCACCGGGCCTGGGAAGCTTGTCCGCTGGGCCAGCTCCCCGGGCGCCAGGCCCAGCGCGCGCTCGCGTCGAGCCAGCGCCGCGGGTTCGAGCCCCAGCGCCCGCCGCCACTCCGCTAGCTGACCTCGCAGGAGCGCCACGTCACACGCCCAGCCCAGCCCTGGGACTGGGGCCGCCGCCGCAGCCAGGCTAGCCAGCAGGGCCGGCCGCCAGGCCCCGGCCCGCAGCGCCGCAGCCTTGGTCCGGGCCGCGCGGGGAGACGCAGGCGGCAGCGCCAGCAGCAGCGCCCCCGCCTGGGCCGCGGGGAGCGCGCGCCGCAGCCACTCGCACAACCCCGGGAGCCCGCCCGGCCGCAGCGGGAACACAGGCGGTGGCGCCTCTTCCAGCACCTCCCAAGTCTCGTCCTCGGGGCTCAGGGCGGCCGCGCACTCCGAGTCCCCGCCGCCGGATTTCTTCGCGCCGACGCCCACCGGCTGCAAACTCTCTGTGCCTGCTTCCTCTGAACCTTCCCCACTCCCTCCCTTTTGCAATCCGGGGCTGCATTTCTCGTTTCCATCACTGCGGGAATTCTCAAACCCCTCTCCGCCTGCGTTCTCTAAGCTCTCGCCGCCAGACTTCTCTGCCTTTTCCTCTTCGTCCAGAGACTCCGGGTCCTCGCCCTCGCCGTCTGTTCGCACGCAGACCAGCGGTGTATCCGGTAGCACCAAAGGCCGGACCTGGGCCCAGTCCTTCTCAGTGGGAGCCCCAGGGGTGACGAGGATGAGAGCGTCGTAGTGGGTGGTTGGGTATGGGGTGACGGTGGTGTCCGCGGAGCCCAGAGGCACGCTCCAGAGCACCACGTTGGGGCGCTCTGGGGCCGGGTAGGGCGTGGGCCCCGCAGGCGCCGCAGCAGGCACTGCACCCAGATCTTCAGGATCTAACCCGAGGAGCACGTCCAACACAAGGCCCACGTCAGCCCTACCGGCCACGGCCAGGTCCAGGCGCGCGCTGCCCAGTCGCTCCAGGCCTGCCCGAACCCACGACAGGGCCGCCTCCAGGCCCCCTGTCTCAAAGGCCTCCCGCACAGCCTCCAACTCCGCTGCGCCCAACACCTCGAAGCCATCCTGAGCTGGTGGAAGGAGCCTGCGGGGACAGGGAGGGATAGGGTCAAGGGCAGAAGAGGGTCTAGAGTCTGGAGAGCTAGTCTAGGGGGTCAGACCAGGCTAAAATGACAAGGTGGAGTTTGAAGCAAGAAAAGGAGGGGCCACATCAACAGCACCTAGGCTAGGCAGGAAAAGTTGAAGTCACTCAGTCGTGTCCGACTCTTTGTGATCCCATGGACTGTAGCCTACCAGGCTCCTCGGTCCATGGAATTTTCCAGGCAAGAGTACTGGAGTGGGCTGCCATTTCCTTCTCCAGGGGATCTTCTGACCCAGGGATCGAACCCAGGTCTCTCTCATTGCAGATAGACACTTTACCTTCTGAGCCACCAGGGAAGCCCAGGAAGGAAAGGTAGGGGCCTAAAGCAAGGGAGGGACGATGGCTGGATTGAAATCTGGCTTCCAACAGAGCTGAAAATGGGGAACCGGCTAAGTCTCCCCCCACCCCGCCCCTGCCCCGAGGTTACACTTTTTGGGAGCTGGGCCTTCCAAGGGACCTGCAGGATTAAGAAAAGGCCATGCTGGGCGGGGCAAAACTCAAAGTGAGTGAGCCTTAGGGCCAAAGAATGAATTGAGGGATTAAATGAAAATGCTCTAGGAGGGCAAGGTCACCAAGGGCGCTTTTTTTAGAGCAGTCCAATGAGGGGAGAAGCCTCATCTAATAGTTCTTAGCAAGGGCATGAGGCTAAGGAAAAAAGATGGGTGGTGGGCTTGGAGGAGCGACTGCCCCTCCCTGAGCCTCTTTCATCCTCTACTAAAGGAGGCCAGGCCGCTTAGGGTGGGGGGAGAAAAGACAGGAGATAGCCAGCAGGTGGGCACAGAAAGAAGAGGGAGGGGATCAGAGAAACGAAATGGGGGAGGGCCCCCTAAAGGACAAAGCTCACTAAGGGTGTGGTTCTCTGGAGACTCAGATCCCTTGAGAACCAAGCAGATGGTGAGGAGGAAAGTGAAGACTGGAGTCTTCGGGTACAAATTTTATGGGGATAACCAGTTTGGAAGCAGACAGCAAGCCCTCCTTCACACCTTGGCTTGGGGGCAGCGTTTGGGCTTTTAGGTCCGGGCCCCTCCTAGAATTCTGGCGGGGAAGCAGGACTTTTGACCTCAGAGTGCTAGCAGGAGCAGGCTGGGACTTCTAGCTGACCCTTGGATGGGGCCTAGATGACAAAAAGAAAAAAAAGCACAGAGCGCTAGCTTGAGGTGGAGCCTCGGGGACCTCACAACCTGCACTGAAGGGCAGGATCTGGAGCAGGGCTTTTAGCAGAGATCTCTTTAAGGTTGGTCCCAAACTCGCTGCGGGCTGACTTCAAAGAGCACCTTAGGGTGGAGGTATCGAGTAAATAAAGCTCCAGGCCTCTTCCACCCACCCAGAAGCTCCGCGCTTACCTCTGCAGCGCCTCGGCCTGGCTCCGCAGCGCCGCTCGCAGGCGCTCCAGCTCCTCGCAGCCGTCGGTGCTGAGGCAGTCGGTCCGTGGCACGAAGAGAGCGGCGGCGCCCAACCCGGCGCTGTCCAGCAGGGCCGCGGTCTGATCCCGGGCCTGGGCTTCATTCTGCGACTCCTCGGGTCGGAGGTTCCGCACAGCCAGCAGCGGAGTCCCTCGGGCCACGGCGGCCCGTGCTGCCTCCCCCAGCGCCGGGGCCAAGGGCTCCTCATTGCCCTCGGGGCTTGGCAGCACCAGTACCAGCACGTTGGCCTCCGCCGCCCAGGGTCCCGGCTCAGCGGGGGGGCAGCTCAGCTCGCCCAGGAAAAGGCCTGGGCCTGCAGCTCGCAGGCTGGGGAGCCCGGAATCCGGCCGGCCGTCGGGGATCTCGACCGTCTCCACATCTTTATCGCACAGCGCTGCGATCAGCGCAGATTTTCCGGAGCCCGGAGGTCCCAGGAATAAGACGGTCACGTCACCTCGCGGCGGAGGCATAGCTGGGAAGCAAGGAGAGAGGAAGACCTGGGTCACGGAGCACCCAATCTTATTCTTTCCTAGCTTCCCTACTCCGGTCTCACATTTCAGCCGATTATTCTGTCCCTTTCTTTCGTTCTCGGGTACCACTCCCAGCCAGCCAGAAATCTGGCGCCCAGCCTCTATTCCCCAGGGACCCGGGAGTGCCGTCCGCCCTCCTTCTGGATGGCTTTCCTTTTCCGCCTCAAAAACTCAGAAATTGGCCTCCAGCTCCCAACCCCTCTGGGATACAGATGTTTTTAACCCCTCACTCCTCCCTTCCAAATCACCAACCGAGCAAACAGCCGGCACAAGGGACGGCGCAGTCGATAGCAGCCGGTCTGCCGCTGAGAAGCCCCCGCTCTGGGGTCCGGGGACTGAGGCCCAAGAAGCTACAGCGCCGGGATTCGGGGACGTCCAGACGCTTTCCAGGGGTTCTAACCTGACGTCATTCCCTTTAGTAGGGGGTGTGTATTGAGAGCGTGACCTCAGGGAGACGGCCCCGTGCGGCGCCTGCGCAGAACGACCGATGGGCCCTCCCTCGCTCTCAGCGGTCGCAGGGCGTAGAACAATGAGGAAGCCAAAACGCGTGCGCGCCGGGAGCGCCTAACACGCTTGCGCAGTAAGCACAGGTCTGCAAAGCGAGAGTTGCTTGCAACGTCATCATTACGCACCCTAGTGCGGGGAAGGACCCCTCGCGTTATTTTGAGGACCGAATTCGTGGGACTGCATCATTGTAATCGAATGGCAATCCAAGATCCGGGCTCCGAAAGGCTCATCAGGCGAAAGGCCGTGGAAAAGCTCGTGACTTTGAGACTCGGTGGGCCCTACCCCGTTTCCCTTCGGGTGACGGCGCTGTGACGAGCAACTGACTGGCGCAACGAAAGGCAGCCCCTCTGCTGTCTTGGAGAAAAGCAGAGACCTGGGCTACTGGCCTCGGGAGGGAGCCGAGGGCAGTGCTTGGGGGCAGCGGGTCACAACGGCTGAAAGCGCGCGTGGGAAGCAGGGTCTCAGAATGGAATGAGTTTCGGGATGTCAGAGAAGTCTCCCGGGAGGAGGCGGGCTAAAGCGTGGGTACCACTACCTGCCTCAAGACAGGTGGGAGAGAAGGGGATGAAGCTGGTGTCCAAAGATCAGGAGTCCCTAGCTCTGTATTCAGGGAGTTAGTTTGATGTAGCAGGCATAGGTCAGAGGTCTCACGCAGGTGCGAAGGCGCTAAGAGAAGTCACAAAGCTGGGGAGTTGAATCTTTTAGAAGATTGATTTCTTCTCTAGTGAGAGCTCTCAGGTTATAATTCAAAGAGATGTTATCTCATGCAAGTCAAAGACTGGCAAAGTAAGCCTGTCAAAGGTCACAGGATTAGCGGGCCCTCTAAATTTGGTTATAGATAAGCGACTTCACTTGATTTACTATTCTGCCATGCGTGCTCCTCTCTCGACCAGAGGGGTCCCAGTCACCATGGAGGACCGGCACTCCAAACAGACCATGGAGCAGCAGGATTCGTCCAAGGAGAGAAGTTCCCGAAGTCCGGGAGGTGACATCTGTGAGTACTGCTGACCAGAGGAGGGTGGGTTGCAGGTTCTGTGATGCTAAAAGGATTTCTATAGCATCTCAGTGTTCAAAGCGTTGTGGGGACTTGCCCATTAGGAAGGAGCTGTTAATGGTCCCTGAGCTGCCCTCTCAGGACCCCCAATCCTTGTTACCCTCAGAGGTAACAGGAGCAGAGCACCCTGCTCTGTCCACATAAATATGAAAGGGATGCACTTCAGAGGCCAAGAGTGGCATCCAGAGAGGCTTGGAGTGGGAGAGTGGGAGAGATGACTAGGAAGAGCAGTGAGCCCCAGTCCCAACCCTGCCCCAGACTTTTAGTGTGCCTTGGACCTTGGTGTCCCTCTGTCAAAAGGGGTGTTCACTCCTCACCTCACAGGGCTGGCTGGTATGAGGATTAGTGGCAGAAAAGGGGAAAGCTTAATAATAATATAGTCAATTTGACATAGAACAGCAATAGCTTCTAACTGAATGCTTATTATGTGTTAGGTGCATTCTAAGATTTTAACAGTTGTCTCAGTCTATCCTCCTAACAAACTCTATGAAATTGGTAATTATCCCTTTCATACGAGGTGAGGGAACTGAGGCAAAGACAGGTTAAGTATTTAACAGTGAAAGCCACACTGTCAGGGCTCTCTAGCCGGAGCCCTCCAGGAACACACGTGGAGTTGAACAAATCAGGCATATTGTTCATTGTGCTGAGGAAGTACACACACTGTGGGGCATCTCATAAGAAAGGACTTATTATAGAATCTGGGTTTGTGGTAGGTGCATTGGGGAAGAGTTTGAAAGGTTGTTGCTGAACGATAAGACGTGGGATTCTTGGCCTCCAGAGGAGACGAATTCAATCCGGGGCCAGAGACGAGGCTGGATCTCTCAGAGCTTTTTGTGTAATAAAGTTTTATTAAAGTATAAAGGAGATAGAGAAAGCTTCTGACATAGGCATCAGAAGGGGGCAAAAGAGTACCCCCCTCCTAGTCTTTAGCAGTATGTTATATAGTCACTCACAGTCTGTTAATGAAAAGAAAGGAATGTCATAAAATTTAGAATGGCACCAGATAATTCATCCCTGGCCATAAAACGATTGACTTGAATCTTGTAGAAGGGCAGAATACCAACAAATAGTTTCGTTTACATAGATTAGGGGAACAATACCTGAGTAAGTAAGTTAGGCCGTTTGGCGGAACCAACTTGAAGATAAGAGTCTGGGGTTCATTAACATATCTTAAGACAACATTTCCATAGGAAAAAGAAATGTATTGGTTAACTCAAGGTTTGAGGGTAGTTAGCTTTAGGTGAGACCAGGTGTCATGGCAACACAGCTTGTTAAGAGAAACCTCCTTTTAAATTTGTGTAGAGAAGGAAAAACATATCGCTGGTTTGTTTCTTCCTGCCGCTTAAGAGAAATAAAAATGTCTGGCACCTGCAGCCTCTTTCCTCCCTTTGGAGACCTCTGGCCTTCCTGCCTGTTACCCTCTCAGGTTCAAGAAAGGGGTTTTGCTCTGGGTAGAGGTTGCCAGGAAGCAGGGCTCTTAGATGGAGGGCTCACTTAATAAATCTGACCTAGGAGGAGGGAGGAACAAGGGAACGCTCCAGCTCTGACTGGCCAAGCAGCAGCAGGCACTCATGTAAGCCAGGACAGGGGGCTGTCTGGCCATCTCTCGTGGCCATTTCACATTTTGTCTGTTGTCAGAATGGCACCATGGCGTGGTCTTGATTCGCTTCAGTCACAGCACGGCCTTGTTTGACAGTGTACTTTGGAATTGTTTATGCTCACCAGGAGAACGCCAAGGCCTAGCTGTGAGTGCCAGGCCAGCCCCTGGCTGTGGGGTTTCTTCTTTCTCAACAATAATTATTGCAAAACATTGTGTAGCACCATTCTAAAGACTATAAGTTCATCTATTCCTTCCAACAACCCTATGAGGTGGATACTAATATAGTGATTACCCCATTTTCCAGATGAAAACACTGTTTTTACTTGCCAGGGGAGTCAGTTCCAGGCAGTCTGGCTCCAGAGGCTGTGCCCTAATCATACAGCTCTGTAGGAAAGGCAGACTGCCTGGGTTCCAGTCCTGAATCCACCATTTCACTTCCTAGCCTCATGAAAGTCAGCAAGTTGCCTAACCTTTTTCAGCCCCGGTCTGCTCATTCACAAAATAGGTCCAGTAAGTCTGCTGTCCAGGCCTGGCATAACACCTGGCACAGAGCAAGTCAAGCCCTGCATGCTGGTTGTTGGCATGATTCTGGGGCTGGGAGAGGCCCTCGCCACACCTGCTGGCCTCCCCCAACCTCTCCCCCACATCCTCAGGCCACCTGGGGGCCCTGCAGTGCACCCGCTGCCTCATCACCTTCGCCGATTCCAAGTTCCAGGAGCGCCACATGAAGCGGGAGCACCCAGCGGACTTCGTGGCCCAGAAACTGCAGGGGGTCCTCTTCATCTGCTTCACCTGCGCCCGATCCTTCCCCTCCTCCAAGGCCCTGATCACCCACCAGCGCAGCCACGGTCCAGTGGCCAGGCTCTCCCAGCCGGCAGCACCCACCACCACACCGCCCACCTTTCCCTGTCCCGACTGTGGCAAGACCTTTGGGCAGGCTGCTTCTCTGAGGCGACATCGCCAGGCACATGAGGCCCGCACCCTTCCTGGCCCCTTTGCCTGCACAGAGTGTGGTCAGGACTTTGCCCAGGAAGCAGGGCTGCACCAACACTACATCCGGCATGCGCGGGGGGAGCTCTGAGAGTGGCTTATACCCGCCCCAGGGCCATGGGAGCTCTTTGGCTGGTGGGACGGACGTCTGATATGGGATGGGAGCCTTGGACTTTCCTCCCTGGAAAGGCAAAGGACTCCTGATAAACAGGACCCAGAAGATGCTCATTTGGAGCTTCAGTCTTTGGAGGACATAAAAGACTTCAGGGAAAGTCAAATCAGACAATAATGAGGTCTATTGTTTAAAAAGAAATTAACAAGAGGGAAAACTGTTATTTGTATCTCCCTCATCCCCAATTAAAATAGTCTGAAATTGCAACTAGCTGCAGATTGTGTAACCACCTTTAATTCATCCCAGATGGATGCTGTGGGGCTGTAGGTGCCGAGTGACTGGATTTGGGCCTGACTGGGGGCAGGGAAAGTGAGGCGTTGCCCACCTGTAACGCCACCACAACACAGGTCCCACACACGGAGCGACTTGGGCCTTTGAGGATGGGACAGCAAAGTCAGAGTCTGTACTGAGTCATGTGGGGGGTTGCAATCTGAGCTAGTATCTCTTCCCACCCCCCTGCCAGTCTTTCCCACTCAAGGAAGGCCACAGCATTGGACAGCTCTGCCCCCCTCCTCCCCAGATGACTTACTGTTTAAATAATTTTATGTACCATTCTGGTCATGGATTATTTTTCTATATGTGCAGGTGAGATGGCATGAATAAACTAACAGAAATAGTATCTAAAAACAAAAGGTCCGTGGGACTTCCACTGGTGGCCCAGTGGTTAAGACTCCGTGCTTTCAATGCAGGGGATATGGGTTTTCAATCCCTGATTGGGGAACCAAGATCCCACATGCCTCACAATGCAGCTGAAAGATTAAAAAACAAAAGGTCCACATTAAACTGTCTAAGCACAGACCTCTGGCTTTTGAGTAGGAATTCCCAGAGAACAGAAAGGCACAGGGGGGTGGGGTACGCAGGGTAGAGCTGGCCCTGTAGGGGAATTGGTTTGGAGTCAAACAGAGATACCTTCTGTTTCCTGTTGTATTTGGCCAGCACTGGGAGATAATTCTATTAAGATCCTATTTTCAGCTCTTAAAAGGTCCCATTCTGGGCTGAGTTCCCTCACATTACCTGCTCTGCCCCAGAGACAATGGTCAATGCTTTACACACAATAGTTAAAAGACTCTGAACTGAGGGATATTTTGAAAGCCCACAGAGACTGAACCATCTCCCAGTTTTTAGCTAGGCACATGCTGGCTACAAAGACAGCATCTCCCACATTTCCTTGCAGCTAGACGTGGCCATATGATACAGTTCTGACTAAATTCCTGGGTAGAGTCTTCAAGCTTCAGAAAGGAACCTACTTCTCCCTCCACCTTCCCACCTGGAATGTGGATGTGGTCTCTAGCCATCTTGAACCAGGAGAGGGGACCCCATGGTGGCAGAGCAAGAAGACAAAAGGAGGCAGGTTCTCCTATTATTACTGCTCCCCCCAACCCCCACCTCCCAGTCTCTTTACTACAAACCACCCATTGTGTATATGGAAATCAGCTTACATCACTCATTCAAAACTCTCCAACAGGGGACTTTCCTGGTGGTCCAGTGGCTAAAACTATGCTCCCAATGCAGGGAGCCTGGGTTTGATCCCTGACTGTGGAACGAGATCCCACATGCTGCAGCTAAGACCCAGCACAGCTGAATAAATAAATATTTTAAAAATTAAAAAAAAAAAAAAAAAAAAAAAAAAGGAAGACTTTCTGAGGCACAGACCTGGGGCAAAGTGCCTGCATGTCCAGGTCTAAGAGTAGTAGTTTGGGGAAGAAAAAAAAAAAAGACTTACCCTCCAATGGCATCCTGTAACTAACATTGAAAGACCTTAACCAGGACCACAAAACCTAACAGTGCCAAGGCCCCAGCCCCCAAAGCAGCCTCAGCTCCAGGGATGGAGCTGTCGTCTTCCCTCCACTCCAGCCACACTGGCCAGGCTGACATCTGCCTCGGAGCCCCTGCACTCTCTGCTGCATCTTACCCAGAACTTGGCCAGGCTGCCTCCTTGTTACCCAGGTCTCAATGCCTGCCACCTCAGAGAGGTCCTCCTTGGCTGCAACAGCACCTCCAACCCGTACCCTGATTCAGTTTCTTCCCAGCACACTTCACCACTTGGAACTGTCACCCCTGTGTTTATATCATCACCTTTGTCCTTCCTCTGGAATCGGAGCTCCTGAGGGTGAGTGTTGGGTCTTCCTCACGGCTTCATCCTCAGCACCTAGGACAGTGCTTACCACTGCAGCTCAAAAAAGAACTCCCTGACTGCCCACTGGCTTACTTCACGCTCAGCCTCAGCCCATCCTTCCACACTGTTCTGTCAGCCTGGGCTTTTGGCAGCTGTACTTCCCAGACTCCCTGGAGAGCTGGCTTCCTTCATCCCATAAGACCTAAGGGCAGAAAGAAGGTCAAAGAGGGAAGAAGGGGTCCTGCTGGGGCCCTTCCAAGAGCAGTTCAAGCTCCAGTATCTCCTCACACACTCAGCCAGAGCACTGTGCCCCACTTTGGGTTTAAGCAGGAGCTGTGGGGTCATCAACCCCTGTACCAGCCACACACGTGGCTCCCACTGGGTTCCGGCCATTGTACTTCTCTTTCTGCATCGCAGTCCTAGAGGTGGGAGCTTCTTGCAGACATTAATTTCTCAGCTACCATACTTTGAGCATAAGTTTGTGCTCTTAGCTTTCTAGTACTTGTGTGACCAACTCCCAGTACAGAATCCTCCGGGATTCCTCACTTGGCCTCTATTTCCTCTAGGCTCTGAAGAACTGGAGGACTCCGCTGGCAGCAGACCAGGTCTCCTGATTCCCAGTCTCTCATGATCCTCAGGAACTTTTGCTGATGAAGGGGTAATTCTCTACTTCTGTGTTTAGAACGCCCCGTCTTAAGGCAGAATAGGGCTTAGGCATGCTGCCCCCAGGAAATAAAATCCATCTGTGTTGTTTTAATGAGCTGCAAGTTTCTACTGAGTTGGCCAAAAAGGTCATTAGGATTTTTCCATAACATCTTGGCTCAGCTACTGAGATTCTGAGGTGGTTCTGCGGTGGTGGTTTAGTCGCTAAGTTGTGTCCGACTCTTTGCAGACCCCATAGACGGTAGCCCACCAGGCTCCTCTGTCCATGAGATTCTCCAGGCAAGAATACTGGAGTGGGTTGCCATTTCCTTCTCCAAAGGATCTTCCTGACCCAGGGTTTGAACTCTTGTCTCCTGCACAGCAAGCAAATTCTTTACCACTGAGCCCCTAGGGAAGACCTCGTAACATCTTACAGAAAAACCTAAACGAACTCTTTGGCCAACCCAATGCTTTGATGATTCTGAGACTCACTGATGTTAAGCTAGAGTGGTTATGAAAGTCTCAAAGAGTGGATAAATGTCAGATTCTGAGCTTCCAGGATGAACAGTATTGGGTTTTGAAAGATGCTTTGGTCATGATCCTGTAACAGACATCAAAACATAAAATTACCTTTTGGGGCCAAGCAGGGACCACAAATTGGTGATGCAAGCTGGGTATGAGGGGTCCAGATGCCAGATGGTGGGGACGGGCATGCAGGATGGAATGCCTTGTTAATAGGAGGTGACCCCCACTCGACTCTAGCAAACTATCACCCCGTGGGATTGTGAGTTCAGCCATCAATCTCACAGGGATGCCGGAAACTTCCATTTCTATTCCAGATCTGCCCAGTTTTTCCATGTTGTTGACCAACATGATTTTAAAAACCTCAATAACTCTGGAGACCAAATGCACTCCTGCAAGTCAGATGATGGCTGTGGACAGCCATTTCTGGTGTGTGGCTTAGTGGCTAAGAATGTGTGCCCTGCACCCAGTTGTCTGGATTCAAACCTAGCCTCTGCTTCTTTCTAGCTGTGTGACCTCTTGCAGATTACTCAGAGATTGAGTAATCTCAATCTCTGTGCCCCAGCTGTAAAATGTCATGATCACAGCCCCTATAGCTCTAAGGATTATGAAGACAGACTTGGAGAGAAAGTCAAAGTCGGTATTACACCCTATGTGACGTGGCCCTCTGCCCCTACGCTCCCACCAGTCTCCCCACTGCCTTCCTCAGCAACAGCCTCTTGGCCCCAGGTGCACTGCCATGAACATCCAAAGCAGGATCCCACCTCGGGGCCTTTGCACCTGCTGTTCCCACAGCCACATGGCCTGCTCCTCCTCCTCTAGGTCTCCTCTGATGTCACCTTCTTAGTGGAGCCTTCCCTGACTACCTCATTTGAAACTGCTTCACACACAAGAGCCTCCCATTCCTCTTCTCTTTTCCTCCACAGCACTTATAACCTCCTAACACTCTATACATTTTTTCGTTGTTGTTTGTTTTGGCCATACTCAGTCTTAGTTGTGGCTTTTGGGTTCTTTCAGTTGCAGCATGTGGGATCTAGTTCCCTGATCAGGGATTCAACCTAAGCCCCCTGCATTGGGATTGCAGAGTCTTAGCTACTCAACCATCAGGGAAATGCCCATTCTATACATTTTGCTTAAATATTCAAGTATCTGTTTTCACTGTTATAACCACCACAAGGGCAGAGATTTTTATTGTGTTTACCACTCTGTTCCCCGCTCCCCAAATAGCACCTGTACCACCTACGTGCTCAGTAAATCAGTGCTGAATGAATGGGAATAAATAACAGTCCCTACCACATAAAGGATCCGATGCGATTGTCCCTATAGAGCGCTTAGCCCAGGGTCTGGTCCGTCATGAGCCATTATGGTAATTCAGGTTCTATTCTGGAGGGTTCTTAGTTGCCAAGCTTCTGTGAGTTAACACATGTAAAGCGCCTTAGGACAGAGCTTGGCACACAATAAATGGTAGCTATTATTATAATTAAGCTTCTATTTTCAAAGAAGCTTCAGTGCCAAGCTTCTGGGAATTCGTATTTCCCATCTCAGAGCGAGAGCTGGTGTTTCCACACAGCTGTCACGAGCTGACCCTCTACTCCTAACTCTGACCTCATCCCTCCAGTCACTCTGGCCTCCTTGATGCCCCACCCCCTCACCTAGATGGCTTCCTTCCTCCCCTTCTCTGATCTCTGTTCACCTCAGGGAGGTGACACCACTGTTTAAAACTGCATCCTCTTCCAGAACTGTTCTCTTCTCTACTCTAGTTTCCTCCACAGCGCTTAGCCCCATCAAGCATGTTACGCCTTTCTCGTCAATTTCTTGTTTACTACCTGTCCCCACCAGGGGCCCCTTCTCACTTCCAGGTAAGCTCCATGAACACAAGGATTTTATCTTATTCATTGGTGTGTTACAAATGCTTAGCACACAGCCAAGGATTGAAAAGATATTTGTTAAATGAATTAATGGCTCACAGTCCCTACCTTGCAGAGTTATTCTAAGGGCCTGATGATCTCATGCAGATAAAATGCAGCACTCTGTTAAGTGCTGGGAAAACGGCAGCTGTAATTATAATTAAGGTTCTATTTTTGTGTGTTCCTAGATGCACAACTTTTCTGAGTCAATACACTGAATACATAAAGCTCTTGGACTGGCGTTTGGCACTCAGGAAGCGCTCAGGAAGCAGAGCTATGATTATAATTAAAGTCCTCTTTGTGAAGGTCTTGGATGAAGTGGCAGAGCATGCTCACTGTCTTCCACAAACGTTTTCTGCTTTCTGGGCACTTGGCGAGAACGCCTTTCCCACACTCCCTTGCAGCAAGCTGTGGTCATGTGATTAATCTCTCAGCCATAGAACGTAAGTGGCAGCGGTATGTGCCCCTTCTAGGCTGGGGCTTCTAAGTAAGCATGTGTACCTCTCCTCTTCCACCCACAGAGCTCCAGCCAGGGACATCCAGCCATGACCATGTAAATGACAAAAGGATGGCCGGTGTCTCCCTAAATCACCATATGGAGATTACCTGCCAACCTGAAACACCCGCCCTTGGACTATCATGTGAGTGAGAAACAAAATCCTCGTGTGTCTGAGCCTGCACATCATAGGGTCTGTGATAAAATACGTGGAAACCACATTGAACTATGCACTTAGTAAACATTAATTATCGTGGTAACAGTGATCCTAAGGTTTCCCCAAGAAGGAGCCTGGGGATGGTGAGGTAATGTCCAGGCGCATGCCTCACACACTTGAGCTTACACACACACACAGGTGCATGCCTCACACACTTAAGCTTACACACACACATATACACACACTGGACCGACACACAGAATCTGGCTTTTATTCTGGCCCTCACATGTCTACTGCTAAGACGACACAGACTGGAGGCGCCCCACCCGCTCCCACCCCAGGGTCCTCAGCGCCCGCCCGCCCCTCCCGCCTCTCCCAGGCGCCCGTGGGCTCTGCCTACACCTCCCCGCGGGCGTGCAGCATGAAGTGCCCGTGCAGCTCGCCCAGGCTGTCGAAGCAGTCTTCGCACTCTGTGCAGTGGTAGGTGCCCTCCTCCTCCTCCTCCTCCTCCCCCCGCCCGGCGGGTCGGCCCTCCCCAGCCCGAGGCGCCCCCCGCCCTTCCTCCCCGAGGGCCCGGCTTTCAGGGGCTGGTGCTTCTTGGGGGGCTACTGCAGGGCAGCAGAGCCGGCAAGGTGGGGTGCCCGGCGGGGCCTCCCCGAGGGGCGAGCGGCCGCAGAGCTGGCAGGGCTGGGCTGGGGGGCCGGGAGGCTGGGCCGCACGGGGGGCCCGCCGGGACGGGCCCCCACGGCCCCCACCCAGGCGCTGCTTCACCTTGTAGCCGGGGTCATACTCGGGGTCGTCAGTGGTCTCCTCCTCCTCCTCTTCCTCCTCGTCTTCCTCCTCGGAGTCTGGCTCTGAGAGAGTGTATTCGGAGTCAGAGGAATGCTCAGGGCCTGCGGGGGTGGTGGGTAAGGAGACAGTGCGTCACTGGACAGAGTGCTGCGCCTCGCTGTCCCCTCGCGGAGACCCATGCAGACTCGCCGCAGTATTGGGCCCAACCCTGCTCTCCGCACCAATGAACCCTCATCGCACAAAACAGTCCGGCACACCAGAGGTGCTAGGAATCTGTGCATCAGGCAAATGCACATCTTTTAAGAACTGCATCTTAGGGGGTTAAAAAGAACAAAGTAGGAGCGGTAGGAATAGTAAAAACAACAGTGATAGTGTCCACTGCTATTTTAAGAACTTTGGGGTTTTTTTTGGCCATGCCATGCAACATGCCGGATCTTAGTTCCTTGACCAGGGATCGAACCTATGCCCCCTGCAATGGAAGCACTGAGTCTTAACCACTATACTACCAGGGTATTCCCAAGAACCTTATTTTTTATAAATACTAACTCAACTCATCTTTACAACAACCCTGAGGGAGTTACTAGTATTATCCCTAAGTGACAAATGCGGAAACCGAGGCATGGAGGTGCAGTGACTCACTGGCCTCCAATCACACAGCTAAAAGGGAGAGCTAAATGTGGGTGATGGCCTAGCATGGCTCATTTTAGGGAGGCAAACACTCGAGCAGATACTTCAGCAAATTAAAACACATACATATACATACTTTGAAATACATGGTTTTATATTAATATATATGCATGAGTGCATGCTCAGTCACTTAAGCTGTGTCTCTTTGCGACCCCGTGGACTGTAGCCCACCAGGCTCCTCTGTCCATGGGGCTCTCTAGGTAAGAATACTGGAGAAGATTGCCATGCCCTCTCCAGGGGATCTTCCTGACCCAGGGATCGAATCATATCTCCTGCATTGTAGGCAGATTCCTTACCGCTGAGCCTCTGGGAAGCCCAAGAATACTGGAGTAGGCAGCCTATCCCTTTTCCAGGGGATCTTCCCTACCCAGGAATCGAACCCACATCTCCTGCACTGCAGGCAGATTCTTTACTGCTGAGCCACCGGGAGGCCCTTTATAAATAAATAAATACATACATACATACATACATACATACATATATATAAGCCCTTTATATACACATACATATATATATGTATCTATGTATACAAAAAACATCTAGTAAAGTGAGTTAAAATATGTGTAAAAATAGGTGTATTACTGTGACTTCATGGGTGTGAAGGACATGCCTAGGACAAATTTACGTTTAAATAAAGTAAGAAGTGTAAAGTGGATATACAGGGGAGGGTGACACCAACAGCTGTTATGGGGGGGTGTGGACCCCAGCCCCAGAGGGAGCCCCTACTGTGGTAGGGGTGGCAGTGTGGGAAATACCGGCTGCTTTAGGAGTGGTGGCCTGAGCCTGCCAAGGACATCTCCTAAGACTGCGACAGCTCAGCCCTGCATCCATGGCCCTCCGCCTTAGTTTACCCCAGCAGCGTACAGGGGCCCCATTACAACTGGGCCAGCCACATTCCTCACATCCCTCAACACCCAGGCCAGACCCCAGCTCAGGGCCGTCACCTCCCTTTCTGCAGATGAACTAAGGCTTGATCCCTCCCTTCTGTCACATCTCTGCTCAGGTGTCATCTCGGTGAACACCTGGTCAGTAAGTCTGACTGGCAGTCCCTCCCGAGCACTCCCTATGCCCCTCACTCGGCTTTATCTGTCTCCTCAATTTACCGCATGCAACTCTTGCTATGTGTTTACTGCCTGTCCCCGAGAGCAGGGGCTTTGTCTCATTCATAGCTGTGCCCCTAGCATCTAGAACACTTTCCTTGTGCCTGGCATACAATTTGACATCCTTTTCTGTGGCTTCCCCATGTGCTGAGAATGTCTCCTCTGTTAGCCTTAGGACCTTCCTCTCTGATGAGGGCACCCCAGATCTCCTGATCCCAGGCAGCCAGTCACTTCTGCCCTCTGGCTATCCCAGTCCTGAATCCTCAGGGGGGTGTCCATCCAAAGTTCTTCCCCACTGATCAGCGGACAGGCCTGGGCTGACTCACTGCTGGGTCCCCAGCATCACCCAGCTTGGAAGCCCAGGTTATGAATGTCTGTCCCTCCCTGCGGCTCCCTCCATCTCTTACTTGTTCCTGCCTCTGTCCTGCTGTCTCTCTGTCAGCCTTGGCATGGGCTGGTCCCTCGGCCTGGAATGCTGTTCCCACTCTGTCTGCCTGGCGACCTCCTGCTCATCCTTCAGGACCCAGCACAGGCTCCGTTCTCCCTGAAGTCACCACCCTGATGACTTCAGGCGGGGGGTCTCTGCCCTGTTCCTTCCACCCTGGCTCCACCTCCCCGTCACTGTCCTAAAGGCTGCAGCCAGCTGGGCCCCAGCATGTCTCCCCGATCAGGCTAGGAAGCCCTGGGGCAGGGCTGACTCATCTGGGGTCCTCAACAGGACGCGTGGGTGGGATGAACAAGGGCCGCCCTGCTCTCTCCCCTCCGGGCCTTTGCCTCTGCTCCCCTCCCACCTGGGACAACCCTTTCCTTCTTGACTAGCAAACTCCTGCTCCTCTTTAAGGCCCCAGCTCCATGTCACCTCCTCTGTGAGGGCCTCCTGGACTGCCCAGGTGGTCAGTGCCTCTCTCGTCTGGGCTCCCCCTACCCCCAATATACCCTGACCGCCTGGCCTGGGCAGTGACCATCTGGGTGTGGAGACTGGAAACTCCTGGAAGGCAGGGCCTGGGTCTCATCGCTCTCTGCATCCTCTCCTTATCCTGAGCATAAGGCAGCCTGAGGAGGCATATGCTGAAGAGCTGTGAAGCATACTTCCAGCTTTGGGCTGGGGGGCTGGGGCCCCACCCCTCTTTCTCCTCCCACCTCTGACTTCACACCACCCCTCCAGGGTCTTCACTGCCCACTGTGACTTCACAAAGTTGGCTTGAGCAAGGCAATCAGGTAGTAACCTGTGGCTACCAGGCCTTTTGTGTCCACCGTGACTTCCAGGCCCACGAGCCCTTTCACGGCCACCATGCCTTCTCCACCTACGAGAGCCCCAAAGCCCAGCACATCTCCGGCACCCACTGGACCCCCGATGCCCGCAGAGTCTCCCAAGCCTCCCGCCTCCTTGAAGACCCCCAAATCAGCAGTGCCCAACAGCCCCTCGGCATCCACCAAACCATCCACAGCCCCCAACTCGGTCACAAGCCCAAGCAGTTCCAAATCTCCCAAATGGGCGAAGACCAAGACAGCCCCTTCTAACCAGCCCAGCCACAAGTCGCGAGTCCACAGCCAGGCACGCACGCCCAGCAAAGCCAGCACTGACACCCGGGCCAGCACTGACACCAGGGTCAGCAAGGCCAGCAAGGCCAGCGGGGTAAGACGCCCCCAGCACCAAGGCACCCGCAGCCGGGGCAGAACTCCTGGCAGAAAGGGAAGCCGCAGCTCCAAGCGGTCAGCCAACAGGGCCAGCACGCCGAGCAGGATACGAACTCACGGTGCCAAACCAGGCATGCCCAGCAAGGTGAGAACTACTTCCCAGCAAAAACAGGGTAGGGGGAAGAGTTACAGCAGGCCTAGAACCAGCAACCAGGAAAGGAGTGAGAGCCAGCCTAGAAGTGTGAGCCGAAAGAAGAGCAACAGCCCCCCAGGAACCTCTGATATGGGAAAGAGTTCCAGCCCGGCTGCAGCCCCCAGCAGGGCAAAGAGTTACAGCCCCACTCGAACTCCCTTCAAGGAGACAGGTTATAGCCAGTCTCCCTCATTGTCGCGGAGGGTGAAGAGTTACAGTCAGATGATTACCCCCAGCAGGGAATGGAGTTACAGCCCGACTGAAGCGTTCAGCAGGGTCGAGAGTTACAACCAGGGTAGTATGCCCAGCCGGCCCCAAAGTCACAGCAGGTCTAGCAGCCCCAGCCGGCCCCAAAGTCACTGCCGGTCTAGAACGCCGAGAAGGGCAAGAAGTCACAGCCGGGAGAGGGCCCACAGCAGGGTGAGAAGTCACAGCTGGAAGAGAAACCACAGCAGGGCAAGAAGTCGGACCCGCAAGGGAACTCCCAGTCAGACGGGAAGACAGAGTCCGTCAAGAATCCGCAGCAAGGGGAAAAATTATACCCAATCTAGAAGCCCCAGAAAGGAAAGAAGTCACAGCCAGTCTAGAAGCCACAGCAAGGAGAGAGGTTATAGGCGATCTAGAACCCACAGCAAGGAGAGAGGTCGCATATGGTCTAGAACCCCCAGCAAGGAGAGAGACCACAGCCGATCTAGGACCTCCAGTGAGGAGAGAGACCACAGTCGATCCAGAACCCCCAGCAAGGAGAGAGAGTACAGCCAAACTAGAACCCTCAGCAAGGGAAGATATTACAGCCGATCTAGAACCCCCAGAAAAGAGAGAGATCACAGCCGATCTCGAACCTCCAGCAAGGGGAGAGATCACAGACAACCTAGAACCCCCAGCAAGGAGAGCGATCACAGCCAAACTAGAACCCCCATCAAGGAGAGAGATCACAGCCGATCTACAACCCTCAGCAAGGAAAGAGATCACAGCCAAACCAGAACCTCCAGAAAAGAGAGAGATCACAGCCGATCTCGAACCTCCAGCAAGGGGAGAGATCACAGTCGAACTAGAACCCCCAGCAAGGAGAGAGGTCACAGCCGATCTACAACCCTCAGCAAGGAAAGTGATCACAGCCAAATCAGAACCTCCAGAAAAGAGAGAGATCACAGCCGAACTAGAACCCCCAGCAAGGAGAGAGATCACAGCCGATCTACAACCCTCAGCAAGGAAAGAGATCACAGCCAATCTACAACCCTCAGCAAGGAAAGAGATCACAGCCAAACCAGAACCTCCAGAAAAGAGAGAGATCACAGCCGATCTCAAACCTCCAGCAAGGGGAGAGATCACAGTCAACCTAGAACCTCCAGCAAAGAGAGAGATCACAGCCAAACTAGAACTCCCAGCAAGGAGAGAGATCACAGCCGATCTACAACCCTCAGCAAGGAGAGAGATCACAGCCAAACCAGAACCTCCAGAAAAGAGAGAGATCACAGCCGATCTCGAACCTCCAGCAAGGGGAGAGATCATGGCCGATCTAGAACTCCCGGAAAGAAGAGAGACCACAGCCTGACCAGCACGTCCAACCAAGAAAGTGACCCCAACAAGGAGAGCAATTCCAGCCAATCTACAACCCCCAGCAATCTCAGCAGGAAGGGATCCCATAGCAGAGCACAGAGTCCTAATGAGAACACAACACCTAGCGAGACAAGGAACCACTCCCGGTCAAGATTTCTTAGCAGAGCCCCAGGCCCAAACCAGGATGATACACAAGCCGACACTACCGCCTCTAAGCCCATCTCACCTGGAGAAAGGTCCTCGTCGTCTTCTTCCAAGCTGGCGTAGCCCCCAGTCTCAGCTGGCTCACGGGTCTCTGTCATGGCCGGGGGAGGGGACAGGAGACAGGAGCAGAGCAGAAGCTGGGCAGTGTCCCTCGCTGGCCAGCTTTCCACAGCCACACCTCGGCCACAGGTCCTCTAATGCGGATGTCGGCTTGTAGAGAGGGATACTGGATCGGGAAGGAAAGACCTGTGGCAACAATAAATTTTTACATAGCATCTGCCTCCGCAGGACTCCGTGTGCTCAGTGTGGGTAAGGCAAAGATGATCCCAGCTCTGTCCTAGGCTGTCTACAGGGCCTTGACTGCAGGCTCTGTCCCTCTTATAGGCTTTACTTTCCCCATCTGGTTCTCATTCAATGGAGTGTGAAAGGGTAATATTCCAAATTATTTAACAAGGAGTACTAACACGAGCGCCAATCAGGACTGAGAATGGAACACGGACCTCTTGCCAGGCATTAATCCTTTACTTGCTGGGCTCTGGGTAAGCCTGGAGTTGGAAGAAGACTCCAAATTGGCAAGCAGGATTACTTGGTATACTGGTAATACACCAACCAGTCTAGAAGTCATTCTGTATTTAAACAACTAGTATGGCTGCACTGAATTTGTGACTATCAGCCCTAATTCTTTACCAGTTTACACCTTGGCAAGAGGATGTCTAGGTCTGAATCGTAAATCTGCCACATTCTAATTGTGCAGCCTCAAGCAAGGGGCCTACTTTCTCTAGTATATTTCCTCCTAGGTACAAAACAAATCTTCCAGAGCTTAATTTATGTACTTGTAACCATACTGAGACAGATTACTATCTCCTTTGTACAGATGAGGAAACTGAAGCACAAAGAGGATTAACAAATAGCCCAAGGTCAAATCGTGGGTGGGTGAACTCGGATTTAAAGCCATGTCATCCTACCTCTCAAAAACTGATCCTTCAGCTGAAGAGATTTTTTGAAAATTCAGGAGATTCATTGTATCAAATGCTGGTATGTGGCAGGTACTCCATTAATGGTGGCTATTACTATCTCCACCCCCAACCCTCTATAAACCCCAGTCATTTCAGACTCTCACCTCTCCCTGTGAACACCAAGGTTTTTCACAACTGTGTGCTTAGTCACTCAGTTGTGTCCAGCTCTTTGTGACCCATGGACTGTAGTATGCCAGGCTCCTCTGTCCATGGGGATTCCCAGGCAAGAATACTGGAGTGGGTTGCCATGTCCTCCTCCAGGGGATCTTCCCAACCCAGGGATCAAACCCAGGTCTCCCCCATTGTAGGCAGATTCTTTACCAGCTGAGCTACCAGGGAAGGCCCTTCTTCACAACTGTGGGGCTTAGTAATCCTGCAGTTGCTGTCTAGAATAGGATCCTTCCCGACTCTCTGCCTGGAGAACTCTTCATCTCTCTCTGAACCCACCTCAAATACAAGAAACTCTATACTTCTCCGCAGCCAAACACCACCTCTGCCTCTTTGAAGACACCTTCTGACTCCTCTACTTTCTCTCCCTCTTCATCAATACTACACACATACACACGGCACTTCTTTTGTCTCTCACTGTGCTTCTTGACAGCAGAGTGCCAGGCTGAGCAAATTATGAAGGGGCTGGCAGCCTCAGCTGCACCTCTTACCTGCCAAGGCCAGTGCCAGGTAGTGGGTAATATGGTGGAAAATACATGATCCCTTCAAAGCCTAAAGGGTCATGTTTAATGCTGGGGGCTAAGGAGAAAAAGATTAAGATGGAAGCCTGGAGGAGGCTGAGGAATGGTAAAGCTGGCATCAGTGGCAGGTGAGCTTTCTAAAGACACCTGGATTGGGCTTTAAGGACAGAAAGAATTCATAAATGGCAGAGAAGAGATCTTTTTTTTTTTTTTTAAAGAAGAGTTCTTATAATACTCTATTGCCTATAGTGTTAGCCGCTCAGTCATGTCCTACTCTTCGCTACCCCATGGGCTGTAGCTCACTATACTCCCCTGTCCATGGAATTCTCCAGGCAAGAATACTGGATTGCCATTTCCTTCTCCAGGGGATCTTCCCAACCCAGGAATTGAACCTGGATCTCCTGCATTGCAGGCAGATTTTTTTTTTTTTTTTTTTTAATCATCTGAGCTACCAGGGACGCCCACTGCCTATAGGGCCCCATTTAATTTGGGAATTCTACTTCATACCAGGGTAGGTTGCCAAATTTAGTAAATGAAAATATAGAACACCCAGTTAAATTTCAATTTCAGATAAACAGATGGTATTTTAGAAATGTACATCTCAAATACTGCATGGAACATAGGCATATTAATCAATTCTTTGTTTATCTGAAATTCAAATCTAACTGGGTGGTCTATATTTTAACTGGGAACCATACACCAGGAACAATCAGCTTCCTATGGGATTACCAAGAGACATTGCTCAGCAGTCCTGCCTACCCTTCCCCAAGCCCACAGCACACTAAGCCCCTTCCAGAGTATTCCAGATGTCAGACGGAAACATTCCTTGGTGCTCAAGTCCCATTCCTACAATGACAATGGGGGCCAGACTGACTTCCACAATCTTAGAGGGGAATAAATGAGACTCCCTCACTACCATAACACAGTGCTGGAGACCCCACAATGTCCAAATCCCAAGACGCCAAGCGCGAACATAATGGGCGCCTGTTCCCACAATGCCAGGGAGAGGAAGCAAGAGCAAAACCTTAGGACTATAAGGAGCAGTCCCCACAGAGCCCTGCTACTGCAATTTCTCCCATGATGCCTTGGGCCTGTAACGACCACCTTCCAAGGCGCTCTCCGTCAAAGCACTCCAAGCTCCCAGGACGCTCAGCGGAAGGTGTGTGACAAAAGAGACGGTTCCCCGCAAGAAGCTAGGATAATCCTAGAATGCTCCAGACCCATTAACGACTAGTAGCCAAACTCCCACAATGCTTTAGGGCACGGCGTCCGGTTTTCCCAGGATGCCCCCAGAGCGGCACAGAGCCGCGTGGGGGGAGAAAAGGGAGCCTGGGTCTCGCCTTCGAGTCATCACGGCCCAAGACCGCTGCCGACTCCTCGGTGACGGGAGCCGTCACTCCCATCATGCAGCGCTGCCGTAGTGCCCGCTTCCCAGCATGCCCCGCGCACCTCCATCCCGGACACTCACCGGCGCTGGCGGCCCCAGTTCTGGCTCGGCGGCAGCGGCTGCACGCCCAGGCTCTGCGCCTGCGCTGCGAGTGGGGTAGGAGGGAGTGCGAGGGGCGTGAAGAGCCTAGGGCGCTTGCGCGACGAGATAGACCATTCCTGTCGCAGAGTGGGAAAGGGGGCTCTCTGGGTCGGGCCATCGATGAGGCTCGCGCAGGGGGTTCCGGGCTTTGCCCCTCGCTGTCCGGGTTTACTTGGTACAGTCCGCAGCCGGACCGAACTAGAAAAACGGCAAGGCTCGCGCGTGCATGAGCGCTCGCATGAACGCGCCTACGGATAATAGGAGAGAGTGGGGTGGGGGTGCCGGATCCTGGACCTGAGGCCTGCTCATTTGCATAATCTTAGTGTGGGAGGCTACGGCGACAATGGGAGGCCTAGGCCGCTGGAGGGGTTGATTTGCATATTCCCCTGAGGGGCCATACTCCGGAGCGCAGAGATTAGCATATGCGGGGCGTACTGGGGTAGGCATGGGGCGGGGCGGCTGACTTTAGCGCATGCGCAGAGGGACTGCGGACTAGCGCGAAGCGGGCATCCTCGGTGTAATCGGGATCAGTTTGCATTCGGTGTCTGGACACAAGGGACGAGACCCTTACCAATCCTCACAACCCTCCCTTCCCATAAGCAGGATAAACATTTATTGTTCTCTTGTGCTCGAGGGCACTATGGTTTCCGCAGCGAGCGTACCCAGCATCTATGCTGATGGCCTCCCAATCAAAGGAAGGAGATTCACATATAATCAGGATCACAACTGAGTGTTTAGGCTTGGGATGAGGTAGAGCAGAGGAAGCTGTGGGAGTCAAAGGAGGCGCACACCCCAGGAAGTCTTTGGCACAGGGAAGAGCAAGGACAAAGGCCTAGAGGCAAATTAAAAAAAAAACAAAAACAAACGTTGAATGGTTTGAGGAAGTGAAAGCAGTTTAGTTTGCCAGGAACACAGTCAGGGAGGGGAAGTTCCTCCAGGTGAAGTTAAGAGCTCAGACTTTACGTTGAGAGTATAGGAAGCTATTGCAGCATTCTTAAGTCTTCCTCAAAATGACTCACTTTCCAATTGAAAACTCTCCAATGAGATCCCATTACACTTGGAAAGAAAATCAAAGGCTTTATCAGGTCCCTGGGGCTTCCCTAGCGGCTCAGAAGTTAAAAAATCTGCATGCAATGCAGGAGACCTAGGTTCGATCCCAAGGTCAGGAAGATCCCCTGGAGAAGGGAATGAAAACCCACTCCAGTATTCGTGCCTAGAGAATTCCATGGACAGAGGAGCCTGGTGGGCTTCAGTCCATAGCATCGCAAAGAGTCGGACCGGACTGAGCCACTAACACTTTCACTTCCCTGGTAGCTCATCGGGTAAAGAATATGCTTGCAATGTGGGAGACCTGGGTTTGATCCCTGGGTTGGGAAGAACCCCTGGAGTAGAAATGGCTGGAGAATTCCATAGAATGGGGTCTCAAAGAGTCTGACAGGACTGAGCAACTTTCACTTTTCAGGGGCTATACACCTGGTCTAACCCCACTCATCTCTGACTTCACCCCCATCCCCTCCTCTATCCACTGGGGTCCTGTCTACCTGAGCCTTACCATCTTAGGCACTTGCCGTTGCTGTTCCCTTTGCCTGAAAATGCTTTCTCCTCTGATCTTTGAGTAACTGTTTGCTCATCATTCATATCCTGTCAGAGGTGTCAATCTGAGAGGTTTTCTCTGATGTTTCTGAGATAGCACCTCTGGATTGACTCTAGAGAAGTGAGTGGGTTATAAATAAAGCAGGATTGGCTCTCAGAGCCAGTGAGATGATTGCTGAAGCTGGGATTGACAGATGCATGGGGCTTAATTGTCCTGTTCCACTTTTGTATGTTTGATGTTTTCTATAGTAAGAAGTTAAAACAGTACCCCATATCCCCCTACTCTGCCTTTTATCTTAACAGTACTTGTGTGTGTGTGTGTGTGTGTGTGTGTGTGTGTGTGTACGTGTGTACTCAGTCATGTTCAACTCTTTGCCACCCCCTTTGACTGTAACCCCACCAGGCTTCACTGTCCATGGAATTTTCCAGGCAAGACTACTGGTGTGGGTTGCCATTTCCTACTCCAGGCGATCTTCCCGACCCAGAGATCTAACCGCCACCTCTTGGTGTCTCCTGCAGGCAGATTCTTTACCATTGCGCCACCTAGGAAACCCAACAGTACTTAAGGCAACCTGAAATTGAGTTTTGTTTGTTTTGCTTCCTTGCTGGAATGTTTTCCTCATAAAAGGAAAGAAGGCAAGAATGGAGTCACTCTTTCTCACTTTGGGTGCTCAGTGCCTAGAACAGGATCAAGTCTGTAGTTAGCACTAAGCTGTCTGGAACATCTAGCTTTTGCCTGTTTTATTCACCGTGGCATCTCCAGCCCTTTGAGCAGCACCTTGTACAAAGTAAGGTTAATATATTTTTTACTTGAAAATAAGAATCACTTGTTTGAAATTTAGATGAATGAATGAGGGGCCAGGAATGCCAGGCTCAGGAGCTTTGACTTGGTCTAGAGGTGAACAGAGAGCTGGCAGGGACAGGTTTTGACAGGGCAAAAGGTCAGTAATTGAAAGGTCCTATGGAGATTGGTGTCAGGGGCGGGAATAAAGCAGGGGAAGTGTCCAGGCTATTGGGTGGGGATAGGGTAGCTCAGTGGCTACTGAAGGGACAAGACAGTGCTTTTTGGCTGAAAGACTGACCAGAAAAAAACCCAGGTTTCTTGGGAGGGTGGAGGTGTCCTTGGAGATGTAAGGACCCTCTCCTGACTTATACAGTCCACCAGCAATCATCACCCTTCCTCCCCCCCCCCACCCCTTAGTCCAGCACCCCTCCCAACACGGTGCAGGTCTGGGCAGAGGGACAGACACACAGCCACCCCAAAAACTTGTTCTCTCCTCAGTTTAATGGTGGTTAGTGGGATTGCCAAACCCCCTCCCCTTTCCCCTCCCCGCCCCATACAAAATGTGTTTTTTTGTTTTTTTTTTTTAAACAAGAAAAAGGGGGCAAAAGCCAGGAATGGGGGGAGGGGGTGCAATCTGATATTTTCATACAGATTTTTTATTTTTTTAATATATTATATATAAAACCATAGAGAGCAATGCACCCTCCCCCCAGACTCCTTTCCCCCTCCCCGGGGGGCCTGGAGGAGAGATGGGGAAGGCCCCCCCAGGAGTGGGTGGACAGAGACAAAAATGGATGGGACAGATGTGGGGGGGGAGGGGAGGAGAGCCCAGGAGCTGGGGAAAGGGGACTGGAGCAAAGTTGGGGCTGTCTCCCTCACCGCCCCCATCAAAGTTATGACACAAAGACACAGAATCCCTGTTTCCATGCCCTCCCCCCACCCTTACCCCCACCGTGCAAACATGGCTTTGCAAAGAGGTGCCCAGAGCTCTGTGAACTCCTACAATGGCTGGCATGGGGTCTGGAACCCCCAAAGAAATCTCTGTTCCCCTTCCCTGCCCACCCCACCCTTCCCAGAATGTGCCCCTCCCCACAAGACCTGGGACTGCAGCCTAGGGGCCTTGGCCTTCCCCCAGTTATCTTACCCCAACCCAATCCCTACCGCCCTCCCTGGACTTAGGGGGTCTGGACCTTTGGCCCTTGCCCCCACATCGGGGGACCCAGACCTCTGGGCCCGAGCTTCCGGCCCTTGTAGAGACCCAGGCAGCCAACACCCCCATCCCTGTCCAAGCGTCTGAGGTGTTAGTGGTGGGGGGAGAAGCCCACCATCCCAGACTCTGGTAAATGTCTTTGCAGCTGGCAGTGGGGTGGACCCCAGCCCAGGCCCAGGCCTGGGGTGGAGGTGGGGTCAGATGAAGAATTCTTCTTTCCTCTTGTGTCCATCGCTGCCATTGAGAAAGGCTTCTCTCGCTTCTCCCTGCTCATCTAGGCCACTGGCCTCATGGGTCAGATAGGAGCCTGAGGGGTGACAGACCCCCCCCCCAGGCAGAGGCCACAGATACGTGTGGACCCAGGAGTTGGACGGGGAGGCAGACAAAATACATCAGATGAAGATGAAGAGATGGAACATACAGGTTGAGGGTCAAGTCCAGGGAAGAGCAAAACGGGCAGAGAAAGAGAGAAAAGCAGAATTAGGAGGACTTCACAAGTTCACTGAAAGAGCAACCCTTATCCGTCCTCTAGGTGGTATCCCCTTGCTCTGCTCCCACCGAATTCGCCAATTAGGAATTCAAACGTACGCCCTTTATTCAGCTCCAACCCTTCACCCCTTTTAGGATCCTGGACCGAAAGACCCGCCTCTTTCGGGATCTGGGTCTCAATTTCCAATCCTGGGTCTAGGCTCCGCCCCCTTGCCCTGGCTCTACGCCCGCCCTCTGTCGAATCGGGTTCTAGGCCTCACCCCCTTCTGGACGCCACAACCAACCACACCCGTCGCTGAATTTGACCCCGCCCCCACTCACCCTTCTGCCGTACCGAGCACCAGACCATGCCCACCAGCACACAGATGATCAGAAACACCAGTAGCGCCAGGATGCCGCCCACAATGGCGTAGGGCACCGACGTCTGAGCCTCTACCACCGCACCAGGGTCTGCCAGAGGGACAGGGCGCAGGCCCAGGTCATCAGAGGATGGTCCCAGCCCGGGCCCATAGCTGGCAATGTCTTAAACCATTCTGCACGCCACGTCCAACCGCGCCCCCTTATGTGCCACGCCTCGCAAATTACCGCCACCTGGTGGGCCCTTCCCCTGGAGCCTTTTTTTTTTTTTTTTTCCAATTAGCAATAATTGCGCCTCGGATAAACCTCATTGGCTACAACACTGCCACTGAGCAGAGCTCCTGGCGCCATTCTTGATGTTCCACTTCTTCAAGGAATGCGTGTTGGTTTGTACACTGCCTGACTTGGGCCCCAGTCATTTCGCTAATACTTACCTGCCTCCTCCCCCCAGAGAAAAAGAAATAGCACATCCTTTTTCTTTGACTTCAGACCTAAGTCTCTTCGCATCTTGTTTAAAACGCTCCAGGTATTTAAACCGCTGATCTAGGGCCCAGCCACTCCAAAATTCCTGCCGCACCGTCATAGGAGCTAAGCACATAACACTTCTTTGTGCTAGCGACCTCCAACTGCTTTCTATATTTAGCTCAAAATTCTTTACAACAACCCTGTGAGGTAGGTGCTGTTGTTTATTTACACTTTACCGATGAAGAAACTAAGGCACAAAGTTACCTGCAACAGGACGCTGCAGAACTGAATCAACCCAGACAATCAGTCTGGTCCCAGAACTATAAGAACTCTGTGGGCTTTTGACCCCCTGGAATCATTCTTTGCATAGGTCGGCGCCTCAAACACCATCGAATCCATCCTGCCTGTTCCCAAGGCCCAGTCCCACCCAGGACGGCGAGGAGACCCTGGGGGGCCTCGTCCCTACGCTGAGCCCTGCCCTCAGGTCCTCACCGTAGACCACGAGCACGTAGAGCGCCCTCGCGTGGCCGTGCTTGTTCGACGCCTCGCAGGTGTAGGTGCCATTATCCGCGGATACCAGGCCCGGCAACGTAAGCGTCTCCCCGACTGCCTCCGCCCGCTCGGGCAAAGACTCATTACCGCGGTTCCAGCGGATCTGGTTAGGCCTGGGCGGGGATATAATGAGAGGTAGGGACGCAGGTGTCAGCACCCAATTCTGACGTCTCAGAAATCTAGATATGTGATATCTCCAAATAAGAGAATCCTTACTAGACCTTTCCTTCCTTGAAAACCAAGAGTCCCGAGCCCAACTTCCACCCATCAGCAGGATCTCAGGAAGCCTAGCCCCACCCCCACCCCCAGCCTCTTCCACCCTGAGAACCCAGGACACTGGGGACCCACAGCCTCCTTCCTCACCATCTAGCCCCAGATCCCTTCTTTCTCAGGATTCAGAAGGCTGGGTCTCAGCCCCCTCTGTTCTTCCAGCTTCAGGTGTCCAGGTCACCTATTCTCCGCAGGACCCAGGAATCTCGGACCCCAAAGCTCACCTGGGGTTCCCCGTCACAGCACACGTCAGCACCAGTGTGTCTCCCTCCCTCACCACAGCTTGGGAGGCATGGATCCGGGCCGTGGGGGAGTCTGTGGGCAGGAGTGAGATGGGAAAGTGGTTATCTGGGTTATGCAGGACTAGGAATTCTTCCGGGGACAGGTGGCAGGCGCATTGAAACCCTCTTTCCCCGCCGGGCGCTGGCCTGCCAGGCACTTACACTGCACGTCCAGCACGTACTGCGTCTGCTTGCTGTGTCCAGAGGGTAGCGCCTGGTTCTGCGCCTCGCAGATGACGATACCGCCATCATCCTTGCGGTCTACACGAAACCTCACTGTGCTTGCCACGCTCCAGACCTTGCCATTTTCCTGGCCGCTGGTCACTCCTGCCAAGCCCCGCCCAGAAACCGTCAAGTCAGGGCCATGGCTCCGCCCACTGAAGGCACAACCTCCCACCTGGCCAATCCTAAAGCAGGCTATTTGCCAAGCTCCACCCCTTACCCACAGCCTCGCCTCTAGTCCTCCGAACCACGCCCCTCTCCAAATCAGGCCCACAACCCCGTGTCTCTTCCCAAAGCTCCTCGCTCTCTCACCCCACGCCCTCTCATCTAATAATTCATTCAATGGGTATATATTGAGTAGTGGTTTAGTCGCTAAGTCATGTCCGACTCTTGCGACCCCATGGACTGTTAGCGCGCCAGACTCCTCTGTCCATTGGATTTTCCAGGCAAGAAGAATGGAGTGGGTTGCCATTTCCTTCTCCAGGAGATCTTCCCAACCCAGGGATTGAACTTGGGTCTCCTGAGCTGCAGGTGTTCTCCTGCGTTACAGGCAATTTCTTTACCGACTGAGCCACCAGGGAAGCCCAATATATTGAGCAGTAGTGTCCGCCAAACCCATGCACTCTTCCTCAAGCCCCATCCATATATAAACAAGCCTTTCCCAAGCTACACCTCCTGGAACCCTGTCTCATAAGTCTCGCCCCTCTCCAGCCCACTCCCATCCCCACCACCAGGTTGTACCTTTCAGTTCCTTTCGGTCCCGGTACCAGCGCAGGAGAGCAGCCGGGCGGGACCGTGGAACAAGACAGCTGAGCTCCACCTCGCCGCCCTCCACCGCCTGTTCCCGGACCTCCACTATAGGGTTCTCCGGGGCCACTGCCACAGGGAGAAGGGGACAAGAGGGAAGTCAAGAGAGGGACCAAGGTGGGCTCAGAGTAACCGAACTGCAGGGTTCCAGGGAGCAAGGGGAACAAAGCGTCAAACACAGAGGCCAAGGGCCGGGGAGACCGGCTGTATTTACTGGGAGCAGATGTCCAGGAGGTTAAAAACAGCCAGGGTCAAGTCTCAGGATAAGGGATGAGCAAAGGAGAAAGGAGACAGGCTGGATCTGAGGAGGGGGAGGCCGATACCCAGTACAGTGAGCGTGGCAATCTGGTGGTGGGTGTCCTCCGTGTAGAGCTGGCAGAAGTAGCCCCCCTCGTCCTCCAGGCGAGCATCTGAGAGCCGGATCCGTACCCGGCGCGGGGAGAACTCCTCAAGCTGGAAACGCTCATCCTTCAGGGCTAGAGAGTGAAAAGGTGGGAGTGAACTTGGGGAATCCATACCTCAGAAGTCCCACCTTTCCTCCAGGAGCTTACAGTTTGTCCCTCTCTTTTCTCCAGCCACACCCAGGTGTCTAAGGTGCCCACCTAGTTACTCTCTTGGGTACCCAGAATGTTTCAGGCCCTCTCACCCGACCAGGAGTCCAGGCCCCAGCCTCCTCCTCCCTCAGATCCAGGAGACCAGAGTCTCAGCTCTGTCTTCAGTCAGTCCCAGCCCTCTCCTCTTCCAAGACTCAGGCTCTGGAACCCCAGCACGCACCACGGGTACCATTGAAGAAGAGGGTCTGCCGGGCGGGGTTCTGAATGACAACTATGGATCCATCATACTGGTGCAGTCGGCAGGTTATCTCGGCCACCCCGCCCTCAGCCACTGTCACATTCTCCGTCTGTACTTCCTGTCCTGCCCCTGGACCAGTAGACAGAGAAACAGGGTAAGAGACTCATTGAGGGGTACAATTCAGTCTTTGCTCTCTCCCTCGGATCCTCACCCATCCAAACTTCCAATACCTCTCCTTCCCCTCCCATGCAGTTCATTACACCCAACGTTTCCTGTGGGCTGGAATCCAGGAGACGGATAAAACCTGCCCCCTGCTCTAGAGGAGCTGCAGTCAAGATCCAGTGGCTCTAAGGAGTGGGTGGGTGGGGAGCACAGGTCATACTGGGAGCCCAGAGGAAGTGGAGACTAAGAGCACCCAGGGAGATAGTGATCAGAGAAGATTCTAGAAGAAAGCTCCACTGGATCCACATTTTAAAGCGTGAGCAAATATATAAATAAATAAAGAGTGAGCAATCCACTGGGTATGGGAAACTGTTGTGTGTTCACCAAACCCTATCTTTCACACCTGAGCACATGTTTTAACTTGTCTGCAGAGATGGGCAAGATATTCTTCCCATTCCTGTAGAGTTAAGTTTGCTGCTCTTCCCATTTTTTTTTTTTTTAAGGCTATGTAGCACAGCTTGTGGGATCTTAGTCCCCCAAACAGGGACTGAACCCCCACCCCCTGCAGTGGAAGTGTAGAATCTTAACCACAACCACTGAACCACCAGGGAAATTCCTGCTGCTCTTCCCATTAACAAAGCACTCTGACCCTGTGAATCTGGGGAGGGCTTGTGACTTGCTTTGATCAACAGAATTTGCTAGAAGTGATACTGAATGAGTTCTGGAGCCTAGATCTCAAGAGACCTCACAGCTTCCACTCATGCCCTTTCGCTGCTCTGACACTGTTGGGTGAAGATGCCCGGGCCAGCCTCCTTGAGGACGAGAGACCACATGGAGAGAGAGAAGCCCAGCACCAAATGCCAGCCAAGGGAGTCAGGCCATTCTGGACTATCCAGCCCCTGTGGCATCACCGGGTGACTGCAGCCACATGAGTGACCCCAGTTCAGACCAAGAGAAGAAGTGTCCAGTTGATCCAATCCAAACTGCTGACTCCCAGAGTCATGAGCAAAAACATAATTGCTGTTCAAAGTCACAATGTTTTGGAGGGACTTCCCTGGTGGCTCAGATGGTAAAAGCATCGGCCTACAATGCAAGAGACCTGGGTTCGATCCCTGGGTTGGGAAGATCCCCTGGAGAAGGAAATGGCAACCCACTCCAGTATTCTTGCCTGGAAAATTCCATGGACCGAGGAGCCTGGTAGGCTACAGTCTATGGGGTCGCAGAGTCGGACACGACTGAGCGACTTCACTTCACTTCACTTAACATGGCTAAAGTTTAACTGGTACAACACACTGAAGTAAAAGTCACTCAGTCATGTCCAGCTCTTTGTGACCCCATGGACTGTACAGAATTGAATTCTCCAGGCCATAATACTGGAATGGGTAGCTGTACCCACTCCAGGGGATCTTTCCAACCCAGGGTTCAAACCCAGGTCTTTCACGTTGCAGGCAGATTCTTTACCAGTCCCTTCAAGGGGCAACACACTATTAGGCTACATTTCCTAGGATCCCTTGCGCTTCCGTGGGGCCCCATGACTGATTTCTGGCCAATAGGCTGTAGGCAGAAGAAAAACACCTCCTCCAGCCTGGTTCATCTCACCCGAAATCCTTCATGCTGGCAGAATGGGGGGGACCCCTAGGAGCCCAGAGGAGAATAGGATTATGAGCTGGAAGGAGTCCGAGGCCCTGACCTTCTGCCCCATGTTACCTACCTGCAGAGGACTTGTAGCATGAGCGAGAAATACATTTTTTGGTTAAGCCATTGAGATTGCAGGGCTGTTGTTACAGCACTTAACTTACTCTGATTAATCCATCAGAGGAATGAAGTAAGGGATTAGTAAGGGGGTGTTTCCAGCCAAGTAAACAGTGCAGAGTAAAGCTCAAAGCTGAGATTAATCATCACCAGCATCATCAATGTCACTGTCATCTTCAAAATAACAATAACCATCATAGCAACTGTTTATTAGGCAATTTCTGTTCCAGGCTTTGTGCTAAGGGCATTACCTATATAATTTCCACTTAATCATCACAATACCTGAATAAGGGAGGCACTATTATCAATCCCCATTTTTTTCTTCAGTTCTCATTTTTTAGGTGACAAAATTTGTTCCAGAGCGAGAAAATGACTTGGCCAAGGTCACAGCCTGAGAGTCTCCCAATTCTGCCTCGAGGTCTCCCAATTCTGCATCCTGCACCCACACCCACTTCTGCTTGTCTGGGTGAAAGGTGTCCAGCATTGGTGAGGACTATGGCATGTGCTTGTGAAGGGTCTCAGCCAAGCTACAAGATCAGCTTTTATCCTGAAGGCCAGGAACTGAAGCAGGAAAGGGCCATGATCAGATTTGATTATTCACTTTTTTTTTTTTGGCCATGCCATGCAGCACATGGGATCTTAGTTCCTTGACCAGGGATCAAACTTGTACCCCCTGCACTGGAAGCAGGGAGTCTTTTTTTTTTTCACAGTTCTACCACTTTATTGCTACCAACCCATCTCCCTCCACCCTCGTGCATACATGCTCAGTCATGTAACCCCATGGACTGCAGCCCACCAGGCTCCTCTGTCCATGGACTTTTCCAGGCAAGAGTACTGGAGTGGGTTGCCATTTCCTTCTCTGAAGGCAGGGAGTCTTAATCACCAGACCACCAGGGAAGTCCCTGGTTATTCACCTTTAAATTCTGGATAACTATTCTTTCATATCTCTTACATTCTGTCTCATTCATTCATTTGTGCTGCAGGGAGGTTTTTGGGGGCTAGGTGCCCAGGGATGAGTCAGGTGAGGTCCCTGTCCCGGAAGGCCTTCAAGATTTATGGGGAGGTAGACATAAATCACTGTAAAATCCCATCAGAAGTGTTTCAGTCCCTGTAAGAGGGATAGGTAACCTGATTTGGGGGCTGAAGGGTGGAAAAGATTAATTCCGGAGGGCAGGAAGAAAGCAGAGACAGCTAGCTTCCTAGTCAGTATACACTCTTCCCTTTCTCTTTAGTAAAAGAATCCTGATTGTATTTTATGGTTGCCCTGTGCTGTGCTCATCAGCTAAGTCATGTTCAACTCTTTGCAGCCCCACACCATGGACTGTCCAGTCCACCAGGTTCCTCAGTCCATGGGATTTTCCAGACTAGAATACTGGAGTGGGTTGCCATTTCCTCCTCCAGGGGATCTTTCCAACCCAGGAATTGAACCCATATTTCCTGTGTCTCCTGCATTGGCTGGTGGATTCTTTACCACTGAGCCACCCGGGAAGCCCTTACGGTTGCCCTACATCCAGCAGAAAGAGAATTTTCCCAGACTCCCTTGCAGCTAAGTGAGGCCGTGTGATAAGTTTTGTCCGACTAGATATCAGGAAAAGTGTCCTGTGATCATTTGAGGGGACTTTTAAAAAAATTATTTTTGCTATGCCAGGTCTTAGTTGCAGCAAGTCAACTCTTAGTTGTGGCATGTGGGATCTAGCCCCCAGACCAGGGATCAAACCCAGGCTCCCTACATCAGAAGCATGGAGTCTCAGCCACTGGATCACCATGGAAGTTGCAAGCAGACTTTTTAAAGAAAGGGGACAAGTCCTTTTTCCACCTGGTCACCTTTGTGCTGCCTGAAACTAGGATGTGATGGAGTTTGGGAACTGAGAACTGGAAGATGCCTGGGTCTCTGGTGATGATGTGGAGCTGTCATAAAAGCCTCAGATACCAACTTCCAGCTTCTTTTACCTTTGAATGTAATGTTTTGTGAATTTAAGGCCCTCTTAGGGGGTTATCTAGCACTTTCCTGAAAAGCAATCTTAATATGTCCAATCCTGGCACCAAACATTTTCCTTCCCATGTTTTCTCAGTCTCAGTAAATGTCACAACCTGGTTGCTCAGGCCAAAACACCTAAAAATCATCCACGTTTTCACCCTTTCCCTCATCTCTAACACCCACTACATCAGCAAGATCTATCCATTCTGCTTCTAAAATATATCCCAAACCTGTTCACCTTTGTCACATCATCCAGTGACACTATCTCTGACCCGGTCCTTCAAGAGCTACTTGTGAGTCTCCCTACTTCCACACCTGCCTCCCCACAAGACCAGTCTTAACACATCAGCTGGATAGTTGCAGTGCGTGGGCTTTTCCTGTGGTGGAGCACAGGCTCTAGAGTGCGCAGGCTCAGTAGTCACAGCTCATGGGCTTAGTTGCCCCGAGGCATGTGGAACCTTCTCTTAGACCAGGGATCAGACCCAGACCTCCTGCATTGGGGGCGTGGACCACCATGAGCCACTGGACCACCAGGAAAGTCCCCAGAACTCTATTTCATTACCACTGTTTTATATCCTGTATGGAACTTTCACTGAAATTGTTTTATTCATTTGCACACTTGCTGGTTGTCCCCCATTACTCGAATATACACCCCATGAAGGCATGATTGTAATCTCTTGGGTTTGTTGATGCACCCTAGTGCGTGGAAGTGTGCTTGACCCTTGATAAATGTCTGGGGAGACTGATGCCTGAATCTCATGTGCTAGGCATTTCAGCCTCACGACAACTTTGTGACATGACATTATTCTCATCTTAAACACTTGGGTTGATCCCAGCTGGACCACTTGCCATCTGTGTGACCTGGGACAAATGGCTTAAACTTCTTGAGGCTCAGATGCCCCGTTTGTAAAGTGGGGATGACGCCAGGGCCTGATTCACAAGAATCAGCCCAGAACCTGAGGCTCAGGGAGCCCTCTGTGCTGCTGTTATTACAACCTCCAGAAACATGCTTATTCCTGTGAAAACTGAACTGGCCTGTTTGCACATCCAGGCACTTTTTAAAAAAACATCTTGAAGGCTATTCGTGGATCCTGGTCCTCAGGACTAGCCCTAGGGCTAGCCCCCCATTTTACAGATGCAGAGAATGAGGCTCAGGGGTCCCAGACAAGTCAGTGGCAGAAACTCAACATCTCTTGGGAGCCTTCAGGACCTCTGGGTCTGCAACCCACCCCCCAAACGTATCCCCTGCTCTCTGCTTGAGGGAGCACATGGGGTAAGGGTGGGGGGCTTTTGTTTTATTCCCTCCCCCTCCTGAGGAGTCAGTAACCAACAGTGTCTGTGCCTGGAATATTAATGTCCCAGGAGCTTTTGTTTCGGGGTTGGGGGGTGGTGAGGCAAGATTTTCTGGTCAGCGAGGGGTTGAGCTTTGGTGACTGGGGCACTGGCCCTTTAAACTGCCTGGAAAAAAGGGACTAGGGAGGGTTTGGGAAAGAGTGGCTGAGCAGGTGATGTGTAGAGACCCAGAATCCAACACTCTCCTCCTTTAGACCCAGGAATCCAGACCCCCAACTGCCTCCTCTCCCAGGATCCGGGAGTCCCAGGTCCTAGCTTCCTTCTCCATCAGGATCAAGAATCTGGGTTCTCAGCATCTCCCCTCAAATCCAGGAGTCGCAAGCGCCCAGCCTTCTCCCTCCTCAAACCCAGGATTCTGGGCCCTCAGCCCCCTTTTCCTTCAGGAACCAGGGGTCCAGACTACACAGCTGGTGGATGCTTCCACGGAGACTAAAGAGAGTGGGGGGAGCACTTCCTGGGTCCTGAGTCAGCGAATACCCAAGGGAGTCTCAAGGTCACAGTTCCGGGAAGGTCACAGCCGCCCCCTCCATAGCCTCTCCCCAGGGGGCTCATGGCATCCTGCCTCCTCCCCCCCATCCTCCCCTAGGGAGGTGGTACATCCCTGCGTCCTGACCGAACCCCCCCCCAGCCCCCCATCAATGGCGGAGTCCGAACATCCTCACACAAAGCATCAATTCTTCCCCAGCTCAGCCTTGTGAAGGCGCCTGTATTCGCAGGACCTAGGCATCAGGGTCCCAGCCCCTCCTCCTCCCTCAGAAACCTGGAGTGGGACCCCCACCCAGGACTTCCTCTCTCCAGACTCAGGAGTCTGCACTCGCGCCCCACCCTCCATCAAGACCCAGGAGTCTGGGATCCCAGTGCCCATCTCTCTCTGGACCCAGGAGTTCAAGCCCCCCAGCCCCCTCCTCCCTCAGACCTAGAGTCCAAGACCCCAGCCCCTCCTCACCCTAACACAGAACCCCTAGACTTCTGCTCCCTCAGACCCAGGACTCTAGGCCCCCAGCTCCAGGATCTCCTGGGAACTTTTGGCTCCAGGGCCACAGCTGTCAGCCCCCCAGAACCACAGCCTTGACTCCCCAGGCCTCTTGTCCCCCTTCCCTCTGTGAGGCAAGCATCAGGTGGGGGCGTTGGGGTGAGTCAGCAGCCTCGCATACAAAGTTCCCCCTGTGGCCCCCACGTTCCTGGGATATTCAGAACTCCCTGGATTCCGGGCCTCCAGCCCAGTCAGGGGGTGGGAGAGTCCTCCGGAGGTTCCCCCTGGGTGTGGGGTCAGGGGAAGAATTCCTGCTCCGGGAAGGGTGCACTGAGCCCTGGCTGTCTTCTCTTCCACCCCCAGCACCCTCTATATTCACCCCAGTCCAGAAGAACCCGGGCTCTGCCGCCGCCCTCTTGCCCCACTAGGTGTCTGCTCAGGCGCCTCTGTGCCTGGTCCCTCTAGAGGACCTAGGGGCCTGGGGTCTGCACAGGCGGGAGCCAGTGGGTGCTCGGGTCGTGCTGCCACAGGCCACTGGGCACTGGCGAGTCCGGCCCCCCACCCCCACCCCACCCAGAGAGAGAAAGCTGCCTTTGTGTTCCCCAAGACGGGGACAGGCCAGGCTCGCACGACATTAACCCACCCCGGGCCCCAGCCCTGCTGCGTCTAAGGTCTTGGAATCCCTCGGGGAACCTGACCCCCTGCTCTGGGGACACAGGCATCCAGCTCATGGGTGGGTGGAGGCCAGAGGCAAAACCCTGCTTCTCAGAGTGGCCGGCCCAAACTTTACGAGGTGGGGAAGAGTGAGTCCCTACGGTGGGAAACATTATTCAGGATTAACAAACTCTCCCTCCATCAGCACCCCCCACCCCACTCTTAATAGCCTCTTCATCTTTTCTTTGGATCTGGAGGTCTGTTTCCCGTGCTCCCTTCTGGGCCATCCAGTCCCTGGCCTGTGGGTCTCTGTTTCTGCCTGCCTGCATCTCTGGGCAGGCAACCCATCCATCTCTCAACCCCTCTTGCCCGCCCACCCTGGACCCTTCTTTCTATTGGCATACATATCATCATCCTTTTCTGATATTGCTGGTAGATAAGGGAACCAGGGAGAAGAGAATACATTTTTGAAAGGGTGTAAATGAACCCCAGCTCCTGTCCCCACTCCTGCTGGCTGGCCAAGGTGAGAGGGGAAGGGGAGTGACAAAGAGGGGAAGGTGAGGACCACGGACACCACCAAGAATCCGGTGGCCAAAGCCATTCAGAAATAGCCAATGAAAAGGAAAGCAGGCAGGGCCCCCTGGGATCAGATACTTCAGCTGCCTACCCCACGCTTTACAGGAGGGGAAGTGAAGCTCAGAGTGGGGTGGGGCAGGGGCAGACCCAGAACTACACCCTAGCCGGTTGCAGAGTGCTTCCCATGACACCTAGCTCTCTCCCAACTGGTAAAGTCCCCCGTCATTTCATCTAGAGAAAGTTGACAGAAGGGATTAGGGCACCAGGAAGCAGAGACTTTAAAACCACAGGAGGGACAAGCCTGGAGAGCTCCCTCCCAGAAGAGCTGGTGAAAAGATTCCGGACCTGGGGAGGTGGTCCTCTTAGGCAGTATTCGGATTCTGAGAATCCAATCTCCCACGATTCTAGACCTCAGATGTGTCAAGATTCGGGATCTCCGAGAGGTAAAGGTTTCAGAGTTTTGAAGGTGTCAGGAGGCTAGAATGCAAATGCCAGCGAGGCTCTAGAATTTTAAAGGTGTCAAGAGTCTAAAGACTTTGGGCTTCTGGAAGCCAGTGGTTCTAAAACCTCAGATTCTCTGTTCACTGGATTCAATGGTTCTAGGAGTCTATGAGCTGGCCTAACAAAGAAAGAGAAACAGAAGTGGATGGAGATGTAGCTTAAGTACTAAAGTGCCCATCTGGGAAATTGTGGCTTGTCTGCCACAAAGCAAGGAGGTAATTGTGAAAGTTCTGAAGCGATGACAGAAGACTACAGCAGAAAGCAAGGTGGAGGGTGACAGGCCCACTCTCAGCCCGTCACTTTGCCCTGAGGAGGGGAGAAGCACACACAGCTCTGAAGTGGGGAAGGTGTCACTGCACCCAACTTGCCAGCAACTCCTTCGCGTGTCCAAGCTGGAGTTCCTTTCCTTTCAGGTCACCGAGTTCAACACCCTCACTTTACAGAAAGGCAAACTGAGGCCCCAAGAGAGAAGGGTGCTTGCCATTGACTATGCTGGCAAATGGCATGAGCCAGAATTTAAACCCAGGCAGGCCCCCAAACCTGTGCCATCTGGTCACAGCTCCCACATTTCTACAGGACCTCCGGCCCTCCCACTTCTGCTCAGCTACCTCCCTGTTATCCGTTCCCCACCACCCCAAGTGGCTTCCCCCACCAGGGAGAGGGTGACTGGTGGCAGGAACCAGGCACACACAATGTGAGAGTGTGAGTGTGGGGGGTGACATTTCCTGACCTTGTCCTGGGTCTCAGGGTCACCCTGTCTTGGAGGACTCCAGCTTTTCACAGTGCATGATAAGGGTATGTGGAGGGCTCCCTGGATGTCCTGGAGGGGGCTTTTCTGTAGATAGTGGCCTGGGTGTGTGAATGGTTGGGGAGGGGCAGCGTTTGGAAGGCATCTGTTGGATCCACGTGTGTGCCCACATGCCAAGGTTCCCCACACACTTCTTCTCATACACACACACACACACACATATGCACACATTTCCCTCCAGGGCCCTTCAGGATGCCCTGCCTGACTCAGTTCCTCTCCAGGGGCACAGAGAGATGCAGAAATGAAGGATGGTGATGGGGAAGTCCAGGATGGAGGATGTGACGGTAGACAGGGGCAGCAAAGAGACCGGGGACAGGGACACAGTGGGACAGACAGACAGGAGAGAGTGGGGAATGAGGCAGACAGATGACAGGGAGGGCTAGAGAACCAGGAATGACAGAAGGAGAGGGGACGAGGGAATGGGACAGATGGGGGACAGAGCAGCAGGGGTGACAGAGACGGGGCAGGGAGGGAGGGCAGAAATACAGGGGCACAGAGCAGGGAATGGAGAGGATGCTGGGGGCGGGCAGAGTGACCCAGTGAAAAGGGACAGGGACCAAGGGACAGAGGTGGGGGACAAAGACAGGCTAGAGAGCCAGGGGACAGGGAGACAAGGAGACAGGGGGACAGACGGAGAGACGGACAGTCTTGGAGACAGAGGGACAGAGGACAAGGGTAGGGGGACAAGGAGAGAGACTAAGGGACTCAGAGACGGGCGGACAGAGGGACACTGGGATCGGACAGAAGGACAGCAGGGCCGGCCTCGAGAAGGCTGGCTTGGGGCTGGAGGGGGGTCTCGGGCCCTTTGTCCCTGCCGGGATCAGGGCCTGTGCGGGGTTGGGGGGGCTGCGGCACGGTGGCCGGGCCTGCGCCCCCTCCCCCGCTCGCGGCTCCCGGCTCGCGGCTCCCGGCCCGCGCTGCGCTTTGTCCCGGGGAGGGGGGCCCGGCCCGGCTCCGCGCGCATTGTTCGGCCTCTGCGGCCCCGCGACCGCCCGGCTGTCACCGCGGCGCGCCCCCCGCCACGACCCGGCCAGCCGGCCGACCCCGGCTCCCGACCCTACCTGGCCCCGCCGCGGCCGCCCACAGCAGCAGCAGCGGCCACTGGAAGCGCCGGGCCCGGCCCATGGTGCCGCCGCCGCCGCCGCCGCCGCCGCCGCTCGCTCCCGGCCCGGCACCTGCACCGCCCGCGCCGCCCGCCCCGCCCCCCGCGCCCCGCCCCCTGCCCGCCCGGGGGGCGGGGCGCCGAGGCCGGGGCGGGGCGGGGCCGGCGCGGGGGCGGGGGCGGGGAGACGCGGGGAGGCCCCGGGCAACGCGGGAGAGGGCACCTCTAGAGGATGTGGGGAGTCGGAGGGGGAGCTGCGCCCGAGAGCTCCGGGGCCCCGGGGGCGGGGGCGAGCAGGGGGCGTGTGTCGGGGGGACCCGCGGCCAGAGAGTGCGGGCGCTGGGTGAGGACAGAAGTGGTGGGCGATGATGCGGAGGGGAGCGCGGGCAGGTGCTGTGAGGGGCAGTGTGTCGTAGGAAAGGTGGGGGTGCAAGGATGCGCCGAGGTGCGGGTGGGTGCGGAGGGGAGGGAGTTGAGTGAGGATGTGTGTGAGGCTGTGAGCGTCCAGGGAGAGGGAGTTTGCTGCGGAGAGTGGGAGAGGTGCTCCCTGGACAGGTAGAGGTATTCCGTGGGTGAAGGTGAAGGGGGGTGCACATATTCCACAGGGGAAGTGAACGTATTCTGGAGGGGTAGTGAAGGTGAAGGTGTGAGCATGGAGTGGGGTATAGGAAAGGTGAGAGTGAGACGTAGTCTGTGGACAGGTGAGTGTGAGGTTGAGAGTGTCATGTGACAGGCTGTGAGCTGAGCCACCTTGAGAGCGAAGGCAACAGCCTGCTGTCTGGGCAGGTCCTGGACCTCCCAGGGCAGGGCTAGGCTGGGCTGGGGTCAGGTCTCACCCTTCCACCGGTCCTCACCCGGAAACTCCGTGTTTCTGCATCATTCCTGGGGTGGGAGAGGCTCTGGTGGACGCCCAAGCGTCTAGCCTCCCCACCCTGTGTCCCTACTCTTCCAGCCTCGACTGTCTATGCGCTCTCCCATCGTTGGTGCTGACTCACTCCTCCAGACTTGGGTCCCTTTTCCCTCCTGGGAGGTGAGTCTCCCCGAGCCCCCTTCTGTGGGACTTTGTAGACCTGGTGCAGGGTTATCAATCACCCGTATGAGCCAGGAAGAGTGAGAAACCATAGAAGGTAGGAGACTTCAACCTCTTCTACCATCATTTGACAATCAGGGAAACTGGGATATGCCAAGTATGAGAATGCTTTATCTCCATCACTACCCCAAACTCCTCCATTCAGGCACTCCATCGGACTTCAGCTCCTGGTATCCTTCCTGTTCTCAGTCCCCAGCATCCTCTCTCTCAGTGGGGCCCAAGCTCCCATCAGTCTCTATGTGCCCAGGACTACAGCTCCAAGTGACTTCTTTCCAATTCTCAGTTTACCTTTCTGTAAACTGGAGAAGTGTGTTGAGTTGGATAATCTTCAGTCCTCCCACAGCTCACAGTCTGTGTGTTGAGATAGGTGGGAGAGAGGTGTCCAACCTGGATTTAGGATACTGGGTTACGGAGTAGCTAAGGGTTGTCTTTCCTCTCAGGAACCTATAGGTCCCCCACTCATGGTTCTAACCAGTGTCTCCTACTCCAACTCCAGGGAACCCTGGAGGATGTTGGTTTGGCTCTCATCTGTCTTTTTTGGGCCCCACCTTTTCTTCCACATGAGGTTGTCCTGTTCCAGTCCTACTCCAAGTTACTGTATCCATTGGGATTTTCATGCAAGTGACGGAAAATTCAACCCAACTGGCTTAAGAAAAAGAGGATTGTTTCACATATAAAAAAGTCTTGGGTATGATTGACTCCAGCATGATCTGTCCTAAGGATAAATGGCCCCCTTATGTAGTAGGGTGACTGGTCAATACCCCTGGGACCACATATTTGGGGCTTCTTATTTGCAGAGGGGTAGAGAGAGAAAAGGGCTTTCCAGGTGGCACTAGTGCCTGCCAATGCAAGAGATGCAGGTTTGATCCCTGGGTCAAGAAGATCCCCTGGAGGAGGGCATGGCAACCCACTCCAGTATTTATGCCTGCAGAATCTCTTGGACCTCTGAGCCTGGCAGGCTACAGTCCATGGGGTCGCATAGAGTCAGACACGAATGAAACCACTTAGCACACACTCACATAGGTATATACCTGAGCTTCCCGGGTGTCGCTGGTGGTAAATAATCCGCCTGCCAATGCAGGAGATGCTAGAGATGTGGGTTCAATCCCTGGGTTGTGAAGATCTCCTGGAGTAGGAAATGGCAGTATTCTTCAGTATCCTTGCCTGGAGAATCCCGTGGACAGAGGAGCCTGGCAGGCTATGGGTCATAAGGTCGCAAAGAGTGGGCCACGACTAAAGCGACTTAGCACAGCACATAGCACAGAGAGAAAAAGACAGGCAGACTGAGAGAGCCAGGCTGTGGGATCCTGAGCAGAGATAAGAGACTTGAAGAAGCTCCTTCAGCAGAATGAGGAAATATTTTTTTTCCTTAGAACCCTCCTTGAAACCTTCCATTGGGTCTCCTTGGTCCAGATAATGCCACCTGCCTATTACTGAACCAACATCAGTGGCCAGGAGATGAGATGAAACTGATTAAATTAGATATGAGCCACAGGCTTCCTCTACCCCCAGGTCAGAGGTGAAATTAGATTTCTCAAGCAGAAGTAGATACTGGGGAGACAGTTGCTGTCCCTGCTATTTTGGGTGGCAGGGTGGGCTGCGCACTGTGGGCTTGACCATTCTTGGGTTTTTGAAGTCTTGGGATGGTTCAGAATTTGTTATTTGTTTTCTCAGCATCGTTCTGCAAGATAATAGAAAATATATTGGCCTCTGCCCCTGGTTCCTGACACAGAGCTCCTGAAACCCTTGTAATTACGTAAGTGATAAGAACACCAGGAACAGCTTTTGTTCTAATATTTAGTCTTTGACCCTAGCTCTCCTAACTCAGGTCTCCTGAAAGCCTTGTCATTTCTTGGGTGATTAGAGTGTCTTTTGTTCTAATATGTGACTTATGGTGGACTCCTAAATGAGGGCTGGTACCCAAAAAGATCCAACTATGATAACAAACTTGAGATTTTCAGCTCCACTCCCCATTCTCTTGAGACGGGAGAAGGAAAATGGAGCAAAGGATCCATGATGCCTTCGTTATGAAGCCTCTGTAAAAATCCCAACAGTATAGGGTTCAGGGAGCTTGTGGGTTGATGAAGTGACACGCATGAAAAGAGAATGGAAGCTGTATGCCCCTGGGCACAGACCTTGCCCTGTGCATCTCTTCCATCTGACTGTTCATCTGTATCCTCTATCATATTCTTTTATAATAAAGGTAAGTCACTATTTTCCTGAATTCTATGAGCCACTCTAGTGGGTTAATCAGACCTGAAGAGGGGATCATGGGAACCTCTGGTTTGTAGCCGATTGGTCAGAAGCACCGCAGTCTGGACTTCTGATTGTCATTGGAAGTGGAAAGTATGGGACTGAGTCCTTAATCTGTGGGATCTGAGGCTACTTCTGGGTAGACAGTGTCAGAATTATGTCATAGAGCAGCCAGCCAGGGTCACAGAGAATTTCCTGGTGTGGGGAAGCACTCCCCACATTTGATGACCTGAAGTGCTGTGAGTGTGATCCTAGTGTGAGAGTCAAGGAGAAACACAGAAGAAAGACACAGTAGGGAAAAACCGAGTTGTTCCCTCTACAGAAAGAAGACTGGGTGGGCATTTCCCCCCAGTACACGTTCCCTCCTCCTTTGTCCTTTCCTAAGAGAATCCTGATTATGTTCAGGCATCAACTTTTCTTTAACAGCCAGCTGATGTGCGGGAAGTCCTAGGAGTAGGGTCTGAATATACTTTGTTAAATAGTGTGGCTCCATGCCCACTTCCAGTGCAAGGGGTGGGGCATGAAACAAATCAGGCAAATAAAACGCGGGAAAGGCAAGTCACCCTGGAAGTTTGGGGATAAGCTTTCTTTGTTTTAAAAAAGAAGAGAAGAGATGGCCCTTTGTTATTGCTTCCAAATGTGGGTGTGATGCCTGGAACTGCAGTGGCCTTCTTGGGGCCATGAGGCAGATATGCTTGAATGGATCCTTTAGGACATAATGGAAACATTGAATAAGTCAAGCCAGGAACTGCTCTAACTCATGATCTCTTCTATGAGATCATCAATTTCCTCTTTGTTTCAACCATCTTGAGTTGGGTATCCTTTTAAATACAGCCCTGACTGCCATATTGCCTGCAATTCAGATAGAATACATGGAGGCAGCCCTGCTTACAGATTAAAACATTTTAAGTGGTAGTTTTCTTTTTCAGTTGCTTCCCCATCCTTGTGATAGGATCTCTCTCATAGAGGTTGTTTTCTCAGCTCCGCCTGAGTGGGTTGCCTACCATGAGAATTGCCTGAGTGGTAGATGCCTATTTACAACATGCACAACTGTATGTTGTGACTTTGATATAAACTTCCCTGGCCATAGCAGAGGAGGTTGTTGGCAGAGTCCTGACCCAAACTGGACTCCACCAGAGAAGAGTGAGAAGAGTCTGTTCATTAAAATATCATAACCAGACAGAAGTAGTTCTTAGTACTTGACATTTCAAGGGCATGTTTGGCTACTGTGTTTGAGGCAGGAGGTAGTCTGTGAGGAGATAAAAAGAAGGTGAAAGCCTAGTCCATGAAGGAAGCCACACACTCAGAGTAAGAGAGAGTGACACAGAGAGGGAGATTTTGCAAAAGGGAGACAACAACAATTGAAAAGCCCAGCTTTTCAATTCTGTTTCTTGTCCCTGATGCAGCCCAGAGACCTAGCTCTTGCCTGGATTCTAAACTTCCAATAATGCTGTCGTTTTTCGCTTGAGTCAGCTCAAACAGATTTTATTTCTTGCAACTGAGATCCCTGAACAAAAACTTGGGAGCCATTAATGATGAGGTCCTGATCACAAGGTCTGGTGTAGAACCTTATGAGAAATTTATCTCTAGCTTCAATAGCTGCACCATGGGACATGTATTTCCATCCTTTGATCCCCAGTGTAGGGCATCATGGGAGACACAATCCTACCCTCCAGTCTCTGCCACAGGGTCTCATGGGAAATGCAGTCCTAGCCTCAATTTCAGCTGTAAGTCATCGTGGGAAATGTATTCCTAGCCTCCAGTCTCTGCTGTGGGCGTATCATGATGAATGCAATCCTAGTCTCCAGTTATCACCTAGGGGAGCAACCTGAGGGTCCCTAACCCACACCTCAGCTGTCTCAATAAAACAAGTACACTTCCCTTAGACAAAAAGGTAAGGAAGTCATACTCCCTCTCATTTCTAATAAAAACCTCACTCCGGGCAAACTTGTTAAAAACACACAACACACACACACACACAGAATTGATTATACCTTCTAGCTGCTTTTTCTTTTTCTTTTCTGTTTTTTACAAGACAGGAACAAGAGAGCGTTAACCACAAGACACCGGTATAAGCTGATGGGTCTTCAAAATTGGGACAAGGGTTGCTCTGCAGCTCATTACCATCTCATTGTAATATTAAGATCTCCGCCCCGGGAACCATATTGGTACAATCCAATTCCTGTCCAGCCTCCAAAGGGCCACCCAGGGGCAGAAAAGAGGAGTGCATTCTAGGAAATCAGTACTTATTTCCACAAATCAGTGTGACACGAGACCCCTGCCCCTAATAACTCTTCTTCACACTTTTCTATAAAAAACTTGTCCCCAACTTGTAATCTGGGAGAAGGTATATTTAGAGCATAGGAGATCCAACCAGTCAATCCTAAAAAAAGTCAGTCCTGAATCTTCATTGAAAGGACTGATGTTGAAGATGAAACTCCAACACTTTGGCCACCCGATGTGAAGAACTGACTTGTTAGAAAAGACCCTGATACTGGGAAAGATTGAAGGCAGGAGGAGAACGGGACAACAGAAGATGAGATGGTTGGATGGCATTACTGATTGGATGGACATGAGTTTCAGCAAGCTCCGGGAGTTGGTGATGGACAGGGAAGCCTGGCGGGCTGCAGTCCATTGGGTCCCCAAGAGTCGGACATGACTGAGCAACTGAACTGAACTGACCCCTTCTCCATTCCTGGACCATTGAATAAAAATCTGCCTTGCAACAAACTTCTGGACTCACTGGTGCGGGAGGGTAGGGGGGTGGCGGAGTGGGAAGTGGGGGTCGCTTTTCAGTAAGTTTCTGCTGCTGTAGGGAATCACAGCAGAATGGTGAAAGTAGCCTCAATTTTAATTATGCAGCATCTCAGAAAATGTCATCTTAGCCTCATCTCTGCTTAAACGTATCATGGGAAATATAGCCTTAGGCCAGGTTTTGTTGTAAGGTACCACCCAGGATGTCCTCTTTCCTTCCCTCCCTTCCTCCTTTGTTCATGTCCTGGGCTCTAATATAGAAAATGGGAATACAGTAGTGAGCAAGTAAAAGGATTGACTCTTTATGGAGATTCTTGTGGGGAGAGTTAGCAAAAACCAGACAAACAAGTGATTATTCCAGCCAACCATTGAAGCATAACAAAATACCCCAAAACTCAGCCATGTGAAACCACAACCTCTTTATTTTACGATTCTGTGGGTCAGGAGTTTGAACAAGGCACAGTGAGGTCAGTGTGGATTGACTCCTCAATGGACTGGGGCCAACAGCCAGAGATGGATGAGCTGCTTCATCTGGGGCTATATATCAGAAACCTTGGTTCTGTGTGGGTTGAATTGTGTCCCCCCAAAATATGTTGAAATCCTAACTCCCAGGTTCTATGAATGTGACCTTATATGGAAATAGGGGGACTTCCATGCAGGGGGTGCAAGTTCGATCCGTGGCTGGGGAACTAATATCCCACATGCTGAGGGGTACAGCCAAAAAGTTAAAAAAAAAAAAAAAAGGTAGATTGGTATATTAAGATGAAGTCAAAGTGGATTAGGGTGAGCCCCTAAATCCAATGATGGGTGTCCTCATACAAAGAGAGAGATTTGGAGACTCACAGCCATATTGACAGGAAAGAAAGTCATGTGATGACAGGCGGAGACTGGAGTGATGGATGCAGCCACAACCCAAGGACTGCTGATGATTGCCAGCAAAGAAGGCTGAGTGCCGAAGAATTGATGCTTTCAAACTGTGGTGCTGGAGAAGACTCTTGAGAGTCCCTTGGACAGCAAGGAGATCAAACCAGTTAATCCTAAAAGAAATCCACCCTGACTGTTCATTGGAAAGACTGATGCTAAAGCTGAAGCTCCAGTATTTTGGCTGCCTAATTCGAAGAGCTGACTCATTGGAAAAGACCCCGATGCTGGGAAAGATTGAGGGCAGGAGGAAAAGTGGGTGACAGAGGATGAAATGGTTTGATGGCATCACTGACTCAATGGACATGAATTTGAGCAAAATCCAGGAGATAGTGAAGGACAGGGAAGCCTGGCGTGCTGCAGTCCATGAAGTTGCAAAGAGTTGGACATGACTGAGCGACTGAACAACAGTAACCCAGAAGCAAGGAAGAGGCCACAAAGGATTCTTCCCCAGAGCTTTAGAAGGAGCATGATTCTGCCAACACATTAATTTTTTTGTTTCTGACATCCAGAATTTCTGTTGTTTGAAGCCACCTCGTTGAAGCTTGTAGTCACTTATCATGGCAGTCCTAGGAAATGAAATCAGTTGGGTTTCTCAGTTCTCCCACACTTTGCATCTGCTAGGGTTGCCATGTCCAGGGTAGCTCCTTTGTTCATTTGGCTGGTGCCTGGGCTGAGATGGCTTGGAACATCTGGGGCTGTCTCTCCATGTGGCATCCATGCACAAGTAGCTTGGGTGTCCTCAGAGCATGGCAGTCTTAGTGCAGGAGAACATGGCGATTGGCTTCCCATGGTGCCACTTCCACCATATTCTAGTTTTGTAAAATTTATTATTATTTATTTGGCTGTGCTGGATCTTAGTCGTGGCATTTGAACTCTTAGTTGCAGCATGTGAGATCTAGTTACCTGAGCTGGGATCGAACCTGGGTCCTCTGCATTGGGAGCATGTAGTCTTAACCACTGGATCACCAGGGAAGTCCAAGAGGTGATATTGACCCCATCCTTTTAGGTCACCACAATGACAGTTGGTGATATATGATTTGTGTGTGAATGTGCTCAGTCATGTCCAACTCTTTGTGACCCCATGGACTGTACCCCAGGCTTCTCTGTCCATGGGATTTCCCAGGCAAGAATATTGGAGAAGGTTGCCATTTCCTACTGCAGGAGATCTTCCTGATGCAGGGATTGAACCCTTGTCTCTTGCGTCTACTGTATTGGCAGGTGGCTTCTTTACTGCTGAGACATCTGGGAAGCCTGGATATATGATTTGAGGAGATCTTAAAAAAGAAATCCTGTCCCTTGGAGCGGGGACGAAGGGATCGGTTGGGAGTTTGGGATTAACATATAACACCACTATATTTAAAATGGGGCTTCTTTAGTGGCTTAGATGGTAAAGAATCTGTCCGTGATGCTGGGGACCTGGGTTCGATCCCTTGGTCAGGAGGAGCCCCTGGAGAATGGCTCCCCATTCCAGTTTTCTTGCCTGGAGAATCCCATGGACAGAGGAACCTGGTGGGCCACAGTTCATGGGGCCACAAAAGAGTCAGACATGACTGAGCAGCTAACACTTTCACTTTCATGTATATGTATAACTGAGTTATACCGCGGTACACCTGAAACTCACACAACATCATTAATCAAGTATACTCCAATAGCAAATAAAAATTGAGAAAAGAAACCCTGTCCTCCACCTGCCCCCAGATACCATGGAAAATGTTCTTTTCTTCATTAAACCATAGGGTCCCGGGGAAACACAATTTTGTCTCTGCAGACTTGCCTCAGTAAACCATGGAAAACATGAATTCTGCCACGTGGTACTCAAAGAGTACCATTGAGATGGTAGTTCTCAAAAAAAAAAAAAAATTTAAAAAAGAAACAAAAGAAATGGTAGTTCTGGCTTTTTCTCAGTTGGCCTGAGAGCATCCTAGGAAATCTAGCCTAGCCTTTATCTTCTGCCCACAGAGCAGCAGGGGGATGGAGTCCTGTCCTTAGTCCTCATGGCAGGGCTCCCAGGGTCATCGCCTATTCATCTCCTGTCTCAGAGCCCCCTAGGAAACGCAGACGTGTCCCCTTAGAGCAACAAAATAGTCTTGACCTTTGGATGTGGGAGAAGAGACTGGAAGGTTAATGCTTGGGTCGGTGAGTTGGAAAGTTGCATTTGGAGGCCAGAAATAGATGTGGAGGTGGCTTTGGGTGGAAGGCTGCGTGGAACAGCTCTCAAGGCCGGGGTCTCAAATGCCTGGGTCCTACCATATGACCCCCTAATTCCAGGAGCCTGTGAGAAGTTGCCCCCCCCCCATTCATCCTCTCTGGAGAAGGGCAGATCTGGCCTTGTTCACTGGCTCAAAAATCTTTATTTCAGTATAAAATATTAAATAAAACAAATATTAATTAATAATAACAATAGCCACAACACTATCAATAATCACATGAGCTCTCTCCTGCTGGCCCGCAGCCTTTTGTTAGCTTTTCTCCTTTGGTTCTCACAGTTCTCTCTCTGGGCAGCTGGCAAAATTGAGGCCCAGAGAGGGCAGCCCGCTGGCCTGAGGTCACACAGCAAGTTGGTACAGCTGGGAGCTGAGGGAAGGGCAAAGGGGTCCCCTGGATCCAGCCAGTGTGGTGGGAATGTGGGGTTCAAGTGCAGAGGAGAGTGGCTCCCCAAAGTCTGGCAGTCAAGATCAGGCTGACAAAGAAGCTGAGGTGGGCAGGGCTGGTCTGGGAGGCACCCCCCTTGCGGGGATGGGCGTCCCCGGCTGGATGGTTACAGCCATGTCCAGTACAGCAGGAGACGTTGACATGGGTGAGGTCGAAGGCTTCAGCCACGTGGAGGCTTTGGCACCACGAGGGGGCTGCGCAGCCTCTGATGGTGTAGCTTGGGCTCCTCAGTCCTGAAGAGAGAGATGGACCATGTGAGACTCTGCGCTCTCGGGACCGGAAACTGGAGTGCTCCCTGGGTGACGTGCCACCTCGTGGTGGGTGCCACCTGGAAAAAGCAGTTCTAAGTCTGGTCCGGAGACCCTTGGGCTTGCCCTCAGACCCTTCCAGGGGCTCTGTGAAGTCAAAATTAGTCTCATAATAATGCTACAACTTCATTTGCTTTTTTTTTTTTCTCTCACAAGGGGTTTCCTAGAAACCCAAGGGCATGCGATCTTGCAACAGACTGAATGCAGAGGCAAATATGAGGGTCCAGCTGTTTTCTATTAAGCCAGACATTAAAGAGATTGCAAAGAACAATGTCCATCTTCTCACTCACTTTTTTTTCATTTTGGAAAATGTCTCGTTTTTTTTCCCCCATAAAAATATGTTCACATGTCATGAGTTTTCAATTGTTCTTTTAAGATGAATAAATACATTTTTAAAAATCTCTTGGTTTTCATTTCTAATGCAGTAAATAGCTACAGATGTAACTGACACAAACAATAAGTTTTAAGAGCATCAAGGAATTTTGAGACCCCAAAGTTTGAAAAGCTCGGGAATAGAGGAACCTGCCCAGGACATCCCAGGATGGAACCTCATGAGGTCCACTGAAGTCCCATCCACCCACAGAAGTTCCACTCCCCCACAAAGAAATCCACTTGTCTGTAGTGCAGATATCCGCTTCCTAATGAAGGAGTCTAAAGTCCTTGCTACACTTTGCACCCTCCTGAAGGAAGTCCTACCTTTTCCAACAAGATGATCCACCTCAATTAACTCCAGTTTCATAGGAGGTTACCTCTTGCAGAACCCCACCCCCCCCCACCCCCCATAAGTATCCAAGTATCCTCACCTTTAGTGCCTGTCGCTTCCAGACATTGATTCATAGGGCCGCGGCAGTCAATGAGGAAAGTTTCTTCAGAGGAACACTCGTGGGTGCTGTTCCCCTCACAGCTATAACACTGCAAGCCGTTTGGTGGCAGGTTTTGAAGCTCCAGGACTTGGGAGAAGATCAATGACAGAGAAACCAAGGAAATTAGCCCAAGGGGTTTCCCACCATTAGGTCTCCAGGACTCCCGCCTCTCAGCCAGAGATGTCATGGCGCTCCCTTGTGGTCAGACCTTGGAACAGCACCCTCTTTGGGCGGGGGTTGCGGTTGGGGGGGGGTGGGTGGTTCCCTGAGGCTTGTGACAGAAATCCTGACTCCCAACTCCCCATGAACCCTCACCTGCCTAGACTCTGGGTAAAGTGAAATAGTCCCTGCCTTCAGAGAACTTACGATTTAGAGCTACACTGCCCCCGGACTTTCCTAGTGGCCCAGTGGTTAAGAATCCACTTGTCAATGCAGGGTACCTGGGTTCGATCCCTGGTCCGGGAAGATCCCACATGCCGCGGAGCAACTAAGCGTGGGCGCCACAGCTTTGGAGTCTGGGCTCTAGAGCTGGAGAACCACTGACTACTGAACGCTGCGTTCCCTAGAGCCCGTGCCCCGCAACAAAAGAAGCCACTGCAATGAGAAGCCCACACACCGCAACTAGAGAGTAGCCCTGTCTCTGCAGTTAGAGAAAGCCCATGGGCAGCAACAAAGATCCAGTGCGGCCATAAAAAGAAATAATAAATAAATAATAGAGCTACACTGTCCCATATGATAGGCACTAGCCACATGTGGTTGCTTACGTTGACACTAAAATGAATACTAAAATGAATATGGAATGAAATCCAAAATTCAGTTTAAGTGCTCAACAGCCATTTGTAGTAGAGGCTTACTGCATTGGGCGATACAAAAATTTCCATCACCATGGAAAGTCCTATTGGCCAATAATTGTTTGCAGAGACAGAATAACACAAAGGATCTAGATTATACTCGGGGAGGGCAGAGTTAGGGACATCTTTCCTGAGGATGATGCTTTAAAACTGAGATCTGATGAAGGAGAAATAGCCAGCCAGGCAAGCTCCTAGGGGAGATGTGTCCCTGGTGGAGGGTACTGTATGTGCAAAGGCCATGAGGCAGACACATGCTGGGTTACAGAGAGCATAGTAGAACCTTCTGACAGCATTTTAAAAGCAAGCAGAAGGCATTGAAGTGTTTGAGGAAGAGGGACATGCTTTGATTTACATTTAAAAAAAGTCACTCTTGCTGCTGCGTTGAATGTAGGCTGTAGGTTAGCAGGAGGGGCAGCAAGGTCATTGTAACAATCTAGGCGAGAGGCCATGATCGCTGGGACCAGCGTGGTGGGCAGTGGAAGGATTCAAGAAGATGTAGAAGCATAAAGCACAGGTCTTGGTGAGGCTTTGATGGTCTCCTTGAATTCCCACAAAATCTTTCTTGAGAAAGGGCTTAATAGGCCCCCCCACTTTTTTTTCAGAGGAGGAAGCAGAGTGGAGGGTTTACCTGTGAGCAAGCAACCTGAATGCACCTCTCTGCCCCAATCCTAGGTCTTATGCCAGGTCCCCTGGCCCCTTACCTGGGCCCACATTGCATTTGGTGGTGTTGCAGCACTGCAGGAAGTGGAAAGTGTGGTTATTGTGGAATCCGGTGGGGCCTGGGCAGCCAGGAAGGATGCCACAGCCTCTCACGTGGCGCTCATCCCCTGGACTCTCTGTGGGGACAGAGGAGGTTAGATTGTTGCTGAGGAGCTGGGACTGGATTTGTCACCTGTCCATCTTCTTCATCCTTCACTATAGGGCTCTTACTGTATGAGGGGCAGCCACATATCTAACCAAGATTCCAGCCTGCATGGGTATAGTCGGGGCTTCCCAGGTGGCACTAGCGGTAAAGAACCTGCATTGCCCGGCAGTGCAAGAGACATGAGAGACGCGGGTTCGATCCCTGGGTTGGGAAAGTCCCCTGAAGGAGGGCAACCCACTCCAGTATTCATGCCTAGAGAATCCCATGGACAGAGGAGCCTGGTGGGCTATGGTCCATAGGGTCACTAAGAGTCGGACATGATTGAAGTGACTTAGCATGCACACATGGGTATAGTCATGTGGCTAAGTTCTGATCAATATGATCTAAGTAAAAAGGTTTACAGAACTTGCAGAAAGGAGAGACTTTACAAAAGCAGGGCCACCCCCTTTTTGCCCCTTCTTTCCTCCCTTCCTCCTTCCTGGAACTTGGATATGAGGTCTGGAGCTCAGGCAACCATCTTGGACCATGAGGCAAATGGAAGGAACATGTAAGAAATGAGAAGGCATCTGGTGACTGTGGAACTGTCTTAGTGGCCCTAGACTTCCCATCACTGGGCTTCTTGTGTGAGTACTAACTTTCTACCTTGCTTATCTCCCTGTTATTTGGGGGGTTGTTGTTAAGTGCAGCCTTTGGGAGGAACAAAGCTGGGAAGGGGAGCTACTGGCACGTTGGGGCTCACCTTTCAGGCTCTGGTGGGTTATCACATCCACGCACTTATCTCCAGAGTTGCGGCACTGCAGGCTCTGGTCCCAGCCCCTCTCACAGCTGAGGTCCGTCGAGGCACAGGAAGCACATTCGAGGTAGCGGGTTCTGGGAACAGTAGCATCTGGGCCTGTTTGGGGAGAAGCAGGAGGGTGAGACCCCACGGGAGGAGTCCTAGAGACCCATCTTGCTAGAGGACTCTCCTGCACACGCGTTCTTCCTTATCCTACTCTTCAGCCAGGCAACAAGTTCTGCCCATCGTATCTCCTAAATTTTCCTAGGATCCCTGCCCTCCTTTCCAGCTCCATGACCCGGTCAGACCTCCTTCAATACCAGCTTCCTCTCTGGCTTCCTCATTTCCATTCTTGCCCTTCCCACCCCAGTGCCTCCCACATGGCCCTAGAAGGATGCTTCCAACACTCAAATTGAACCCTGTCTCTCCTCTGCTCAGCTCTTCCATGGGTCTCCAGTGCCTCAGAATAAAATCCAAGAAACTCAGCGTGGCATTCAAGGCCCATCAGAGACTGGTTCCTGGCCACCCTTCCTGCCTCATTTCTCTCCCCCACCTGCTCGGACTCTACACCGGCTTCTCTCAGTCCCCAAGTGTGAGTGCTGACTCCCACCCAGCCTTTGCTTCTACACAACACTTTACCCTGCTCCCTAATTTCCCTATTTCCTACTCATTCTTCAGGAGTCATCTTCCCTAATTTTTACCTCCTCCAAGAAGCCCTCCTTGACCTCCCAGGCTGAATTAGGTGCCCCTCTGGGCTCCCTAATCCCAGCTCTGTCTCCTCCGGATCATCTCTGTTTGGACTAAGTCCCAGGTAGGGCCTCGGCTGTCTTGTGTGCCAACATGACCCAGCACAGGGCCAGGGCCAGAGAAAATATTCAATAAATATTTATCAATTATTTTTTGTTTTTGGCTGTGCTATCAACATATGGGATCTTAGTTCCCCGAACAAGGATCAAACCCGCAATCCCAGCACTGCCACTGAACCATCAGGGACGAGTCATAGGTCAAAGTCTCACTTGACTAATCTGTGATAACTTTGCCTCTCACATGGACCTTCCCGTCCAGGCCAAGTGGATGAATTACTTTTTCCTGGAAACACTGGAGTCATTCCTCTGCCCAGACCTTGGCTCACACCATCCCCAAACCTGGCATGCCCTCTCCTTCCTGACCCCAGATATCCAAGTTTGAGTTTGAGCCAAGTCTTAGAGAAATTAGAGAACTGTTTCAGCCAAGACACTTAACCGGCAGGCCAGCAGCTGTAATTAGGTGAATCACTTACCTTCAAAGCCAAATCTTCCCCACCCCCTCCCCAAAGAAAAATAACTAGAAGAAGGCCAACAACCCATGTCTTCTCATATGAACCACCATGAAAATGAAAATATAAATCGCCGTCATTGCCAACATAACTGTCTCATACCACCCATGGGTCTCCTTTGTGAGTTATTCTTATGTCACTCTTCTAAACGTGGATGATATCCAGGCTCTGTCTGAGGTCCTTTTTTCATTTCTCATGGTATATACTCTCGCCCATTGAATGTTATCCATTGACATTGCTTCATCTTCACCTATCTGCGGAGAAATCACAAATCTCTCTCCAGGCAAGACTTTCCTCTGAACTCCACACCTGTACGCCCATGGGCCTCCTGGCGGTCCCCTGGCTATCTGTCAAACACCTGAATCTCTCCCTGTCCCCAACAAGACTCTCCATTTCTCCAAACGGCTGCTTCTCCTGAATTCCATGTTTCTGAGGTGGCCCCATCTGGTCTCCCAGAGTAGAAACTTGGCAGGCTCCTTGATCTTCCATATCTAGCCATCAATCTAATTACTCCCACTTCCCTATCTTCTGTAATCCTTTTGCCATATTGCTTCTGATCTCCATTAAGCATGTCCTATTGAGCTCTTAATTTTAGACCCTGTTCTCTATTTCCTGTTGGACTCATTTTAAAATGGATTCCAGATTTCTGCTAAAAATTATCCTTTCCTCTATTTTCTTGAAAATATTGATCATAGCTGTCTTAGACCTCCCCTGTCTAATAACTCCAATATCTGATTCACAAGTCTGTTTCTGTTATGGGGTTTTTCTTTCGGTTTCCCCAGTCGATTGGTCCTTTCTATTTTCTTCAGGATACCTTGTATGTTTTGATTAGATGCCAGACATAGATAACAACTTGTAAAGGCTTTAAATGATTTTATCTTCAGCCAAAGAGAGATTAGGTTTTCTTCCTGTAGAAACTGGATGTAGGCATTTTTGTGCTATGCTTAGTCACTCAGGCATGTCCAACTCTTTGCGATCCCATGGACTGCAGCCCACCAGGCTCCTCTGTCCATGGGGATTCTCCAGGCAAGAATACTGGAGTGCGTTGCCATGTCCTCTTCCAGGGGATCTTCCCAACACAGGGATCAAACCCAGGTCTCCTGTATTGCAGGCGGATTCTTTATTGACTGGGGCTGGTCAATTTCTGGTTTTGCCCTTATTCTTAGGGTGTAGTCTCAGAGGAAAGCCTGAAACTTCTCTTTCCAATTTGGCAACTTCAGTCTCCCAGCATCACATGCTCGCTGGAATTCCTGCTCAGTTCTGTAGTTTCCCAGATACTATTTTCTGTGGAGTTTCTTGGAGTCTAATGCTATGCACGTACGGCTTGCCAATGACTTGAAGGAAATCTGCAGATTTGGGGACTCCCTTTTCTGTGGTTCCATGCATTCCAGGATTTGACTTCTCGTTTTCCAGACACTCTGGCAGCCCCAGATTTCAACCTCTGCCTTCTCAGTCTAGCGACAATCTCTTTCTATCTGCGTTCTACTTCCCTTCCAGAGTAGTGAATTGGCAAGTGCACTCAAGGTAAAAGCCAGCTTGTCTGTGGAATTCAACTTCTGTGCTTCCCTTATTTCAAGGATTGGAGCACCTCTATTTCCTCTCTACATTTGCTGCTCTTGAGTGACTTCAGTGATTGCTTATAATTTATCCAGCTTTTGTAACTGTCATTGGTGGTGGATAGCGGGGTGGGGCAGGGGAAGTTGGTCTGAGACAAGTAACTCCACATGACCAGAACTGCATATCTGCCCTCACCATCTAACCCATCATTAAGTTATGCTTATCTGCCGGCTAAATAGCTCTTAAACCCATCCACTTTTCTCCATCTGCTGATCAGACAGACACTGTCTTCTTCTTTTTTTGTTTTTAGCCACACCATGTGGCATGTGGAATCTTAGTTCCCTGACCAAGGATTGAGCCCATATCCCCTGCACTGGGAGCATGAGGTCTTTGCCAAGGAAGTTGTACACTCCCTTCTTTATCTGGACAACCTCACACACTTCCAGGTTGGTCTCCCCTAATCTACCTTCCTCCATCATTTCTTCCTTCCAATCTGTCTTCCACTCTGAGGTCAGAATGCGTGCCTGCTAAGTCGCTTCAGTCTTGTCCGACTCTTTGCGACCTAATGGACTGTAGCCCACCAGGCTCCCCTGTCCATGGGATTCTCCAGGCAAGAATACTGGAGTGGGCTGCCACGTCCTTCTTCAAGTGATCTTCCCGACCCAGGGACTGAGCCCATATCTCTTACGTCTCCTGCATTGGCAGTTGGGTTCTTTACCAATAGTGCCTCCTGGGAAGCCAGAGGTCAGAATAACTTGTCCATAAATACAAATCTGATAGTGACCCTGTAGCCTTTCATGACCTCCCAGTGTTCCCCAGATGAAGTCTATGTTCCCTACCACAGTCCAAAAGCCCTTGTATAATGTGACCTTGCCAATTTCATCAGTTCCTCTTGCCCCATCTGTCCTTCCTCCAGCCATGCTAGTCTCACTCTCTCCTGTTGCTTTTGTATCTGCTGCTCCTTCTGTCTGGAAAAACTCTTTCCACTGTCTTTTTAACAGCCTGACTCCTCCTCCCTCAAGATCCAGCTTAGCTGTTGCTTCCTGTAGGAAACCTCCTCTGGCCTGAGTCATTTATCTCCTCTAGGGTCCTACAGCCCCTACTCATAGTTATCCCAGCTCTGATCACTCTCTGGTTCCCGCGTCCCCCATCTTAGCACGGATGATTCTGGAGTGTGCTTCCCTATTACAGCTCCGACTTCTCTGGTCTCTGTTTCCTGTGTCAGGGTCTTGACACTTTTCTCTGTGCTTCCCTGATCCCAGCTCTGACTGGGGGCAGGGCAGTCACCATCTGGTGATGCTCTGTCCTGCCCCCTCCCCCACCTCCCACCCCTGCCATATATACAAACACTACTGGACTATGAGCCCCAGAGGGGCAGGACTCAAGGCTGTCTTGGCCATTGCTATGTCCCCAGCATCACAGAAGAACAGTTGTGTCCGACTCTTCGTGACCCCATGGACTGTAACCCACCAGGCTCCTCTGTCCATGGGATTCTCCAGGCAAGAATACTGGTGTGGGTGGCCATTTCCTTCTCCAGGGGATCTTCCTGACCCAGGGATTGAGCCTGGGTCTCCCACATTGCAGGCAGACTCTACCTACTGAGCCACCAGGGAAGATCTCCCAGAAGAACAGGATTTGGTTTAACCAACCATTCTAGTCACCAGAAGCAAGGTAAAATGGCTTTAGAAATTGGGCTGACATAGGTATATCAGTTATTTTTTAGAGGTTTGTTTTTTTTCCAGCACCTTGAGGCATGTGGGATTTTAGTTCCCCAACCAGGGATTGAACCTGCACCCTCTGCAGAGGAAACGTGGATTCTTAACCACTGGACCATCAGGGAATTCCCTCAGTTATTAAGTCACTGGATTGACAGCTGCTGCCTAAGCTCCCTGGTGGACCCCTGACCATTCCCAACCTTGTCTTTAGACCCCTTGCCTGCATGCTAAGTTGCTGAGTCAAGTCCAACTCTTCGTGACCTCATGGATTGCAGCCCACCAGGCTCCTGTGTCCATGGGATTCTCCAGGCAAGAAAAATGGGTTGCCATTTCCTCCTCCGGGGAATCTTCCCGATCCAGGAATTGAACCCACGTCCTTTACATCTCCTGCATTGACAGGTGGGTTCTTCACCACTATCACCACTTGGGAAGCCCATTAAAATCCCTATGTCCCCAAGATCCACTAAAGGGGAAACACCAGGCCCAGTAGGAGGCCTTGAGGGAAATAGGTCCCGACTGGTCAATGTCCTCTGCACTGACCAGTATTGTTAAATATTTGGGTTGTTATCTCTGATTACAAGTGTTCCTGAGACTCAACTGTTAGTGTTTTCCTTTGGCAGATCTAACAGAAAGAGGAAGCCGACATCCTCTCTCTTGCCACTTCCTTGAAAATAAACATCTGATTCAACTCCCACCAACAGATGAAAGTTTGAGGTCAGGATCAGTGAAAATCTAGCAGAATCAGGGCAGATGAAAAACAAGGGAAAAACTCAGTGCAGACACAGGTGCTCTGTTTACTGATGTCATTGTGACTGGGCTGGTCTTAACACATTCCCTTTCTCACCAGGGCCAGAAAGAGGAATCTCTTGCCTGACCCTGCACCATGGTCTACTCCTTGCTATCCTTCCTCTCCTGTGAGAACTCGGAGGAATTTGAGCCTTTCTAAGTCTTTTTCTTACACTGACAGACCAGAGCCTAAAGTCATGAAACTCTACAAAAAGCCTTGCAAAAGTTTCTTCACATTCTTTTTTCATCGCCCTGCTCAAGGATTGATTCTAGGGAACTTTACCAGCCCATGGCAGCCTGTCTGGCTCCCTCCTCTTTTGACTTCCTTTAAGGACTTTGAGTCACTGGCATCTCTGATCTTTGTATCTTGGTCCCTTGCTAAGATACGAAGCATCTGTCACCTGAACCATCTCCTGTCCCATGAGAAGAATGAGATGGCAAAATGTCAGTGAGGTAACTCACCTACCACTCAAGTGGGTGTATGTATATACAACTTCTTAAAGGCCGGTGATGCATCTTACAAATCACAACCACACACACACAGACATACAAGCAGTACGGGATGGGATAGGATGGGATGAGTTTGTACTTGGGAGTGGGGCCGGTGACGGTTTGAGATGAGTTGGGGTTGATTGGAGGATGGGATTAGAGTTACGTTCAGGAGGAGGATGGGTTTGAGTTGGAGAGTGTTGGGGATAAAATGAAGCTGGGGAAGGAATTGGGGTCAGGGATGGAAATGGAGTCAGGCTGGAGATGTGTTCAGGATAAGGAAAGATTTGAGCTGGGGGATCGGTCCTGGGGTAAAGCATGGAGCTGAGGTTGGGGTGGCCCCAGACTGGGGATAAGACCAGGGTGATGTTGAGGTTGGGTGGGGATGTTTTGGGGTTGGGGATGGCAAGGACTGTCCTACTTACCAGGGTTGGGCTTGTTGCACAAGTCTGACCTGCACATGGCCTCTGAAAGGGTGATGATCTGATTGCCAGTCCGATAGCTCATGGACCTGTTGGTCTTCTCTGGATGGGTACAGCCTTTTTCCACCACATTCATCTCGTTGCCTCCTATGAGGAATGTCTCTTTGTCACCCCCAGAGCCTCCCTGGACCCAACCAGCCTCTGACTCTCCTGGTTATAAAGTCACCTGCTCCCAGGACTGAACCCTGCTAGGCCTCTCCTCTTACTTGAGTCCAACTCTGTCTTTTCTAGACTTACCCATCCTCCCCATCAACCTCTTATACCAGAAACCTACTCTCTTAGTGACAACATTATACCTGGGACATGCTAGATCCATCAACTCCTCCCTCCTAGCTTGGAGATCTTAACATAGAGAGGCTTCTAATAGGAATCTTTAAAGGAAAATGCTTACCAAAAAGTATAAGAGAATGATATAATAAATAATGTGCATTAGTTACAAAACTTTATAGAATATTAGTATTTTGTTATATTTGTTTCAGGTAAAAAAAAAAAGAGAAACCAAGTTTAAAAGATAGTTAAAGCCTCCTGCTTACTGCCCTCTTCCAAATCCCATTTCTCTTATTCCCTGTCTGAAGGCAACCACTGATACAGGTAATTCTCACACCTGTGTATGCAGAATATGTTATTGCTTATTTTGATTGTTAAATACTATTTCTAGTAAAAGGTGTCCAACTCTGCAACAAACTTTTTTTTTCCTCTTTTAATCTTACATTTTTGAGATGTATCCAGGTTAATACTGAGAGACCTGTGTGTGTGTGTGTGCGTGTGAGTCACTCAGTCCTGTCCAACTCTTCGTGACCCCTGTGGACTATAGCTCGCCAGGCTCCTATGTCCATGGAATTCTCCAGGTAAGAATACTGGAGTGGGTTGCCATTCCTTTCTCCAGGGGATCTTCCCAACCCAGGGATTGAACTTGGGTCTTCCACATTTCAGGCAGATTCTTTATCATTTGAGCCACCAGGGAAGTCCCCGACAGTCCTAGTTCCTTCATTTCAGCTGCTGTGGGGTATGTGTGATTATACTTTAAGGTTTCTCCTCTGCTGACTCTAACTTCAGTCTTTCCAGTTTTCCGTGTCACAAACATGAGGACTAGGAACATCCTTTTACATGTATCTCTAGGCAAGTGTGGCCAAGGTTCTTTGGGGTCTCTACGATTCCTTGAAGTTTAACTGCTGCTTGTAGGGTATGTTAATCTTTATTTGTATCAGGTATTGCCACGTGGTTCTGTTCCATGGATGAACCAAGTTACCTCCCTAACAGCAGAGCCCGCAGTTCCACAACCTCATCGATCTCAGTACTGTCAGATTCTTAAATGCTTGTTCATCTGATGGGCGTGTTAGGGGCCTCAGTGTCTTTTTTTCTTGCGTATTGCCCTGATGGCTCGTGAGATAAGGTTTCCAGGTCCCTCGCTTTCCCTGCCCCAGCTCACCTTCCCACACACGCAGGACGGTGGTCCTGCAGAGGTCCTGACCAGGAGCACACTCTTCAACGCTGCAGCTCCTCATGTTCTTACACTGTAAGCACCGCAGGCCCCATGAGGCTGGGGGCAGAGGGAGGCGAGGGAAAAGAGGTGTTACTGCTCTGAGCCAGGATCCCGCCCCACTCGCCCCCTCTGCCGCCCCCTACCCCGGCCCCCTTTAAGCCCCAACACCTGGACCGAATCTCCAGGCCTTGTGCACTCAGGTTCAGGCTCCACTTTTGCCCCGCCTGGGTTCCAACCCGCTATGCTATCTTTAGGCCAACGTTTTATTTTTGTCCTTTACCCTATCCCCCTCCCCCCGCTCCCCACCCCGCCCACAGGTCCTTCCTATGTCCAGTCCTCGCTCGCTTTCTCTTTAATTCTAACCGAGGGCCCGGGCCATCCAGAAAGTGAGATTCCCACCCTCTCGGAGGGTGCAGACTTCTAGCCTAGTCCTTTACCACCACCCGCCCCCCCCCCCACCCCACCCCCGGCCTTCCTGGGCCTATTCCACCTCGCGAGCTCTCCTAGGAGTGTTCTAACCTCACCGACTTCCGCCTATCTTTACGTTCTACCTCCGTCCCTGGAGTTCCCCTCACTAACGCCCTCTGGTTTTCCTTGCTTTCCCAACCTCTCCCCAGCTGGCTCCCGCCACGCAGCCGTCCGAGAACTTCTAACTCCTCCCATCAGCCCTGCGGAGATTCTAACCCCACCTACTGGGGCCTCCCCCGAAGCTTTCCCCCGCCCCCCAGCGGCTCTCGAGCTGCTTAAACCCCGCCCACTAGGGGCTCGGGACCTGTCAGCCCCACCCACTGGTTCCGCCCCGAAGTTATGACCCCGCCCACCACCTCCTTCGGGTTGCCATAGTTTCGCCCTCTGGCTCCCCCGCCGAGGCTCAACCTTGCCCCGCAGACCTCCCTTGTGGTCCCTTTCCCGCTCCAAATTCGGAGTCCCCTAAATTACTCATTCTAGGCCTCCCGCGGTCCGGAAAACCTTCTGGATGTCACTCAACTCCTACCCCCCCGCCCCGCCCTCAACTCAACTCAACTTCCAACTCAACTTCCTTTCATTTTTCGACCCGTTTTCCATTTTCCAAAGAAAGGATTTAAGGGGTCCCGTCGGCTAGAGTATAGTGAAAGGGAAGGAGCCTCGAAGTACAAGCCCTGTTTCCCTGGCCCCTGTCTCTGCCAGACTCAGCCTGACTCTCTTTAGACCTTGTGTAAAATGAGGCGCTGTCCTCCCTGTCTTACGAATGTGTGTGTGGCGGGGCGGAGGTGGGAGGGGGGACCTGATACAATGGAGAGGGCTCTAGGATCCACTTCGGGTCAGAATCCCACTTACAAAGGCTGGCTGTGTGGCCTCGGACAAGTTAGTTAACCTGTCTGTACTTGTTTCTCTGTAAACAGGGGTTAAAATAGTTCTGCCGCCACCCCCCCGCCCCCCGCCAGTCGGAAATTGCAAAGAAGAAGCTTAGAAGAGTGACTGGAATAAAGAGCGTGTTCACTAGATGGTGTCTGTCATTAAGCTCTTTTGCTCAACAAATATTTCTGAGCCGCTACTCTGTGCCCGGTTCTGTACCGCTGGGGGTGGGGGTGGGGCCGGGGAGCCGAGAACAGGAGAATTATTTGATTGTGGGGTGGGGACGGGGGACTGTCAGAATCCGAGTCGTCAGATTCTGAGCTCTCTTTCCCTCTCTTCCCCTCTCCCTTCCCCGCCGTCAGACCCCAGTCCCCAGCTTAGAGGTCCGGGCACCTTTGCCCCTACCTGGAATGTAGGCGTGAACCAACAGCAGTAGCAGCAGCGCTTGGCCCATCTCCGACGGTGGCTCCTGTTCGCGATCTCCCTGCACCTCTCAGTCTGACCCCCGGAAGGAGACAGTTTTGTGGCCCTGGGGGCTCCTCCCAGAAGTTTGCGAAAGAGCGAGTCAGCCCCAGAGGCGTAGGTCATTCCTTCTCCCCGCTCCCCCCCCCCACCACCCCGCCGCCCGCCTCCCCTACCCACCTCCCCACCCCTCCCGCACCTTCCTCAAAAACTTCCCTTACCAGGGTGTGGCCAGCCGGGGGTACAGGGGCTGACCCTGCTCTGACTCACGTTGGCGGCAGTCACACTGTCCCCGGACTGCCTGGGTGTGAATTCCAATTTTCTCTCAATGCCACATCATCTAGGGGAAGGGACCACACTCTTTAAACTAAAACTCATCCCTTTGGGAAATTTGACTATTAGATATTATAGGGCTTTCCTTAGTCTTGCTAGGAAGGATCGTGGTTATATGGGAAAGTGTCTTTCTCATTTAGAGCTGCAGACTGAAATATTTGGGGGTGAAATAATACAATGTCTCCAATTTACTTTAAAACACTTCAGACAAGAAGCAGATATTGCTGTTATGACAATGGTTTTGTGGTTATGCGGAAAACTTGTTCTTGTATTCTACAGATGCTGAAATATTTAGAGACTGAATGTCATTGTTGGATTTGCATTTGCCTTAAAATATTTTAGGGAAAAAAAGAAAGGCAAAACATCATTGTTTAGTTGCTAAGTCGTATCTGACTCGTTGCAACCCCATAGACTGCAGCCCACCAGGCTCCTCTGTCCATGGGATTTCCCAGGCAAGAATACTGGAGTGGGTTACCATTTCCTCCTCCAGGGGATCTTCCCAACCCAGGGATTGAACCCAAATCTCTGTACTGGAAGGCAGATTCTTTACCACTGAGTCACAGTTATTTATTTATTTTAATATTTATTTGGCTGCACTGGGTCTTAGTTCTGGCACGCAGCATCTCCAATCGTCTCTGTGGCATGAGACCAGACTGTGGGGGTTCTAGTTTCAGCTAGTCATTAGCTGTGCAACCTTGGGTATTTTACTAAACCTCTGAGATTTTGAGTTGTAGCATGTGGGATCTAATTCCCTGACCAGGGATTGAACCCAGGCTCCCTGAATTGGGAGCATGGAGTTTTAGCTGCTGAAACACCAGGGAAGTCCCCACAATAAGTTTTTAAAAGAGAAAAATAAAATACAGAACATGAAATAGCCTCTCCCTCCCAGTCAGAGCTATTTAATGAAGTAGAATTAAATGCCTGAAATGGTCACTGGCCCACATGGAGTGCCTCAACAACCTCTGTCAACATTTACCAAGGACCTGCTCTCTGCCAGGCACTTCAGAAGCTGTGGACCCAGCAGAAAAGTCCCTGCCCTTGTGACAGTAGGGAGTAAATATGTATTACCTGGTCTATCGCTGTCAGACTGTGATAAGTAAAATGCAGAAAAACAAATTGGGTTGAAGGAGGTGCAAGGGTACAAGTGAGGTGAGGTTGGTTTTAGGCCAGGTAGTCCTGGAGGGCTTTCCTGAGGAGGTGACATTTGAACAGAGGCTGAATGTAGTGAGAATAGCTGTTCAGACAGATGGTCCAGGAAGAGTTCCAGGGAAAGAAAACAGTGAGTACAAAGGCCCTGAGGTGGGAGCGGACCTCATGAGACCTAGAAACAGCAGAGAGGCCAGTGTAACTGGAACAGAATGAAGAGAGACACAGTAGTAGGCTGTGAGTAAGCGGTAGCTACCTCTACCACTGCAATAATGATTAAACTATTGTTATTCTTACTAATGCATCAAAGCCTTAAGGTATTCATTTTAAGATAAGATAAGAAAAGGACTTCCCTTGTGGTCCAGTGGTTAAGAATCTGACTGCTAATGGAGGGGACATGATTTCATGCCCTGGTCCAGGAAGATTCTACATGCTTTGGGGCAACTAAGCCCATGCCCTAAAGACAGAAATGTGTACATTCTTGCACAGTGCCTGGCACTGTGGTAGTGCTCAATAATAATAATAATAGCAAGTGCTCAATAAAAACCGTCACTGCCATTGTTATCCCTGTTGGGTCCAGATTCTAGACTCTGGTCCTGCGTTTCCTCTCTGTGGGTAGGATAGGACAGGAGGTAGAACTATCATGTTGACTCATGAAGACAGCAATTGTCATGCTGACGACAGCAGGATAGTACCAGCTCAACCGATATCCTCATTGCCAAGCTTCAGTCTCCTCATGTGGAAAATTCAGCCCCTCTTGGGGTTGGTGTGAAGACTGAATGAGATATTGATGCAGATGAGGCGGGGAGATAGAAAGCTGGGGTGTTAGCCCAGGTGGCCTTGAGACCCAGTTCAGCCCCCTTGCTCCTGGGGGACCCTGGGCAGGTGGCTTCACTCCATGGGTCCAGGAGTGAAATGGGTCTGGGGTAGGTGGAAGCATCTCTTGGTGAAAAGTAGCTTCAGGTTTGTAGGTTCATGGAGCTGTGTGGTCTGGCGCTGCCGCTTCCTGGCCAGATGACCTCATCGCTATGGACTATTTGAAGACAGAGAAATAACTCAGAGCCCTCCCATCCTCCTACCCCAGACTGCTCTAATTTCCTGAAATCTGTCCATCTGTCTCTCCCTTTCTGTGTCTTTGTCTTTTTTTATTTGGCAGCATATGGGACCATAGTTCCTGGACCTCAGCCCTGCAGTAGAAGCACAGAGTCTTAACCACTGGGTGGCCAGGGGGAAGTCCTTCTTTGTCTTTTTCAATATGTCTGTTTTGCTCCTTTCTTTCTTTCTTTTTTTTTTTTATATTTATTTATTTGGCTACACCAGGTCTTAGCTGCAGCAGGAGAACTCTTAATTGTAGCATGTGGGATCCAGTTCCCTGATCAGGGATTCAACCCGGGCCCCTTGTGTTAGGAGCACGGAGTCTTAGCCACTGGATCACCAGGGAAGTGCCACTCCTTTCCTTTGTCTCTCCCTGTCTCTCTGACTCTGTCCTCCATCTCTGTGTCTCTGGCTGTTTCTGCCTCGCTGTCTCTGTCTCTGACTTGTTCTCTCTAAGTGACACACACCGTGAGGTCCAGTGACGTGTTATGGGAGGAGGCAGGCAGGAGGCTGGGCCGTGGACAGTTCCAGAAAAAAAACTGCAGGAATGTCAGCTCCTTCTTCCTCTGACTCACCTGGGTCTCACCCAGCTCCTACCTGCCTGTGGGGTCCTGGGTGAGGCCCACAGGTTTCGGGGATTTCCTGGGGCTGGGGAGAGGAAAATTTCCTGCAGAGATATAGAGGGAGAGGGATTGAGAGAGATAGAGACAGACAGAAAAGGAGAGAGAGAGATCTAGGGACCAAACACAGCCAGACTCAGGGGAAATCAGAGAGGGACCCAGAGACTTGACATACACATACTCCTATATTTAAAATATGGCTTCTCGGGTGGCTCAGGGCTAAAGAATCCTCCCGCCGATGCAGGAGACGCCGGTTCAGTCCCTGGGTCAGGAAGATCCCCTGGAGAAGGAAATAGCAACCCACTCCAGTATTCTTGCTTGGGAAATTCCATGGACAGAGGTGCCTGGTGGACTATACAGTCCACGGCCTTTCAAAGGAGTCAGACACAACTTAGTGACTAAACAACAACAATATTTAAAATAGATAACCAACAAGGACTTACTGATAGCACAGGGAACTCTGTTAAGTACTCTAAACATCCCATTCAGGTTCCTGAATGGGAAAAGAAACTGAAAAAGAATAGATATGTGTATCAGTTCAGTTCAGTTCAGTTGCTCAGTCATGTCCGACACTTTGTGACCCCATGGACTGCAGCAAACCAGGCCTCCCTGTCCATCACCAACTCCAGAAGTTTACTCAAACTCATGTCCATTGAGTGGGTGATGCCATCCAACTATCTCATCCTCTGTTGTCCCCTTCTCCTCCTGCCTTCAATCTTTCCCAGCATCAGGGTCTTTTCAAATGAGTCAGTTCTTTGCATCAGGTGGCCAGAGTAATGAAGCTTCAGCTTCAACATCAGTCCTTCCAAAGAATATTCAGGACTGATTTCCTTTAGGATGTTCTGGTTGGATCTCCTTGCAGTCCAAGGGACTCTCAAGAGTCTTCTCCAACACCACAGTTCAAAAGCATCAATTCTTTGGTGGCCAGCTTTCTTTACATTCCAACTCTCATATACCATACATGACTACTGGAAAAACCATAGCCTTGACCAGACGGACCTTTGGTGGCAAAATAATGTCTCTGCTTTTTAATATGCTATCTAGGTTGGTCATAACTTTTCTTCCAAGGAGTAAGTGTCTTTTAATTTCATGGCTGCAGTCACCATCTGCAGTGATTTTGGATCCTCCCAAAATAAATTCTGTCACTGTTTCCCCATCTATTTGTCATGACATGATGGGACCAGATGTGTGTATAGGTATAAGTGAATCACGTTGCTCTATCACTAAACATTATATATATATACAACACTATAAATCAACTATAGCCCAATGTAAAATAAACATTTTTATTAAAGCCAAGATTCCAAAGATTGGCTGCACGACAATGTGAATGTATTTAAGGCTACTGAACAGTACTCTTAACATGACAAATTTTATGTTATATGCATTTTATCAAAATTAAATATTTTTTCATTGCAAAAGAAGACCGAAGCTGAGAGCCAAGGACAGAGGCAGAGAGAGATTAATGAACAGAGTCAGCTAGAAGGACCCTCTGCTGCCTTCAGAGAGAGAAAAGTAGAGACAGATTGACAGACACAGCCTCTGTGTGTGTGTGTGTGTGTGTGTGTGTGTGTGTGTGTAACCCCCTCAGCCTCTTGTCACTTGACTGAGGAAGTGACCCCCTCTGGCCTGGGCTGATGGTGGAGGTGGGGCTGTAGCTATTATCTCCGCAACTCCAGGAGGCCTGACAGGCAATACTCATGGGCTTTCCCATCCTGGCCTGGCTACCTCCCAGATGGGGGACATATCCTCTCAGGACCTTTCCCTCTACAAAAATGGGGGACCAAAGAGGACCTACCCTTGGCAGCAGCAGAGCGGGGAGACCCTGAAGTCCACACCCCTTTCCCCCCATTTTCCAGATAGAGAAACTGAAGCCCAAAGTGGGAGACTGTAAATGAGGACCACCCCCTCTCAGTTTGATGGGGCGCCGGAGCCACACTGGGTCTGTTCTGAGTTCTTTATCTATATAACCTGGTGAATCCTCACAATCCTCTGTTTTACAGTTGAGGAAACTGAGGTTCAGAGAGGTGTAGCAGGCTTGATCAGGTGGCCTCAGCCTGAGACGGCCTGGAGCGGGGCTCGGTTTCCCAGCCAGAGCTTGAGGCCAGGCCGTGGCGGTGAGAGCACCAGATCCTAACCACTAGACCGGTGGTCAGTGACAAGGGTCCTGGCACTTTGGCTCTGCAGAACATAATTTACACCAAGACGGAAAGTTGTGACTCAAGTCAAGTAATTATTAAGAGGAAAAAGTACAGTATGTATGGATAGACATACAGGTGGACTCAGGGAGAGAGTTCTTGAGTTGCACCTTGGTGCAGTTTGAATTACTTTCATGGGGTATTTCTTCTGGGTTTCCTTTGGCCAGTCATTTTGACTGGCCTGGTTCACAGTCCATATGTGGTGTATCTCAGGATCTTCCCACGTGTGCACACGCATCTCTTAGCCAAGATGAATTCTACCAAAAATGTGTATGGATAGAGAGCATCTCTTGACATAACTCCCCTTTGGCCTCCGAGGAGCATTTCTGCGTATGTGTGGTCGATCTCCTGACTTTGAGGATGAGAAATATGTGGTCTAGGCAGGGCCTGACCTCCTCTCTTAATTGTCCTGCTATTCTCCTTTTGGAGTTTCAGCCCACAGGGAATGAATCTCCAATCATTTACCCTGGGCGGGAGGGAGGCACACATCTATCTCTTGCCTTAGGCTGAGCAATGACCTCCCAAGAAAGTCCTAAACTCTGTAACCTGTGATGTTACTTCATGTGGACAAAGGGTCTCTGCAGATGCAATTAAGTCAAGGAGTTTAAGATGGGGACATCCCTTATCCTGAAGATCTGAGTGGGCCCTACGTGTAACCACAACTGTCAACATAGAGGGGAGGCAGGTGGACATGCGACTACAGACAGAATGAAGGAAACTGGGGTCAGAGAAAGATGTTTCGCTGCTGGCTTTGAAGATGGAGGAAGGGGCCACGAACCAAGGAATGGAAGAGGGGCAGCTCTAGCTACTGAAAAAAGGCAAAGAGATCACTGCATGCTTACAGTTTCTGGAGAGAGTGCCGCCCTGCTAAGCCCTGGGTTTGGACCCCTTACGGCTCATTTCAAGGATTTCCCATGTGGTCCAGTGGCTAAGCCTGCGCTCCCAGTGTAGCGAGCCCTGTTTCGAACCCTGGTCAGGGAACTAGATCCCGTATGCTACAACTAAAGATTCTGCATGCCAAAACTAAGACCCAGTGCAGTCCATAAATAAAATATATAATATATACATACATATAAATGAATATATAAATGTATAAATACATGTAAAAAAACTCATTTTAGATTTCCAACTTCCCGTGCTATAAGAGAATACATTCTTTTTGCTTTAAAGCAGTAAGTTGGTGGCAATTTATTATGGCAACAATAGCAAAAGAATACCAGAGGTTATTGGACTTCCCAGGTGGTTCAGTGGGAAAAATTCCGCCTGCAATGCAGGTGACAGAGACGGGGGTTATATCCCCTGGAGGTCGAGAAGATCCCCTGCAGGAGGAAATAGCAACCCACTCCAGTATTCTTGCCTGGAGAATCCCATGGACAAAAGTGCCTGGTGGGCTACAGTCTGTGGGGTGGCGAAGAGTGGGGCTTAGGGACTGGGCAGGCACACATAAGAGGTTAAGTCACCTGCCTGTGATGACTTGTAAGTACAGAGTCAGGATTTGGACCCAAGCCATCTGGCTCTACGGCTCACGCTCATAACTACCATACTGGGTTTGGGCAACTACCATGCTGTCCTGGGGGGACAAGAACCAGGAGCAGGAAGCCCCCAGCCTATTTCCAGCCCATCCTCCATCAGTCCTCTTTGCCATGCTGCCCTCTGGTTTTATGACATTGGGGTGGCCTGGAGAGAGGATGGCAGCCAGAGGAAAAACATTTGCTGAGTTTGTGCAACAAAAGGTTTTCCTACCTCTAGCTCTTAGCAGCTTACATTTCCCCACTTAGGTGCAGTAGCAGAAATAATCATTGTGATCTGAGGGTTAATATTGCTAAATAGATTAAAAGCGCCAATCAGGGGTTGAAGGGTGTGCCTATTAAAAAAAGAAGAAGAAGAAGCAAACAAAGAAAAAGATATGCTGAAATTCTAACTCCCTGTACTCAGAGCGTGACCTTATTTGGAAACAAGGATGTTGTTGCTGATGTAATGAGTTGAGATGAGGTCAGGGTGGAGCAGAAAAGTAGAAGTATCAGTCACTCAGTCATGTCCGACTCCTTGCCACCTCATGGACTGTCGCCCACCAGGCTCTTCTGTCCATGCGTGGAATTCTCCAGACAAGAGATACTGGAGTGTGTAGCCATTCCCTTCTCCAGGGGATCTTCTGGACCCAGGGATTGAACCTGGGTCTCCGGCATTGTAGGCAGATTCTTCACTGTCTGAGCCACCAGAGAGGACCCGTAGTAGAGTAGGGTGGACCCCTAATCCAATGTGATTGCTGCCTTTATAAGAAGGTGGTCGTGTGACAGCAGGCACACAGGGAGAAGGCCATGTGATGCTAAAAGCAGAGATTGGAGTTGTAAACTGCCAGCCAGAGACCTCTAGCAAATCACTAGAAGCTGCCAAGAGGCAAGAAAGGATCCCCTGACTGGTTGCGGAGAGAGCACAGTCCTGTCAACACCTCAGTTTTGGATTTCCAGATTCCAGATTGCAAGATAATACATTTCTGTTGTTTCAAGTCACACAGTTTGCGGTACTTTGCCGTGGCAGCCACAGGACACAGACACAGCTCCTGTGAATTGACAAAAAATTAGGAAAGGATGGAAGAAGACACACAATGGTGAAACTCCCTGGTAATCCAATGGTTAAGAATCTGCCTGCCAATGCAGGAGATGCGGGTTCAATCCCTGTGTTGGGAAGGTCCCTGGAGGAGGAAATGACAAGCACTCCAGTATTCTTACCTGGAGAATCCCATGGACAGAGGAGCCTGGCGAGCTACATACAGTCCGTGTATGACTTCAAAAGACTTGGATGCAAGTGAGCACACACAACATGGTGTCCTCCCACACCCCTTTCTCCTACAGATTGGCAAAAATAAAACACCTGGATGATACACAAAGTTAGGGAATCTATGGGGCAATGGGCACTCCCCATACCACTGATGGGAGTGTAAATGGGTGGTCATTTTGCAATTGCTCTCAAAATTACAAATGTAGAAAATGTTCATGATGTTGCAAAAACTTCACCACTTGCGGGAACGTGGAACTGTGTACGTACATTTTTCACCACAGCAGTTTGCAATTAACTCAGCAAAATGTACAAGAGGTTTGTACCAAACTGTACAAGAGGTATACTTATCTAACAGGAAAAAGAGGGTACTATGTAATTCAGGTTACCTGATTGTCAGGTGGAAAAATCTAGGGGCAGAAGTGTGAGTGTTATCTACCGTTGTTTGTCTATAAAAGGGGAGTGTGGATGCCTCCTCAATTGTGTCCGATTCTTTACACTCCCTGGAATATAGCCCACCAGGCTCCTCTGTTCGTGGTGCTTTCCAGGCAAGAATACTGGAGTGGGTTGCCATGTCCTCCTCCAAGGCATCTTCCCAACCCAGGGGTTGAACCTGCATCTCCTGCATCTCCTGCATTGGCAGGAGGATTCTTTACCACTCAGCCATCCGGGAATATTTGCTTGGACATGCATTAGAGAATTGCCCTGAGGTCCCCCCCACCCAGGTTTTAAAATAAGGGCAGAGAGGCATGGGAAGGACATTTCCCTGCCCTTCACAGTCTTTACTCAGAAAACCTCGTGTCTGTGCAGTCAGCGGCCTGTTTACTCAGCCCCAGTTATCAGCTAACCTTTGAGGAGGCTGGCTGCTAGTTACGAAGCACAGGAGCTGCTCCTTCCTCCAAGAACCCCAGGCTCCCTGGGGACTGTTCTCCTTTCTTCCCACTGCTCCTGAACCCAGAGGCTGGGGATCCACCTGGGAAGGAGGTGGCGTCCTCCCCAAACTTGTCTCTGCCTCAGCATCCCATTGGGAAGAGACACCACCCCAGCCCAGCCCCCTGCCTTTCTTTTCAGGACTGGTACCTTTCCAAGGGGACTCCTTGACTCTACACCCTGATTGAGGGCCCCGCCCTGGAGTCTGGAAAGCCTGGCAAGGCCTGTGGAGTGACCTTGGACTGGTCCTTTCTCTCTGCTGGGATCTCTCCTCTGAGCCAAGAGGGGAGGCCAATCCCAACCTTGCCAGGCCCACTGCCAGATGATGACGATTTCAACGGGGAGATGACGATGAAATGATGATGAGATGATGATGCCACCGAGCATCTATTGTTCTCAGCGTTCTTCTCTGATGCATCAGCTCATGGCAGCCCTATGACGTAAGTCCTCATAGGTGCGCTCTTTGACAAATAAGAACACTGAGACTCAGGGGGGTGAAGGGTCCAAGATCATCCAGCTTGAGGAGGCAGAACCGGAACTTGAATCCTGGCCTTCTTTTTCCTCAGTGCTCACCCCGCCTCAGCATGGGCGCGTGGTTTCCCTGAAGCTTGAGCATCACTAGTATACATCACTCCCACGGGAATGTACCCAACAGAGCCCTTCCTGAGGGCCCTGGGTTGATCCCAAGTTACTGTCACCAGGGCAGTGATCTATCTCTCTTCTTATTGGCTTAGGGACTGGTGAAGCCCTGAGGGTCTAACTTATTTCCTTCCTGGGCAGTGTCAGCCAAGCTGTGGTCTCCTAAGACCTGATATAGATCCTGGGGGCAGGGCAGGGGTCCTTGACCGAGGCCCCCGAGGTCAGAGCCTGAGCTTGCAGGAGGATGGAGCTGCCCATTGATCAGTTCTGATTTCAAATCATAAGGATTTCAGAGTTGGAAGAAATGGACCTCAGGGTTCAACACACCGAGGCCCCAAACGAGGGAAGGGACAGCCCCAGAGTTACTTCTCAAAGGAGAGGCAGGTGGAGACTCAAGGCTGGCGAAGAGACATTCCAAGCATTGGGACTGAAAGGCCCTTTGTGGGTGGTTGAGATGGACCTGATTCCCATTGAGCAGATGTGCAAATCAAGACTTTCTGCAGAAGTGAGGGCAAGAGAGCAATGCGGGCCTCGTCAGGAGGGGGGCGCTGTCTTCCTTCTCCCCTCTTGGTGGAGCCCAACAGTCAAATCAGTGGGGCCTGGGTTCAAACCCTGGTTGTGCCAGCATCCTCACTGTGGCCTCGGACAAGGGCCTGGACTGTTCTGAGCTTTAGTTTCCTTCTCTGTAAAATGGGGAAACTCAGGGCTGATTGTAACCATATCAACTGTTAAAATATTGAGATACTTCCAGATTTGGTTGGTAGAAATCTGCTCTTCCAAGACACTGGCTGCTCCCCAACTCGGGGCATGTCTGGGTCCTCCCAGACACCCCCAAGTTCTACTAACTAAAACGGAATCACCAGGTTGGTGAAGGGGACCAGAATAGTGCTCTAGTAATGGGGCTGAATTGTTACTGTTGCAGGGCCTGCTCTGTACTGATGGTCAAATATTTTTAAAAGATATTTATTTATTTTTTATTTGGCTGCATTGGGTCTTAGCTGTGGCATGCAGGCTCAGTTGCTACTCAGCATGTGGGATCTTAGTTCCCTGACCAGGGATTGAACCTGTGTCCCCTGCATGGCAAGGCAAATTCTTAACCATTGGACCACCAGGGAAGTCCCTGGTCAAATATTTTGGAATATGCCTCCTAGGGTTAACGATAATGGCTTGTAGGATTATTAGAAGGATCCAGTGAGTTAACATCTCCCATAAAATGACCAGCAAACCTATTAGTAATAATATTAATAACAGCAACATGCTCCCCCCCAAAAAAGGGGAGGAAAAATAAAAAGGAAAAAAAAGGACAATAAAGGAAAGAAGAAAACAAAAAAACAACAAAAACAGGCCCATTGTCCTTCTTTGGCTTCACTGAATAGCCTCTGGCTTGCCCCCCAGGCCCCTCAGGACTCAGTTTCCCCATCTCCATGCTCTTTAGGGCCCTCCCCTGCTCCCAGTGGCCAGCTTGGCAGGTGGGGCTCTATCTGCCCAGCCTATTTGCTCTCCCTCTCCCGGGGCTGACACCCTAGACAAGGCCCTTGAATAAAAGGCCAGGGCACCTTGGTCCTTCTTCCTCCTCTCCAGCCTGGATCATGTTCTGGCTCCTCCCTCCTCTAGTGCTCCTGGGAGCACTGGCAGTCCCAGAAGGTAGGTGCATTGTGTGTGGTTCCTCGGACAGGGAGAGGGTGATGGGAGTCTGAGTGCCAGCTTCTTGTAGCTTGGCTTTTTGTTCGGCAGAGGCAGCTGGAGGGGGTGCTTGAGAGCGTAGTTCTAGAGCCAGGCTGCCTGGGCTCAAACCCTAGCACGGCCACTTCTTAGCTCTGTGACCTTGAGCAAGCCACTTAACCTCTTTGTGCCTTGGTTTCCTATCTGTGAAATGAGGGTGACAATGACTCTGCCTCGGGGGGTTCTTGGGGGCAGGGCATTCACTGAACTAATGTGTTAGAGGGGAGAGAAAAGTGCAAAATTAAATAACTTGAGACTTCTAGGTTTTCTTTAATTAACAGTAACCTTTTGGTGTTCAACTATCTGTTTTTGGTTTTTTTTTTTGCAAAAACTCCTACACTGTACTATATTCCAGAAAACTCCTCCCTTATGTTTTTGGAACAGTCCCTCAGAGCTATCTAAGAGGCTGTATCTTGGGCTTAAGTTCTCAGGAATGTCCCAAATAAAACATAATTCTCAACTTACAAAAATTTTTGTTTGAAGAGATTTTTAAGCACTTAGAACAATATTAGGCCATAAGTGGCCTTGCCTGAAGGTGAGCTATTATTATTATTAATAACTTATTATTTCTTTACCTCACCTGCCTATCTTCCCTCTGGTTATGATTCTGCTACCTTTGGCTCAGGATAGATCTCCCCTGGTAGTTCAGAGGGTAAAGAATCTGCCTGCAATGTGGGAGACCAGGGTTTGATCCCTGGGTCGGGAAGATCCCCTGAAGAAGGAAATGACAACCCAGTTCAGTATTCTTGCCTGGAGAATGGGGTCACAAAGAGTCAGACACAGTTGAGCAACTAACACTTTCACTTTGACTCAGGGTAGGAATTAAATGGCCAAGACCCAGCCTGGGACCTCATAGTGTGATCTTGGGTTAAGACTCTTAAGTCCATCTGGTTTCAGTTTCCTCATCTATAAGTAGACGGTGTGAGACAAGGTCAGCCATACACCTTTTCAGTGTGTGTGTCTTAGAGCCTTGAGATTTCTTGGAAGAGCCTCAGAGAGACGTCTTGGGGGTTAAGACCCCCTGGACAGCCGGGGTGGTCCTCAGCACAGCTGATGAAGGGAAATGACACTGTTTTTTTTAAAAAGAAAAATGATTTATTTATTCTTGGCTGGGTCTTTGGTTGCTGCAGGAGACTAGCGGGGGCTACTCTCATAGTGCGGCGTGCGGGCTTCTCATTGCGGTGGCTTCTCCTGGATGGCACTAGCAGTGTTACCCCACAAGGTCTTGGTGGCACGGCCTCTGGGGTGTCAGGACTTCAGTCGTTGTGGCTCCCCGGCCCTAGAGCACAGGCTCAAGTTGTGGCACACGGGCTTAGTCGCTCCATGGCATGTGGGATCTTCCCAGACCAGGGATAGAACCCATGTCCCCTGCATTGACAGGTGGATTCTTAACCCCTGGGTCACAAGGGAAGTCCAGGAAATGACTCTCTTTATTTGTTCAATTCTGGACTTGGTGGAGGGTAGGGGGTGGGAAATGTTTGGAGAAAGGGTTCCATGGTGAGAATTGGTAGATTACATGCAGACTGTCCTAAGCTCCACCTTGGAGATGCTGATTTCAGCTCCCAATCTTTGCCCGCAATGTTTCACCCACCTGGAAGGCCATTCACCCACCACCAGGAAGATGTTCCTTGATCTTCTCCCAACAGCCCTCCCACCACTGTTAGTTCTATTGGAAGCACAGAGTGTTAGTCACTGGACCGCCAGGGAAGTCCCTCTTAGCTCTTTTCTTGACCTGTGTGTCTGTGTGTGAGTGTGTGCATTTGTTCTCCTCTCTTCCTTCTCAAATCTCAGGGTATAATCCCCCCTCCCTCCTCACAGGGACAGCCAAGATGTGTCCAGTCTGCCCTTTGCTGGGAAAGTGCACGGAGAAAACCTGTCCTCCGGCCCAGGACTCCTGCTTGCTTAGCCAGTTGCAGCTGGGTGGGAGATTGGCCGGCCGGGGTGGGGGGTGGGTAGGGAGGATGGACAAAGTGGGTGGGCAGGGGTTGAAGGAGAGTGGCCTGGACCAGCTCCCCTGGGACTGAAGGTTTCAAACTTCACCTCATAGCTCAGCTAGCTCAGGGCTACTGGGATGGGAGTGGGGAGGTGGGGGTGAGGGGTGGTCTCAATACCATCTGAAGCCCCAGACTAATCTGTGGGGATTGCTCCAGAGGGGGCAGAGGTCCCAGAGGGCTTTGGGGCAGGGGGGTCTCTAACTTCCCATCCTCAATTTCTGTCACCAGCAAATGGGACTGTCATCAAGAATGGGTCCTGCGTGGCCCCTGGGGACTGCCAAAAAGATGTCTACTCCTTGACCTATGGTCCCGGCTTGAGTCTCTGGATCCGCACAGCCTGTTGTGAAGACAACTGTAGCAGTGTTACCCCACAAGGTCTGTTGGCCGGGCCCTGGGGGTCACACACCCTGGTGGGGTGTCGTGGGAACTTGGCCTCTGTCTCTGGTGCTGCCTGGCTGATTGGGACAAGAAGAACCTTGGTTTCCTCATCCAGAAAATGGGTGTGCAATAATTGTGCAAGAATTGCAGACAGAGCAAAGCTGATACAGATAGGCACTCTATAAATTGTAGCTGTACTTATGGGGTTATTATGGGGGGGTGGTTGGCACTTAACAGAAGCCCCAGACTCTTCTTTCTCCTTAGGAGAGGGGTTGCCCGAAGGCTGGTCAAACAGAACAAGATGTGTCATAGTTGGTGATGGGCTCCTGTCTAGGGTCAGGGGAAATGCTCAGTTTGCTGATGCTGACTCTGCACTTGCTCGACCTTGTCAGTGAGCATCTCCTCGCTGGCTCCTTCCAAACTTGGCTCTGAACGGTGATAAAGATCACTTTTGCTTGGCTGTTTTTCCCAGAGAAGGAGTTTTGAATTTGGCAGGTGTATCAGTGGGGAGACTCCAGACAGCTCCACACTTGGGGCTAATAGCCATCCTTCTGGACCCCTGGGACTTCCCTCCTCCTAAACTGTGCACATCAACCAAATACAACATCCAGGTCTGAGCTGAGATGGGGGTATGCTAGTTAACATATAAATTGCCCATTAGGAGTATAACTGCATCAAACAAAACTCCTATGTGTAAAGAAAGGTTGTAGAGACTACTTTAGAATACTTGGAGCAATTGTCTCATTTTTTTCATTCTTTTAAAAATTTTTCTTTTAAATTTCAAAATACACATATCCATTACACATATCCATTCTTTTTCAGATTCTTCTACTGGTAATTTTTATTTTTTTGTTCCTTTACAAATTTTTAAGTTTCATGTTGGATTTACAATGTGTTAATCTCAGATGAACAGCAAAGTGATTCAGTCATGCATACACATATATCTGTTCTTTTTCAGATTCTTCTACTGGTAATCTTAATTGTAATTTAATTTTTATCTTTTGGCCATGCTACATGGCATATGGAATCTTAATTCCCTGACCAGGGATTGAACCCATGCCCTCTGTATTGGTAGCATGGAGTCTTAACCACTGGACCACCAGAGAAGTCAATATTTTTACTTTATTGCTCTTTAAGATTTTGTTATATTTTTATATTTCATTTTATATTGCAGTATAGTTAATTTACCATGTTGTGTTAGTTTCAGGTGTACTAAAGTAATTGTCTCTTGGTAGGGCTTCCCTGGTGGTTCAGATGGTAAAGAATTCGCCTGCAATGCGGGCGATCTGAGTTCGATCCCTGGGTTGGGAAGACCCCCTGGAGGAGGACATGGCTACCCACCCCAGTATTCTTGCCTGGAGAATCCCCATGGACAGAGCAGCCTGGTGGGCTACAGTCCATGGGGTCTCAAAGGGTCAGATACAACTGGCCTTTGAAGTGACTTAGCATACATACATGCAAGATGCTCATAGCTGTCTGTAGAAATAAACTGTAGCCATACAGGGAATGAAAGCTTTTCTAGTAGCCACATTCAAAAGTAGGAAGAAGCAGGTGAAATTAATTTTAAGAATAGATCTTCGGGTACCATATCTAAGCTATTATTTCAACATGGTGATAATCACTATAAAATTATTAATGAGATACTTTTACTTTCTTTTCCCAAACTAAACCTCTGAAATCTAGGGTGTGTTTTATACTCAGAGCACATCCCAAAGGGAACCACCCACAGTTTAAGTATTTAATAACCACATGTAGAGAGAAGCCATCTATTAATCAGCACAGTTCTCTACTTTTCTGTGTCTGCCAATGTTTCAGTATAAACCCATGTTAAAACAATCTGTGGCTGTTTTTGACTAAGGAAAAAAAATATGTTTAAATAGCTTCCTCTTGAATGTTCCATATCTCTAAGAAAGCTCTGAACACTAATCAGATGGTGGAGAACCTGGAATTAACCAGATGGTGGTGAACTACTCTTTTGTAAAACACCACAATATTTTAAAACCTAAAATAACAGGATCACCTTTTCATCACATTTGGAATTTGGGGTCTTAGAGGGAGGGCTTTTGTCTGTGTGGCTAATATCTTGAAAACAGGGCCTGGCACACAGTAGGTACCCAAGACATGTTTGTGGAATGAATGAAAGAACCCTTGGACTTCAGCCTGAAGGTTTGCTTAGGACAAATGAACAACATGGGGCCAACTCCACCTTTGATTCTGTTCACTGCTCCTTGGAATAAATCTTCAAGGACCAGAAGGTGGTGTCTCAGACCAGACTGGTCTCACTTTGGAGGAAGATTGTGGTGGGTGGAAACAGCAAGAACAGAGGGTGGGAAAGAGGGATGAAAGGAGGGGTCTCCCTCAGCCCCATCTCACTCTCATTACAACCACTCCCATCAGAAGCAAGACCCAAAGCCCAGCCCAACGGGGTGCAGTGTCACTACTGTTCCAGGAATGAGTCGGCCCCGTGTGACTCCCTTTCGGTCATGAACTGCACTGGAAACCAGACTGTGTGTTTCACCCTCAATGGGACATGGCATGGAGGTAAGTGTTCCCTTCAGGAGGTCAGTTGCATGGCCAGCCTCCACACTATCTGCACAAATCAGGGTGGAGGTTCATTTGCATGTGTGTTCTGGTTATTCATTGCTACTTAAACGTCTCTCACCTGTAGTGCCTTAAAAGCCACAACAATCATTTTATTAACTCTTACGGTTTCTGTAGGTTGGGAATTTGGGAAAAGCTCATCTGGAAGGTTCTGGTCTCTCATACAGATGCAGTTAGAGGGTTGTTGGAGCTGACACTGAAGGGTAACTAGGGGCTTAATGAGCATCTCGTACGTGTAGAATCTGGGCCTTTCCATGTGTTCTCTCCACATTGGTTACATTGGCTTTCTTACAGCATGGCTGCCTTTATATAGTGGCTGGAGCTCCAATACATTGATTCATGCAGCAAACAAGGCAGCAGTCGGGGAGTTGGCCCGCCTCTCTCTCCGTGTAATCTCAGAGCTTCTGTGTGGCTTCTCTTCACTGGGCTTCCCCACATCATGGCTGCCGCATCTTTGCATGGCAGCTGAAGAGTTCAAGAGCAAGTGTTCTGGCAAACAGCGGGGCAGCTGCATGGCCTTTTATCACCTAGCCTTGGAATTCACACCCTGTCATGTCTTCTACGTTTTATTGATCGAAATAATCACAAAAGACCATCTGGTTTCATTGGAGGGGAGGTAGAGACCCTCACCTATTGGTCTTAAAGAATTTGCACATGTAGTTTTATTTTTTAAGTTTTAAAAAACCAAGTTTATTATTATTAAGCCTTAGATATGCGTGCTAAGTCGCTTTAGTCATGTTTGACTCTTTGCGACCCTATGGACTGTGTAGCCCACCAAGCTCCTCTGTCCATGGGATTCTCCAAGCAAGAATACTGGAGTGGGTTGCCATTTCCTACCCCAGGGAATATTTTTTTTTAATGTGGACCATTTTTTAAAAAGTCTTTATTGAATTTGTTACAATATTTCTTCTGTTTTATGTTTTGATCTTTTGGCCATGAGGCATGTGGAATCTTAGCTCCCCGATCGGAGATTGAAACGGCATCCTCTGAGTTGGAAGGTGGAGTCTTAACCAACGGACTGCCAGGGAAGTCCCTGCAGATGTATTTTTAAATCATCACGTGTTTGCAAATGGTTGGAGCAGAGGCTTTTTGAACAAAAGGCTTGGAACACAACCACACTGATCAGAGACTATATTACCTGTGAAGAGTCAAAGAGAGAAGTGGTCTGGGCTCTGCTCCTAGCAGTCTGGTGGACTAGATTCTCTGCAGGGTCTTTCTGTTACAAACAGTGGCATGCTCGGAGGGTGGGCATGAGAGGAACAAAAATGGTAGGAGTGGTCTACTCTGGTGCAGAGAGGTATTTATCACCACCACCATTTAGAAATGCTGGTGTATGATGATAATAAAAAGCAGACTGACTTTCAGTTGATTTTATTGTTTTTAACTGCTCCGCAGGCAATACACTCTAATTTTTTAGCCTGCTTCCAGGATGGATTGCTCCCACCACCCATCCTCCTTGGTATGCCACTGTTTACAGATGAACTAGATGCTGTACAAAAGTTTCCCCATGATTTTGGGAGCTTGAGGGAAATTTCCAAGGGTCCCCAAAGGAAACTAAAATGTGAGCAGAAATCAGGAGATCAGTGAGTGAACATATAAGGCAAAGTGGCCCTGAGAGCAAATACTTATAACAGCCTGCTTTAAGGGACTTCCTTGGTGGTCCTATGTTTAAGACCTCACCTTCCAGTGCAGGAGGTGTGGGTTCAATCCCTGGTTGGGGAACTAAGATCCCACATGCTTCTCAGCCTGCTTTAAGTGACTAGATCTTGGGTCCACAGCATGGTTGGAGAGCTGACTCTTTAACCCCTATGTAAGTCAGGGATCTTGGAAGGAAGCTGAAATGATCCCAGGTTGGTAGAACCCCCGGGCTCTCAATATTTTGTTGTTCAGTCGCTAAGTTCTGTCTGACTCGTTGCGACCCCATGGACTGCAGCACGCCAGGCTTCCCTGTCCTTCACTATCTCCCATGTTTGCTCAAACTCATGTCCATTGAGTTGATGATGCCATCCAACCATCTCATCCCCTGTCTCCCTCTTTGCCTCCTGCCCTCAATCTTTCCCAGCATCAAGGTCTTTTCCAGTGAGTCAGCTGATCTGACTTATCTGACAAAGTATAGGCCACATGATCTCAGTATAAGCAAAGACAAATCCTCTCCAGGGAAAAGCTCTCAGGACTCCCACAGACTGACATCAACCCCATGTGAGCTCCCAATCCAGAGCCCATGAAACACACAAGGAAACAAGCCACCATGAGTGATAGCAGCGACAACAAACAACGGATATAGGTCCACAAGGAACTTAGCTATTACAATTAGCAGCCACAGAACATAGTGTAGTTATATGTGACTATATGAAGGAATAAAATTAGAATCCTTCAAATGAGTGGGCATCAAGAGGTTGTAAGAAATGACCAGATAGGTTTGAAAATGAATCATACAGAACAATCAAGAGAGCTGGAAACTTTCACACAGAGAAAGACAGACATCAAGTTGGGAAGGCTCAAGCTCTGAGTCTCCCCCGCCAGCTTTACCTTGTTTCTACAGGGACCCCCCAGATCCTGAAAGGCTGCGCTACACCAGAGATCTGCCACCTGCAAGCGAACACCACCCTGGGCCCGGAAGCGTCTGGATTTCATCTCATCACCAAGCCCGAATGCAACAGTGTGACTCCCACCACCCAGCCAGGTGCTTTGAACCCTGACTTCCTGAGACTCTACCCTCTTTGCCCTCTCTGGGTCCCTAATGCCCTTCCTGATCTTACATGTTCCCAAGTATCTCCTCTCCCTACCATCAAGCTCCCAGAGAATGCAATTACTCATATGTGCGCAGGCGCGCGCTCACACACACCACCACACAGATGCACACAGACACACTCACACTGCCTGACACCTGGATGCAGAAAATCCCATTGGCACACATCCACAGACCATCTACACTTACATCCCAGCACCCAAAACACGCCTGCAGAGGAGCACGGACTTCAAAACGAGAACATCCTGTTGTGTAAGTGAAATTCGAGATCTAAACTCGGTTTAGAAGAAATCTGGTGGTCTTTTCATTTTCTTCACTTCCTGGCTTGTGAAAGAAGATAGATTTGCCAACAGTCTTCTTTTGGCTTACCAAAGAGCATTGACAATACTTTCTGTCTTCTAGAAAAGAGAGATGCTAATTTAAATAGTATTTACCAGGTCAACAGTTTGTGGGTTTTTTTTTTTTTTTTTTTGTAAAATATCTATTTAATTTATTTGGCTGTGCCAGGTCCTAGTTGCAGCATGCAGGATCTTTAGTTGCAGCATGTAGGGTCTAGTTTCCTGACCAGGGATGAAATCCCGGGTCCCCCCGGATTGGGAGAATGGAGTCTAAGCCACTGGACCACCAGCGAAATCCCAGCAACAGGTTTTTAAGTGACAACACTAGATAATAGACATTTTCAGGTGCGTTTTCTTTGATCATCCACCTCGCCCTGTCCAGAGTCAAATGTCTTGTTAAATCTGCAGCTCAGTCTGTGATATAGGTTATGTTATGCATCATTTCAGGCAATAGATGGAGATACAATGTCTTTACTTTCTGGCTTATTCGCTCTGTATAGGCCAGTTTACCTATTCATATAAGCAAGATTAAATGAATTCAATGGATGAAAAATATTCATGCTTGTATATGTAACACTTTCAGCATCGTAAGTGAGGGCAATTGGGTTATCATGTCCTGGATATAAACGTGCGCGATGAAATTTTGGGGATGCAGGTCCTTTGTGGTATTCTTGTGTACATGCCAGTGATGGGACACGTTGGTGTCATATCCAATCTATGACTTGGAAGAGACATACTACCCCAATAGTTTATCCAAAGTAGTGTACACATCCACTAAACATAAGGCCTCTCCACACCTGTGCCCACACTTATATTGCACTCTGTAAACTTTGGAAAGCAGCCATCCTAGACTAGCTCTAAAACTGGTACCCAGGAGGTTTGATAGATTTCCTATAAATGGAGGGACACTTCTGTGTTTGTTCTCAGCTGATAGATTCCTGGAGAAATGCGAATGAGCACCCACTTTTTTTTGATAAATCCATGAATTTATTTGCTGTGGGTACAGTTCAGCATCAGATCTTTAGCTCTAAACAAAAACAGCAACATAGAAGGTAACCAAATATTCACATGACACTACCAGGGAGATCCGGGCCCACACCCACCTCGACAATTCGGAACATCGAGTGCAAATGAGTAGCTACAGACCTAAAAACACTGGAGCCACCACAAATGACATCACATCAGCATCAACAGAGTCTACAAGCAATAGCTATGCGAAAGAACAAAACAAATTATCAGCCACAGACCACAATTTCAGCCAGCGATTCTTCCCAAGGTCTACACGTCCACAAGGCTATGGTCACCATGTGTTTCCCCTGTCCCCTCAGCCCTGGTGGCATAGAAAATGCTCTTGTTAGAATCTGCACAGCAGACAGTCCTGTGATAAAGAAGATAGGTTTGCTGCATTTACAGGCAAAGCAGGAACAGTCTTACCTTTACTGTCCCCGATTACCAGCTGTTAGGCAGTTTACTTTTCAAACTAAGCAGAAGATTAAATGAATGGTGACAATGAAGAAAAAAATGGTAGACTTGAGAGCTAAAATTTGCAACGTGGAAAGGGGAAGAGGGCAAATTAGGGTTACTGACCACTGGAAGATGGGACATGGAATTTTTGTGGATACAGTCCTTGTGGATATATGACACATCTGTGCAGGGACACGTTGGTTGTCAGATCCAAACACATGGACTGGGAAAGAGACAGGTACAAACACAAATATTAATACACAAAAGTAAAAAATGTACACACACACTGAAACACTAAGCCAACATACACATCTGTGCACCAACGTGTATATCCAAGCACCCTAAACCTTGCTGGAAACACAGACTCCCTAGACCAGCCTCCTACCCAGACACATGGGCTTCCCAGGAGGCTCAGTGGTAAAGAATCCTCCTAACAATGCAGGAGACACGGGTCCGATTCCTCAGTGGGAAAGATCCCCTGGAGAAGGAAATGGCAACCCACTCCTGTATTCTTGACTGGGAAATCCCATGGACAGAGGAGCCTGGTGGGCTACAGTCAGGCACGACTTAGCAACTAAACAAAAACAGCAACATAGACATGTAAACACAGATATGCACATAGACACCCATACACAGAGGGGCTCACGAAAGCAGACACACAAGCATTCCTACCCTTCTTCAGACAATTCGAGAACACATCGAGTGCAACATATGCATGTATAGCCACATGACCACATGTGCACAAAGAAACAGGCCTGGATGCTCATACACACAAACTGCATCATCACAGAAGTGCATCCACACAGCACCGTCACAAGCATATAGCTATGTGCCCAGAAACGAACACACACACACACATACACACACACACACAGACACACACATCCTCCAGCCAGCTCATCTTCCTCTCTCCCCAGGTCCCTACACGGCCCACACCAAGGCTAAGGTCACCATGTGTTTCACCTGCTCAGACCTCCACCATTGCAACCCTCTCCCTTGCACTGAACACAGGAACCACTGCCTTCAGACGGTGGGCATCACAGGTGAGCGCCCCTGGGACGGGATGCGGGAGGACAGGCAGAAGTGGGACATAAGACATCCAAGACCTCTCCTCTCCCTCCTGTGTTTGCTGCTTCAACTCCAGCCATGGTAACCCTTTCCTGACCATGAAGGACGGAGGTTGGCTGCAACAGAGGATGGGAGTTTAAAACCTGACGCTGTCAGGTCATAGTTATTCTTGAATAGCAAAGCAGCTAAAAATATAGAAGCTTCACCAGGCACAAGAAGACAAATACTGTATAATTCCATTTACATGAGGTATCTAGAGTGGCCAAAATCATGGGAAAAGAAAGCAGAATGGTGATAGATTCAATTCTGCAAAATGAAAAATTCTAGAGATGTATTACCTGACAATGTAATATAGTGAACACTATTGAACTGCATGCTTAAAACTGGCCAAGAAGGTTAATTTTGTATTATGTATATATTTTTTACCACTATGATTAAAAAAAACAAACTTCGTGACTTAACAGTGATTTGGGGAATTCTCTGGCGGTCCAGTGATCTGGACTCAGCACGTTCACAGCAGAGGGTGCCAGTGAAGGTGTAGGTTCAGTCCCTGGTGGGGGAATGAAGACGGCTCGTATTTGCTTCTCATGAACCTACCCCCTTCCAGTCCTAGGGGCAACTAACTCTGTCGCTTGGAGAAACGGCTCCTGCGTGTCCTCCAAGGATTGCATGCCTGACAACTCCATCTCTGCCTTGACCTACAGCCTCGGTTTTGGCTTCTGGGTCAACACCACCTGTTGCCAAGGCAACTGCCAAGAGCCCAGTCCTCTCGGTGCGCTGCCACCAGAACGTGGTCAGATGGGAGGCCGAGGAGGTGGTGGGGCGACTTTGGAGACTGAGGAGGGTGGGCACTCAATCTTCATTACCAGTCAGCTTGCCCTAAGCCACCTTGACTGCAGCTCCCTGGGCAAGCCCATTAAGGTCACCCCCCTGTAGTAGAGCCTATGAGCACACAAAGGACCCTGGGAGGTCCTGAGTGTCCTCGCGGCTGACCATCGCTCTCCCCTCTACAGCTGCCCTGCCAGCCTCAGGCACCCGGAGTAAGTTCCTGTGTCCCACATGTCCTGGGGGCCACTCGGGGCCCTGCAGCCCCGCCTTCTACATGCAGTGTCCCAGCAGGGAGACCGAGTGTATCCACGTGAACCTGGTGTCCGAAGTAGGTAAGATGTGTGTGTGCGTGTGCACGTGTGCACGAGTGAGTCTGAACACACTGGTTTTGGATACAGGCATGCCTGGGTTTGGGGGACCCAGTTCCATCATTGACCCTGTGTGGCCCAAGCACCTTCACCTCTTTTAGCCTCATTTTTATCTTCTGATAAATGGGGATGCTAGAAGCATACCTCACAGGGTTTGATGAGGATGAAATGAGTTCATGAGAGGTGATGGAGTAGAAGGCGGAAAGCAGGACTCTGGGGCCAGGCTGCTTGGGTTCAAATCCTCGCCCTTATGAACTGAGTGACCCTGGGCAGGGGACTTTCTTTGTCTGTGCCTCAATTTCCCCATCTAAGAAAGAGGCTAATCAAGGTCTTTTATCTGTTATGAATATTAAATAAGATAATCCATGAAGCTTCTAGATGTGTGCTGTCCAAAAGAAATACAATATCCACATATGCAAATTAAAATTGTTTACTAGTCTTCTGAAAAAGGTAAAAGGTGAAGTTCATTGAATAATATCTTTTCCTCTGGCTTCTTTTTTTAACTTTAAATTGATTTATTTTTTAATTGAAGGGTAATTGCTTTACAGAATTGTGTTGGTTTCCACCAAACGAATAATATATTTTCAACCCAATTTACCCAACAGTTATCATTTCAACATGCAAATGACATAAGAAATGATGAATGAGATATCTTTTATTCATTTTTTTCCTACTAAGTCTTTGAAATCTCATGTGGGTTTTACATTCATAGCCCATCCCAGTTCAAACCAACCACATGGCAGGAGCTCAAAAGCCACGTACAGCTAGTGGCTACTGTACTGAACAGCATAATTCTAGAACATAATAAGGGCTATGTATGGCATGTCAGCAAATCTAAGGTGATGGTAAGACAGGAAGACAGTTGTCTTCCAAAGCGTTAAAAAATATATGTATGTAGGTGTAGGTACTCAGAGGTAAAGAATCTGCCTGCCAAGGCAGGAGACGGGTTCCATCCCTGGGTTGGGAAGATTCCCTGGAGATGGAAATGGCAACCCGCTCCAGTGTTCTTGCCCGGGAAATCCTATGGACAGGGGAGCCTGGTGGGCTCCAGTCCATGAGGTTGCAAAGAGTAGAACACAACTGAGTGACTAAACAATGTGTGTGTGTGTGTATGTGTGTGTGTGTTGGGGAATAGGGATTTGCATCTTGGAATTGATGACATTCAGTGTTAGTGGTTATCATTGTTATACGTGAATAAGGCTCAGGTGGACTAAATAGCTGTTTAATCAATCACTGTCCAGGGAAGGGATGAACTGGGGAAGTTGGTTTTTTGTGCACAGTGGGGTAAGTGTGTGGGTGTTTCCGGAGGAGGGGTGATACGGCAGTGGGCAGGAAGCCTGGGTATGTTTGTGTGGATTGTGCTCTGGTCTCTTGGGCTTCATATGGGCTGTGATTGAGATGTGTGTGTGTGTGTGTACATGTGTGGGTGGGTGTGCATGATGGTGGGTGTGGGACCATGACTTACAAACATGGCTCTTTGAGGAAGTGTACTCCAGTTCAGGGCAAGATGACATAAACTCAGACTGTGCTGTGAGGCTTACATTTCTTTTGAACTTTTGTATTATGGAGAAATTCAAAGGCAAATATAAGAGTAAACAGTTTAATAAGCCCCGTGGACCTTCCACCCAACTGTGATCATTATGCACTCATGGCCGATCCTGTTTCATCTCTACCCAGGCCCCATGTTATTTTGAATATACGCAGATATCCTATTACTCAACCATAAGCATTTCCACATATGGCTAAAAGATAAGGACCTAAAAATAACACCAACAGTTGATAAGTATTTTTCTGTTGGTGTGTACCTGCTGCTCAGTCAAGTCCAACTCCGTGCAGCCCTATGGACTACAGTCTGCCAGGCTCCTCTGTCCATGGGATTCTCCAGGCAAGCATACTGGAGTGGGTTGCCATTTCCTCCTCCAGGGGATCCTCCCCACCCAGGGATCCAATCCACGTCTCTTACCTCTACCTGCCTTGACAGGTGGTTTCTTTACCACTAGCGCTACCTGGGAAGCCAGACTATTTCACTTTCGAATTTCTCACCAAGTCCTTAATAAACTGGTTACTCTGGTATATTTGCATTTTTATATAAATATATCACATTCTGTCATATTATATCATATAGGGCTGTGAGGAGCACAGGAAATAATTGGGAAACTGGTTGGAGGGATGTGTGAAGCCAAGTGGCCTCCAGGTGTCATAATATTTATTAATATTGAATACAAGTGAAAGAATAACTGTAACATATGAGTAAGATACAAAGAATAAGGAAAGGAAAACGCGTGACCAGTTCCAAATCAAGAATCAGAACACTGCTGGTAAGTTTTCCAGGAGGACACGGATGGACTTGAGGGTGGGCCATTCCCTCCGAGGTTGGCGCGCTCTTGGTTCCCCTTTCCACGTGACAAAGTCTTTTAGGAAGGCGACCCCGCGGGGCTGGAGGGAGTTTCCGGGCAATCTGTTGGATTGGAGGAACTCCCGGGGTCTGGAGACAGCGATGCGCCGCTGGTACCAGTGGTGAGGTACGTGCGCCAGGCGCGCGCGGGGCGCATCCTCGCGTCCCCGTCCCCACCCTCATCTCCGCAGGCGGCCGGAACCTGAGCGTGCGCGGCTGCGGCACCCGCGACCTGTGCCAGACAGAGGGTTTCCCGGCGCTCCCCGGCCACCGGCTGGCCGGCCCGCCCGTCTGCAACGCCCTCCAACGCGCCATCCTGGACCCCAAGTGCCACTCGGGCGCGGCACTTGGCCTCCGCCTCGCCCTGCCGGTGCTGACCGTCGCACTGGGCACCGCGACCCTCTCCTGAGCCACCCCACCTGCACCCCGGGCCCCTTCCCCGGAGCCTCCTTGCTTGTTCCGCCAGATGGTGCCCTGGCGCCCCTCTACTAGGGCATTTCTAGAGGGTTCGAAGCTTCCGGTGAGAAAGTAAAAAAAGCAGGGGTGAGCCTCCCCCCTCAGACTAAGAGATCCCCCAAAGCTAGTCCTCTTTCTTCCCGCTGGGACCCCAAAAGCTGTGCTTCTTCCCTCGGACTAGGGCTTCCTCAAATCTGGTCCTCTTTCCTCACCAAGGGCCTCAAAAGCTATGCCTCCTTCCGCAGACTAGGCTGTTTTCCTCCTCAGATGAGAGATGCTTCCATGGTTACACATTCTCCTTCGGATTGAGGGGGTCCAAAGAGTAAATAAACATCCTTCCTCAAACTAGGAGGTTCCCAATACCAGGCTACTCCCTCAGACTGTATCTCTTCTCAAGAACATTAGGAAACAGCTCCTCCATCTCTCTCCCTCTTCAGGGTCTAGCAAAGTCCTGGCAGCGGACCTGGGGCTTGAGGACAAAATACACGCCCTCCTAACGCTTTCAAAGCAGCCATTCCACCCCCACCACGGGCCCTCTTCAGTCTGGGCACAGTCTCTCCGCTGTGCTGTTTGTTGTTTAGTTGCTAAGTTGTGTCCAGTTCTTTGCGACCCCATGGACTTCAGCACACCAGGCTCCCCTGTCCTCCACCATATCCCAGAGTTTGCTCACATTCCTTCCAATAAACATTCAGAGTTGATTTCCTTTAGGATTGACTGGTTTGATCCTAGCTGTCACCAAATCTGAATGAATCGCATTGCACAACGCCTCGTGGTTTGGATCTCCTTTTGCTGACATTGCAGCCTCAAGTGGGGCCCCTGATGTGGTCTCTCTCTGCTGGGGATTCAGATGGCAAGGTCTGGGAGCCAGGGTGAGCATGAGATCAAAGGCTCAATGTGGAGTGAGCATCATTTCAGAGCAAGCTTTGGATCCAAAGGATGTAGCAGAGAGGTATAATAAAATCGAGGAGCTCACCGGAGGCAGAATGCCAGGAACATTTGCTTGCAGCTGAAAGTAATAGAAAGTCCAACGAGAAGAACTGAAACGATTCATTTAACAAAAATGTATTGATCACAATACTATACATCAAGCACAGTTGTAGACACGGGGGACACTGAGTAAACAAAATCTCCTGCTCTCAGGAAGTTTGTGTTTTTATGGGAGAGGAAGATAATAAACCTCTCATTTGGGTTTCCCTGGTGGCTCAGATGATAAAGAATCTGCCTGCAATATAGGAGACCCAGCTCCAATTCCTGGGTCGGGAAGATCCCCTGGAGAAGAAAATCTCAACCCACTCCAGTATTCTTGCCTGAAAAATCCCATGGACACAGGATCCTGGTGGTCTACAGTCCATGGGGTTGCAAAGAGTCAGATATGACTGACTAACACTTCGCTTCATGATATTCCAGATCATAATGAGTACTCTGGAGAACACAGTTGGGAAGAGAAGTGGGGATGCTGCCAAAGGGATGCGCTTTCTAAAAAATTGCATTTATATTTACTATTTATTTGGCCGTGCAGGGTCTTAGTGGTGGCACACAGAATCTTCAGTCTTCTTTGGGGCACACAGCTTCCTTTTGTTGCGGCATATGAACTCATAGCTGCAGTATGCGGAATCTAGTTCCCTGACTAGGGAACCCAGGCCCCCTGCATTGGGAGCTTGGAGTCTTAGCCACTGAACCACCAGGGAAGTTCTGGAGTGCACTTTTATGCAGGGAGGATTTAGAGTGTCATCTGAATAGACCTGAAAGGGGCTGACAGAGAGGGCCATGCAGATGTCTAGAGAGCAAGTGGGAGGCATTCCAGATAGAAGGAACGGCAAACACAAAGGCACTGGAGTAGGAACAGTTGTGGTTCAGTTGCCAAGTCGTGTCCAACTCTGCGACCCCATGGACTGCACCATGCCAGCACCCCCGTCCCTCACCATCTCCCAGAGTTTGCCCAAATTCATGTCCATTAAATCTGTGATGCCATCCAACCATCTCATCCTCTGTCACCCTCTTCTCCTGCCCCCAGTCTTTCCCAGCATCAGGGTGTTTTTCCAATGAGTCGGCTCTTTACATCAGGTAGCCAAAGTAATGGAGCTTCAGCTTTAGCATCAGTCCTTCCAATGAGTTCAGGGTTGATTTCCTTTAGGAGTGACTGGTTTGATGTCCAGGGGATTCTCAAGAGCAGTAAGGAATACCTAATATAATACAGCATAACAGAAAGAATGGAGATGGAGATACCCAAGGGTCATTAATTCAGCAGTTCCTAGAAGTCACTGAGAACCTACCTTGCTGCCCTGCTGTCCTCAGCATGTTGGTGTTTGCACAGTGGTGGCCAGAGCTCCATCATCATGCCCTTTTACAACCACATCCAAAGCTGGAAAAGGGGGCTTCCCATCTCTGTCTTGTTAGAAATCCCATCATCAAGCAGTCTCTGTCATGTCCCATGGGCCGATTGTGGCAAGGTGAAGGATTATCTCGACTGACTTTGCCTAGTCAAGATTCAAGGGCTTCCCAAGTGGTTCAGTGATAAAGAATCCTCCTGCCAACACAGGAGACCTGGGTTCAATCCCTGGGTTGGGAAGATCCCCTGGAGAAGGAAATGGCAACCCACTGGAGTATTCTTGCCTGGAAAATCCCATGGACAGAGGAATCTGGCGGGCTATAGTCCATGGGGTCGCAAAGAGTTGGACAGGACTTAGTGCATGAATGACAACAATCTCTAAATTGACAGAGGCAAATAAATGATTGAAAGAATACAAAAAGCCATCAGAAGGCTCTTCACCCCCTTCACCCCACTGCACTCATTTCCTCTTTCCCTCTGCCTCCTACCCCGTCTCCTTCATACCCTCCTCTTCCTTATTCTAACCCTCTCACTGAATTTCCCCTTTTCTCTGGCTCTCTAGCCGCCACTTCCTGTCTTGACACATAGTTTCTCCTACAGTTGACAGGCTCTGGGATTTCCTGGTAAAAGCTACATTATACCCTTAAACAGCTAAGGGGAAACAAAAATTAAAAATTAATAAGAAAACCTTGCCAAATTCGGGTAAATATTGGAGCTACACTATCCACTTTAAATTCCACATAGAACCTGTAGGCAGGATTCTTAAAAAATCTGGCAGGAGCCAACAAAAGGTGAATATTCTTACCCAAATCAGCTCTCCCACATCTCCATCTGTAGTGGCCAGTTGAGAGAAGAATATAAAATTTCACTTTGTCTCTTCTTTTCCAGATCCAGACCTCTTCCTCTCCCAGAGATAACCACTGTCTTTCTTTCTTTCCTTCCTTTTTTTTTTTTGCCATAGAACACGTGGGAATCTGCCTGCAATGCAGGAGACCCTGGTTGGATTTCTGGAGAATCCCCTGGAGAAGGAAATGGCAACCCACTCTAGCATTCTTGCCTGGAGAATTTCAGGGACAGAGGAGCCTGGTGGGCTACAGTCCATGGGGTCACAGAGAGTCAGACACGACTGAGCGACTGAACTGAGCTGAACTGAACCAGGGATTGAACCCGCACCCTCTGCGGTGAAAGCACAGATTCTTTTATTATTATTATTATTGATTGGTTTATTTTTGGCTGTGCGCAGTCTTTACTGCTGCTCATGGGCTTTCTCCAGGTGCGGTGCTCAGGCTTCTCATTGCGGTGGCTTCTCGTGTTGCTGAGCACAGGCTCCAGGGCCCCGGGGCTTCAGTAGTGGTGGTGCGCAGGCTTAGCTGCCCTGTGGCCTGTGGAATCTTCCTGTACCTGAGATCGAACCCGGGTCCCCTGCACTGGCAGGTGGATTCTTATCCACCGCGCCACCTGGGAAGTCCCTGATATAAATTTTCTTTAAGGCCCTTTCTATTAAGCTAAAATATACCTGGGTGGTAGAGGAGAGCTACAGCCATGTGAGAAGATAAGCTGAACTAGTTCCAACTGTCCTTTTATAACTAGCGTGTTTTGTATTATTGCACCTGATTCATGGCAGAAATTTAAAGTGAAACTATTAAGGTCTCTGTATCTGTCTCTGCTTATGTGTGTCGCTAAATGTGTTATAGATGTGTGGTATTTTTTACCTTTGGATGGCATTACAAAAATTAATGTGTAAAAGAATTCTATCGAATTGGCTTAAAGAAAATAAAGTGCTTGCATAAATTAACTAGTCATAAAACTTTAAGAAATACAGTAGAACATCACCAAAATGCTTTTCAGATTCATGTGATATGGGAAAATATTCAGTATTAGAACTACTTTGTTTGTTGGTTCGATTAAAACAGACATCTCTTAGAATTACAAACATGGAGTGTAATGCAAACATACAACTTTTATTCTACTTGGGTTTATTAGTCAAATAAGTTCAGGCTACAAAATTTGTAAGAAAAGTAAGTTGGTTTGAAGAAATTTTTACAAATAATCTAAATAGTTGTCGTTGCTTTTTAGTCGCTGAGTCGTTTCCAACTCTCTTGCCACCCCATGGACTGTAGCCCGCCAGGCTTCTCTGTCCATGGGATTTCCCAGGCAAGAATACTGGAGTGGGTTGCCATTCCCTCCTCCAAAATTAAATAGATGCAAGTAGAATAAAAAGTTTTAAGGGGAATTTTACAAAATATAGTTCCCCCATATCTTTTGGTAACCTGGAAACCTTAGTTTTGCTAAGTTGAGTTAAATAATGAGATAAGCTGAAATCATTGAATATCCAGATCATTTCCAAATAAGATAAAACACTGAAACACTAAATATTGAGCATAGGTTTATCATCTGGGACTTCCTTTAGACATTTGGGCTTATTGGTAAATATGTTTGATGCCACATTGAGAAAATGTTCCATGAGAAAAGATGTTTCTGGAAGTTATAAAAAGTATATCTAAATTTGTCAAGCCACAGAATGCTAATTAGAAAAGAAACTTCATAATTCTTTACTCTTTTACAGTCACTAAAAGTTGAGGTTTCTAAGGGTTTTTTGAAAGTCGCTCAGTTGTGTCCAACTCTTTGCAACCCCATGGACTATACAGTCCATGGAATTCTCCAGGCCAGAATACTGGAGTGGGTAGCCTTTCCCTTCTCCAGGGGATCTTCCCAACCCAGGGATCGAACCCAGGTCTCCCACATTGCAGGTGGATTCTTTATCAGCTGAGCCACAAAGGAAGCCCTGCTAAGGGTTAAGAATTCTAATTAATATATGCAATTAAAGCTACTGGAAATGATAAGGGAAATAACTCAGTATGCAAGAAAAGTAAGATATGGGTTTGTTGTTATTGTTAGAAAGGGTATGAGAGGACTTCCCTAGTGGCCCAGTGGTTAAGAATCCACCTGCCAGTGCAGGGGACACGGGTTCCATCCCTGGTCTGGGAAGAAAGATCCCACATGCTGAGGAGCAACCAGGCCTGTGAACCACAACTAGCACCCCAGAGCCTGTGCTCTGAACAAGAGGAGCCGCTGCAAAAAGCCTGAGCACCGCAGCTAGAGAATAGCTCCCGTTCTCCACAGCTAGAGAAAGCCCGTGTGCGGCAACGAAGACTCAGTGCAGCCAAAAAATAAAATAAAAAAGTGTACGAGCTATGGAGATGCATTTTGTTGAGGGAAATGAAAGGGATTTTGTCTTAAAATAAAGCTGGTTATTTTGGAAAGGGAAAGAAATGAAAATGAACACAGGAATCTGAAGATGTGTGGAAAAGGAATCTGGGAAAGAAATCTTACGGTGTGATCAAGCTGGATAAGACTGAAAAAAAGATTGTTATAAAGTTTTGTTTTTAAATAAGCATTAATATCAATAGTGTACTTATGTGTAAAATTGGAACTTAACTTTCTTTCATCTGCTAAAATGACAGCTTCTTGGAGTATGGGTCTGCTTCTGACAGGGGCTTGTTAAATGTCTCCCTTTTTAAAAAAATTTTTAATTGGAGGATAATCACTTTACAGTGTTGTGTTGGTTTCTGCTGTACAAAAATGTGAATCAATTTCCCTTACTTTTTAAGTAATATGCCTAGAAAGCAAAGATTCTGTGTTTTATTAAAATTATCTCCTGGGCTTCATGTCATCTTAATCAGATCTTTGATTACTTAGGAAAACAGAGACTCCTCAATATTTAAAGAGCTAAGTTTTTCTCAGAACTATGAAACTGTCTACATTTACCTTAGAAATCTTTTTGTTACTTTGGTAAAGTAGATAATTATCATTTCATGATAGTCTGTGATCCAATTTAGTCAAGTGTCCAAAATCTTTTGATATTTTTGCCAAACTTCCCCCAAGCCAAATTCTAAAGAAAATCTTTTTGATCTAAAGTAACTTTGGGAATTTCCAGAGGGCCTCTGGAACATTGCAAAAAATTTGTTCTCTTTATTAAAAACAGAATTTTAAACTAACTAGGCTTCTTTGGTATGTTAAATGACATGAGAAGCAATGTCAAGTAAGTGATGATAAATGCTCTTTAGTTATATTGCATTGGTGAATACTATTAATATGTGCTCTAGAAACTGTATAAAATCCTAACATTCTGATATGTTCTGGCATAATGTTTTCAGTTGTAATTCTAGTTACTGTCTTAAAATGTGTGTCATAGAAACAATGGCATTTTCTTGTCAATTGCATTGTACTAAATTTTCATCAGATATCTAGCCATTGCCATTTTTAAGCCTTTTGTCATTTATAGACAGTTACTCTTTTATTCTGATGCTTTCATAAAAGCATTCCTGTGGAAGTACTTCATATTCAAAGAGATTCAAGGAAAGGGCTTTTCACAAGTACAGGTTTCTGATAACTTGAAGATCATCAAACTGAACTAGGTAAGAATTTCCAGAACTAATGGAAAAACTGGATTCAAGAAGAAGAAGTATTAATCACATAGGATCTAATGAACTGAAAGGATTATAATTTTTAAATCACTTTTCATTTGAAACCATACTATGTCTTAGTGTTTGTTTTTTCAAGTTTAAGGAAAACTTTTGTCTTCAGCTGGGCTTCCCAGGTGGTGCAAGCAGTAAAGAACCCACCTGCCAAGGCAGGAGAATCAGATGTGGGTTTGATCCCTAGGTCAGGAAGATCCCCTGGAGGAGGGCTTGGCAACCCATTCAGTATTCTTGCCTGGCAAAAATCCCATGGAGAGGAGCCTGGCAGGCTATAGTCAATGGGGGTCACAAAGAGTCATACACAACTGAGAGACTAACATATACATTTTTGTCTTAAGCTATCATGACTTATAGCAATTTGGCAAAGTATACCTTTGTAAACAAAAATGAAATATTTACTTTCTCTTTCTACTTGATCTCTCCAAAATTTGGAAATCCTTGTGCATTATTCTCATGGCAATATAGTTAGCTGTTTACATAAGTTCAATAAAAATCAGTCCTCCTTGGCACTTCCTTGGTGGTCCAGTGGTTAAGACTCTGTGCTTCCACTGCAGAAGGCATGAGTTTGATCCCTTGTTGGGAAACTAAAATCCCACATACCATGCAGCAACCCACTCCCCTCCCACCCAAAAAAGAATTATTCTTCTAGTAACAGGATAATTAGAAACACTGGCTGTATTACCAAGATGTTGATTGGAATATTGTAGTCGAGAGAGATATGCACAGGCTTAAATATGACCAGACAGCTTTAAGGAGTGACTTTAACTTTGGTATGACTTCCTGGCCTTGGGAGTTCTTTCTAAGCATTTAATCTGAGACTCCTTATAAAAATTTCCAACAAAGCAGTCTTAAAAAGAGCTTGTTAATATATGGTCATTCACTGCTCTTGCTATATTTATGTCAACAATCAGGCAACATTTCATAAAAATAGATTTATTTTGACTGTGTGTGGGTTTTTGGGTCTTGTTTGTATGTATGTGTGTCTTGTGAGATCTTAGTTCCCCATCCAGGGATTGAACCCGGGGCCCCAGCAGTGAAAGCGCTTAGTCCTAACCACTGGAACACCAGGGAATTCCCTGTGTATCTTTGATAAAAATGAGGGCAACTGTAGAGAGAGAAATTATGTTTGCACCTTTGTATATATTCTAATCTTGTCAACAGTCTCTGAGGTTTTATTATATACCTATAAACTGAACTGGATCTTGGAAATTCTGCATGTGTACGTGTGTGTGTGGTCAGCATCTTTGCAACCCCATGCACTGTGGCCCACCAGGCTCTTCTGTCTATGGGATCCTCTAGGCAAGAATACTGGGGTGGGTTGCCATGCCCTCCTCCAGGGGATCTTCAGAACCCAAGGATCAAACCCTTATCTCTTGCATCTCCTGCACTGGCAGGCGGGTTTTACCACTGTGCTGCCTGGGAAGCCCCTGAATTCTGCTAGTTTCCACAGATATCTGGCTATTAATCCCCAAACTGAAGTTTCAATCAGTAGGAACAAAGGATCCACTGCCCTTGGATCTCCTTGGAAGGGACTACACCAGGTCTTCCTCATTACCTGGACGGCAGCCAAACTTCAGGCACTGGAAACTTGGACACAAATTTTGAAGCTGAAATGGACCTGCCTGGCATCTGATCCTGTGAAAATGCTAGGGACCTCCGAATCAAATTGACTGGGAAGAGATGTAGCTGACACTGTGGTGGACTGCTTCCTCCTTCAAGATGCCAGATAAAGACTTTGTCCTTAAGCTAAACATAAAACACTTTCTTTCTTCTTGCCTTTCTTTCCTTTACTCTGTCACGGGTCTGGAAAGATAATCCATCATCCATTTCTCCCAGGCCATCGCTAAGGGGGCTATAACCTTTCAGTCTGTGCCGGATTTGTCATCCAAAACTCTGATCTGGTGAAGCAAGTCAGAAAGAGGAAAACAAATATCCTATATTCATGCATATATGTGGAATCTAGAAAAACAGGAGAGACGAACTTACTTGCAGGGCAGGAATAGAGATGCAGATGGAGAGATGAACCTGGAAGGAAAAGGGGAGGGTGGATGAATTGGGGGAGGAGGACTGACGTATACACACTATCACGTGAAAAACAGCGAGTGGGAAGTTGCGGCATAGCCCAGGGAGCCCAGCTCGGGGCTCTGTGATGACCTAGAGGGGTGGGAAGGAGGCTCAAGGGGAAGGGAATGTATGTTTACTTATAGCTGAATGACTGTTGTGCAGCAGAAACCAACATAACATTGTGAAGCATTGGTGATGGAAGGCAAAGTCCTAACCACTGGACTGCCGGGAAGTCCCTTTGGGTTACCCATCCTTCCTGGGAGGGAGGATTAACTAAAATAAAGCCCGATGAGAGCCAAGCATGACCTGCCCCCATCCCTGCCCATTAGCAGAAGGTTCCAGAATGTCCTTCACCTTCAGATATCTATCTCACTTCACCCCTGGGGTAGTGACATTCTTCTAAAGTCTTCATAGAAAAATCATGTCAAAAGTTCAATTTGCAGTCAGGAGACATAATCAAAGAGAGAGTCCAGCGCAGTGGTTAAGAGTATGGACTCTGATACCAGTCTGTCTAGGCTGGAAGTCCAGCTTAGCCAGTTACTAGTTTTGTCACATTGGGCGAGCACTTAGACCTCAGTTTTTCCATTGGTGAAATGGGGTGATCATGCTTCCTACTCAAGAGTTGAGGTGAGGGTTGAAAGAGTTGATATGTGTACAGAAATCAGAAAAGCACATGTGGAAAGAGTTTCTTGTAAGTAACCAAGAGCATTTACTATTATTACTTGGGAGGGAGAACGCCCTTTGGGACTCACAGCCAAGTTACATGTTTGACTCTAAAAATCTCTTTCTCGGGCTTCCCTGGTGGTCTAGTGGTTAAGAATCCACTCACCAGTGCAGGGGACACGGGTTCCATCCCTGGTCTGGGGAGATCGCACGTGCCACAGAGCAACTGAGCCAGTGCGCCACAGCTACTGAAGCCACGGCAGTGAGAAGCGCACACACCACAACGAGGAGTGTGGTGTGCACACCACACCTGCTTGCTGCAACTAGAGAAAGTGGGCCCGAAGCAGCAAAGACCCAGCATAGCCAAAAAATTAAATAAAATAGATAAAGCTTTAAAAAAGAATACACACTGTTTATTGGTGGTTGGATAGCATCACCAACTCAATGGACATAAACTTGGGCAAAACTCCAGGAGGTAGTGAGGGACAGGGAGGCCTGGCGTGCTGCAGCCCGTGGGGTCGCAAAGAGTAGGACATGACTTAGCAACTAAGCAACAACAACAACATACACTATTTTAAAAAATAAACTAAAGTCCCTTTCTTTCTGCTCCCGAACATGGCCTGTCTGGAGGATGCCTGCCCTGATGTGTGGGTGCAGAGTGACCTGGGGTGACAGGGAGGGGATGAGGAAGGAAGGAAGTGTTTCTGTGAGATCAGAGGCCCCCAGGGACGAGGCCAGGATATGATCCACCTGGGCTGAGCTGGAGCCCATGGCAGGTGGTCAGGAACTGCTCATAGAAGGAAACAGTCATTGAATGACCCTAATCCTGGAGTCTGCAGGAAGAGAAAGGAACTTTGGGGGTGGGGTGGGGCTGACCTAGGCAGAAGCTTGAATTTTATTGTTCAGGTCTTTTTATTGTCAATTCTTTTAATTTTCCACTTTTCTGTAAGGGCATATATGTGGGTCCATGGTTCAAGGTAAAATTTTTACTATTAATTAGTTAAAGCTTACATAAGCAAACACAATTTTTTAAATAATTAAAAAATAAACACAAAACAAAATCAACCTACAAAAACAAATAAAGAAATGGGTAGGGTTTCTCATGGCTCAGCTAAAAGGCAGAGAGCATTAACAAAGCAGTTGAAAGCTCCTGTGGCCCTTTCCCTGGCCGCTTGCCTTTCCTCTCTCCTCACCTGAGATAAATTCTGCCCCAAACACGAAAGTGGCAATTTTGCTACCTATGTCCCTGCTTTGAATTTTCTGAACCAAGCCTTTTCCCTTTGCATTTTCTCTTTCCTCCCCAGAGGCTCTCCCCAGGGAAGCTCATCCCAGGAATCTCATGTTAACAATCTCATATATCTCCTCCTGTTTTCATTTCCCAAACTCAGACAATCCTATACAGACATTCTGTTGGTCGAAGCAATTTACAAGGTCAGCTCAGATTCCGGAGAGGACAAAGACTCCCCCTCTTGTGGGGAAGAGTGGCATATGTCTAAGGAGATGGAGAGATGGTCAGCAGTCACAGTTGCAGGCAATCCACCAACCCCTCAATCCACCCCTTACACTTGCTGCCTTGTTCTTCTCTTCTTATTGCTATTGGACACTATCTTGCTTTTGTTGATTATCTATATCTTTCCAAAAATATAAGCTCCATGAGCACAAAGGTCATCTGTGGCTTATTCACCTGTGTGTCAGTACCCAGAACTCTGTCTAGATCCGGAAGGCAGACAATACCTATCTGAATGAATGAATGAATCCTTGGGGGCTAGCTTCAGGTTTCCCCAGGATGACGGCAAATGGAGAGAAGGTAGGGGCTTCCCTGGTAGCTCAGTGGTAAAGAATCCGCCTGCCAGTGCAGGACACATGGGTTCGATCCCTGATTCGAGAAGATCCCACGTGACCTTGGAGCAACTGAGGCCATGTGCCGCAGTTACTGAACCTGTGCTCTAGAGCCGGGGAGCCGAAACTACTGACGCCACATGCTGCAACCGCTGAAGCAGCCTAGAGCTCGTGCTCCCCAGCAGAGAAGCCACCCCAGTGAGACCCATCAACCAACAACAGCCTTGGCCCACAGTCAGCGTCTATTGCACAAACTTCCTCCCTGCAGGAAGTAGCATCTGCGTCATCGCTGTGTTCCTGGGCTAGCAGACGCAGAGCAACACTCAGGAAGCACCTTCATCGATTCTAAGATGCACCCCTCATCCCCCGCCCCCGCCCTGCCTTTAGTAATTCTGAGATCAGGAAGAGTCATAGCGTATGACACCTTACAGCCAGGCTGTCATTGTGACGCAGCTGTCATTGTCTGGGTGTGAACATGGAGATTTCTCCCCCGTGGTTATCATTATTTTATCGGTAGAGCATTTTTAAAAATTTATTTTCTTCCTGAAGTATAGTGGATTTACAATGCTGTGTTAATTTCTGCTATATAGCAAAGTGATTCAGTTTACACATACGCATGCTTCCTTTGTGGCTCAGTGATAAAGAATCTGCCTGCAATACAGGAGACCCGGGTTTGATCCCTGGGTTGGGAAGATTCCCTGGGGAAGGAATGGCAACCCCACTCCAGTATTCTTGCCTGGAGAGTTCATGGACAGAGGAGCCTGGCGGGCTACAGTCTGTGGGGTTGAAAAGAGTTGGACACGACTGAGTGACTCACACACACACACACACACACACATTTTTTTTTTAAATATTCCTTTCTAGTATGAGGTATCACAGGATATTGAACATAGTTTCCTGTGCTATCCAGCAGGACTTTGCTGTTTATCCATTCTACATATAATAACCTACATCTGCTGATTCCAGACTGCCACTCCATCCCCTTCCCATCTGCCCCCCTGGGCAACCATAAGTCTTCTCTATGTCCATGAGTAGGTTACTGTTTCATAAATAAGCTCATTTGTGTCATATTTTCCTACTTTTAAAAATTTTTATTTTTTTTTTTAATGGCTGTGCTGAGTCTTCACTGGACTTCCCTGGTGGCTCAGATGGTGAAGAATCTGCCTTCAATGTGGGAGACCCGGTTTCGATCCCTGGGTCGGGAAGATCCGCTGGAGAAAGGAATGGCAGCCCACTCCAGCATTCTTGCCTGGAGAATTCCACGGATGGAGGAGACTGGAGGGCTACAGTTCACGGGGTCACAAAGAATCGGACACGACTGCGTGACTAACACTTTCACTGCATCTTCACTGTTGCACGTGGGCTTTCTCTAGTTGTGGCGAGTGGGGGCTACTCTCTAGTTGCAGTGAGCAGGCTTCTCATTGAGGTGGCTTCTCTTATTGCAGAGCACAGGTTCTAGGGTACATGGGCTCAGTTTAGTTGTGGCTGTGTCATATTTTAGATTCCACATATAAGTGATAACATATGCCTTTCTCTTTTTGACTTACTTCACTTAGTATGATAATCATTAGTTGCATCCATGTTGCTGCCAATGGCAACCATTTCATTCTTTTTATGGCTGAGTAGTAGTCCATTGTATATATGTACCACATCTTCTTTATCCATAATTGAGCTGCTTTTAATAGCCTCATGGCTGTGCCTGTTGGCATGAAGGACAGAAGATGTGTTGTGTGAGAAAGTGTGGACATCCACTGCTTGGAGCAGAAGTGACTCCACAGAGTCAGAGTCTGTGACTCAACTTAGCTGAGTCAGGCTCAGCTTAGCTAACTTATTTCTCTTGTATTTTCCTAGTTATATGCACACACAGATGGTATAAGATACAAACCTATATTTTCTAAGTAAGTCTACCAAGAGCTCTTGCAGTAAGCGTAAAATAAACATTTAATTTTATTTTCTGTTTTTTGGCCACCTGATGTGATGTGGGTCTAAGTTCCCCAACAGGGATCAAACCCATGCCCGCTCCAGTGGAAGTGCCATGTCTTAACCACCGGATCACCAGGGAATTTCCTAAGCATTTTAAGTGATAGGGAAATACATCATAATTTTACTGGCAGCACTTTTTAAATTTTGTTAATGGGATAGAAAATGGTGCATCTGACAACCATGGCACCTTAGATTGGATGAGCTGGGGAACCCACAGGAGAGGATGAATTGGTGTGTTTGTCTCTATCTTTCTCTCTATTCCAGTCTCAGCTCCTGGGTGTTGTGTATATCTTGGGATGACAGGTGGGAGAACAGAATTTTAGCTTGGGCTAAATGAGCTATTCCACCTGACAGGCTTCACACACACCTTGTTGTTTAGTTGCCAAGTCGTATCTGACTCTCTGCAACCCCATGGACTGTAGCCCACCAGGCTCCTCTGTCCATAGGATTTCCCAGCAAGAATACTGGAGTGGGTTGCCATTTCCTTCTCCAGGGGATCTTCCTGACCCTAGGATTGAACCTGCATCTCCTGCATTGGCAGCCAGATTTTTTTTACCACTGAGCCACCAGGGAAGTCCATGCATGCCTGGTATATCATAAACGTCCCGTAAGTGAACATTTGGCTTCAGCATGTGAGCACAATAGCTCCCCCACCAACCTGGAAGGTCTGTAGGAGCAGGGATGTGTGAGTCACATCTTGTGACCAGTACAGGAACTGGTGAGATCTACACAGATATTTGTGGGTTGACCACACACAACTGAGTCAGTTACAAGACACATGCGAGGTCTCTCTCAACTCAGGGTCTTTGCCTAGGTTTCTTAGGGCTGTGATGCAACCTCCTAGCAGACCATCTGGCTCACTCCTATTCATCCTTCAGCTCTCAGCTCAGGAGCCTGTTCCTCCAGGAAGCCCTTCTTGACTGCTGAGCTAGTTCAGGTGGTCCCTCGGTGCTCCCACAGTCCTTTGGGCTCCCCTCCCCATCCCAGCCTGGCCCACTCCGGGTCATCATTGCCTGGGGATGCATCTGACTCCCCCACTGCACTGGCTTCCCTTGTGGCTCAGACGGTACAGAATCTGCTGGCAATACAGGAGACCCGGGCTTAATCCCTGGGTTGGGGAGGTCCCCTGGAGGAAGAAATGGCAACCCACTCCAGTATGCTTGCATGGAGAATTCCATGGACAGAGGCGCCCGACTGGCTACAGTCCATGGGATCACAAAGAGTCGGACACAACTGAGCAAGTTACACTCTAACTGCACTATGAATCATTCCTGCAGGAACAGAGCCAGGGGCGAGGGGCAGCGGGGGCGGGGAGGTGTTGGTCTTTGCTGTGTTCCCAGCATCTAGCCCAGGACAGGGCCTTGGAGAGGTGCTGAGTGTTTGATGAATGAAGACAGAAGAGGAGGTTTGGCGGACAGGCACGGGCGCAGCCTCCCACGGGCTAGCACTCTCAGGAGCTGGGAGAAGCGCCCCTGGCAGTGTGCCAGCCTGCATTAGATGCATTTGCACAGGCGTCTTGCATCCTGGTCTTGGTCCAGAGTTACCGTCGGCCGTGACCACTCGCCTCCTTTCCTCCAACCCGGAGATCCCAAGGGCAGAGCCTGATGTATCTACTTCGGGGACCCCGGCTTGTGGCTGCTCACACAGCTTAGGAGCTGGAGCAGAATGAATGGACGTGGAGGGTTTCAGGGGCTGCCATCTGAATATGCTGTCTGCGAGTGTGACTGCGCCTCCTCTGGTCTGCTAGTCTGTGCGTGCCTGCATATGTGTGGTATGCGAGGCTGTTGTAAGTCTGCCTGCTTTGGACTTGTCTGTAATGACTCTGTCCTTGAGGCACTGTGTCTTTCCTTTCCCTCTTGGACCGGGCTTTGGGTCTGGATTTGCGGGGAGAAAACTTAGTTCATGTGTTTGCTGTCTGGGAATGTCTGAGAATCTTTTTCCACCTCTTGGTTTCTCTGTTTCTGTCTGTCAGTGAGGATGTGGATGGGTTTGTGTGCTGACCTGCATTTCTCTCTCGCCTGTGGTTTAAGAACTGAGTGTAGTCAGCAGATTACCCTTTTCCCATTCTCGATGTGGTCTTGAATTAGTCTCTTCCCTTTCTTTTTTTCTTTGGAAGTCCCCTCTCTATCCTTTGTGGGCCTCCACATGTTCCTCAGATGTTCTTTGGGAGGGTGCTCTCCAGAATTGAGCTTCAGATTGTCAGCAAAACACTTTGAGTAGCCAGGGCCTCTGGCTGTGTGTGTGCTAAGTTGCTCAGTCATGTCTGACTCTTTGCAACCCCATGGACTGTAGTCTGCCAGGCTCCTTTGTCCATGGGATTTCCCGGGCAAGAATACTGGAGTGGGTTGCCATGCCCTCCTCCAGGGAATCTTCCTGACCCAGGGATCGAATCTGCATCTCTTATGTCTCCTGCATTGGCAGGTGGGTTCTTTACTCCTAGCGCCACCTTGGAAGCAGGAGCCTCTGAGTGGTGGGGGCCTCTGGCTAGATCCCAGGAAACGGGAGTGAGGGTGGGACACACGACCTGGGCAGAGAGGAGGTTGGGAGGAGAGCCAGGGTGGAGACTGTCATAAATGATTCCCTGACCATAGAGTGGAAGGGAGGCTTGGAAGGGGCAGAGATGGGGGCTGGAATTGAGGAGAGCCAGAGTTATCCCCCAGGAGGCTGGGGTTCTTGTGTCCTGGTCTCTAGACCTTCAGTTTCTTCCCTGTGTGCATCTGGGTCCACGCCTTGCTTCTCATCTCTGTGGCTGCATTTTTTTTGTTCTGTCTGTAACTTGTGCCTCTGAGAGTGTCTTTGGTGGTTTTCTGACTCAGTCTCTCATCCCTGTCTTCCCACCTGACTCTCCCTCTGTTTCCTCCTTAGGGAGTCTCTTTTCCATCCCAACTCTTTCTCTTTTTTAAAATTTATTTTAAATTGGAGGATAATCGCTTTACAACGTTGTACATGTCTGCTATACAACAATGTGACTCAGCTACAAGTGAACATATATCCTTCCCTTCTTGAACCTCCCTCCCACCACCCCCCTCAACTTTCTTTTCTCATTCACATCTCTCCCTGCTTCCATCTCCCTCTTTGTCATCTAAAAGATGCCATTTTATTTTTTAAAACTTATTTTTATTTTTCGGCCATGCCACGCAGCATGCAGGATCTTACTTCCCCGACCAGGACTCAAACCCATGACCTCTATGTGGGGACTTTGGAGTCTTAACCACTGGACAACCAGGGAAGCCCCCTCAATGCCATTTTAAATGGTTGCCAGGAAGCAGGAGAGGGAGACAGGAGAATGGAGGAAAGTGTTACAGAAGAGTCGGCACCTGAGCTGGGATTTGAAGGACGGGCTGAGGGTACACAGTTGTTCATGCTGTTCAGCCGCTCAGTCCTGTCTGATTCTTTGAGACCGCATGGACTGCAGCACTGCAGGATTCCCTGTCCTTCACTACCTCCCGGAGTTTGCTCAAGTTCATGTCCATTGAATTAGTGATGCTATCTAGCCATCTCATCCTCTGCCACCCTCTTCTCTTTTTGCCTTTAGTCTTTCCCAGCATCAGAGGATGTTGAAATGCTAGGGAAGGAGGAAGGCCAGTCAGGGAGCCTGGGAACCAGATATTGAATTGGGGTGTGGGCACTGCCCACTGCCCCACGGACCACCAGTCCCAGCCAGGACCAGGCCAAATCGCATGGGGCTCTCCCCAGCCCTTCCTCCCGACTCAGCCAGCACTGGCTGAGCTTAATCACCACCCACAGAGCCTACACCACCCTTGGTGAGGTGGGAGAACGGGTAGACAGTGCAAAGAAGGGAGAGTGAATGACTTGTTTGGGAAACTGAGTCCCAGGATGGAGGAGAAATAGAGGGTGGGATGGTGAGCAGAGCCAGATTCTCAGATGCCAGAGCTGGGATTTTGTGCTGGGGGTGATGGAGACCACGGGTGGGTTGTGAACAAGTCTTGGTGTCAGAAAGCTCTCTCTGGGTCCCTGTGGGGGGTGAGGGGGGCTAAGGGCCCCACGGCAACCTAGTGGTGGCCCCATGAGCAGCTGGAGGCGGGGTCCCACAGGGAGGCCGGGACCCCGCCCCCTGACATCACCCTCACATTATTGCACCGGGCTGGCTGACCAATAAGCTATGGTTTGCTACTATAATGGGTCCTAGCAACAGGCCCTGATCCTGTGCTAACAGGACAGGAGGCCCCACCAGCAGAGAGAGTTAAGGGGAGAGGGAGAGCCCGCAGGGCAGGTGAGTGCCCCCGAAGGCAGCTCCCCTTGTCCACCCCAGTGGCCACTGGCCCGTCTGCCCCTTGCACTGAGACCAGCCCAAGGATTCCCCTTCTCCTCTTCCCCAGGCCACACTCTGAGATGGGTTAGGGGTCAGGATGCAGGAGGGACTGGGTAGAGCCCCAGGGTGAAATGCCTCCATCTGGGGCGACCAGACCTGGCCAGAACAATGGAACAAGGACCATCTTCCTGCAGAAGGTTGGGTGAGGATGGGGCCAGGCGCAGCTGAGAAGAGATAGGGGAGGTAAAGACACGTGACTGAAGAGAGAGCAGCTCTTCAGAAGGACCTGGGTTTGAGCCTTGACTGTGCCTCTGAGTGGGGACATCTCTTGTCTAGTCTGAACCTCAATCCATCTCCATCTGATGGGGATACTGATCCCTGACCTGAGCATCTCTCCCAAGGTTCTCTGAAGAGTCTTAAGTCAACGAGGAAGTGTATTTTAGAGGCGATAGACAAGGAGAGTGTGTGACCGGGAAGAGGGAGGGCCAGGGAAGCTCCCAGGTGAGGAGGACGGATCTCAGGAGAGACCACCATGACAGGCTCCTGGAGGAGGGAGGGGACTTGGCCTAGCCAGCCCTGCCAAGCAGGGCTGGGTGCTTAAGGAGACACCCAGTGTGGGGGCATGGCTGAACCCAAGAATATCTTCAAAGGTGACCTAGAGACAGACAGGTGAGGGGGTTCATGATGGTCACGGAAGCCCCGCGACATCGACAAGGTTATCTTCCAGCGTGCAGGCGCTACAGCAGAGGCGCAGAGAGCGCAGGGATGTCACACAGCCAGGAATATTACTGATGATGATAACAATGATGCTGATAGCGCAGACCACCTGCTCTGGGTCAGGCACTATTTTTTTTTTCCAGAGAAGTTTGTATTTGGGCCTTAAGCTTTTGAAAATAAAATTTAAAGACATAGCATATGAATACCCCTGTAATACACATGAGATATTCTATCAGACCCTAAAAATTAACGTAAACTTAAACTTTCTCATAGTCAACAAAATAGTGGCTGGGTGCTGATTTCATTAGATAAGTGGGCTACAGCCCACTTATTTTAATTATCATTTTACATCTATCTAGGTGTAGCTGAAATTCACAATGCACATCAAAGTAAAATTACATCACAGCTCAATACCATACTAAATGTACTTGGCCTCTGAGGTGAAATTCACAATGGATTCTGCTGGACAAATACTGGGTCGGGCACTATTTTAAGTGCTTTTACTGGATGAACTCATTTCATTCTCAAAAGCTCTAGGAGGTGGTCTGCTATAAGGATTGCAGATGGCTTTGATCTGTAAGATGAGGAAAGTGAGGCAGCGGTCAGGAACTTGCCCCCAGTCTCTCAGCTGGTATGTGGTAGGGCCCGCCCGGATGGAATCCCAGGCAGTGCGGCTCCAGGGTCTGGGTCCCCTTGGCCATCACTTCTTGCTGCTTCTAATCACCGAAGAGGCAGCAGCGGGAGATCCACCGCCCCCTTTGCCTGGGCCCAGGAGCTGAGCTAAAGCCCCTTCCACTGCAGGCCTGGCTACATACACAAATTGCAGGACCCAGTCCAAAATGAAAACGCAGCACCCTTGCTTCGAATTTTTAGAATTTTAGTCAATGTCAGAAGAGCGTTAAGGCAAGAGCTGGGTTTTTTTTGTTTTCATTTTTAAAATTTATTTATCCAGCTGTGTGTCGGGTCAATTGGGCTCTCTAGTGGTGGCACGCAGCCTTATTTGCCCAGCAGCATGTGGGATCTTAGTTTCCCAACCAGGGATCGAACCCCATCCCCTGCATTGCAAGGTGGATTCTTAACCACTGGACCACCAGGGAAGTCCCAGAAGAGCTGGGCCTTTTAATGTGGGGCCCCATGTGATGGCATGGGTCTCAAGCTGCCCATAAAATGGTGGGAGTTCCTAGGGTTATCCCGAAAACTCCTTAGTGCTTCGGAAGGCAGGTCAGTCATTACATTCATTATGCAAAGAATCAAACAGGCTCAGAGAGGTGCTTCGTTTTGCCCCAGGTCACACAGCAGGTTAGTGGCAGAGATGGGATGGGAACCTGGGGCCACCAGACTCCAAAGCCCCCTCCCTACTTCCTGTCTAAAAGGTATTCCAGTTTTTCGTCATCGTTGTTGTTGTTGTTGTTGTTTTAAGAAGGAGAGGACTGTGGGGCTCCAGAGAGACTTCCTTCATAGCCCTGGGGTGTCTCTCCCTGCCCCACGTCAAGTTCCAGGAGGCCTGAGCGGCTCCCTTCTGCTCTCTCCCCTGCAGACACTGAGGACCACGCATCCGTCCGTGACTCTCCCCCACTCCCCCGCACCCTCTGACCCGCCAGTCACCATGGCTACTTCGAAGTTGCCAGCGGTGTCCGGGCAGGAGGAGACCACCATCCTCATGGCCAAGGAAGAGCTGGAGGCCCTGCGCACCGCCTTCGAGTCGGGCGACATCTCCCAGGCCGCTTCCCGCCTCCGGGAGCTGCTGGCCGCCTCGGACTGCACCCGGCTGGAGGTGGGCGTCACAGGCGAATCGGGGGCCGGCAAGTCGTCCCTCATCAACGCCCTTCGCGGCCTGGGCGCCGAGGACCCCGACGCGGCCCTCACCGGCGTGGTGGAGACCACAATAGAGCCTTCGCCCTACCCGCACCCGCAGTTTCCAGACGTGACCCTGTGGGACCTGCCAGGGGCCGGCTCTCCCGGCTGCTCGGCCGACAAGTACCTGAAGCAGGTGGACTTCGGCCGCTACGATTTCTTCCTGCTCGTCTCGCCCCGCCGCTGCGGCGCCGTGGAGAGCCGCCTGGCCTCCGAGATCCTGCGCCAGGGCAAGAAGTTCTATTTCGTGCGCACCAAGGTGGACGAGGACCTGGCGGCCACGCGCATGCAGCGGCCCTCGGGCTTCAGCGAGGGGGCGGTCCTGCACGAGATCCGCGAGCACTGTGCCGAGCGGCTGCGCGGGGCCGGCGTCCACGAACCGCGCGTCTTCCTCGTGTCCAACCTCTCACCCGCGCGCTACGACTTCCCGCTGCTCATGTCCACTTGGGAGCGCGATCTGCCCGCGCACCGGCGCCACGCCGGCCTGCTGTCACTGCCGGACATTTCTCTGGAGGCCCTGCAGAAGAAGAAGGACATGCTCCAGGAGCAGGTGCTCAAGACGGCCCTGGTGTCCGGCGTCATCCAGGCCCTGCCCGTGCCCGGGCTGGCGGCCGCCTACGACGACGCGCTGCTCATCCGCTCGCTGCGCGGCTACCACCGCAGCTTCGGCCTGGACGACGACTCGCTGGCCAAGCTGGCCGAGCAGGTGGGCAAACAGGCGGGGGACCTGCGCTCCGTCATCCGCTCCCCGCTGGCCAACGAGGTCTCCCCCGAGACGGTCCTGCGGCTCTACTCCCAGTCGTCCGATGGTGCCATGAGGGTGGCCCGGGCCTTTGAGAAGGGTATCCCCGTGTTCGGGACCCTGGTGGCCGGCGGCATCAGCTTCGGCACTGTCTACACCATGCTTCAGGGCTGCCTCAACGAGATGGCCGAGGATGCCCAGCGCGTCCGCATCAAGGCCCTGGAGGAGGAGGAGGAGGACCCTCAGCCCGATGTCAGCCTGGAGGCGGCTGGTGACAGCTGTGTGGAGAAGCGGGGATCCGGGGAGGGGAGCAGGGAGGAAGCCCCCCTCTCGACCCGCCGGAAGCTTGGCCTCCTCATTAAGTACATTCTGGACAGCTGGAAGAAGCGAGACTTGTCTGAAGACAAATGAAAGTGCAGCCCTTACCCACTGCCTCACCCACAAACCAAGCCTTTTGAAAACCCACCGAACACTCAAAAAAGGCCGAATGTGGTGAAAATGAGACATGCAGTTGCTGAGTGGGGACCGGGTGCGGCAGGCGGAGGGAGGCAGGTGGAGGGAGGCCCGAGGCTAAGTCCCCAACTGGGATTGGAATTGATCTCGGGAGGCAGAGGTTCAAGGTGTGGATGGGGGTGGGCAGGACTCTTTAAAAAAAAAAAAAAAAAAAGCCTCTCTCTCCCTGATCCCCAAGTGGAGGTGGGGCGTTGGGGGCAACAGGACAGCCTGGCCGGGAGCCAAGCCAGGAGCCCACTGTCAAACATAGGTGGGTGGCTGAATGGGCCCTGGGGCCTGCAGTCTCTGTCCCTTTCTGAGAACTCCAAAGGCCGGCTCTGGTGGGGGAGGGGCAGCCAATGGGTACCCGGGCTGGGCACAATAGTGCCTAGCAACCAACTGGGTGAAACAGATGCCAGGGAGATGGGACATCCTGAGCCATCCTGCTGCCTGTGAGTGATGGGGGTGGGGAGCAGGGAGGGGGCGGCCAGGTGGCCACCGGACTGGCCTCTGTGCAGACCTGGGGAAACAGAATGGGAGTGGAGGTGGTGAGAGGGTGGGCGGGACTTCTATGAGCATCCATGGAGAAAGGAGGCGGGGACGGCACCGGCCCCCTGGAACAGGTCTAATTTCAGAAAGATGGCCAGTGTGTCTGCACATGGATGCATGCGGGAATGAGCTTGCTGGTGTGTCTGATTGGGAGGGATCTTGGTAAGCCTTGGTGATTTGGATGCTGTGGGTGGGTCTAAGATTGTGAGTGATTGGCTGAGACTGGGGTTCCAGGTCTGTGTGTGCCTGGCTGTGTGGCTGGGCATGAATTTTGGGGATGGTGCTATAAGGCCGTGGGTCTGACAGGGCACCTGTTGGGATTTCTGGAGCTGCACGAGGCTTTGGGTGCAGAAGACACAGGGTGTATAACACAGTGAGGTGACCCTGGGACCTCAACTGCTTGGCACAGCCCTTCGCTCTGTGCTGGGCTCTCCAGCTGGATGCAGAAGTGAATCTGACACACTTATCTGCTCAAACCCAAACTCACATGCCGAGTTGAGGGTCATACATGTTTAAAAAGGAATCACCAGACTGGGGCACTTGGGCAGGACGGGTTGCCCCAAGAGCATCCGTGGACTGAGACAAGGGTCCAGGGAAGGGTGGGATTTGAGGAATTCACAGGGTGGTTCTGGTGCAGTGGAGATGGCCTCACTAACACTCCCTGAGTTGTTCCAGGACCTGATGATGGTTCTAGCCTCATACATATGTGTGTGCGCGTGTGTGCTCAGTCATATATGATGCTTTGAGACCCCATGGGCTGCAGCCCGCCAGGCTCCTCTGTTCATGGAGTTTTCCAGACAAGAATACTGGAGCGGGTTGCCACTTCATACTCCAGGGGATCTTCCTGACTCAGGGATCGAACCCACATCTCCTGCGTCTCCTGCATTAGCAGACAGATTCTTTACCACTGCGCCACCTGGGAAACTCCTCTAGCCCCATCTAGGGGCCTCAAATTACCCCTGACACTGGGAAATGGACTAAGAGGGTCCACTTTTACCTGGGGTGTTAAAATTTCTTTGCTGAACTCTGTACTTTGCAAAAAGATTCCTGTCTTCCCAGGCCTCCCATTGGCTCTGCAAGGACTATTTGGGGTTCACATGGACCTTTTCTGCACCAAAGAGGGTACAAAGGATCATGGTAGGGATATTCCAGACCCCCAGGGGGAAATCCCCACAGTAGGGATTTCTCAGATGCATGAGAAAGGTGGTCTCTTTCAAATCCATTCTCAAAAGGCACAGCCCACATCCCTATACCTGTGGACCCTCGGACTCACTGGCCCCAAGTGACTGAGATGGAAAGGGTGGGCATGCTTTCAATATAATGGGCCTGAGGTTAAAAGAGACAGCCTGGGTAACCACTGTCCCCTGCTTCCAGCTGGTGGCCTCATTCTGTCCTGCCCCTTCTGCCCCTCTCTCTCCCTTCCCCATCTCCACCCCCAGCCCCTGTTCCAGCTCTGGGCCCTGCCCACCCAGGTCCTGCCCCCGCTCCTCCCCTTGTCTCCCAGGCCTGTCTCCTGCACTGTAAGGTCATGGAGGGCTCTTTGGAAAAAATTACTGGCTTCACCACGAGACTTGTGGGATCTTAGTTCCCCAGCCAGGGATAAAAACCTGGGCCCTCGGCAGTGAAAGCGTGGTGTCCTAACCACTGGACCGTCAAGGAATTCCCAGGAGGGCTCTTGCTAACCTCCCCAGTGGGACTCTTCCTTCCCTGCTCAGAATCCTCCCACGGCTACCTACAGATAACGATCAAGTGCAGCCAGACGCTCCCCGCCCTTCCCAAGCTGGCCTCTGCCTGAACCTCGTCAGCAGTAAGACCCCAAGTCTTCCTAAAACAGTAGGGTTTGGACGGTTCTGAGGAGTCATCTTTCCATTCCACAGGTGAGGAAACTGGCACCTCCACCCTTCACAGAGGGGAAAATAAAAGCCCTGAAGGGGCTGTGACTTGGCTGGTGTCACCCCTGCAAATCCCTGGCACAGCTGGGACCAGTCACACAATCCCAGGATGTGAGCTGGCTTCCCCGTCCATCATACAGACTTGACAAAATCGTGAATGTGGTTAGAACAGTGGGTGGCCCCGAGTAAACCTCAAATAAACCCTAGTTATGACTACCAGTGATGGAGGTTCCAGCTCTTAATCCTGGTGCTGGGTGCATGGTAAAACCCCTGCCCCCTTCCTCAAAGTTAAGACTTTGAATTCTAGGGCCAGAAGACCTTAGCCCCATTCTGTTTTCCCACGCATTAGCTGGAGGACCTTGGGCCTCATTTATTTTCTCAATGCCAAATGTGGATAACAAGGGAGGGAAACTTCTCCGGCTGGTTTGAGGATTTGTGGGTACTTCAGGAGAAGCTGGCGGTGATGAGTAAATGTGAACTAAAATAAAGCGCTTAGCACCAGACCTGGCATCTTGTAACACCCTCAGCACTATTACTGGTGATGCCACAAATACTCTGGGCAAGCTGAGGGATGTAGAGAAGATAGGGCAACTCAGAGCGAAAATACTCCCTTCCCGTCCCTGTCCAAGGTCATCAAGTCCTGAAGACGGAGAACTGGGGGTCAGGCAGCCCATGGCCAGAGAGGTCTTCCAATCACGACTCAGCCAGTGCAAGATCCTGGAGCTCTCAAAGGACACCAGGGCCCTGAAGGAGGCCTTTGAGGCGGGGGACCTGCCAGCAGTCGCCGCCAAGTTACAATCTACGCTTCATTCTCTGGAGAATGTCCGGCTGGACATCGGTGTCACCGGGGGGATGGGCTCAGGCAAGTCCACCTTCGTCAATGCCATCCGGGGGCTGGGGGACGAGGACCCCAACTCAGCCCGCACGGGCGTGGTGGAAATGACCATGGACCCCACACCATACCCACATCCCAAGTACCCCAATGTTGTCTTCTGGGACCTGCCGGGTGTCGGCACCCCCGCCTTCCGGGCTGACAAATACTTCCAGCGGGTACAGCTCTTCCGGTATGACTTCTTCCTCATCATTACCTCGGAGAGCTCCACCGCCGACCTCACCGAGCTGGCTCGCGAGATCCTGCGACAGGGCAAGCGCTTCTACTATATTCGCTCCAAGGTGGATGTGGACATCGCAGCCTCCCGCAGCCGCCGCCCCAGCTCCTTCTCGGAGGAGAGGGTGCTCAACCAGATCCGGGACGACTGTGTGCAGCGGCTGGAGGGTGAGGGGCAGGCTCTGGTGGGCTGGGTTATTTATTTATTTTGGACGCATTATGCGGCTTGCAGGATCTTAGTTCCCCAACCAGGGATTGAACCCAGGCCCTTGGCAGTGAAAGCACTGAGTCCTAACCATTAGACTGCCTGGAAATTCCTATCTATCTTATTTTTATTTATTTATTCATTGATTGGGGGGCTGGATTCTTGAGGGATTACCCCACTTCCCCTGCATCTTCCCACTGAGGCCCAAGGTGGGGTAAGGCCACCCAAGTTATGCAGCCCCTGTTGGTGAAATGCCGCTTACAGCTGCCATTTCAATCACAGATGACAGAGACCAATCACTTGCATTAAAGAAAAGAAAGGGTGTGCGCGTGCTAAATCGCTCAGTTGTGTTCGACTCTTTGCGACCCCATGGACTGTAGCTTGCCAGGCTCCTCTGTCCATGGGGCTTCTCCAGGCAAGAGTCCTGGCGTGGGTTGCCATGCCCTCCTCCAGGAGATCTTCCCAACCCAGGGATCGAACCCTCAGTCTCTTACATCTCACAATGGCAGGCGGGTTCTTTGCCACTAGCGCCACCTGTGAAGTCCCACTGGCCAGTGCAAATGCAATGCACCCACGCCCATGCTGACACACCCCTGGGGCGGCGGGCCAGGGGGCTCCCCAGAGGCCAGGCACCATGCTCACAGCTCATTTCACCGGTGACATCCCTAGGAGGAAGGTACACCCATGCTCTTGTTTTACAGATAAGTACATGGAAGCCCAGAGAGGTGTGGTAACTAGCCTGAGGCCACACAGGGAACAGGGAGGGAGGCTGGGATCTGAACTCAAGCAGCCTGGCTCCAGGGCTGATGCTCTTAAGCCATGAGCTGTGTAGACGCAGATTGCCAGCCCCCCTCTCCCCTCAACAACCCTCCCTGCCCACTCAAGGGCAGCTGTCAGGACACCTGGGTCTGCTCCGTGGGGAAACTCACCCAAGGTGCCCTTGTCCCCTGCAGCACAGGGACTCAGGGACCCCGAGGTCTTCCTGCTGTCCATGTTCGACCTGGGCAAGTATGACTTCCGCCTGCTGGAGGAGTCGATGGTGAGGGACCTTGAGAGTCAAAAGCGGCATGCGTTCCTGGTGGCCCTGCCCAACGTCTCCAAGCCCACACTGGAGCGGAAGGCGGCCTCGCTGAGGCAGCACATCTGGCTGGTGGCCACGGTGGCCTGCGGGGCCAACCCAAGGCCCGTGCCAGGCCTGCCGGAGGTGATGTGTGACCTATACATGCTCACCCAGGCCCTGGAGGGTTACCGCCACAGCTTCGGCCTGGACGGGGGATCCCTGGTCAGGCTGGCGGAGCAGACAGGCCAGCCCTTGCACAAGATCGTGCAGGTGCTACAGGGCCCGAAGACCAAGGTCACCGAGGCGCTGGTGGCAGAGCTGCTGGGTCAGGCCTCCGGGGATGCCTCGGCCTTCAGCCAGAAGCTCCTCAACGTGCCCATCCTTGGCTCCCTGGCCTCCTGCAGCCTGTCCTTCGCCACCGTCTACTGGATGCTCCGCACCTCCCTGGACACGGCTGTCAGTGATGCCCAGAGTGTGCTGGTTCAGGCCTCCCTCGACAGCCCCAACCGCAGGCTCCCGGATGGATCGGATCAGTGGTCCCAGCCCGGCACCTAGGCCAGCCAGAGGTGGCAGCGAGGGGCTGGGAGCCTGCAGGCTCTGCCTGTGCCCAGGCTGGGGGGGTGTTGGGGGAGGGGAAGGAAGAAACTCCAGCTCCAACTGTCCTGGACTGAGCTGTGTGCTGTCTCGTGCTTTTGCGCCCTGGGTCTTGTGCCCTGTCTGACCATGGCCCCCACTTTCCCTCTTCCAGTGAACCCCGCATCAGCCAGCAGTCCCCTGGGAATCGCAGGGAGGGGACAGACATGGGCATGCTAAGTTGTGACAAGGCAGGGAAAAAGCCAGTTGCCTGGCAGGGGAGGGCAGTCAGGAGGGTGTCCACCACACAGGTCAGGGGGCGGGGGGCGGGGGGGGGGCGGGATGAGACAAAAGATTCAGAAACATTTCTGTAAGAGGGCAGTGAACAGTTCTCAGTAATCTTGGGGGTCACAAAGGGAGGTCCCGCCTAAGGTCTTGGGCAATGTGTGGCAAGGCCAGAGCCTGCCCTGGGCCTCGTACCCCTTAGACTTCCGGCCAGACCTGCTGAGTCTGCGTCTTCCAGCCAGACTTGCTGAGTCTGCAGACTCCCCACTTTCAGCCAGAGGTTTGCTTTCTTCCCTGTCCCCCCACCTTCTCAGGCTTCCCAGGTGGCGCCTGCAGTGCAGGAGATCTGGGTTTGATCCCTGGGTCGGTGGGGGTGGGGAAGATTCCCTGAAGAAGGAAGGTGCATGGCAACCGACTCCAGTATTCTTGCTTGGAGAATTCCATGGACAGAGGAGCCTGGCAGGCTACAGCCCATGGGGCCGCAGAGAGTCGGACAAGACTGTGCAACTATCGCTTCAATTCACCCTCTTCAGTTGTACCTTTTTCTCCAAAGACCAGTCCCCCTGGGGTTGCCATGACCTGCACACCAGGACTGTATACAGGATATGCCCAAGGGCAAGGAGAAGCCAGGGAGACCAAAGTGCCATGGGGGGTGGACTGGGCAGACCAGCTCAAGCTGCTTAGACTGGAACCAAGTGCTCAAGTGAAGGGTGGAGCGGCATCACTGGAGGATCAGGACTAGTTTGGGATTAGGGTGTGGTGACCAGACCAATTCCGAGTATTTTGGGAAACACTGAACTAGGATGGTGTACTGTGTTTAACTGAGTTGGGGAGGGCAGGTACTATAATGAACTGATTGGTGTATTTAATTGAGGGTTAGGTTCTGGATTTGAAGGGAGGGGCCATTTCTCAAAGAGTAGATACGTATCCATATATCTATATCTATATGGGAAGCCATCATGTCTAAAAGTTAATAACGTATAAGTATTTGACAAGCGCAGCACCTGTTTTGACTAAGGGGAAGGGCAGTTGGCCCTCTGTATTGGAGGGTTCCACATGTTCGATTCAACCACCCTTGAATTGAAAATAGTTGGGGGGGGGGACCCGGAAAGTTAAAAAAGCAAAACTTGACTTTACCAAGTGCTGGCAACTATTTACATACAATTTACCTTGTATTTACATTTATTAGCATTGGTACTGGATTAGCTGTTTTAAGCGGTCTAGAAGATGACTTAGGTAGATGGGAGGATATAAGCACATGCTATGCTATCTAACCTAAGCGACTTGAGCAGTCACGATTTGGGGATCTTCGGGGTCCTGGAACCAATCCCTTGTGGACACTGAGTGACTCTGTATGGTATTTAACTAGGGACCTGTCCTACTTTTTAACGTACTGAATTAGGCACTGTGTTTAGCTAGGCCATATCACCAAAGGCAGGCACCATCTTCAAGAGAACAGATGAAACGCGAGGGCCCTGCACGTTCTTCTCCATGACACACACAGACGGGAGGCTATACTTGCTGACAACTCTGACCTACAGTGGACGTGTCCCCACAGGAAGTTCAATGGAAGGCCATGGCTCCCCTGCCCCCAAAGGGTGGAACCAGAAATTTCAGGGATTCCCAGGACCGCATGCTGGGGAGGAAGAGGAGCACGAGAACAGACTTGTGTGACTGTGTTTATTCCAACCACCAGACGCTCCGATGAAGAGCTCCCGATGAAGAGCCTCACCTTCCAGGCAGGAGCCTGGAGTCAGGGCAGAGGGACCTGCTGCTCTGGTCCCTGCAGAGGGAGGCTGGCTCGGAGCGGGGCTTCCTGGTGACCACGGAGGCTCCTCCCACTGCCTGGCCCTGGGGGCTGAGGATGGACTGCCCCGCCCAGCTACAGGGCTGGATCTCAGTCGCCCCCTGAACAACGCTCCCTGGAGGGTAGGGGCTTGGCCCTGGACCCCTCGTGTCTCCAGACGAGGAAGTCGCGGTCCCTCGTCCATCAGGCCTGCTGCCCTTCTCCACCCTGTGGGGGGAGAATGCGGGAGCCCGTCACTACCCACTGGGGGCCCGGAAGGGGGTTTTCTGTGTGACATTCCTCCCCTTGGCCTCAGGCCAGCAGGCGGCTGTACTCTGCCAGGGCGGAGGACTTCTTCACCCCGTCCCAGATCCGGGCGGCATAGTGGAACCTGTGAGGGGAGGTCGAGAGTCAGCGCTGCCCTGGCTGCAGGCCCTGCACGACTGACCCCATCGCCTGGGATGTGGGGAATGTGAGGTGGCCCAAGCCCCTCACCTCCCCGGGGGAAAGCAAGGCTGAAGTCCACAAGCCCCCAGCTGTGAGCCCAAACTGCTTCCCACTCCCCTCAGTGCTGGCCTTCGTGGGTATGGGTCTATCTGTTCAGCCCCCCAGAGTCTTGTGGTGATCAGAAACGTCTTTTGTTGTCATTAGTCTCTAAGTTGTGTCCGACTCTTGTGACCCCATGGACTAGACTGGCAGGCTCCTCCGTCCATGGGATTTCCCAGGCAAGAATACTGGAGTGGGCTGCCATCTCCTTCTCCAGGGCATCTTCCTGGCCCAGGGGCTGAGCCTGAGTCTCCTGCATTGGCAGGTGTGTTCTTTCCCACTGAGCCACCAGGGAAGCCCCCCAGCAACGTCCAGCAGCGGCGCAACCCTACCACCGCCCCACTTCCCTCCCCCCTGCGGGGTCCTGCTTCACACCAACAAGAGGGGCAGGGCTCCGATCCCTCAGGCCCTGCACCCTGAGTGGCGTCCTGCTGTGTCCGCACTCCTTGCCCCTTCTGCCCACAGCTGACTGGACAGACCCGGGGGAGCCAAGCTAAAGCTACTTCTCGAGTTCTTGTTTCTCTTGGAAACGAGGCAGTCCTAGATCTGTGGGCTCTGGACATAGAAAGTCACGTAGAGTCAAAGCTGGGGAGGTGATGCAGGGCTCTGTGAGGGCAGATGGAGAAAGCCCGAGGGCAGAGGTGGGAAAGTGGGGGGGACGATGCGACCCGAGAGCCACGGGAGCTGAAGAACGCAGCTCCCGTGGTTCCTGACGGCTTTCTGCTTTCCTCTTTGGTGCTGCTATGCTTTCTGCACTGAGGGTCTTAGAATAAATCCTTGAACTTGACCAGGCGCACTGGTCCTACTCCTTGCAGTCAAGTGACACCTAATTACAGATATGTGACCTCACTACACAACACTTCCTTTCTTTGAGCCTAACCCCCCCCACTAGTAAAACGGGTAACGCGACCTACATACTACCGGCTCATAAGGATTCAAAATCACAGGGAACAGCAACAAGACGGTGGCGATCAACGTTCCAGGACGGGTGCTGAGGTGCGGAGAGATCCCTGAGACCCTCGACATGGGGCTCCTCACACTGACCCCCTCCCTCTGCCGAGCACTCTTACCAGTTCTTCTCGGTGAGGATCGTGTGTGACAGCTGCGGCCGGGCCATGGACATCACCTGGCTCCGAAGCTTGCTCACCAAGGACTGGAAGCTGGGGTGGCCTCGGTATCCAGGGAGAAGGGAGAAGAGGGGGCTGGAACCAGGTCCTAGAAAATTAGAGGTTAGGAGGGGAGGAGGGAGCCTGCCAAGAGAGGGCCGGCCTCCCCATCAACAGCGTCCTGGCCTCCCAGGAGTGCCTCTGAGTTCAGCCTCAGTGCAGGTCCCCCCATTCTTCCATGACTTGGAAACACGCTCCCAAGAAAGGGTCTGAGCAACTCAGGGACAGGCCTATGTCTCTGCTCGGGAGAGTCTCTCTCACCCTCAAACCAGGACAGCCCGTGTCACCCCATGGCCCAATCCCCTCGAGGGGGAACCCTACCTGCGCGAGGCGGCGTTTCACTCTCTGTCTCGCTGTCCATGAAAGGCATCAGGAACAGATTGACCTCAGAGTCCAGAAAGTCAGGCGGGAGCCCAGGGAAGACATTGCACTGCAACATGGACAGAGTACCTGGCGGAGAGAACCATGAGAGGCTGCAGGCACCAGGGCCAGGGGGTGGGGAGGGAGGTCTGTGCTGGGTGGTCAAGTTGGGGTCAGGGGACCATGTCTGACCTCCCTCCTAAGTCTGAGGGGGGGCGGGGGGCCATGGGACTGGATTGGGAGCCAGGGGGCCACAGGCCAGCTTGGGAGCAGCTGGGAGACCCTCACCCTTGTACCGCAGGTGGGAGTGGGCCATGAGCTGGTCGATCATCAGGTGCATCTGCCGTAGCTTTCGGGGACAGAAGTCCTCCCGGCGAGCTTTATTCTGTAGGAAGACTTGGGGGGGGGGGGGAGGTGGAGCCTGTGAGGCAGCTGGTGCTGCTCCACGTGGACTCCCCCCCTCACTCCAAAGACCCGCCCTGACCCAGAGTCCAGATCACAGGTAAGTATTCAGTACCAGGCCTCTATGCTGGTTGATGCTGGGGACCCGGAAAAATAAGTTAGATCTGGTTTCTGCACTCAGGAAGGCCCCAGTCTGATGGAAAAGATGAAGAGTAGGTGGGCATGTGATCAGGACTGAGCCAGAAAGACCAGGGGCCAGGCCAGGTGGAAGAATGGGGAAGAGCCTGTCTGGAGCATCGTAAATGAGCCAGATCTTTGCAGGAGAGCAGGGCAGGGACAGAGTGGGCCAAGGACATGTGTGCAGGGGCCCCAGGCAGGACGGCCAGGGTGCAGGGCGCCACTCAGGCCAACTTGACACTTACTCCCTGAGCCCCAGGCCAGGAATCCAGATATGGGAAGACTAAGGTCCTGCTCCTATGAGGTTCCCATTTTGATCGAGGAGCCGAAGTCAGCCTTAGGGGCCGTGCCCTTGATGCCTGAGGGGGCCTTCAGAGGCAGTGGCAGACAATTCTGACGCCTCCTCACGGCTCTCGCGGGCGCTCCTCCCAGCGCCCCCCCGGGTTTCTGCCCCTCACCCACCCTCCACTCACCCAGGTGGGGGTAGTACTCGGCGCCTTCGTCAGAGCCTGATGAGCTGCTGGACTCGTGGCTGGGAGATGGGGTGGAGGGTTTCACCATCTCTGCTGTCTGGAGGAACCTGGGAGTTTGGGTGAGAGGTTGGTGCTCCAGAACCTGCCCCTCTGTATCCCACTGTCTGGGGAAGGAGGGGGCTCCCTTTGCGGATCTGATTAAAGCGAGAGCCATGGTGGGAAAAAGCACCACACAGACATCATGTTCCTCACACAATTTTAGGGAATCCAGAGACAACCCTTAGACACCAACTCATGGACCCATATCAACATGCTATGTATTTTTTAACGAATTCATGCCATCCAGAAGAAGACTTTATTTTTAGAGCTTTGGACTCATAGCCAAATTGAGTGGAAAATACAGAGATTCCCCATAGATTGCCTGCCCCATCCCCTGATGACCCTCCACTGTCACCCAAAGCCCATGATTTACATGTGGGTTCACTCCTGCTGTTTGTCTGTTCTGTGGGTTTTAACAACAACAACAAAAAAAATCATGTGAGCACACCACAGGGAATCACACTGAGTAGTTTCTCGGGCCCTAAATTGTCTCTGCTCCCCTCTCCCCTCCCAATCCTGGCAGCCACTGATGTTTTCACTGGTCTCCATAGTTTGCCTTTTCCAGAATGTCACGGAGTTGGAATCGTACAGTATGAAGCCTTTTCAAACTGGCTTCTTGCACTTAATTATATGCATTTGAAGCTTCTGCATGTCTTTCATGGCATGACAGCGCATCTCTTTTCAACACTAAATAATGTGGTTAGACAGCATCACTGACTCAAGGGACACGAATTTGAGCAAACTCCAGGAGACAGTGGAGGACAGAGGAGCTTGGTGCGGTGCAGTCTGTGGGGTCGCAGAGAGTCAGACATGACTGAGCGGCTGAACAACATGTGGATGTGCTACAACTTACGGGTCCATTTATCTACTGAACAGCATCCTGGCTGCCCCCAGTTTTGACAATTAGGAATAAAACTGTGCAGGTTTTTGCATCAATATAAGTTCTCAGTTTATGCAATTTTAAAGTAAATTTTCCCAAACATATGTCAATAAAAGTAAATAAAATAAACCCATTACCTGAGATAAGAGATAATGGGGTCTGATTAACTCTGGCTATTCTCCTCATGCAGACATATGCAAATGTGTTGCTCACAATTTCCAGTGATTCACCCACTCTGGGAAGCCCACCTTGAAGACACTGACTTAAAACTGAGGCTCTGCGTGGGCCAGGTCAGCCCACAACACACCCCCTACCCCACCAAGAATGTGAACTTCCCAGGGCAGCCTGTGTTATCTGTTCGAGCACATCTGTATCCCTAGGGCAAAGGACAGCGACTGGCCTAAACAACACCCAATACACTTGCTCCCTGAACGAACCAACAGACAATGGTGGGAGGAGGGGATGTTTCCAAATGAAGCCACTTAGATCTAGTCATGTCAGCTAGCTCTCCCAAAAAATTGTTTTTTCACTGTTGGCCAGACCCTCAGCCTATCTCCAGCCCCAGAGTTGTTAGCACACACATTAAGCTCCTACTTGTCAACATCTTACTATGTACCAGGTACTGTGCTGAACAGTTACATTCTTTAACTCACTTCATCGCCAGACACCGTTTGCTTACAAGAACTGTGGAAAAAGCAACCACCGCCTAACAAGGACGAAGATTCAAACCCAGGGCTGCCTGACTCTGGGGACATCTGCTGCCTTCAGCTTGGCTCTCCCTCCCTGCGAGCTCCCGTTCCTTCCATCTGTCTGTCTGGGCCTTGAGCCCAGGGCTGCTGGCCAACCCACAGCTACCTCCTGGGACCTACGGATGGGAGCCAGTCCTATCCGGGGGCATTTCTGGAACCTCCAGCTGCTTTAGGCAGCACTCCTGCCAGATCCTGGCTCCTTCCCTTCCCAGCCCAGCAGGGTACTTCGGGAACAGCACCCGTGCCTGGAGGAGATGAACCACAAGGCTCAAAGAACCAGACGTGCCAGCTCCTCAGCACACTGTTCATTCAACAAACTAGGGTTAAACGTCCACCTTGTGCCAGGCAGTGTGCGAGGCACTGGGACTTACATTCTAATGAGGGAGAAGGACCATAAAGAAGACTTTGTCATCAATGCAAAGAAGTACACGGCAGGGTCACAGGAGACTCAGTAGGTCAGGGGAGGCCTCTGGTCAACCTCAAGGACATGGGGGGTGGTGCTGGCACCCGAGGAGAGTGTTTCTGGCCGAGGGATGAGGAGTGCAGAGGTTCAAAGTAGCAGGAGGAACAGCTATGGGGCCACTATACCCTTGATGGAAGAAGTGAGGGACGTGGTGGGAAAGGTCAACACGGTGACCGGGACCACATCACACTGGACCTTGTAAACCACGCAGGGGAAGGACTTCAGATTTTACTGGGAGTAACAAGCACAGTCTACGTGCGTGCGCTGAAAGAGAAGTCAGTGGCAGTGACGCTCTCTGGCTTATATTTTCAAAGGGCCCCCTTGGCTGTCGTGTGGGAGTGGTTAGAGCTGGGCAGATCGCTGAGTCTGGGTGCCCGTCCTTCAGCTGGCTCACCCCCCACAGTTCCTCACCTGTAGAGACTGAGGTCCGTGAACCAGTCCTGGACGACTATCACCACGTGGCAGACCGTGAAGAGGAAGGCAGCGATCTGGAGCGACTGAGGGGGGCAGGAAGGGACAACAGAGTTGAAGGTCCCCAGGGTCCAGAATGGGGTCCCTGATCTCAGGACTCAGCTGAGGGGGCCACAGGAAAAGGGCCTCTGAGCCTATAAGCACCTACTTTGTGTCCAGACTGCACTGGTACTTCCCTTCCAGGATGTCCCTAGGTTGAGCCAGATGGCAATGATCAGCCCCTGGTCATACAGGTGGACGTGGAGGTCAAGGTAGGGGTTATTTTTCCGAGGGGTAGAGTCAGACCTGACTCTTGGTGCCATCCTCTCCCACCAGCTCTCGGGGTACCCAGGGCTCTTTGCAAATAGAACTGGCCAACCCATACCCATGAGCTCTCTGCCCCGGGTCTCCAGGCCTGGCTCGGTTCCCTCACCTGCATCTCAACGTAGGTGTGGGGCAGGTTGTACTCTGGAGGCAGCTTGCGGTCATTGTTGATGAGGTGGTCCAAGATGGAGGGGCTCAGGATGGGCTGGGGTAGGAAGAGAGAAGATTGTCAGGGTGGGAGCAGGGATCCCAGGAGACACAGTCACCCAAGTTCCACCCGGTGATGGCAAGTACACCGTCTCTCAGGACAAAGTAAGTTTGGAAACACAGGCAGCTTCCTTCTAATTAGTACAGAGCTAATCAGCGAGAGGAGGTAAAAGAAAAAAGTCTCAAAGCAGTTTCACTTTCCCCAGCTCTTGCAAATCCCCACTGCTCTCAAGTGTCGCCTGCCCTAGAAGAATGCTTCCAGGGCTAATAAATCTAACATCTACATGAATGAGTCATGTTCCTACAAAACCCTTGTTTTGTTGTTTCAAATGCCTTCAAAATTTCACTAAGATAATTACTTAGGTCAAATGACCATGATTAATGTGAAGACTGGTGAGGATTTTAAAAACGGCATCAGTGGGTGTGCAAAAATTAGCGGTGAGCTCATCACCTCTTCTTAAAGGAACATTCCATTTAGAAAAGAGACTAAATTAGCGGCTGAGCTATCTATTTCTTATTGCGCTTGGTGGAATCCTTTAAGAAAGAGGTTTTCCCAAGGGCTCCCTTTCTAAAACTTAACTCAAATACCACAGTGTTTGGATCTTAACTTCTGTTCTGCTCCATGGAGGTCCTGGCCCCACCCACAGCCATTTCACTGTGTCTCTGAGTGCTGGTGGTCCTAGCACACAGGTCTCACCGCATATTTGTGCAAGGTTTCCCACTCTCCCGTCATCCATGTGTGCGGCGCCAGAACTCTGTTCCACCAACATTCCTTGAGCACCAGCTGTGGGCCGGGCCTCTCCCTGAGGAGCTGCAGGCAGTGGGGGAGCGAGTACAGCACACGAGAACCAGACTGTGGTCAGTCACGAGCGGGGCTGGGACGGCCACATGGGCACCAGTGGCCACTCAGAGGCAGCGGCTCCTGGGAGGAGGCACTTGCCCCCGAGGAGTCTTCAGGGAGAAGGCAGTGGCCAGGGAGCAGAGCAGGGGGAGAGAGTGTGTTCTCGTGGTGCCAGTCCTGACAGCCAACAGGACTGAGAACCCACTTCCTGCCAGGCCCTGACAGGACTTCCCTTGCGTTCACTCACTCACGCCTCACAGAAACCCCCTGAAGGAGGTAACGCTGTTTATCCTGCTTCAGAAAACTAAGGAATGGCAATGTTAAGCTACTTGGCTGATGTCGCACAGCTTGGGAGAGAGCCCGTGGTGCGTCGGAGGGAGGCCAGCCATACGGGCCCTGGATGCCAGGCTGAGGAACAGGGAACCCGGAGTAGCTGAAGAAAGCTGCTGGGCATCACAGGACAGGCCGGCTCCCGTGACACTCAGGTGCCTGAAGTTTTCCCATGTGATGGCTCCTGGGCCCAGCACGCTGCCTGGACTGGTCCACTGACTCCCTGAAACCCTCCTATGAAGCTGAAAACAACTATCAACCCCATTCACAGATGAACAAACTGAGGTGTCTGGGGGAGCTTAAAACTTAAAGTCACCCAACTGGTAAGAATTTAAGGTCAGATCTGGCTTCAGACTGACTCCAGGGCCCCCACTTTTAACCAATAGGCTACAGCAGAGGTCTCCAACCCCCGGGGGAACCAGGCCACAGAGCCGGAGGTGAGCGGTAGGCAACTGAATGAAGCTTCATCTGTCTTTACCGCCGCTCCCCGCTATGCGCATTACCGCCTGAGCTCTACCTTCTGTCAGATCAGCAGCGGCATTAAACTCTCATAGGAGCGCAAATCCTACTGTGAACCTCACATGCGAGGGTCTAGGTTGTGAGCTCCTTATGAGAAATTATCCCCAAACCATTCCCCCGACCACCCAGTCTGTGGAAAAATTGTCTTCCACAAAACTGATCCCCAATGCCAAAAAGGTTGGGAAGCACTGAGTTAGGCGCCTTTGCACACAACGGATGGGAGGGGAGAGGGATGAAATCTGACAAGAAGAGACTAAGGGTCAAGAAGAGACACAACTTGCCCAAAGGCACAAACATGTCCACGGCTTGGCCGGAGCCACGGGGAACCCAAGCAAAGTTGTGGCTTAGACGCTTTCAGGGAAGGAGCTTAACATGGTATGCTGCAGGGTGGGGTGGGGTGGGTGGGGGCCGGCACCTGTGTGTCCAGGAAAACAATCCGCTCTTGGGTAATAAAGAAGTCGATGCCACTGGTCTGGTTGCCCCCTCGCTCCTTCATTTCGGCACTCTGGGCCCGGAAAACATACGCCCTGCGGAGGAGCAGGTGGGGTCATGAAGAGGTCAGGTTCTCGGCCTCTGCCGCCTCGAGTGAGGCCGTGAATGCCTGTGGGACTTGATTCCCCACCCGCCTACAAAGCGTTCCATCCGTGGCCCTGCTGTCTGGGTGCTACGTTTTATATCATGTGACTTCACCCCAACCCATATGTAGACCTGTGAATTCTCAACAAAATTACTAGACTGAGGTGTTTAAGAGCAAGGACTCTCCCAGACTGCCTTGATTCAAACCCGAGCTCTGCCTCTTGCTGGCTGTGGCTTTGAGCAAGTTCCTTAATCTTTCTTCTCCGTTTCCTCGTCTATAAAAAGAGGACAGTAGTCTCAACCTCTCAGGGTGACTGTGAGGTTAACAAACGTAAAGCCCTCAGAAGAGTGGCTGACACACGGCGATATAAAATTGCCAGCTCTTCATTACCAAGTGTGCCCGCCATAGGCCAGGCACAGGACACACAGACCTGAAAACTCTCCCCCCCACAGGGAGAGGATGTGGGTGTCTCGGTGCCTAGTTCCTGCCCTGACTGGAATGCTTTCCCTGCTCCCCTCCCCAAAGTCTGCTTGCTCTCAAATGTCTCCTGGGCCACCCGATTTAAAACGGTAACCTGGCTCCAACGCCGCCGCCCTATAACCCTTTCCCGTTCAGTTACCATCTAACGTGCTTGTTTACCATCCCCTCCATTAAAATGCAAGCTCAAAAAAAAAAAAAAATAATAATAATAAAATAAAATGCAAGCTCCACAAGGACAGGGATTTCTGCCAGTTTTTCTTTACTGCTGTAGCCCCAATGGGGAAAACAGGGCCTGGCCCATGGAAAGTGCCTAGTAAATACTAATTGAATTGAAGTGAAGCAGGGAGACCAGTTAGGCCTCCTCCAGGGAAGGTGGCAGTGGCCTGGGCCAGGAGATGGGTGTGGAGGAGGAGAGGAGCAGATGAAGTCTCAAGGTTCTGACTCTGTAAGACCCCATGGACTATAGCTCGCCAGCCTCCTCTGTCCATGGGATTCTCCAGGCAAGAATACTTGAGTGGGTTGCCATTTCCTTCTCCAGGGGATCTTCCCGACCCAGGGATCAAACCTGGGTCTCCTGCATTGCAGGCAGATTCTTTACCATCTGAGCCACCTGGGAAGCCTATTCTCAAGATAATTAGTGGTAAAACTTATGAGATCTGGACTTCTTTCGTGGTCCAGTGGTGAGACTCTGTGCTTCCAATGCAGGGAGCCCAATCACTGGCTGTGGAATGAAGATGCCACGTGTGGTGTGACAAAAAAAAAAAAATTCCAAACAAAAAAATGTACAACACCCTAATAATCACTGCCACGTTGTTTACAATAGCATAAAGATACACATACCCCAATATTCATTGCAGCACTGTTTACAAAAGCCGAAGACACAGAAACAACCTAAATGACCGCCAACAGAGAGATGGATAAAGAAGACACTGTACATATATACAATGGAATATCACTCAGCCACAAAAGAGTGAAATGACGCCATTTGCAGCAAATGGATGGACCCAGAGAGTGTCACACTGACTGAAGGCAGTCAGACAGAGAAGCAGAAATACCCCGTGGCATTCTTTAAATGCAGCATCTAAAAGCAAATGATACACATGAACTCACAAACAGAAAGAGACTCACAGACTTAAGAGAATGAACTAATGCTTGCAGGGGGAAGGGACAGTTAGAGCGTTTGGGATTAGCATGTACACACTGCTATATTTATAAGAGACAATCAACAAGGACCTACTGTACAGCACACGGAACTCTGCTCAATGTTACACGGCAGCCTACACTGGATGGGAGGGGGGTTTGGGGAGAATGAATACATGTGTATGTACGGCTGAGTCTCTTTGCTGTTCACCTAAAACTAACAACATTGTTAACTGGCTATACCCCAATACAAAATAAACAATTTTTAAAAACCTTATGAGACCTGATGACAAAAGTTGGTAACAACGTCTACCACACCACAGGCTGAGCTGCCTCAGAAAGACATGTCAGGCTGATAGGAGTCTAGCTGAGGACTCTGAGCCAAGAGCTGGGGGTGGAAGCTGAGATGGAAAGAATGCCAGCCAAGAGAGCTGCAGCTGTGCCAGATCGGAGCTGACGTCGTGAGCGAGAAGAGCAGGATGGAGCCAGCCGGGAGGCAGAGCACCCGCAGTTCTGGGTCTGGGGATGTATGTTCTCACCATAGGGAAACTTAACCCGTTCTGGGGTTCCCTCGGGCCCCTCTGAGATCTGCTGGGAACTACGGCGTCTTTCCCTAGAAGAAAAGCCTGGCTGGAGATATATGTAAAATCCTACATACACCATTGGAGGGTTCATGGACCCCTGAGGCCCATCCATGGAGTCCACAGCAAAATCATTGGTTTCATAAAAAACCATACCCACATTTTTTCAAAGAAATCCCCAAAGGCCACCACTCCTGCTCACCCCATCTTGATTCTTCCTGAATTGAGACTGTCTGTATCCCCTACTCTGTTCCTTACGATCCCTGCCTTCCTCTCTTCCTTGCCCTCAGTTTGGAGCCCTAGTTCCTAAACTCCCCCCCGCCCCCACATCCTCTCCCACAACTCCATCCTCTACCTTCACAACCATACCCCATCCTCCCTAACAAGGCAGGAAAGAGGTTAGTCTAGAAGCCACACCCTTCTTCCAGGTCTCTTCCCTCACTCTTGATTTCCAGGCCAAAACAGCCACATCCTGGGAGCACTTGCCCTGTGCCAGGTTCATGTTAAAGTTTGCCTTCCCAATCCTGTCTCCGAAAATTTACTTGACAGATGAGGAAGTGAGACACCAAGAGGTGAAGGGGCTTGCCCGAGGTCAGCCAGCCAGCACAGGGCTCAGACCAAGGTGGACCTAAATCTAGACTTAATGAATGGGCCATCCCAGTTCCTGGCTGGCCCTGCACCATTTCCTGGAGTAAGGGAGGGAGGGAGGAACAGGACTGGTTTCCTTGGAGCTGCATGAGAGTGTGGTCCAGCCTGTCATCATCCTCCTCTGACAAAGACACTGAGGTTAAGGGAGGGGAAGTAACTTCCCAAAGTCCTTTGGTGATGCCACTTGCAACAGCCCGGCTGATAAAGGTGGGTGTCCACCTCCCCCACAGCTTTCCACACCCCTACCCAATGCCCCCCTCACCTCTGGTCCTCCTCCGGAGTGTTGGCTGACAACAACGACATGACCATGGACTTGCCTGTCCCCTGCAGGCCCAGGACACCAACCACCAGGACATCGGTCTGATCCAACAGGTACTGTGGGAAGAAGCCGGAACGCAACCCTCATAAATCTGCCTATTGCTTACGTGGGAAATGGGGGCCCTACAGACTTCCGTGGCTCCCCCTGCCTTGTCAGATATAAAAGAAAAGTGTTTATGGCCCGAATTCCCCTCATCTGGGCACAGAAACTCTATGTGTGGTGGTGGTGGAGGGACACATGGAATGTTCCTGCTACAAAGAACAGCATTTATGAGAGCTCCAAAGTAGACAAGAGCCTGTCTGGTCAAGAAGCTAACATGAAGTCAGTGTGGCTGGAGCACAGTGGAAAAGGGGCACCTGACTTTGGGGACGGGAAGGGAAAGGCTCAGAACAAAAGGACAGGTGGAAGACAGAACTGGTAACTGCAGGACACTGGAGTAACACCTGGCAGACCCTGGGCTTCAGGAAAGCTGGGAGAACTGGCAAAGCGTGAGAAAGGGAGCAGCGAGCAGGAAGGGGAGCCGGGCGGGCCCTGGCTCTTGTCTGTGGGATTTATGAGTCCTGTGGAGACATGGAAGCAACCGAGATGCCCATCAGCAGACGAATGGATAAGGAAGCTGTGGTACATATACACTATGGAATATTACTCAGCCATTAAAAAGAATTCATTTGAATCAGTTCTAATGAGATGGATGAAAACTGGAGCCCATTACACAGAGTGAAGTAAGCCAGAAAGATAAAGACCAATACCATATACTAACGCATATATATGGAATTTAAAAAGATGGTAACAATAACCCTATATGCAAAACAGAAAAAGAGGCACAGATGTACAGAACAGAGTTTTAGACTCTGTTGGAGAAGGCAAGGGTGGGATGTTCTGAGAGAACAGCATTGAAACAAATATACTATCAAGGGTGAAACAGATCACCAGCCCAGGTTGGATGCATGAGACAAGTGCTCAGGGCTGGTGCACTGGGAAGACCCAGAGGGAGGGGATGGAGAGGAAGGCGGGAGGGGGGATCGGGATGGGGAACACATGTAAATCCATGGCTGACTCATGTCAATGTATGGCAAAAACCACTACAATATTGTAAAGTAATTAGCCTCCAACTAATAAAAATAAATGGAAAAAAAAAAAGATTAACAAGTAAAAAAAAAAAAAAAGAGTCCTGTGGAGTCTTGGAGACCTTCGCCTCTGGGCTGCCAGCAGTGCTGACTTTCAACACCAGGGGGTGTGAGAGACACTCCTCAAAGAAGAATAGCCCTCCATGTGGCTATGGCACCGCAGAATCACCTGGAGAGCTCTTAAAAAAAAAAAAAAAAAAAAAAAGAATCTAATCTTGGGCCGAACCCTGGACCCATCAAAGAAGAATATCAAAGGCTGGCGCTATTCAATATTGTAGATGCTGACCACATGTGACCACTTAAGTTTAATTAAAATGAAACAAAACAACAAATTCAGTTCTTCAGTTATATGAGCCATATTTGGGGATCTGTGGGTAAGCGCTCAACAGCAGGGCCTGGACAGTAATCTTTTTTTTTTCCCCATGCTGCAGTTGATACAAGATGAGAGTGGACCCAAAAAGGCAGCAGGGGCCAGGAAACAGATGGCCTGGCACGTTGTCCTACTCAGGCCAAGCTGGGAAGGAGAGGGGGGCTCACCTGGGAGAATCTGAGCAGAGAAGTGATGTGTCAGGTCACGGGGGAAACACATCAGAAGAAGGGAAATAAAGACTGGGACACTGAAGTAGATATGATGACCAGGAGTGTGAGGTGTGAACTAGGGTGTGGGCTCCTGGGATGGAGTGGGGAACCTCGGAGGGTTGAAGCTCAACCCAGTGTGCACTGGTCCAGCACGGGGTTCGACCAATCAGGAGAAGGACTGGCGCAGGCCCTGGAGGCTGCCCTGCTGTGGGATTGGGGAGGAGGGACCAGGGACTCTGTGGTGCTAGCGGAGCCCTCTTGGCCAACCAGTATCAAAGTATTTCAGTAACTGAACAACCAGCACAGCTGAGCCATTGAGATTCCACCCAGCTAGTTGAAAACTCTCTCATCCCTTCCCTCTCACTGCTGCATGGACATGTTCAGTCGTTTCTGACTCTTTATGACCCCAACAAAGGTCCGTCTAGTCAAGGCTATCATTTTTCCAGTTGTCATGTATGGATGTGAGAGTTGGACTGTGAAGAAAGCTGAGCGCCGAAGAATTGATGCTTTTGAACTGTGGTGTTGCAGAAGACTCTTGAGAGTCCCTTGGACTGCAAGGAGATCCAACCAGTCCATCCTAAAGGAGATCACTCCTGGGTGTTCATTGGAAGGACTGATGTTGAAGCTGAAACTCCAGTACTTTGGCCACCTGATGTGAAGAGCTGACTCATTGGAAAAGACCCTGATGCTGGAAAAGATTGAGGGCAGGAGGAGAAGGGGACGACAGAGGATGAGATGGTTGGATGGCATCATCGACTCGATGGACATGGGTTTGGGTGGACTCCGGGAGTTGGTGACGGACAGGGAGGCCTGGCATGCTGCGATTCATGGTGTTGCAGAGAGTCGGACATGACTGAGCGACTGAACTGAACTGAATGACCCCATGGAGTGTAGCCTGCCAGACTCCTCTTTCCCTGGAATTTTCCAGGCAAGAATACTGGAGTGGGTTGCCATTTCCTTCTCCAGGGGATCTTCCCAACCCAGGGATGGAATCTGAGTCTTCTGTCTCCTGCACTGGTTGGCAAGTTCTTTACCAGCTGAGCCACCGGGGAACCCCTCTCACTGCTGCCACTGCCCAAAAGCCGTCGAGGCTGGTGTTGCCTGCCAAGAGGGTGAAAGTGGAGGGCACCGGGGAGGGGAGGGTGCAACCCAGAGAAGCTCGAACAGGGAGAGTTGCCCAGCCCCCCAGTACCTCAATGGCACTGTCGCACCAATTCATCTGGTCATCCACCAACTTGATGCTGTGCTTCATGCGCTCTGGGGGCAACAGTTTGGCTTGGCCCACGACAGCTGCAGGCAAGAGAAAGCAGGAGACAGAGGATGTGCTGAGGTTCTGTGCAAGGGGGTGTCGGCTCCCAACCAGATCCCACCCGGCCCCCAACTCACGGTCCATGGCTGTTGGGGCGGCAGTGCCCATGCCCCGGTTCTGGATCTGGTACACAGGCTGTGTGGGCCTCTGCCCCTCCTTCTCCCCCTTGGGTGGCATGGGGGCCGCTGGGGGTGGTGGGGCAGTGCCCTCGGGGGTTGAGGCACTCGTTGTGGCCGCTGGCCCTTTCCCCTCCTCCCGGGGCTTCATGAGCACAATGGGCTTCTCCAGAGGGGCTGGGGCAGGCGGGGCAGCAGGGGCTGCTGGAGGCAGGGGCTGCTTTGACTGCGGGAGCGAGAAGGTGCTGGTCAGTGGGAGAGATCCTTGTCCTGGCTACTCCCAGCCTCCCCTTCCAAAGAAAGAGTCTGCCCTGCTCACCCGCTCTGCTGGAGGTTTTGACAGGATGATGGGGGTTTTCTGCATGACCGCTGTGCTGGTCTCTTCGCTGCCATCCTGTGGTGAGGGAGGGCAGTTACTCAGGAATGACACCCTGGACACTCCGTGAAGTGCCAAGTGCCACTCTAAAATGCCTTCAGACATGAACCCCTCCTATCCTAGAGAGCGCTGTCAGAGAGGTACCTTGAGCCCCAAGTATCGAATAAAGTAACTGAGATCCAGAGAGGTTAACCGGCTCGCCCAAGGCCACACAGCCATTAAGTGTCGGAGCCAAGTCCCAGTCTGGATCCGGCTCCAGAACCACGCTGCCAGCTGCTCCGCTGGACAACCCTGGGTGGGAGGAGCTGGCGCTCAGGAGAAGGAACTGTGTTCAACTTGGCCCTGGCTTTTGTTGGTTGTATGGACTTGGACCAGGAACCACCCTCACTTACGCCTGTGTGCTCATCTGGTGAATGGGGACAGGAATTCCTTCCTCAGAGGACTGTTAAGAGGCTGAGAGTAGACAGGACTCCCCAACCATCCACGTGGCATCATGCACACAGCAGGAGCAAGCTACCTAGAGCTGCTATCTGACAGCTGTGCAGTCCCCTTCTCCTCCCTAGACCTGTGAGCTGACTCCCACACCTTGCCCTCTTCCGGCCTGACTCACCCCCAATCCATCTAAGAAAGGGGAGAGACCTGGGTTAGAGTCCTGTTCCTTCCTGGCAGCCCTGAGTAACCTTGGGAGGGTCTAGACCACTCACTGGGTCTGTTTCTTCACCCACATACTGAGGACACATTTAAAGCCTGCTCACTCACTGGCCTACAACGGACAAACCAAAGGATATCAAAGTGCTTTGGAAAGAACAGGTGAGGGGGATGTCCGTGGGGGACGAGTGGTTAAGAATCTGCCTTCCCATGCAGGGAACGCAGGTTTGATCCCTGGTTGGCAACTAAACCCAAATGCTGCAACTATGGAGCCCTTGGGCTTTCAAGACTGCACGCCACAAGGAAAGATCCCATATGTTGCAACTAAGACCTGATGCAGCCAAGTAATTAAATAAACAAACAAATAAATGAATATTAAAATAAAAAAGAGGCGAGGGTGGAGAGATGATGATGGATTGGAGATATAGTCAGGAGGCACCTTGTACAGCAACTGGTGCAGGGAGGGTGGGAGTGGGGAGTGTCCAGGATGAGGCCTGATGGGCTGTCAGTGATCCTGAGAGGAAGAGAAATGGCAGGAAGACACTAGGGTCAGCAGGAGATGTGGCAGCTGTGAGGAGTCCACTGGCCAGTTAGCAGGCTGCTGGGGCTAAGCAGCGAAGTCAGAGTCACAGACCAGAGATCTGGGAGTTGCCTGTTCAGGGACTGAAGCTGACAGTGCAGGAAGATGGTAACGCTCCCCAGAATGATGCGTGTGGAAGGGAGACTGTTGTTCCCCCTTACACTGAGACCCAAGAGAAGGAGCAAGAGCCAAGCTCACTGTGAAGAAATTTCCTTCGTGTCTACCATTTTATGGCTCAAAAACTGTCCCAACTGTTACCTTCTTCCACCTCCCCACAAACAGCCCTCAGAGGTGGACAGGGCGCTGGAGAAAGAACCCAGGGGTATGGGTTCTGGCAGTAAGAGGAGCAGGGTGGGACGGGGCCCAGGCCGAAGTTCCCAAGTCCTGATTCCCAGGAGAGGACAGTCTCTAGAGTGGGCACGAGGGTGCTATGCCCTAGGCTCCCTTGGATGTGGGTTCGAGTCCTGGCCCCAAAGGTTATTGACCTGTGACTTTGGGGGTGTCCCTTCCCCTCTGAGACTCATTTCCTCCTTAGTGACAATCAGGTGGAATGTAGGCTCCACCTCACAGGGGAGCTGCAGGAGTTCAGGAAGAACCACGGGCGGAAAGCACTTTGCACAGCGCCAGCACACTGCTCAGCAAACAAACGGACTCTGTGATTACACAGCTCTGGAAGACAGGAGCTCTGGCACCTCCCAGCTCCACTCCAACGCCAATCTCCCTCAGTGAGATCCAAAGTGCCTCCCAAGGCCAAGCAGGTCCCACATGGCCTGGCCCCAGTGACCTCTGACCTCATCTTCTATGGCTTTCCCTTTTTCATCCAAGCAGCCACTGGTGCCCCCAGGCTCCTCTCTGAATGCACCAGATAAAGGCCTCAGGGCGTTCGCACTGGTTGTTTTCCTGTTTTCAAGGCTCTTCACTCAGACTCTGTCAGGGCTTGTCCTCTCACCTCAGGTCTCTGCTCACGAGTCAGCTCTTCAAAGAAGCTTCCTCTGACCACTTCATCTAAGACAGTCCCTTTATCATCCTCTGAGGACCGTTCGTCTTGTCCACAGATACCTCCCTGGCACACAGCAGGCGCTCAATAAACCTTTGTGGAATGAATGGACGCATGAATGCTGCCCTTGGACCCAGACACTCACCCGTCTCTCTCTTTCCCAGGGTGCAATGTAGTCCCTCTCCCGACCTCCGGGTCCGGAGAGATTCTGGGGGCCGCCAGGGCCTGGCTCCTTCCAGCGCCGCCGCCTCTCTATCCCATAGAGCCCCGGTTGACTGTGCCCAGACTCAGACATGGTCACCTGTGGGGAGAATGAGGTTGACTCCAAGGTGAAGAGTCTCTCCTCACTCTATCTGGCTTACCCTGGACTATAAGAAAGCACATCCTTTCAAGAGAGCTCTGTGGCTGCGGCAGGGACCGTCAGTGGGCTCCAATATCCATTCTTCACTTCTTTCAAGGAAATAAAACCCACAGTTCTGAGGTGGGTACATGGTTATCCAGGATACACTTCTCAGGCTGGTCTACAGTTAGGTGTGGCCATGTGACTAAGTTCTTTCTGGTCAACGGTGTGACACTAGAAGTGTGTTTTGGCAGCATTGGGAAACTTTTCTTCACAGATGCTGGCACATGCCTTTTATCCCCTTCTCCTCCTAGCTGAAAGGAATGTGGGTGTGGAGGTTGGAGCTCAAGCAGATATTTTGTCCTGTGAGGCAACTGAATGGAAAGAAGGCAGGACAGAACAAAACACGAGGTTTGGAGATTCCCTATTAACCTTAAATTGAATATTAACCTTAAATTGGCTATCTCTGGATGCAGAGACAAATAATATCCCCTTCTTTCTCTTGTAGCCAAAACTATTCCCAACTACGAATCACTTTGCTCAGCATAAATAATAACACATAGCAGCAGGGTCACATAAAAATGGGATATTGTTGTTGTTTAGTTGCTCGGTCGTGTTGGACTCTTCTGTGACTCCATGGACTGTAGCCCACCAGGCTCCTCCATCCTTTGGATTTCCCAGGCAGGAATAATGGAGTGGATTGCCATTTAATTCTCCAGGGGATCTTCCTGACCCAGAGATTGAACCCTCATCTCCTGCATTGCAGGCAGATTCTTTACCACTGTGGCACCAGGGAAGCCCCCCAAATGGGGACATACTCTTTCCGAAAGTGTAGCAAATCCTATCCAAACATATTTGTAACGTGACTCCCAGTTTGACAACTACTCTTCTGATAAGCCAATGTTTGGGGGGTGTGGGGGCTCCAATATTCAAGGACCCATTTTCATCTGGCGTCCCTCTGCTTTCAGTGTGTTTACCTTCCACTTCTGATGGTCTGCCATCCTCAAACTCCAAGCTCTCCCCAGGGTTTAATCTAAGACACTATAAAATATACGGTTACCTCCATGACCCACTCTCTACCCCTGGTGGCTCAGATGGTAAAGCGTCTGCCTGCAATGCAGGAGACCTGCGTTCGATCCCTGGGTCGGGAAGGTCCCCTCAAGAAGGAGATGGCAACCCACTCCAGTACTCTTGCCTGGAAAATCCCACGGACGGAGGAGCCTGGTAGGCTACAGTCCATGGGGTCACAAAGAGTCAGACACGACTGAGTGACTTCACTTTCTTTCTTTCATCAGTCACTAGGGAGTTTATCCAGCTGTTTACACCTCATTCCAGGGAAATCTCTGAGTATGTCTCTTGGCAGGACTATGAGGCAAACTGCTATAGCTCACAGGGCCACAGGTGGTCTGCCTTATGCTTTGGGGAATAGTTTTACTGAAATACAGCCACATCTATCAATTTATAAACTGTCTACGGCTGGCTTCTTGATACAATGGCAGAGCAGTCGAGACAGACTGCTGAGTCTAAAATAACTACCCTCTGGACCTTTACAGAAAAAGTATGCTGACCTTTGCTTGGCTCTTAGGTGCCTTCAAATCATTCTATGAATGGCTCCACCTCCTACCCCATTACACAGTGACATTAAGAGGTCCCTGTGTGAGACACTTTCACTAGAACAGAAATAACTGTTTACTGGATGCAGGAGTAATTTTGCTAGCTAGTAATTTTGTCTAGTTCCTCTCCCACTGCTTTACATGACCTCTTCCCCAGCCACAAACTAGGTGGAAGACTGCATTCTGACACAAAGGAGGGCAAGGCCAGTTTAAAGATTCTTATGGAAACTGATTCAGCACTTAAATGACTGTTTACAGTCATGAAGAGTCCCCTCAGAAATTGGGACTCCTCCCTCTTGTGCAATTAAGGGCCTGTTTACACTTTATCCTGGAGACCTTCCCAGCACTTAAGTGTCTGTTTTCTTGTCTCAACGGGGATTCTGCCTGAGCAACAAGGTGTCTGTTTACAAACCCAGAAGGACCCTTGTCCCATACATGTTCTTCTGGGAACTTACACAGTATCTGAGTGAATTCTACAGCCCTGATGGGGAGTTCCCCAGAATTTAAGAGTTCACCTACAAGCATTTGGGGGACTCGCAACATTGTCTCTAGGCTTCTCTGGGGACTCTGCTAAGTCGCTTCAGTCGTGTCTGACTCTGTGCAACCCCATAGACGGCAGCCCACCAGGCTCCCCCACCCCTGGGATTCTTCAGGCAAGAACACTGGAGTGGGTTGCCATTTCCTTCTCCAATGCAAGAAAGTGAAAGTGAAGTAGCTCAGTTGTGTTGGACTCTTAGAGAACCCATGGACTGCAGCCTACCAGGCTCCTCCGTCCATGGGATTTTCCAGGCAAGAGTACGGGAGTGCGGTGCCACTGCCTTCTCCGCTGGGGACTCTACCCCCCCCCCCCCCCCCCCCGCAGAAAAGTATAAAGCCAGCCCAGTTGTGCTCATTTACAGGACTCTTAAGGCAACCTCCCAGAAATGAAGAGCTTAATTAAACTAAGGCTCTTTGGGGGAGCTTCCTCAGTACTTAGGCATCTCTTAACACGCCCCTTTTGGGGGATCTCCCAGAATCAAAGTGTCTATCTGCAAGTTGTCTGGGGAGTCTCTCAATTCCTAACCCCGCATTTATGGTATAAAGCACCACCCCCATCCCAGTACTTGAGTCTATTCACACTTTTTCTAAAAGACTCTCTAACAATTACATATATATGTACAGTCTTTTATATGGGGTCTCCCCTGGAACTTGAGTATAGAATGTTTTACTCAGGGGACGTCCTCATAATTATGAATCTGTTTAGAAGCCTCCCATGGGAGAACCCCAGAACTGAAATTACTTTTTACACAGTTTCTGTTGTCATTTGGAAGACAAAAGTCGAGGATTCGTTTGTAGGCCCTCTATGAGTGTCCCCAGGACTTAAGTATCTCTTTGCACGTTATTAAAGGGATTTCGCAGTACTCTGCCACTAGTTTACAGGCCTTCACTATTAATGCCCCCCCCCCCCCAGAACTGAAATTGCCATATACATATCATCTGTCTCCTCTCCACCGAACTCCCGCCAACCCAGCATTTGATGGGTCGCTTTACTGAGTACTCAGTTCCACACAGCCGTCCGGCGTCGGAGCAACCAGTTAGCGGTCGAGGAAGGGGCGGGCCCCGAAACACGCCCCACGCCCCGCCCCCGTAGGGGCGCTCGCCTCGAGCGGACATGTGGGCCTCTTACCTAAGGCGGCTGCTGATTGGTTCCTGGGGCGCAGCGGGCTCTCCGAGATGGGGTAGGGTAAGGGTGAGCAGGGTCCACCAGAAGCCACCGGGCTGTAAATGTAGTCTGGGGGCCCAGGAGCGTCGCAGGAGAGAATTAAGAGAACCGGTACCGGTCAACCTAGGACAGGTCAGGGCATCCCGGAAGCAGCACCGAAGGAAGGCCAGCCGGAGGGAGGAACAGCTGGATGAAATATCGCGAGGCCAAACTGAAACCAGGTCTCGCGGGCTGCCGACCCTACGCATGCGCCGCGGGCTGGGCGCGCGAGAATCGAGCGTGAGCGCCAGACTGAGCATGCGTCGATGGAGGTGGTTGGCCTCAACAGGCTCGCGGATTCTGCTTTAGTGCGCGTGCGCGTCGCAGGGAGCATGCGTAGGCTTGCGGAGACGCTGGGGCTGAGTGGGGGGTGGCGCCAGAGACTTTTAGGACTTTAGTCCTTCCTCAGCAGAGTAGGCGAGACGCTGTGAGCTGAGACAGCGAGGGAGAATTTAAGGTCCTGGACTGACTGAGTGTTGAGAACATAGGAATGAATCAGACCTGGCGCATACGCTGGAAGGGATCCCGGCCTGTGGAAAGAGACAGTAGGGAAATCAAATCACTTAGGAAAGGGCGCGGTTCTTGAAGGGCGGGCAAGGATATTCCAGGCGAGGGAACCTGGGAAGAAAGGTCCAGCCAGACTGGCTTGGACTCCTGGAGTTCCACTGGGGATGAGGCAGCAGACATGGGCAGGTCAGATTCTGAGGGATTCGAAACGCGGACTGGTGAGAAAAAGACCACCGTATTAAACCCTTCGCGAGCCACGGTGGAGGAGGAATAGTGCTAAAGGTCGAAAATTCAAACGCCTGCCTGCGGAGCCCAGTGCGCGCCCAAAAGGAATGCCAGGCAGAGCGCGGTCTGCAGAGGGCGCGTGCGCAGTCGGTCCAAAGGGCTCCGCGACTTAGCTGGAGCGGATGGTTATCCTTGAGAACGATAGATGCTTCAAGAGAAGAAAGAAGTGTATGTGTATTCATAGCTAAGTAGATGAGTGGGGGATTTACCCCTTTTCATGCAAAAATTCTATTTGGACGGGGAATACATGTACTTTTTTACAAAATTCGAGCAGCCCATGGGGTACACGAGAAAAGTCTTTATCCACGCTGGTTCCCATATTCCATTCCTAGAGCTCCGCTTCCCAGTGTCCTTCTGAAGCTACTGTTACACCAAAGCATTGGAGCTGAGAACTTGAGCCTGGACAAGTTCTTTCTGCCTTTTCATCCATTTCTACAGTGGAGGACTTCCCTGGCGGTCCAGTGGTTAAGACTCCATGCTTCCAGTATAGGGGGCACCGGGTGGATCCCTGCTTGGGAAACAAAGGTCCTGCATCCCGCTTTGCAAGGCCAAAGAAGGAAAAAGGGAGTGATGGATCACCACTTCTCTGGTGGTCCAGTGGCTAAGTCTCTGCACTCCTAATGCAAGGGGCTTGGATTCCATCCCTGGTCAGGGAACTAGAACCCACATGCCTCAACCAAGAGTTCATGTGCCCCAACTAAAATTTCCAAATGGCCCGATAAAGAGCAAAGATCCAGAGTGCCACGACTAAGACCCAGTACAGCCAAATAACTAAAAAGTACAATGGAGGTGGACTTTTCCTGGTGGCACAGTGAATAAGAATCCACCTACCAATGCAGGAGACACAGGTTTGATCCTTGGGTTGGGAAGATCCCAATGGAGTAGGAAATGGCAACACACTCTAGTAACTTATCTGGGGAAAATCCTATGGACGAAAGAGACTGACAGGCTACATTGCATGGTGTTCCAAAGAGTGAGACACACCTGAGGGGCTGAGCACTCATGTAGAGTGGCCCTGTGTTATTATTTTGTGGTTTACAATGACAGTGATAGTGACTGAGTCTGAACTGCTCCCCTCCCCTCCAGGCCTCATCCCTGCTGCCATATTCTCAGCACAGGTGGCAGGTGGAATTATTTCTCCAGGCTGTTACAGTCTGGGTGAAAACAACCATCACACAGACTGAGTTGAGAGTCCTGTTGTTTATGGATTCTCCAGAAGACTGTGGGTGTTTGGCAGAGATACACTTGACAGGACACCTCTGTGTTATGTCTGTCAGTATCCCTTTTTAGCATCTTCATCTGTTAGGTTGCATCTGTTTTTATTACCTGAATTTCTCAACCCCAGAGGAGCCTCCATGCCAGTTTCACCTCTGGGAAACCCTTAGAGGTGGAAATTTGAGTTAAAGGAAAAGGAGAGGCTTGGCATTGTACCGTGGGCCCACTGTATACTACATTCTGGTTTATATTCATCACTGTAACCACCTCCCTTCCTCGTTTAACAGATGCAGAATATGAGTCTGAAAAGAAGGGCCTTACTGAAGCTCCTGTAGCCAGGAGGCATCCCTGGATTCAAACCGCAGCCTGTCTCATTCTAGGGTGAGCCCACATTTTTTTGCAGGCAATGGGCAGCCTGCCTAATTATGAGTCACAATTGAGCACCCAGAGAGCTGCCTTTGGTATTAGTAGGATGGTATGCAGTTGTGTGCATGTGCAGGATTTAACCATTTGCCCATTGATAAGCATTCAGGTTCTTTCTGAACTTTTGCTATTACCAACATTCATCACAATGAATATTGTTGTACATCAGATTGCATGTAGGTGATAGTATTATCAATAGAGTACCTCATCTGAAGTAGAATTGCTGGGTCAAAGAGTACATGCACTGGGAATTTTAAGAGCCCTTTGCCAAATGATCTGTTCATTTCTCAAGGCACTTCTCTGTTGGTTTCATTCATTTGTTTATATCTATTGAATGAATTATAGAACTCTAGTCATCTGCCAGACATGGTGTAGAGTGGAAATCCTGTAGTGCAGGGGTCCCCAACCTCTGGGATCTAATGCCTGATGATCTGAGCTGGAGTTCATGTAATAATAATAGAAATCAAGTGCGCAATGAATGTAACATGCTTGAATCATTCCCAAACCACCCCACCTTGTCTGTGGAAAAACTGTCTTCCACGAAACTGGTCTCTGGTGCCAAAAAGGTTGGGGACCACTGCTTTAGTGATAGGACAGAGCACCTGCCCTCCTGGAACAGATCTTTTGGTGGGGTGGATGATGTCAGGTAAAAGATACTTGGAAGGAAAAATCAGGATAAGGGAATCGAGAGTGACAGAGGTCACAGAGAGTGACAGGTGGTCAAGGAAGGCTCCTCTGAGAAGGTGACATTTGAGCAGAGGCCTGAAAGATGGTAAGGGGATGAACCACAGGAAGATGCTGAAAAACAGATTAAAGATTCCAAAGTGAGAACGGACCTGGTTGTTCAAGGATTATCAAGTTGACCAGAGTGGCTGAAGCATAGTGAAATAGGGATAGGATTATTTAGGGATACAGCTGTAGAGAGGGCCAAGTTACATGAGGCCTTGTAGGCCATAGGTAAAGGCTCTTGAATTTACTTCTAAGTGAAACAGGAAGCCTTTGGAGGGCTGTAAGCAAGGACCAGCATGTTGTGATGTATGTTTTCTTAAGACTTTTACATTTCTGAACTATGAGACTGTTACGTACATGCAAAAAAGTTAAAGCAGTGCTGGTTGCTGTGAGGAGAGTGGGCTGCAGCTGGGCAGCAGTGGTAGCAGGAGATGAGGAAGCCACTGTCCCTTCCCTGGGCGAGAGAGGATGATGACTCAGGAGGAGGGTTGTGTGAGAGGAAGCATGAATCAGGGATGAGTTAAAAGTCATCCTGAAGGTTTGGGCCTGACCCACTGGGTGGAGAGTGATGCTTTTTGAAGATGGGAACAAGCAGACTTGATGGGAAATTGAAAAGCTTTGAGCTGCTTACCTTTGAGGTGCATGTTGGTCCAAGTAAGTGGTCACAGTAGAGAGAAGCCAGCATTTGGAAATACAGAATTTTTTACTGACTTTTCATTGTGGAGTTTTAAAAACACACACAAAAGTTTTTCTGGTATGAAGAACTCCTCTAAACCCACCATCCAGTATGGCCAGTCATCCCATTTTACTTATCTTTATTTCTTCTGTTTTCTGCTTTCTAATTTTATAAGTACACTTTCTCCTGGAGTTTCTGTTTTATTTTTTAAGCTTTTAAGCAGACTCTCAGATGTCCTGTCATTTTATCAATAACTATACAAGCATGCTAAATTTTGGAGCTGTTAATACATAGATGGCATTTAAAGCCTGGGGATTTGTTGAAACCATCCAGACTGAGGGAGTAGATTGAGCAGAGACTGGGCCCTGGGCCTCCCACACTAGGAATCAGAGAAAGGACCACTGTCCCAGAGAAGGAGCAGGAACATCGGGAGAGGTGATAACCTAGGGCCAAGGGAAAGAGGAGTTCCTAAAAGCTGGTGATCCACTGGGGAGCAGAAATGACAGAGCAGTAGCTGGAGGTAGACGTGGGTTCACGGGGAAGAAAACATGGCTGTCTTATCCCCCAGTCTTGTTGCAGGAGACTTGTCTGGAAGAGAATGGCCATGTCACAGGCCTCAGATGAGTCCCTGTGAGGGGAGACCAAGTGAGGGTCCTTGGCTTCACACAGAAAAGAATTCAAGAGTGAGCCATAGTATAAAGTGAAAGTAAGTTTATTTAGAGGGAGACACATTCCGTAGGCAGAAAGGCGACCATCTCAGAAAGCAAGAGTGGCCAGTGGGTGTGGGGGTGGTTAGTTTTTATGGGCGGGATAATTTCATAAGCTAACAACTGGGAGTATTATTCCAACCTTAATGGGGTAGCAGCGAGAATTTCCAGGAATTGGGCCACCACCCACTTTTTGGCCTTCTATGGTCAGCTTCAGAACTGTCATGGCATGTGTGGTGTATCACTTAGCATATGCTGTTATATTACAATGAGTGTATAATGAGGCTTAGAATCGGGATGGGGAAAAAAAGAAAAAAAAAATGAGGCTTGGAGTCTAGGGAAGTCGTATCTTCTGTCACCTTGGGCCTGGTGGGCCTAGTTTCAGTCGTATCTGCGTCATTCTTTCAAAGCTTGGGTCCTGTTCCCTTCCCTTCTGTCTTAGTCTCTGTTGTGGAAACTTCTCAATACTGTAATAAAGAATATATAAGAAAAAGTTTATATTGTCTCAGTGTAACTTAAATGTGGCCAAGTGCAGAAAACGGTCAGTGAATTTTTACAAATATATATATGCCCATGTAACCACTAACCAGGTCAAGATAGAGAACATTTCCGAAACCCCAGAGATTTCTATTGGACTGTTTTCCTGTCAGCTCCCCCACTTCAGAAACAGCCTCTGATCTGATTCCAGTCATTACAGATGAGTTGTGGCTGCTCTTGAACTTGACAGAAATGAAACTTGATAGAAATCTGACAGCTGGTCTTCTGTGTTTTCTGCTTTTAGCTCTTTGGTCTGTGAGAGTTTTCCCTGCTGTTGAATGTATCAGGAGCTTGTTCTGTAAGAACTAGAACTTTGAAAGGATTTCTACATACAGGTTGTTTTACAATATGGAAAATGAAGACTCAAGTTGAATTCCAGGTATTTTGCAGTGTGGTGAATACATGGTGGGCTTTAAGGATAGTGGATGATGTAAAGTGCTTAAAGTGCTGGGGGGCCAGTTTTAAGATGGGCGGAAAGACAGCATGTTTGTGTGCTGCTGGGAGGGGCAGTGAAACCATGCCACTCAAATTGGAACTTGAACCCACGGGCCAGGACTCACACCTGGCCAAACCCAGACTGAAACTCGAACCCATGGTCTTTTAATTGAGATCACACACCTGGCCTCAGCACTTAGTGAAGCTCAGGTTCTTGATGTCCCCTTGCAGGAAGAATTCAGTGAGAGACAAAGTGACAGGTAAGAAATGGATTTATCTAGAGAGAAACACACCCCACAGACAGACTGTGGGCCGTCTCAGAAGGCAACAGGCCCTGGAAATTTGGGGTTGTGAGTTTTTTATGGACTGGGTAATTTCGTAGGCTAAGTGAGTGGGAGGATTAGTCCAACTGTTTCTAGGAAGGAGCAGGGATTGCCAGGAATTGCACCACAGCCCACTTTTTGACCTTTTATCATTGGCCCTGAAACTGTCATGGGGCTGGTGGGTGTGTCATTTAGCTAATGTATTATAATGAGCGCATAATGAGACTCCAGTCTACTGGAAGTCAAATCTTCAGCCATCTTGGATGTGGTTGGTTCTAGTTTGTCATGTCCTATGGCAGTGTCATTCTTTTAAAGGTTGCCCCCTGCCCCTTCTATTTCAATAGCAGGGAGAATGGATGAGGGAAGAAACTTAGGACTCTGGCCCTTGAGGAAGTGAGAAAGGGTGCAGCCAGGGTACACCCTTGGCTGGACTTGAAGAAGGGCCAGTTCATTCTGGTAGAAGAAAGAAAAGACATTGCTTCCAAGTTGTAAAAACACTCTCCTGGTTTTTACATGTTAGCAGCTGTCTCACACAGCAGAAAAGCTATAAACAAGTCTTTAGTCTGCAGTCTGGTATTGATGTAGATGATATGGCTTCCTTCATGGGCCCTCATAAAGAACTGGAAAAATACTGGTGATATTTGTTCTACGTGGATGGGGAAAAGGGGACAGGAGAGTCCAGGAGAAATGACCAGTTTCGACAATCCTTGGGAAGGAGGAGGAGCCCTGTGGCTGGAGCAGCTGTGATACTGGGTTTATAATAAATATGGATTTGGTCTTTATCCTGGAGTCTGGCACAGAGCTCCTAAAACCTTTGGACCTTCCAGTGAAGAGAGTAATAAGGGTGACTTTTGTAATGAGGTGGCTTTGGAAAGCACCTCGGTAAGGATAGGGGCTGAGTGCCAGGGCCCCAGTGGGGTGATTAGAGGTTTAGAACTTCCAGATCTACAGGAAGGGGAGAAGGGTTGGAGTTGGATTAGTCACCAAAGTTCGATGATTTAATCAGTCGTGGCTATGTAATGAAGCCTCCGTAATAACCCCCAAAGGACAGGGCTTGGAGAGCTTCCAGGTTGGTGAACACTTGGAGATTTGGGGAAAGCAGTGTCCAGAGAGGGCATGGAAACTCCCCACCCCTTCCCCATCCCTTGCCCTGTGCCTCTCTTCCATCTGGCTGTTCCCCAGTTACATCTTTTTATAATAAACCTATAATCTAGTAAATAAAATGTGTCTCTGAGTTCTGTGAGTCACTCTTTGAACCCAAGGAAGGGGCTGTTGGATCTGTAACCAGTTGGTCAGACACATAGGTGACAACCTGGACTTGAAATTGGCATCTGAAGGGGTAGGGGTGGGGGGCAGTCTTGTAGGACCCAACTCTTAACCTGTGGAATCTGATGCTGGTTCCAGGTAGAAAATGTCAGGACTGAGTTGAGTTGTGGTGTCTTGAGAATTGCTTGGGGGGGGGGGGAAAAAACCCAAACCACAACACTGGAATTGGGTGCAGAATCATTATCTTCTGTGACAGGGAGGGTATAGGGAGCCTGGAGGAGGGATGGGGCCACAGCCTGAAGAGCCCCCAGGTGAGGTCTGTGGGTGTATTAACACCATTTTGTAGGGAAAAAGGATGTGCCCCTGGCTGATAGCTGGAAGCAGGTACACATCAGGGTGTCCAGGTTTCTTTTCAAAGTTCACATTTGGGCAAAAGAAAATCAAGATGGGAAGGAAGAGAGAGTTTTTAGGGTCATGGAAACTTCAAGCTTGAGCTGAGTGGTTTTCGCTCGGGTGAATGCATTTGTAAAAAAATCTATTGAGGTTGCATTTAAACTTTCTGTCATTTATGTAAAATAAATCTCAAAGAAAAAATGAGTGGGGACTTCCCTGGCGGTCCAGTGGTTGAGAATCTGCGCTTCCATTGCTGGGAGCACAGGTTCCATCCCTGGTGGGGGGACTAGGACCCCATATGCTGCAGGGCTAGGCCTAGGAGCTGGACTTTGACAGAAATACAGGTGGGAACCATGGCAGGGTTTTGAACAAGGGAAGGGCCCAGTCGTGTCTTGGGTGGTGGCCCCAACCCCCTGACTGGCTCTCGAACCCCAGTAATCCCCCAGCCCTTTCTGGACCCACTTTCCCCCACCCTGTCCTCTTACAGGCGTGGAGGCAAAACTGAAGTAGGAGGGGGAAGTTGCCAAAATCACCGTGGAGCCAAGTCCCTGGGGAGCAGAGCCCTCTGACTCATGCCTGCAGCCCCCACCCCGGTGCAGGGCGTTGAGGAAGTGGTGATGGTGTGAGGGGGTGAGCAAAGACTGCTAGAAGGGGGGGCATCGGGACCCGTGCCCCACAGTTAGTGGTGGCAGGGTGGCGGGGGCAGATCCGAGAATTCAGAACAGCAGTGTTCTCCCGTGCTCTTAGTGCCTTAGGCAGAAAGCCCCTTCTCACCAGTTCCTACATTTTCCCAGGAGAAACAAGTGGTAGAAGGGGCAGTGCTTCCGGCCACCCCGGGCAGTCAGTGTGTTCGCTCAGAGATAACTCACTGAAGCCTAGCATATGCAGGCCCACGACACTGAAGACACAATATAGACAGCAAAAATGAAAGTAGGGTATAATCCCTAAATGAATGAGCTGACTGGCTAAGTGCTGGGCCTTCAGAACCAGGCCATCTGGGTCAAATCCCAGCTTCACCATCTCCTTGCTGTGGCTTCGGGCAGGGTTCGTAATCCCTGTGCCTCAGATTCCTCATCTGTATAATGGGACCAGTAATACCACCTTGCTTCCTTCTGTAGAGATTTTGTGAGATCATTTATATGAAGGACTTAATGTGGGACTTTGCATGATAAATATTACTGTGATAAAGACAGGTTCACAGTGGGGGCTGTGGGAGCTTCAGAGAGGGCTTCCTGGAGGAGGCGACATTTAAGCTGGGGCCTAAAGGAGTTGGAAGGAGTTTGCCCAGTGAAGTCAAGTAAAACTAGGAAGGGATGGTCCCAGTAGGGGATCTGGCAGCACTGAAGAGAGCTTACTGAAGGGGAGGGTGTTGGAAGTGTTCCTGTTTCCTCTGCCCCCCAGGTGGGCTGGTGTCCAGAGGAAGGGGCAGTGGGTGGTGCAGGCCCGAGTTTAGCTCTGGGGGCTGAGGGGTGGGGCTGGCTGCGGGCTTGCAGGGAAATCCAAAGATAGCTCAGCAGAAAAGGATGACTCGCAGCCCGGGCTTCCCCACAAGTCAAGGGAAGCGGGGATGAATCAGCCTCTCAAAGTGGAATACAGCGGCTGTGGGAAGTGAGACCCAGGTTCAGGGTCCAAGGCTGTTCTGTCTCTGACTCACCTCAAGCCAGACTGAGAGGGAAGGCTCGGTCTCAGGATGCGCTGGGTGTGAAGCCAGACCCTTGAGGCCTTCCTCGTCTCGAAACTTCAGTCTCTGTATTTGTACAGTGGGATGGGGTGGGGTGGGCAGAGGTGGTGGTGACTTACAACGCAGGAGCGCAGAGCCGGGCATACGGGAGGACCTCCATAAGCCCAGCCCCCTTCCCATTTCCCGGCCAAGTCCTAGCAGATACGAGAAATGAGTACAGGGGATGGTTTGGGGTTCCTGTTACTCTCCTGATGGATGAGGTGTCATCTGGGTTCTGGTGGGCTATGAGTAGAGAGGAGCAGAGGGAAGTAGAAAAAAGAAAAAGGGCAGCCATGTATTGATTGTGTCTGAAAATCAATAGCACTGATAAAAATGATTAAGTTATCTCTCATGAATTCTTACTAAATGCCCAACCCTCTGTGCCCCTCCCTGTTTTAATCTTCACAGCAATCCTGTGGGAAGGTGACCCCATCTCTCAGGTGAAGTGAAATGTTCAGAGGTGAAGCCAATTGCCCAAAGTCACACCCCCAGTGGATGGCAGAGCCAGGGTTTGAACCCCAATCTGCCTGAATTCAAAGCCCTTGCTCTTAGCCTTAGATCTGGGCTGGGGCAGGGGTAGGGACGGTGCTGAGGACTCCCCAGCCTACAGACCTTGGAGGATACTCCTCGGAGGCCTCTCATATAGTTGCAGAAGCTGGTTCAGGCGGGCTTCCTCGGCGGCTCAGATGGTAGAGAATCCGCCTGTAATGCAGGAGACTCAGGTTTGATCCCTGGGTCGGGAAGATCCCCGGGAGGAGAGCATGGCAATCCACTCCAGTATTCTTGCCTGGAGAATCCCCATGGACAGAGGAAACTGGTGGGCTACAGTCCATGGGGTCGCAAAGAGTCAAACACTCCTGTAGCGACTGAGCACGCAAGCAGGTTCAGAGAGGGTAAGGGCCTTCCACTGGCTGACCTGCCTGTTTGGAGTGTGGATGTGCTTAGAAAGAAACAGCAACTTCTTCTGGCTTTGTTTAACCTTTATTGCAAAGTATAAGAGCAGAGACTGGTGGGCTGCACCCCGGCCCCTCGCACCTTCTCCCACCAGGTAATTCTCTGCAGCTCTGGAGAAACAGTGTCCTCCTCGTTCTCCCGCCAGGGGGCGCTGCCTCCTGCCTCGTCCCTGCCTCGGGCCTGGTTCCTTCAGCTCTGCCGGCCAGCGGGTCACTGAGGCAGCCCAGGATCCTGGACTCTGGGCCCCCGTGCCCCTTCTCCTGATCCTCTTCCTCCTCCTCTGGGACCCAGGAGTCCCGGCCCCCAGACACCTCCACGTCCAAATGAAAGCTGGTGGCCATCTACAGCAGCAGAGTGAGGATGTTTTTGTCGAGAGTATGTGCGGCAGGGGTGACCGTTTTCCCATTTGGGGCCTTGGTGGGGGGTGGGCCACGGCCTCCCTCCTTAATCCAGCATCCCCTCCAGCATCCATCAGCATCCACCATCCAAGGTGGGGCCCCCAGCAGTCCTCACACTTGGGCGGAGGGGGGGTGGTTATATGTGTGGCTGGGTCAGGAGTAGCAGAGAGAATGTCCTTGACCTCAATCCTGATGAAGAGTAGCCTGGTTCTTCCCGGATGGGTCCTGGGGAGACGAACAGAGAGTTGGATAGAAAGGCAGGCCAGACAAGAGGAGAGACAGAGACCGAGCAAAGAAAGAGGGCGGGGGCGGTCCAGCCCCAAACCTGATGGCCCTCCCTGCAGGCAGAGCCAGAGCAGAAGAGATCGGGTGGCCTCAACTCCAGCCCCCCCCGTCCCCCTCCCCCTGAGCCACATGGGGTGCTGGTCACAGGCACCCTTCCTCCAGGAGTTTCTCCTGCCCAAGTCCCAGCCCCCTCACCAGCTACGTGGCCTCCTGGCTTGGTTCTGGAAGCTGCCGCGGCCCCAGGGCAACACTGAGCAGCTCGGTCAGGGTGTCCAGCTTCCCTGCTAGCGCATCAATCTGCTTCTCCAGGGCCTGGTGGGAGCTGCTCAGTCGGAGCTGCAGGTCACACAGGATCATGTGCATCTGGGCAGAGAGAGGTCAGAGGGATCAGGGGGCTGGGGAGACTCCCTCCCTGCCCCGTGGAGTGAGGCGGCGGAACCAGCATTTCCTAAGTCCTTACAGGCCCAGGAGATTATCCTCAATAATAACAGTTACCATTTATCGACCACCTTCCACCGCCCAGTGACTGGGCCACGTGATCCTCATATGCAGTTTAAAATCCTCCTAAAAGCGTGGGAATGGGAATCCTGTTTCCATTTTTAACAGCTGAGGAAACAGGCCTGGAGCAGATAAATTGACATGCCCAAGGCAGGGCCCAGATCAGGGTGACCCGAGAACGTAGTAGGTGCTCACTTAAATCATTGTGGCCTTGATGGCCGCCTGACTTCAAAACCCACAGAGCCCTTTCTCTGCCTCCTCAAACTAGGATTCACAGCTTTGTCCTTCAGGGCGTGGGAGCTTTCTATGAAAACTTGACTTCCGTGTTCTGGGCCAGGTGGATAATCTTAGAAATCAAGACCTGCCAATTCCGGCAGATCTAGGCCACTGCCATGCAGTTTAGGGGCCCGGCACCTGCGGCTGTGTTTACCATGGCATCGGGGCCCAGGACCACTGTTTGAATTGTCATGGACTAATGAGAAAAAAGCAAAGGCTACCGGATAAGCAAGAGGAGCTGCTAACCAACCCAGTGGGGTGTGACGTCACCGACCCTGAGCACTTCAGAATCAAGGAGACCCAGCAGAAGGAGGGTAAGCGGAGTCACCCCTTGACCAGGCAAGCCTGCCCAGCACTCCTGGCCACCTTCCTCCCCTTTGCAACAGCAGCAGAGATTGAGTTTTCCCAGAACAATGTCACTCGTCTGTGCGTCGGTGCTGTTAATTCACATTTTATTGCTTTGCCCTTTGTGTTTGAACTTCATTTGTCAATTTGCTTAGGTTTTATGGTTGTGTAAGAGTCATAGTTAAAAGGAATTTCATATCTATCCACATGTAGGGAACTTGACAATAGAAATAAGTTCACATCAAACACTGGAGTTCTTTGCACAAGTTCCTTAAGTTTCAAAGGAAGCTGTACCTTTCACGAGAAGTTCTATTGCACCATTCACTTATTCATTTGTTTGTTCCTTCAACCACAAGAACTTTCTTGAGTCCCCATGTGTGCCAGCGTCCCCGATTCCAGGCCCAGAGCTCCTTACCAGCCACCCCCTACCTCCCTCTTCTCCTAGACCCCCTCTCACAGGATCCCAGTACCTTGGAGATGTCCACCATGGAGTTCACTTGCTCCCGGAGCTTTCTGTGTTTCAGCCGCACCTGGCGGAACCTGGGGGTTAAAAAGAACGGTGGGGGGTGGGGGTCAGAGCAGCCCTCGCACAGGGGTGGGAGGAGGGGCGGAGAGACTCACAAAGATAGAGTATAGTGAGGAAAGTCGCCGGAGAACTGAAGGGCTGGGAGAGGCTGCACCCATGAGCCCACCTCCCACATAGAGACCCAGGAATCCAGACCCGCAGGCACTCTGAGACATGCAAACGAAACCATCACACACGCAGAGGCACTGTGACGTCCAGGTGGGCATCTGTTTAGTGGGACCACACGCGGGCATCCTGACCTGGAGATGCGTTCATACTCAGACACGGACACACACACATACCCTGCAGAGAGGAGTGGACTCAGACAGGCTTGCACACGGCGTGTGCATGCACAGAGGTCCTCACCTGTTGATGGCAGCCAGCAGCCTGCGCTGGTGCTTGCGGGCAGCTCCAGACTCCTTCCTGCGCGTATGTTTGTACAACAGCCAGGACTCCTGCAGCACCCGAGCAGCCGACTCCCTCATCTGGGTGTGGGGGGGCACGGTGTCAGGGGAGATGGACCCTGCTAGGGCTCTGGGAGGAGGGGCTGGGGGCTTGGACTCCTGGGTCTGAGGGAGGAGGGGCTGGGGGCACGGAATCCTGGGTCTGAGAGAGGGTGTGATCTGGGTGCTGGAGGCCCCCCTCACCTCTTTGGCATACTGAATATCCATCATGAAGTTGTGCACATGCTTTTCTGCCTTATTAAACTCCAGTTTCCGGGCCACCACGGCCACCAGCAGGGCTGTGCAGCAGACCCCCTGTGGGCAGAGCGGGTGTTAGGACACAGGGGCCCTGGGGCTCTGAGGGCCAGCCGTGTGCCGCCAACTCTCTCTCTCTCCTTGAACACCCCCACAGCCATAGCTGGCAGGCACCACCCCCCTAGTTGACAGACAAGCAGACCCGCTGGGAGAGAACCAGGGTCCCAGAGCTCCCAGAGGTGGAGCTGAGATCAAAATCACACATCTGAGTGCAACTCCTGGGTGTGGTATTCACACCTTCACCAAGTCCTCTTTTGTTAAGGGTGTGATTGGAGATGGGGGAGAAGGGATGGTTCTGGGTGATGGGCAGACCTCAGGCTCTTGCAGGACCCTTGCCTCCCCATGCTCCAGTCGGCCATCAGGTCACCAAGGGTGTTCTTCCCCCTCCTCCCCACCTCTACAGATGCTGCCCAGCTCGGGCCACATTTTCTCCCCCCTGGTCCAGGGAAATCACCCCACCCTGCCCCAGCTGTGACCCTGACCCTCTCAGCCTAATCTCCTTCTGGGCTAACACGGCCCTAGACTTCTCAGCCCAGCTCTCAGGGCCTGCTAAGGCCACTCTTTCTTCTCTGCCCAGCCTCCCTCTCAGGTAATTCATCCCTTAGCTGCCTAAGCACCTGTTCCAAACCCCCACTCTCATCCCTTCCTTCTCGAGGCCTCTGAGCCCTCAAGGCCCCATCAAATCCCGACTGCCCTGTACCACCGGCTCACTGTCCCTGGAGTTAGAATGAATCATCTGAAGTCTGTCCCCATCCCATTATGTTTCAGCTCTTGACCCTTGGAACAATTTATTAGCTACAGGGACTGCTTGGGTTCCAAGCCCAGCTTGGAGAAAGTTATCTAATCTCACAGTGCCTGAGTTTCTTATCTGTGAAATGCGCACGCCCTCACAGAATTACTCCAGGGATTCCGTCAGTTAGCACCTTGAGAGCAGAGCCTGGCACAGAGTATGGACCCAATAAAAGTTAGCTGTTATTATTTCATTGCACCCTGGAGCCTCTCGGCCGGGAGTGGTCTGTGAACGCTAGTGCAAATCTAGTGCAAAACTCACCACGAGAGAACCTTCTCTCAGGTTCTCCCTTTGTCAAATGAGGGAGGAGGTCCCAGGCAGCCCTTAGGGCCCCTGATCCTTTGGGAGTGTGTCCCTGGCTGCATCCCTGCCCCTCTTTCCTAGTCACAGAGACTCACCACTGTGTGTGTGAGTGTGTGTGTGTGTGTGTGTGAGCTGCATTTCCCTGCCACCCATGCATCACCTGTGGACCCAGGACTTGGGGGTTCAGCATATCCTTGCTGGGACAAATCAAGGCTGGGGGCTGTTGGCGTGAATTCCTGAGCTTGAGGGGAGCCAGATCGCAAAAGGAGGTGGAGGCCAAGGCATTGGGTGCTGGGTCTATGAAGGGAAGGGGGTGGGTGTCTAGGTTCAGAGGGAGGCTGACTCTGGGGAAGAGGCTTGGGTCTAGGGCTTAGGGAGCCCTCTGTCTCATCCTTGAGGGCACAGGAGCCAGGGCAGCAGACAGCCACATGCCCGGAACCAGCTGCAATAACAGTTTCCCCATCATCACCCCGATCCATTTCCCGAGCATTTCCTGTGCTCGAGACCCTTTGTGTGCTATGCTCAGTTGCATCAGTCATGTCCGACTCTTTGCAACCTGTCAGGCTCCCCTGTCCATGGGATTCTTCAGGCAAGAATACTAGAGTGGGTTGCCATGCCCTTCTTCAGAGGATCTTCCTGACCCAGGGATCGAACCGGTGTCTCTGTGTCTCCTGCATTGCAGGCAGATTCTTTACCCACTGAGCCACCTGGGAAGGCCTTTTGAGACCCTTTACATGGTTTAATTCATTTAGTCTTCTCAGGAGCTCCTTGAGCAGTACACTGGTATCATCACCCCCATTTTCTAGACAAGGAAACTGAGGCCCAGAAAGATTATATGGCCGACTCCCAGCTAGGAAGTGGCAGAAACAGAATTTGAACTCGAGCAGCCCAAGCCCACAGGCATGCTCCTGATATCCATATGCAATAGCCTTAATTGAGACGGGGAGACTGGATCCCTGGGTCCTGAAGGAACCTGGAGCTGGGAAACCAGGTACCCTGAGTCCTAGATGATTGAGAGGGTAAAGAGGGGAGAGAGCAAGATCCTGAGCCTTGGGGGAACTCAGGGCTGGGTTCCTGAATTCTGGGGGGAAAAAGAGAAAAAGGGCTGGCAGGTTCCTGAGGAGGATGAAGTCTGGGGTGGTAGGTTCCAGAGAGGGCTAGGACTTTAGGGGATGGATTCCTGGGATTGTCAAAGGAAATAGGGCTGGTGTCTGTGTTCTGAGCAAAGATCCGTGTAGTCAGAGCTATGGTTTTTCCAGCAGTCATGTACAGATGTGAGAGCTGGATCATTGAGAAGGCTGAGCACCGAAGAATTGATGCTTTTGAACTGTGGTGCTGGAGAAGACTCAAGAGTCCCCTTGGACAGCAAGATCAAGCCAGTCAATCCTAAAGGAAATCAACTCTGAATATACATTGGAAGGACTCTTGTTGAAGCTGAAGCTCCAATACTTTGATCACCGGATGGGAAGAGCCAACTCATTGGAAAAGACCCTGATGCTAGGAGAGACTGTGGACAATAGGAAAAGGGGACAGCAGAGGATGATGGTCAGATAGCATCACCAACTCAATGGACATGAATTTGAGCAAACTCTGGGAGACAGAAGAGCCTGGCATGCTACAGTCCATGGGGTTGCAAAGACTTGGACACGACTTAGCATCTGAACAACAAAAACAACAACATGGCCAGGGAATGAGGCAGTGGGGGTCCAGACACCCAAGTTTCTTGGGGTGTCCCTGAGTGCCTCAGTTGGCTCCATGGTTTCCTGGGGCCCGAGGATGAGCAGTGTGCAATACAGGAGTCCCTGACTGGATGTACTCACCATGACACCAGTGCAGAGGCAGACAATCTTGCCCCACATGGTACCTGGCACCACATCGCCATAGCCAATGGTCAGGAATGTGATGGGGATCAGCCACAGTGTGTCCGAAAGGTGCCCGGTGGCATTAACAGCCTGCCTACAGGGGAAGAGAGGGTTAGTTCTGGGGTTCCTGTGGTGTTTGATACCCTCTTTCTTAGCACACACCCACACTCAAAAAAAAAGCACTCAAAGCTTGCCTGGCTCTGGTAAGCCTGCCTGGCCTCCTCTTTGCTGTGTGACCTAGACAAGATGCTCAACCACTGTGGGCTGTGGGCTTTGAACCTGGATCCTGTCAATTCCAAAGCCGATTTGGTTTCAGCTAGGCTACCAGGGCTGCTGCATTTAATGTGGTTGAGGGGTTTAAAGGGGGAAGAAACCTAGCCTGAAGTTCACTTGTCAGTCCCTGGCAGGGGACTGCCTCCACCCAGAGAAAGGGTGGGTTTTCTGATTTCCACAAAGATTCTATATGGCCTAAAAGTGGCTCTATCAGGACTAAAAAGGTGGAACTCTAAAAAGGCTTGGGTGGGGGGACTCTCTTCTTTCCCCACACTTCATGGAAGGGGATATTTAGGTCCAGTCATAGAAACGACTGAAAACCAGGATGTGTCTAACTCTGACCCATAGTTAGGCCAGAGCAAAGAAAGCATCATTCACCAGGGTCCCAGACACCTCAAAATCACTAAGTTAGTGTCCGGAGGTGGGGATTGAATCTGTACAGTTAAGCCCCACCCCCTTCATCCCAAAGCACATTCAAGTTTGTGGATTTCGCCTCTCAGTGGCTCAGAGAGGAGAGATCTCAGGGCAGATGGTCCCATTCTCCACCTCCCCTCAAGAATCCTTTGACCCATGTACTAAACTAGAGGTTCCCAAACTCGAGCCAGCATCAGAATCAACTGTTAAAAACAGATTGCTGGGTCCCACCCATCAGCGTCTTGGATTCCATAGATACGGGTGGGGCCTGCGAATTTGGATTTGCAACCAGTTCCCAGGAGATAGACAGCATATTAAAAAGCAGAGACATTACTTTGCCAGCAAAGGTCCGTCTAGTTAAAGCTATGGTTTTTTCAGTAGTCATGTATGGATGTGAGAGTTGGACTATAAAGAAGGCTGAGTGCTGAAGAATTGATGCTTTGAACTGTGGTGTTGGAGAAGACTCTTGAGAGTCCCTTGGACTGCAAGGAGATTCAACCAGTCCATCCTAAAGAAATCAGTCCTGCATATTCATCAGAAGGACTGATGCTGAAGCTCCAGTATTTTGGCCACCTGATGCAAAGAACTGACTCATTGGAAAAGACCCTGATGCTGGGAAAGATGAAGGCAGGAGGAGAAGGGGACAATAGAGGATGAGATGGTTGGATGGCATCATCGACTCAATGGACATGAGTTTGAGTAAACTCCAGGAGCTGGTGATGGACAGGGAGGCCTGGCATGCTTGAGTCCATCGGGTTGCAAAGAGTCAGACACAACTGAGCAATTGAACTGAGCTGAATTCAGGAGATGCTGCTGGTCCCAGAACCACTGGCTAAGATTACCCCCAATTTCTTTTATCTGTAAGATAAATGGGGCTTCCCTGGTGGCTCAGTGGTAAAGAATCCATCTGCTAATGCAGGAGACGTGGGTTAGATTTCTGGATTGGGAAGATCCCTGGAGAAGGAAATGGCAACCTACTCCAGTATTCTTGCCTGGGAAATCCCAGGGACAGAGGAGGCTGGCAGGCTACAGGCCATGGGGTGGCAAAGAGTCGGACAGGACTTGGTGACTAAACAACAACAAAGCTAAGTGGAGGCCCTGATGGGGTACAGTTCCAGCATCAGGCCAGAGTCCAGCAGGCAGCTGGGAATTTCTTCCAGGGCAGCCCTGGGGCCGTTAGGAGCACCTACCAGTGCATCTGTGCTAATTTGGAAAAACAGAACATCTCCTTCCTTCAAAGTAGGTGCAACCCTTGGCTAGGCCCCAGTGCCTGCATTATACCTGGACACCAGAGGCAGGAGAAGATTTGAGGCAGGAAGGGCGGGGCTTTCTAGGGTATATGTGTGCTGGGGGGTGGCAGTTGGGGGTGGGGGGAACTGGAGGCTGCAGGTGGAGGAAAGGCTTTGGGGCTGGTCTGTTGGTTCTTCCCACCCGGCCGCAGAAGAGTGTGGACAGATAGTTTTCTCCACTGCTTGGTCCTGGGGAGCCCCAATCTGCACCACCGTGCAGGGCAAGCATGGTTGTAAGCGGCTCCTCCAGAGGCTCCAGGTACCCTCCATCCCCTCTCGCCCTGGCACCCTCACCTCTCGGCTACCGACAGCACCCAGGCGGTGGTGAGCCAGAGGCCAAGCGTGAGGCAGAGCAGCAGGCGGCCAGGGTGCGTGTTCATGTACAGCTTGGCCACGAACCAGTGGCGGAAGCGGACCTGGTTGAGCGCGCCGATGCTGCGGTAGGAGGCGTTGAGCAGGACGCCGCTGCGCAGGAGCAGGGCGCGGGGCACCAGGTACAGGCGCAGCAGCATGGCCAGCGACAGCAGCGCCTCCCCCTGGTCCAGGAAGCTGGGCCAGGACTGCGTGGCCGTGGTCTTCGGGAACCCCGAGCTCAGCACGCACGGCGGGCCCGGCACCGGCGGCGGGTGCAACCCGCACACCACCAGCTCCAGCACGATCTGCGCCACCTGCCGCCCGGTCAGCGCCACGCGCCAGTCCCGGAGCCCGTTGTCCGTCATGAACAGCTGCGGGGACGGGGGCGGATGGAGAAGGAGCGAGTCACGCGAAGGTCAGGTGCCGGCTCCCCAGCCTGCGTGGGGAGATAAGGGGGGAGCGCCCGCGGGGCCGCAGAGGGAGACAGATAGCGTAGGGCCTGGGGCCGGGGAGGGTGGGGAAGGCACACGGCAGGACCCGAGGAAGACAGCTCTCCGCCTTCTCTCCCGTGTCCCGTGCAGCCTACTTTCAGAACCTCCAGCCCAGGAACACTTATTGAGTGCCTACTGTGTGCCCGACGTTGAGATATGTTGAGGATATGGGTGAACAAGACAAAAAAGCCTTCCTTCCTGGAGCCTACATTCCACATCCATGGAGCCAGGCCTTACTCCTGTCTCTGGGGACCCGGTAGTGTAACTGGCATCATCCCATTACAATGACAATAGCCAACATGTGCGGGGCACCTGGGGGGTGCAAGGCATTGCACTATCCTCTTTGTGTGTTGTGACTCCTGGAATGCTCACAAAACAGTGAGATTGAAGGTATTCTTACCCCCATTTTAATAGATGTGGAAACTGAGGCCCAGGGCGCTCAGGGGCAGCTGGGCTACGAAATCAGGCCGATTAACTACTTGAATGACTGCTATGAATGATAAGGTGTACTTCTTACTGAGCATGTCTTGTATGCCAGCCTCTGCAAAGGGCATACCACACTTGGCCAATAACCCTCATTTTATACGCCAAGGTGGTGGGGGAAGGGCACAGGATCTGGGGGTGTGGAAGATGGGAGGAGAGGGGAAGGGGTGGGGAGCCCAGTGTGGATTGAGACATGCGATGGCAGGGGGGGATGTGGGTGGGATGCAGGGTGCCTGGATCTGGGGGTCATTGGCACAGAGGTGGGGAGCTCAGGCATGCCGAAGGACTTCAGGCACATAACTAGGATCTGAGTTGTTGGGACCGGAATAGGTGGGGGCCCAAGGGTTGAAGAAGGGAGATCTGGGAAGCTGGGCCTGGTGTGAGGCAGCCTGGAGCTAGAGTGGACAGGGAGGCCTGGGGGCGGGAACTCTCAGCACCTACAGGTGAGTCAGAGGGCAGCAGGTGGAGGAAGGTCGGGGCTGCTCAGGGAGGCTCTGTCTGTTGTCCACGGTTCATCCCCGCGGGGTAGATAAGGGTGTGGATGCATCTCAGGGTGGAGGAAGCTCATTACTCAGCCCAGCAGGCCGGAAAGTGTGAGCTGACAGGGGGGTGGGGGTGGGGCTGAGGGGAGCCAGAAGGGGCTGGGGGCGGGGCCTGCCCTACCTGGACCTCTTTGGCGTGAAAGGCCACGATGAGAGACAGGAGCAGGAACGTGGAAATGCTGATCATGCATTTAACCAGGAACAGATAGAGCGCCCACTGTTGGGAGGGAGAGAGAAAGGGGTGAGATCCTAGGTCTCCACCTGCTGTGTCCCCTCTACTCTCCTCCCAAACTGCCATCCCTTCTCCCTTCCCATTGATTCCTAGCCTCCTAACCCCACCCCCAGTCCAGCCGTCTCCTGATGCCTCCAGGTCTGGGGAAGCCTCAAAACTGTCATCGGGTCCCCAAGGAGAGCACCCTCTTTCTTCCTAAGGGGACAGCCCTGGCCCAGATGCAGGGTTCACCATCCTCCTCAGCCTCTCCTAAGACCACACCCCTGAGAGAAGAGTTCAAAACACACATTCCTTCCTAACTGCTGCGTACGTACCAGTCCCCATCAAAAATAGTTCTCAGTTGGTGGAGGGGTGTCTAGAAACAGACATTTATCCTCTAAAGAGTGTCCCTCCTCTTCCCTTCCTCCCCAGCTGGTCTCTGCCCTAGAAACAACTTCAAGTCTCCCCCTACCCCAGCAACCCAATTCCTAAGGAGCCTAGAAACCGTCACTCAATCCCCAAGGAATGAATGACACCCTCCCCTGCCCTCATTCAGGAGCTGGGTCCCTGAGACCCCCAGCCCCAGCTCTGAGAAAGGCCTCCAGTCCTGCCCTGCATGTCCCTTCCCCCCCCCCACTGCCTCCTGCCCTCTCTCCTGGCTCCAAGCCCAGGGCAGATCTGGCCGGAAGCACATGGCCTCCAGAAACCACGGAAAGTTTTTTTTTCCCTCTCTATGCGTCTATACCTTGGAGGAATCTAGAATTCTTAAGGGAGAGATTTAGAGGGGAATGGGACTGCTGGATTCCCTGGGAAGGGCCGGGAGGGGGTGTCTGCCTGGAAGGTGGTGTCGGGGGAAAGGGCCACCTGGGCACCCGCATTGAGTTCAGCACCTGTTTCTTCTAGAACGCTGCCAGCTCTCCCCGCCAGCCTGGCCCGGGCCCCGCCTCTGTGCAGGGGAAAAGGGCCAGTTTCCTGCCCCGGGGGGCCTGCCCCCCCAACCCTCCCCAAACAATGGTGCTGTTGTCCCTAGCCCTCTCCCAACCCCTCATCCTTCTATGGCTCCCCAATTCCCTGTCCGTTTCTTTAGTTTGTTTCAACCTGCACCCCACCTGACCCAGCCCTCCACAGCTCTGTCGTCCACTTCTCTGGTGGTCCTCTCTGCTTTGCAATTCCTTTTGCCCCGAATCCTGCACCCCCTTCTCTGCCTGTAGCACTCTTGTCTCTTACTGCATCGTTGTCTTGGTCTCTGTCTTCGTCTCTCTGTAAATCTCTGCCTCTATGTGTTTGTGTGAGTCGCTTCAGTCGTGTCCAACTCTTTGCGACTCTCTGGACTGTAGCCTGCCAGGCTCCTCTGTCCATGGGATTCTCCAGGCAAGAATACTGGAGTGGATCGCCACCAGGGGATCTTCCCAGCCCAGGGATCAAAACAGCATCTCTTATGTCTCCTGCACTGGCAGGCGGGTTCTTTACCACTAGCACCACCTGGGTAGCCTCTCTGTGCCCCTCACCATCCTCCCTCTCCCGCCCGGCTGCATCCCTCAAGCGCCCCTGTCCCAGTGGGGTCTGGCCCCGGCCTCTCCTCCAGCCCCTCCCTGCTACAAGCAGGTGTCTGGGTCCCTGCAGAATGAATTCATTAGATTGTGATGGATTGTGATGGAGGTGGGGAGGGGACATGGGTATTGTCAAGGCGGTCATAGAAAAGGGGCTGAGGAGGACCCTTCGGGTCATCTATTTCAACCCTCACCCCCAGTTGCCAGTTGAGGAAACGGGCCCAGAGAGCTTCAGCAGAGGCCAGAGTCGCCCTGCTGGAGGCAGCAGCCTGGTGGGCAGTGGAGGGAAGCAGGGGAGGTGAGAGGGCCGAGGGACTGGGTGGTGAAGGAGAGACCCCCGACCCATTGCATCTGCCCCCTTAGCCTCACCTCCCCTGCTGGGCGGGGTGCTGAAGCCTGGGAGCGGCGGGTCAGCCTGGCCATGCTTCCTGTTGGCCTGGGCTTCGGCAGCCCCACCCCCTCAGTGCCCGCTGCCCTCATCCAGCCAGAGGAAGCCAGCCTGCCCCGACCCTCGGTGGGGCTCCTGGGCCCTTCAAAGCTGCCTGCCTCTCCCAAAGCCAAGCCTGAGCCTTGTCCCCAGGAATGCCCCCACCTCAACCCTCAAATCCAGGGCCCCCCAACGAGCCCAGTTCCACGCCCCTTGCCCCAGACAGATCTGCAGCCCCTCCTTTCCTGTTGAGCAATTCTGTCCCGTCCTCCAGCTGCCAGTTCTGACCCATGGCCTTCATCTGCCCCCATCACAGCCTGGACCTGGGCTGGAATGTGCTGGAAGCCTGCTCAAACCTGTCGGGGCCCCACCTGTTCTTTCTTTCCCCACTCACACTATCCTCGAAGTCAGCCCCTCTTCCCCTACACATGCTCTAAGGCGCCCTCCCCTTCAAACCCAGGAGCCCAGGCCCCCAGCCTCTCCTACCCGGGACCCAGGAGTCCAGCCTACGAGAAAACCTCTCCCTTATTTCTCAGACTAAATAGATTCTGAGGAAGCTGAGCTTCTTGATAATGGGGATGGAATTGGCGGGGGGGGGGGGGGGGCCAGCGGTGCTTCTTCCACCCTCACCACCCCCCCACAGCGCCCCCAACCTCAGCCAGTTTTTTCCGTCTCTGCCCTTTGCCTCTGAGATACTGGGCAAACATTCGAGTTCAGATAAGGACTAAGGAGCCTCCGCCTACTGGAAGAAGTCAGCCTTTCTCCTCACCTTCCCTTCACTGAACCTGGGGCTACCCCTCCCCTAACCTGCTCGTGGGAGACTCCAGTATCTGACCAGCCACCCCTTGGACCTCCAACTGTCTGACTGCAGTATCTTCAAATTGACACCCTGTGACCCCTCTTCCCTTCCTTTTGCAGAGGGGGCCCCCTACCATTTCCCTCCCTGCAGCCCAGGAGTCCGGCACTCAACCTCCTCCACTCAGACCCGGGGGTCCCCGGCCCCACCTCCCTCTGACCCTGGAGTCTCAGCCCCCAGCCCCTCCTCTTCCCTCAGACCCAGGAGTCCTGGCCCCCAGCCCCTCCTCCTTCAAGACTAGAAGTCTCTGCCTCTACCCTCCACTCACCGGGCACCCCCCGAACCACAGCATCTCCGCGTGCAGGACCATGAGTCCAATGCCAGTTCCTGCCAGTGCCAGCGTCCAGCTGGCCAGACTCTTCTCCTGCTCCAGCAGGCGCTTTCGCCGCCGCAGGGCCCCCAGGCCCGGCACCAGCTCCCCGCCCATGGCTCCCTGGGTCTTGGGGCCCAGCCAGCTTCCTGCCCAGGGTCCCCCACCTCGCAGCACACAAAGGGCAGCCACAGTGGCTTGAGGTCCCCGGCCTGCTCTGCTCCTGCTCTGGGCTTGTGCTTTGAGGTACAGCAGAGTCTGTGCCCTCTGGGAGGTGGTGACTGTTGGGCAGGGCGGGGAGGTGCTGAGGAGGCCCCCGGGCAGAGGGGAGGCTCCCCAGCCCCCCTTCTCAGACTAAGGAGGGGCGGGGGTGTGTCTTAGGGCAGAGCAAGGAAGAGGCGTGCGTCCACGTGGATTAAGACACACACACACACCAACACACAATGGGCTTTGTCACACACAACGGTCTGCAGCGCATAATACGCACCTACACTGGGCCACACCCGGACACCACGCAGCACGCAGTGATTACACCCTGAAACATGGCATGGCCAGAGACGGAACCTAACACCCATGGGCACACAACGCTACTGACACCGAGTGACTCACAACTCCCGACAAGCTCTGAAACCCACAGCCACACCCAGACACCACACACACACGGTGTGACACACGCCGGCACTTAGCGAGCAGGCAGGACCCCGTGGCGCACAGGGCCACCCAAATATTGTCCACACACAAGCACAGACATCACAATCAAAACTGGCACAACATTGTCTGACACCAACAGCCACACCCAGACACAGCACACGGGGTGATGCCTGTCCATAGCTACACAAACACGACCTATACAAGTGTTCCACAAACACGCAATCTGTATTGATTTAGCAATCCCCAAGTGCCACGCACAGCATATCTGTGTGAACAAGGCACTCAGCCATCACCCGTGGAACAGTACCCAATACATGCGGACACACAGCACTTAGGGACACACCCATGGCAGTCACCATTCACCTAGCACAGAAACACACAGTGACGTACATCATGGCATGTGGTGACTCCAACATACACGCTCATAGAATGATTCACAACACACACGGATTCACCTCAACACACAGTATAACCCAAGTACACACTGCCATTCAAATATACAGCCAGAGAGCAGTACGGATGGCTGCGTTAGGAAAGGACCTACAGGCACAGTGACACACACAGAAACCCAGCTGGCAGCTGCCCCTAGACATCCTGATCTATCTTGGTGCATCACACAGGACACAACAGAATGGTACCCGGGGGAGGGAGGCCGGGCACACAGGCTACATAGGCCCTGGTGCCCAAGAGCCACGTCCACGAACAGAACACCTACCATTGCCTCAGGCTGGCAGACACCACATACCACACCCGCGCATCGCCCAGCACATGATACACCCAACACCAGTGGCCACACAAACACCACACATACAGAATAATCCACAAAGACACTGATAGAGTACTGCCCAGCACAGACACCGTGTCCCATGGACTGGCGGACGTGGCCAACTGACACATCCGTCACCTAGGCCGGTAGCAACACCCACACAGCACCAGGGGGACACCCTCTGGTACAGTGTAATACACAGCCACACAGTCACAACACTCTGAGTGTGGATCCCCAGGCTGTGTTCTTGGCAGGGAAAGAGAGGCCTGCAACATGGATTTACACCTTGAAGAAGAGCACAGTGTCACATCACTGAGACACACAAAACCTATAAACAGACACAGCACGTGCGCTGACGTACAGAATAGCAAATGCAACGCAGGGTGACGCGTGATGACTCCCAGAGTGACAGCCACATGGCGTGTGTCACGTGACCACATGCAGCTGCACAGAAGTCATGCACGGGTCTCTACTGTATACAGCCGGACACAGATCAAAAGCCTCCCGCAGCAACGCACGAGGACTTGCTGGCGGGGTGACACAAAACCCCTCTCCAGGTGTGGCCCGTGGACCCCTGGACACCATTCCGGGTGGGGAGGAGGGACTCAGAGGGACCCCTCTCCCTTCCCCGGAGTCACATGTCAAGCAGAACACGGACCCGCCAGCCACAGGGCAATGAGACGCACACAGACATGCCTGGCATCACACCAACGCAACCCACACAGACACGCCCAGAGACACCGAACCGCACACACAGACACGCCCGGCGACAGAAACACAACCTAGGCTGGGGCCGTGCCCCATGCCGCGCGGGTGATTCCCGCTCAGGACGCGAGGCTGAGACGCGGCGGGAGAGTGCTGGAATCGCACGCGCGTGCCGGCGCGGAGGAGACGCTGCCGCCTCTGGGCGATCCCAAGACTGCAGCCCCCCATCTCTCCTCTCCTCCCCCTCGGCTTCCCGGGGCCTCTCCTCTGGCTCCTCTCGTCTCTCCCACTCTGGAAGCCTCTGGGTTCGTCTTCATCTCCGTCTCCGGCTGTCTTTCTCGGCCTCTGTTTTCCTCTGTTTTAAGCCCCTCTGTCTCTTCCGGCTCTCTCTCTCTCTCTCAAAATACCTCTGACTCTGCATTTGTGTGGTTCCGTTTCTCTCTCTCTCTCTGCTTCTTTGTGTTTCTGTGTCTCTCAGCATCTCTGTCTCTGCATCCCACTGCTTTTTAAAACTTTTACGAAGTATAGTTGATTTACAATGATTCTGGTGTACAGCAAGAAATCAGTTATATATGTGTATGTGTGTGTGTAAATATATATTTCCTTTCAGATTCTTTTCCATGATAGGTTATTACAAGATATTGAATATAGTTCCTTATGCAATACAGTAGGTCCTTTTTGTTTCTCTATTTTTTATATAGTATTGGGTATCCTTTAATCTCAAATTCCCAATTTATCCCTCCCCCTTTTGCCTGCAATGCGGGAGACAGAGTTCAATCCCTGGGTGGGGAAGGTCCCCTGCAGAAAAAAATGGCAGCCCACTCCAGTATTCTTGCCTGGAAAATCCCATGGAAGGAGGAGCCTGGTAGGCTACATACAGTCCATGGGGTCGCAAAGAGTCGGAGCAACTTCACTTTCCTTTTACCTTGGTAACCATAAGTTCGTTTTCTGTGTCTCTGACTCTATATCTGTTTTGTAAGTAAGTTTATTTGTAACATTTTTTTAAGACTCCATATATAGGTGATATCTGATGATCCCTCTGCTTTTCTATTTCACTGTCTCTCCCTGTCCTTGTCTTTCTGCTTCCATGCCCCTCATCCGTGTTCTCACTGTCTGTATGTCTGTCTTCTGGTCTCTGTCTCTCTTTTTCTTTTTTGGTTGTGCCACGTGACTTGCAGGATATTAGTTCCCCAACCAGGGATTGAACCCAGGTCCTCAACAGGGAAAGCGCAGAGTCCTAACCACTGAACCTCCAGAGAATCCCCACCCTGACTCCTGGTCTCTATCTCTTGCTCTCTGTCTCATCCTCTCTCTGTCTCTAGTGCTCTGTTTCTGGACCTTGCTAAGCTCATCTCTGCCTCAGTTTCCCTCTCCTCTGCAGAGACACAGCTGGGGACAGCCTTGCCTCCCCCGCCTGCCCGCCCCCCCCCCCCCCACCCCCCGCCCCGTTCCACCCCAGCCTCACTTTGGGGCCAAAGGCCAGAGACACCCAGACTGCGGCTGCCTGAGAACGGAGACCCCTAGCCCCAGGCCCGCCACTGCCTCCATGCACCCATGCAGGCAACTGTGAAACATGAGGGAAGAGAGACAATAAGGGGGACCTCGAATGTTGGAGACAGAGAGACTGACAGACAGACAGACAGAGAAGGAACAGAGGGGAGGGGATGGTGGGAGAGAGGGGGGAGGGAAGTTTTTTTTTTTTTTTTTTTTAACAAACCCAAAGAGATGGAGACAGAAGAGACCCAAAGGTGAGGAGAAAGCAGCAGTCAGAATCAAAGACTTGGACGTAGGAGCAGAGGGGAATTTTGCCTCCAAAGAGACCAAAACCAAAAGAGAAAAGCGGAGAGAAGGCAGGCGGGGGAGATGCCAGGGTGGGCGGTGAGGTCCAGTGGCAAGGGCACCTGCCTCCACAGGGAAGTTCCGGGCTGGGCCGGGGTGGGGGGGGGGGGGTGGGGGTCAGCTGCTAGGACACGCGGCTTCAGAGCCAGCTCCCTGCAGCCCAGAGAGGGGGTTGGTGACTCAGGGCCCCGGCGCTTCCTGTGACTCAGCCTGGTTCTCGAGCCTGGAGCGGGGAGTGCAGGGGGAGAGGGGTCTCTGAAAAGAGAGGGAGGGGGAGCACCAGAGAGGTCTCTGCAGGGAGGAGGGGGTGGGGCAGCGGCCTGGGACTTTGAGGGGAGGAGGGGCTGGGGGTCTGGACCCCTGGGTCTGAGGGAAGAGGGGGCTGGGGTCCTGGATCCCGGGTCTGAGGGAGGAGGGGGCCTGAATCCCACAGTGCTGATCCAGGAAGACTAGAACTTATTTACAAATCCTTAGGACTTTCACTTGGCCTCCTCCCAGCTGCCCCACCTTCATCCCAGCCCCATCTCCGGGCCTGGAAAGGACCCACATGCCTTGGGGCCCAGCCGGAAGGGGCCAAGACAAAGAGGTGTTTAACTCGGCAGGGTGGCGGAGCGGGTGAAGAGGCTGTCTCAGACGGAAAGGTCACTCGTCGCCCAGGGCTCGTGCAGGGAAAGGCGGGGCTCAGCCCGAGGGGAAGACGTCCTGCAAGTCTGAGGCCTGTGGCCTCAAATCCTCCTACCGCTGTCTTCTGGATTTACACTTTAGGAGGCTTTAGGGCCTTGGGATCCTGCCACCTGGTGGTATCTGGGGAGAACTGCAGGCTCTCTATTTTTCCCATCTCAGTTCAGTTCAGTCGCTCAGTGGTGCAGACCCCGTGGACTGCAGCACGCCAGGCCTCCCTGTCCATCAGCAACTCCCAGAGTTTACCCAAACTCATTTCCAGTATAATGTTCATCTGTTGGGCTTCCCCGGTGGCTCAGACGGTAAAGGAAAAAGAAAGTGTTAGCTGCTCAGTCGTGTCCGACTCTTTGTAATCCCATGCGCTGTAGCCCACCAGGTTCCACTATCCATGGAATTCTCCTGGCAAGAATACCGGAGTGGGTAACCATGCCCTTCTCCAGAGGATCGTCCAGGGATGGAACCTGGGTCTCCTGCATTGCAGGCGGATTCTCAGCCACCAGGGAAAGAACCTGCCTGCAATGCAGGAGATGAGAGTTCGATCCCTGGGTCAGGAAGATCCCTTGGGGAAGGAAATGGCAACCCACCCCACTCTTGCCTAGGACATCCCATGGACAGAGGAGCCTGGTGGGCTAGAGTCCATGGGGTCGCAAAAGAGTCAGACTCGACTTCCGACTAAACAATCCATCTATTGAGTACCTACTGAGTGTCAGATACTGCTGTAAGCATTCAGGGTACAGTAATAAGAACACAGACAAAGTCGCTGCCCCAGGAGCTTCCTGGCTAAGGGAGGGAAACCCTGTGGTTCTGTCAATCTCTCTCTTGCTTTTGCTTTGTCTCTGTGAATCTGCTTCTCTCTCTCTGTACTCACTGGCCTTGCTTCTGAGTTTCTGTCTCCTGGTCTTTGTCTCCAAATGCATGCCTCTCTGTTTTTATTCTATCCTTTGTACTTCTGTGTTCCCTACCAATTAAAACTAATTTGTTTTATTAAGTCATATATGTATATATAAAGAATCCGCCTGCAATGCAGCAGACCAGGGTTTGATCTCTGGGTCAGAAAGATCCGCTGGAGAAGGAAGTGGCAACCCACTCCAGTATTCTTGCCTGGGAAATCCCATGGACAGAGGAGCCTGGCTGGCTAGAGTCCACAAGGTCGCAAAGAATTGGACACAACTTAACAACTAAACCATCAATCTCACAATCTGGGTGTCTTGAGACTTTGGGTCAGTTGGGTTAAGCCTTGACATGGCCACAGTTACTTTTTTGGGTGAAACATAATAACACAACGCACATACAGCCTGGTTTAGAGACGACCCAAGTTCATGTTCAGCTCTGCGTCCCTGGCTGTGTGTGCTGTGAGACCTGTGAAATTAGGAAGATTATACCCACAAGGTTGCTTGAGGATTAGGTGCAGTGCCCCATGGCTCAGTGGTAGTTTCCCTACCAGTGCAAGAGATAGATGCCAGTTTGATCCCTGGGTTGGGAAGATCCCCTGGAGGAAGAAATGGCAACCCACTCCAGTATTCTTGCCTGGGAAATGTATGGACAGAGGAGCCTGGCAGGCTATAGTCCCTGGGGTCACAAAGAGTCAGACACAACTGAACGACTAAGCGCGCACACACACACACAGGACCTGGCGGCTCCGGTAATTCCTCCTCCTCTGTGCTGGTATGTGGCTTCTCCCTCCAACATGTAGACTCAGAGTCCTTTCTCCTTCCATCTGGCTGGCTTGTGGCTTGCTTTGACTCATAGAAATGTAGCAGAAATGACCCTGGGCCAGCTCTAGGTCCAGTTCTTAAAAGAACTAGAAGCTAGAACTCTGAGACTCCATGCTGTAAGGAAGCCCAAGCTTGTCCCATGGAGAGGCTGCGCAGAGGAGAAATAAAGCACCCTGGCCACAAGCCCCCGTCCAGCCCCATCTGTTCCAGCTGCATGCGTAAACTCCAGAGAAATCAGCAGAAATGCCTCCTCAGTCCCCAGAATCATGAGAAGTAGCTTTTTGTTTTATGGCACTAAATTTTACTACTCTCTCAATTCATTCCACCCCCTTCTTTCCCCCCCGCTGTGTCCACAAGTATGTCTGCATCTTCATTGCTGCCCTGCAGATTCACAGATAGGCTCATCAGTACCATCTTTCTAGAAGGAGCGAACATATGTATACCTATGGCTGATTCATGTGGATATATGGCAGACACCAACACTAAAACAATTATCCTCCAATTAAAAATAAATAAAATTTTTAAATAGAAGATACAATAACAAAAATACAATGAATTATCAAAAAGAAGACACTAAATTTTGAAGTGGTTCATTATACAATAAACAATAAATATTACACTTTTCTGTTCACTTTTCTGTTTGAAGTTTTTCATAATAAAACATATGTATATATGACTATGCTGTGGGCAGTGCTTAGTCACTCAGTCATGTGACACTCACTCTTTGCAACCCCATGGACTGTAGCCTGCCAGGCTTCTCTGTTCATGGGGATTCTCTAGGCAGCAATACTGAAGTGGGTTGCCATGCTCTCCTCCAGGGGATCTTCCCAACCCAGGGTCCGAACCCAGGTCTCCCACATTGCAGGCAGATTCTTTATTGTCTGAGCCACAAGTGAAGCCCATAAATATGTATATGTGAATAAGTAATACAATAGATAATCGAAATTGCACTTTATAAATTACAGCTAGTGTTATTTTATTTCTCTCTTTTTAAAATTTTTTTTTTTTTTTTGCAACACTGTGCAACATGTGGGATCTTAGTTCCCCAATCAAGGATCTATCCTGTGCCCCCTGCATTGGAAATGCAGAGTCTTGACCACTGGACCACTAGGGAAGTCCTTCATTTCTTTTTGCCTCCGAGTCTTTTTTTCACTCTTTCAGTCTCTGCTTGTCTTTCCTGTTTTCCTGTCTCTCTTTATCTTTTTCTCTCTGTATGTCTATTCCTAACTTATCTGTCTTACTAAAAACCCCTCTGGCCACTTTCCCTTCCACTTACTTTGCTCTACTACATTGACCTTCTTGCTGATCCTCAAACATGCCATGCTCTTTCCTGCCTCAACATCTTGGTGCTTACTTCTTTCTCTGCCCGAATGCTTTTACCTTCAGTCTCCTCTTGGATCATTTCTTTACTTCATCCAGTTATCTGTTTAATATCGTCTCTTCCTTGACCACTTCTTCAGAAATGGCCCTTGGGCTTCCCTGGTGGTGCAGTGGTTAAGATTCTGTGCTTCCACTGCAAGGGTTGTGGGTTTGATTCCTGGTCGGGGAAGTTCAGCATGCTGTCCAGTACAACCTAAAAAAAAGATCCACTTCCCTTTGGGACTTACCACGTGGTCCAGTGATTAAGACTCCAAGCTTCAGATGCAAGGGGCATAGGCAGGGATTCCACAGTGCCTCCTCCCCGCCACAAAAATGCCAGAAACCAAAATACAATCCAGAAATGGTTCTCTCCTGCCCCATAAATAACTCTATATCACATCTCATTGCTATGTCTTTATCATGGTCCTTAGGATTACTAAGTGATCCTATTTTCTTCTCTTGCTAATTGTTCAGGATGGGGATTTTGCCATCCCCAACATTTACAACAGTGGTGGGCACAGGAGATGCTCAGTGGCGATTGGTGGAAGGAATGCCCTTGTGCAATAGTACTGATTGGCTCTCCTTTGACTCTGCTCTCTCACCCTGCTCCACACTGTCCTGGAAGTGGGAAGGATATCATTTCCTCATTGCCCTGTCCTTTGTCCCACTTATTAGTTGAATTGCTGTCTGTGGTTCTGAGACCCAATGTGTGGATCTGTCCTTGGTGCTGACCTAGGCTCCCACTTGCATTAACCTGGGGAGGGCAAGGGACTCATAGGAGAAGGGCGATCGATGTGAGCAGGATCCAGACCATGTGGACCATTGAGAGGAGGCAGGCATCTGAGTTCTGAAGTGCCTGGGTCACTGGACTCAAATGGTAGTTGTTCTATCCATCTATCTGTTCATGTGTACACACATAGACATGTATATTATTATGGAAAACTTCAAACAAACAGAAGTGAACAGAAGAGTATAATAAGCCTCCACGTACCCGTCTGACAAATACCAACTCATGGTTAATTGCATTTCATCAGTGCCTCCACCCATTTCCTCACTTCCTATATTATTTTCATGCAAATCCCAGACATGAGATCATTTAATTATATGTCATACTTTTAGTTTTGTTTCCTTTTGTGGAGGTATGGCTTACACATTGGAAAGGTCACACATCTTAACCGTCCAGATTGATGCAGTTCTACCTGTGTGTAGACACGTGTGACTGTCACCTCAAGCAAGTCATACAGAAACTTCACTATCTCAAGAGGTTCTCCTGTCCCCTCTCCCAACTGATGCACCAGAGATAGCCAGTTCCTGACCTGTGTCACCAAAGATTAAAGAGCCACAATGTGGGAGTCTTAGGCTCTAGGTTTGACTTTACTGTTGTCATTAGTATTTTTTTAATGCAGTATACCATACATGCATAAAGTGCATATAGTATAGAGATATATATTGGACAAATAGGGGCTTCCTTGGTAGCTCATCTGGCAAAAAATCCACCTGCAATGCAGGCAACCCCGGTTTGATTCCTGGGTTGGGAAGATCCTCTGGAGAAGGGATAGGCTACCCATTCCACTATTCTTGGGCTTCCTTGGTGACTCAGATACTTCATGGAAAGAATCTACATGCAATGCCAGAGACCTGGGTTCGAGCTCTGGGTTGGAAAGATCCCCTGGAGGAGGGCATGTCTACCTAATCCAGTATTCTTGCCTGGAGAATCCCATAAACAGAGGAGCCTGGCAGACTACAGTCCATGCAGTTGGAAAGAACCCGACACAACTGAGTGACTAAGCACACTGGAAAAATTACATTCATGGGGGAGGTGGGTGGGGGGGGTCTCAGGATGTCAGGGACACATGTATACCTGTGGCCAATTCATGACCATCACAATATTGTAATTATCCTCCAATTAAAATAAATTAATTCATTGAAAAAAATTATATTTGTGGACCCTCATGAAATCCCCACACACAGAATGCTGCCACTCCCCGGAATCTTTCTGTGGGCTTTTAAAATTTTTAAACGTTTTTATTTACTTATTTATTATTTTTGGCCACACTGAATCTTTGTTGCTGTGCATGGACTTTCTCTAGTTGCAGCCAGCCGAGGTTACTCTCTAGTTTTGGCGCACAGGCCTCTCATTGCAGTGGCTTCTCCTGTTACAGAGCATGGGCTTTAAGCATGAAGGCTTCAGTAGTTGTGGCATGAGGGCTCTAGGGCACGGGCTCAGTAAATTGTGGTGCATGAGTTTAGTTGCTCCGCCACATGTGGGCTCTTCCTGGACCAGGGATTGAACCATGTCCCCTGCATTGGCAGGCAGATTCTGAACCACTGAGCCACCAGGGGAAGTCTCACATAGGCAGATTTCGTTTGCAGGGAAGCCTTACCTCTACTTTTGATGCCTTTGAACTGATTGAATCAGGCCCAGCCAGATGATCTTAGGGTAATCTACTGAATTTAAAGTCAACTGAACACCGACTTTCAGTTCAGTTCAGTTCAGTTGCTCAGTCGTGTCCGACTCTGTGACCCCATGAATCGCAGCACACCAGGCCTCCCTGTCCATCACCAACTCCCGGAGTTTACTCAAACTCATGTCCAACAAGTCAGTGATGCCATCCAGCCATCTCATCCTCTGTCTTCCCCTTCTCCTCCTGCCCCCAATCCCTCCCAGCATCAGGGTCTTTTCAATGAGTCAACTCTTGCATGAGGTGGCCAAAGTATTTTACTTTAATCACATCTAAAAAATACCTCCTAGGCAGCACTGAGATTAGCATTTGAATGACTAGCTGGTACTGTAGCCTAGCCTAGTCACGTCCACATCAGACTGACCAGTCCAGGTTTAAACCACATTTGTAATAAAATTCCAATTCTGCAACCCCCATGAGAAAAGTCATTACCTTGAAGGTAGGGATGTTTGCCTGTTTTGTTCACTGCTGTATGTCCAGCAACGAGAATGATGCCTGGCACACAGTTCAGTTCAGTTCAGTCGCTCAGTCGTATCCAACTCTTTGTGACCTCGTGGACTACAGCACCCCAGGCTTCCTTGTCTTTCACTATCTCTCAGAGTTTGCTCAAATTCATGTCCGTTGAGTGGTTGATGCCATCCAACCATCTCATCCTCTGTCACCCCCTTCTCCTCCTGCCCTCAATCTTTCCCAGCATTGGAGTATTTTCCAATGAGTCACTATTCACATCAGGTGGTGCACAGAAGGTGCTCAGTAAAGGAGATGAATGAATAGATAGTGACAATCAACTTCCCTGCCTAAGTCAGGATGTACAGGCATTGACAGCCCTTCTCCCCATGACCTCACAGGAGTGTAAGAGTGTTTCTGAGATGCCCTCCTCCCCACAAGGCTGCCTGTTGGGGTGAAGTTGAAGATACGAGGATACATTCTTGCTGCATCGCTTACTCTGAAAATTATTGTCATTGTGCCTTGGGCAAGTTCTCTGCCAAATGGGCATGCGGTTCCCTTTTTTTGCTCCCTCATTGGGTCACTGGGAGGATTCAGTTTGTGGGGAAATGATGTGAATGGACTTTGTAAAACCTGTGTGCAAACAGATGTGCTGGGGGTTTCCAATTCTATGAAGTTCACGAGCTTGTGTAAATGCCCCACACACCCTGAGTCCCTTGCTACCTCCAGATCTTTGTCCAGGTTATCTCCTCCACCTAGAATGCCCTTCCTCCTACTTCTCTTTGCCAGTTCCTCTTTATCTTTTGGGCTTCCCAGGTGGCTCAGTGGTAAAGAATCCTCCTGCAATGCAGGAGATGCGGGTTAGATCCCTGGGTCAGGAAGAACCCCTGGAGAAGGAAGTGGAAACCCACTCCAGTATTCTTGCCTGGGAAATCCCATGGACAGAGGAGCCTGGCAGACTACAGTCCATGGGATCCCAGCGTCAGACACGACTGAGCTCGCACACTTTATCCTTTAAGAGTTTGCCTAAGGTTTCCTTCCTTCAGGATATCTTCCCTGATCCCCATAAGCTAGAGAGTTTTGCCTGGTTCAGCTTTGCTTCAAGTGTTTTTCTTTCTTTCTTTCTTTTTAATTTAAATTTTTATTTTTTTCATCGGAGTAGAATTGCTTTACAATGCTGTGTTGGTTTCTGCTGTTTAACAACGTGAATCAGTCATATGTATGCATATATCCCTTCGCTCTGGAGACTCCCTCCCACCCCATCTCCCACCCCAGCCCTCTAAGTCATCACGGAGTACCAAGCTAAACTCCCTGTGCTATACGGTAGCTTCCCACTAGCCATCTGTTTTACACATGGACACTACTTAACGCTACTGTCTCTGTTTGTCCCACCCTTTTCCCTGCCCTGTGTCCACAAGTCCATTCTCTACATCTGAGTCTCTATTCCTGCCCTGCAAACAGGTTCATCAGTACTGTTTTTCTACATTCCATATCTATGTGTTAATATACGATTTTTTTTTCTCTTTCTGATTTACTTCACTTTGACTGGTAGACTCTAGGTTCATTTGTGCTAAGTCACTTCAGTTGTGTCTGACTCTTTTTTGAGCCTAAGGCTCAAAGCCCACCAGTCTCCTCTGTCCATGGGATTCTCCAGGCAAGAATACTGGAGTAGGTTGCCAAGCCCTCCTCCAAGGGATCTTCCCTACGCAGGGATCGAACCTGTGTCTCTTAGGTCTCCTGAATTGGCAGGCTGGTTCTTTACCACTAGCGCCACCTGGGAAGCCCAAATCCACATCACTACAAATGACCCAATTTTGTTCCTTTTAATGACTGAGTGATAAAGATGTGCCACATCTTCTTTATCCATTCATCTGTTCATGAACATTTAGGTTGCTTCCACATCTTGGCTACTGTAAATAGCACTGCAGTGAACACTGGGATACAGATCTTTTTCAGTTATGGTTTCCTCAGGGTATATGCCCAGTAGTGGGATTGCTGGGTCTCAAGTGTTTTTCTTTCTTTTTTTTTTTTTTAAAAAGTTAAAAATTCCTTAATTTTTTATTCCTGGTACCACTACCACAATTTACAGGGCAATATACCTGATGTAATGAAAAGAAAAAGAAAAAGAAAAAGCTACAACAGATAAAAGACCTCAGGAATGTACATCTAATTGACACTACATTGCATTAATCAATAGCTGCACTTTTTGCAAACTGTGGTTATGACAGTCCTGAACAAGAAGGGTTTCCTGTTTAAGCTGCAGTAACTTTTCTGACTATGGATCATCGTTCCTCCTGTGGCAGATTTGTACAGTTCCTCTAACGCATTTGGGACGACTGTCTCAAAGTAACCTGCAGCTTTCCTGACAACTCCTCACTCTCTCTCCTGCTAAGAACTGTAGCCCTTTTCTTCTGAGTTTTTAGAACCTTCTGCTACCATATCCACCACTTCCACCACCAGATCCATAACCACCACCATAGGGACTGCCCGAGCTTCTTCCACCAAAACTACCCCCTTTCATGGGTCCATAATTTGATTGCTGTTGTCCACTATAATTTCCAAAATCATTATAGTTTCCACCACCACCATAGTTACCTCCAAAATTTCCTCCTTCATTGTAACCATCATATCCTCCACCACCGCCACCATATCCACCACCTTGGTTTCCATATCCTGGTCCACCACCACCGTAACCTCCTCTACTACTATAACCAGGACCACCGCCATAGTTGCCACCATCACCTCCAAATCCATTGTATCCACCATCACCTCCTCCATAACTCCCTCGGCTGCCACCACCTCCACCACCATAGCCTCCTCTTCCACCAAAGTTTCCACCACGGCCAAAGTTACCTCCACCACCTCCAAAGTTTCCTCCATGACCCATAAAGTTGCCGGATCCACCTCCACAACCTCTTTGTGATCCAGAAGATTGCATCTCTTGTTTAGAAAGGGCCTTTTTCACTTCACAATTATGCCCATTAATAGTGTGGTATTTCTGAACAACAATTTTATCAACTGTATCATGATCATCAAAAGTTACAAAAGCAAATCCCCTCTTTTTCCCACTCTGCCTGTCTTCCATAACTTCTATGGTTTCAATCTTGCCATACTTTTCAAAGTAGTCTCTCAAATTATATTCTTCTGTATCTTCTTTAATACCACCAACAAAAATTTTCTTCACTGTTAGATGGGCACCAGGCTTTACAGAATCCTCTCTAGAAACAGCTCTCTTTGGCTCCACTACACGCCCATCAACCTTGTGTGGTCGTGCACACATTGCTGCATCCACTTCTTCAACACAAGAGTAAGTCACAAAGCCAAAGCCCCTGGAACGTTTTGTTTGGGGGTCTCTCATCACCACACAATCTGTAAGCGTGCCCCATTTCTCAAAATGTTCTCTTAAGCTATCATCTGTAGTTTCAAAGCTCAGACCACCGATAAACAGCTTTCTCAACTGCTCTGGTTCCTTGGGATCATGACCCTCCTCCCCCCAGCGGCGACGGCGACGGCCGGAGTCGGGCTGGGGGCGACCGGGCGGCGGTTTTACCTCCATTTTGAGACCGGACTCGCCTCTTCCAACTCGAGTTCAATATGGGACCGAGAGGAAGAGGCCTCAAGTGTTTTTCTATCAATTTAATCAACATCCATGTGTTTGTGAGACAGAGTTGCCTAGTGGTTCACAGGGCTTGGAGTCACGCTTCCCACTCATGAGATACATGAGGTCAATCAAGTGCCTTTGCAAGCATCACATCTTCTCGTCTGTGACATGAGGACCATAACAGTGGGTGACAGTTTTGTCCCCGGTACTCCACGTTCATTCTTGTTAAATTATGACCACAACCACTGGGAAGTAGGTCTTGTCATTATTGTAGGTTTTATTTTCACCTCTGCCCAACAGGTGAGGAAACATAGTCTCAGTGAGGTTAAGTAACCACCCAAGGTCACCCACAGGCTAAATGGTAGAGGTGGGATTTGAACCTATGCAGCCTGACTTCAGGGTCTGGGCTCCTAGTGTCTAGGATATGCTTCAGGGTCTGGGCTCCTAGTGTCTAGGATATGCTGGTTATACTGCCTTTCAAGTCTCCCATGATGATACTAATAAAGACATCATTGTAGCTCCCTGCTGGAGCTGGTTGGGTTGTGGGATAGCCTCAGACCAGGAAACCCACAACCAGGAAATGGGCTGTGCAGAGTCTGTTTGGTGCTCAGCATGGATCAGGTTTGCTCTTTATGTGGGATGTGGCCATTTCTCCCCACCCTGGAGTGCTGGGGGCCTTGCCCAGTTTCTTCCAGGCCTGCTGACCAGGTGAGGGCTAGGCATCAGTAGGGAAGCAGGAGGGAGGGAGGGACAGAAAGAGAGAGACAGGTGTGCAACTCTGATTTTCCACATTCCAGGGAGTGAAGCAATGAGAAGGGGGTGTGTGTGCCCTGCCCCCAGCATCCCACTCAGGAACAGGCTGAAGGGACTGACTAGGAGGACAGCCCAAGGGTTCCTCCCAGAGCGCCACCCAGCAGGGAGACCGTGAGGAGCAGGACCGTGACAGGGGGCACCCGGGGGTCGGCGGTGTCTGAGGCGCTGGTGAAGGACTGGGTCAGGGCGCCCCTGTTGCACAGGTCCCCCTCACAGCAGGAGCCCTGCAGGTCGATGTTTGTCCAGGGGCTGGTGGTGCCCTTGATGGTGCAGGAGGGCCGTTGGCAGGTTCGGACGTACACGGGGGCTGAGAAATTGCCTGGGAGAGGGGTGATGAGGAAGGGTCAGGACAGAGGGAGGCAGCCACACCTGAAGCTCCACCTCAGAGGCCAAGGCCATGACTGGGTCCTCGGACTTCCTTCCAGTCCCTTCCTTAGACCAGGGCCATGCCTCCTCCCTCAGACCAGGGCCATGCCTCCTCCCTCAGACCAGGGCCATGCCTCCTTCTTTAGACCAGGGCCATGTCTCAGTCAGTCCTGCCCTGCCTCCATGCCCCTTGCCCAGGCGGTCCCAGCCCCTCACCCAGGGTCATTCGTCCATTGCCCTGGAAGCAGACGCTCTGGTCCTGGTGACACTGGACCCGCCGGGACTTCTCCGGGGTGCAGTCCTCTGGGTGGATCCCCACGCAGGCGTAGCATTCGGTGCCGCTGAGTGTCGGCGGGTTGGGCGCTACCAAGAGAGCGTGGAGGCACACTCAGGTCACCGTCCGCCGTCCGGACGTGGGGCGTGCGCACTGCGCCAGGGCGCCCACCTTGCTTGACTCGAAAGCTGGAAGGCCAGCGCGCCGGGAGGAGGAGCCCAGCGGAGGCCACGCCCCGCACTCCGGGGGGCCCGTCCCGTCCCGCCCCACGCCCAGCCCCGCCCTCTCGCCTACCGGGGCTCAGATTGGGGAGCGAGTCATGGGTCTGGAGGTTCGCGTTGCACAAGTCGGTGGCACAGCGGCGCACCACCGAGTAGTCAGGCGGCAGCGACTTGTCATCCGACAGCATCTGGCCCGTAAGCGGGCCTCTCCAGCAGCCCTTCTGCACCATGGTCACCGAGGAGCGGTACCCTGGGGGAGAGGGGATGGAGTCCGGGGCGCTGCCTCTTCTCCAACCCGCCCTCCTCTCCGCACCCATTCCTCTCCCTCTAGCCTCAAGTCCCTCCCTCCTCGGTCTCCGATCCTCCTCCACTCTCCTTTCAACCTGGCTTCTCTTCTCCCTGATGCCCTGCCCTTCTCTTCCTCCCTCGCTTCCCTCTCCAACTCCGCTTTCCCTACATCCCTCCCCCGCCGCGCCCGCCGGCCCCCGCCCCCCATCCCCAGCCCGTTTCTCCTCCTTTTCCCTCTCCGGTCCGCTCTTAAGTCGCCCCCTCCTGGCTCCACACGGTCTCCTCCTCCCACCTCCCTCCCCCTCATCCCCTCTTTCTCTCCCGCTTCCTCCTCCCTCCACCTCCCCATCTCTATCGCCGCCTTTCCTCTCCTCACCTACCCAGTTCCTCCCCAACCTTTGCCTCCTACTCCATCCCCCCTTTCCCACCGCCACCTGGCTGATGTTTCTCCCCCGTCCCCGCCCCTTTCTTATTCTGCGTGTCCTGCCCCTCACCAGTGTTCAGGGACAAGACAGCCTCAGAGCATCCCTGCGGGCAGGAGACATTGCTGAAGTTCACTTCACTGAGGTCAAAGGGCCCGAAGTATATGTGTTGGAAGCTGTAGCATTGCCGGGCCTGGGACCCTGGGGAGAGGAGCAGGGGTTCGGTGAGAGGAACAGGCCTGCGATGAGCCTGTGCCAGGCACTTGGGGCTCCGCCCTAAAGATGACAGCCAGGCCCTTCTGCTCTGAGAGGTGACAGGCCTTGTTGCCTTCAGGGAAGCAGGGTCTGCTGGTGTGGCTGCCCATGACTGTGCCTGACCCTTGGCAAGGGTATTGGCCTCTGCACCTGCCAGTCTCATTTTTTCCCCCAGGCTGTTCCAAATTTCCACCCTCTTCCAGGAAGCCCTCTGAGATTTTGATAAAGGAGGAAGCAATTCACTCCTGCTCTGCCTTCCCTTCTCACAACAAAACACACAATATCCAGTAGCACTGAAAGGCCACTGATGGAAAACAAACACTCTAGTACAAGCCCAAGGATGTGCAATCTCATGCTACAAATACTCACGCACAGGTAGCCCCTGTGATACCTGGTCAAACACTGAAATACTGATGTAAACACAGAATAACAAAATTTTCACTGGTTCATGCCAATCTCAGAAATATATGCAGAGTACCCTGTATGCATTCATGTAGAGTTCTACATTCATACACAAAACAAGTACCACCCAGACCCTCCAATAGAAACTCCCTAAACCAAGGTATCTCATACATACATAATTCAGAATCTCAGATAGAAATATGTGTGGATACAGAAACAGTCACAACACACAAACCCAGGATCACCGGAAGTCATACCCAGAGAGACAAATACAGACCCAAGATTCACAAATAAAATCAGAGTCTACAATTAGGCAAAGATAGAGATACACCAAAAAAGAGACTTACAAAATCAGACAACTTAAAACCATATTCAGATACAAGATTCATAGAGACACACAACAGATACACAGAGAGAGAGACACACATCATACCCAAACACACATACATAGAGAGAAACACAGGCCTACTTGTCATAGAGATGCACAAAGAGAAGCAGAGATGCAAAATTATACTCACATCTCTTTTACAAAGAAACTGAGGATCAGAGATGAACAGACCCATGAAAACATTTGTTCAAATACCCAGACACCAAAACCTGCTATAAATACACACACACAAGCACAGAGACCCACAGCACATGCTGACACATGGACACACACAGAAATTGAACTCTCTTCTTCCTGTGATGAGCACACACACACACATAAAGTTGTATGCAGGCGTAACCTCCTTCCCACCTCTCAAATTTCCTGCCTTTGTAGCCACTTCAATCCTGATATGACTGTGTCCCTGTAGGGGAAGAGGTTGCCTGAGTCAAGCTTTCCTGCCAGCTCTAGAAGGAGCCCCCATGCCTCCCCTGAAGTACCTTTGAATGAATGGGGACATGGGTGAAGCAGATGAGAAAGGCCAGAGTAGTGAACCAGAGATAGTGGAGGAAGTGAGTGATGTGGGAAGACCAGAGGAGGGGAAGAGAAGTGAGAGGACACAGTCTCTCTGACCAAGACCCAGGAGTCCAGACCCCCAGAACCTCCTCCATCAGACCCAGGGTCCAGACCCCCAGAGCCTCCTCCATCAGACCCAGGAGTCAGGGCCCCCAGTTCCACTTTTCCCTGAGTCCCTGGAATCTGGCGCCCACTCTCTCTGCTCCCTCAGACCCAGAAGAGTCCTGCTTCCACCCACCCAACTGCCCTTCTTACCACTGGGCTCAGAAGTCTGGACATCTGTCAGGCAGAGGATAGGCCCAAAGAGGCACAGCAGGATGACTCTGGCGACTCCCACTGCCATGTTGTGGACCTGAGTGGAGACTCGGAGGACAGCTCCTCCTGCTCTGACTTCTGCCTGGCTGGTTCTCCAAGCCAAGCCTCAGGCGTCCTGGCTACCCGGGCAGGTTGGCATTTCTCCACCCCCGCCCTCCCCCGCCTGGGCTAGTCTCCTCCTAGATAATCATGATGGGGGCCTGGACCCTGGGTCTGAGGGAGGAGGGGCCGGGGCCTGGATCCTGGGTCTGGGGGAGGAGGGGCTGGGGGTCTGGATCCCGGGTCTGGGGCAGGAGGGGCTGGGGGCCTGGATCCCGGGTCTGGAGGAGGACGGGCTAGGGCCTTGTAACCCTTCATTTTGGGGGGACTTGTGTTTTGGGGGCTGTCTACCCCGTTCCCCCAGCACTGTGTCCTAGTCTGAGGTGGGCACACGTGGCCTCTGACTTCTCTTACTTCACCCTGACACGTTCCATCTCTAAGGGACCATGCCTCCAGACCCAGAGGAGCAAACATCACCTCCTCCCTGAAGCCTTCCCTGACCCACACCCCCGTCCCAACAATCATGCCCCCACCCTCGGCCTCAAGCACCTCCCTGTCTCCCAGCCTTGGTCACTCTGGGTTAGGCTAATGTCTGTCTCCTCCATCAGGCTGTGAATTCCTCAGGGGTCTCGGGGGATGTTTGTGATGATGTAGGAATGAGTGAATCAAGGACCTGACAAAATGACAGGGAGACAGAGCCACCCAGAGAGGCAGTTACTCACGGGATGCAGAAAAACAGGCACACCCGGTGTGGATAGATCCAAATCTAGACAGGCGAATCAACCCAGACCTGATGAACCGGACATGCCCACAGAAGGCATTCGATAGATTTTTATTAGGTTGCTTTAAATATTTTATTTATTTGGCAGTATTGGATCTTAGTTGCATCACGTGAGATCTTTGGTTGTGGCGCACAGACTCTCTAGTCATGGCACAACTGCTCTGTGGGATGTGGGATCTTAGTTCTTGGCCAGGGATCGAACCCATGTCCCCTGAATTGCAAGTTGGATTCTTTTTTTTTTTTTTTTCCCTAATTTGGCTGTGCTGGGTCTCAGTTGTGGCACACAGGATCTTTAATGGCTGCATATGGGATCTAATTCCCTGACCAGGGATCGAACCCAGGCCCTCTGCATTGGGAGAGTGGAGTCTTAGTCAGTGGACCACCGGGGAAGTCCCTAGATTAAGTGAATGAATTTAAACACACTGGAGGGGACAGACACAGGCAGATGATTGGAGACATACACTTTTGCCCAAGCATGGGACACACCCATGTGGACGCTCAGACATTGGGCAGATGGGGACTTCCAGATGGGCAGTGGGGCCTGTGACAGAGACAGACCCCAGGTCCTCACCGCCTGATCCACCTTGCTTCTCGCTGCTTGAAGGCACAGCCTGCTGGGGTCATACCCACTCACTGTGCCCTACGGCATGGGCACCGGGCACATGCAGAGACCTAGGGTCATGAGACCACAGATGGATGGGCAGAGGCAGTTACCAGGACAGCCTTACTGGTTTCCTGAGCTTGATGAAACTCAGCACGGGGTTTCTTCCTGACTACAGGAAACCCCAGCCTCCCTTTTCTTAGAGCATTTACTTTAGAAAACTTGTCATTGCCGATTCTTTCCCTGTCCCTCTGAAACATAGTAGATCTTCTCCCAGCTTCTTGCCAGTTTCACAGCCCAGGAATGTCTTTCTCAAGGACCTGGGAGCCATCCCTTCAAAATGTCATCATTAAGGAAGATAGTACCCCTGTCCCCCAGGCTCTGTGTATGGCGGGGCAGGAGCCAAATTAGCAAACATAGATGCCTAATCACAGCAAAGAACACTTGCAAACAGAGGAGTAAGTCATTCTGCTGGACCATCCCTTGGACCAACCTCCCCTCTGTCTCCAGCACTTTCCCACTAGTTTGTCCAGTGCTGAAAACCCCTCCCTCGTTTTATTTCAGTGGAACTGCGTTCAGTCTCTCTGCATTGGGAACGCAGAGTCTTAGCCACTGGATCACCAGGGAAGTCCCTGCCAGTTTTTATATTCTGCATAAATCTTCCTCACATATATTGTCAGAACTGTGGAGTTTTCTTCTGGGACTTTAGGCACAGCCTTACCCAAAGCTGAATTGTGTATATATTGTGTCAGATATAGTGCCAATATTTTCTCTTATTTTTACATAGACTCTGCTACATCGGTATTTCTTTTTCAGATCAGACCTTAATTTTTTAAAACAGTTCGGTAGTGTTAAACATATTTACATTGTTGTGCAACCAATCTCTAGACCCTTTTTATCCTGCAAAACTGAAAATTCAGACCCATTAAACAGCATCTTCTCTTACTCTCTCCTCCCAAACCCTGGCATCCGCCATTTAACTTTGTGTTTCTATGAATCTGACCACTTTGTATGAGTGAAATCAAACAGTGTTTATCTTGTTATGACTGGCTTATTTCACGTAGTTCTCAAGGTTCATCCATGTTGTAGCATGTGTCAGAGTTTCCTTTCTTTTTAAGGATGAGTTACAGCCCGTTGTGTTTATCTATTTCATTTTGTTTATTCATTCATCCGTTGACGTGCACATAGATTGCTTCCGCTTATTGGCTGTTGTGAATGCAGCTGCAATGAATATGGGTGTACAAACATCTGTTGGGGAGCTTGCTTTCAATTCTTTGGTAGTTATACTAAATCCGATCCTAACTTTGAATATTGCAAACTGTTGTGGGTTGTTCCCCTCACTTTCTTGTTTTAATATATATGATCCAGGCTGTCTGTCAGTTTCTGTGTGACTCCTTGAGAGGCAAGTGACCAAGACTGTGGGACTCCACAGCTGTGGAAGGGAGCCAAGGGGGCAGGACTGGGCAGAGGGAGAAGCTGGGCTGTGGTTCAGCCCCACGAAGGGCTCAGTCCACCTTGGGGAAGCTCTAGTGTGTGGGTCTTAGCAGGTGAGAGAAGCAAGTCCTTCATCCCTAAAAAGATCTTAGTGATAAATCACAGCAACTACCATCCTCTACTCATTCTCTTTTTAGTATATTTTTTCCATGTCCAGAGCTTGAAATAAAGATGAATTTTAAGAATCTTTGAGATGAAATAAACTCATCTGAATCTGATCTTTTATTCCTCAGTGGGAAGGATTTGGTGAAACAACATTTCTGTCTTTTGGAAGTTAAACGTCCTTATCTTAATTAATTAAATGACATTATTTTAATTAATTAAACTAATTAACTTAGCTGTGTTGGGTCTTAGCTGCAGCATGCAGGATCATTGCTGTATCATTCAGGATCTTTCCTTATAGCACACAGGCTCTCTAGTTGTGGCATGAGGACTCAGTAGTTGATGCGAGTGGGTTTAGTTGCTCTGAGGCATGCAGGATCTTAGTTCCCAGGCTAGGGATCGAACCATCATCCCCAGCATTGCAAGGTGAATTTACCAGGGAAGTCCCAACGTTCTTACTTAAAGCAAATAATTTTTAAGAATTTTAATTTGCGTTTCATATCCAAACATTCAAATTTCTAGAGTTTAGATTTGAGTCTAATATTCAAATTACATGGCTAGGTCCTTGGGTTGAATTAAATATGCAAAAAAAGTTAGATGAAAGGATTCTTCGTTTTCCTCCTCTTCCAGTTATTTCTTGGAATTTTTCCTTCATAGTTTAAATGGAGGTAGAAGATAAATTTAGATCAATCATTAATGGATCTGGATTCATCTATATTCACCTGAAATAACACCTGGGACATTCGCTCCCACCCACCACCTTATTTTTTACAAAAATGTATCCAGTGATCCAATTAGTTTTATAAGAGCTTTCCATGTTCTGGCCCTGATTATTATTATTATTTTTTTTGACTTTTCAGGATTTTAGTTCCCTGACCAATTTGAACCTGGGCCTACAGCAGTGAAAGTGCCGAGTCCTAACCACTGGACTGTCAGGGAATTCCCTGTTTTTCCTTCTTGATAGATGTCAGATAGGATTAATTTTTTTTTAATTTTAGCACCTTAAAATAATACATACATAACAAGTAATTCATTCTTAGAATAGTTTTTATGCTGATGAAATTTCTAAAGCAATAATTAATAACTACTGTAATAATATAGTTAACAGACTATTGTGTAATACTCTTTCATTTCCACCCACCTACATTCTTTGTGGATTACTAACACCCTAATCAGATGTTAGTTATTATATAGTGATTTAGGCCAAGTGAAAGGACATATGAATTTAAATGTGGAATTCAGTATTTCTAGTCTGGTATAGTAAATAATTAGCAGAAAATATGAACTGCAATATGAGACACTGAATGCGGCTGAAGCACAGATACCAACAGGGATTTTTTTAAAAGATGCTTTGTGTGTGTGTGTGTGTATGCTATGCTCGGTCGTGTCTGACTCCTAACAACCCCATGGGCTGCAGCCCACCAGGCTTCTTTGTCCATGGGATTTCCCAGGCAAGAATACTGGAGTGGGTTGCCATTTCCTACTCCAGTGGATCTTTCTGACCCAGGGATTGAACCTGTGTCTCCTGCATTGAAGATGGATTCTTTACCCCTGAGCCACTGGGGAAGACAGATTTATGGTTACTTTTGTAACCATAATTTACTTAGGTAAATAGATTACCTACTACTCTTGAACCAGTAAAAGCAAGTGGCAGATATCATTTTGCTTAACTTCTAAATATAAATCCTGGAGTAGGCAATGGATCTTTTCCAGAGTATGACTCTCCCCCTCCCTCTCTGCAGGCTATTTTTTTAAATTGAAGTATCATCGATTCACAATGTTTTGTTAGTTTCAGTTTTTTTAGCAAAATTATTCTGTTATACAAACACATACACATCCTGATTTGGATTCTTTTCCACTATAGGTTATTACAAGATATTGAATATAGTTCCCTGTGCTATACAGTAGGTCCTTGTTGTTTATCTATTTTATGCATATTAGTGTGTATCTTTTCATCCCAAACCCCTGCTTTTTTCTCTTTTCCCTGTGGTAACCATAAGTTTTTTTCTATGTTTGTGAGCCTATTTCTGTTTTGTAAATAAGTTCATTTGTATCTTTTTTTATATGCCATATATGTGCTATCATAAGATATCTGTCTTTCTCTGTCTGACTTACTGCTCTTAGTATGATCATCTCTAGGTCCATCTGTGTTGTTGCAAATGGCATTATTTCATTCTTTCTTATGTTTAAGATTACATTGTGTGTCTGTATATATATATATATATATATATATATATATACCCCACATCCTCTTTTTTAAAACATTAAAAAAAACTTTTTATTTTATATTGGAATTTATTCAGTTAACAATGTTGTGATACTTTCAAATGCGCAGCAAAGCGACTCAGCCATACATATTCATTCATCCATTCTCCCCCAAGCTCCCCTCCCATCCAGGCTGCCACATAATATTGAGCAAAGTTCCCTGTGCTAGGCAGTCAGTCCTGGTCAGTTATCAATTTTATTGTTATTATTTTTAAAATATTTATTTGGCTGCATTAGATCTTAGTTACAGCATGTGGGACTTTTAGTTGTGGCATGTGGGATCTAGTTCCCTGACCAGGGATCGAATCTGGGCCCCCTGAATGGGGACTGCAGAGTCTTAGCCACTGGACCATCAAGAAAGTCCCTTGGTTATCCATTTTAAATACAGCAGTGTCAATCCTAAATTCCCTGACTATCCCTTCCTCCTGCCCTTCCCCCCTGGTAATCATAAGTTTGTTATCTAAGTCTGTGAGCCCATTTCTGTTTTGTAAATAAGTTCATTTTATACCGCATCTTCTTTATTCATCTGTTGGACACTTAGGTTCTGCAGGCTCTTTTTAAAGAGCTGAATGATTTGAAACTCGGTCATTCATCTCCCATTCACACAATAACTGCAACAATAATGAAGGGCCAACGAACAGAAATATTCACAACCATGAACTTTTGCCCACAAAGAAGTTACAGGTTTGAGCCACAACATCCATTAAAACCCTTTGGAGAATCTATTTTATTTGTGTGATCAAGATAAAAGTACAACCATACAGGCCCAGATGCCTTGAGGCAAGAGGTGCCCAGTGAAGGCATGAGGTCAGGCACTGCTGTGGGTTGTGCCCATGTGGAATTGTCCAGAATTCCCGCAGGGACAGTTGCCACAGCAGGGAATCAAGAGAAACAAGTTTCCAAAGGCTCCAGGCACAGGTGAGGCTGAGAGGCTATGAATGAAGTAGCACCTAAGACCTGTCTGAATACTCCCCTAATTAAACTCTTCTACACAATTATCTGAGCCTGGTGATGATTAGAGTTTACATCCTAAACTACTGACACTATTATCATTAGTGATTAATTGACTATTACAAGTTTCTATTTGTTCTTGTCAATTCTTTAAGTTGTATCTTTCTAGGAATCTGTTATGTCACCTGTTACCTTTCTTCTCCCCATTAAAAAAAAATTATTTATTTGGCTGAACCAGGTCTTAGTTCCCACCTATGGGATCTTGTTCCCTGATCAGTGATCAAACCCGGCCCCCCTGCATTGGGAGCGTGGAGTGTTAGTCACTAGAACACCTGGGAAGTCCCTTCCTCCCTTCCTTTCAGTGTTTTCTACTTAATTAGTTCATGTTTCATTAATTCATTTGCTTTGCTCCAATTTCTGTTCCTCATTCTGGTATTCTGTTTCAAACTTATGTACTCAGTAAATTTAATACCTAATTTTCTTGGTGTTCTACTTATGTCGTTTGTTGTTTTTGCCACTGTAATGCATAGTGGCTTGTTTCTTTACATTAAATCTGGGGTTATCTGTAAAAGCTCTTCAAAGTATGAATGGAAGTTACAGTCCTCCAGAGAATTTCCTTGATAATTTTTTCCAAACACCCTGGCACTCCAAGCCCGGGATCAACTTTATACTAATTTCTCAGCCTGACTTTCCCAGAACATGCTAGCAATATAAATCAAGGTACTAACAAAATATTAAGAGAGGTACACAATAATTTGGAGTTCCCTGGTGGCTCAGGCAGTAAAGAATCTGCTGCCTACAAAGCAGGAGACACAGGTTTGATCCCTGGGTTGGGAGGAACCCCTGGAGAAGGGAATGGCAACCCACTCCAGTATTCTTGCCTGGGGAATTTCATGGACAGAGGAACCTGGCAGGCTACAGTCCATTGGGTTGCAAAGAGTCAAATACAGCTGACTGGCTAACACGTTCACTTACACAGCAACTTACAAAAAGGATCTTATATCATCCCCTTGCTTGGCTTATTCCAAAAATGGAAGGTTGGTTTAACATTTAAAAAATCAATGTATGCTATCATGTTATCAAAATAAAGAAGAAAAATTTTATGGTCGTATTAGTAGACACAGAAAAGGCATCTGATTAAAAAAAATCAACAGAAAATTATAATAATAATTATGAAGATTTTTTAGCAAACTAATAATTGAAATGAACTTATTTCTTTGGATTAAGAGTGTGTGGTTTTTAAAAAGAAAGTTAGAGCAAACACCATACTAAATAACCCACCCAACAAACAACCCACTCAGCAAACATACACAATGCCCATCACACAAAGTCAGAGATATATGCTGACATGTCACATACATAGATGGTCATGCATACAAACGTAACACAGAATCACAGAGATACACCACAGACCTGTCACCCATCACACAACAGTCACATCCTGTCATGCTACACACAAACACACACACACTTTCACCACAGTCACAGATTCATCCCAATCCTGTCATCCTGTCTTCTCTCTGGCACACACACACACATGGCCTTGTCACACGGTCACAGAAAAACACTCCAGCTCCACCAAAAGCAACAGATAAGCTCATACAAAGCTTATGAATGTTGGCTTAAAACTCAACATTCAAAAAACTAAGATTATGGCATCCAGTCCCATCACTTCATGGCAAATAGAGGGGATAACAGTGGAAACAGTGACCAACTTTATTTTCTTGGGCTCCAAAATCACTGCAGATGGTGACTGCAGCCATGAAATTAAAAGACACTCTCTCCTTGGAAGAAAAGCGATGACCAACCTAGACAGCATATTAAAAAGCAGAGATGTTGCTGACAAAGGTTCATCTAGTCAAAGCTATGTTTTTTCCAGTAGTCATGTATGGATGTGAGAGTTGGATCATAAAGAAAGCTGAGTGCCAAAGAATTGATACTTTTGAACTGTGGTGTGGGAGAAGACTCTTGAGAGCCCTTTGGACTGCAAGGAGATCCAACCAGTCCATCCTAAAGGAAATCAGTCTTGAATATTCATTGGAAGGACTGATGCTGAAGCTGAAGATCCAATACTTTGGTCACCTGATGTGAATAACTGACTCATTAGAAAACACCCAGATGCTGAGAAAGATTGAAGGCAGGAGGAGAAGGGGATGACAGAGGATGAGATGTTTGGATGGCATCACCAACTTGACAGACATGAGTTTGAGCAGACTCCAGGAGTTGGTGAAGGACAGGGAAGCCTGGCATGCCACAGTCCGTGGGGTTGCAAAGAGTCGGACACAACTGAGCGACTGAACTTAATTGAAGCTCATAGAATGTATTTTACATGCAGCTACAAAAACAAACTGGCCACTTCGTAGGCACAGATGCCTGCTTACACACACCCACACACCCAATTCCATCTGTCATAGGACATCTCAGCCATGTTGTGTGCACAGTCATGCAAATACAATATCTCCTTTCATACAGTGTGACACACTTTTGGCCCTAACACGAGCACAGTGTTCACACACAGCTCTTACACCATACCTGTCCCTCACCGTCACGGGAGGACATTCCGACCCTGTCCCATACCTGACTGCATCACACGCAGCCAGGAAACATCCTCACCTGTTTTGACCACCCCTCCCTTCGTGTCTGTCACACCATCACCTCCCTCGCAGCTCGCGTTCACCTGGACAGCTACCCTCTTCTCACCCCCACCGCGGGCTGGGGTCCGAGTTCGCAAAGTCCTGCCTTTCACGCCCTACATTGATTTCTCTTTCCACTGGACCGGCTCGCAACTGGAGCCCAAGAACCACAAGAACGCTCTAAGGCGACTTTCGAGACCGCCTGTCATTCGCGCCCTGTGACCTGTCAAATGTAGTCCAGAGCCGGGAAAGCAAGAAGACACCCGGAAGCCCAAAGGCCCTGGGGCATCCTCGCCGCGGAGTTTTCTGGGAGTTGTAGTCGGGGCTCATAGTGCGCAGGCGCCGGACCTGGCCATCCTTGGTCTTGGGTGCCAAGCGTGAGAGTTCCAAAGCTAGCAGGTGCTGGCGATGTGAGGGCCTGTGCACCTTTGCGCTCCGGAAGGCCCAGTGTAGGCTGACGGTCCCTTCAGGTGCGCCAGCTCCTGGAGCCCCAGCAGGAGTATGTGTGTTTGACTGTGCTGCTGCGACAGGCGAGGGACAGATTGAATGGCTGTGGATGGGTGTGGCGGTGTTCTGGAGCTCCTTTCTGCAGTCAGATCCTCAGAAAAATTGAAACGTGTTAACACAACCATTCATGTGGAGTTCCTCGGCCTGCAGCAACTTGAAGCAAGGCTTCGGTTCCTGGCCAGAGATCGAGGTGCACTCCAGAAGGTGAGAGCACTGAATCCCAGCCACTATAGACTAATGGTCAGTGACAAGGTCCTCGCCCTTGAGCTTTGCAGAAAAAGAATTCTCACATTGATGGAAAGCAGTTTAACAAAGTATTTATTAGGAGAAAAAAAAAGTACAATATATATGGATAGACGCATGGGCAGACTCAGTTGCTGAGTCACACCTTCGTGGAAGTTTGAGTTACTTATATGGAACATTTCTTCTGGTTTTCCTTGGCTAACCATTTTGATTTGTCTGGTTCAGAGTCCATATTTGGTATATCTTAGGATCCTCCCCTCTGTGCATCTCTTAGCCAGGATGGATTCCAGCAAAGAGGCCTTTGGGTAGTTAGCATCACTTAGCATCATTTCCCTTTTGACTGCCAAGAAGCCTTTCTGTCCATGTGTAGTTGGGGCGGTCTCCTGACTGCCCAAGAGAATGAGAACTATGTGGTCTCTTATCTTCTATCTGGGCAGGGCCCAGACTCCTCTCTCAATTATCCTGCCATTCTTGTTTTGAAATATCTACCCTAGGGAGGTCTGTCTACCTCCTGCCTCATCATTACAGTAAATCCTCAATATCTGCTGGGGACCCACTGTGGATGGTGCTGAGGATGCTGAAGTCTCTTTTATGAAATGGCATAGTATTTGCATGTAGCCTATGCATATCTTTCCCTACACATTGTCATCTGTGGATTACTTGTATTTTAGATATTATTTATCTAATAACTAATGACACAGTTTTGATCCCTGAGTTAAGAAGATCCTCTGGAGAAGGAAATGGCAGCCCACTTCAGTATTCTTGCCTGGAAAATCCTGTGGACAGAGGAGCCTGGCTGGCTACAATCCATGGGGTTGAAAAAGTCTGACATGATTTAGTGACCACATAACAACAACAAAGCAAATCCAAGTTTTGCTTTTTGGGACTTTTTGGAATTAAAAAAATTTTTTTGATGAATGCTTGGTTAAATCCATGAACGCTAAACCTATGATATGGAGGGCTGATTATATTTAAAAATTACATAGACTTAGAAGAAATATATTTAGAAAACTATATTTAGAAATATATTTAGAAAACTATTTAGAACTCTATTTAGAAAAATATATTTAGAAATATATTTAGAAAACTAGGTAATAAATACTCAACACAACATTTCCTAACTATTATCTATGCTCTTGAGATTATGTCTGTTGTGTCTGTAGGGTGGAAATAACTGTATCATGGTGTTCACTGGACATCTCTTTCCAACTCCACCTTCAGTGATACCACATTGGCAGCTAGAAATTGGCCATCACAGGACACTTAACACCATGGGAATTGGTAATTACTACAAATGAGGACTTGATGTATTGTTTTGTAGGTCTGGGGGTGAGGGAGCTTCCCAGAGTCCTACCTCCTCCACCTGTAACGTCCTTCTAGTGCCCTCTTTTGGTTAAGCTTACCATTGCAAGCTGAGGCAATTATTTAATAATGGAAACAAATGACTTAGCATGTCTTCACTTGTTGGTGTTTACCTGCTAAGTCATGTCTGACTCTTTGCAACTCTATGGACTGCAGCACGCCAGGCGCCTCTGTCCTCCACTATTTCCCAGAGTTTGCTCAAATTCATGTCCTTGAGTTGGTGATGCTACCTAACCATCTCATCCTCTGCCATCCTCTTCTCCTTTTGCCTTCACTCTTTCCCAGCAACAAGGTCTTTTCCAATGAGTCGGCTCTTCGTATAAGATGGCCAAAGTATTGGAGCCTCAGCTTCAGCATCAGTCCTTCCAATGACTATTCAGGGTTGATTTCCTTTAGGATTGACTGGTTTGATCTCCTTGCAGTCAAATGAACTCTCAAGAGTCTTCTCCAGCACCACAATTCAAAAGCATCAGTTCTTTGGCATTCAGCCTTCTTTATGGCCCAACTCTCACATCCATACGTGACCACTGGAAAAACCATAGCTTTGACTATACAGACCTTTGTTGGCAAAATGATGTCTCTTAACAGATTTCAAAAACAAATGTAGGTGCTTGCTTCGGCAGCACATGTACTAAAATTGGAACGATACAGAGAAGATTAGCATGGCCCCTGCGCAAGGATGACACGCAAATTTGTGAAGCGTTCCATATTTAAAAAAAACAAAACAAATGTAGTATACAGTATTGTTGAGAATGTGGGGGAATGAGAATTCTCATGGGTAATGACTACAGTCTTTTTGCAATTCATTTGGATGGAATTATTAAAATGTCTGAAAGCAAACCCTTAATAAGCCAGCATTTTTACATATAAGAGTCTAGTTTACAAAAATTCTGACTTGAAAGAAGATGTGAATACAGTAAAGCTTACTGAAACCATGCCTGTAATGCCAAATTAACCTCTGGTTAATCCTTTGAGGAACTGTTAGTCTGTGCTGAACAACATGGTAACTATTTGTGGCTATTTAAAGTCATTAAAATTAAATAAGATTTAATATTCAGTTCCTTAGTCAAACCAATCACATTTCAAATGCTTGTTAGTCAGTGTGACTACCGGTTACTGTATTGGAAATGTTGAAAGCATTAGTAGCTCAGTCATGTTCGACTCTTTGCAATGCTGTGGATTCTGTTGTTTGAATATTTAAAAACTAAAATTATCAACTCAATATTACTAAGTCCGAATACATATTTTTACTTGTTTTGAGAGATTTTATGTTGCTTCCTACTCTCTCAGATGATTCCTCTTTCTTGATATACTCAACCACTCAACTGAAAGACTTCACTCCTTACTGTTTTATCTCCTCACTGAAAAGCATTAGTAAAAGGAATTGACTAAAAAGTCAAACAGTGAAGAATTGTGACATCAGAAAATGTGAGATCTGTGAAATCAGTTTAAAATCCCAATGGACTTCCCTGGTGGTCCAGTGGTAAAGAATCCATCTGCCAATGCTGGGGACATGGGTTCAATCCCTAATCTGGGAAGATTCCACATGCTGCTGGGCAACTAAACCCATGCACACAACTACTGAGCCTGTGCTCCACAACAAGAGAAGCCACTGCAATCAGAAGCCTGCACACTGCAACTAGAGAACGGCTGCATGCAGCAATGAAGCCCCAGCATGGCCAAAAATAAATAAAGTAAAACTACAACAATAAATATTTTTGTAAAATGTATTTCTTTCTCTTTTGTAATGAAAAAAGCAATGTCTGCTCGTTAAAATGAGAAGACAATACAAATAAAAGAACAGGAAAAATACCCTTTGTTCCACTGAGCCAGGCACCAATACTGTCATCACTCTGCAGTGTGTCCCTGGTCATATTTGATGCAACTAATATGCATCAAATTCGTAGGCTTTCCCCCATCGTTCAAACATTTTGTACTGCAGTACTTTATTAAACAGCGTATCATTGTTTGGATGTTAAAACTGTACCAACAAATTCCTTAATATTGGATGTTGAAGTTGTTCCTGTTTCCCAGTAACCAATCCCAGATGACAGGACGAGGAAGACTACATCAAAATAAATAAATAAAATACCTGAAAAATGGGTGCTCTGAATTACCATTTCTCAACAACGTGGACCAAATCCATGATTTTGACAAGACTATGTCATGGAATGATTTCCCCAGAGATAGCTGCAGGATTTACCCAGGGATGCTCAGATTTAGAAGCAGGTGCAAGTCTTCAGTCCCAGAGGAATCTGTGCCTAAGGAGTGATGAGTGGGGATAGTAGCTCTAGGGAGCATCGATTCATCCCTTCCTCCTGCAACACAAGGTTCCCAAACTTCTATCCAATATGGCAGCTCCCTCAGTCTTTTCTTCTGGGTAGGGAGTGCTAGGATATAGAGGGGATGTAAGGACAGAGGGGCCTGGTGGGCTACAGTCCATAGGGTTGCAAAGAGTTGGACATGACTGAGCACCTGAGCACACATGCATGGACACAGACAATTATACATCTGAGAGAAAGTTTCAATTTTTTTAATACATAGGAAATCTATTTAAAAGAAAAAGAAAAAGCTTTTAAGCCAGTGAAAAAGCTGGCTTAAAACTCAACATTCAAAAAACTAAGATCATGCCATCTGTTCCTGTCACTTCATGGCAAATAAAAGTGATAACAATGGAAACAGTGAGAGACTTTATTTTATTGGGCTCCAAAATCACTGCAGACGGTGACTGCAGGCTTGAAATTAAAAGATGCTTGCTCCTTGGAAGAAAAGCTATGGCAAACCTAGACAGCATATTAAAAAGCAGAGGCATTACTTTGGCAACCAAGGTCTGTATAGTCAAAGTTAAAGGCTTTTCCAGTAGTCATGTGTGGATGTGAGAGTTGGACCATAAAGAAGGCTGAGCATCAGAAAAATTGATGCTTTTGAACTATGATGTTGGAGAAGACTCTTGAGAGTCCCTTGGACTGCAAGGAGGTCAAATCAATCATTCCTAGAGGAAATCAGTCTTGAATATTCATTGGAAGGACTGATGCTGAAGAAGCTGAAGCTCCAATACTTTGGCCACCTGATTCAAAGAACTGACTCATTGGAAAAGATCCTGATTCTGGGAAAGATTGAAGGCAGGAGAAAGGGATGACAGAGGATGAGATGGTTGGATGGCATCACTGACTCAATGGACATGAGTTTGCGCAAGCTCAGGGAGATGGTGAAGGACAGGGAAGCCTGGCATGCTTCAGTCCATGGGGTCACAAAGAGTCAGACATGACTGAGAGACTGAATAACAACAATAGGAAATCACCCCAAAACTTAATGACTCAAAACAAGACTTGGGAATTCCCTGGCAGTCCACTTGTTTTAGGACTCTACACTTCCACTGCAAGAAGCATGGGTTCCTGGTCAGGAAACTAATGTTCTGCATGCTGCATGGCATGGCCAAAACAAAAACAAAAGCAGCAGTAATAACAACAACCGAACCAAACAAAACAAAACTGCAGTTCTGTCATCAAAAAAGGAAATGGTTATTGGGCAGCACATCACCATTGACGGCCACATTGGGCAAAATATCCTTCACAATGAAGGTAAAAGAAAGATAATTTTAGTCGTGGAGGAGCTGAGCAATCATGTCAGCCAGCTAAACTGTTGGTGGGAACCCTTCAGGAAGATACTTACATGAATGATCAGTCACGTCCGACTCTGAGACTCCATGGACTGTAGCCCACCAGGCTCCTCTGTCCATGAGATTCTCCAGACAAGAATGCTGGAGTTGGTTGCCATTCCCTTTTCCATATTCACTGATAGCAAGTGTCAAAAAATTATGGTCCCAGGACTTCCTTGGCGGTCCAGTGGTTAAGATTCCATGCTTCCAATTCCAGGGGTGTGTGTTCAGTCCCTGATTGGAGAGCTAAGATCTCACAAACCAGGTGGGATGGCAAAAAAACTTAAAAAAAAAAAAAAAAACAAACCCTGGGTCAAGTCTGACCCACCACCTGTTTTGTACAGCTAATGAGCTAAGAAAAAAAAATGGTTGTCACTTTTTTTTTAAAGAGAGATAAACAGTATTTATGACGAGTTGAAAATTATTACGATTTGAACTTCACTGTCTTTAAATCAAGTGTGATGGAAATACAGCTCTGCTGGTTTGTTTAGACCTTGTCTATGGCTGCTGTCCCACTGCGGTGGCCACGTCAAGTAGTTGCAACAGACACCCTGTCTTGAACACTTGCTGTTTGGTCTTTATGCGATAAATGTGCCAATTCCTGCTCTATAGTCAGCACAGAGACAGATAGCTGACAGATGGTGGGATTTATTTGTCCACATTCAGTGTATCACTTAGATATCAGGCATTTACCTCAAGAGCTAGAATTTTATGTCTATTTTTACATCTGTATAATTTTATTTATTTTTGGCTGCTGTGGGTTTTTGTTGGTTTGCGCGGGCTTTCTCTAGTTGTGGCAACCAGGGGCTACTCTCTAGCTGCCATGCGTGGGCTTCTCCTTGGGGTGGCTTCTCTTATTGCGGAGCCCTGGGTTCGAGGCATGAGGGCTACAGTGGTTGCAGCATGCAGGCTTGGTAGTTGGGGCTCTCGGGCTAAGTTGCTCCAAGGCATGTGGAATCTTCCTGGACCAGGGATTAAACCTGTGTCCCCTGCATTTGCAGGTGGATTCTTTACTACTGAGCCACCAGGGAAGCCCTTTATTTATCTATTTTTAAAAATTTGATTAGCGTATAGGTGACTTACAATTGGATTTTTAAAAGCAATCACTTTCTTCCAACAGTGGGAAAACAAGAGACTTCAATTAGGCAAAGGGGTGCTGAAAAGTCAGGTTTGCCTCACCGGCTGGTAGGCAGTGAACCCAGAGCAGCTCAGTTGAAGGGTTGAAGGGAACAGATTGTGGAGTCAGATGTGGGGACAATCAACATAAATGAAAGCGTGAGCATAGGGACGTGGAGTTTGTCATTGATTCTGTCCCTGCACAGTCTGCACTCAAGTCACGCAAGTCCCCTCTGCTCCACTCTAGGGACATAACTGTTTCCTTGCATCACAGGAAAGTTTCTCTGCATGGCACATTGGTCTTCCTGGATTTTTCTCATTAAGCGTTAGTAATTGATCATGTTATTATTATTTTTTAACCAAAGTCAACCGTTTCTCAGAGGTATTATCAATTCTCCTGGCAGACAATGTCACTGCTACCAGTGACATTATAATGACTGCACCAGTGGGAAATGAGGTCATGGTGTCTCTAACCTATAACCGGGGTGATTTCTCACACCCTGAGACATGAACCCTGACAGAGACGGGCTCACCAGGCACATATAAGCGGGCTGCTTGGTGAGTATGTTTTTCTTTTCTCTGATTTTGGAAGTCTCCCAAAGTGACTTTTGGTGTTGGAACTTTGTCTTGGAGTCCTACTATGCTTTCTTATTTTGGGAAGAAGTGGTGTGTCACCTTAAATCTGAAGATTACAGTGAAATCTATGACCTTCATGAGGTCTCTACTAGCGCTTGCAATTTTTTTTTAGATTTTAAAAAAAATGTGGATCATTTTACAAGTCTTTATTGAATTTGTTACGATATTTCTTCCGTTTTATATTTTGGTTTTATGGCCCCAGGGTATGTGGGATTTTAGCTCCCCAACCAGGAATTGAACCTGAGACCTCCGGCTTTGGGAGGTGATGTCTTAGCCACTGGATGGTCAAGGAAGTCCCAGCTCTTGCCTTTTTACTGTATTTACTGTATTACTCTTCTTTTTTTGAAGCAAGCGAATAGGATTTATTAGAGAGGAGGAAAGTACAAAGCTCTCAGCATAGACACTGAGAGGTGGTAAAGAGTCCCCATCTTCTTTTCTTTTTTGTTCTTGGCTTTCTTGGACCTCTTTCGTCCATACTTTCTCAATATTAGACTTGCTGGAATTCTCCTTTCCTTCCAACCTTTTAAAACTTTTCTTTAAAACGGGACCACAGGACTTCCATTGTAGGAATAAATATAAATTATATTTAAATAAATATAATTATATAAATTATAATTTTTATAATCTTATAATTATATATTTATAATTTAAAATTACAATTATAAATTTATAATTTATATATTTATAGAATAAATATAATTATATAAATGTCTGGCTTTGACACAGAAAATATGGGTTCTTTTTTTTTTCTTGTTTTCTCTGGGGTCAAGATCAGCTTTAGAAAAACAACCATAAAGAGCTATCCCCTTGGGCGGTGTGAGTAAAACACATAAAGCTTATTCTTTTCAAGTTCTTCTTAGACCACAGGAAAGAGATGTAACTGTTGACTCTGTCTTATAAGGAGGGATGTATTCCTTTTTTTAAAAAAATATGTATTTATTTATTATTTTTATTTTTGATTGCACTTGGTCTTTGCTGCTGCATGCTTGCTTTCTCTAGTTGCTGAAAGCAGGGGCTACTTCTTCATTGCAGTTCGTGGGCTTCTCATTATGGTGACGTCTCTGGTTGTGAATGGAGCAGGGCTCTAGGCACATGGACTCAGCAAGCATGTACACAAGCTTAGTTGCCCAGAGGCATGTGGAATCTTCCCGGACTAGGGATCAAACCCATGTCCCCTGTGTTGGCAAGTGGATTCTTATAAATCCACCTGCCACCTGGGATGTCCAAGGAGAGATGTATTCCTGGATTTATTTCCCAGAGCCAGGCATAGATATAAAGCCACTCATGGACCACATCGTCAGCACTGAGCCCGAGTCATAAAATGAGCCATGATTTTAGGACGGAAACCCTGAGTTTGGGGCTGTCATTCAGGATGGTTCCCTCTCACATGCCCAGATATGACCCCACCCTGCCCTCGGTGCTGGAGAGGAAATTAAACATACCAGGGCAGGGCCTGGCAAAGAGCCCATTGAATGAGGAATGATGGAATGATTATTTTTTGGCTTAAGCAGAGTGGATTTATTATAACATGTAACAAGTCCAGAAGGTAGGGAGGCTATATGCCTTGTTATTTAAAGTGGCTCCATGATGTTATCAGGACCCAGATGTTTTTGAATCTTTGCCTTCTGTCATTCGCAGTATATGGATCTCATTCTCCACCTGGTTTCCCTGCAGTGCCCCAGTGATCTCAGAGTATCAAGATAAAGTTAAAAAAAAAAAAAAGAAGAAAGAAAGAAAAGAAACCAAACAGACTTCTTTATTTTTAAAAGGTTTTTCTAACAATTTTATTTATTTTTCTGAGTTTAACTATTTTATTTATGATTTTAAAAAAATTTTTTGGAGTCTAAGTTGATTTACAGTGTTACCTTAACAACAGTGTTGCGTTAACTTCAGGCATAGAGCAAAGTGATTGTTATACATATAGATACATCCACTCTAGATTTGAACATGCCATTATTTTTAACATTAGTCATTGGTGCCTGCAGGGAGAAGGTTGCCACCTTGCTTCTCCCCAGCTGGCTGAAGGCCAATGCCTAAAGAAGGAAAAATCTAAATTGATTACCTTTCTTACCTGGGAACTGCCTTATCTGTCTGAGTGTGTGACCACCTGCTTGAACTCACTCCTTTCTTTCCCTTATATGTAATGCTGTTTTTTGACAAAGGAAAGCTCACTCCAAAATATCTGGATGTCTGTTTTTTTCTTGGCACGCTGCTTGGCTTGCGGGATCTCGGTTCCTCAACCAGATATTGAACCCGGGCTCCCCGCAACTGGAAATGCCGAGTCTTAACCTCTGGACCACCAGGAAAGTCCCTGGATGTCTGTGTTCTTATTCCACCTTTTTAGTTCTCATTGTCTCATATCTGGTTTCTTGTCTCCACACTGTGTTGTTGTTTAGTCGCTAAGTCACATCCGACTCTTTGCAACCCCATGGGCTGTAGGCCACCAGGCTCCATTGTCCATGGAATTCTGCAGGCAAGATTAATTACCAGAGTGGGTTGCAATCTCCTCCTCCAGGGCATCTTCCCAACCCAGGGATCAAACCCACATCTCCTGCATTGGCAGGTGGATTCTCTTTACCGCTGAGCCACCTGGAAGCCCCTCTCCACATTGTACTTGTTCCTAATGACTTGTGTTCATCCACCACAACACACGGGATTCTGTGGAATATCACAGAATCTGCCCTGGAGTTCATGGCTCTGTACTCCTCCAAGGCAGATTGAAGTGTGTGTGGCGGGGACTCCCTTAAATCTGGCTGGTCCCCAGTTGCTGTGTGTGTTGGCTACTAAAGCTTCTTAACCTGTATATCTCTCAGGAGCTCTGCCCTTCATTAAAGAGCAGCCTGACCTACAAAGCTATCACCTGAATGGCTAGCGATCAATGACTGACAGGAGTGGGGTCTGTAAACCCAGCCTGTGGTCTCAGTGAGGGGTTAACTCTGTGCTACAGTCCTTGGACAGCAAGGAGATCCAACCAGTCCATCCTAAAGGAAGTCAATTCTGAATACTCATTGGAAGGGCTGATGCTGAAGCTGAAACTCCAACACTTTGGCCACCTGATCTGAAGAACAGACTCCTTTTAAAAGGCCCTGATGCTGGGAAAGATTGAAGGTGGGAGGAGACGACAGAGGATGAGATGGTTGGATGGCATCACCGACTCAATGGACATGAGTTTGAGTAAGCTCCGGGAGTTGGGGATGGACAGGGAAGCCTGGCATGCTGCAGTCCATGGGGTCGCAAAGAGTCAGACATGACTGAGTGACTGAACTGAACTGAACTGAACAGTGTGTGCACCAGGGCCCCCTTGTGGGATTGGGCTTGCTTAGCCTCTATCCTGCCCCACCTGCCTCCCTCCCTCCCTCTCTCTTAAGAGTTCTCTTAGTTAAGCAGCTTGACAGCTTCTCCATCACAGGCTCTGCTCCAGGGGAACCTGACCTAAAGTGCTGATTATCCTGTTTCATAATGAACAAGAGGCTCAGCTTAAAGGCACCCCAAATCTGAGCCGCTAAGAACTGATGTTTCAGTTATCAAAGACATCTCTGAGATGGTGTGTGTGTATGGGGGTGGGTGGGTGGGGGGTCCCTTCAGCATCATGTGCTTGGCACTGGAAATGGGAAATGGCATGGTAGTCTTCCCATGGGCCATTATTCCTGGATATTTGGAAATTGATTGACGGGAATCACTGAAAATGACATCTCTCCTCCTTCCTCCATTCCTCCTCCTTCCCTTCCTTTCTTCCTTTTTTTTTTCCCCTTTTACCATAACATAGTAAAGATGAACTTTAAGTTTGTAATCTATGCCCACCCCCTCCCTTCAAAGATAGCAGTTTCTTACTCAGAATTACAAAAGGCATGTACCTGAGCCTTTGAAAGTAAGATGCTGTTTAATTCCTCCTTTCCTGAGAAGGTTTGTGCTTAGATGTAAGTAGGAGTTGAGAGTAGAAGACATGGAGAAGCCATGCTTGGATTCAAAGGTTCCTACATTACTGTTCTATAATTTTAGGTAATTTATTAAGTTTATCTCATCTGTAACAAATGATAATAACACTTCTTTTATTTCTTTATTCCCCACCATACAGCTTGCAGGACCTTAGTTTCCCGACCAGTGATCAAACCCGTGCCCCCCTGCAGTGGAAACATGGAGACTTAACCACTGGACTGCCAGGAAAATCCCAACATTTATTTTTAAATATAAATTAGTAAGTTACAGCATTACATAACGTACTATACTTAGAACATTGCCTTCCTCCCTTGATTTAATTCTCCAGGCAAGGATACTGGAGTGGGTAGCCATTCCCTTCTCCAGGGGATCTTCCCAACCCAGGGATTGAAACCAGGTCTCCCACACTGCAGACAGATTCTTTACCAGCTGACCTATCAGGGGAGCCCATTTTTAAAGAGAAATTAGTAAGTTAAAGTATCACATAAAGTACTATACTTAAAACATTGCCTTCCTCCCTTGTTTCTATGGACTTGACACACATGTTTGAGTCAATCATACCTCCCCCTCCAAGACTCCCAGAGTTTATGCTTAGCATGAACAAACAATTTATTTTCCAAGCCAGAAAGATTTAGAGTAAAAAGGGGCTCTAATCAAACTCCATAGGTGCATTTTTGCCTTTCTTCTTGCAATATTCCTATTGAGTTGCTACTGAATGTGTCTTTTCTACCCCAATGAGAACACTGGCTCCCAACATCAACACATTTATTCACGTTCTCAGTGCAGCAAAATATAGTTTCAGAATTGCTTCAACCACAGAAAACACACCTACTAAGCAGAGTTCCAGGTTTGTTTGCAGTTAATTTGCTGTTCTCTTCCACCACCTAGCTCACCCAAGACTGAGGGTGTCTATTCAAATATTGTCTTGTTTTCTTCTCGTTCTTTCCTCAGTGCAGTTATGGTAGTCACTTAAGTCCAGTTGGGCTCGATGGTTTCAGTTTTAGTGTTTTTTAATCCCTTCCCATCCTTTCTGATTTTATTTTATTCTTGGAAAATATAGAACGTTTTAAACATGGTTAAAAAAAATCAAAATATGTACCTTTTATTTTTAATTAGAGAAGTGTCATTCCCTCCCTTAACTCTTGTAGTCTGTGAGCATCTATTTTCCATTCCTGACTGGTAATCTCCCTTGTGGAAAGGTCACAACAAGGCTCCAGTTTGTGCCCTTGTTGAGTGTAAGCAGAGGAGAGGGGAAGGGCTGTAGATTGGAAAGCCTCAAGTTCCACAGAATGATTGTGGATCACTCTGGTGGTGGAGTAGTAGTTTAGTCGCTATGTCCTGTCCAACTCTTGCAACCCCGTGGACTGTAGCCCACCAGACTTCTCTGTCCATGGGATTTCCCAGGCAAGAATACAGAAATGGGTTGCCATTTCCTTCTCCAGGGGATCTTCCTGACCCAGTGATAGAACCCAGGTCCCCTGCATTGCAGGCAGATTCTTTACCAACTGAGCCACCAGGAAAGCCCATGGATCACTCTATTTATTGCCAATTCCCTGCCAGGGACTCCACTTTAAAACCTAAAGAAGCAGAACTTGGTAGGGAGATTTCTTCCATCATCTGCCACCCTAGGGTTTGGTGGAGAAAGAAAGGAGTGAGTATCTGGGCAGAGTTGATAATCCTCCATCTGTTTTCATCATTTTCTCAATTCAGCAAGGCTTTTAATTTTCCTGGATCAACCCCTCCAAAGTCACGTTACCTATGATTAAAAAATATATATATTTATTTATTTTATTTGGCTTCCATGGTGGCTCAGTGGTAAAGAATCTGCCTGGTGATACAGGAGACATGGGTTCAATTCCTGGGCCAGGAAGATCCCCTGGAGTAGGAAATGGCAACCTGCTCCAGTATTCTTGCCTGGGAAATCCCATGGACAGAGAAACCTGGAGGGCTTACAGTCCATGGCGTCACAAAAGAGTCGGACTCAACTTAGCAACTAAACAACAACAATTTATGTTATTATTTATTTGGCTGCACTGGGTCTTAGTTGTGGCACACAGAATCTTTTTTTCTTTTTTTACATTTTATTTTATTTATTTATTTTAAAAATTAATTTATTTATTATAATTGGAGGCTAATTACTTTACAATATTGTGGTGGTTTTTGCCGTAGATTGACAGGAATCAGCCACATACATGTGTACATGTGTTCCAGTCCCAAACTCCCCTCCCATGTCCCTCCCCACCCCATCCCTCTGGGTTGTCCCAGTGCACCAGCTTTGAGTGCCATGTTTCATGCATCGTATTTGGACTCGTCATCTATTTCACATATGGTAATATACATGTTTTCAATGCTATTCTCTCAAATCATCCCACCCTCGCTTTCTCTCATAGAGTCCAAAAGTCTGTTCTTTACATCTGTGTCTCTTTTGCTGTCTTGCATATAGGGTCATCGTTACCATCTTTCTAAATTCCATATATATTCGTTAATATACTACATTGGTGTTTTTCTTTCTGACTTACTTCACTCTGTATAATAGGCTCCAGTTTCATCCACCTCATTAGAACTCACTCAAATGCATTCTTTTTAACAGCTGAGTAATGTTCCATTGTGTATATGCTTATCCATTCATCTGCCGATGGACATCTATGTTGCTTCCATGTCCTAGCTATTGTAAACAGTGCATGCAGGATCTTTTAATGGTGGCATATGAACTCTTAGTTACTTTTGACATATGAGATGTTGTTTACTGACCAGGCTTCCTGCTTTGGAAACTGAAGTCTTAGCCACTGGACCACCAGGGAAATCCCTACCTAGGATATTATTATCTAATGTTATGGATATTGGGTCAATATATATACTTGAAATACTATACAGGGGAGCAACAAGTGTAGAATACCAAAGGTCTCTCTCCAAAATTATCATCTTTCTTGACCACATTTACCAGTATTAGTCTCATTTACATCTTTTCTACTTTTATCAAGTATAGTTACTTTTATTTCTATTTTATTAATTTATTCTTTTATCTTCGTGCTATGTTCCCTCTACTGTCCTAAGCAAAATTAAGCAAAATACATAAGTTAATTAGATATTTTTTGCAGTTTAAAATTATTCCTTCAAATCTATCAAATCAGGCAGGCTGAGCATTTTACTCAAATCCTCTATATTTTGTTTATTTTGGGAACTCAGTGACATTTTTCAGATAGATATCTGTTAAACTGCATCTTATGTCTTTCTATTTCCTAAAGCCTTTTACTATAAAAAGGAAATTGTCAGTTCAAAATCCTACAGGGTTAAGGGACTTCCCTGGTGGTCTAGTGGTTAAGACTCTGTGCTTCCAATGCAGGGGCCACAGGTTTGATCCCCAGTTGGGGAACTAAGAGACCACATGCTGCACAATGTGGCAAAAAAAAAAAAATCCTACAAGTTTAAGCCATTAATGTGAATAAATAAAGCTTATTTCATGGAGACTACAATGAATTAGAGGATGCCTTGCCAGTCAGTAGAGGTGACATTACCTAGTTCCATTTACCATTGTTCATGGAAAAACACTGGCCATGACTACAGCATTTTCTAATTTTTTAAGAGAAACCAAAAAAATCTAGATTGTTCAGAAGCTGGCATTTAATCTAAAATTTATAAACCACAGAATGGGAAAAAGAAGAGACATATTGGTTCCATAACTGCCCATTTTCTGCCACTGTGTGGCCTATGTTTAGACAAACATTATTCATAAATACATATCCACATTGCTATTCTTCAATTGCTAAGTTGTGTGAGACTGCAATGCCATGGACTGCAGCACGCCAGGCTCCCCCGTCCTTCACTATCTCCCAGAATTCGCTGAAACTCCTGTCCATTGAGTCAATAATGCCATTTAATCATCTCACCCTCTGCTGCCCCCTTCTCCTTTTGCCTTCAACTTTCCCTAGCATCAGGGTCTTTTCCGGCGAGTCAGCTCTTCACATCAGGTGGCCAAAGTATTGGAGCTTCAGCTTCAGCATCAATCCTTCCAATGACTATTTAGGGTTGATTTCCTTTAGGATTGGCTGGTTTGATCTCCTTGCAGTCCAAGGGACTCTCAAGGGTCTTCTCCAACACCACAGTCTGAAAGCATCAATTATTTGGTGCTCAGCCTTCTTTATGGTCCAACTCTCACATCTGTTCATGACTACTGGAAAAACCACATACCCTACATAAAATGCTAGCAAATCATTTATTTTTATTTCATTTATTTATTTATTTATTTATTCTTTCAAGATAGTTTTAATCAATATATATATACCCAAAAATCTGAAGTAGGATTTTACAAATATGAATCAAGGTAAAATTTGCCACATGAAGGAAAAATAATACTCATCTTCTCTTTCCCTCTAGACCATCTGGCTTTGAATAAAATAAGCTGCTAGATGTTGACATTATGGCTCCTGGTGAGTTGGTATTGGGGATTCTCTTTCTCTTCCAGACTGGAGTTGGGCTCTTAGGGAATTTTTCACTCCTTTATTTTTATATGTTGACTTTGTTCACAAAACACAGTCAGAGGCCCACAGATGTAATTCTCAGTCAATTGACCTTAGCCAACTCCCTGGTCCTTTTCTCTAGGGGAATTTCTCAGACACTGGATGCTTTTGGTTTGAAACATTTCCTGGGAGAAGCTGAATGTAAGGTTAGCTTTTATACTCACAGAGTGGCCCGGGGGGTTTCCCTCTGTACCACCTGCCTCTTGAGTGGCTTCCAGGCTATCACAATTAGCCCTAGTAATTCCAGGTGGGCAAAGCTCAAACTCGAAGCTCCAAAATTTGTTCCACCCGCCTGTTCCCTCTGTTGGATTGTTCATCTCCTGACAAATGTTGTTGTGCCAATGAAACTGACTCAGCAGGTAACTACTGCAAATGTAACAGAAAAGCATTTTGGATTGTGTTCTGCAAAAATGCTTGATTCATTTTTGACCTCAATCTATGCATTCCTGTTTCCTTTTCTTGATATGGTGTGTTTGGTAGCCATGGGTTGGGCCAGCGGTTCCATAGTGCTCTTCCTGCAAAGACATAAGCAGAGAGTCCGGTATATTTACCGCAATAGGCTCTCTCCCAGAGCATCCCAGGAGGCTTCTGCCATTCGCACTGTCCAGCTTCTGGTGAGCTCATTTGTTTCCTTTTATTCTCTCTCCTCCATCTTAACAGTTTATATGACTTGCTTTGTCAAACCCAGCTTGCAATTAGTGAATGTCAGTTCATTCCTGGCTGCTTGTTTTCCAGCCCTCAGCCCCTTTGTGCTTGTCAGCTGTGATACTCAAATCTTCAGAGCCTACCTTGTTATTTGTGGTAAAACAAAAATCTCCACATAGTCCTTTTACAAAGAGCTACCATTCATTCAACATTTTTTAAGCACTCAATATTCAGTGACTGAGTTCAACTATAGACTCATCTAAAATGTATTATTTTTCAATGTGATTTAGTTTAATTTTCTATATGCCTTTGTTATTTTCTCTTTGCATATTGTCTTTCAATGCAGCGAATATGTTTTCCTCTACCCAAGAAAAAAGGGACCACTTATATTGACACTTGGCATTATCCTATATGACAGGGAGCTATTAATAATTCCAGTGGAAGACCTACTTGATACTATTCTTGCCCAACTATGTATAATTTGATTTAGCTTTTTAAAGTCCCATCCTTAAAATGGATCAGCCAAGGACCAGCAGGCACTTGAAGAAATATTCTATCCTGAAACAAAGACAAAGACAAACAGATAGGGGAAAATAACATGGAAGAAAAAGGATATTAAATAAGTAAGCTAAAATTTTACAATTTGTAAGCAATATTGTTAGTGAGATATGAAACTCTATTGCATGCATAAGGCAAGGGTAGTATGCTATCAAAAGAATGATGGAAGACCAAAAAGACTACTGGGACTTAGAAACATGACAGAAGAGGTGAAGTATTCAGCAGAGTGGTTGGAAATTAAAATGGAGGAATCTTTAGGAAATTGGATGAAGGGATAAGAACATTAGAAACCTTAGAAAAGAAACAGAAATGATATATGCACCCCTATGTTCATCTTAATATTATGGAAACAACCTACATGCCCATTAATGGAGGAATGGATAAAGATGTGGGAGATTCACAGATACACAAGAATATTATTGAGCCATAAAAAGGTGAAATCCTGCCCTTTGAAACAGCATGGATGGACCTTGAGGGAATTATGCCAAGTGACATAAATCAGACAGAGAAAGACAAATAACATATGGATTCATGCATATTGTGGGATATAAAAAAAAGAATTGAAAAACAAAATAAATGAACAAGCCAAATCAAAGTAAATGTGTAGACATAGAGAACAGAGTGGTGGTTGCCAGAAGGGAAGGAGTAGGTTGGTGGGTGGGAGAAGGTAAATTGGTTAAAAGCGGTGTCAGTCTGGCTTGAGCACAGTGACTCCATTTTGTCAGCTCATTCTCAGACCCACAGTCCTACCCTCTTCCCCTTCTGAGTGTCTGAACTTTAGCCTCTTCACAAGGAATGCACCCAAGCCAGATGAGTTCTCTATCAGTTTTTACCCTTGCCTTCATCTGATAGGCAAATAGACGACTGCTTTGCTTGCACAGATGGTCAGTGGTCATGAGACCCACCAGAGAGAGGAAAACTCCCCCATTCCTGTCAGTGTGGGTGTCCTTACTTGGTAGTCAAATTCTATTTTTAGCTTTGACCCCTTTAAATTACCCTGCACCCTTTTTGATGACATGGAATGCAGCTGTGAATGCTTCTGGATCATCCATCCACTTTCCTGCCTGTAGGTAAGTTAACCACAATAAACTTTAAAATTGCACTTTATGTAGTGGCCTGCTTAATATTCCAGTCTCAAAGTATCTTCTCATTTCACAGAATATTACTCAATATCTTCACTTCCCCACAGGTGGTCAACTATAGAGTCATGGATGGAAGCTAAATTTTTGGTGGTAAGAAGGCCTAAGTGCATACAGAAATAGAAATATAATGTTGTACACATGAGACATAATGTTATAAACCAACGTTACCTGCATTTAAAAAAAAGAAAGAAAAAAATAATAGCCCCAAACTTCCCAAATCCAGGAAAATAAACGACATCAAGATTCAAGAAGCCATATAGACTCAAAGTAGGATGAATCCAGAGTAACCCAAAGTGAGATCATGGTAACCTGAAAGACTATGCATATAGAAGATATACAAAAGAAAATAAGAAAGAAAGCAGACCACATCACTACACACACACACACACACACACACACACACACACACACACACAAATCAATGAAACGGAAAGGAAGACAGCAAGAAGGCAAAAGTGACAAAAAAGCTGTAAGACAAACAGAAAACAATTAACAAAATGACAATAGTAACTCCTTCCCTATTAACTACTACTTTAGATAACAATGGATTAAACTTCCTTATCAAAAGACAGGGTGGTTGAAAGAATAAACAAAAAAGATCCAACTATATTTTATCTACAAGAGATTCAATTTAAATTTAGACACACAGGAGCTGAAAGTGAAAGCATGGAAAAAGACATACCATGCAAGTTAAAAACAAAAGCATGGGTGTTGTTTAGTCACTAAGTTGTGTCCAACTCTTTGCAACCTCATGGACTCTAGCCTGCCAGGTTCCTGTGTCCATGAGATTTCCCAGGCAAGAATATTGGAGTGAGTTTCCATCTCTTCCAGGTAATCTTCCTGACCCAGGGATTGAACCCACGTCTCCTGAATTGGCAGGTAGATTCTTCACCGCTGAGCCACCAGGGAAGACCCAAAGCATGGGTGGCAATTTTGTCAAAAATTCAAGTAGGGCATAAAAATATCAAGTGAAAACACCTGGACTTCTATTGCCTTATTATAATAATTCTTAGTAGCTCTCAGTATCTTCTGACATATACATGTAAATAAGAAGTGTATGTATGTATTTTACATTTTTAAAAATTTTATTAAATTATTATTTTATTTTTGACTGTGCTCGATCTTTGTTGCTTTGCATGGGCTTTCTCTAGTTGTGGAGAGGAGGGGCTTCTCTCGAGATGTGGTGCACTGGCTTCTCATTGCGGTGGCTTCTCTTGTTGTGGTGCACAGGCTCTAGGGGACGCAGGCTCAGTAGTTGTGGCCCACAGGCTTAGTTGCTCCACAGCATGTGGATTCTTCTTGGACCAAGTATCGAACCCATGTACCCTGCATTGGCAGGCAGATTCTTATCCACTACACCACCAGGGAAGTCCTGTATTTTACATTTTTAACAGGCATAGAATATTGTTAAAAATCTGGCATACATAACTCTTGTTCATACACTCATACATATACAAACACAGTTGCCTTCAACTTCTATATCAAAAAGTTTAAAATTTCACCACATTCTTTGTAACTATGAATATATTTTAAAAGTATTTAATTGTGTAAGTACAACCCAAGAAATAGAACACACAAAGTAACTTTAAATCCTTTTATCAACTTATCTCTTCATCTTCCTGTCTTCCTGTAGTTTCCACACTCCTGAATTTATCATGTTTGTTTTTTATTATGTACCACTTATGCACAAAATATCACTCGTTTTGCCTCTTTTTAAAATGTTATGAATGAAATTATATTGTATGTATATAACTCTTTGCTCATCATATTTGTCAAATTCAGTAAATTTCACTCCTGTGCGCTGTCCCACTGTGTAGGTACTCCACATCTAATTATCCATTCCTTTTCTGATGGGCATGTTTCATTTCTGGATTTATCACTGCAGTGAAATGAAAACAGTGAAAGCAGTGTAGTGAAATCAGTGCTGTTGATTTTGATGACAGTGAAAATTTTGATGAAACCAATTAGGGTGAAACAAAAGAGATACTTTTGGAAAAGAAACAAACCAACCAACAAAAAAAGGTCAGAAAAGAAAACCCTTTTTTTTTTTGAGGAATGCTTAGAATTTTATTATGAAATTATAATAGGAGAGGAATTTTATCTTCTCCCTTAATACTGTACCCATTAACTGTTCATCTATTTTTTTGTGTGTGTGTTCATCTATTTTTATCTACCATTTCAGATAAGAAAAAAAAAGTGTGACAGAAGAAACTATAGATATTTTGGTTCAGCATTGCAACTGGCACAGGTCCTGCCTAAAAAATGAAAACCTGATTTTGTATATTTAGAATATTTTAAAATGCAATGATTGTCATTACAGTATACTAACACATATATATGGAATTTAGAAAGATGGTAACGATAACCCTATATGCAAAACAGAAAAAGAGACTCAGATGTATAGAACAGACTTGTGGACTCTGGGAGAAGGCGAGGGTGGGATGTTTCAAGAGAACAGCATTGTAACATGTATATTATATAGGGTGAAACACATCACCAGCCCAGGTTGGGTGCATGAGACAAGTGCTTGGGCCTGGTGCACTGGGAAGACCCAGAGGGATCGGGTGGAGAGGGAGGTGGGAGGGGGGACCGGGATGGGGAATACATGTAAATCCATGGCTAATTCATTTCAATGTATGACAAAAACTACTGTAATGATGTAAAGTAATTAGCCTCCAACTAATAAAAATAAATGGAACAAAAATGCAATGATTATTTTTGGAAATAAAATAAGTAGTTTTCTGATTGACTAATTACATCGTCTCAGACAGATTCCATCCCTTATCTGACCCATAAGATAGGACATCTGATTCCCTAATTCTGGGCTCTGCTCTAATCTACCTGACCCTACCAGTGGGAATTTATTTCTTTAGTCCAGGGTTTTCAAAGTCATTTGCTCAAGTTCCCTTAACATCATAGAAGAGTGGAGGCCTACCTCAGCCATTCCGTGACTGGCTGTTACTTTGATTTCTTTTTTTGTTTTCAAGGTTATGCTGATTTGCATTCTCTCCCATAAAACATCTTTGATTCATTATAAAATATCCAAATCTTTTGGCAGATAAATTTCAAGTCTTTTTCTGCATATTAAATTTGATTCTCTGACAAGATCAAATAACACTATTCTATTTTCGAGGTAAGGAAACTGGATTATTGTCCTGCTCAGTCATGTCATTCACTCATTCACTATCAAAACACACAGTCACGATTTCCCAGGCGCATATAGTGGTTGGTAGATAATCAAACTAAAAAACTAACATGCCAAGTTAGATAACATTGTGCTGTTTTTCAATCCCAGCTGGACACTGTCCCATTTTCACAATCACCATGGTATGCACACAGAAGAAAAACCTATCAGAAACATCTCACAAATACTGTCATGTTCAGTTACTGACATTAATAGAAATACACAAAGACACAGACCTCAAGTCTCTCAGTCCTTCTCACAGGTCCCCATGGTCACAACATCCATTCATGACCATTTATTGTTGCTTCCCAACAGTGGCATAAAATCTCTAATACAAATTGCCTTGAAAGTGAAAGTTGCTCAGTCGTGTCCAACTCTTTGCAACCCCGTGGACTGTACAGTCCATGGAATTCGCCAGGCAAGAATACTGGAGTGGGTAGCCGTTCCCTTCTTCAGGGGATCTTCCCAACCCAGGGATTGAACCCAGGTCTCCCTTATTTCAGGGAGATTCTTCACCAGCTGAACCACCAGGGAAGCCCAGGAAACAGAGATTCACATGTGCAGAAATTATCCCATCAATATAAACAACTCTAGACAGCGTTCCAGACATTGAATCTCATCCACAAGCTCACCAAAAGCAATACACATTCATCTTTTCAACTGCCAGACCCTGCTCCAGCCTCTCATACCCAGGGAAGGTCGTCATGATCTAGCTCAGGATCATTTCCACGACTTTTACCCCAGATGCCTCAGCTCACTGAGGCCTAAACCCCCTAACTGAGAGAATAAATTCCTAGGTAGGTTGACAAGAAGTCCAGCATCCCCAAGGAGCAGAGAGGGGTCTGGGGCCCTCGAGGAGGAGATAGGGGTCTGGAGTTCTCAAGGAGGAGAAAAGGACAAACATTTTGTTCTTTAAGCCCAGAGCTGATGATTGCACAACAAAAGAACTCATCTTGCTCAAAGATATGTTTTCCCTTAAACTGTGTACCAGTGATAATATAACAACAATGTATCCTGCTTGTGGACATATTTCTCCCTCTTGAGAACCTTCTGACTAATCCTGTCATCTTAAAATGTATATTATATCTCTTCATTTCCAAGGCAAACCATTTAATATCATGGTAATCCAAGTCTATGCCCCAACCAGTAATGCTGAAGAAGCTGAAGTTGAACGGTTCTATGAAGACTTACAAGACCTTCTAGAACTAACACACAAAAAAGATGTCCTTTTTATTATAGGGGAATGGAATGCAAAAGTAGGAAGTCAAGAAATACCTAGAGTAACAGGCAAATTTGGTCTTTAAGTACAGAATGAAGCAGGGCAAAGGCTAATAGAGTTTTGCCAAGAGAACGCACTGGTCATAGCAAACACCCTCTTCCAACAACACAAGAGAAGACTCTACACATGGATATCACCAGATGGTCAATACTGAAATCAGACTGATTATATTCTTTGGAGTCAAAGATGCAGAAGTTCTATACAGTCAGCAAAAACAAGACCAGGTGCAGACTATGGCTCAGATCATAAACTCCTTATTGCCAAATTCAGACTTAAATTGAAGAAAGTAGGGAAAACCACTAGACCATTCAGCTATGACCTAAATCAAATCCCTTATGATTATATAGTGGAAGTGACAAATAGATTCAAGGGATTCGATCTGATAGACAAAGTGCCTGAAGAACTATGAGCGAAGGTTTGTGACATTGTACAGGAGGCAGAGATCAAGACGATCCCCAAGAAAAAGAAATGCAAACAGGCAAAATGGTGTCTGAGCAGGCCTTACAAATAGCTGTGAAAAGAAGAGAAGCGAAAGGCAAAGGAGAAAAGGAAAGATATACCCATTTGAATTCAGAGTTCAAAGAATAGCAAGGAGCGATAAGAAAGCCTTCCTCAGTGATCAATGCAAAGAAATAGAGGAAAAAAAGAATGGGAAAGACTAGAGATCGCTTCAAGAAAATTAGAGATACCAAGGGAATATATTATGCAAATATGGGTACAACAAAGGACAGAAATGGTGTGGACCTAACAGAGGCAGAAGATATTAAGAAGAGGTGGCAAGAATACACAGAAGAACTATACAGAAAAGATCTTCATGACCCAGATAATGACGATAGGTGTGATCACTCACCTAGAGCTAGACATCCTGGAATGCGAAGTCAAGTGGGCCTTAGGAGGGCTAGTGGAGGTGATGGAATTCCAGTTGAGCTATTTCAAATCCTAAAAGATGATGCTGTGAAAGCACTGCACTCAATATGCCAGCAAATTTGGAAAACTTAGCAGTGGTCACAGGACTGGAAAAGGTCAGTTTTCATTCCAATCCCGAAGAAAGGCAATGCCAAAGAATGCTCAAACTACCACTTGAGTGCACTCATCTCACACACAAGTAAATTAATGCTCAAAATTCTCCAAGCCAGGCTTCAACAGTACCATGAATTTTCAGACATTAAAGCTGGTTTTAGAAAAGGCAGAGGAACCAGAGATCAAATTGCCAACATCTGTTGGATCATCAAAAAAGCAAGAGAGTTCCAGAAAAATATCTATTTCTGCTTTATTGACTATGCCAAAGCCTTTGACTGTGTGGATCACAATAAACTGTGGAAAATTCTGAAAGAGATGGGAATACCAGACCACTTGACTGCCTCTTGAGAGATCTGTATGCAGGTCAGGAAGCAACAGTTAGAACTGGACATGGAACAACAGACTGGTTCCACATTGGGAAAGGAGTATGTCAAGGCTGTATATTGTCACCCTGCTTGTTTAACTTATATGCAGAGTACATCATGAAAAACTCTGGGCTGGATGAAGCACAGGCTGGAATCAAGATTGTCGTGAGAAATATCAATAACCTCAGATATGCAGATGACACCACCCTTATGGCAGAAAGCCAGGAAGAACCAAAGAGCCTCTTGATGAAAGTGAAAGAGGAGAATGAAAAAGTTGGCTTAAAGCTCAACATTCAGAAAACTAAGATCATGGCATCCGGTCCCATCAGTTGATGGCAAATAGCTGGGGAAACCATGGAAACAGTGACAGACTTTATTTTTTGGGGGGGGGCTCCAAAATCATCACAGATGGTGACTCTAGCCATGAAATTAAAAGATGCTTGCTCCTTGGAAGGAAAGTTATGACCAACCTAGATAGCATATTAAAAAGCAGAGACATTACTTTGCCAACAAAGGTCTGTCTAGTCAAGGCTATGGTTTTTCCAGTAGTCATGTATAGATGTGAGAGTTGGACTATAAAGAAAGCTGAGTGCCAAAGAATTGATGCTTTTGAACTGTGATGTTGGAGAAGACTCTTGAGAGTCCCTTGGACTGCAAGGAGATCCAACCAGTCTATCCTAAAGGAGATCAGTCCTGAATATTCATTGGAAGGACTGATGCTGAAGCTGAAACTCCAACACTTTGGCTACCTGACGCAAAGAACTGACTCATTTGAAAAGACCCCGATGCTGGGAAATCGTCGTCATGAAGGCAGGAGGAGAAGGGGATGACAGAGGATGAGATGGTTGGGTGGCATCACCAACTCAACAGACACGAGTTCAAGTAAACTCTGGGAGTCAGTGATGGACAGGGAGGCCTGGCATGCTGTAGTCCATGGCGTTGCAATGAGTCGGAGATGACTGAGTGGCTGAACTGAACTGAACTAATTCTGTCATCTTAAAATGTAAATTGTGGGAGTGGGCCTTTACAACCTTGAGACATTCTTTTGATTTATTGTAATAACCAATTAAAAAAGTATATGGCTCCCTTGCTAAGACTAGAGAGGGGGGCACTCTCCGTCCCCCTTCTGATGTCTATGTCAGAAGCTTTCTCTGTCCCTTTTCATACTTTATTAAAACTCCACTACACAAAAGTTCTTGAGTGATCAAGCCTGGTCCCTGGTCCTGAAACTAAATCTTTTTCGGAGATCACAAATCCGACGCCGTTCAAGGTAAGCTACCATAACCCCCATCTCTACCTGCCCTGGACTTGAGAATGCCTTCCTCGACCTTCGCTGACAACTTCTTAACTTTCCCTCAGCCACGCCAAAGACAATGAGGGCACTAGGTTCGACCAATACTCGGAATCACTCTCTCCGGCAAAGACCAGAAATTCAGATTGGCTTTAGAAAAGGCGCCTGTGACAGGGGGAGCCAAGTTGCATGCTGGGATGAAGGTCCAGGTTCCCATCTTCCGGGGGGGCTGGCCCCGGACTACATTTCCCAGAAGTCTTTCGGCACAAATCCTCTCCGGGCGGGGCGAGTTTGAGGAGAGCGCTTCGAAGTGCTAGGCTAGAGCCTCTGAGGATTTTCCGGGTCTTATTTCCCATGAACCCCTGGGCCTAAACTAATCCCAGTCTGTGGGTCCCTTTCCGGTGTCTCCGAGATTTTTGGACTCTGTGCGGTGAGTCTGACGCGTTGGAGGAAGTGGTCAGCTCCCGGTGAGGGTGGGAGGGCTCAACGGACTTCTCTAGCGCCCTGTCAGAAACGGCAGTGAGGGAGGGAGGCGCTCGAGGTGAGAAGGCCCGGCGGCTGACAGGTTGGGTGGTGTGTGTGAGCGAGAGTCTGAGAAAAATGGTGTGTGACAGACGGCGTGACAGGGCGAGAGTGTGTCTCCCTAACAGTGTGAGAGATTGGGACTGTGTGACAAAGCGACGAGGTGCGTGGCCTTGTTAGTACGTGTGGTTTGCTTTGGCGGGACGCTCTGGGTTCTCTCTAGACTCTCTTAGTCGCTGCCTGAGTTAAGTGACCACAAGAAAAGAAGTCCTGTGTTAAGCCCTAGAATGTGTGTTTCCGGCAAGAAGACACAGGTCGAGTATTGAGATGAGGGTTTTACAGTTTTACATCTGGAAGCGTCCTCATCACAGTCTCCTGGGAAGACGTGTAGGATTCCTCTTTGCGGGGCCAGCTTTATGTGTCAGCACCACCGCAGCCAGACCTCTGTCCCCAAGAATTGCTCTCAGCTGAGTTGCAGCTTCCCCTTTAATGCCGTTTGATTGTGTGTGGACGACGGCAGATGTGACCCCGGAGAGTGTTTTGTTTGTTTTTAGTTAGGTCTATCTGAGTTCCAAGGAATTCTGGTGTCTCACGATTTCTTCTCATCCCTTCCCGCCGCCCCTACCGACCCCCTCACCCCCACGTCCCCCCTCACCCCCACTTCCTCCCCCACCCCCCGGTGCTGCTCGGTTTCTGAGACGACCCTGAGGAGTAGGAAAGAATTGTTACATATTTTTTGTTGTTGCATATTTAGAAATCAAGGTTCAGGTGAATTTGTCTTTCTTTTTTTTAATTCATAGTTCCCTTTGTTTCTTATCTCTCTCTGCGTCTCGTTTTAAAGTCTTTATTGAATTTGTTACAACGTTGCTCCTGTTATATGTTTTGGTTTTTCGGCCGGAGGGATCGAGCTGCACTCCCTGGATTGGAAGGCGAAGTCCTAATCACTGGACTGCCAGGGGAGTCCCACCTTTGTTTTTAAATTGTGAGAATTTCTGTTTTCCTTGACTTTAGATATCTCCATTAGTAGTGTCTATAAAGTACTATAAAGTAGTGTCTTTAAAGTAGTGACTTTATTTTGGGGGTCTCCAAAATCACTGCAGATGGTGATTGCAGCCATGAAATTAAAGACGCTTACTCCTTGGAAGGAAAGTTATGACCAACCCAGATAGCATATTAAAAAGCAGAGACATTACTTTGCCAACAAAAGTCCGTCTAGTCAAGGCTATGGTTTTTCCAGTGGTCATGTATGGATGTGAGAGTTGGACTGTGAAGAAAGCTGAGCACCGAAAAATTGATGCTTTTGATCTGTGGTGTTGGAGAAGACTCTTGAGAGTCCCTTGGACTGCATGGAGGTCCAACCAGTCCATCCTGAAGGAGATCAGTCCTGGGTGTTCATTGGAAGGACTGATGCTGAAGCTGAAACTCTAATACTTTAGCCACCTCATGCGAAGAGTTGACTCTTCGCATGGAAAAGACCCTGATGCTGGGAGGGATTGGGGGCAGGAGGAGAAGGGGACAACAGAGGATGAGATGGCTGGATGGCATCACCGACTCATGGACATGAGTTTGAGTAAACTCCAGGAGTTTGTGATGGACAGGGAGGCCTGGCGTGCTGCGATTCATGGGGTTGCAAAGAGTCGGACACGACTGAGTGACTGAACTGAAGTGTCTCTCCTGGACCTTCTGGTGAATGACCCACTATGCTGGTGCAGCCCTCTCCCCAGAGACCCCCTATTGTCCTTCTCCTCAGTCAGTAGCCATCTGTTCACATGGCAAATTGTTCAGATCCTTGGATGCATTGGGAGACATTTTTCAAGAATTATATCCAAATGTTTTAAATTGACCAGTGAAGAATGAGAGTGGTGTAGCCACACTTGTTAAGTATCTGCTCTGTAGGAAATATTGTTGTGTTTATGTGCATACATTTCCTTGCTCTGACTTTGAAGGAAAAAAAATAATTTGTGTTCATTCACAGGAGAATCTTGACAGTGAAAGTGTCTCACTGTATAGCTAACTACAGCTACAAAATGTTGAGGAGGTGGTAGGTGTCATTTGTTTCAGACCCACTGATTTTCATTGTTGGGCCTGTTGGTTCAGTTTTCTTCACGACTGAATTCCCTATCACTCAATTTTTTACATTTGGAAATATCTTTATTTTTCTGATTGGGCTTCCCTGGTAGCTCAGCTGGTAAAGAATCCACTTGCAATTCAGGAGACCCCAGTTTGACTCCTGGGTCAGGAAACTTCCTGGAGAAGGGATAGGCCACTCACTCCAGTATTCTTGGGCTTCCCTGGTGGCTCAGATGGAAAAGAATCTGCCTGCATTGTGGGAGACCTGGGTTTGATCCCTGGGTTGGGAAGATCCCCTGGAGAAGGGAACAGATACCCACTCCAGTATTCGTGCCTGGAGAATTCCACGGACAGAGGAGCCTGGCAGACTACAGTCCATGGGGTCGCAAAGAATTGGACACAGCTGATCAACTTTCACTTTTATTTTTCTGATTAGCATTAACGCAGGTTTGTTGCAAAACATTCACCAATCCAGTAAATGTATAGAGAAGGAAGTTAAAATTCTATCCCGTAGAGTTAATCATTCTATTATTTTGATGTCTTTTTATTCAGTTGTTTAAGTCAGGACAGGCTCACTTCAGCACACCTGGACTAAAGCTTCTTTTTCCTTCTGCAGCTCTGGCTTTTCTGGACTCTGTGCTTCACCAATAGAGGAACCCTATGGAGCACTAATTAGTTCCTGGGATTCTAGAACCATGACTGACGTAAGTTGGTCTTTCTTCTTGACATGTTGTGATGTTTAGGTCATGTGGATCTTTTCCTGAATTACCCTAAAGCTTTCTACTTAACAGTACCCCCTCCTTGAATCTCCTTCTCAGTTTTTCCTGTTCCAGTAAACCGTGATGCCAATTAGCCCAGCATCTGCCCTCTGTGCCATTTCCAGTCAGCGCCATTGTATTCATCAACCACATGACTCAACATCTCCTGTGGCTCAGTCTTCCATCAAAAGCAGTGAAGGGATGGAGTCCTCTAAGGGAAATATTTGAGCATCTTTCGAAGAATAACACAAAGAATTATACTGAACAATCAGCTCGCTTTTGTTTATATACTAGGAGAGCCAACAGTAGGTTGAGTTCATCATCTTTCAAAGGCACGAAGAGGATTCATACAAGAGGAGGAAAGAGGAGAGAATGAAGGACTTCAGACTTTTAGAAAGCAACAGTTTTCCTTTTGCAAGCCAAGATGCTGATTAATTCATGTTCTATCTAGGAAAAAAAGGATAAAGTTCCCCCAGTAGTTTTCCTTTTTCAGGCTAATATGCAGCTGTCAAAAAAGCGGGTCAGGGTACTCTGCCCTTAGCCAGCTGAATGGTCACCCATGGGAAGAGTTTCAATTGTGTATTCTCTGGTAGAGCTTTGGTGTTTAACTGGCACAGATCCATATAAGGCTGTCTTAGGTCTTGCCTTTTGTTATTACTTCCATATTTGTTCAGCCAGGGCTGCCCCGTTTCCCTTATTAGGGTTTCTCATTCCCATGACAAGTCTGTGGTGTGATGAGTTAGTGATGAGGGTTCCTTTGGATCACACAGGAATACTTGGAACTTCTACACAGACCTGAGTTTTCCAGAAAGATAAGATAGAATTTGGGATTTCTTAGTTTCAGCTTCAGTTTGTATGAGATCACATGTTTTGCAAACTTTCAGGATTAGAGTGGGGAGTGAGTGGTTCTTTCCAGGGATTCCCTTATCAATAAACACCAGTGTCAAAGTCCATTTTGTTACTGACAAGGTTGTGACATCTGTGTCATGTCTGATCTTCTATCCGTATCTTCCAACTTGAGAACAAGGAATTGTTAAGCGATGGATGGTTGATGGTACCACATAAGAAGAGGATCCAGATTCTTAAATACTGGATGATAACAGACTCCTGGAATTAAGAAAATCTTTAAAAGTTTTGTTCACCCTAAATGTACAATAGTTATTAATCTTGTACATTCATATGATGAACTGAATTGCATCTAATAATGTTTTATGTATTCAATTCATCACAATAAGAAAAAATGCTAACCACAGGGAACTGTACTCAATATTTTATAATTACCTATAAGGGAAAAGAATCTGAAATCCCTGTGCTATATACCTGAAACTAGCACAATATTATAAATCAACTATACTTCAGTAAAAAATTAATATAAGAAGAAAAAGGAAAATGCCTATGATCTAACAAAATGATTCACTTGAGGTTTAATGGTAATCCTTCATTTAATGGAAATCATTTTTCTAAAATAATAGATTTTATAGTACATTTGATGAAAAAAGGTGTTTTTTTTTTCATGTTTTTTTAAAGGAACAAGATGGTGTAACAATTCCTATATATAAAGAATTTATGAAGTGGGCACATAGTAGGTTGCATGTATGTATACACACCCATAAGCACCCCTGTCCCTTCCCCCAACACACTTTTTATTTAATAGAGGGGAAACTGGGATTATTTTATGCATATCAGACAGATCTGGACAGCTGAGTTATCTCACAGTATACAGGAAGTTCTTTCTGCAATAACAGGCTTCTTCTCGAACATGTAGCCACTCTGCTTTATTTATTTATTTTTTTCCATTTATTTTTATTAGTTGGAGGCTAATTACTTTACATCATTACAGTGGTTTTTGTTATACATTGAAATGAATTAGCCATGGATTTACATGTATTCCCCATCCCGGTCCCCTCTCCCACCTCCCTCTCCACCCGATCCCTCTGGGTCTTCCCAGTGCACCAGCCCCTAGCACTTGTCTCATGTACCCAACCTGGTCTGGTTATCTGTTTCACCCTAGATAATATACATGTTTCAATGCTGTTCTCTTGAAACATCCCACCCTCGCCTTCTCCCAGAGTCCACAAGTCTGTTCAGCCACTCTGCTTTAATCATACTAATTTCCTTACTTTTTCCTACCCATCTGTTTCACAGGCTTTCAGCTGACTTGGTTGCTGTATTTTTCTCTTCTTATAGGTTATTCTTCATACTCCTCTTTCAATTTCTTTAATTTCACAAGTAATGAGTGGGTTTTTGGTTTTAGGGCTTGGTGACATTCAGGGATGTGGCCATTGACTTCTCTCAGGAGGAGTGGGAATTCCTGGACCCTGCTCAGAGGGACTTGTATGTGGATGTGATGTTGGAGAACTACAGCAACTTGGTCTCACTGGGTAAGGTCACATGCCTGAAATAATTTAGACTCTTCTATCTGCAACATCAGCTTTCTCCACTGGGAACTACAGGGCTGTTTTTGAAGATGAATTTCTCCCTTCATGTTCTCAAAATAATGTTTTGGTATTCACTGGCTTAGAAATGGGTTCATTGAGCACCTTGATCATCCCATCCCTCAGGGAGCTTCAACCCTCCTCTGGCCTTTTCTGCAGTGGCCTCTCTTCAGTGACCAAGGAGCTGGATTTGTATTATGGGGCATATGTTTATTTCATAACTACTGTCAGAGAAACCAGATTTCAAACTGTGTTTAACGTCAGCATTTCTACAGGTGATCTCTGTCCTTGCTAGTCATAGTGTGGTTCTTTTATGTGAGGGACCATAGAAAGGCCAGAACAGAGTTTGTGAAAGAGGGAGTACCCAGAAATGAGTGAGGGAGACAGACAGAGCCCAGGTGACAGGCTGTGGTGTTGGTTTCGGGGAATAATGTGGATTGTTCTCTCAGTGATTAGAAGCCATGATTTGGTTTACGTGGGGTTTTAACTTTTTTATTTTTAAGTGTTATACAAACACCTATCATCAGCTTCTTCCAGGGTTTGTTAGAAATTGCAGCTTGTCAGGTCCTACTCCAGCATCTGTATTTACTCATAGTCCCCTGGTGATTTTTATTCACCTTCAAGAATTGCTCCCCTTTGTCATATTCTGACCCATATATAGGAAGTACAGCTAGAAACAAAATCCTGATACCCTGTGGCTTTCAGAAGAACCTCTCAACTTTAATAGAGTGGTGGATTGAATGAACAGAAATTCATTGCATACTAAGTGAACATGTTCCTTTACTACCAACATATTTGAAGTTGAAAATTACAATCTGAACTTTGCACTTTACAAAGTTAAATCCTACACTGAGTTAAATCCTAGAAATGTCTCACAAAACTTGTTTTCACCTTAGCAAAATAATAACAGTAACAATAATAACATTAATAGTTAACATTATGCTTACTAAAAACCAGGCCCTGTACTAAGCAGAGCAAATACATGAATGTTTTTAACTTTTACAACATCCCCATGAGGTAGGTACTATTTTTAACCCTTTTTATGATGAGATTACTGAGGCACATACACAGTTTAAATGACCTCCCAAGGTCACACAGCTTGTGGGGATACAGTGGCAACAGTTGAACCTAAGAAGTCTGGCTCTAGAATCTGTGTTTTAAAACCACTGTTACGTGTTCTGTTTGCTCAGAAGACGTAGAACCTGAATGAGCCTAAAACAAGGTCATTTATCTACTCTATATGATCTCATGTTCTTCATTCCCACTGTTTCTCTCTTCTCTGGAGTCTTTATCAATATTATTTTTACCTTTATTGCAAATTTAACCAAATGTTTTGCACTTATAATTAAAAAAAAAAAAAAAACAAATCTCTCAAACCATTTGAGATTTCGTTTCCTGCAAGCAGACACTCCATTTCTAAGCCAGATATAGCAGCATTATTGGAGCAAGGAGAAGAGCCCTGGATAATTGTTGGGGATGTGAGGAGGTGCAAGAAGTTAGATCCCAGGAAGGCAAAGGCAGGAGGGAGCCATCAGCCCAGGGAACAACCTCACAGGTTACACAGGAGGAGAAAGGGAACACCTGGGATGGTGTTTGGAAGTTCCTCATGAAGGACCAAGGCCTGTGGAGTGAAGGCCTGACACCTGGGAGAAGATAGAGATCTCAGTTTGAGCTACCAGCGGAACTTCATCTTGATCTCATTTCTGAGACTCTTTGTTTCTCTTCTATTTCCTTCCATTTCAGTGAGAAATTCTTTTTTGTTCCCATTGGAACCATTTTACTTATATGTTGGATATAGCTATTTTACAGCTGTTTTGCATTTGCATATGTGAATGAATATACATACTCGTTCATCAATTTAGCACATATTTGGAGTTCCTACTCCTAGCCAGGCTGCATACTGGGCCCTATTAATACCATCAGGAACAAGATTGATAACATGCTCATTCTTGTGTACTTTGTGTCATTGGGGAGGAACATAAATAAGTAAATAAATAGATAAATAGTATCATGTAATGAAACATGTTATTTATGAGAGGCAGGCAGCATAAGAGAACAGAAAATGATGGGAACTGATATAGCTAATTCAGATAAGGGGGTCAGGGAAAGCTTTTGTGAATAGAAATGTGATGTCTAGGATCAGGTTATATGAATACCTGGGGGAGGAACATTTCAGTCACAATGGACTGAATGGCAAAGGCCCTGAAGGTGGTAAGGAGCTTTATTGGAAGAAATCTAAGAAGGGTAGTGTTAGTAAAGGAGTGTGTACTAAGAAATTGGGTCCCAGAGATAAGCACGGGTTAGATAATATACAGTTGTGTTGTTGTTTTCTTAGGAATTTGGATCGTTTAGTTTCAGTCTGAAACCATTCATCTTTTCTTGATTTACAGTCCTTATTTCTTGAATAAAAATTTACAATATTATGTTTCAAGTATATAGCAAAGTGATTCAGTTATACATATCTATGTGTGTGTGTGTATATATATATATTTCAGATTGTATTCCATTAAAGGTTATTATAAGATATTGACTATAGTTCCCTGTGCTATACAGTAAGTGCTTGTTGCTTTTCTATTCTGTGTATAGTAGTTTTGTTAATCCCATACTCTTAATTTCTTCCTCCCCTGACTTTCCCCTTTGGTAACCATAAGTTTCTTTTTTATGTCTGAGTCTGTTTCTGTTTTGTATATAGATTCATTTGTATTATTTCTTAGATTCCACATATAAGTGATGTCATATAATATTTGTCTTCCTCTGTTTGACTTACTTCACTTAGTATGATGTTCTCTAGAGCCATCCATGTTGCTGCAAATGGCTGAGTAATATTCCATTGTGTGTATATATATCATATCCTCTTAAACCAGTTGTCTGTTGATGGGCATTTGGGTTGTTTCCATGTCTTGGCTATTATAAATAATGCTGCTATGAACATGGGGTGCATGGATCTTTTTGAATTAGAGTTTTTGTCTTTTCAAGATATATGCCCAGGAGTGGGATTACTGGATAATAATAATTGCTCTATTTTTAGTATTTTTAAGGAACCTCTGTTTTTGTTCTCCATAGTGACTGTACCATTTTACATTCCCACCAACAGTGTATGAGGGTTCCCTTTTCTCCGCAATCTCTCCAGCATTTATTACTTACAGACTTTTATGATGGCCATTCTGACTGGTATGAAGGGGTGCCTCAGTGCAGTTTTGTTGTGCATTTCTGTAGTAATTAGTGATGTAGAGCATTTTTTCATGTGCCTGTTGGCTATCTGTATGTGTTCTTTGGAGAAATGTCTATCTAAGTCTTGTGCCCATTTTTTTATTGGGTTGTTTATCTTTATTGATATTGAGTTGTATGAGCTGTTTGTGTATTTTGGAAATTAACCCCTTTAATGAGGCTTTTATGAGGAGGAACTTTGAGGCTATTAAATATTGTATTCCTCTTCAAACTTTCAGTTTATTCATATGTTGGATTTCTAGTCAGCAGGTTGTAATTTGTTCTTCCCATTATTTATTTTGAAGCTCAAAATACATGAGCTGGTCCCAGATGTGATCCATGGGAACCCTCTAAATAGTAGCTTCAGTGTCCTTTGGCATGTCTCCATCACACTTAGAGCACCTCCTTATTTTCTGACATAACTCCAGCCCTAAAGTCAGCCTTTTCTTCAAGGTGCCTTGGTTCCTTTTAGTTGAGTATGATATTTAGAAGCCAGAATCTGAGTGCTAGATTTGCTCATTGCTGCTGGGGAATGGCTGTCCCTAGGCCCTCTCAGTGAACAGAGTAGGGAGAGAATATGTTTATATGCATGCATGCATATATGTACACACTTTTACATCTATACCATGAGTCCACACAGATGTCTCTAGTTCCTTTTCAGCACTACAGGTTTCATTTCAGCTTATGCACCTTCCATATTTCTAATTCCCTTTTCTGACAATGAAACACCTGGGTTCCATTATTCTTAATTTATTTATAGTTGACCCTTGAACAACATGGGTTTGAACCATGCAGGTCCACTTATATGCAGATTTTTTTCAAGAAGTATACAGTTGATTCTCCATTTCCACAGGTTCTACATCCATGGAAAAGGAGGGCCAACTATGGGACTTTGCATCCTTGGGTACCTGAGGTGGGTTCTGGAACCAATCCCCCAAGATGCCAAGGGATGATTGTACTTATTTGATCAAACTTTCTGTGACTAAGCAGTCTTCTGTTATCACTACCACCACCACCTTGATTGTGTGATTGCCTTTCTATCCTACTTGGGCTGTGACAACCCATGCAAATCACTAAGCACATGAACACTTGTCCTAACCTTGCTTGCATTCTGACTCCTGACATGAGACAACCCTTTTACATTGTGACCATCCTCATGCTGGCTGACCTTCAGATCATGCTCTGGGCCTCATTTTATTAAATCCTGATCCTTGAGGATGTGTTTTGAAAATATTCTGTGTTATGAGATGGAAAGTCTTCATTAAGCTCTTCTGCTGTATACTGAAGTGTAGTGGTTACCTTGCAGGAAACTGCCTGAGTTGTTGTTTGAATTATGAGTTAAACTAGCTGCTTTTTTCATGGAACACCCTTTTTTTTTTCCTTGAAAGAATGACTGACTAGCAGACTATGGTTGAAGGCTTGAGTAGTTGGAAACATTTTCTTCTAAATGAGCATGTCACTTTAAGAACAAGAGTATTTATTGCCAATGATAAAATTTAAACTTTCAAGTAAAAATTAGAATTGTGTGACGCTTATATCCATTATTTTGAGCTTTTAGTTCAGTTCAGTTGCTCAGTCATGTCTGACTCTTTGCGACGCCATGAATCGCAGCATGCCAGCCCTCCCTGTCCACACAAACTCCTGGAGTCTACCCAAACCCATGTCCATCGAGTCAGTGATGCCATCCAGGCATCTTGTCCTCTGTCATCCCCTTCTTCTCCTGCCCCCAGTCCTTCCCAGCATTAGGGTCTTTTCCAGTGAGTCAACTCTTCGCATGAGGTGGCCAAAGTATTGGAGTTTCAGCTTCAGCATCAGTCCTTCCAATGAACACCCAGGACTGATCTCCTTTAGGATGGACTGGTTGGATCTCCTTGCAGTCCAAGGGACTCTCAAGAGTCTTCTCCAACACCACAGTTCAAAAGAATCAATTCTTCAGTGCTCAGTTTTCTTTATAGTCCAACTCTCACTTCCATACCTGACCACTGGAAAAACCATAGCCTTGACTAGATGGACCTTTGTTGGCAAAGTAATGTCTCTGCTTTTAAATATGCTATCCAGCTTGGCATAATTTTCCTTCCAAGGAGTAAGTGTCTTTTAATTTCATGGCTGCAATCACTATCTGCAGTGATTTTGGAGCCCAAAGTAATAAAGTCTGATACTGTTTCCACTGTTTCCCCATCTATTTTGCATGAAGTGATGGGACCAGATGCCATGATCTTAGTTTTCTGAATGTTGAGCTTTAAGCCAAATTTTTCACTCTCCTCCTTCACTTTCATCAAGAGGCTTTTTAGTTCCTCTTCACTTTCTGCCATAAGAGTAGTGTCGTTTGCATATCTGAGGTTATTGATATTTCTCCCTGCAATCTTGATTCCAGCTTGTGCTTCATCCAGCCCAGTGTTTCTCATGATGTACTCTGCATATAAGTTAAATAAGTAGGGTGACAATATACAGCCTTGACGTACTCCTTACCTATTTGGAACCAGTCTGTTGTTCCATGTCCAGTGGTAACTGTTGCTTCCTCACCTGCATACAGGCTTTTCAAGAGACAGGTCAGATGGTCTGGTATTCCCATCTCTTTAAGAATTTTCCACAGTTCATTGTGATCCACACAGTCAAAGGCTTTGGCATAGTCAATAAAGCAGAAATAGATGTTTTTCTGGAACTCTCTTGCTTTTTCTCTGATCCAACGGATCTCTGGTTTCAATGGATCCAATTTAATCTCTGGTTCCTCTGCCTTTTCTAAAACCAGCTTGAACATCTGGACATTCACGGTTCACGTATTGCTGAAGCCTGGCTTGGAGAATTTTGAGCACTACTTTACTAGCGTGTGAGATGAGTGCAGTTGTGCGGTAGTTGGAACATTCTTTGGCCTTGCCTTTCTTTGGGAATTTTGAGCTTTACAGCTTCTCAATAAATATTTTTCTGATGAGGTAGATATATTTTTAACTTATGGTTTTTTTTCGATATTATGTAATGAAATACGTCAGCATTTCAAATATCTGCAGTATTCAGTGAGCCAGTATTTTTCAAATGACCAGTGCATGATATTACAGAATTATGCATGGATAAAAGAAAATCATCCAAAGTACAATGGATTCTGTAACATAGTATGAAAAGTTCATGGGTATGGTTGCATACTCCACCTTGGAACTAACCTTTTAAGAAACCATCACTTCTCATGTTTTACTGTATCAAAGAACAGCATCCACTATTACCTAAACAAACTCATAGAATATTCTGCTATTTTATAATTATATATCTGTTAGAGGCTGGATTTTCTTCACATGCTGTTTTCTTCAGTGCTATTTCTTCAACCAAAATAGCATTGCCACAATTTGAATGCAAAAGAATCCAGTTGTCTTCTGTTAAGCCAGATATTAAAGAGACTTACAAAATATTTTAAGAAGTTATTCATTAATTTTTTGTTTTGGAATTTTTATTCCAAATATTACTTTTCACAAAATGTGTTATTTAACATTAATGATTTATCATTTTTAAATAAATTAATAACTTTAAATTTCTCAGTTTTAATTTCTAATATGGTTAATTTCAAAATATATAACCTACATAAACAAAAGCTCTTTTGGGTCCTCAATGCTTTTTTTTTTTTTTAAACATCTAAAAAGAAGTTAAACTTCTGTTCATTTACTATCACTGTTGAGCCTTAAACAAAACATTCAAATACCAAGTAATTATAATTCAAGTTCAATTCAAATTTGTTGAACTACTTATTGAGGCTAAGTTGTACAAAAGTGCACTCCTCTTAGTTTACATTTGGTCATCTCAAAGTAATTGTAATATTAGGTTGGTCAGTTTAAATACTGGCTTCCTTTTGGATATACAAACAGTCTTTACACCCAAATGTTACTGTATACAAAACAATAAGAAATTATTAAATAAAATAGCAATAGTCAATGCAGTTTAGGCCTGTGCCCAATTATTGATTAAAATTACTTCCCACAATCATTTCCACAGTATTCATCCACCATTTATTAGCTTACCAAGGTATTAAACAGCCACTAATAGGCAAAAACACTAGATTTGTATACTTTGTATTGCAGATATACTTACGCATGCGCAAGCAAGGGATTCACCAATATTGAAGAGTATAAGAGTCTACTGAGACCAAAAAGTTTGAGAACTATTGCTCCAGGGTATGGTTCTTACTTTCAATATATGGTTTTTGAGAGGCCTCAAAGTAAATGCTTGGGGGTGTTCATTGAGGTCTTTCCATTTGAATTGGGTTGACTTCCAGTGTGCAACCTCTAGAATCTCCGATTTTAGTCAATGCCCCAGGCACCTTGTGAATGCATAACATTTGGTTACAGATTCAAGGGAGAACCGCAACATAGGTTCCTGGGGCTCCTTTGCATGGCTTCTCCTTTGATAAACCTTGAACCACAAATTCCACTCTCTTTAGCAGCCCTGAATTCAGATCATAATATCCTTGCCCAGTGACTTGATTGGTGGAAAGGCACATTTTAGTTTAAGAGACTGTTTACCAAGGAAGATGATGAGGAACTTGTTAAAATGACCTTTATGGAGTCCTCTAGAAAACTGTCAAATCAGAACATGATGATGACAGAAAACAACAAAATTCTGTAAAGCAATTATCCTTTAATAAAAAATAAATTTTATTGTTTTTTTTAAATAAACTTTTTAAAAAGGCCAAAAAAAAAAGAACATGATGAGATCACAAGAGTTGAAAAATCACAACTGAATTTGTTGTTGGACAGGAGAGAGGCTTGTGCTTAGGAATTCACTAAGTCTCCTGATTCAGTTCACTTATGAGTATTATTTTCAATTTGTCTTTACTTCTAGTATAAAGGACTTTTTTTTCTGGTAAAGGGAATAAAATGTGGTTTTCTTGTTTTCTTTCAGATTTGGAGTCGACATATGAGACAAAAAATACATTTTCAAAAAAGGACATTTTTGAAATAAATTTTTCCCAGTGGAAGATAAAGGAAAGAGATAAAACCATTAAGCTTGAGGCATCCATTTTCAAAAATAACTGGAAGTGTAAGAGCAGATTCAAGGGGTTCCAGGGACACCAAGAGAGATTCTTCAGTCAAGTGATAATCAGCTATGAAAAAATGCCCACTTACAAAAAGCATGAATCTCTTATTGCACAGCAAAGAACTCCTAATCAAGAAAAACCCTACATTTGTAAGGAATGTGGGAAGGCTTACAGTCATGGCTCAAAACTTGTTCAACATGAGAGAATTCATATGGCTAAAAAACATTTTGAATGTAAAGAATGTGGGAAGGACTTTTTAAGTGCCTGTCAACTCACTGTGCATCAGAGATTTCATACTGGTGAGAAACCTTATGAATGTAAGGAATGTGGGAAGACCTTTAGTTGGGGATCAAGCCTTGTTAAACATGAGAGAATTCATACTGGTGAGAAACCCTATGAATGTAAAGAATGTGGGAAGGCCTTTAGTCGTGGCTATCACCTTACTCAACATCAGAAAATTCATATTGGTGTGAAATCTTATGAATGTAAAGAATGTGGGAAGGCCTTTTTTTGGGGCTCAAGCCTTGCTAAACATGAGATAATTCATACAGGTGAGAAACCTTATAAATGTAAAGAATGTGGGAAGGCCTTCAGTCGTGGCTATCAACTTACTCAGCATCATAAAATCCATACTGGTAAGAAACCTTATGTATGTAAAATTTGTGGAAGGGCTTTTTGTTGGGGCTATCAACTTACTCGACATCAGATATTTCATACTGGCAAGAAACCCTACGAATGTAAGGAATGTGGGAAGACCTTTAATTGTGGCTCGAGTCTGGTTCAACATGAGAGAATCCATACTGGTGAGAAACCCTATGAATGTAAAGCATGTGGAAAGGCCTTTAGTCGTGGCTATCACCTTACTCAACATCAGAAAATCCATACTGGTGAGAAACCTTTTGAATGTAAGGAATGTGGGAAGGTCTTTAGTTGGGGTTCAAGCCTTGTTAAACACGAGAGAGTTCATTCTGGTGAGAAATCTTATGAATGTAAAGAATGTGGAAAAACCTTTGGTAGTGGCTATCAACTTACTCGACATCAGATATTTCATACTGGTGAGAAACCCTATAAATGTAAGGCATGTGGGAAGGCCTTTAATTGTGGCTCGAGTCTGGTTCAACATGAGAGAATCCATACTGGTGAGAAACCCTATGAATGTAAAGAATGTGGAAAGACCTTTAGTCGTGGCTATCACCTTACTCAACATCAGAAAATCCATACGGGTGAGAAACCTTTTAAATGTAAGGAATGTGGGAAGGCCTTTAGTTGGGGTTCAAGCCTTGTTAAACATGAGAGAGTTCATACTGGTGAGAAATACTATGAATGTAGAGACTGTGGGAACACCTTTGATAGTGACTATCAACTTAGTGTTCATCAGAGATTTCATACTGGTGAGAAACCTCATCAATGTAAGGAATTTGGGAAGACCTTTACTTGTGGTGCATGCCATGTTCAACATAAAATAATTAATAATAATGATAAACCCTACAAATATAAAGAGTGTGGGGAAGCCTTTTTATGGACAGCCTATTCAAATGGGGCAGTTGATGCTGGTGAAACTGTGACTGAAGAAATGTGAAAGAATGTGTTTTTGTGTGTGTATAGACAACTTACTTAATGTGAGAAGTCTTACTCTTGAGAAACCTTTTGAATGTAGGGAATGTGCAAAACCCTAAACTGTGTATGGATAATTGATATCAGAAAATTCATATTAGTGAGAAATATTTTGAAAATGAGGACTAAGAAAAGGCCTTTCGACTTCTGTATGATCTTGAACATCTATACTGATGCGAAGCCATTTAATTTTAGGAAATATGTAAAGATCTTTATTTTTTTAAGATCTTTAATTCATAGTACAAAGTCTCATAAGTGTTGGAAAAATTATGCTCATCAGAAACTCTTTAAGGGATATGGGAAGATTCTAAATTTAATTTGGTTCTTGCATATCAGAGAATTCATACTGCTGTGAAATCCTGTGAATTTAAGGAGTATGGGTAGACTTGTAATCATGGTAAACATCTTAAAATACATCAGGGAATTCATCCTAATGAGAAGCCATTTGAATTAGAATTGTAGGAAGGCCTTTAGACAAGTGCTACTTCAACTATTGTCCAGAGACATTTTGCCAGTTTATAAAATCATCGCCTGTCAATCATGAGATAAATGCAGAAAGTGAAAGTAAATGTTTGGAAACTTTTATAGAAATTTGCTATTGCCATAACATTATCATTATATTTTACAAAAGTATCAATCAATGAATGGTTGGAAATTTAAAATGAAAAGTTTGTCCTTCCCTCTATAAGTTGAGAGACAACATTCATACTTTTTAAAACAGGAGACAAGTCACAAAGTAACTTAATTAGAATAAGAAATTCTTCACTTGTCGGACAATGATTAGAATAGCAGAATACTTAATACTTCATAAGATATATATGTTGTATACTTCATCAGACTTTGGTAAATCTGAATAAGGAAGTCAAGAAAGTTGGCAACATTGTAGAATCATTAATAAGAAAAGAGATATAATTAGAGATATGGAGGTTTTGTTTTTTTTTTTTAATTTAAGGCAACACAATGTATTTAAACATATTTGGATCAATAAGCAAAGGAAAAGACTGAAAAAAGTTGCTCCAAGATCTCTTTTTTAGAAACAATAGTTGGAAATTGTCATCTTCTTAGGTATCAATTTCAAGAGGAAAAAAATTTTTTTGCTATCTCATCTGGATAACATATATATCTAGTAACAAAACTAAATGGAGATAGCCTCCAAAAAGCAAAAGCTAGATTAATTGAATTTGCATGCATACGTGTTCAGTTGCTTCAGTCATGTCCAACTCTTTGTGAACTCATGGACTATAGCTCGACAGGCTCCTCTGTCCATGGAGATTCTCCAGGCAAGAATATTGGAATGGGTTGCCATGCCTTCCTCCAGGGAAACTTCCTGACCCAGGTAAATGCAAAATTTTTAAGTAAAACACCAATAAGCAGAATCCAGATGTAAGATTGCACAGTAGAAAATAAAATAATTTTTATGGAATATTCAAGCCCGAAACTTTCTGGTTTAAATGGAAATATAGGCTAACTGACCAAAAAAAAAAAAAAGAATCAGTATAAGTTTAATTCATTCTGATAGTTCATCTTAAGATTTGTGTGACTTTTAGAGTAGGAAATTACACACAATGACTTAATTCTAAGAAGAATTTAATATTTGTGAATCAGAATGCATCTCAAAATTGGTGACTTTTCATTTTCATCTGGGTGGCTGTTATGATTTAGTGCCGGCATGAAAGCATATTAGTTATGATGAAATAAAAGAATGTTTATATACTCAGGATTTGACACTTTAAAAATGACTGATTTCCAAAAATCAGTTACATCAGAACTGCACTGACAAATGTCTGTGGTTCATCTTGGTCATTGTTTTAATCTGCACCTCACCTCTATGTCCATTTTTGCAGATAGGCCATCCATGATATCTCTGTTCACTCGTTTGTGGTCTAGTAGTTGACAGCATTATTCCACATAATTGTAATAATCAAATGTAACACAAAGCAGAATACTTTGAGTGTTTTAATAGAATATATCATCACCAGTTAGTATTTTACTTCTCCTGGGTACCATATTTGCATGTTAACTAGGAGATATGGTGATAGCACCTTATCCTACCATTTCCGAAATTGTAGGTCTCGGAAGTCACCAGTGCTTAATAGTACTTCAGAAACAAAGGAAATTAATTCTCTGATTAAAGAAGCTTATGAAGCAGCATCTTCTAAAATACCCTCTTAAGGAACCACCTAAAGTACCTTATCAGCTTATCAAAAGGCTAAAGAGTAGTGAAGAAAATGGTTCAACTGTGTTTACGTTGGCATATCTCAAACTTCACTATGGAAATACCAATTCTCGTGACTTATTAACATCTTGAGGGTGTGAAACTGCATTGGGAGGCGCAACCATAACTAAGAGATGATAAAGTTGGAAATTTCAGTCACCAAGTCTGATTGTTTAGCTATGACAGGATGACAGTATCGTACTCTCAGTTGCCTTCTAATGTTTTCTCTTACTTATGAGTAAATATCTTTGTTGTGTCTAAGTAGGCATGGCTCCTGAGTTTTATCAAATGCCATTTTATTATCTCCTGCAGTTGTATTTAATTTGTTATACTGTGATAATTATTTATACTGACAGACTCTTTGACTTCTTCCTGTTTCTAGGTATACTCAGGTTAGCCATTGGGTGTGTGTGTGTGTGTGTTTTTAGATGCACTATTTGATTTCACTTACTACTATTTTATTTAGAATTTTTACATCTCGTGAGTAAGACTATATGATGATTTTCTTTTAGAATGTATTTTTTTGTTTTTGTATTGCGATTACCTGTTCTTTAAAATTGCATGACTGTATTGGGTTGTTTTGTTTTGAATTGGAGGTCCTTGATCACTTTTCTAGTTTAATCTGTTGATTTTCTTGTCTTTGAATCTCTACTTAGGACACAACAATTTCACTGAATATCCAGCACAGTTCCTTTAAGGAATCTTCATAGTACCAGCCAAGATCCACATAAAAAGAGTATTCCAACATAGTCCCTAATTAAAAATCTTTCAGTATGTGTTCTGGAAGATACCGTGTTGGGAAGTCAGAATGCGTTATAGGACTGTTATAATTAGCCGTGTCTTTCAGAGTATATACATTTCTTTCTGTGTATACTGTGAAGTAGATTTGCTTGAGTTTATTTATGGGTATGTCCATGTTCAGCTTTAATAAGTTTAGTTCTCCTACATATTAATAGATTTCCAAACAAATATACCAGCTGGCACTCCCAACAGCAGTGTGTGTTCATATCCTTGACGATATGTGGCATCATCAGTTAAAAAATGTATGTACATATTTTGCTACTGTGGTAGGTATACAGTGGTACCTGATTGTAATGATTGTGGTTCACATTTCCAGTTTTCTGATTGTCTGTTGGCCATTTGAATTTTTCAGTATCTCTTCGCTCCTTTCTCATACATCATTGGATGCATTAGGTGTGTACAGTTTCACAAAGTATCTGCACAATTTCTAGGACAGGATTTGACACCTAGGCCATTGTGTGTGCATTTACCCTCCACTAGACAAGGAGCTGGTTGATGCCTATGATGGAATCAGCTTTGTCTTTGCATCTCCATCTCCCAGTATGATCCATAAGTTTTAGTTGTTTAACACAGTTAGGATACACTCATCAGAAACTAAAAGAACCAAAATGATTGAAGCAATGAGGAAGTATATTGAGTCATATAATATGATCCATTCTGGGCTGGTTGCCCTTTGTGCCTGACATGAGAGATACTGTGATCTCCACCACCATCACATTAGAGATTCTTTTCACTTCTCTCCTACACTGAGTTTCTAGTTTTCTGCTTGCTCCCATGGAACAACCTCCAGTTGCTTTCTTAGAAGGGGGTGATTTTTGAAATAACTCACGTGGTTATAAAGGTTATTCTCCCCTTCTGTTTCTGATGTCTCATTTTGGCCAGCAGATTCTTGGGCATGTTCTTTTCATGGTCCATGGCAGAAGCACAAAATGATGAGCCAAAACATCTTTAAAGTCTGTACAACCGTCCTGATCAGCTCACATTCTGTTGATTAGACAAGTGGACAAGCCCAACATTAACAGAGGCAGGGGTGAACCATGCCAAGGGCAGATGGTAAAGGAAGAATTGTGGGAAAACAGTATAAGCTACCAGGCTCATAACAACATAGGTGGCTTCCCTCTATTACCTTATCGGGGTAGCTGAGTAATAGTTAATCATTTCAAAGATAATATATCTCCATGATGTCAGCCAATAGAAAAATATAAACCTTTCCTATAACCATGCTCATAGTTGCCAAGTGAATTTATAAATTTACATCCATTTCTTTTAAAAATAGTAAATTATCATGTATTAATACTATTTAAATTGAGTCTTCCTTGGTGGCTCAGTGGTAAAGAATCTGCCTGCTAATGCAAGAGATGCAGTTTCAATCCCTGGGTTGGGAAGATCCCCTGGAGAAGGGAATGGCTACCCACTCCAATGTTCTTGCCTGGGAAATCCCATGGACAGAAGAGCATGGCAGGCTACAGCCCATGGGTTTGCAGAAGAGTTAGACACAACTTAGTGACTAAACAACAAATTGAGTCTTATGATGATTGTGGCAGAATGACTGTCACTAATATGTCTGTTTATGAATCAGTTCAGTTCAGTCACTCAGTCATGTCTGACTCTTTGTGACCCCATGGGCTGCAGCACGCAGTCCATGAATAGTTATGAATAGTTGTGGAGAAAATTACAAGAAAAAGGGAGAAAATGTGTCAGAATTCTGTACATTAAGATGCTTTGTAATATCCAAAGTTAAAGAAGTTTCTGTTTCATACAGACTTCCTGAAAATGTGACCCCCACCATGTGAGCACAATTTGACAAAGAAATAAAAGGTATGGGCAGATAAACAGGTGTTACTTTGTGGGGTTGTCTCACAACATGGAACTCCTCCAAATGAGTATTATGTGGACATTAGTGCTGGACTGGGAGGTGCTCTAACAAAAGGCTGTGCAGGGTCCCACTGACAGCCTTTTAAAAGATGGAGGCTATTGGAAGAGGTCATCAAAAGGACGTGACCACTGGTTGACCTGAAAGCTGGACCCTGGCAATTGGAGACTCCTCCCTAACCCACTTCCTTGGAATGTGCAGTCTGCCCAATATTCTCACACCAGGAGCCATTTCAAGGATGCAGCCTTGAGATGCTAACGTGAAGACCATCTGGACAGTAAATGTGACTGAACTCATTTAAGGCTTCTCTGTAAACAGCTTGCAGCTGCCCAAGATAAGCCTCCTACATAAGTTCCCTTGCTTATTTGCCCTGCCACCTACCAATTTGGAGTGGTCTGCCTATTCTGTTGCCCTCCATGTACATGGGTCAGTTTTGAATTTCACCTGGAAACTCCTGAGTTTGTGAACCAACATCAAGAAGGGAAAGTGCTTGGAGACTTTGAGAGGAACTGGAAGGTCAGAGGTGCGGGAGCATCACTCTTAGATGTGCACTTCATTTCCCTTTCCCTGAAAGCTTAGTTGTGATTTAAGTATCATTAGGCTGGATCCCTTCCCCTAAGAGTTCCTTCAAACAACTTCCATAGGTTACATTCAATGGATGGCATAATTGCTGAGCCCCAGCATAGCTGAGATTTTTTTCTTTTTTGTGTGCATTAGTCTGGGTTCTCCAGAGAAACAGAATTAACAGGCGATGATACAGATACACTTTGCCAACAAAGGTCTGTATAGTCAAATCTGTGGTTTTTCCAGTAGTCATTTACGGATGTGAAAGTTGGACCATAAAGAAGACTAAGTGCCAAAGAATTGATGCCTTTGAACTTTGGTACTGGAGAAGACGCTTGAGAGTCTCTGGACAACAAGGAGATCAAGCCACTCAATCCCAAAGGAAATCATCCCTGTTAATCCAAAAAGGATTAACACAAAGAAAACCATACTGAGGCACATCATACTTAACCAAGAAAACCATACCGAGGCACATCATACTTAAACAGCTGAAAACTGAAGGTAATGAGAAAATCTTGGAAGCATGAAGACAAAAATGACTTGTCTTCAGAAATGAAGCAGAAAAATATAAAACAAGACGCAGAATTCAGTAGCAAAGAAAAGAATACATAAAGAACAAAGAAATGTCAGTAAGAAACAATTAAAATTTGTCATTCAGTTCAGTTGCTCAGTCATGTCCAACTCTTCGCAACCCCATGAATTGCAGCATGCCAGGCCTCCCTGTCCATCACCAGCTCCTGGAGTTCACTCAAACTGATGCCCATCGAGTCAGTGATGCCATCCATCCATTTCATCCTCTGTAGTTGGCTTAAAGCTCAACATTCAGAAATTTGTCATTAGCAGACATGTACTCCAAGAAATTAAGTTCTTCAAGCTGAAGGGAATTGATAATAGAAATTTAGATCATTGGGAAGGAATGAAGATCATGTGAAAAAGTAAATATATGAGTAAATAAAGATTAGAGCTTTTTGGTCTTAATTTCTTTAAAATACAAAAGACTTTAAATTTCCAAGTGGACTGCTGATGTGACTATGGATTACTACTTCTTAACTGCAAAAAAAAAAAAAAAAAAAGAAAAATAACTGATGCAATGCAGAGAGCTGGTGGTCAATACATGAATCAGGAGATTAAACATAGCTTCACTTATGTGCCCCCTGTTATTTGACAAAATATTGAGTACACAATATTGTCTATGAAGTTATCTTGTCAAAAATGTTTAATCTGATACTGAGTCAAGCCTCTAGACATAATGTTCACAGTAAATGCGAAGGTTAGAGAAACAAACCTATCTGAAGAAAAATTAGCACAAATCTAGAATGGGCAACATTATATGGGTACTTCTCCTGAGTCTTCAAAGAGTTTAACTCACAAAATAGGTAGATGATAAGTTCTTGACCAAAATAGCCTCAATTGCCATAATCATAAAAAATATGACCTTAGTTTGAGCTTTTAGAAAAAGCACTTTTGAAAGACACTTCTTAAGTAATTGGAGAAATCTGTAAACGGACTGATTATACAACATTATAGGTCTAGTATTAATGTCTTTTAGGTGACAATGGCCTAACAGTCATGTAGAAGATAATCTTTAAATCTAGGAGTTGTATTTTTGAGTTGTATGTTGATTTTTTTTAGAGGTGAGGCGATACCTGAAACATTTACTCAAAAAGCACAGCACTATGATATACTATATATAGTATATAACATATATATGTATATATGTTCAATATGTTATAAATATGATAGCTGTGAATATATGTACATTCTTAGAGAGTGGCAATACACTGACTCTAGGTGGAAGGCAAACAAACCTTCATTATACCATTGTACCATTCATGTAAATGTGAAATTTTTCAAATACTTGAGGAAAACTTTGCCAAGTCCACACCTCTCTTTTGGCTACCCAACTGTTAATCTCTAATCTCCATGAATTGTAGAGAATATGAATTGTCTGTCACCTGTATTACAGAAATTACTGTAAGAAAATTTCTTCAAGCCATTTTGTAATTTTTCAACAGCTATACACACAACATTCAACAAAGGCATAGGGTTTCTTCCCATTATTCATCTTCAGGGGGATGAGCTCTGAATAAAAAAATTTCCTGTTTAATACACTCTATGAGATTTTGTGCAAAATTAATGCTCTGACGTGAAATATGGATGATTGATGATAGGAAGATTTTTTAAATGCTCATAAGGTCTTCCTTCCATGTGAATTTATAACAATACTAGTAATTATCATTAAAGAATGATTATTAATAGTAAGCAAATACTCTGAGCCAGACACCCTTCCAAGCATTTATATTTATGTTAAATAATAAGCTTTAGCATAACATAGTTAGGTGGTAGAAAAGTGATAATATTAAAGGATGTGTCAAGGCTAAAGGCTTTCTGACTTTCATTACATTACGAGTTTCTCACCAAAGTGCAATCTTTGATGTTGAGTAAGTTGAGAGCAACGAGTAAAGGCCTTCCCACATTGCTTACATTTATGTGGCTTCACACCAGTATGAATTCTCTGATGCTGAATAAGTCGCTCACTGCGATTAAAGGCCTTACCACATTCCTTACATTCATAAGGTTTTTCACCAGTATGAATTCTCTTATGTTGAGAAAGACCTGATATAGAACGGAAGGCCTTCTTACATTCTTTACATATATATGGTTTCAAGCCGGTATGGACTGTCTGATGATAAATTAGTTGAGAATTAAGTCTAAAGGTTTTTCCACATTCCTTACATTCGTAAGGTTTCTCCCCAGCATGAATTGACTCATGTGTTTTAAGGTCTCCGACACGACTGAAGGCTTTCCCACACTGTTTACATTCATATGGTTTCAAGTCACTGTGAATGATCTGATGTTGAATAAGGTAAGAATGGAGCTTAAAAGTCTTCCCACATTCTTTACACTCATGGGGCTTCTCACCAGTATGAATTCTCTGATGTTGTGTAAGTTGAGAGCCTCTACAGAAGGCCTTCCCACATTCCTTACAATCATAGTGTTTCTCACTACTATGAATCCTTTTATGTTTAAGAAGGCTTGAGCCCCTACTAAAGGCCTTTCCACATTCCTTACATTCATGAGGCTTTTCACCAGTATGACTTCTCTGATGTTCAGTAAGTAGATAGCTGCGAACAAAGGCCTTTCCACACTGTTTACATTTATATGGTTTCTCATCAGAATGAATTTTCTTGTGTTGATAGAGACTTGAACGATGACCAAAGGCCTTTCCACATTGCTTACAGATATAAGGTTTCATACCATGATGAATTTTCTGATGGAGACACATATGTCGGTACAACCTAAAAGTTTCCCCACATTCCTTACATTTGTAGGGTTTCAAACCCACATGAATTTTCTGATGTTCAGTAAGGTGAGAATGACGTCTAAAGGCCTTTCCACATTGCTTACATTCGTAGGGTTTCACACCAGTATGAATTACCTGATGTTGAATAAGCTGTGAATAAAACCTAAAGGCTTTCTCACATCCATTACATTCATAGGGCTTCAAATCAGTGTGACTTTTTTTATGTCTAATAAAATGCTGGAGAACTAAGAAGGCCTTTCCACATTCTCGACATTCATAGGGTCTCACACCACTATGGTCTCTCAGATTTTCAGTAAGATGTGAATATTTTCTAGAGCCCTTCCTACATTCCTTACATTCATATGACTTCTCTTTAGTGTGAATTCTCTGATGCAGAGGAAGAGATATATGTTTTTGGAATATCATTTGACTAAAATGTCCCACTTGAGATGCCTGTTGTCCTTCAAATTCATTTCTGCTCTGTGAGTCATTTCTGAAAATAAACCCCATAAGGTTGAAGGTTTTACTTTTCACTGTCTCCCAATGGTATGGATTTACTTCAAAACTGCTTTTTTCTGAAGATAATTTGTTGTTCTCAGTTGTGAAATCAAAGTCTGAAAGAAAATGAGAAAATGAACACATGCTATTTTTCCAGTACAGGGGGAAATATAGTAAGAATAATAAAATTGACAAGTAAACCCATTAGAAGTAAAAGGCCATAAAATTCTAAATTACTGTGATATAGTTTTTTAAAGGCATGATGGGCTCAGAAAACTATGAAAGTTCACATGAGAATGTAACATTAGTGAGTAGGCAAAGAAAAAAAATTAGTGGTTCTCAGTTGTGCATCAGAATTACCACAGGAATTTCTTACATATACTACCCTCCCCACCTTTTTATTTTGTTTATTTATTATAAAGAATAGCTTTATTTCTTTGCCAGGCAAAAGGAGCTACAGTGGGCTAAACCCTCAAGACTGTATGTACCAACCTGAAGGAAGCAGTGAGAAGTTTTATAGTAATGGTTTAAAGAAGGCATGATCAGTTTGTGGATATACTAACCTTTAGATATCCACTGAGACTGAGTGAATCAAAATCTATGAGTAGGTCTTGATCAATTACATTTTAGTATTTTCTATCAGATGGTTTTTCCAGTAGTCATGCATGGATGTGAGTTGGACTATAAGGAAGGCTGAACTCCAAATAATTGATGCTTTCAAATTGTGGTGCTGGAGAAGACTCTTTTGAGAGTCCCTTGGACTGCAAGTGCCAGGAGCCAACACACGAGACCCTACCCCTAAAAAGGCCATAGGGGAGAAAACCTGACAGGCAAGGCGGATCAGGTTTTCAGGGGTTTCGAAAAGCCAGCTCACAAGATCCCACCCATGACAAGGTCACGAGGAGAAAGCCTGGCAGGCAAGGCAGATCAGGTTTTCAGGGATTTCGAAAAGCTGCCCCCGGCGCTCACCTTAAAGATGGTATCTGTCTTTCTGATGCCTGCCTCAATGGACTACTCCCTAATTTCTCTGACACAGGCAGGAAGGCCTTCCCCGATCTCTTCCCAAATAAGAATCAATTTAGAACTTTAATCAATAAGTTTCCCAGGGGGTGGTATTTTATGAGATTATTCAGGGTGAAAGGAGTGTTTTAATTTAAACTCCTTTGCTGGTAGTTTGTTAGCTAAATGCATTTATGCCCTTGGTACTAATATGCATGATTGCTTATAATATCCTAATCATAAAATAGCATAAAAAACCTGATTATATAAAAGCCCTAATAGACGTAGAGCCTTTTTAAGGGGTAAAGGAGTCCTATTAGAAAACATAAGAAAAATTATTCTATAGGTGGTTATTGGGTTGAAATTTGCTTGCTGTGAGTTGCTTGCTGTGTTTTGCTTGCTGTGTTTTTGCTTTTAATGTGCTAAGGTTGTGTTATAGAAACCATTGTTAATATAGTTAAAGATCTAGAGAAATAAGGACTTAGCCCTAGTGTGGTAACAATGAGATGGTAATTGTCAGTCAGGAGTGCTAGGCAGAAGCTGCCTCACCAAAGTCGCAGAGTCAGTGTGGGGTAAACTTCTTAGATAAACGCAACTGACAACTTTTGCAGAAAGATTAATTTTTGTATTAACAAGAATATAATTCTACTCTGTACTATTTCCCTATGACCCTGTTACCTTTCAGTTAGAGTCACCATAAAAAATGGAAAATAGGCTTACAATCACCTGACTGGCGTGAAATGTTAATAGCCTCAAGGCCAGAAGATCATGTGCTAAAAATTACTATAGAATTAGAAAGCAAAAAAAAATCCTGCTCTTCCTAAAAAATCAAAATGATGTAATGCTAACCCTGTGTAATCATGAGTAAGCATCTTGTACCTTGAAAACGTTCTGTGAAAGGGAATAAAACGGGTTGTCAAAAAGTAAAACACCGATTTGGCCCTATCAAGGCTGGTCTCACGTGTCGTCTCTCTCTCTCTCTCTCTCTCTCTCTCTCTCTCGCCGACGCCGTTCATCCTGAGGGTACCCCCTGGATCCTGCCAAGGCTGGACCCCGGCATGCAAGGAGATCAAACCAGTCAATCCTAAAGGAAACTAACCCTGAATATTCATTGGAAGGACGGATTCTGAAGCTGAAGCTCCAATACCTGGGCCACCTGATGTGAGGAGCTAACTTATTTGAAAAGACCCTGATGCTGGGAAAGGTTGAGGCCAGGAGGAGAAGAGGGCAGGATAGGATGAGATGGTTAGATAGCATCACCAACTCAATGGACATATTTTTGAGCAAACTCCAGGAGGTAGTGGAATACAGAGGAACCTGATGTGTTGCAGTCCATGGGGTCACAAAGAGTCAGACATGACTTAGTGACTAAACAACAACACAACCAGATGGATCTCTATGTAATTTTTCCAAAGGTTTGTCTTTATCTTAGGATGAAACCCAAGCACATAACCATGAATAAGAAAACTCTGTTTTATTTCTACAAATTAATTTCAAGCCCTTGACATCTTTGTTCCCCTATATCTGACCACATTGCTTTTTTTCAGCTACTAGAACATATTGTGATGTTTCCATCTAACAAAGCCCAAAATAGTCCTTTGAGAGTATGAAGCAGAAATTTTGTGAGTGTCTTGGCACAGAGCATAAAATATACAGTAAAGAAAGTGGATATTCCAGACAGCAGATTCTACATTATTCCAGGTAGACGTCCTTACCCAGTGATACCAAGTTAGTGTAAGTCTCCAACATCACATCTCTGTACAAATTCTTCTGATCTGAATTTAGGCATTCCCACTCCTCCTGAGAGAAGTCTATGGACACATCACTGAATGTAAGAGGCACCTGAAATGACAGATCCATGTATTATTTGTAAAAGTGGAAAAAAAATTCAAGATGAAATACTGAGTTGCAGCAGGGGACGATATATGATAAAAACAAGTAAGCTGAAGTTAAAGATCATGACATGGTTGCTACTGCTACTGCTAAGTCACTTCAGTCATGTCCGACTCTGTGCGACCCCATCCCTGGGATTCTCCAGGCAAGAACACTGGAGTGGGTTGCCATTTCCTTCTCCAATGCATAAAAGTGAAAAGTGAAAGTGAAGTCGCTCAGTCATGTCTGACTCTTCCTGACCCCATGGACTGCAGCCTACCAGGCTCCTCCGTCCATGGGATTTTCCAGGCAAGAGTACTGGAGTGGGGTGCCACTGCCTTCTCCGATGACATGGTTAGAAGAGAATAAATAAATTAGTGTATCTGAAGTACAGTGCCTCAGTTCAGTTGCTCAGTCATGTATCTTTGCGACCCCATGGACTGCAGCACGCCAGACTTCCCTGTCCATCACCAATTGCTCAAACTCATGTCAATCGAGTCAGTGATGCCATCCAACCATCTTATCCTCTGTTGTCCCCTTCTCCTCCTGCCTTCAATCTTTCCCAGCATCAGTCTTTTCCAATGAGTCAGTTCTTTGCATCAGATGGCCAAAGTATTGGAGCTTCAGCTTCAGCATCAATCCTCCCAATGAATATTCAGGACTGATTTCTTTTAGGATTGACTGGCTGGATCTCCTTGCAGTCCAAGGGACTTTCAAGAGTTTTCCAACACCACAGTTCAAAAGTTTTCAGCTTTCTTTATGGTTCAACTCTCACTTCCATACATGACTACTGGAAAAACCATAGCCTTGACTAGACAGACCTTTGTAGACAAAGTGATGTCTCTGCTTTTTAATATGCTATCTAGGTTGGTCATAACTTTCCTTCCAAGGAGTAAGTGTCTTTTAATTTCATGGCTGCAGTCACCATCTGCAGTGATTTTGGAGCCCAAGAAAATAAAGTCTCTCACTATTTCCATTGTTTCTCCATCTATTTGCCATGAAGTGATGGGACCGGATGCCACGATCTTAGTTTTTCTTTAAAAAATTAATTAATTTACTTTAATTGGAGGCTAATTAGTTTACAATATTGTGGTGGTTTTTGCCATACATTGCAGCCATGGATGTACATGTGTCCCCCATCCTGAACCACCCTCCCACCTCCCTCCCCATCCCATCCCTCAGGGTTGTCCCAGTACACTGGCTTTTGAGTGCCCGGTTTCATGCATCGAACTTGGACTTGTGATGATCTTAGGTTTTTGGTTTTTTTTTAAATCTTAGTTTTTTGAATGTTGAGTTTTAAGTCAGCTTTTTCACTCTCCTCTTTCACTTTCATCAAGAGACTCTTAAGTTCCTCTTTGCTTTCTGCCATAAGGGTGGTGTCATCTGCATATCTGGGGTTATTGATATTTCTCCCAGCAGTCTTGATTCTAGCTTGGTTTCATCCAGCCTGGCATTTCACATGATGTACTCTGCATAAAAGTTAAATAAGCAAGGTAACAGTATACAGCCTTGACGCACTCCTTTCCCAATTTGGAACCAGTCCATTGTTCCATGTCTGGTTCTAACTGTTGCTTCTTGACCTGCATACAGATTTCTCAGGAGGCAGGTCAGGTGGTCTGGTATTCTCATCTCTTTAAGAATTTTCCATAGTTTGTTGTGATCCACACAGTCAAAGGCTTTGGTGTACTCAATAAATCAGAAGTAGATGTTTTTCTGGAACTATCTTGCTTTTTCAATGATCCAATGGATGTTGGCAATTTGATCTCCTATTCCTCTGCCTTTTCTAAATCCAGCTTGAACATCTGGAATTCTCAGTTCACATACTGTTGAAGCCTCAGTTGGAGAATTTTGAGCATTACTTTCCTAGCATGTGAGATGAGTGCAATTGTGCGGTAGTTTGAGCATTCTTTGGCATTGCCTTTCTTTGGGATTGGAATGAAATCTGACCTTTTCCAGTTCTGTAGCCACTGCTGAGTTTTCCAAAACCATCAGTCTCTATTTCACTTTTAAACAGAGATCAATAACTAAATTTAAACAACTTTCCAGATATACCAGTATTTATAGCTAGTAAGATAACATATAATTTATACTGCAGCCCAAATTATTTCCACATGCTGAAACTTGGAGATTTTTTCTTTTAATGTTTTATTTTTTATTTTTTGGCTGTACCATGCAGCATATGGGATCTTAGTTCCCCAACCAGGGATGGAAGCCCTGCCCCCTGCAGTGAAGCATGGAGTCTTAACCACTGGACCATCAGGGAAGAATCAACGTGGGGATTCTTGACTAAAGAAGAATCCAAACAATTTTATCTAATTGGAGAAGGGCATCCATTATTGTCAAGACACAAGTATATTATATGCCAGATTATATCATGAGGATTTCCCTTATTCTGACAAATTTACATTTTCATATAAACATCAGGTTTTTCATAGACATCAGGTTTAATCTTTCTTAAAGTGTTCAGTTCAGTTCAGTTCAGTCACTCAGTCGTGTCCGACTCTTTGCGATCCCATGAATCACAGCACGCCAGGCCTCCCTGTCCATCACCAACTCCCGGAGTTTACTCAAACTCATGTCCATCGAGTTGGTGATGCCATCCAGCCATCTCATCCTCTGTCGTCCCCTTCTCCTCCTGCCCTCAATCCCTCCCAGCATCAGGGTCTTTTCCAATGAGTCAACCCTTCGCATGAGGTGACCAAAGTACTGGAGTTTCAGCTTCAGCATCAGTCCTTCCAATGAACACCCAGGACTGATCTTTTGGGATTGCCTTTCTTAGGGATTGGGATGAAAACTGACCTTTTCCAGTCCTTTTCCAGTGGCCACTGTGGCCACTGCTGAGTTTCCCAAATTTGCTGGCATATTCAGTGCAGCACTTTAACAGCATCATCTTTCAGGATTTGAAATAGCTCAACTGGAATTCCCTCACATCCACTAGCTTTGTTCATAGTGATGCTTTCTAAGGCCCACTTGACTTCACATTCCAAGATGTCTGGCTCTAGGCGAGTGATCACATCACCGTGATTATCTGGGTCGTGAAGATATTTTTTGTACAGTTCTTCTGTGTATTCTTGCCACCTCTTCTTAATGTCTTCTGCTTCTGTTAGGTCCACACCATTTCCGTCCTTTATCGAACCCATCTTTGCGGGAAATGTTCCCTTGGTATCTCTAATTTTCTTAAAGAGATCTCTAGTCTTTCCCATTCTGTTGTTTTCCTCTATATCTTTGCATTGATCGCTGAGGAAGGCTTTCTTATCTCTCCTGGCTATTCTTTGGAACTCTGCATTCAAATGGGAATATCTTTCCTTTTCTCCTTTGCTTTTTGCTTCTCTTCTTTTCACAGCTATTTGTAAGCCCTCCTTAGACAACCATTTTGCCTTTTTGCATTTCTTTTCCACGGGGATGGTCTTGATCCCTTTCTCCTGTACAATGTCACGAACATCCGTCCATATTTCATCAGGCTCTCTGCCTATCAGATCTAGTCCCTTAAATCTATTTCTCACTTTCACTGTATTTATTAATAATAACATATATACTATTATAGTATTTCAGTTGGACAAAAATCCTAATCTCTTCCCCACAGTTTAATATTATCCAGCAGATGTGGTTCCCAATGATCTTCCTTCAATCTCTTATTGAACTTTTGGTTCGTGAATTAGAACACACTAATATAGAATGATCCAGAACAATACTGAATCACTCAAGACCAGCAATTTCTCTTCCACCACAAAATGGACCTCAGAACCCTATTCATTTCTCAGTGATTCCTTAGCCAGAACCCCATCTGTCTCTCTTTCCAGGAAGGGACCAATTCCATTTCAACCCAAACCTAAAAGCTTTTCAAAGCTGAGGTGTCATCCCACACTAAGACTGAGACCATTCATAACCAAATTCACCCTTTGTTATTGTTCAGTCCCTAAGTCATGTCTGACTCTGTGACCCCATTGGACTACAGCATGTCAGGCTTCCCTGTCCTTCACTATCTTCTGGAGTTTTGCTCAAACTCATGTCCATTGAGTCAGTGATGCCATCCAACCATCTCATCCTCTGTCGGACCCTTCTACTGCTTTCAACCTCTCTCCCTTAATCTACCTGGAAAACAGTGGAGAAAGTTCTCCCTCTTCTGGTCAAATAGGACCACCATTCTTATATAATTAAACTACAAACCCAATAAGAGAAACTCAGATATTTCCTTCAAGGTACTCTACCCCTTCACTGCTCCAACACTGCCCCTAAGAGAAGACTGAACTCATACAAGATACATAAATTATTTGATGAAAAACTGAAAGACTTTATTTTTGGGGGCTCTAAATCACTGCAGATGGTGACTGCAGCCATGAAATTAAAAGACGCTTACTCCTTGAGAGGAAAGTTATGACCAACCTAGACAGCATATTAAAAAGCAGAGACATTACTTTGCTAACAAAAGTCCGTCTGGTCAAGGCTATGATTTTTCCAGTGGTCATGTATGGATGTGAGAGTTGGACTGTGAAGAAAGCTGAGCGCCGAAAAATTGATGCTTTTGAACTGTGGTGCTGGAGAAGACTCTTGAGAGTCCCTTGGACTGCAAGGAGATCCAACCAGTCCATCCTGAACGAGATAAGTCCTGGGTGTTCATTGGAAGGACTGATGCTGAAGCTGAAACTCTAATACTTTGGCCACCTCATGAGAAGAGCTGACTCATTGGAAAAGACCCTGATGCTTGGAGGGATTGGGGGCAGGAGGAGAAGGGGACACCAGAGGATGAGATGGCTGGATGGCATCACCGACTCGATGGGCATAAGTCTGAGTAAACTCCGGGAGTTGGTGATGGACAGGGAGGCCTGGTGTGCTGCGATTCATGGGGTCGCAAAGAGTTGGATACGACTGAGCGACTGAACTGAACTGAACTGAAAAACAAGTTCAAAGAAAGGGAGCAAACAGAGAGGACACATCATTCTCTGTAAAGGGAAAAAGTGAAAATTGGCTCAGAGATACTGCTTCTCTAGGAAGAAGATTTTAGGGTAAAGAATGAAAATATTACCTGAATTTAAAACTATAATATTTCAGGAAGGAAATGAGAGATGTCCACTTACCGGGGCCATGATTTTAGAACTGCCAATCATTCTCAGAAGCTGAGTCCAGAGAAGTCAGAACTGAGTCCAGAGAATCCAGAGCTGAGGAAGGAAAAAGAAGCTTTGAGACCCAGCGTAGCTCAGAACTCCAAAAATTGTTTAAAGTATGAGAGTCTTTCTTTTTTCTTCTTTATTCCTGCTTCCCATCGTCCTTGCCACTCTTTCCCCTCCCAAACACATGTCAGGGGATGTAAGTAGGAGTCCAGACAATTCTGGGCTTCCCTGATAGCTCAGCTGGTAAAGAATTTGCCTGCAATGCAGGAGATTTGGGTTCAATCCTGGGTTGGGATGATCTCCTGGAGAAGGAAATGGCAACCCACTCAGTAGTCTTGCCTGGGAAATCCCAGGGACAGAGGAGCCTGGTGGTCTACAGTCCATGGGATCACAGAGAATCAAACACAACTGAGTGACTAACACACACACACACACCCCCCAGACAAATCCAAACACCCTTTCTTATGCGGAGGAAACAAGTCACACAAGCTGGATACACAGCAGGGGCTCTCTGAAGCAAAGCCAGTTCCAGACACACCCCTCTGGCCTATTTCTAATTCTGGTCACACCACATGTACCCAGCCTGGGCTGTCCAGTCACTAATGAGTAGATCCTCCCCAATCCAGCCCTATCTGCCAGGGTTGAGACCATACAACAAAAACTTCAGGGTGTCAATAATACGCTATTCACAATGCCAGTATATGATAAAACTTAATGAAAATGCAAAGAAACAGGAAAATGTTACTGATAATCAAGAAAGAAAAGTCTCAGTAGAAATAAACCCAAAGATAATCCAGTCAGTGGAGCTAACAGACAAGGATTTGAAGATATTATGATTAACATGATAAAGAAAAGAGAGGAAAAGATGAACAAAATGGAATGCAAAATGGAGTATATCGATAGAGGTTAAGACTCTTAAAAAAGGAATCACATGGATATTTTATAGTTATAAAAATATATTACTGAAAATTAAAACTGTACGGGATGATTTAACAGCAGAAAACTGTTTTAATTAACATAAAGTCAAATTAACAATAATCTTATACTGAGAGAAAAAAAGAACAGAGCTGAACATAAGAGAAATACAAGAAACTGCCAAAATGTAGAACTGAACACCTAAAACAAAATAGAACAGAAAATTTATTTGAAGACGTAATGGACAAAAACAGTGCAACTGTCATGAAATATCTTGATATATAAATGGAAAAGCTCAGTAAACCTAACCACTTGAAATAATGGAATCCATACCTAAGCACATCTTGGCCAAACTGTTGACAAACAAAGCTGAAAAACATATTAAAAGTATGTAGTTTTTAAAAAAGACATCTGTTATAAATAAACAAGAAAAATAGTTCATATCTCAACAGAATCTTTAGCAGCCTGAAAAATGGAATCATGTCTTTATAAAGTGCTAAAAAGGAAAAACCCTGAGAACTCTGAATCTTATCCCCAGAGAAGACATCTTTCAGAAAGGAAGGTGAAATAATTATTTTTTTTAAACAAAAGCTGAGAGAATTTTTTATCAACAGACGCATAATACAAGAAATACTAAACAACAGAAGTCAAGCAAAAGGAAAATAATCCTAGATGGAAGCATGAATGTGCAAAAAAGCTAGGAAATATTTCGAGCTAAATGATAATGAAAGTATGGCATATCAAAGCTTGTGAGATGTAATCACACCAGTGCTTACAAAGACATTTTTAGGACTTCCCTGGTGGCCCACTGGATAGGAATCTGCTTACCAAAGCAGGGGACACGGGTTCGATCCCTGGTCTGGGAAGGTTCCACATGCCGCTGGGCAACTAAGCCCGTGCACCCCAACTACTGAACCTGCACTCTAGACCCGCAAGCTGCAACCACTGAGCCCATTGTGTCTAAAGCCTGTGCTCTGCAACATGAGAAGCCACTGCAATGAGAAGCCCTGACTTGTTGCAACTAGAGAAAGCCCACTCAAAACAATGAAGACCCAGGGCAGCCAAAAGAATAAGTAAGCAAATTATAAAAAACAAAACAATAAAAAACCAAAAGATATTTTAGCTTTAAATGTGTATTTTTGTTTTTGTTTTGTATTCACAAATGCTGCAGATAAATACTATTCATTATCTCATCACCATTGATAATTACTAGGGGTACTGAAGTCATAGCAAATCAATTGGTAGTGAAATTATTATGAAAATACTTTGTCAAATTACTGCAATGCCAAGTAAATCCATAATTTATTTTCTCCAATAGATATCATGAGCATTTATAATGACTGCCCACTTATGTTTTCCTTTTCTTTTTACCCTTTGATCCCCTTCACCTAAACATAAATGTATGTTTTATAAAGTAGAATGGTTAAAAAACAATGATCTATCTTTGGAAGTTAGAAAAGGAAAAACAAGTCTAAAGAAAGTAAAACATACTAAAAGAAACAAATGGCATAAAAAAAAAAACCCAAACATAAGAGTAAAATCAATAAAGCTAAAAGCTATTTCATTGAAAAGATAAGATTAATAAACCTCTTGGTAAACTGTCAAGAAAAACATTGCCCATATCAGGAATATAAAAGGAGATATCACTACATATATTATAGACATTATTTTGGTAACAGATACATTGATAACATAATTTTATGAACTCTATGACAATAAACTTGAAAATGTAGATGCAATTTAAAAATTTCTTGAAAACACAATATATCAAAACTGATATAAAAAATGGAAAATCTGAATATAGTTAGATTTATTAAAGAAATTAAATCTGTATTAAGGACCTTCCCATAAAATGTCAGGCCCAGAGGCTTCAGTGGCAAATTCTCCAAACACTTGAGGGATTAAAAATGCCAACCAAACTATCTTTTCTAGAAAACAAACCCCCAAAACGGACCGTGTCATGAGGTCCATAATTATGATATCAAAACCTGACAAGGACATTATAGGAAAGGAAAGTATATCTTTCTCATGAATGTAGATGCAAGGATATTAAAGTATTAGCAAGAAGAGACCACTGATATGTATAAGCAAGAGATTTATTCTAGAAATGCAAAGTCACTTAATTTTTAAAAAGCAAGCAATGTGATCTTCCAACTTTAAATAATAAAAGACAGAGTTTCCCTGGTGGGTCAGTGGTAAAGAATCCATCCACCTGCCAATACAGGAGGCACGGGTTCCATCCCTGAAACAGGAAGATCCCACGTGTTGCGAAGCAGGTAAGCCAGTGTGCCACAACTACTGAGCGTGCGCTCCAGACCCTGGAAGCCAAAACTACGGAGCCCCAGTGCCCTAGAGCCCTGTGAAAGTGAAAGTCGCTCAGGCATGTCCAACTCTTTATGACTCCATGAACTTTTCCAGGCCAGAATACTGAAGTGGGTAGCCTTTCCCTTCTCCAGGGGATGGTCCCAACCCAGGGATCCAACCCAGGTCTCCTGCTTTGTGGGCAGATTCTGTATCAGCTGAGCCACAAGGGAAGCCCAAGAATACTGAGGTGGATAGCCTATCACTTCTCCAGGGAATCTCCCGACCCAGGAATCGAACTAGGGTCTCCTGCATTGCAGCCGGATTCTTTACCAGCTGAGCTATCAGGGAAGCCCGTGTTCTGCAACAAGAGAAGCCACCACAATGAGAAGCCCATGCACCACAACAAAGAGTAGTCCCCACTTGCAGCAGCTAGAGAAAAGCCCGTGCAGCCCATGAAGACCTAGCATAGCCAAAAATAAAAATACATAAAATTATTTTAAAAAATAATAAAGGAGAAAAACTATTCAATCATTTCATTAAATGCAGAAAAACCATTTTATAATATTCAGCATCAGTTCATGATAAAAACCCTTCAAACTAGGAATGGAAGAGAACTTTAACTTGATAAAAGGGATCTAGCAGAATAAAACTGGGAGGTGAAATATGCACCACTGCCCTGAGCTCAGGGCAAGGGTATCCACTTTTACCACTTCCATTTAACTTTCTACTAGAAGACCTCTCTAATACCATAAGAGAAAAAAGTGAAATGAAAAGTATGAAGATTGGAAGGAAAGAGGTAAAGCCATCTTTATTTGCAGACAACATGATTTTGTACATAGAAAAATTTTTTCAATTCTAGAAACTATTAGAATTAATACATGAATTTATTAGCAAGTTTGTTGAGTAAAATGTCACAGTATAAAACAACAATTATATTAAAATAAAGTTATTGAAAATGAAATTTTAAAAATCCCAACAGTATAAAAAAAAGAAAATTATGAAACACTTTGAAATGAACCTAACAAACTTATAGACTGAAAGCAAAACATTAAGGAAAGAAAGAAAGAAATGAACACTTATTTCATGTTTATGAACTGGAAGAATCAATTTTAAGATGACCGATTTTCTCTAAATTGATACATTGATTCAATGTATCTCTAAACGATATTAGGAGCTTTTTTTTTAGAACATTAATAAAACTCATTCTAAATTTACATGGAAATGGCTTTGATGGTAAAGAATCTGCCTACAATGCGGGAAACCTGGGTTTGATCCCTGGGTTGGAAAGATCCCTGGAGAAGGACATGGCAACCCACCCCAGTATTCTTGCCTGGAGAATCTCCATGGACAGAGGAGCCTGGTGGGCTACAGTCCACGGGGTTGCAAAGAGTTGGACATGATTGAGCGACTAAGCACAGCACACAGCTAAGAATCCAGAACAGTCAGGGCAAGTTTAAAGAACAAAGTTGTCAAATATACATTACCAGTCATCAAGACATATGTATTATGTAATTACTGTAATTAAAACAGTGGGACTGACACAGGATTGACAAACAGACCAACAGAATAGAGTCCAGAAAGAGACTTGCACATATATAGCCACTTTTTAAAAAAACAATAAAAGTCTTAACTGCAAATTAGAACAGAAAGGATAGTCTTTTCAACAAATGGTACCAAAGCAGTTGGCTAGCTGTATGGGAAAAATGGTTTTAACCCTGATCCTACCACACACACATATATAAATTCAAGATGGATCATATGCCTAAATGTGAAAACTAAAGCTAAAAAGTTTCTGGAAGAAGAAACAGGAAAATATCTCTATGATCTTGGGACAGCCAAAATTTTCCTCTTTTTTTTTTTTTTGGTTTAATTTTTACTTCCACTTATTTTAGACTTAGAGAAAATTTGCAAGAGTAGTACAGAGGGTTTCCTGTATATTCCTCAACTTACTGTTGACATCTTAGGATAATTATCAAAACCATGAAATTAACACTGGTAGATACTATCAATGGCATATCTTATTCAAATATCACCAGTTTCCCTCTATCAATGTCCTTTTTCTTTTCCAGGATCCTATACATGACCCCACATTGCATTTGGCTATTATTTCTTCCCACCCCACAATATTTATTTGGCTGCACTGGGTCTTAATTGTGGCATGTGGGATCTTTAGTTGTGGCATGCTAACACTTAGTTGTGGCATGTGGGATCTAGTTCCCTGACTCGGAATCGAACCTGGGCCTCCTGTATTAGGAACAGAGTCTTAGCAACTGGACCATCAGGGAAGTCCCAGGCTGTTTGTTATTCCTCCTCAGTCTCTTCCAGTCTGCACAGTCTTTCCTGTGGTAATGGTTTTCAATTGCTGCCATAACAAATTAACCATAAATGTATCTTAAAACAACACACATTTATTATCTCACAGTGTTTTGTGGACTTGGGAGTCTGGACACAGTTTCACTGGGTGTTCTCCTCAGGCTGGTCTCGAAATTACAAACAGGTGTCAGCTGGGCTGTGTTCTCATTCAGAGGCTCAACTGGGAAGAATTCAATTCCAAGTTCATTCAGATTGTTGGCAGAATTCATATCCTTGTGGCTAGATGACTGAGGGCCACAAATATTTGATGGCTGTCAGCTGGAGGACACCCTCAGGTCCTAGAAGCTGCCTGCAGTTTCTTGCAACAGGAACTTCTCCAACATTGCCACTTACTTCATCAAGCCCACAAGGTGAGTCTCTAGTTCCAGTCTGCTACAGTGGAGTCTTATATGATAAAATGGAACCACAGTAGTGACATCCCATCACTTTTGCCACAAAAACTAACATGATCACAGGACTGACGTTAGGCCACAGGTTAAATAATTTAGAGACAGAAGGGCCTGGGGACCCTGACAAGGATGATTAATCTGCATGGCCCTATGACTTACGGATATGTTACTATCAGACAGTATATTTCATCCCCAGGGAAAGAAGGATCATATGCCTTTAAAATTAAAGTGTGTTTTACGAATGAGGAAACACAAACTCACCTTAACTTAAACTTTTAGTTGTTTAACAAATATTCTTTCCTCTCTCAGGATCCTATTTTTTAGAGACAGGGCACCACTAGGAAAAGAGAAAGTGAACATGAAACATCAGCATTTTCTTGGAGAGCACATTCATTTACAAAACACGCCCCCTTCCATAAGCGTACACTCTCCTCCAGTCCACCATAAACAACCAGATGGGAGTAGGAAGGAGGCTGGAACAGCGTTGACCTTTCCCAGTGTGAGAAAGGCTGGGGTCACTGATGTCTAGCGTGGAATCTGTGGAATTGACAGCAGGCTTCTGGGGCCAGAGTTTTGGAAATGCTGTGGCTGTGAAACATAGCTGGCCCCTTGAAACTTTCAAAGGAGACCCTCCAAGGAGGAAACCCACTCCTAGGACGTCATTAGGTCTTCCCCAAATAGCCTGTTTGGGGTCGTATTCAGCTTCAGAAAATCTCATCTCGTGATCCAATCTATGTCTTCTTGATGGGGTCCTCCATTCTTCCATTCTAAAGCTAAGATTCTGGCTTCCCTTCTTTATCTGCCACAGACGCCAAGTGGCTGTGAGGGGAGAGGTACAAGGAATCGGCAGAGACAAGAGCCAAGAATTCCAGTGACAATCCACACAGCCACACAACTGTCGCTTATCCAAAAGTCACGCGTCATTTAAATAAGCACCGTCACCCAGTTAAATAATGACATACAAACGCACACTTCATGGAGACACGTCTACACACACACGAGTTTCTCAATAGGTACATAAATCTCCGCTGCTCACGCAGACACGAGCCTTACACCCGAGGACTGACACCTCTTGTCTGCGTTCGAAGCGTCCTCGCCTTGAGCGCCTGTCACCAGAGGGGGTTCCAGTCCGGCTACCGAAAGAGACTATGGAAGCGTGTGCCGTTTTTATTTTTGGATGGGATCTACTTAACACGTAGGGACTACAGCTCCTCCGCCACCGGAAGAGCACCCAAGACCCGAGGCTGAAGCGAGCCCGGTGGCTTCTGGGAAATGCAGTCCATCCGGAACGTTTCTAGCGCTGCGAGAGCTCAGCGCTCCGAATGCGCAGATGCCAGGACTGTGTCTGCGCGTGGTGGAGAACGGCTAGACCTCGGAAGGAAGATGGTTGCTGGTGAGGCTAGCGTACGTGGAAATAGCGAGTGGAATCTGAGTCTAGTCTGCGGGGTGGGATCCTGGGGACTTCAGAACCCCAACCTGCGGCAGGAGGAGACGGCGGGCTCTTGGGTACTGTGGTTTCTTGAGTATGAGCTCTGAGGATTGGGACTTAAGTCTTTTGACCCCCATCCGTACCCCCATTCCCGCTCAGGTAGCATCAGCATCCCGAGTAGCGCCAGAAGCACACCTGGCACTAAGTGTGCATTTGTTTTTTAAAGAAAGAACCCCCTGGCGTTGTATGTGTGCGTTTTCATTCTCTGTGTTTTTGTGGGACCACAGTGTGTGTCTGTAACCGTGTGTGGCGGCTTCCCTGGTGGCTCAGCAGTGAAGAATCCGCCAGTCAGTGCAGAAGATGGGGTTTCTATCCCAGGGTGGGAAAGATCCCCTGAAGAAGGAAATGGCAACCTGCTTCAGTTTTCTTGCCTGGGAGATCCCATGGACAGAGAAGCCTGGCAGGCTACAGTCGTTGAGGACACAAAGAGTCAGACACGACTTAGCGACTAAACAACCACCATGTATGGGATTGTGTTTCTGTTTGGTTTGTTTATGGTTTGTTTCAGATTTTGAGATATTATAAAACTTGTTAAGCATACTTCCTTCCCACTCCTCCATCCCCACCCTGAAATTCCTCCTGCCCAGTATCTTGTATTTCTTTCCGTTAAAGGCTACGTCTGGCTGACTTTTGCCAGAGACATACACTAGCAGGGCCAACTCATCCATTAGACACAGTATGCAAAATGCCTAGAGCCCACAATACTCTTTGTCGTTATTGTTTAGTCACTTTTTCCAACTCTTTGTGACACCATGAACTGCAGCACTTCAGGCTTCCCTGTCCTTCACTATCGCCCAGAGTTTGCTCAAATTCATGTCCATTGAGTCCGTGATGCCATCCAACTATCTCATCCTCTGTCGCCCCTTCTCCTGCCCTCAATCTTACCCAACATCAGTGTCTTTTCCAGTGAGTTGGCTCTTCACATCAAAATATTGGAACTTCAGCATCAATCTTTCCAGTGAATATTCAGGGTTGATTTAGGGGCCTACCAAAAAGTCTTTTAAAATCAGAAATAAACATTAATTTTTGGTCAAAGGAAATGTTTAATTCAAAGAAACTCAACTTATTACTATACCTAAAGAATCACAAAATACTGTTATTTTTATTTTCTGTTTATTGATGAAAGGCCCCACAGAAGTTCTAATACAGCACCGCATCTTACCCAGATCAAATCAGATTTCAATCCAGCCTTATTCCTCTTCAGTTCTTCAGTGGGACTTGTGAAAACAGCACTGTACCTGCTGACCTTAGGTGAAACTGCAGTAAACTCTGACCTTCCCATTTGAGTTTTCCATGGCCCCAGGATGAAGTGGAACATTTCCTTCCCTAGATGTCTGGGCACCTTGAAAATGAAATTTGAACACATATTTTGGTCTCCTAATAAAACTTCTCTTCCCAGACTCTTTGTAAATAAGCAATAAAAAGTTTGAGTGCTTTTGTGACTGTGTGTGGAATTATATAATATAATGCCCATTTTAAGGCATGTGAGATTATGGCTTTAGTTATGAGATTGTGTTTTTATCTGTGAGTATGACTTAAAATGTATGTGATGCCTTGAAAGACATGCTTTTATTATGTGGGCATTTTATGGATATTGTGAATGTGGATTACTTATAACAGGCTTATTAAGTGTGAACAGACTTATTAAGTGAGAAACTACATGAGATGGAAATGTGTGATTTTGATTATATGAATATAGAACCCTGTGATATTATGACTGTATATCTTGGTGAATGACGATAGGCTGCCTTACTCTTCTCAACAATGAACGAGAGGAATGTTGCTCCTTTATGGAACAATAACTTTAAGATTTGGGTTAAAGGATTTGCTATTTATTTGGCAAATAATTTGGATATTTTATGCTCTCTTACTTAGCTTTAAAAAGAAGAAATCCAACACATGCTATAATGTGGATGTATCTAGAGAACATTGTACTAAGTGAAAAAAGCCCATCAAAAAAAGATGAATACCAGAAAACTGCACACTGATATCTCTGAAAAACATAGATGTAAAAATTCTCAACAAAATATCAACAGATTTAACTCAACAGAGTATTAAAAGGATCATATAATAGGACCAGGACTTCCCTGGTGGCTCAGTGGTAAAGAAATGACTGCCAATGCAGGAGACGTGTGTTTGATCCCTGGGTTGGGAAGATCCCTTGGAGAAAGAAATGGCAACCCACTCCAGTATTCTTGCCCAGGGAATCCCAGGGACGGAGGAGCCTGGCGGGCTACAAATTTGTGGGGTCACGAAAGAGTCAGACATGACTTAGCGACTAAACAACACTAGGACCAAGTGGGATTTATCCCTCCAATACAAGGATGAGTCAACATATGCAATATGTACCACATTACATCACTTTAACAGGATGAAAGATGAAAATCATAGGACCATCTCAGTAGATACAGAACAAGCATTTGACAGTACAACATCCTTTGATGATAAAAACTCTCAACAAATAGGTATAGATGGAACATAACTCAACATAATGGAAGCCATATACAGTGAACTCAGAGCTAATATCATACTTACTGGTGAAAGGTTGAAAGCTTCTCCTTTACAAACAGGAACAAAACAAAGGTGTCCACTCTCACTGCTTCTATTCCACAGAGTACTGGAAGTCCTAGCTGAGCAATCAAAGTATAAAGAAATTAAAAGGCATCCAAGTCAGAGAGGAAGAAATAAAATTCCCTTTGCAGATGCAAACAAAAGAGATATGTAAATAAATATATATATTTTCTAAACACTATACATTAAAACTGTTAGAACTCATCAGCCTTCTGTCAAGTTAAATAATACAAAATTAATGTATAAAAACCAGTTGCTATTTTTATACAGTAACAATATATGTAAAATAATTCCATTCACAATATCACTAAAGACAATAAAAATACTTTGGAATAAATTTAAATATGGAGATGAAAGACCTGTATACCAAAAATGATAAGACTTTGATGGAAGAAATTGAAGACACAAATAAGCAGAAAAATATCCTGTGTAACTTGGATCAGAAGGATTAATATCATTAAAATGTCCCTACTACCCAAAAGCCATCTATAGATTCAGTGCAATTTCTATCAAAATTCCAATAGCATATTTCACAGAAATAGAAAAAGAATTCTAAAATTTTGTATGGAGCCACAAAAACCTGTAATAGCCAAAGCAATCAGAAGAAAGAAGAACAAAGCCAGAGACATCCCACTTCCTAATTCCAAACTGTACTACAAAGATGGGTTCCCAGTAGCTCAGATGGTACCAGTAGCTCAGATGGTAAAGAATCTGCCTCCAGTGCAGGAGACCCAGTTCGATTCCTGGGTTGGGAAGATCCCCTGGAGAAGGGAATGGCTACCCACTCCAGTATTCTTGCCTGAAAAATTCCACTGACAGAGGAGCCTGGCAGGCTGCAGTCCATGGGATCACAAAGAGTTGGACCTGACTGAGCAACCAACATAGCAATTCTACTTCTGCTTGTATATTCAAAGTAAATGAAAATAGTTATTTGAAGAGGTATGTGCACTCCCATGTTTCTTTCAGTATTATTCACAATATGGAAACAACCTAAGTGTTGAAGCTGTGGCATATATACAATGGAATTTATTCAGCCATAAGAAAGAAAAGAAACAGACCCATTTGCAACAACAAAGGTGGGTATTATGTTAAAGTGAGATTAAATCAGACAGAGAGATACTGTTTATTATCACTTATATGTGGAATCTTAAAAAAGGCAAATTCATAAATATAGAGTAGAATGATAGCTATTACAGGTTGGAGGGCTGGGTGGGAATGGGATACTGTTTTTTAAGGGTACAAATTTGGACTAGGAGATAAGTCCTGGAGAGCTAATGGACAGCACAGTGATATAATCAATAATCAATAATACTGTATTATAAATTTCAGAGTTTCTAAGGGACTAGACCCTAACTGTTCTGAAACCAAAAAAAGCCATGAAAACTAGTTGAGGGGATAGAAGTGTTAGCTGACACTAAGATGATAATCATATTGCAATACATTCATCATCAAATCAACATATGTTGTACCTTGAAATTACACGTCAATTAACCGCTTGAAAAGGAGTACGAATTACATGGTGTGATTTCTTAATTGGAAAACAAATAACTTTTTCGAAATACAAGTAATATTTCAATTCCCTAACGATGTAAGAAATTCAAAGCAAAGAAAAGTGGAGCATTTTTCTGCTTCTGTTTAACGTCCCATTCAATGGTTGCATCTCATTTTCTTGGCCAAGGTTGAATACAGGGCCAGGTAGTAAAGAAGATGGCTCATTATAGCACAGCCCTTTTACGATCTCTGTTTTTCCTTCACACATACCACGCCTTTACAATTATTTGCCATTTACTTTTCCATACATATTTCCAATTTCTGTCAGGAAACAACGAGGGAAAAAAAAAAGCCAAGTACTACAAGCGCCCCACAGCTTACGCATACTCCACTTGCTAATTCAAAAGTAAAATTGCAAACAGGTGGGAAGCTCAGCGGCAGAGAGCATTCTGGGACGTGTAGTTTCGGAGGCTTCCTGTGATTCGGAACTTCCGCTCCGGGAAAGCGCGGAGGGGTTATTCGCTCCGCTGGAGAAATAAAAAGACATAATCCAGCGCTGTGCGTCTCCGGTGGTATTTCGCCTACCGGAGCGCGAGAACACGAACCTCGCTGCTTTCGTGGATTCTGGGAAATTCGATTGAGGCCGGGGACGTTTCACTTCCTGTAAGGGGGCGGGGCAATGACTCCTACCCCTCTTGTGGGTCCTGGGAAATGTAGTCCAGGAGCTCCGAATAGTTGGAGGTATTTCCGCTTTAGGAGGTTGCGATTGCGGACTTCGATTCTCTCGGGTAGGTGAGTCATTTCCTGGGAGCCTGCTGTCTCCTTTAACTTTTCTGACCCGGTCCTGGGATCAGCTGGACTCGGTGTTCGGTCGCAGGGCAAAAAAGCCGCGACTTGCGACAGAGGGCGGGATGGAAGGGTGAGGGCGGCCGCTTGCCTTCCTCTTACTCGCTGGATTCTCTGTGTTTGGGGCGGTTCACAAGTCTTGGGGTTGTAGGCGGACTGAAATCGGCAGTTTGACTGTCTCCAGGTCTCTTTGCTGTCCATTCCGCCTCCTCCAGCACCTTCCACACCGTTAGTTACTTCCTAGTGTGAAGGAAAGTGAAGTCGCTCAGTTGTATCCAACTCTTTGCGACCCCATGGACTGTAGCCCTACCCGTCTCCTCCGTCCATGGGATTTTCCAGGCAAGAATACTGGAGTGGGTTGCCATTTCCTTCTCCAGATCTTCCCGACCCAGGGATTGAACCCAGGTCTCCTGCATTGTAGGCATACGCTTTACCATCTGAGCCACAGGGAAGTCACTTCCTAGTGTTAGGTAGTTAGAATAGGGAAAAGGAATCCAAAATGGCGGTGGCTAAAAGACAAGGAAGGGAAAAGCCCGCGAAAATAGAACAAAGAAAGGTCAAAGAAAGGTCCGAGGACCGGAGTGAGGACTTGAGGTAGAACAGCACTGAGCGCAATTTGTTTAGGGCAGGCCCAGGGGGGAGAAAACATATAAAAGGAGGAGCCAAGCGCGCGCTCTCCCGCGTGCGTAGGCGCTCTCCACGCCCCGCGCCCGCCCCCGCCCCGCCCGGCGCGCTGGCGCGCTCCTCCACTCTTTTCATCTAAATAAAATAGAGCTGTAACACTGATTTGTCTAAGAGCTATGACACGGTTTATTCAAGACCTGAGAGCTGTGTCGCGCTGAGGGCTTTAATGTCCCTTGCTCCAAATCATTATGACAGACAAGAACCGAGAAGCATACACTTGTCTGACACTAGCAAGGTAACATTGGATGCGAATTTAATCTTTTTGTTCCTTGGATTCCTTTTCTATAGAAAGGGATTTTAAGAGTATAAGGCAGGTACTCACCTGCCTTTCGTAGATAGAAAAGCAGTCTATCGAAATAGTCAACCATTAGGAAACTGACTGCAGAGGAGACTTTTGGGATCAATTTGTGCAGGTAGGTTGAAATTTTATTGTAGAGGATTTGAAAGCAGGGTTAGTGAGTTTGGCCATCTTTGTAAAAATTTGAAAGCATTTTCATTTAATCTTATTTTAAATATTATTTAAAGCTTGTATACTGATTATAGAAGAAATGTGGATTCATTGTAGAGAATTCAGAAAATGTAGAGCTATGACATAGTCAAAACCGTTAAGAATTACCCATGTAGATACGTATGTTATAACTTATAGGATATGTATGACTTATATAGGACACAGACCTATAGGATATAGGTGATTATCAACATTTTTAAGTGCATTTCTGTTTTGCAGCTTTTCTATATGTATTTATCTATATTATATACAAGTGTTATCAGATTATTCATATCCTTAACTCTTAATTCTGAAAATTTCCAGACAACCTGCCAGGTTCCTCTGTCCCTGGAATTCTCCGGCGATAATACTGGAGTGGGTTCCTTTCCCTTCTTCAAGGGATCTTTCTGACTCAGGGATAGAACCCTGGTCTCCCTCATTGCTGGCAGATTCTTTACCATCTGAGCCACTGGGGAAGCCCCACAAAGTGTAATATAATGACTCCTGTGTAACAGTCATCCTGCTTCAGTTCTTGCTGATCTTGTTGCATCGCTGTCTCCCTGTACACAGGTTTTTCCCATTGAGTATTTTAAAGCAAACTCAGATGTTGAGTCAATAGAACTTAAACATTAATTATTATACCGAGACTGTGTTAGTTTGCTAAAACTTGTTGTTGTTGTTCCAACTTTCAGTTGGGTCTGACTCTTTGCAACCTCATGTACTGCAGCATGCCACATCACTGACACATCACTGAATGTCAGAGGCCCCTGAAATGACAGATCCATGTATTATTTGTAAAAGTGGAAAAAAAATTCAAGATGGAATATTCAGTTGCAGCAGTGGGCAATGTATGATTGAAAACAAGTAAGCTGAAGTTAAAGACCATGACATGGTTAGATGAGAATAAATAAGCTAGTGTATCTGAAGTACAGTACCTCAGTTCAGTCGCTCAGTCGTGTCCGACTCTTTGCGACCCCATGGACTGCAGCATGCCAGGCTTGCCTGTCCATCACCAACTCCCAGAGCTTGTGCAAACTCATGTCCATCCAGTCAGTGATGCCATCAACCATCTTATTCTCTGTTGTCCCCTTCTCCTCCTGCCTTCAGTCTTTTCCAGCATCAGAGTCTTTTCCAGTGAGTCAGCTCTTCGCAGATGGCCAGAGTATTGGAGCTTCAGCTTCTACTGGTACAAAATATCACAGCCTGACTGGCATAGACAACAGAAATAAATTTTCTCACAGTTCTGGAGCTAGGAGTCTGTCAGCAGATTTGGTTTCTTCTGAGGCCTCCCTCCTTGACTTGCAGATGGCTGCCTTCTTGTCATGTCCTCACAAGGTCTTTCCTTTGTGTGTGTGCATGCCCCTACTATCCCTGTTAATGTCCAATTTCTTCATAGAAGGACACCAGCCAGATTGATTTAAGGCCCACTCTAATGACCTCATTTTAACTTAATCACCCCTTTAAATGCCTTGTCTACCATTGCAGTCACATTCTGAGGTTCTGGTGATTAGGACTTCCATGTATGAGTTTATGGGTGGGACTCACAATTCAGTCCTTAACAGGTATTAACAGCAACTCTAAGAGTTTTCACACTTGGCCACTAGCAGTATGTTTTTTATATAAGAAACTTAGAAAGAGTTGCAGTTATGAAAGGAAAATGATGAATTTCCTGTGCTTCTTTGGAGTTGCACTTTGCCATGGGCATGTAACTCTCAATTTTATCTTTCTCTCCTGTTAGGCTACAGGGACCTCTGATTCATGGACCTGGTCCTATTCTTTTTGGAGAGTCCAGCACAGGGTCAGCAGAGAGGAGTTATCTAGTGAGTAGGTGTGATGCAAACAGTCACCCAGAGAGGCTATAGCCTGGAATTAGAGAACAAAATAAAAAGGCAATCTATAGGCATATGCTTTGGTGCCTCAGTTTCCTTTGGTGAGCTGTAGAATTCACCAACTTTTCCCGAGTGTTCAAAGGTTGATGTATCATCAACTCTCTCGCCTTCTGGGATGGCCCACACTTTGTGAAGTATATTTCTCTCTAAATCACTTTTTACCTTAAAAAAAAGAAGTTAATGTATCATCGTGCCTAATATTGTCATGGTCTCAAACAGATTTCCTTGTTAGCAGACCAATTTAAAAAAAAAAATGGAAGCATAGTTAATTTACAGTGTTGTGTTAGTTTTGAGCTTCTCGGATAACTCAGTTGGTAAAGAATCCGCCTGCAACGCAGGAGACCCTGGTTCGATTCCTGGGTCAGGAAGATCTGCTGGAGAAAGGATAGGCTACCCACTCTAGTATTCTTGGACTTCTCTTGTGGCCCAGCTGGTAAAGAATCCGCTTGCAATGTGGGAGACCTGGTGTTCGATCCCTGGGTTGGGAAGATCCCCTGGAGAAGGGAAAGGCTACCCACTCCAGTAGAGTCGGACACAACTGGGTGACTTTTACTTTCATGTTAGTTTCAGGTATGCAGCACAGTGATTCAGTTATTTATATATATGTGCATATATATATATATTTAGTACATATGTATATATACTCTTTGCAGGTTCTTTTCCCTAACAGGTATTGTAAAATACTGAGTCTAGTTCTCTGTGCTATACAGTGAGTCCTTGTTGGTTCTCTGTTTTGTGTATCAGTTCAGTTCAGTCGCTCAGTTGTGTCCGACTCTGCGACCCCATGAATCGCAGCACGCCAGACTCCCGGAGTTTACTCAAACTCATGCCCATCGAGTCAGTGATGCCATCCAGCCATCTCATCTTCTGTCATCCCCTTCTCCTCCTGCCCCCAATCCCTCCCAGCATCAGGGTCTTTTCCAATGAGTCAACTCTTCGCATGAGGTGGTCAAAGTATTATAGTTTCAGCTTCAGCATCAGTCCTTCCAATGAACACCTAGGACTTACCTCTTTCAGGATGAACTGGTTGGATCTCCTTGCAATCCAAGGGACTCTCAAAAGTCTTCTCCAACACCACAGTTCAAAAGCATCCATTTTTCGGTGCTCAGCTTTCTTCACTGTCCAACTCTCACATCCATACATGACCACTGGAAAAACCATAGCCTTGACTAGACGGACCTTTGTTGGCAAAGTAATGTCTCTGCTTTTTAATATGCTGTCTGGGTTGGTCATAACTTTCCTTCCAAGGAGTAAGCATCTTTTAATTTCATGGCTGCAATCACCATCTGCAGTGATTTTGGAGACCAAAAAATAAAGTCTGACACTGTTTCCACTGTTTCCCCATCGACTTCCCATGAAGTGATGGGACCAGATGCCATGATCTTAGTTTTCTGAATGTTGAGCTTTAAGCCAACTTTTTCACTCTCCTCTTTCACTTTCATCAAGAGGCTTTTTAGTTCCTCTTCACTTTCTGCCATAAGGGTGGTGTCATCTGCATATCTGAGGTTATTGATATTTCTCTCAGCAATCTTGATTCCAGCTTGTGCTTCTTCCAGCCCAGCGTTTCTCATGATGTACTCTGCATATAAGTTAAATGAGCAGGGTGACAATATACAGCCTTGACGTACTCCTTTTCCTATTTGGAACCAGTCTGTTGTTCCATGTCTAGTTCTAACTGTTGCTTCCTGACCTGCATACAGGTTTCTCAAGAGGCAGGTCAGGTGGTCTGGTATTCCCTCCCATCTCCTTCAAAATTTTCCACAGTTTATTGTGATCCACACAGTCAAGTGTATAGTACTGTATATATTTTAATCCTAAACTCCTAATTTGTCTCTCTGCCTTCCCCTGGTATCCATAAGTTTGCTGTCAAATCGATGTTAGTGTTCAGTTTTTTGTTTGTGATGTCAGGATCATGATGGGGATGCTGAGAGAAGCTAACATTTGTTGGGCACCTCTTCTGTTTCAGTGAATTTACAGTGCTTTGTGTGCAATAATTATTATTGTCATTTTTAAAATGAAGAAACAGTGGAAGACAGTTGAATAAATGACCTGGTGACCCAGCAAGGGGCAGAGCCAGAGTCAAACCTCAGCAGCTGGCTTTAAAACCTCCTTGTTCCAGCACTCTGTGACCAGGACAGCTTACTTAACTTCTCTGTCCCTCACTTTTCTCACATCAGGTAAGATGTGGTTAGATGGTAAAGAATCTGCCTTCAATGTAGGAGATCTGGGTTCGATCCTGGGTCAGGAAGATCCTCTGGAGAGGAAATGGTACCCCACTCCAGTATTCTTGCCTGGAGAATTCCATGGACAGAGGAGCCTGGCGGTCTACAGCTGAGGGGGGCGCAAAGAGTTGGACACGTGATGATTAAAAGAAATATGATGTGGGAAGTGCTTGAAATGGGGCCTGGCACATAGTACATCCTATATGTATTACAGACTACAGTTGTACTCTTTTTTCTATTATAGAAGAGTATGCAATATGAAAAATGCAGTGAGTTATTAAAAGTGCAAAAAAATATTTTATTTCTTTTCTTTTCTCCCCCATTTTATTCTTTTAATACTTCAATTTGAACATACAGTTGAGCAAAAATGAATTGTTTCCTTAATAACCTTTGTTGAAACTGATAACTAACAGAATTGGTTGTCTTTTGAACCTAGTCAGTTCCTGGGGGTGGAGAAGGCAATGGCACCCCACTCCAGTACTCTTGCCTGGAAAATCTTGTGGACGGAGGAGCCTGGTAGGCTGCAGTCCATGGGGTCGCTAAGGATCAGACACAACTGAGTGACTTCACTTCCACTTTTCACTTTCATGCATTGGAGAAGGAAATGGCAACCCACTCCAGTGTTCTTGCCTGGAGAATCCCAGGGCGGGGGAGCCTGGTGGGCTGCCGTCTGTGGGGTCGCAGAGTTGAACATGACTGAGGCGACTTAGCAGCAGCAGCAGCAGTTCCTGGGGGATAATCACATGGTCTCTATTGCTTTAAAAAGGCCTGAGTCTGCACCATTCACTGTGGTAGCCATTGGCCACATGAGACTTGTTCTTCAGATGTGGCTGGTGCCAACTGAGATGTGTTGTTAAGTGTAGGACACACAAGAGATTTCAAACACTGAAAAAGAATGTAAAATGTCTCAGTTGCAGGTTGAAGATAATTTGGATATGTTGCATTAAATAAAATATATTGTTAAAATGAAGGCCACTTCTTTTTACATTTTTCAATGTGTCTGCTAGAAACATTTAAATTACCCATGTATCTTACATTATGTTTCATGTGGGCAACACTGGTGTAAATGGAAGCCTCCATTTTTCCTCTGAGGATTTGCCTTCCAGGGCATTTACAACTTACTCTTAACCTCTTTAGACCTTCGAGGGCATCTTACAACAGAGAGAAGCAGGAAGCTAGTCATCAGGAGGCCTGAGTGCCAGTTCTAGCCCTGCCCTGGGCTTCCTGGCTATTCTTAGGCATTTCAGATAACACCTTGAGGGGCAGAATGGAAGACTGCACTGGTTCCCAAACTTGGGTCATATTAGAATCACCTAAGGAAGTTGGTACAAAGGGTAAAGACCCAGTCCTTTTACTATTTCAATGACTCTGGGCTTCTGTGGGTTTTTTTGTTTGTTTATTGAATTTTTTTTAACAGTATTGTTTCTGTTTTATGTTTTGGCCTAAGAGGCATGTGGAATCTCCCTGACCAGGGATTGAGCCCACACCCCCTGCACTGGAAGGCAAAATCTTAACCATTGGACCACCAGGGAAGTCCCTGGACTAATGTGTTCTTTTTTAGCTTTCTGGATGATTGTGATGGTGTTCCAATTCACCTGATTTAGGAAGGCGGAATCCCTGTCCTAAACAGTAGGAGATATCTGCACCGGGCAGATGAGGTTGGCAGCAGTTTGTTATCTGTTTATCACATACAGCCATGCAAGGCCACACGTGGTTGCACTTGGGACTAGAATGAAGCAACAGTGGCTCTGGGAGGCAGGCTCTGTAGTAAACAGGGTAGGGTAACCCTTGGTTCTGGCAGGAGGATGTGGTTGGCTTGCTTGAACAGTGTTGAAGCTGGCACAGAGGCGAAACCTGTTAGGTTGAGGACTAGGTGGGCTACATCTGATCATTTGATGGGGTGAATTGTGTCAGGTCTTCATTTATAAAGGTGATCGAATGACAGCATTGAGAGGTTACCAAGAAAGAACGTTTTCTATACTTAGTTTCCCCAAAAAAGAGACACAGCATGCCACCCAGGGCTATACAAGGCCTGTCACACACAGGAGTCATGGAGCAGAACAAGAGAACTGTGTCTTTATGACTATAGTGGTGGGAAGTAAAGAGGTGGTGACATCCCCCTTTGGGGCACTAAGAACAGGAGAGCAGGGGGCAGTGGTTGGGCGGGTTATATTACATTGACTAAAAAGTTTGTTTGAATTTTTTCCATAACATGTTATAGACCCTTGTGACCCTTATATGCCTTGGAAAGCTGGCTTGCGGGGAATGTGTTACTAACTGTGGTTGACAGTCTGGCCCTGTGATTCAACAGACTGAGGAAGAAGTTAGGAATCACAGACGTCAAATAGCTAGAATCTAAAAACATGGTTAAGGGATGGGACTTCTTGGTGGTCCAGTGGTTAGGACTCCTCACTTCCACTGCAGGGGACACGGGTTTGATCACTGGTCAGGGAACTAAGATCCCACATGCCATGTGGTGCTGGCAAATAAATAAATAAATAACTTAATCAATGAATTAAAATATAACATGGTTAAGGGAATTCGCTGGCAGTCCAGTTTTTAGGCCCAGCACTTTCATTTCAGGGGCCCAGATTCGATCCCTAGTTGGGGAACTAAGGTCCCACAAGCCACAAGGCACAACAAATAAATGAATAAATAAAAATAAAAACATGGTTAACCCATAGGCGAACTAGCCAAATGGGGAGTCTTCCCCAGGGAAGGGGTCATGTCTGGAGACAGCAGAGGGAGCTAAGAGCTAGGCCTTCTGGGCCTCTGTGAGGCTCAGAGGTGTCAGGGTAGAACTGGGAATTTTAGGCCTTACAATAGAGCTGGCTGGAGCTTGGAAACTACTGGACATTGGTCATGGTTATCATCCCGTGTCATATTACCTGGGGTTCATTTCCTGGTGCAGTGTCCTGACTGGACAATGAAATCACAGGCTGGGGTGCTAGGAGAGGGGTAAGAATGCAGATGTTAGCAACCCTCCTCCACAGTTTCTGGTTTAATTAGTTGTGAATAAGTTCTGAGCATTTCTTTGTCTTTGTTTTGTTTTAAAAAAACAATTTTTTTAAATACAGCTTTTAAAAGTTGCTTTCCATTTAAGATCTGACCGTTTTTTAAAAACTCCCGTGTGAGTCTGATGTGCTATTAGGTTAGACTCTGGGTGAAAATCTTGACTCTTCTGTTGGTCACTGGTTGATTATAACCAAGTTAATTCCTAATTTACAGATCAGACCTTGGGACTAAGAGTAGGAAGTTGGAGATGCTAGTGTTTAAATACCAGTGGTCTGATTCCAAAGCCTCCACCCTTCCTGACTGTTCTCATCTCCTTCAAGCAGGTCCTCTGACTTCAGAGTCCTTTTCCAGTTGCCATGTCTGTCTTCTGTCCCCAGCTCTCAAGCTCTCATTTCTCTTTCCATGAGACCTCAGACTCCCATCTGTGTATTTTTTTTTCCTAGAAGCAGCAGAGATACAAGATCTAGAAGACTAGCTCCTTTGTGAGAGTGGATTCAGGTTCCTCCTGCCTCTGGACCTCACCGAGCCTCGGCTTTCTCGTCTGTTATGTGGGAACAACAGTCGTGATCATCATCATTTATTGAGAACTTTCTAAAATGCCAGGTACAGTGCTAAGGTCATTTAGCTCATTCATCCCTCACAATAACCATAGGACTGACAATTCTCTTTTCTTCTCTCCCTGTTATAGCTGAGGAGAGGCACAGAGGTGGAGGTGATCAGACCAGCGTCACACCACTTGTACGACACTAGATTCTTCACAGGTGTGTGGGAGGTACCTAATGAAGCAATATGTGCCAAGTGCTTCTCAAGGTCCCTAGCACATAGTTAATGCTTTTGCAGTGTTAAACGTTGCCATTTGTATTGTTTTTGTCATTACTGTGATTAGCTTGTTAATTTAAATGGCATACTGATTAACTTACTGTTAAATAACAGGATTCTGTTAATTTTTCTTCAGCTCAATGATATGAGTTTTTTTAAGGCCCTACTGTTAAGCAAAGTCAAATTAGCAAGGTCTTATATCTTTGAAAAAGTGATCATTCGTAGTGTCATGAAAAATTTGACACTACGACTATAAAAGTAGAATAGTGGTTACCAGGGGCCAAGGGGATAGGCAGTGGAGAGTTAAGTGTTTGATGAGTACAGAGTTTCAGTTCCTGGTGGTGGAAAAGTTCTAGAGACAGATAGTGGTGGTGATTCACAATATGAATGCACCTAATGAACTTGACACCCTAAAAAAATGGTTCAAATATAAAATTTTATGTGATACATATTTTACACAGGGAAAAAAATCATCAATGTACTCTTAAATATTACTGCAAAGGCATCAAGTTAAGTATGACAAACCAAGTAAAAATAACACGTCAGAGGCTAAAGGTGATTTTCATATGAGAAAGCAACAACCTCTGAAGGATCCAGTGATAGAAACTATTTATGAGGACAGGTTTTTTGTTACTGAACATGACCTGCTTTCTGCTGCTACTGAGAAATGAGGTGCCTTGGAAGTGTTCTTTGAGCTTTCCGCCTACTCATTTAATTCTGACAGCAATCCTAAGCATTGTTTTGTTTTTATACTCCAGGTTTAATTAAAATTAAAAGTTGTATTCGAATGGTGAAAAGTTACATTAGCCTGTGCATTTTGCCACATAAGTTGTACTGAAATTGTGAATACAATTTAATTATTTTAGCAAAGACAGTAGCTGTACGAGATAGACATTGTTAATCCCTCCATTTTCTGCTGTGCCGTGGGTTCAGTCCCTGGGTGGGAAGTATCCCCTGGAGAAGGAAATGGCAACCCACTCCAGTGTTCTTGCCTGGGAAATCCCATAGACAGAGGAATGTGGTGGGCTGCAGTCCACGGGTTCTCAAGAGAGTCAGACACAACTTGGCAACTGAACAATAACAACATGATTCAGTGACATCCTTGACCAGACTTTGACAGTTTTTTTTCTTCTTCTCCTATCAGGCCTTCCTAAGACTCAGCAGTTCCCAAGGAGGAGGACAAAATGTCCAAGTTCAAGGTGAGTTGGGCTTGCCTTTCTAGGCATTCAGTTGTCACCTCATTTCTCGGCGATTAAACACATCCTGTTTGTCTTTCTTGGGAAACCCTGAAGTGAATAGTAGACATCTGAGAGCCTCTTCCAAGAAGAGTGCCAGATGATCATTGCTTTTTAATTTTAATATAGTTTCACTTTTGTTGTTTTATCACTTTTTTGTAATTTCACATATCAGAGTAGACTAGAAGATGTTAAAATATTGCTGTATACAGGTGATTCTTCAGTTCAGTTCAGTCGCTCAGTCGTGTCCAACTTTTTGTGACCCCATGGATCGCAGCATGCCAGGCCTCCATGTCCATCACTAACTCCCGGAGTTTACTCAAACTCATGCCCATCGAGTTGGTGATGCCCATCGAGTTGGTGATGCCATCCAGCCATCTCATCCTCTGTTTTCCCTTCTCCTCCTGCACCCAATCCCTCCAAGCACCAGGGTCTTTTCCGATGAGTCAGCTCTTCACATGAGGTGGCTAAAGTATTGGGAGTTTCAGCTTCAGCATCAGTCCTTCCAGTGAACACCCAGGACTTATCTCTTTCAGGATGGACTGGTTGGATCTCCTTGCAGTCCAAGGGACTCTCAAGAGTCTTCTCCAACACCACGGTTCAAAAGCATCAATTTTTCGGCGCTCAGCTTTCTTCACAGTCCAACTCTCACATTCATACATGACCACTGTCATAAGCAAATAATTGTGCCCTCAGGCCATGTCTGGAAACAATTTTGCTGTCATGACTTGGGGGATGTTACTGATACAGTACATCAGAGCCAGGGACGCTGCTAAACACCCTGCAGTGCACACAGCAGCCCCCTTCAACAAAGAATCATCTGGCCTCTAATGTCAGAACTGCCAAGGATGTGAAACCATACTGTCCCCAGTGCTATACATGAACAGTAGCCAAATGTGGGTGAAAATATGTGTAATCAGTTCAGTCGCTCAGTCATGTCTGACTCTTTGTAGCCCCATGAACCACAGCATGCCAGGCCTCCCTGTCCATCACCATGCTCAAAAAACCAAAGCTTGAAATCTGTAATAGGAATTTTACAGAATCCTAATATAAAACCCCAATTGGAGTATGTGCAAAGAATATTAACAGGTGGGACTTCCCTGGAGGTCCAGTGTTAAATATTCTGTATTTCACTACAGAGGGGTGTGGCTTCAGTCCCTGGTTGGGGAACTAGGATCCCACGTGCCTTGTGGTACAGCCAACGTAATTAAAAAACATATATGTATTGGCCATGTCCTGCCTGCCATGGGACACACACAGTAGGATTTGCTCCAGGACCTTGCTTCAGACAAGGAAGCTACTCCTCTATGAAACCATTGATACCTCTGTTGCTGAAAAAAAAAAAATTAAAAAAAAAAAAAGAATATCAACAGGCCAAGTTCTGAAGAAAAAAAATAAAAACGCCTAGTAAATATGTGAAAATATGATAAGCTTATTAATGATCAAATAAGTACAAATAATCAAATTAGTTGTTCTTTTACTGATAAGTTTGCCTAGGATTTAAAAATATGGTTATATCCAAAGTGTGGGATATGGAGAATTGGGGTTACTTATATACTCTTGGAGGAGGGTAAAATAAGAGAAAAGTTGAGAAGAAAATCTGCTGTTGTACATAATAATTTTGAAGCTGCCTTTTCTCTGACATGGCAATTTTTCACTGTTTGGAACTTATCCTAAAGAAATAATCGGAAGGGAAGCAAAAAATTCTATATAAAAAGTTTTCCTTTTCAGCATTTATTATGAAAAGAGAAATATATACAACATAAATGCATTATTGGGGATGTTTAATTATGTTACAGTAAAATTGACTCTGGTCTCTCAGCACCTGGAACCACTTTGTACACATCCTGCCCACTTTTCTCAGTTGTTACCCTTCATCCAGGAATGTTTGTTGCAAGAATCAGGAGTGTGATTGATGTTGTAGGAGGCAGTGACCTTCAACGATGTGGCCGTGGTCTTCACAGAGGAGGAGATGGGGCTGCTGGACTTGGCCCAGAGGAAGCTGTACCAGGAAGTGATGCTGGAGAACTTCCGGAACCTGCTCTCAGTGGGTGAGGACGGGTGCCCTCTGTGACTGAACAGAGACCCCCTGCAATATTCATGTGCCCTTGAACAGGCAGAGCTTCGGAGCTCTTAAACTGAATTTTGGTTTTCTAATCAGCATGAGATGCAGAGATCACAGGGCTTTTTGTTTGTTAGTTTGTTTTAATAATTATTTATTTGGCTGCATCAGGTCTTAATTGAGGCACACGGGATCTTGTTGCTTCATGCAGGATCTTTCATTGAAGTGTACCTTCTCTAGTTGCAATGCGTTGGCTTAGTTGCCCCATGGCCTGTGGGAACTTAGTTCCCCGACCAGGAACTGAACCTGCGTCCCCTGCATTAGAAGGCACATTCTTAACCACTAGACCACCAGGGAAGTCCCACAGAAATAGTTTTTCTTTCTCTGCTGACCAAAGTGTGTTTGTAAACATACTATAAATTGTCTGCATGATTGCTCTACCTTTTCGGGTTTTCAAATTGTAATCATCTCCAATTAGCAGGTCATGACATGCTTTAAGGAACTGAAACAAAATAGGGTAGAAAATATCACATCTCTTGGCAGTAACTGCACAATGTGATAAAAACTATGGCCTGTTGCCAAGAATAGTGTGAGAACTGGTGAAAAGGGTGCAATGAAAATAATGTCTTCCAATAATTTATACTTAGTCTTCATATCCTGGGGGCTTTCCAAGTGGCTCAGTGGTAAAGAATCCACCTGCAACACAGGAGATATGGGTTCGATCCTTGGTCGGGAAGATCTCCTGGAGAAGGAAATGGCAACCTACTGCAGTATTCTTGCCTGGAAAGTCCCATGGACAGAGGAACCTGGAGGGCTACAGTCTATGTGGTCTCAAAGTTGGACATGACTTAGCACCTAAACAACAGCAATGACTGCACATCCTTGGTTTTGCATAAAGTATATTTCTGCCAATGGGTCATAATTGAAGGCTTGGAAAACACTGATTTTTATGTCAGTGTTGATATAGTGTAAACCACAATTTTTCATAATTTGAGCTTCTAATGCATTCATTTTAAATGTTTGTCCTTGCCTTTTGACAGGACATCAATCCTTCACACCAGATGTACCATCCCAGTTAGAAAGAGAAGAAAAGCTGCAAATGATAAAGACAGCAGCCCAGAGCTGTTGTTCCTCAGGTGAGAGTCCTATGACTGAGTCTGTCCTGCTTCTTGTCGCCTCTCCAGCTGTCCAGGTCAGAGTGTAGTCTGTGGATTACTGCCACAGTCTTTGTAATACTCTCTCTTCTGCTTTGCTTTTTCACAATCAATTCTCCACTCTGAGTGATTCTTTTAAATTCAAACATTGTCATTTCTCAGCTCAGATCTCTCATTCAAAATAAAATTCCAGTATAGAAAGTGGCTTCTGATGTCCCCTATGCCCATCAGTTTTATAGTCTGCTTTTAGAAACAACTTTTTCACAGGGCAAGGGTAACATAGGGGTCTAAATATTGACTCCTGAATGAAAAAGGAAAATCTTTATCGATACAGGGAAAGGGTATAAGAATTTCAGAAACAGTCCATCTATATGCCCCATGGCCATCTTTATGCCCTATGCTTTTTTATTTTTTGGCCTTTCGAGTGATTCTTGCCAAGATTTATGTTTCTTTTTTACACTGTGTCTTGTGGGATCTTAGTTCCCCAACCAAGGATCCAACCTGGACATTGGCAATGAGAGCGCAGTGTCCTAACAATTAGACCACCAGGAAATTCCCTGATGTTGTGATCATCGTGATTTCCTCTCAGCAACATTCATTTAGGTTAGCCCTACATCTAGTGAGGACTTTCAGTTTCCCAACAAATTGGCTGTTTCCTCTTCCTTTCCTATGATGAGTAAATTACTTGCAAAAGCTCTTTTACTTTTGTAACATGGCTCAAGCTGTCACGGAGACATCAAACTAGGATTTATTTATCCATCCAGCATGTATTTCTGGAACACTGACCATATCAGACAGAGTTCTGAGTGGTGATAAACCTGCAAACAGTACAAAATGCTTATCCCTGTGGGTATTACATTCAAGCAGGAGAAGACATAAAATGGAAAAGATCAAGACTTTTTATGCCCTATACTATGTATATAGTATGTCAGATGGGAATATGGGCTATGTAAAAACAAAACAGTGTATGGTTAATGGAGATTTCCAAGAATGTAGAATAGATAGGAGAATTTAGTATATGATATTGTATGGTAATAAAAGAGGCACCACCGATAAGGCATTATTTGAAAAGACACCTCTAAAGAAGTTAGTAGCAAGCTATATGACTAATTGGTGGAACAGAGTTCCAAGGAGAATGTAATTCTTCCTGTCCAATACCGACTTAAAATCTGTATTCCACCCTATTTATTTCCTCCTTGCAAGGTCTTACTCTGTTGTAAAAATTAGGTTATCTTCTAATTTTTCAGTCTTTTTTTCCCCATGGAAGTTGTAGGAACTATATTGATGTGAAGTTTTAGAATAGTGTATGTTATTATAGTAAACTTCCCTGTGTATTGTCTTCCTGAAGGATATTTCCCAGCAGGAAACAAAAGAGCACTCTATCTGCTTATTCTCTGAACTTTAGGCCCTTAGGTGATAAATTATTTTCTTCCAAACATGTATCTTTCCAACCTACCAGGGCCTCCAAAGCTCCTGCCAGTGGAGAAAACTTCTAATAAAGCAAAAGTTTTCAACACTGCCTGGGGATGTCTTCTGACAATCTGTCAGTAAGGGTCTTACTTGAGCTTTTGAGCACTTGGATCAGATGTGCGATTATGTGAAAGCTGTTTATTAAACACTTGTTGCAGCAGAGAAAGTAAGGCTTGAGTAACATGCAGCCTCGTCTTGGTAAACATTCCCTAGGAGGTATTTTTTTTTGCTCTGTAGCTATTAGATCTCTAATTTATATTTCACTTATGAAACTTACTATGATTCTGAATGGATCCCACTAATGAGTAGTGAAAGGGAGCCTGGTGGAACAGCTCTCAGTGTCTGGAGGTATGCAAATGATACATGATGCTGAAGAAAAATAGAAGTTTTTCATGTCCCCATAAGGCCTTAGGGTGTGGGCGAAAGTTTATAACCTTGGCATCTCTGAGCAAAGCACTCATATGCCCCATCTCTTAATTTTCTTTATCCTCTTAGGAAATCAGAATCTAAATGCCATAGAGACTCTTGGAGAAGTTGGATTAAGGTATCTGCCCCACGAAGAGTTTTTCTGCTCAAAAATCTGGCTACAAGTTACAGAGGAATTAACCAGGTGTCGAGATTCCATGGGAATTATTCAAGGAATTGGCTCTCAATTGGAAAAACAAAGTGACACACTCTATAAAGATGAGTTCAGTAAAGACTTCACTCAGAGTTCACATCTTCAAGTTCAGTGCAGAGACTACACTGGAGGAAAACCCTATGAAGGGGTGGAGTGTGGGAAGGATTTCATATGGGGCTCTCACCTTCAAATGAACCAGACAGCCTCCACAGGAGAGAAGCCCTATAAATGTGAAAAATGTGAAAACACCTTCCGTCGGTTTTCAAGTCTTCAAGCCCATCAGAGAGTCCACAGTAGAGCAAAACTGAACAATCGTGAGACGTCACATACAGGTTTTAGTCAGAGGTCATATCTTCATCAACATCAAAGAGTCCCCACTGGAGAGAATCCACACAGATTAGAGGAGTGTGGGAGGAACATCAGAAAAATCTCACATTTTCAGGCTCCTCTGATAGCCCACCCATTGGAGAAACCCTATAAATGTGAGGAATGTGGGCTGGGCTTCAGTAAGCGCTCCTATCTCCATGTCCATCAGAGAGTTCACACGGAAAAGAAACCTTATCAATGTGAAGATCTTAATGTTCATTGTGGAATCCACACAGGAGAGAAGCCCTATAAATGTGAGAAGTGTGGGAAAGGCTTCGGCTGGGCCTCAAGTCTTCTGGACCATCAGAGAGGCCATAGTGGTGAGAAACCCTATCAATGCGATGCATGCGGAAAGGGCTTCAGTCGTGGCTCAGATCTTAACATTCACTTTAGAATCCATACAGGAGAGAGACCTTATAAATGTGAGGAGTGTGGGAAAGGTTTCAGGCAGGCCTCGCATATTCTGGCCCATCAGAGAGGCCACACTGGAGAAAAACCATACAAATGTGGTACATGTGGGAAGGGCTTCAGCCGGAATTCACATCTTAACGTTCATTCTAGAATCCACACAGGAGAGAAGCCCCATAAATGTGAGATGTGTGGGAAGGCCTTCAGTCAGTTCTCAAGCCTTCAAGTGCATCAGAGAGTCCACACTGGAGAGAAACCATATCAGTGTGCAGTGTGTGGGAAAGGCTTCAGTGTGGGCTCACAGCTGCAGGCCCATCAGAGGTGCCATACTGGAGAGAAACCCTACCACTGTGAGGAATGTGGGAAAGGCTTCTGTCGGGCCTCAAAATTTCTGGCTCACCGTGGAGTCCACACAGGAGAGAAACCATACCAATGTGATATGTGTGGTAAGCGCTTCAGACAGAGATCATACCTTCAAGCCCATCAGAGGGTTCACACTGGAGAGAAACCATATAAATGTGAGGAGTGTGGTAAGGTCTTCAGTTGGAGCTCCAATCTTACAATTCATCAGCGACTCCATGCTGGGGATGAGGGTGACAAGGACTTTGCCTCAGCAGAGAATACATACAGCAGAGAATCTCTATAAAATTGCATGTGTTAATATCTCACATGCGTGCTGAAATAGTCCTGTCATAGAAAACAAAACATTTATCTCCTTGAGAACTTGCAAAGTGTCATGGTGGTTGGGTGACCACACAGCAGAGAAGTCTCATGAGTGTAGAGACAGAGAGCTTCACTCACAACCCTCACATTTAGCAGATAACTACACGGATGAGAGGCGTGGGAAGGATGGATCCGATCTGGAGGGAACCAAATGTTCTAAGACAGAAATGCCCGAATCTCTTCCACTGGAATAGAAGCTCCCGGAAGGCATGGACTTTGTTTACAGCAAGTCCACTTTGCCTTTTCAGTGCCTACCACACTGCAGGTGTCGAGCAATGTGAAATGAGTGAAAGGGAGAACAGTCACTTTTGAAATTTTTATTCAGTTCCTCTCTAAAATTTTCTATAAACTTGTAAACAGAGGAATTCTCCAAGGCTTGGAGGATTCGATTAGACATTGGGGTCATCGTCCAAACCCTGCAGGTCTTCTGAACCAGTGCTTATCAAACTGAAGGTCATAACCCAATAATGGGTACAGAATCACCAGGTTGTGTGTGGCCAGCAATTTTGTATGCTAACAGTTCCTTATTGATGTGTAATTTTCATGGAAGCACATGCATAAATCTCAAGTTTACAACTTCATGAATTTTGACAAATGTATCTATTTGTATAATCATCACCAAAATCAATATATACATTTCTATTAAACCTGAATGTTTCCTTGTGTACTGTTCTTGTCAGTTCCACCTCCAGTGGCAGCAAGTATGATAATTTCTATATGGTGTATTAACTAGATATGTCTGACAATATTTGTGTATCAACACAGGTTTTCTTTTTTTGGTAAATACTTAGGAGTGGGATTGTTGGCTTGTAAGAGTATATCTAACTGTGAAAAACAGATGTGTCTAAAGTGGCTTTGCCATTTTGCATTCCCACCACCAGTGCATACTAGGATTTTATTTTTTAGCATTTCAGTAGTAGTGGTTTCTCATGTTGGTCTTAATTTACATTTCCCTAATGACTAAGTTGAGCATTTTTATACATGAATGTTTGATAACCATAGACCTATTTTCTTTGGTGAACTGTTTTCTTTTTCTTTATTTTTGAGTTTTTTATAGTTCTGGACACTTGTCCTTTCTCATGTGTTTTGCAGATACTTTGTCACAGTGTGTGGTTTTTGTTTTTGCCCCATTAGCAGTATTTTTCACAGAGCATTTTTAAGTTTTTTAAATTTTTTATGAACTTCAGTTTTTGTCTTCCGTGATTGTGCTTTGGGTTTCAGATATAAGAACTCTGCCTAATTTAATGTCACAAAGGTTTTTCTGCCCCTGCTTTTTTTCCTGCTCTAAAAGCTGCACAGTTTCAGGTTTTACATTTAGGTCTATGATCCATTTGAATTAATATTTTTACAATATTTATTTATTTGGCCGTGCCAAGTCTTATTGGTGGCACGCGGAATCTTCGCTCTTGCGGCATGCGGAATCTTTATTACGGGCTTCTGGAATCTAGTTCCCTGAGCACAGATCAAACCCAGGCCCTCTGCAGTGGAAGCCGGAATCTTAGCCACTGAACTACCACGAAAGTCTCTGACTCACTGACTTAGGTGACTCAGACTCATATGAGAGACACAGTAAAGAATCAACCAAATTACTGTGTTCTCTTGGGCCCATGAAGGTTATACACTTTTGAGCTTTGTATGTTTTTTGCCTCACCACACTTGTACAATCTCTAATCTCAACCAGGCATTGACCCCAAGTCACTTCAGTGAAAGCCTGGAATTTTAACCAGTGACTCAGCAGGGAAGTCCCTATAATACAACCTTAATGTGTTGTTATCAACAATTTGATGTAGATTTCCAAACGTGCAGCTTCTAGAGCCTTCACCGTGTGCGATGTTCTTTCCGAGAATCTGAAGTCCATCACTGGAGTTTGAACTAAACTTTGAAATGCTAATGTAGTTTTGCTTACAAACAGTAGCTTAAACAACATACAATAGTCCCCGCTCCTGGATTCAGGAGAGGGTAACACTCGCCTCTAGAAGGGATCCACCTTACTGCCCAGGAAGTCGACTGCATAAACTTTGCCTGCAAGGGCATTGTGGAAACTATAGTCCAACATCTGTGAAGGGTCTTAAATACGTCCAGTGGAAAGAATGAAAAGTGTTAGTCGCTCAGCCGTGTCCGATTCTTTGCGACCCCAAGGACTACAGCTCGCCAGATTCCTGTCTATAGAATTCTCCAGGCAGTAATACTGGAGTGGGTTGTCATTTCCTTCTCCACACAATCTTCCCGACCCAAGGATAGAACGTCGGTCTCCTGCAAGGCGGGCTTCAGATGGCAGGCCTTCTGAGAATTCGGGGGTTATGCCCACTTGGCTTTCTGAGCAGTGTAGTCAACAAGTTCGGTATCCTCTCGGACACTTTCGCTACAGGCGCGACCCCGACAAGGGAATTGTGGGAAGTGTGTCTCCAGAGCAGCCTCTGGGTGGAACTTCCGCTCTGGGCGTAGCTTCCTCTCTGGGCGGAACTTATGCTTTGGGCGGTCCTGTTATCCCCCTCTCCTACCTGGCACCGGTGATTGGTTTCTGCATTTTGCGACCCGTGGGAACTTGTTTGGGAACCTGTCTAACCCAGTCATCGATTTGGGGGAGAGAGCTTCTTCAGAGAGCAGTGGTTTGAGGGATGGGGCGTGGAAGGTGGTTCCTTTGGGCTGAGGCCTCTCCGTTCCCGGATGTGGATTGGTAAGTTTTGGTCTAGTTGGAGGGTCTCCAGATTTCTCCCCGTGAGGATCCTCCTCCCAGGCTGCGCGCTGTCCATCTTACTCTGTCATTTGCCGCAGTAGAACACGGGATGAATTAAATTTCTCCTTCTCTGACGGCTTTCCGTAAGTTTGGGATGAGGTTGCTACTCTTAAACATCAAGATTCAATTCCCTGTTGGTCCAGTGGTTAGGACTCCGCACTTTCACTGCCAAGGACCTGGGTAGGATTCCTGGTCGGGGGGGTAAGATCACACAAGCCGCTCGTTGCACGGCCACCCCCCCCCCCAAAAAAAATTCCAATGGGTAAATTTAAACATCTAATTTGCCTTTATGAAGCAGTTTGTGAACTGGTCACCATACGAGGGTTATTCAAAATGGACACTTTTTTCCTTAAGAAAAAGAGTTGGGCAAAGGAATTGTTAGTTAAAGAAAAGAAAGGATAATTTTAGCTCATGACATCTTTTTTGGGGAGGGATGGGAATGGCAAGGGCTTTATAGTGCAGATACCTGTTCCTTGGGGGATGGAGATTTTAGTGCTGACCATAAAATACCAACCTAGTTGATTAAGATTACATTTCTATGAAAGATGAAAACTGAAATAAAGTCTTGATTTGCTGCTGTGGTGTGTGTGTGTGACAATGACTCCACTTTAGGCCTTAAAAAAAAAAAGTACTACCTTCGTAGTGTTGCAGAAACCAGGAATCATGAAACCAAGCACCACACTGCGAGAGATGGAGAGCTCAGGTTTATTATACCGGTGGGCTCAGAGGAGTTAACACTCCAAGCTCTGAGCCCCAAACAAAGGGGTTACAGAGATTTTATAGACAAACTATAGTGCGCAACACTAGGTGCTAACAGGCTGGTTTAAAATCAGGGGTTTTGAACACGCAGGAAGAGCTGTCAAGATGGGGAGGGGGATGCCGTACCTTTACATGGATAGGCATGATTAAGCAGGTTTGCAGGGGCTGGGCAATTGCAAAGAGCAGGACAAGATGAGTGAGATAACCTCCACTTCCTAGTATTGTAAGTCCCCACTTTCTGAGACTACATGACCTACGTAACCCAGACTTTGCAAGGAGGAAGCTGAGTTATCCAGGCAGAACGAGCAGGGAGTTATATAAAATTTTAACTTTTCCTTTTCAGTAGTTCAGTGGTTTGAGAATTAAACCAGTTGTTGACTCACCCAGTTGTGTCTGACTCTTTGTGACCCCATGGACTACAGAACACCAGGCCTGCCTATCCCTCACCATCTACTGGAGTTTGCCCAAGTTCATGTTCATTGCATCAGTGATGCCCTCCAGCCATCTCATCCTCTGACACCCTCTTCTCCTTCTGCTCTCAATCTTCCAGAATCAGGGACTTTTCCAGTGAGTCATCTGTTTGCATCAGATGACCAAAATACTAGCGCTTCAGCTTCAGCATCAGTCCTTCTAGTGAATATTCAGGATTGATCTCCCTTAAGATTGACTGGTTTGATCTCCTTGCTGTCCAAGGGACTTTGAGGAGTCTTCTCCAGCACTGCAATTTGAACGCATAAAGTTTTTGGTGTTCTTTCTTCTTTACTGGTCCATCTCTCACAATCCTATGTGACCACTGGGAAGACCATAGCCTTGACTATATGGGCCTTTGTTGGCAGAGTTATGTCTCTGCTTTTCAATACATTGTCTAGGTTTGTCATTAGATTCCTGCCAAGAACCAATCGCCTTCTGATTTCATGGCTACAGTCACTGTGTGCAATGATTTTGGAGCCTAAGAAGAGGAAATCCGTCACTACTTCCACAATTTCCCCTTCTATTTGCCATGCAGTAATGAGGCCAGACGCCATAATCTTTGTTTTTTTTTTTTTAATATTGAGTCTTAAGCCAGGGTGAGTGTGTGTGACTGTGTGTGTGAAACAAATGACTCCACTTTGGACCTGTTAGTTCTTTTTTTTTTTTTTTTTAACACTACTTTCGTAGTACAGTGGCTTGAGATAGTGTGAATAAAATCTTGTTGGAGAAAGTATGCATATTTTGAGGTGTAGGGCAATCATTTTAGCTTATCCATGGTTTGGCCTTGTATGTAGCACTGCTTTTATTGAAAAGCCCACTGGGGATTTGGGTAATTTAGGTGGCAGGCAGGAGTCACTGTTATGGCTTGAATTCTTTGCTTTGAGGTAGCATACTCACTCAGGAGCTGGAGTCATTCTGAGCCAAAAGCAGCCAAAATGTCAGTGCCCACATTGCACTTGCCTATGGAAACCACAGTGACTGGCACCTAAAATGTCCCAAAGCATCACACCCACAACCTCATCAGGCACATAGGCCACACAAGCACATAAGCACTATGGGTACCAGGTTCATCCCCAAAGCCCAGTGTCACCAGTTTAATCTTTAGACCTACAAAGGCCTAGAAAAACTACCATATGGGATGCAGCGTCCAGGATTCCCAGAAAAGTCTTAATTCCTCTTTCCCCCTTTTATCTTGGAGAATAGGGCCACTGTCTCTGGTGAAGACACGGAGACCTTGATCCAATCCCTAAGTATGTTATTTGGCTGGAGACATTTGAATCTGCAATGTCCCCTTAAATAAGATGCAGCATCCAGTTAGCATGGGATTTTACTAGCTTCTGTCCTTATGTGTCCTTCAATTTTTAAATTTCTCCCTCAGGGAGGAGATTATCTCCAAGTTTCAGTAAAGCCATCTGTCGTTTGGTACTGCACAAAAACGAGAGTTGTGAGTGACCTGGACTGGATAGAGCTTCCTGCACAGGACCCTTGTATTTCTTCCAGACACTGCAATCCCTGGGACATCATGGGAGTTGGCGAGTTGCACACAAGGGAGTTTGAGCTTGGTCAAAAGCCTGGGTAGGATATAGTCTCCCTCTCTTCTAGGAGTCTCCTCTCAGACTTCTGTCCGCACCCACTGCACCAGCTTCTCCCTGGTAACAGGAAGCTTATGTATATCCTGTTTGTCCCCATGTGGCCAGAGGGTAGGCAGCAGCTCAGTTTTTCACTCAGGGAACTGGTACTGCCAAGGGACAATAGGACTGAGAAGCCCTTGCATCTCCACCCTGCCATGTGGAAATGTCCCTGCTCAATCTGTTAACGGATTTGGGCTTTGGTTGGGTGTTTTGGGACAGAGCCTAAGGAAGCAGGGTTCACTCTAGGTTGGATGCTGTCAGAAAGCTTTGGGAGAGCAGACAAAACAAAGATAAAGTCTAAAGTCGTAAAGAAGTAGCAGTCACTCTTTTAGCCAAGAGGATGATGCTTGGTATTATGTGGGTGGCACAGTGACCTTATTTTTGTCTGTCTAAACAAAATTATGCAGGGGCCTTATTCTGTCTTACTTTACCCATAGTCTCAGAGACACCTCATTTGAGGATGGTATTCTGTGATTGGTTTATATCCTAAAGGAGAATAACATTGGCTTAGTTCGAGTGCCATGCCAGCTTCCACATGTCAGGGGCTGTTTTGTTTTCATCTCTCAGATTCATTCAATGAATCATTATATAATCATCATTGAAAGGTTTTAGATTTTCAGTGGCTTTTATCAGAAAATGTCTAGCTTATATTGAATTTAGAGAAATAGAGGAAAAATACGAGATTTGAAAAACAAGTACATAGTGGGGACTTCTCTGGTGGTCCAGTGATTAAGACTCTGTGTTTCCATTGGAGGGGGTGTGGGTTCAAACCCTGGACAAGGAACTATATAAGATCTTGCATGCCATATAGTGTGGGCAAAACAAAAAAACCAAGTCTGTGTGTTGATATATGTTAAGTATGTTTATAGGGAGAGGAAAAATCTGCTTATCTTCAAGGGACAGAATCTAAGTATCATTCCACCCCACCCCATCCCCCATTTTGCTTTATACTGTTTTAATTAGCTTCGAGTAACACGGATGAGAGAGTTGGACTGTGAAGAAAGCTGAGCGCTGAAAAATTGATGCTTTTGAACTGTGGTGTTAGAGAAGACTCTTGAGAGTCCCTTGGACTGCAAGGAGATCCAATCAGTCCATCCTAAAGGAGATCAGTCCTGGATGTTCATTGGAAGGACTGATGCTGAAGCTGAAACTCCAATATTTTGGCCACCTTATACGAAGAGTTGACTCATTCGAAAAGACCCTGATGCTAGGAGGGATTGGGTGCAGGAGGAGAAGGGGACGACAGAGGATTAGATGGCTGGATGGCATCACTGACTGGATGGACATGAGTTTGAGTAAACTCTGGGAGTTGGTGATGGACAGGGAGGCCTGGTGTGCTGCGATTCATGGGCTCACAAAGAGTTGGACACCACTGAGTGAACTGAATGTATGTTTTAAAATTAATACCTATAATAAAGATTTTAACCAGAAATATTAATATTTAATATACTAAATACAACATTTCATATTAATATAAACATCCTCCCTCACCAATAGAATTCTCCTCAGTGCTCTGGCATTAAATCATAGGCTTTGGGAATCACCGTGACTCCAGTGCCAAGCACTTCAGCAATTATACTTGCATTGAGATAGCAGACAATTTTTAACTTTCTGATATTTGGTGTTTTCACATCCAAAGTAGGGATCATAGCAACGTCAATGAAAAGTTTAGGTGAGGGAAGAGCACTTTTCCATGAGGACGAGTTTCCATTTTGGCCCTCTCAAGTTTGTTTTTCCTGCCAAAGCAGTGGTACCACAGGGTCTGGAGTTGGCACTGCTACCTCCTTCCTTCCCCATTGCCCCTCCTAAATCATTCCTCTTCGCCTATTCTTTTACCTCACACCTTTAGCCTCCTAACATCAGATTAGACTAAAATGAGCCTGCATTCAATCACCTTGTGTCCCCTAAGCAGTTAATATCTTGAAGATTGTATCTCCCTACTTGTTCCCTTTCCAACAACACTCCTGCCATAATTGGGAGACATTTTGATTTCAGAAAGTCGTGTCTATGAAATATTTTCACTGGGGAACTCAAGGAAAATTAACAGACCTCGTGCAGGGAACCTCATCACCGCCGGGGAGTCGGGACTGTGGGGTTCTTTCCGCTGTGGAGTTTTAGGAAGTGTAGTCAAGGAGCTCCCGTAGTTCCAACACTTCTTGCTGGAAAGTGAGACTCTGGTTAGTGTCCCTTGGCATTCCGGGAAGTGTAGTTCTGACACTGTTAGTTTCTTGCACTGCCGCTCAAGAAGGGGAAATCAGATGGATTCTGGGAAGTGTAGTCCAGACGCCCCGTGAACTCCTAGGACTTCCGTCCAGGGAGAGTGAGGTTGCTGGTGTCTCTTCCGTGGGGCGGGCTTGTCAGTTCCGCGTCTTGGTAGCCCTTCCAAATGTTCTGGATCTATGCATGGGATGCTCAATTACCTGGCAGTCGACTTAGGGGAAAAGAATCCTCGGCGGAGAGTGCAGGTGCGGAGGAGCAAAGGCAGCGGTGTGCGTTCCCCTTGGCGGAGCGGTTGGGGTATTCTGGAGACCCTGAGAGAGTACCAGCTCCCCTCGCATATCTCCTAGATTATGTTTACGTGGCCTTGGGCTAGCCCGTTCCACCTCTCCGCTTTCCACGCTCGCTTCTACTTCTTCACATGGGGAGTTAATCTCCCCGTGCCTCCCGGTGTGTGTGTGTGTGTTAATCTCCCCTTGCCTACCGTGTGTGTGTGTGTGTGTGTGTGTGTGTGTTAATCTCCCCGTGCCTACCGTTGTGTGTGTGTGTGTGTGTGTGTGTGTGTGTGTGTGTGTGTGTGTGCGCGCGCGCACCTAGTCGCTCAGTCGTGTCTGACTCTGCCATCCCTTGAACTGTAGCCCGCCAGGCTCCTCTGTCCATGGGATTCTCCAGGCACAAATACTGTTACCATGCCCTCCTCCAGAGGATCTTCCTCACCAGGGATCGGACCCAGATCTCTCGCTTTGCAGGAGGATTCTTTATCGCCTGAGCCACCCATTACTTTTTTTTTTTTTTTCATTTATTTTTATTAGTTGGAGGCTAATTACTTTACATCATTACAGTAGTTTTTGTCATACATTGAAATGAATTAGCCATGGATTTACATGTATTCCCCATCCCGGTCCCCCCTCCCACCTCCCTCTCCACCCGATCCCTCTGGGTCTTCCCAGTGCACCAGGCCCGAGCACTTGTCTCATGCACCCAACCTGGGCTGGCGATCTGTTTCACCCTAGATAATATACATGTTTCAATGCTGTTCTCTTGAAACATCCCACCCTCGCCTTCTCCCAGAGTCCACAAGTCTGTTCTATACATCTGAGTCTCTTTTTCTGTTTTGCATATAGGGTTATCGTTACCATCTTTCTAAAGTCCATATATATGTGTTAGTATACTGTAATGGTCTTTATCTTTCTGGCTTACTTCACTCTGTATAATGGGCTCCAGTTTCATCCATCTCATTAGAACTGATTCAAATGAATTCTTTTTAATGGCTGAGTAATATTCCATGGTGTATATGTACCACAGCTTCCTCATCCGTTCGTCTGCTGATGGGCATCTGGGTTGCTTCCATGTCCTGGCTATTACAAACAGTGCTGCGATGAACATTGGGGTGCACGTGTCTCTTTCAGATCTGGTTTCCTTGGTGTGTATGCCCAGAAGTGGAATTGCTGGGTCATATGGCAGTTCTATTTCCAGCTTTTTAAGAAATCTCCTCACTGTTTTCCATAGTGGCTTTACTAATTTGCATTCCCACCAACAGTATAAGCGGGTTCCCTTTTCTCCACACCCTCTCCAGCATTTATTGCTTGACTTTTGGTTAGCAGCCATCCTGACTGGCGTGTAATGGTACCTCATTGTGGTTTTGATTTGCATTTCTCTGATAATGAGTGATGTTGAGCATCTCTTCATGTGTTTGTTAGCCATCTGTATGTCTTCCTTGGAGAAATGTCTGTTGAGTTCTTTGGCCCATTTTTTGATTGGGTCATTTATTTTTCTGGAGTTGAGCTGGAGGAGTTGCTTGTATATTTTTGAGATTAATCCTTTGTCTGTTGCTTCGTTTGCTATTATTTTCTCCCAATCTGAGGGCTGTCTTTTCACCTTGCTTATAGTTTCCTTTGTTGTGCAAAAGCTTTTAAGTTTCATTAGGTCCCATTTGTTTATTTTTGCTTTTATTTCTAAAATTCTGGGATGTGGGTCATAGAGGATCCTGCTGTGATTTATGTCGGAGAGTGTTTTGCCTATGTTCTCCTCTAGGAGTTTGATAGTTTCTGGTCTTACATTTAGATCTTTAATCCATTTTGAGTTTATTTTTGTGTATGGTGTTAGAAAGTGTTCTAGTTTCATTCTTTTACATGTGGTTGACCAGTTTTCCCAGCACCACTTGTTAAAGAGGTTATCTTTTTCCATTGTATATCCTTGCCTCCTTTGTCAAAGATAAGGTGACCATAGGTTCGTGGATTTATCTCCGGGCTTTCTGTTCTGTTCCATTGATCTATATTTCTGTCTTTGTGCCAGTACCATACTGTCTTGATGACTGTGGCTTTGTAGTAGAGTCTGAAGTCAGGCAGATTGATTCCTCCAGTTCCATTCTTCTTTCTCAGGATTACTTTGGCTATTCGAGGTTTTTTGTATTTCCATACCACTTGTGAAATTATTTGTTCTAGTTCTGTGAAAAATACCGTTGGTAGTTTGATAGGGATTGCATTGAATCTATAGATTGCTTTGGGTAGTATAGCCATTTTGACAATATTGATTCTTCCAATCCATGAACACGGTGTATTTCTCCATCTGTTTGTGTCCTCTTTGATTTCTTTCATCAGTGTTTTATAGTTTTCTATGTATAGGTCTTTTGTTTCTTTAGGTAGATATACTCCTAAGTATTTTATTCTTTTTGTTGCAATGGTGAATGGTATTGTTTCCTTAATTTCTCTTTCTGTTTTCTCATTGTTAGTGTATAGGAATGCAAGAGATTTCTGTGTGTTAATTTTATATCCTGCAACTTTACAGTGTAGACAGCGAAAGCACAGACACCCGTGAGCGGGGCAAACCCAGCGTGAACGGAACACGGTGAGTGCTATCCACACAGAGCAGTATCTGTCTGCAGCGCCCCGCCCTCCCCTTAGCAGGACTGAACTGAACTAGAGAACCTAAATAAGAGATCACCTCCGCCCGCCTGTGTCAGGGCGGAAATTAGACACCAAAGAGACGGCAAACAGAAGCCAAATAAACAAAGGGAACCGCTTCAGAAAGGACCGGTGCAACAGATTAAAAACCCTGAAGGTAACACCGACTACACGGGAAGGGGCCTACAGATATCGAGAAGTGTAAGCTGGAAAGAGGAGCTATCTGAAATTGAACTGAACCTACGCTGACCGCAACAACCCCAGAGAAATTCCTAGATATATATGTACATATTTTTTTTTTAATTAAAAAAAAAAAAATTTTTTTTTTCTTTCCTTCTTTTTTATTTTTTATTTTTTCTCTTTTATTTTCTTTTATAATTCCCTATTACTCCCCCATTACTCCTCAACTTTCATTTTCATATATTTTTACGATTTTTTTTAATTAGGGAAAAAGAAATTTTTTTTTCTTTTCTTTTCTTTTTCTTGTTTTTCTCTCCTATTTCCTTTTAGAGTCCTCTAATACTCCTCTATTATTCCTTAACTTTCATTTTCATTTCACTATAACCTTGCCAAAAAAAAAAAAAAAAGAGAGAGAAACCCTATTTTTAAACCAAACTTCATATACAGTTCTAAATTTTTTGTGTGTTTTTGTTTTTGTTTTTAAATATTGTATTTCAAAGAGTCTAACCTCTACACTAAATTTTCAATCTTTGTTTTTCAGTAGTATGTGATATAAATTTTGGTCATTTAAGAATCCAATATTCAGTTCCCATTTCTATTCAGGAGTGTGGTGATACTCTCCCACTTTTAACTCTCTGTTTTCTACCTCAGAACACCTCTATTTCCTCCATTCCCCTTCTCTTCCCAGTCCAACTCTGTGAATCTTTGTGGGTGTCTGGGCTACGGAGAACACTTTGGGAACAGATAACTGTGTAAATCTGTCTCTCTCCTCTTAAGTCCCCTTTTTCTCCTCCTGCTCATCTCTATCTCCTTCCTCCCTCTCCTATTCTTCATGTAACTCTGTGAACCTCTCTGGTTGTCTCTCATGGTGGAGAATCTTTTCACCATTAATCTAGAAGTTTTATTATCAGTACTGTATAGTTGGAGAAGCCTTGAGACTATTGGAAGAATAAAACTGAAATCCAGAGGCAGGAGACTTGAGCCCAAATCCTGAGAAAACCAGAAAACTCCTGACTACATGGAACATTAAGGAATAAGAGACCATCCAAAAGCTTCCATACCTACACCAAAACCACCCACCACCCAAGAGCCAATAAGCTCCAGTACAAGACATACCATGCAAATTCTTTAGCAACGCAGGAACATAGACCTGAGTGTCAACATACAGGCTCTCCAAAGTCACACCTAACACAGAGACCCATCGCTAAACTCATTACTGGACACTCCATTGTACTCCAGAGAGAAGAAATCCAATTCCACGCACCAGAACGCTGACACAAGCTTCCCTAACCAGGAAACCTTGACAAACCAATCGTCCAACCCCACCCACTGGGTGAAACCTCCACAATAAAAAGGAACCTCAGACCACAAGAATACAGAAAGCCCACTCCAGACACAGCAATCTAAACAAGATGAAAAGGGAGAGAAATACCCAACAGCTAAAGGAACATGAAAAAAGCCCACCAAGTCAAACAAAAGAGGAGGAAATAGGGAATCTACTTTTCTTTAAAAAGTAATAGAGTTATTTTGGGAAGAGGTGATACAAATAAATCTTAGCCGGTTCCTGGCAAATAGTGAATGCTGATTTCTCCTTGCTGTTAATTTCTCAAAGATTTGTCAGGTGCCTGGGCTAGCATCAGAGATCCACTTTCAGTGACCCTTACCCTTCTTTCTATGTCTGTGGGACACTGGGTCATCCTGCACCCACCCCTTCTGACTTGGAAGAGAAGGTTCCAGACTGCTTGGAGGGAAGGGAGCCTTTAACTTTTAACGAGGACGAGGGCTCGGTCCTGGCATTTCCTAGCATTGTTTCTTTCCCCAGCGTGACCTCAAAAAGAACTACAGGAGGTAGGAGTTACTCCTGGGCTACTAACTGCAAAGCTTCACGTGAGTAGGACTTAATATTTTTCTCTTACAATGGCAGTTATATCAATCAGAGAATGTATCTGATGTGTAATTGGACATGAGCATTGATAATAATTAACCCTTAATTGTTAACTTCAGTGAGTGAAAGTGTTAGTCGCTGAGTCCTGTTGAACTGTTTGCGACCCCATGGACTGTAGCCCTTCGGCCTCCCGTCCATGAAATTCTCCAGGCAAGAATACTGGAACGGGTAGCCTTTGTCTTCTCTCCAGGGGATCTTCCTGATCCAGGGATCTGATTCGGTTCTTCTGCATTACAGGTAGATTGTTTACCCTCTGAGACACCAAGGAAACCCCAATGATGAGGGCTTTACACAAATAAATACATTGTGCCACAACATGACTCTGAAAAGAAATGTTGCTTTTTTCCCCCTTCTGTAAAATGAGATTGATACTCAGAGTGCTGTAAATTATGTGCCCATAGTCACCCACAAAGTCAGGGGCTCACTTGGGGTTGAAATTCAGGCAATCAGTCCAGAGTTTGAGTTTATACTCTTTTAGTCCTTAAGGCTTAGGAACCAGGTGGAATCAGGCATCATGGTTAGGAATTGATTGTGAAGGGCCTTAAATAAGATGGGTTTGGACTTTCCTGTGAGTTTTTAAAGTCATTGTCAACTATTTTGTTTCCCTTGTTGTGAACAATATTTCTTTTTCTTACAGGCTTTTATTGTGGAGCATTCAAGAATTAGGAAATTTGAGAGAGGAAATTTCTTAATTACTCATTAATCCAGGGTGTAATGATAGCAAGTGTTAAGCTTCTAATACATTTTGCTTAGTGGCTCTTTTTGTATATTTGTCTATAAACATTTTGCAGATTCTTTTTTTTTAAATCACGCCTTTCTCAATGGTTTTCCCCTTATGTGTTTTAACTATGGGAATTTCCAAACACTGATAAGAAAGAATAAACTAATGAACTTCCATATAATTTCTTGATTAGTCTTACTATTTTCATTATTTCCATTCCTATGACTGTTTTCTGAGTTTTAAGGCTATTTTATCTTTATATAATGTTAAACCTATGGAAAAGTTGCAAAAATAGTATAAGGAGCTCTTATATACCTGTTACCCAAATTCACTGATTGTTTACATTTTGCCTATCTGCTCTGTACCTCCATCAGCCAAATAATACCAGGAAGGTACCTGTATTCAATGACAGCTTATCTTAACTTTCTGCATGAAGGAAGCCCATATACCATGAAATCAGGAGGTGTCTAGGTAAGAGGGATTTCAGAAAGACTGATTGTAGAATTTTAGCATCACATACTTGGTAATGTTAGATATTATACTAAAGAATAGTGTTTTATCTAGTAGATACCTATTAAGTTAATCATAAATAAGTAATGCCAGATAGCATATTGGATAATGTACTATTAAATAATCCACAGTCTTGTATTTATTTTGTTATGTTTTTTAACTAAAAGTCTTCATAACTGGTTTCCCCCCAAGTTCAAAGTCCAATTTTATGCCTTATGTTGTATTTTTTGTTTATAAACATTTTACAGAGCTTTTCTCATACTTTTCTTAATGTTCTTTCATTTTTTTGACATAATTTTTTAAAATTAATTAGTTTTACTTTACAACATAGTATTGGTTTTCCCATACATTGACTTCAATCCAACATGGGTGTACATGTGTTCCCCACCCTGAACCCCCTTCCCACCTCCCTCCCCATCCCATCCCTCTGGGTCATCCCAGTGCACCAGCCCCAAGCATCCTGTATCATGCATCGAACCTGAACTGGTGATTTGTTTCACATATGATAATTTACATGTTTCAATGCCATTCTCCCATATCATCCTGCCCTCACCCTCTCCCACAGAGTCCAAAGACTGTTCAATACATCTGTGTCTCTCTTGCTGTCTCACATACAGGGTTATCATTACCATCTTTCTATATTCCATATATATGCATTAGTATACTGTACTGGTGTTTTTCTGACTTACTTCACTCTGTATAATAGGCTTCACTTTCATCAACCTCATTAGAACTAATTCAGATGTATTCTCTTTAATGGGTGAGTAATATTCCATTGTGTATATGTACCACAGCTTTCTTATCCATTCATCTGCTGATGGACATCTAGGTTGTTTCCATGTCTTGGCTATTATAAACAGTGCTGCAATGAACATTGGGGTACATGTGTCTCTTTCAATTCTGGTTTCCTTAGTGTGTATGCCCAGCAGCGGGATTGCTGGGTCATATGGCAGTTCTATTTCCAGTATTTTAAGGAATCTCCACACTGTTCTCCATAGTAGCTGTACTAGTTTGCATTCCCACCAACAGTGTAAGAGGGTTCCACTTTCTCCACACCCTCTCCAGCATTTATTACTTGTAGACTTTTGGATAGCAGCCATCCTGACTGGCGTGTAATGGTACATCATTGTGGTTTTGATTTGCATTTCTCTGATAATGAGTGATGTTGAGCATCTTTTCATGTGTTTGTTAGCCATCTGTATGTCTTCTTTGGAGAAATGTCTGTTTAGTTCTTTGGCCGACTTTTTGATTGGGTCATTTATTTTTCTGGAATTGAGCTGCAGGAGTTACTTGTATATTTTTGAGATTAATTCTTTGTCCATTGCTTCATTTGCTATAATTTTCTCCCATTCTGAAAGCTGTCTTTTCACCTGGCTTATAGTTTCCTTTGTTGTGCAAAAGCTTTTAAGTTTCATTAGGTCCCATTTGTTTATTTTTGCTTTTATTTCCAATATTCTGGGAGGTGCATCATAGAGGATCCTGCTGTGGTTTATGTCAGAGAGTGTTTTGCCTATGTTTTCCTCTAGGAGTTTTATAGTTTCTGGTCTTACATTTAGATCTTTAATCCATTTTGAGTTTATTTTTGTGTATGGTGTTAGAAAGTGTTGTAGTTTCATTCTTTCACAAGTGGCAGACCAGTTTTCCCAGCACTACTTGTTAAAGAGATTGTCTTTTCTCCATTGTAAATTCTTGCCTCCTTTGTCAAAAAAGAGGTGTCCATAGGTGCATGGATTTATCTCTGGGCTTTCTATTCTGTTCCATTGATCTATATTTCTGTCTTTCTGCCAATATCACACTGTCTTGATGACTGTGGCTTTGTAGTAGAGACTGAAGTCAGGCAGGTTGATTCCTCCAGTTCCATTCTTCTTTCTCAAGATTGCTTTGGGTATTCGAGGTTTTTTGTATTTCCATACAAATTGTGAAATTATTTGTTCTAATCCTCTGAAAAATACCATTGATAGCTTGATAGGGATTCATTGAATCTATAGGTTGCTTTGGGTAGTATACTCATTTTCACTATATTGATTCTTCCAATCCATGAACACGGTATATTTCTCCATCTATTTGTGTCCTCTTTGATTTCTTTCATCAGTGTTTTATAGTTTTCTATATATAGGTCTTTTGTTTCTTTTGGTAGATTTATTCCTAAGTATTTTATTCTTTTCATTGCAATGGTAAATGGAATTGTTTCCTTAATTTCTCTTTCTGTTTTCTCATTGTTAGTGTATAGGAATGCAAGGGATTTCTGTGTGTTAATTTTATATCCTACAAATTTACTATATCCGTTGATTAGCTCTAGTAATTTTCTGGTGGAGTCTTTAGGGTTTTCTATGTAGAGGATCATGTCATCTGCAAACAGAGAGAGTTTCACTTCTTCTTTTCCAATCTGGATTCCTTTTATTGCTTTTTCTGCTCTGATTGCTATGGCCAAAACTTCCAAAACTATATTGAATAGTAGTGGTGAGAATGGGCACCCTAGTCTTGTTCCTGACTCTAGGGGAAATGCTTTCAATTTTTCACCATTGACAATAATGTTTGCTGAGGGTTTGTCATATATAGCTTTTATTATGTTGAGGTATGTTCCCTCTATTCCTGCTTTCTGGAGGGTTTTTTTTTTCTTTTTAATCATAAATGGATGTTGAATTTTCTCAATGGCTTTCTCTGCATCTATTGAAATAATCATATGGTTCTTCTTTAATGTGGAATGATTCTACAATCTTCGTCTTTTTTGTTCTTGATATTTTGGGGGAGTATCAGTTCAGTCACTCAGTCGTGTCCGACTTTATGACCCCACAGACAGCATGCCAGTCCTCCCTGTCCATCACCAACTCCTGGAGCTTGCTCAAACTCAGGTCCATCAAGTCAGTGATGCCATCCAACCATCTCATCCTCTGTTGTCCTTTTCTGCCTTCCATCTTTCCCAGTATCAGCGTCTTTTCCAATGAGTCAGTTCTTCACATCAGGTAGCCGAAGTATTGGAGCTTCAACTTCAGCAGCAGTCCTTCCAATGAATATTCAGGGTTGATGTCCTTTAGGATTGACGGATTTGATCTCCTTGCTGTCCAAGGGACTCTCAAGAGTCTTCTCCAACATCACAGTTCAAAAGCATCAATTCTTTGACGCTCAGGTTTCTTTATGGCCCAACTCTCACGTCCATACATGACTGCTGGAAAAACTATAGCTCTGACTAGACGGACCTTTGTCAGCAACGTAATGTCTCAGCTTTTTAATACGCTGTCTATGTTTTTGGGGTGTATATAGTCAAGTTATTTTGGAGAAAGTTCTTCATTTGAGGTTCGTCTGATGTTTTCCATTTTTAAGTTCAGATTATGCATTGTTGGCAGGGATTCCACAGAAGTGTGAGGTGTCCTTGTCACTGCAACATAGCTGGAGCCAAAGGATATCAGTATATCCCTGTATTAGTTAGTAAACTCAGCTTTGTTTCCTAGGCTCAGGTAATGTCTGTCAGATTTCTTCCTTGTAAAGTTATCTCTTTTTTTAATTATTAAAGTTTTTTAATAGGGAGATACATTTACTAATTTACATCTACTGTAAAGAGAAGCTTCTCCTTCCCTACTTATTTATTTATTCATTTATATATAAATATTAGTATTGACTCAACCCATAAATTCTTATTGCAAATCTAAATGACATGTAGATTAATAAACATTTATTTTTACCAGCCTGAAATATGTGTATCATAGAATTCACCCATTTCAGGTGTACAGATTAATGATTTTTAGTAACTTTGCTGAGCAGCACAACTATCACCATAATAATTTGGAACAATTTCATTTCTGCAGTTGGATTCCTTAGTTAACCCCCATTCTCCCTCCAGAAAGCCAGGGTACCACTAACATACTTTCAGTCTCCATAGATTTGCCTATTCTAGACATTTCATATAAATAGAATGATACAGTATGTAGTCCTTTGTGTCTGTCTTCTGTTTGTTCATTCACACATAGGCCAACATTCCAGTTGTTTCCAGTTGTAGGTTATTATGAGTAATGCTGCTTTGAACGTTCATGCACTCATTCACAAGAACCATCTGTGACCCAAGCTACTCTTTCATGTCTTTTTCTGCCTTCTCAGACTCTCAGAACTCGCTCAGACAGTTCTGACCTCCTCAGACAATTCTGCTCCTCCTGGGCACACTCAGGACTGTGCCCATCCCTAGGCATAGAAGGAAACATGACCACACTCAAGGTGAGTAGTACCTGCCTTTCTCACGTTAAAGTTCCATCTCATTGCTCAGATTGTTGCACGTTTGTTTTGGGATGACTCAAGCAGAACAGGAGATGCGGGAGACATTACGTTGTCCTTCTTGAGTTTTCTTTGTGTTTGTTTTTATTTTATGTGATTATTATATATTTTATGGACTAGAAAAATGACTAGAAATTAATAACTCTCCCATTTCATTACTTCCCTACTGGCAAACTGTTTTTATTTTCTCTTTGTCTTTTCCTCATGTGCATTTATAACTGTATTTGTATTTAGGTGTACATCTAACTTTAAATTTTGACTTTGTTCCCTTAATATTATATATTTTTTAAAATGGGTACTTCACATTTGACACTGTATTGATACACTTCTTTTTTTTTTTTGGCAGCTTTTTATTTTTGACTACATCCTACCTGTAGACATTTAGGTGGTTTACAAATTTGACTGTTCTGGTCAACCCTTCAGTGACAGCTCTCTTCCATGATACCTTTTCCCCTCAAATCAGTTGTGAAAACAATGTCAGTTTTTTGTCCTTGATGTACTATGCATTCAATATAGAAAGAACTATATTTGATCTGTGTTGTGTTGGCTGTTTCTTAGGTAGAATATCCAAATAATAGCATAGCACAGCTCTTCTTTCTTTCTTTCTCTCTCTCTCTCTTTTTTTTTTTTTTTTTTTTGATACACCACGCGGCTTGTGGGATTTTAGTTTGTTAAAATGATTTGGGGAGACTTCCTGGTGGTACAGTGGCTAAGATTGCATACTCCCAATGCAGGGGGCCTGAGTTCAATCCCTGGTCAGGGAACTAGGTCCCACACACCCCAACTAAAAATTTGCATGCTGCAACTGAAACCTGGTTCTGCCAAACTAATAAATAAATATATTTTTTTTTTTTTAAATGTTGGTATAACACCAGACACATGTAATGTGCATCTTACAATCAGTGGCTGCTTGAAAAGGGAAAGTGCCAAGAAGGTGGAGAGGATGGGTAGGAAGTGAGTCCAGACTCTGAGGGACTTCAGTCAGCCTGTTGCCACTGAGGGAGGAGAATCACTGAGGAAGCCACTGAGGAGAATCAGTGTGTGGATTGGCAGGATAGAAGAAGGGCTGGAAACTCTACAAATTGACTGAAGTCCTTCAGAAGCTGAACTCATATCTCACCCATCCTTTCTTTTCCATAGCCTCACTTCCCGAGAGGCTGAGGAAAGTCAGTGTGTGGTGTTGGCAGGACAGAAGGAGGGGGGCTGGGAAGTCTACACATTTCCACAGGAGCCGGAATATCTTCCCATCAACCACCTCTCCTTCTTGGCATTGTCCCTCTTCCACTGGACACTGGTTGTAAGATTGAGCTGAGATTGTTTGTTGTAGGAGGCAGTGACCTTCACGGATGTGGCTGTGACCTTCACGGAGGAGGAGTTGGGGCTTCTCGACTTGGCCCAGAAGAAGCTGTACCAGGATGTGATGCTGGAGAACTTCCGGAATCTGGTCTCAGTGGGTGAGGACAGGCGCCCTGTCTTTTTTAAAAAAAATGTACTTGGCTGCTCCGAGTCTTAGTCGCGGCATGTGGAATCTAGCTCCCTGACCATGATTTAAACCCAGGCCCCCTGCATTGGGAGTGCAGAGTCTTAGTCACTTAGTCACTTAGTCACAGAGAGCTCCCAGGCACCTTTTCTAACAAGGTCATCTCCCTGGTTTGGCTTTGTGTCCTCAGATGTGGAAGGCGTTTGGGGTCTTGACATGGCATGTGGGGACCTGACTTTCATGCCAAAGATTTTTAACAAAATAAAATAAGGGAGAAAAATATCAGAATTTGTCAGGAAGAATGGAATACATTGCAGGAAAAACTCTGGCCATTTGTGTGAGTCATATAAGAACCAGTGAGGGGGAGATTTAATGAAAATAGGCACGGGTGAGAAATTGGTTTCTGTAGTACTTACTGTATTTATGTGTCCAGGTCTTGAAATATTGGTATTTTGGGGGTTTTTTGTTTTCCTTTTTACTTTTTGACTGCACCTTGGGCCATGAGGGATCTTAGTTCCCTGATCACAGATCAAACCCGTGCCTACTGCATAGAAACTCTGAGTCTTAACTGCTAGACCACCAGAGAAGTTCCAGTATTTTTTCAAATAGGTCATATTTTCTTAAAAATATTTTCATTATGCTTGTTTTGACTCATTGACCAACATTAGATACAGGAATTTTAATTTCCAGTAAATTGTACTGTTAGTGTATTCATTTTCTTTTCTTTTTTCCTGACTTTAAATTTATTTGCTTTTAATTGAAGGATAATTGCTTTACAGTATTGTGTTGGTTTCTACCAAACGTCAACATCAATCAGTCACAGAGTATGTTCATTTTAAATATGTTACTCTGCATGTTCACAGGGTGTTACCCCTTCAGATATCACATATTCCACTTAGAAGAGGAAAAAAGGCTTTGGGTGGTGAAGACAGCAACTCAAAGAGAAGGGAAGTCAGGTAAGAACCAGGCAGATGGGGGTCCTTAGAGAAGCCCTCCCATGTGTTTTTACTTCTCTCCAACCCTTTGGCTGTCATCTCATCCAAACTGCCAGACCTCTTCTTTGACACACCTTTGTACTGGTTGCCCTGCCCCTCCTATAGTCTGTTCTCCAGGTAGCAGCCAAGAGTGAGGCTTAGGAAGGACTGCCATTAGGAAATCACTTTGGAAAGGGATGCCATTCCTCTCTTCCAAACCTTTTATATCTTCCTATTTTTCTTAAAGTTAAACCTCTTAAAGTGGCTTCTGGAGTCCTCCAGGATCTGCTCATGGTCCCCCACTGTCCCTCTGATTCCTTTTCTCTCGCTCCTTGTCTCCCACCCATGCTGTACACCACACATGGCTCAGCCTCGACAGGGATGCTGTATCACCCGTGGCTGCCTGAGCAAATCACTGCAAACACCATAGCTTAACACGACACACGTTGAACGTCTTACACTTCCAGAGGTCAGAGGTGTGGCGTGGTTTCACTCTGGAGATTCTGGGGGAGAATCTGTGTCTTTGCCTTTCCAGTGGCTCATGGCCACCTTCCTCAAGCTTCACAGCTAGCGACATCGCTTGTCTCTGCCCCGTCCTCCCTTGTCACGTGTCCCTCTTCCGCTTTTTTCCTGCATCACGCTTCTGCTTCATAGGAGACTTTAGATTGCATTGAGCCTCCCACTCCACCCCAAAGGAGAGGGTGCACTTACATGTTAAGGTCAGCTAATCCGCAGCCTAAATCCTTTCTGCAATCTTAATTCCCCTTTGCCACATAGTCTGACATAGTCTAGGCTCCAAAAATCAAGATGTGAGTTCTTTGGGGGCCAGTTACTGTGATCACAGCAGATTCTTCCCCTCTGAGCCCTTAACTCTGCCGGACCTACTCTTCTACCACTAGTCTTCCAGCTCCCTCCCTTTCTGCCTTCAGGTCTCCGCTCAGTTCCAACATCATGAGAGAGGCCTTCTCTGACCACCCTGTGTAAAATTCTCCCCTTTCTCTCCTCATTCTGCATCTTATTGGATCTCACAGACTTTGCTTGTTTATCACCCCTCTCTCAGCCCTGGAGTGTGATCACCAGGGGTGTGGAGTTTTGTCTGTCCTGTTGAGTACCAGGAGCAGCCCAGTATGTGGCAGGCATCTGTAAATATTTGTTGACTCTGTAAGTTTGATGGATGGGATGGGAGACCTCTGTTTCTCTCAGTGTGAATGGGATTTTATAGGTCATGTAAAAACCAGAGTCAAGGAAGGAGGTTGCAGAGCATTTTTTGTCTTTTGATGATTGCCTATCTGATTACTTTCTTTTTTTCTTCCTTTTAGTTTTTAAAATTTAGTCAGTTTTCTGAATTCCTTTCTATTTTAGTTTCTTTCCTTTTTTTCCTTAATATAAATCGAAGAATAGTTGATTTATAATGTTGTGCTAATTTCTGCAGTACAGCAAAGTAATTCAAGAAGTTAAACTCAGTTTTTGAGGGCCTTTAAAAAAAAAAAAAGCATGAACCATGGTAAGAAATGCATGCATTGTGATAACCAAAACCTGCATTTCAGGTGTTGGAGATTTATATATATAACTTTCACAGGTATTTCATGTGATGACCCCTTTCCTGTTGATGATGATGCTGGTTCTTCTTTCTTTTTAAATATGTAGTTTTATTTACTTTATTTTATTTGGCTGCACTGGATTTTCTAGAATGTCATATAGTTGGAATTATACAGTATATATGCTTGTCTGATTCGCTTCCATTTAGAAACTTAGAAATAAGTGTTTACATTTCCTCCACATCTTTTCCTGGCTTGGTAGTACATTTCTTGTTAGCACTGAATAGTATTCCATTGTGTGGAAGTACCATACTTTTTATTTATACATTCACCTGCTGAAGGGCATCTTAGTTTCTTCCAAGTTTTGTTTAGTTGGAAAAAAGTTTTTGCTTTCTCTTAAAGTTCTAGTTGATTCATATTTTATCATCTCTATAACTTTTTTTGTCTGCATCATTTACTAACTATAAAGTTTACTATCTGAGATTCTACACTGCCTTTGAATCCAATAGAAAGTGTCTATAGGTGAACAGTTTGCATCTAATTATCCAGTTTTCAAGTTAAATTTTTGATGTTTAACTTGCACCTCATGTAGGAAACTCGCACCAACGGGTTTTGTTAGGTTTAGTGGTAGTGGGTAGGAGTGACCTGGACCACTACTTGGTTTCCATTGGCATGCAAACCAGAGCACATGACACACAATGGAAGAGACAAACGGAACATTCTCTGGATTCATTCAAGTCTCATACTCTCTCCTAAATGTGAAATCTTGAAAACAGCAAACAGAACCTTCAGTTGTCCACATCTCTGAATTTTGTGTCATTGCAGAAGAAAAGATCCAAAGTGAGATGGAGACTATTTCAGAAGTAGGACCACATGAAGAGCTTTCCTGCTGGCAGATCTGGCAGTACATTGCAAGTGACTTAACCAGGTGTCAAGACTCCATGATAAAATTTTGAATTCCACCAACAACATGACTCCCCTGGCCAGAATGGGGCCGGACTATCTGTAATTCACACTGGCCAGACACCTCCTCAGTGTAATGAATGTACAAAATCTTTTGGTGATCTCTCCAACTTTGATCTTCATCAACAAATACACTCAGGAGAGAAGTCTCATACATGTTGTGAGTGTGGAAAAAGCTTCTGTTACAGCTCAGCACTTTGCATTCATCAGAGAGTTCACTCAGGAGAGAAACGCTATAAGTGTGATGAGTGTGGCAAGGAATTCAGCCAGAGTTCACAGCTGCAAATTCATCAGAAAGTCCACACTGTAGAGAAGCCATTCAGATGTGAGCAATGTGGGAAAGGCTTCAGTCGTAGATCAACACTTACTGTTCATTGTAAATTACACACGGGAGAGAAACCTCACAATTGTGACAAATGTGGACGGGCCTTCATTCATGCTTCACATCTTCAGGAACATCAGAGAATCCACACTGGGGAGAAACCATTCAAATGTGATATATGTGGTAAGAATTTCCGCCGCAGATCAGCACTTAACAGTCATTGTATGGTCCATACTGGAGAGAAACCATACAAATGTGAGGAGTGTGGGAAGTGTTTCACGTGTAGCTCAAATCTGCATATCCACCAGAGGGTCCACACAGGAGAGAAACCTTATAAATGTGAGGAGTGTGGTAAATGCTTCATTCAACCTTCACAATTTCAGGCCCATCGGAGAATTCACACGGGAGAGAAACCATATGTATGTAAAGTGTGTGGTAAGGGCTTCATTTACAGTTCAAGTTTTCAAGCCCATCAGGGAGTCCACACAGGAGAGAAACCATACAGATGCGATGAGTGTGGGAAGAACTTCAGGATGAAAATCCATTATCAAGTTCATCTGGTCGTCCACACAGGAGAAAAACCCTATAAATGTGAGGTATGTGGGAAAGGCTTTCGTCAGAGTTCATATCTTAAAATCCATCAGAAGGCCCACAGTGTAGAGAAACCCTACAAGTGCAAGGAGTGTGGGCAGGGCTTCAATCAGAATTCACGACTTCAGATTCACCAGCTGATCCATACTGGTGAGAAACCATACAAATGTGAAGAGTGTGGGAAGGGATTTAGTCGTAGAGCCGATCTTAAAATTCACTGCAGAATCCACACTGGAGAGAAACCGTACAATTGTGAGGAGTGTGGAAAAGTCTTTAGTCAAGCATCTCATCTTCTGACCCACCAGAGAGTCCACAGTGGAGAAAAGCCATTCAAATGTGAGGAATGTAGCAAGAGCTTCAGTCGGAGTTCACACCTTCAAGCCCACCAAAAAGTCCACATTGGAGAAAAGCCATACAAATGTGAGGAGTGTGGGAAGGGCTTTAAGTGGAGCCTGAACCTCGACATGCATCAGAGGGTCCACACAGGAGAGAAACCATATAAGTGTGGGGAGTGTGGGAAGCACTTCAGTCAGGCCTCAAGTCTTCAGCTTCATCAGAGTGTCCACACTGGAGAGAAGCCCTACAGATGTGACGTGTGTAGTAAAGTCTTCAGTCGGTCTTCACAGCTTCAGTATCACAGGCGAGTTCACACAGGGGAGAAACCTTACAGGTGTGACGTGTGTGGTAAGAGCTTCAGTTGGCGCTCCAATCTTGTAAGTCATCACAAAATTCATACTGGAGATATATGAAAGTGATGAGAGTGGTAAGAACATCAAGGAACTGTCAGAGGAAAGAAGTTCCACAAAATGATTGTTTCAAAAAACTCATGTGCAACCCTGAGTTCTTGCAAGTGTCAGGTCTCATAGGAGGGAAGGCATTGGGTGTCGAAGCAGTAGCTGAGCATATCCCAGTGTTCACCAGACCACACAGCAGAAACCTCCTCTGAGTGGTACAATAAGGGTTGCATTCAGAACTTTGACATTTGTTAGATACCACTTAGGGCGATAGCACTTAAAGAGGAAGAGTTTGGTCTTGCCTTTAATGAAAGTGTAAGGATGGGCTTGTCAAAACTGATGTCCAAGAGAATGTGAGCTCCATGAGGGCAGGGACTTGGATGTTGAATCTACACAACCTTAACATCAACTCTTGCTTGTAGGTGTGCTCAGTTCATATATGTTAAATAAACAGAAAGGGGGAAATGTACACTATTTGAAAATTGTTTCAGAGGAGGAAAGCTACCAAGTAAAATTAATTCAGGAAGTGATCATTTGTTGAAGTACAGAAAACCACTTGATATTATAATCTGCAGTATTAATATGATATGAGCCTATTGCAACTGGCTCCTTGCCTCCCACAGCCTCTGTTCTCAAGTAGGGTTATTGTCTGAGGCCCTGTCTAGTTTTCCAAGGATTGAGTCTAATATAAATTGAACTGTCTTTTGATTTTTTTTCTGACAGTACAAACTGAAAATGTTACTAACTTTGCAACAATAGGTAACTGTACAATTGATTTTTTGTGAGTCACTCAATGTTAAGGCAGGATTTACTGTAACATTTTGAAAATGTCACAAAAATTGTCACTAGAAAAAATTTTATTGGTCGACCTTGAAGTTACTGATTTCTAATTCCTTTCATTTTTATCCAGACTTTGAAATGTTTGCTTACTAAATACTGTAGCTTTTCTTCTGTCAAAACTTGTCAGTTAGGGGCTATGCCATATTCGTCACCCACATCCATGAGGAAAATACCCAGGAAACTTGTAGGAATTTGACAAAATTATTAAATGTATTATTGAGGCAAGACTGACATTTATGTCCTTTGACCTATTGGTAGCAGTAAAGCATGGTTTTGGGAAAGGAGTAGTTATCAGTATATAGGTTATACATCTCTTTGATCTAAAAATCATATAATTGAATGCTTTAGATTATGAAGTTTAAATATGAAAAGATAAGCACCACATCAATGATGTCACTGAATTTTTTTAAATGGAAATAAGTGTACAGCTGCAGGAATTTGAGTTTTGCTATATTTGTATATTAATCTGAAGACATTAAAATTCTGGCAAATATAATGGCAAAAGATACACAGTATGGGCTTTGATAGGTCACAGATTGTAACCTTCAGAGTATAATTGAATCTTTGTGTGTGTGTGTGTGTGTGTGTGTGTGTGTGTGCATGCACACATACATCTGTATGTAAACATGCATAAGATCATGTGTAAAGGGATACTCTTCCATAGTGGTTTTCCGTAGTTAGGAGCATTTTGTGGTAATTTTTCATTTTATGACTTCATGTTACAGTTTTTTCATTCAATAGTACCATCAAAGCAGGACATTACAATAGAGTTTGAAAAAATTACTACTAAATATCCCTTGTAGTTAACACCTCATAATATGATTGTTCTATATTGTCATAAGGCATATAAAGATCAAAATTATGATAGGATCCCAGAAGCCAATTTCAAAATTTAAAAAAAAATTGTTTTTTGCATACACAGATAAATTTATGCTTCAACCATTGAATCTTTTTGCTGTACTTTAACCATAAATATAGAACATGGAGAGCGGAAATTCAGCAGCTGGAAACGAAGTGGATACAGATACAGTGTGCTCACCTGTTTCAGTGGTGTCTGACTCTTTGCGACCCTGTGGACTGTATCCTGACCGGCTCCTCTGTCCATGGAATTCTCCAGGCAAGAATTCTGGAGTGGGTTGCCATGCCCTCTTCCAGGGGATTTTCCCGACCCAGGTATCGACCCCGTGTCTCCTGCATCTGCTGCATTGCCGGTAGATTCTTTACATATGTGGCTCAGCTGGTAAAGAATCCGCCTGCAATGTGGGAAACCTGGGATGGGAGGATCCCCTGGAGAAGGGAAAGGCTACCCACTCCAGTATTCTGGCCTGGAGAATTCCATGGACCATATACTCCATGGAGTCGCAAAGAGTCGGAGACGATTGAGCGACTTTCACTTTTCCTGTTGAAAAGATGTGCATGAGGAGGGAACACACAGTTACAACAGAGGACCCTCTCGATGTGGAACCAGTAAGGACATAGCATGTTTGGTCACATTTCAGGGATTGAGGTATTTTGACTTTTGACTTAAGCCCGTTCCAAAGAAGGCCCAGTTTCCTTCTCTTTTATTTAAACAGTAAAATTCGGGTTTACCAGGAAGCCTCTGTGGCTGGTAATGCATTTATGTCACTTAGGCCCTTGAACACGTCCAAAATGCTTCTTCTTTAAGCGTGTAAGCCTGTTCTAAGGCTGACGCGATAGAATGGCAAGACATTTGCTTGAGACCTTAGGGGTTAAGGGAAGTGAAAACCAGAGGCACTGGCCACTTCCTCATCAGGGGGTGACGCTTTGACGGTTTTCCGCTTTGACCTTCGCGGGAAGTGTAGTCCAAGAGGGCGGTAGTGTGGAGGGCCCACACGCACTCCCTTTGCATTCTGGGATGTGTAGTCCAAAGCTCCGTGTAGGTTCTCATAAAGTGAAGTCGCTCAGTCGTGTCCAACTCTTTGCGACTCCATGGACTGTAGCCCACCAGGCTTCTCCATCCATGGGGTTTTCCAGTCAAGAATACTGGAATGTGTTGCCATTTCCTTCTCCAGTAGGCTCGCATACTGCAGGTATAATAAAGCTGGACAGCGAATATCTCCCCGCGGAATTCTGGGAAGTGTAGTCCAGGAGCTCCGGTACTCTCAGGCCCTTCGGCCCCAGGAGGACGACGTAGCAGCCATCTTTCGCTTGATGATGGTGTTTCAGGTCTGCTTTTCACGATCCATTCAAACGCCCCCGAAATGCGCTTGGGGTCGGCAGCTCCTGACTTTTCATTTGGAGAGAAAGAGGAGCAGCGGCTAGAAGCAGAGGTTTGACGGCCAAGAGTGATAATGTTCGTGCCCTTGGGCGGAGCGTTTGGTAGCGTCCCGGGAAGGGGCGGGCTCAGGTTGTGCTTTTTGGGATTTGAGGGTCTCCTCGGCTTTCTGCACCACTAACCTGACCTCCCACTTATGAAGCTCGCTCTTTGGCTTCATACTCTGTCACACTGGGTGAGTTGCTTAACCCTTTTGTGCCTCCGTTGCTGTTCTTTAAAAGAGAAATAAAAGTAATTCTTAATACAGTATTGGAGAAAAAAGAGATAGCAAAAGGTCAACAATTGCCTGACGCATGATTGTTATTAATCCTACTGTAATTCAGAAGCACCCGGATTCTCACAGTGAGTTTCTGTGAGCCCAGGAAGCTGAATTGTCCTGGACTCCGGACTTGTTTAGAAAAGGGAGGGTTTCTTCTAGCTGGTACAAGAAGGTGTGAAATATAGAGGATGCAAACACAATCCTGGGATTTCGCAACCTTCTTTCCTTCCCCAGCCCTGACTTCTCAAAAAGCACTACACGAAGGAAGAGGCAACAGAGACCCACGGGAGTAGAACTTGGCATTCTTCTATTTAAGATACATAAATTGTAGAACGTATGAATGAGTAATGAGCATTCTTCTATTTAAGATACATAAATTGTAGAACGTATGAATGAGTAATGAGTAATGATTGTAACAGCCTTGGTCACGTAAGTTCCATTCCAAAAGCTTTATACAGATGAACATGTTTCTATCTCACTGGCTGTGTACATCAGTACTGCTGTTTCTCTGCTTTAGAGATAAGAAGATGGAGCCAGGGAACACAATCCTGTTGGCCCATCCTCACCTGAATAGTAAGAGGGAGAGCTGTGGTTGTAACCCCAAGCAGGCTGAGTCCAACTCCTGGGTTTGCTAATCTCTTTGATGTATTCTTCTTGAGCATAGGGAACTGACTAGAATCTCTTCATGAAAGTAGGTTGGGACTTAGCTGTGGGGACCTTGAGAGCAAGGTTTAGGTTATTCTGTGAAGTTTTTTTTTTGTTTGTTTGTTGTGTTTTGTGTGTGTGGTTTCTTTGGCCTCACCACACAGCTTGCTGGATCTTAGTTCCCTGACAAGGGATTGAACCAGGGCCCATGGCAGTGGAAGTACTGAGTCCTAACCAAGGACCACCAAGGGAATTCCTTATTCTGTCAATTTTAAGCTAGTTTTCTCAACTGGGTCATTTATTTTATATCAAGTAATATTTATATTATAGAAGTAACAATCATTATGGTAATGCAGATGTAAAGAAAAATTTTAATTACCCATAAGTTTCAGTTCAGTTCAGTCGCTCAGTCATGTCCGACTCTTTGCGACCCCATGAATCACAGCATGCCAGGCCTCCCTGTCCATCACCAACTCCTGGAGTCTACTCAAACTCATGTCCATCGAGTCGGCGATGCCATCCAGCCATCTCATCCTCTGTCGTCCCCTTTTTCTCGTGCCCCCAATCCCTCCCAGCATCAGAGTCTTTTCCAATGAGTCAACTCTTCGCATGAGGTGGCCAAAGTATTGGAGTTTCAGCTTCAGCATCAGTACTTCCAATGAACACCCAGGACTGATCTCCTTTAGGATGGACTGGTTGGATCTCCTTGCCGACCCATAAGTTTGGGGTGTAAAGATAACAGCTGTTATTATTTTAGTGCCTTTTTGTCTGGTTACTCTTTGTTTATGTATCTGTTTAGTGGAGGCTGTTTTCTTTGAGACTGAGGTTACACTGCCTTGCTACTCAAATTGTGGTCCACAGACCAGCAGCATTGGCATCACTTGGGTAGAAAAGCCCAGCCTTGAGCCCTGTTCAAGACCTTCTGATTTAGAATTTCTACATAGGGGGCCCAGAAGTTTGCATTCCAACAAGATCCTGTAGTAACTCCCCTGCACATGAAAATATGAGAAGCTCAGGAGAGATCTTGTCTGGAAACTGAGGCTGAGGAAATTGACCCTGCTGGATGTCACACGTAAAGCAGAGCTGTAGTCCGAGGATTTTATTACCCCACTAATGATTGTCAGTTGTCAGGGATCCTTGCAAAAAATCCTGACTTGAGCGGAAGGTAGCTAGCAAGTGTAAAATCAAAATGGAAGGGTATTAGATGTGAAGATATATCCTTTCCAGGCTTTTGGGGGTAGAGACATTGCTGTCATTTAAACTAGAGTGCTGTTGCTCCTTTTTAGTTGCTAAATTGTGTCCAACTCTTTGGGACCCCATGAACTGTAGCCCACCAGGTAGCTCTGTCCATGAGATTTCCCAGGCAAGGGTACTGGAGTGGGTTGCCTTTTCCTTCTCTAGGGTATCTTCCTCACCCAGGGATCAAACCCGAGTCTCCTGCTTGGTAGTCAGATTCTTTATCACTGAGCCACCTAGAAGGCCTCATAAACTAGGCTAAAGTGTGCCTAAAGTGGGAAGATCAACTAGTAGTTATTGTACTAGATATTTTTGCCATAGTCGTCATCATTGAGCCACTACTATTAATACTATTGTTATTACTATGACTAATTCCTAGCTTCTCTTTTTAAATTTTATTTCTTAAAATATTTATTGGAGTATAGTTGATATACTGTGTTAAATGTTTTCTATAACTATTTTCATTAAAATATTAGGAAATAATATAAAAATAATTTCAAACTTAGAGAAAAGTTGCAAAAATAGTATAAGGAGTTCTCATGTACTCTTTATGTGGAGTCACCAATTATTTCTGTTTTGCTCAGTTGCTCATTTGTGACCGCCAGCCAGCAGCCACCAGAAACATACCTGTAATCAAAAAGCTCACTTTGTTTTAGCTTACTGCAGCAAGGACGCCTATGCAGCACTGGTGTCCTGGTGTGAGGCGGTGAGGTACGGCTGCTTCTGTGGTTTCAGTTTGTGTTAACTGAGTTGAGGAGAGCTTGAGGCAGTAAGGGTTTGTTTTGGATTGGATGGTGTCAAGAAGGAGATGCAATTGACTACTGAATATCATAATGATTTGTATCTAGTGGATGAGAGAAACAAAATGGGACTGGAGTCATTATTAATGAAGTGGTCTATCACTCATGTCTGCTGAGAGAACAGTTCTTTGTTGTTTTGTTTTGTTTAATATTATTTACTAGTGACTGCATCAGGTCTTAGTTGCAGCAAGTAGGCTTCGTGGCTCCACAGAATGTGGGATCTTAGTTCCCTGACCAGGGGTCCAACCCGCATTCCCTAAATTGGACGGTGACTTCTCAAGCCCTGGACTACCAGGGAGGTCCCAGTTCTTTGGTTATTTTTGTCTGTGTTGTGTTGTCTTTTTCTCATTTCATGATTCTTGTTGATCAGTTGAAAACACCAAGTTCGAGCTGTTTTTGTTACTAGCCCTCAGTGCAGTGTGGTTTTTCACTGCTTTATCATACTTACATATTTTTTCGTTTGCAGAGCCAGTTAATCAAAAGGAGGTTAATGCCATTGGTAACGTACTATTATCTAATGCACAGCCCATATTTAACGTTTTTTATTAGTCTTTTCTTTAAGATCTTGTTTAAAATTGAAATCTAGTTGATTTATAATATCATGTTTATTTCACAGCACAGTGATTCATTTATTTTTCAGATTCTTTTCCCTTACAGGTTACTACAGAATGTTGAGTATAATTTCCCTGTGCTATACAGTAGGTCCTTGTTGGTTTTAATAAAGTCTTGGTGAGCCAGTTTTCTTCTTCAAGGTGTAGTCCAGTTACATGCATTGCACTTAGTTTTCAGTTCATTAGTCTTCTTTAGTCTAGAATGATTCCTCAGACTTTTTGACTTTTGATATTTTTGAAGAGTATTGGTAAATTATGTTGTGGAAGGTCCCTCTTTTTTGGTTTCTCTGACCTTTGTTCATGATTAGATTCAGGTTATACATTATTTTTTAAAATAATTTTATTTATTTGTGTTTGGCTGTGCTGGGTCTTTGTTGCTGCATGGGTGAGCAGGCTACACTCTTAGTTACGGTGCATGGGCTTCTCATTGTGGTGGCTTCTCTTGTTGTGGGGCACAGGCTTTATGGCTTGTAGGCTCAGTAGTTGTGAAACACAGGAGTAGTTGCTCCGCAGCATGTGGTATATTCCCAGATCTGGGATAGAACTTGTGTCTTCTGCATTGGTAGACAGATTCCTCACTACTGAGCCACCCAAGGAAGCTGTGGTTTATTTGATGCTTGTTCATGATTAGATTCAGGTTATGCATTAAAAAAATGTGGTTTTTTTTTTTAATTTGTTTTTGGCTCTACTGGGTCTTCGTTGCTGCACAGGCTTTTCTCTAGCTGTGGTGCACGGGCTTCTCCTTGCGGTGGCTTCTCTTGTGGAGCACAGGCTCTAGGACACACATGGGCTTCAGTAGTTGCAGCTTAAAGGCTCAGTAGTTGTGGCTCATGGGCTCTAGATCACAGCCAGGCTCAATAGTTGGGACACGTGGGTTTAGTTGCTCCATAGCATGTGGGATCTTCCTGGACCAGGGATCAAACTCATCTCCTACATTGGCAGGTGGATTCTTTACCACTGAGCCACCAGGGAAGCCCTGGTTTATCTGATATTTGTTCATAATTGGATTCAGGTTGTGCATTATTAACAGTGATGCCCCAGAAGTGGTGAGGCAGCCCTCTAAAGGCATCATACCAAGCAAACATCAGTTTGTGGGTTTGTCCCAGCTGGTGATTTCAGTTTTGTGTGCTTGGTTAAGGTGTCTGCCAAGTAACTGTTGACCTTTCTGCAATTAATATTTTGAAACAATGTGGCTGTCTTACTCCTCACTAAACTTTTCCAAATTTTAGCACCCATGGATTTTCTGTCTTTCACTCTACAGTTATTAGTTTGCTTTCTGCCATGGGGAGGAGCTCTCTCTTCTCATCCATTTATTTCTTAAACATTTCTTTCTTTATAATTCAGATTCCTGTATGGAATTTTTTGTTATGGACTGTCCAGGTGTTTTTTATTATTGTTGCAGAATCCAGGCTTTTATTAGTTCTCTTTACATCTGTGCATAATTGTCAAAAGGGTACTTCCTGCTTAAAAAGAAAAAATGTATTTTTGTACCTTTTATAAAAAGTTGTCTATTTCAGTTTAAATATTAATGTTGTGGTAACAAAATTATGAGGAATACAAGCAGAGATTTGCAGAACTCTAAAAACTGGCATTTTGGGACAACCACCTGGGACCTGCCCATATTTGATAGTGTTCTGTTGTTAGAAACTGCATCTATAAGGATCATTTCAAATTGTACAATATCATCTGCTTTACCACAGTTGCTGAGAAATAAAATCCTGATGGGATTCTCAGAGCTTTCTGCCTTACACCAGTCTCATGAGGTGGATACCCCTGTTCTCCCCCACTTGCTGATGACAGAATTGAGGCAGAGAGATGTTAATAATTTGCCAAAGATGACACTGCTAGTGAGTGGTATAGCCCGGATTTCAGCCCATGCGTCTTGACTCCAAAGCCTGCTCTTACTCACATGGTCTCTGGTTACACCTTGGAATAAGATGACCACTGTGGAAGCCGCAGCACACTGATGGGGCCACTGTGTGTGGGTGGGCGTGGTGCTCCCTGAACAGCTAATGAGAGGGGTCTCGGGGGCATCCCGTATTGGTGCAGGATCCCTTTCAAGCCCACTCGGCTGCAGCCACTTGGCGACTGAGTGCCTTGCTGATTCACAGCGAGCCCCGCCTGGGTTAGTCACATTTTTGTAAGCCAGTTTTCATTGACTTCTTTCTCCTTTCCCTCTCTGTCTTCCTAGGACTCTGCACTTCCCTGGAAGGAGAGAGAAGATGAACATGTTCATGGTGAGTAGAGCTTGTCTCTCTTGCTGTTAAAAATACCATTTCATACTCAGAGATATTACATCGGTTTTTCTTTATTTGTTTTTAATTGAAGTATGGCTTCCCTGATAGCTCAGTTGGTAAAGAATCCACGTGCAATGCAGGAGACCCTGGTTCAATTCCTGGGTTGGGGAGATCCACTGGAGAAGGAATAGGCTACCCACTCCAGTATTCTTGGGCTTCTCTTGTAGCTCAGCTGGTAAAGAATCCACCTGCAATGCGGGAAACCTGGGTTCAATCCCTGGATTGGGAAGATCCCCTGGAGATGGGAAAGGCTACCCACTCCAGTATTCTAGCCTAGAGAATTCCATGGACTGTATAGCCCATGGGAGTCGCATAGAGTCGGTCATGACTGAGCAACTTTCACTTTCACTTTCATAGTTGATTTACAATGTTGTGTTAGTTTCAGGTACAGCAGAATGATTCAGTTATATATATATGTGTGTGTGTATATATATATATATTCAGATTCTTTTCCCTTACAGGGAAATATTTTGTAAAAACAGAATACTGACTGTAGTTCCCTGTGGGTTTTTCTTTTTCAAGGAGAGTCTAAGCCTGTGAAGACATTTGTGAGCCATGTGTGCTTTTTAAAAAATTTCTGTCTTATGTAATTAGTTTTTGTTTTAATTTTGGTTTTATTTCATCATTTTTTATTTGAAAAGTAAAAGAAAAATTAAGGGACATGAAGAACATCTTCCACTTTACCATTTCCCAGCTTACAAATTAGCTGCTTTTACATTTCTGCAATCTCTTCATCATATGTATTCATAACTGTGTATTTGTATTTATAACATAGTAGTAGTTGTGTTAGTCGCTCAGTCATGTCTGATTCTTAGTGACCCCACAGACTGTAGCCTGCCAGGCTCCTCTGTCCATGGATTCTCCGGGCAAGAATACTGGAGTGGATAGCAATTCCCTTTGCCAGAGGACCTTCCCAACCCAGGAATCAAACCCGGGTCTCTTGCATTGCAGGTGATTCTTTACCATCTGAGCTACAGAGAAGTTCCTTTATAACATAGATACAATTTTAAAACTTTTTTCATTTAATACTACCTAACATTCACTTTTAATTGCTTTATTATGTTCCAAAAAACTTCAGTGCAGTCACCCAGTCGTGTCTGACTCTTTGCGACCCTATGGACTACAGGATGCCAGGCTTCCCTGTCCATCACCAACACCGGAGCTTGCTCAGACTCATGTCCATCGAGTTGGTGATGCCATCAGCCATCTCATCCTCTGTCGTCCCCTTCTCCTCCTGCCTTCAGTCTTTCCCAGCATCAGGGTCTTTTCAGTGAATGAATTCTTCACATCAGGTGGCCATAGTATTGGAGCTTCAGCTTCAGCATCAATCCTTCCAATGAATATTCAGGACTGATTTCCTTTAGGATTGACTGGTTGGATCTCCTTGCAGTCCAAAGGACTCTCAAGAGTCTTCTCCAACACCACAGTTCAAAAGCATCAGTTCTTCAGCTCTTAGCTTTCTTATGTACCTATTTTTAAACTATTCTTTATTCATAGACCTTTAGTTTAGGACTTTTACTGTTTTACGAATGCTACAGTGACGATTTTCCTGATTTAACATTTTTCTCAAAAAATATATTCTGAAAAATATTGCCTCTTTTTGCCCTTGACATAATAGATATGCAGAATTGAAGTGGTATATTTTATAAGTGGTGCCTTGAATGTTTTTTGGTAAAATAGCCAAATACGGCACAGCAGGATAAAACTGCCTCTTCGCACAGAAAAAATAACTATTGGTAGTTTTCTCATGACAAGAGTGAGGGTTTGTCTTCCTGTGCTTGAATCAGACCCTGTGTGTATTTTATTTACTGGTTTGTTTGTTTTTCCATCTTGTACTGGCTTGGCCAAGAAGTTTCTTCCTATATTTCTGTATGGTGATACGGAAAAGGTGGAATGAACTTTTTGGCTAACCCAGTATTTTTTTTCTTCTGATTGAAATAATCCATGACCTTAATTTTAAAAGTCCAGTGGTACTTACAGCACTTGTCACTGCATTGACACCTCAGAACAATTGTCTAAAGAGGTACGTACTTGGTTTTATCTTTGTTTTAAATGAAAGGGTTGTGAAAAATGAGGAACCAATTCATACTTATACAGAAAACCAAGACTCTGGAGTCAGAGTATACCATTAGATAAGAGAAAGACAAATGGGGAAAGAAAGAAGGTTTCATTTGAAACCTGGCATGGCCTTTTGGTTAATTCCCTCATATGACCCTCCTCCTCACCTGGTTCCTACTTCAGTGAGAGGCAGGTGCCATCAAATACTGCCGGGCCTAAACTAGTAAATGTTTCAGGGACAATTGATGATTGTAATTAAAAAGTGAAACCTTTTGCGGAGTTCCCTTTATGGCTCAGCTGGTGAAGAATCCACCTGCAATGCAGGAGACCTGGGTTCAATCTCTGGGTTGTGAAGATCCCCTGGAGAAGGGAAAGGCTACCCACTCCAGTATTCTGGCCTAGAGAATTCATGGACTGCATAGTCCATGGGGTCGCAAAGAGTCAGACACAACTGAGTAACTTCGACTTGGTGGTCCAGTGGTTAAGACTCTGCGCTTCCACTGCCATGGCCTGGGTTCAATCCTGGTCAGGAAACTTAAGATCCCACAAGCTGCAAGGCATGGCCAAAAATAAAAAGTGAAGCCTTTTTAGTTCAGGATGCAGCAGTTAGAATTCTAGGGAGTTTGTTTATGAGTTCACTGAGAACACCAGGTAAATACACAAAGCTTCCTTCTTCATAGCTGCACTTGCAGTGAGGCTAAGGAAAGTCAAGTGTGGTGTTGGCAGGATGGAAGGAGCGGGACTGGGAAGGCTACACATTGCACAGGAGCCAGAGCCACTTATCCTCCTCCTCTCCCTCCTGGTGCTGCCGCTCTCCCATGGGACACTGGCTATAAGATTGAGCTGGTATTGTTTGTTGTAGGAGGCAGTGACCTTCAAGGACGTGGCTGTGGCCTTCACAGAGGAGGAGCTGGGGTTGCTGGACTCAGCCCAGAGAAAGCTGTACCAGGATGTGATGGTGGAGAACTTCTGGAACCTGGTCTCAGTGGGTGAGGACAGCCTTTTTCTGCAAGTGTCTTGTGACCCTGGTGTTTGAAGGCTCTGGGGTTCTTGAAATGGTTCCCCAAGTTTGGAGACCAGACTTTTCCAATTCCAGTGGGACATGAGAGGCTATTGCTCAGGTCTTTTTCTTTTTTTGGTCAAAGAACAGTAAATGAACAGTATCCTGCTGTTCCTTGTCTGTTCTTCAGATTTCACTCATGTCCCATTAGTGGCAGTCCCATTAGTGGATTATAAAGCCAACTTATCGAGCCTTACATGCTGTTTTTAATTAAATCAAATATTAGAGAAAATATCAAGAGCCTCTTAGGAAGGGTAGATCACGTTGCAGCGAAAACCCTGATTGATGCATGAGTGGTGTGAAAGCCAGTGGAAACAGATTTTAGGAAAATAGACATTGGTCAGAAATAGGTCATTCAGCCTTCATTTTAGTAATGCATATTCCTACATATGTGTCTGAGTCATGAAATAAATGCTACTTCTTCAGTGGGTCATGATACAAAGTTTGAAAAACAGGGCCTTCAGTATCTTTTTTTGAAACATAAAATATTTGTTTATTATTGTTATAATCAAGGCAAAATCTCCTAAAACAATTAGCTTTTTTTTTTTTTTTTTTTTTTAAATTTTTATTAGTTGGAGGCTAATTACTTTACATCATTACAGTAGTTTTTAACAATTAGCCTTGATAATGGAAATATAATCAGAACCATTAGTCCCGAGTTTACTATTTGTTCTTCTCTGCTGTTCAGACTTCACTCTTCAGTATTTTAAATATGCAGTTGGAAACTCAAATTTCCAGTAAACTTTAGCTCTGACATGTTCATTTTAACTTGCACTTCTGCATGTTCTCATTCTTCAAAAGAGATACAAAACATAGAGAAGAGAGGCTTTGGATGATGAATTCAGCGACCCAGATAGAAATTTAGGTAAGCACCAAGCAGTTGTTCATTCTCATGGTTAACTCTCGATACGTTGTGCTTCTCAGCAGCCCTGTGCTGTCCATCACCTGGTCCCCATGGGACATCTCTTTCCCAGGTTATTGCACAGTCTCTATTTTGGTCACCTGCTCCCACCTTTCCCCTCCTACAGTTTGTTCTTGAAGTGGTAAAGGGATCCTTTGTAAGTTTAAGACAGATTATGTTAGTTGTCTGTTCAAAATTCTCTTATGACTTGTTTTACTTAGAATAAAAACCACCTAAAGCAACTTCTGGAATCCTCTATGGTCTGCTTTTCGACCCCATCACCTCCCTGAGTGAGACATCTCCTCTCCTCCTTCTGACGCTGTCTTTTCCATCTCCATCATCCTCCCTACTGTTTCTCAGACCTACAAAAGATGTGTCTCCTTGTCCTCTCTGCATGGAATACTCTTTCACCTGTTATCTTTCAGGCCTATGTACTTACCTCAGGTCACTCACCTTCAAGAGGAAGAGAGGGCTGTCTTTGGACCACACTGTAGAAAATCCAGTTCTCTCTCTCTTTCTCTGCCCTGCCTTTTTTGACCTCTGAGTACTGATTGTCACTCAGGTACATACATTTTGGTTCACCTGTTTCTCACTTCTCTCTCTTCCCCTGGAGGGTATTCCAGGAATGGAGAAATTTGTCACTGTTGTTTTTTAATATTGATTTCTTTATTTGGCTGTGTCAGTCTTGGTTGAGGCATGCTGGATTTTCAATCTTCATTGCCCATGTGAAATCTATTTCCCTGACTAGAGAACAAACCCAGGCCACCTGCATTGGGAGTGTGGAGTCTTAGCCACTGGACCACTAGGGAAGTCCCCAGAGTGGAGGAATTTGGTCTTTTCCATTTATTACTCACAAGCCTAAGTGCTTAGAATAGTCTTGGTACATGACAAGGACTCTAAATATTTGTTGAATAAATGGATGAGTCAATGGATAGAGAAATTTGCCTACCACTTAAATAGCCAGTGGCTGGTGAACAAATCCGAGTGAATAGGGATATTGCAAAATGTTTTTGTGTCTTCAAATGAATTCCTAGCTTAATTCTAACTTCTCAGGTCCCATGGTATATATGTGGGTGTTTGCCTTTCCATACAAGTTGACCCTCATCAACTTGAGCAGACACATGCATAGAACCTGTAATTATAACCAAACTGAGTGAAATGCTTTCCCTGTGACTTTCCTTTAGCCGTTAGTACCAAGCATATTCATTTGGGGAGAAAATATTTTTTTGAATGAACAATTCTTATGTCTACTTCTTAGGTAGCTCTTCATAAAAGGAAAAAAGAATTCTATTTCCTTATCCATCATATCCGGGGAGAAAAGGTCTCAGAAAATAGCCAACTGGTGAGTTAGCCTTGCCCTGAAAAGATTTTCCCAGCTTCATCCCATCTCCTTCTTCCCAAGCCCAGAAATGGATCTTAGGTTGTTACCTCTACAAACATTTTGCTTGTGTGGGATTTGTACATATCCTTTAGAAGGGATTTCAGATCATTGTTCACATTGACTGCTTTGATGATTCTTTGATAGTGTCTAGTCTTCTTCTACATACTTATCATAAGCTATGGAATTTATTTCCACCTCACTCATAAACTGCCTTCTTCACTTTGGAAATCATTTTTGTTAAAGGCCAATGTATTTATGTCCAAAATTTTTCCATGCTATGGTTATTTTTTTTGTAAGTAAGCAGCCAGTTTGTTTGTTTTCTTAATATTTATTTATGTATTTGGCTGTGCCAGGTCTTGGTTGTGGCATGTGGCATCTCTGAGTTGCAACAGGTAAACTCTTTAGTTACATCATGTGAGATCTAGTTCCCAAACGGATCAAACCTGGAACCCTTGCATTGGGGACCACCAGGGAAGTCCCTTCCATGCTGAGACATCATTCTTCCCTAGCCTGTAAATGTTGATTTTTACTTTATGGGGGTGTGGAGCCATATTAGGCTATAAAGCTACCTCAGAAGGATCCAGTGTATAGGTTTCAGATTATGATACTGATGTGCTGTCTACTGCCCTAAGAAGCCAGAACAGTGTATAGGTTTTTGTGCTTTTTTTCACCCCCACTGATTCTTAGCACCTTGAACCTTCTCAGCACAATTCCCTTGATGTACTGCTGCCTCTGGTGCAGCTTTTCAGCATGCTGTACTTTCCAGTGCTTTTCCTCTTTCAGACACCTGCCTTCTGAAAGCTCTTTTGCTTCTCTGACTTGATTCAGACATAATCTGGAATTCAAAATTGTCAAGCATCCTGGAAATCAAACTGGGGTTCACCTGTACATGCCTTTCTTGAGCCCTGACTAACTAACTGCCAGACATTGTGAAACCTGTGAGCACAACAAAATGCTAGTCTTTCTTGATACTGTACTGTGATAGGAGCGACATGTAATTTTTGAAAGATGCTATAAATAGTATCTCAGATAGCATTTTGTTTTAAATGGGTTTCATTACTGTTAAGTATTTGAGACTTTAATGGACCATCTCTTGGTTTCTGTCAGTATACAAACCTGAGAACTTTATTTGTGGGGAAAAAGATAAGTCAAACCATGCTGGGGTTCATTCAAGTCTCATACTGTGTCTTAAGTGTGAAATCTTGACTCTTTGAACAAAGCTTTCACCTGTCCACATCTCTCAATTCTCTGTCATTATAGATGAAAACAATCAAAGTGAGCTGAGGGCTGTTCAAGAGAGAGGATTACATGAAGAGCTTTCCTGCTGGCAAATCTGGCAACAAATTGCGAATGACTTAACCAGATGTCAAGACTCCATGATAAATAGTTGTCAGCTCCACAAACAAGGTTATTCCCCCGACCAGGTTGGGGCAGGACTGTCTATTCAAATTTCTGAAGATGAGAACTATATATTAAATGAGAAAGCAGGTGGTCCCAGTGATACTGGAAATCCAAGGTTTGCATCTTTGAGAGCCCGGGATTCTTGGAGAAAAAGTTCCTTGACTGAGTCACGGAATCATCGGAATAGATACCTGGAAATTTCCACGCAAAGTAAACTGTGTCGGTGTAAAGAGGATGTTGACAGCATTGGTCAGATCTCATTCCACCTTGATGATCGAGGAGTACACAAGAATGAAAAGTCTTATTGCCACAATGATTATAGAAAAGACAGCACGAAGGTTTCCACATTGGATCAGAATAGTATGATTCACACAGGACAAAAACCTTACCAGTGTAATGAATGTAAAAGAACCTTTATCAGTCTTTCTACCTTTGATCTTCACCAGCAGTTACACTCAAAAGAGACGTCTCACATGTGCCATGAGTGTGGAAAAGGCTTCCGTTATAGCTCAGTTCTTCATATTCATCAGAGAGTTCACATAGAAAAATGCAGTGTGTGTGATGAGTGTGGAAAGGAATTCCATCAGAGCTCACAACTGCAAACTCATCAGAAAGTCCACAGCATAAAGAAACCATTCACATGTGAGGAATGTGGGAAAGGCTTCAGTCGTCGATCAGCACTTACCGTTCATTGTAAAGTCCACACGGGAGAGAAACCTTACACTTGTGAGGAGTGTGGCAGGGCCTTCAGTCAGGCCTCCCACCTTCAAGACCATCAGAGAGTCCACACCGGGGAGAAACCATTCATTTGTGATGCATGTGGTAAGAGCTTCAGTCGGAACTCACACCTTCAGTCCCATCAGAGAGTCCATACGGGAGAGAAACCGTACAAATGTGAGGAGTGTGGGAAGGGCTTCATTTGTAGCTCAAATCTATACATTCACCAGAGAGTCCACACAGGAGAAAAACCCTACAAATGTGAGGAATGCGGGAAAGGCTTTAGTCGGCCTTCAAGTCTTCAGGCCCATCAGGGAATCCACACTGGAGAGAAGTCATACGTATGTAATGTGTGTGGTAAAGGCTTTACTCTGAGTTCAAATCTTCAGGCACATCAAAGAGTCCACACAGGGGAGAAACCATACAAATGTGAGGAGTGTGGGAAGAACTTCAGGAGGAACTCCCATTATCAAGTTCATCTGGTCGTCCACACAGGAGAAAAACCCTATAAATGTGAAGTGTGTGGGAAGGGCTTCAGTCAGAGTTCCTATCTTCAAATCCATCAGAAGGCCCACAGTGTAGAGAAACCCTACAAATGCGAGGAGTGTGGGCAGGGCTTCAATCAGAGTTCACGACTTCAGATCCACCAGCTGATCCATACTGGTGAGAAACCATACAAATGCGAAGAGTGTGGGAAGGGATTCAGTCGTAGAGCAGATCTTAAAATTCACTGCAGGATCCACACTGGAGAGAAACCGTACAATTGTGAGGAGTGTGGAAAAGTCTTCAGGCAGGCCTCAAATCTCCTGGCCCATCAGAGAGTCCACAGTGGAGAAAAGCCATTCAAATGTGAAGAATGTGGCAAGAGCTTTGGTCGGAGTTCACACCTTCAAGCCCACCAAAAAGTCCATACTGGAGAAAAGCCATACAAATGTGAGGAGTGTGGGAAGGGCTTTAAGTGGAGCCTGAACCTCGACATGCATCAGAGGGTCCACACAGGAGAGAAACCATATAAGTGTGGGGAGTGTGGGAAGCACTTCAGTCAGGCCTCAAGTCTTCAGCTTCATCAGAGTGTCCACACTGGAGAGAAGCCCTACAGATGTGATGTGTGTGGTAAAGTCTTCAGTCGGTCTTCACAACTGCAGTCTCATCAGAGAGTCCACACAGGGGAGAAACCTTACAAGTGTGAGACGTGTGGTAAGAGCTTCAGTTGGCGCTCCAATCTAACAATTCATCAAAGAATCCATGCTGCTGATAAATCCTATAAAAGTCATAGGGGTGGTAAGACCATCAGAGAGTCAACTTAGGAAAAAAGTTCTATAAAATAATTTTTTAAAAACTCAAGTGTCATGTGAATTCTTCCAGTTAAGTTCAAAAGAAAAAAAAAATCATTTGTTTCATTAAAAAGTCAGCGTTTTAACCATAGCTCAACATGTCCCGGTAGTCAGGATGCCACATAACAGAGATCCCTTATAAGGGTTATAGTAAGGGCTTCAGTTCAACTTTGACCTTATACTACTCAGAAGAGAAGACTTAGTATGACTTTATCAGGCCTTGTACAAAAGTATGATGGACGGGTCAAAACTAATGCCCATTAGAACTCTCGATGCCCAGTAGTCTTTCCAGAATGCAGAGACTTTGTTCTGTATCTGCATAGTCTGACCATGGCCAAGTAATACTTCATGTGAAAGTTGCTCAGTCATGTCTGACTCTTTGCAACCCTGTGGACTATATAATCCATGTAATTCTCCAGGCCAGGATACTGGAGTGGGTAGTCTTTCCCTTCTCCAAGATATCTTCCCAACCTAGAAATTGAACCCAGGCCTCCCACATTGCAGGTGGATTCTTTACCAGCTGAGCCATGAGGGAAACCCATAATACTTCATAGGTGCTCAATTTTGTTGAATTAGTAAATGAAAAATGTTTTATAAATTATATTGCAATCACCCTCAAAATTTCATTTAAAGTTTTATTCAGAACAGGTAATTAAATGTGGCCTTAAAAGTAATTCAGAGAGACAAAGAGTTAAAAGTATAAGTAAACCACTCAGTACTGCAGTCTGAGGTATTAATCCCATTTTGATTAGCTCCTCTTGTCTGCCTAGCCTTGCTTCCAGTTGGATCTTACCATCTTAGAGTTTGTCTAGCATTCTGTCAGATTTATACAGTACAAATTCAGTTACTTTTTGTGACAGTATGAAGTGAAGTGAAAGTTGCTTAGTCATGTCCAACTCTTTGCAATTCTCTAGGCCAGAATACTGTGGGTAGCCTTTCCCTTCTCCAGGAGATCTTCCCAACCCAGGGATTGAACCCAGGTGTCCCACATAGCAGGAGGATCCTGTACCAGTTGAGCCACAAGGGAAGCCCTTGTGACAGTATAGACTTACTGAAAAATGGATTGTTAATCTTGCAGTACAGAAAACATACTATTGATTCTTTTTTCGAGTCAGAGTTATTGACAGTGACAAAGGACAAACATTTCTTGGTAAATGAATCGATTATTGGTTTTTTTTATTCTCCCCATTTCCATCTAGGCTTTGATGTGATAGTCTTCCAAAGGTCTTAGTATTAACTTTCATCAAGACTTCCAAAGTTGAGAAGAGATGCTGTTTATAAAGTAGATTACTTTCATCGAGTTCTCTACTCCATTACTACTCCTTCCTGGCCTGAAATAAAAGGAAAAAAATTATTTGTTGAAAGTTGGTCATTTCATCAAATACATTGATTCAGTGACTGACTTGCACACTTTTCCTAGCGATGGATTGAGAAATTTCTTCTTGAAGAGAAGTTGGTGGGTATATATCAAAATACAGGATGTGACTTCTATGACAGAAATCATAGAAGCAGAACTTACAATTAAGAGATTCAAGTAGAAAAGGTGAGTAGCACATCAAGGATGCTGCTAAATTTTGTAAAGGTGAAATAAATATTCACTAGTTTATTTAAATACATTTTGGTATATGAAACCAAATCTAGAAAAATGACCAAGACTCGGGACAAAAGCATGTAACAGGCTGATGTAGTTTAGGGACATCACACAGCTTAAACGTGTTAATGCATCCTGTCATCTGTAAAAGGGTATTCACCCTCATGTAAACAGTGACAGGAATTTCAGAGAGTTTCCACATTTTAGATTCCATATTTTAAATTTTTCATTAAGCATCAATTTTACAGTAAAATACTATGATGTTTATAGTACTGTAGGTAGTAAAAACTATGTAAAATGTAGAAAATTACTAAACATACTAATTCCTCACAGTAAGAACATGTGGTATATATAGCCCAAGTTAAGGAATAGAACTCTGGGAATCAATTATAAAAAGAAATGTATATGGTTGTTCAAAGATACAGAATACTAGCTGCTACTGCTGCTAAGTTGCTTCAGTCGTGTCCAATTCTGTGTGACCCGATAGACGGCAGCCCACCAGGCTCCCCGGTCCCTGGGATTCTCCAGGCAAGAACACTGGAGTGGGTTGCCATTTCCTTCTCCAATGCACAAAAGTGAAAGTGAAGTCGCCCAGTAGTGTCCGACTCAGCGACCCCATGGACTGCAGTCTATCAGGCTCCTCTGTCCATGGTATTTTCCAGGCAAGAGTACTGGAGTGGGGTGCCATTGCCTTCTCCGAAGAATATCAGCTAGTATAACTATATATTTTTGTAACTAATGAAGTTTAGGCATAAATCCATGCAGCACAGAAGATTATTTTAATTCCAACAGTAGAAATTTATACATCTTAGTTCTGTTCCTTACTGGGCTGATGGATGGATAATCCAGACTACTGGCTTTTCCTTTCAAGTGCTTGATTTGATTAAGAAAGTAACTGGTTCATTCCAGGTACTGTAAAACGCAAAGAACCTTGAGCTATGGGGTGGAAGGAATTTACAAAATGAGTGTTTTAATTGTTTACCAAGGTAACACTGATTGGGCAAACCTGAAGATAAAGAGTCAATATATGTAAGTCTTGGGGGTAAAATTCATCAAAGATTTCCCTAAGGAAAAGATGTGCTTAGGGAAAGAACAAAGCATGATGGGAACAACTTGTTGAGGTTTGAATACCATTTCCTAGTTCTTAGTTCATTTTTCACTGATGTTTAACACTTGTTTGGTTAAAGAACTTCACTCAGCAAAAATGAGTATGTATATAACTCGAGAGGCAGGTTTCCCAGATTCATTTCCTAGACCACACCTTCATATGAGTATGAAAGTCCATGCTACCTCAAATTGCACTAGATGTTATAGTTTGTTTTGAGTAGATATCAAAATAGCTCACCAACTCTCAAGGTAATTTGTATAGTTTAGTGAGTTAAGTCAAGGGCTGGAAAACTACTGCCTTTAAAGTGTTGTTCTTTTTTTTTTTTTTGCCACACCTCTCTGCATATGGGATCTTCGTTCCCCATCCAGGGAAGTCCTTGTTTGTTTTCTGTTTCATAGATCTCTTCATTTGCTTCCATCTACTTACTGTATTTTTTGTTATTTTTTAAATTACCAAGGAGTTTTTTTTCATTTTAATAATTAGCTTATGTACTAGTATATGCTTTCAAAATCCCACACTTCTTCCTAATTACGTATTAAAAATTCCCATTCTGATAGTGAATTTTTCTCCTTGTGGTTCTGTCAGTTTTGCTTTTCCAAGTTTGCTTTATAATTTATGTGAACCCATTCTTGGTAGTTTGACATTTATAAACTTTTTTGATATATTTTATAATGCTTTTTTCTTTAAGGACTACTTTGCCCTATATTAATTTTTAAATTATAGGAGTAATTTGGAACCTTGGATAATGTTATCTTCCCTAGAGAGAATTGTCATTTGTTCCCTTTAAGTGCTTGAGTGTCAGTAGCTCAGTCGTGTCCGACTGACTCTTTGCGACCCCATGGACTGACTGTAGCCCGCCAGGCTCCTCTGTCTATGGAAAATTCTCTAGGCAAGAATACTGGAGTCGGTTGCCATTTCCTTCTGAAGGGGATTTTCCCAATCCAGGGGTCGAACCTGGGTCTCCCGCTTTGCGGGCAGATTCTTTACCATCTGAGCCACCAGGGAAGCCGGGACTTAAGTGCTTGAAGATACTAACAGAAAAGATTCAGGCTAATCCGATTTCAAGTAATTGAGGTGATTTAGAGTTTGGTTTTAGTCTCCAGCAAAGGTGATTCATTACCCTATGTACTTATTCCTATAGGGCAGTTCTTTAAAATTTTACTACTGACTTCTCTTCCCTACCCCAACCTCCTCTCAAGCCCCTTGAACGTGGCTAAAGTGATGCTCAATTTTCAACACTATAATGATTGGGATTCTCAAGAAAGGCAATAGTAGCCCCAAACGCAACAATTTCGCCAAACTCCGCGCTGGCATTCTAGAATACATACCCAGAAGTTCAGGGTATTCAGAAGTATTTCCACTTCAGGGGGCGGGCCGTGGCAGTCATTTCTCTAGGGCATTCTGGGACGTGTAGTCTGAGGTCCGCGTAGCACAGAGCACTTCCGTTTTGGACTGCTGGAGCATTCTGGGAAGTGGTCCACTGGCTGTCTCTAGTAGATAGGCGGTGCTTTCGTTGTAGGAGGGACTGGCTACTTCCCATTTTCCCTTCGGGTAGAAGTGTCTTCAGTTCCCGGGGCCCGGCTAATCTTGGTGGTGAAGCCAGTGAGTCTCTGACCCTCGTCCTCAGAGAGAGTAAGAGAAACCACGTCCGGCTGCAGAGTTTGTGTTCCCCTCCGGTGAGCCTCCAGTTTAGAGAAGTTCCTGTAGCCCCAACTTGGGGACTGCCCAGTCGCTGGTCGTCTGGTTTGAAGGTCTCCCGGCGCTTCAACTGGCCTCCCTCAACTACCAGCCAGTTCTGCCACTTCCTAGGGGTATAATTTTGTGGTAGTTACTTACCCTGTCCTGGTCTCATTATCCGCATTATTAAAGTAGTGTCATTCAGTTCAGTTGCTCACTCGTTGTCCGGCTCTTTGCGACCCCGAGGACTGCAGCATGCCAGGCTTCCCTGTCCATCACCAACTCCCGCAGCCTGCTCAAACTCCTGTGCTTTATCCAGCCTGGCATTTTGTATGATGTACTCTGCATTTAAGTTAAATAATCAGGGTGACAATATATACCGCCTTGACTACTCCTTTCCCAATTTTGAGCCAGTCCGTTGTTCCATGTCCGGTTCTAACTGTTGCTTCTTAACCTGCATACAGGTTTCTCAGGAGGCAGGTAAGGTGGTCTGGTATTCCCTTCTCTTTAAGAAATTTACAGTTTGTTGTGATCTTCAGAGCTTACTTAGCGTCTTACAAAATTTTCATGCATATCGGAAGGTTAGAGAAAGGATCCAAAAGCACTGGGTTTTTTTTTATGCAATTGCTATAAGAAAAAGGACAGGAAAAGTTCAAATTCAGTAACTCTCTGGTTACAGTGGCCCTGATTGCATCGAGAAATTGATCACACAGTCTATGAAATTTGCCTTTCCACTCCATGTCTAGTTGTCCTTTGGACAAGGAAAATTCTTCTTCCAGCTTTTGAAAAATTAAATTACTTTTAGTGAGTTTATCTTATTTGCCCAAGACTTAACAGCTAGGAGCTTCCCTGGTGGCTCAGATGGTAAAGAATCTGCCTTCAGTGTAGGAAACCCCGGTTTGATTCCTGGGTGGTGGAAGATCCCCTGGAGAAGGGAATGGCAACTCACTCCAATATTCTTGCCTGTGAGATCCCCTTGACAGGCGAGCCTGGTAGGCTTGCAGTCCATGGGGTGGCCAAGAGTTGGACACGACTGAGGCCACTAAACAGCTAACTAACAATAATGTTTTCATCTTTCAAATTTAGCAACTCTGAGGATTGAGTACAAAGGCCCTGATTGCACTGAGAAATTGATCAAACAGGCTACGAAACTTGTCTTTCCACTTCATGTCTAGTTGTCCTCAGCAGCCAAGTTCTGAATTATTTGACTTTTCTGTTAACAATAGTAGAAATCGATGATCTTCCCCCATTGCACTTTGGGGTCTTTCATGCATATCTAAAAACGTTAAAACTACATTTTAAAGCTATCATCCTCCCCCCGCCCCATTTGTTTTTTTCTGGTAGAGTGGTTACAGTCCTACTGCATTGATATGTTTCTTACAGTTCTTTTTATTAAGATTCTGACTCTTCAAATATTTGTTATGTTCTATCAATGAGATAAAGCAAAGCTCAACTGGCGTCAGAGAACTGCTTTAGGTTGGCACTAACAGGACAGCATGAAGGAATATTCTGGAAATCTTTGGCCGAGAACTCCCGAGAGTCTGGGGTTAAAGCTCCAAAGGGGCGGGCATGGCCCTTCCTCCACTTGGGGTCCCAGGAAATGTATTTCGCCGCCCTACCCCGCCCCCTCTCCATCCTCCACCCCAACCCCGAACTCTATCCGGAAATGAGGGGTTGCTACTCTTGTTCTCCAGGGCTTTTGGGAAATGTAGTTCCGGAGCTCTGTGTAGTCAGAGGCTCTTCCGCTCCGGGAAAGCGCAGCTGCCACCATTTCTTTCGGCTTGGGAGGTGAGTTATCCCTGCGCCCCTCGACCCCTCCGAGCTTTTCTGGCTTGAGCGTGGTACGAGTCACTACCTGGCCATCTGTCTTAGTATGGAGAGATCGTGGCCGCCGGCGGAAGCCGAGAAGCGGAGAGCAGAAGTGTGGAATCCCTCTGCTGTCCTCCCTGGCTTGCCAAGCAGCGGTGCTACTTCTATCCTTACGATATATGGCGATCTGTTGATTATCACTGCCCCTACTTTTATCCTCTGTAAGATTGCGAGAGATTTGGTCACTACTGGTTAGGGTTGTGATTAGATTCAAGTAAGATCACACGTGTCAGCAGCTTCGAATACTGGCGGCACCTAACGGGTTACCTTTTGCTATTGATGCAGTTCATTTTCCCAGGAGCATCGTTTTGACTGGATTCCCCAGGGAAGACACCCAGGAGCGATGGCGTGGCCTTTCTGTCCGGAGACAGCTCCTTCCGAGGTTTGACTGATCTGTTTCTGTAGGAAGCACTGAGTCACCCCGCGCTAGTGCCTCGGAATGTCCGCTGCAGTTTATACAGGAAACGTGAGACGGACACAGTCATTCTGTCCCACCGCATCGTTTTCGTCGCCCGTCCTGAATCCGGAAAGGGGGGAAAGCAAGGACTTCCTGGCTCCTCAGAGCATAGCCGCAGGTACTTACTAATGAAAGGTCTTTCTTGGTCGGTCATCTGTTTTCAGTTAATCAGGTTTCCTTACCACTAGGAAAACGTTCAGTTATCTATTGAATACATCTGAGAATGTTTAATATGCTTGTTAATATGTACGTGTGTATTTCTACTATAAATACATATGTTTTTGAAATAAATATTATAACGATATAAAACATTTACTTTAGGTTTTAAATATTAAAAAATATTTTTTAAGTATAGTTGATTTACTATACTTGTTGTATAGTTATTGTTAATTTCTGCTGTATAGCAAAGTGACTCGGTTATATTCTTTTTATTGTGATTATTACCAAATATTGAATACAGTTCCCAGTGCTACACAGTAGGATATTGCTTATCCATTCTGTGCATAATAGTTTGCATCTACTAATCCCGAACTCCCAATCCTCTCCTCGTCCAATGCCCCCCACCCCCAACAACAGTTTGTTCTTTTTATCTGTGAGTCTGTTTCTGTTTCATGGATGTGTGTTATACTTTAGATTCCACATATAAGTAATGTCATATCGTATTTAACTTTTTCTTTTTGGCGTCGTTTAGTATAATAATCTCTAGGCGCATCCACGTTGCTGCAAATGGCATTATTTTGTTCTTTTTAATGGCCGAGTAATATTCCTTTGCATATGTATACACCACATGTAATTTATCCATTCATCTGTCAGTGGATATTTAGGTTGTTTCCATGTCTTGGCTGTTGTGGATAGTGCTGCTGTGAACATTGGGGTGCTTGTATCTTTTCGAATTATAATTTTATCTGAGTATATGCCCAGGAGTGGAATGGCTGGGTTATATGGCAACTCTGCTTTTAGTTTTTTGAGAAATCTGTGTACTGTTTTCGGTAGTGGCTTCACTAGTGTACATTGTCACCAGTAGTGTAAGTGGGTTTCCTTTTCTCTACACCCTCTCCAGCATTTATTATTTGTAGACTTTTTAATGATGGACATTCTGACTAGTGTGAGGTGGTACCTCATTGTGGTTTTGATTTGCATTTCTCTAATAATTAGTGATGATGAGCATCTTAGCATGTGCCTTTTGGCCACCTGTATATCTTCTTTGGAGATGTCTATTTAGGTCTTCTGCCCGTTTTTTTGATTGGGTTGTTTGCTTTTTTGGAAATTTATTTTTATTTTATTTTGTATTTTGGGCTGTACCTCACAGCTTGCAGGGATTTTGGTTTCCCAACCAGGGATTGAACCTGGGCCATGGCAGTGAGAGCCTGGAATCCTAATCACTGGACCTCCAGGGAAGTCCCCCTATTGTTTGCATTTTTGATATTAAGCTGTATGAGCTGTTTGTATATTTTGGAAATTAATTCCTCATCGGTCGCATCATTTGCAGACATTTCCTCCCATTCCATAGGTTGTCTTTTTGTTTTGTGTACAGTAGGATCAGCAATCTTCACAGTAGGGAAACTGTGTTTGGTTGTGCAGGTTGTTCTTTGTCCAGTGGCTGCTGGCTGACAGTCTTGTTAGTAGCTGCAGTCTACTCCAAGCCCTGCTTACCAAGCTATGGGGGCGTATCTGCCTTGGAGCATGCGTGTTCATGCATAATTTCTGCAAAGACCCACATGGGGTCATGAAAGCCGTGGCCTGCATCTCATGGCTTCTTTGTCCTTCCCCAGTTATGCCTTCTCAGGACTCTGAGTTTCCCCAGAAGGAACATGAGAAAATGACCGAGTCTCAGGTAAGTAAGGCATTGCTTTCTGTCTTCTAAGGATTTTATTTCTCAGAGGTTAGGGACATCTTTGTCCCTAATCTTCCTTGGAAAGCTTAATGAACACAACACATCTTGAGTGCATGTTGTGTGCTAGGCTGTGTGTTTTGTTTGTTTTATCATCTTTGTTTCACAAAGCAATCTTTGAAAACATTAGGGAAACTTAAAATAGACAAACATAATTTATACTGCTACCCTGCTTACAAACTAGCTGTTTTCACTTTCTCATTTTCCTTTTTCATAGGCATTCACAACTATATATTTGCAATATTAGAACTGATGGGATATACTTATTTATTTATTTATTTAGAATTTTAGTGTGTTGTTGATTTATTGGCTGTATAGGTCTTTGTTGCTACACACTGGCTTTCTCTAGTTGTGGCAAGAGGGGGCTACTCTCTGCTTGTAGTGTGTGGGCTTAGTTGCCCCACGGCATATAGAATCTTCCCAGACCAGGGATTGAACCCCTGTGCCCTGCATTGGGAGGCAGACTCTTAACCACTGGACCACCAGGGAAGTCCAGTGAGGTGTACGTGTAAACATTAGATAAAGGTTTAATATCTCTAATTCTTAAAAAAATTAGCAAGACAAACTAAGACCCAGTTGGAATATGAGCAAAAGAAATTAATAGATGTGTCAAAAAAAAAACGAAAGTAGATTTATGAAGAAAATAATGATGATAATAACTGTGTGAAAATGTTGATAAATCTTTCTATTTATTTATTTCACTTAGATTCTTGAATTTGTTTTGTTTTGTTTTTTAAGGCTTTCAGTTCAGTTCAGTCCGTCCAACTCTTTGTGACCCCATGAACTGCAGCACACCAGGCCTCCCTGTCCATCACCAACTCCCGGAGTTTGCCCAAATTCATGTCCATTGAGTCGGTGATGCCATCCAACCATCTCATCCTCTGTCGTCCTGTTCTCCTCCTCTGTCATCCCCTTCTCCTCCTGACTTCAGTCTTTCCCAACAAGGCTTTAGGTTCTAATTAACCTGTCTAGAGATTCAGAAACATTTGTACTCCTTCATGTGAAAGGTGAATCGGGAAAACCTTTTGAGAGGGAAACCTGCCATTACACTTTCAAATATTTTAAAGTGCATATTCTTTGATTTTGCAAATACTACTTCTTGGCTAAGGTCTCTGAAAAAGGATCTTTACAGCATTGATGATAAGTAAATATCTGTAACTAATTATACTTTATTTGAATTGAATAAAGCTAAATCACCAGTTCTAAGGAATACTGTACTGTACGGTCACAAAATGAAATGAAAGAGATTATAATAAAACTGCTTGTTCAAATTTACTGAGCACTTATCATGTTCCAGGCACCAGTGTAAGTGATTTACATGTATTCGCTAATGTGATCCTTTCAAACATCTTGTGATTTAGATATGATTATAGAGAGGAAATTAAGATAGTGAGAGTGAGGGAATTTGCCCAGTGTCCTGTAATTAAAGCCTTGAAGTGTGAACCTAGCCTATGCCTTCACCAGCTGTGCGTGCAGCAGTTTCTGGATGTGGCTCATGCCTTTAAAGCACAGACCAGAAGCTGTGTACCTGTCCTGGAGGGTTGCTGAAGGCCTGTGAACTTTGCAGACATTAAAAACAGTGATGGAGTGGGGCGGTAGGGAGGTGACAGCATTGTGACTGAGAGAGAGAGACAAGTGTTGGGACTGAAAACTGCCTGGAGTCGCTCCAAATCAGTAACCGTTTTGGGGGTTCATCTTCTTTATCCTGCTTGATGCCTGTCCTTCTAGTGGAGGTTGTAAGATTGAGTTGACATGTGTTTGATGTTGTAGGAGGCCGTGACCTTCAAGGATGTGGCTGTGGTCTTCACTGAGGAGGAGCTGGGATTGCTGGACTCGGCCCAGAGGAAGCTGTACCAGGATGTGATGGTGGAGAACTTCCGGAACTTGGTCTCAGTCGGTGAGGACGGGCGACCTCTGACCCTGAACCTCATCCCCCATGAGAGTCTCTGATCCTTCTTTGTTTGAAGGGTTGGACCTTTTAGCCATTTTTTTTTTAAACTGAAGGTTAGTTTTATAGTTACTATTTTGTTGTGGTTTAGTTGCTAAGTCACGTCCAGCTCTTTTGTGACCCTCACAAACTATAGCCCACCAGGCTCCTCTGTCCATGGGATTTCCCAGGCAAGAATTCTGGAGTGGATTGTCATTTCTTTGTCCACTTTGGACCTTTTGAAATGGTTCCCTGACCTGGAAGACAGAGATGTTTCTAACTCACAGGTTTCTCTGGTCCCTGTCTACTTGGGCAAAATTCTGTCCAGGGGTGATTTTGCGTCCCTGGGGATGTTTAGTGATGTCTGGAGATAGTTTTGATTCTCACAGCTGAGGGAGGGGTGATACTGGCATCTGGTGGCTGGCGATGTGGATAAACCTCCTCCAGTACACAACACACCCCCCACCACACAGAATAGCCAGTCCAGAATATCACTAGTGCCTCAGTTGAAAAACCCTGTTTTAGATGAACTAGAAATGCGCAGCTTAGCTTCTATACCTTGTCAAATATTTTGGTGGATCATGGAGTCACCTTAGGTCATTGCATTGGGATTATTTTTGTTTTTTTTCAGTAAAATAGAATAAGAATAGAAACTGTCAGAGTTCCTTATCAAGAGCCACTCACATTGCAGCAAAACCCATGACCATTTGCATTAAGTAGTGTGACAATGTGGGAAATATGATAAAAACAGACATTGGCTAAATCTGATTTTATCTACATATAGTCGTGAACTAGGTTACATTTCTCTTTCTTTTTTCTTTTAAATTGAAGTATAGTTGATACATTAATACAGTGTTGTGTTATTTTCAGGTGTATAGCAAAGTGATGCAGTTGTATATACATATTCTTTTTCAGTTTCTTTTCTCTTGTAGGTTATTACAAAACATTGAGTATAGTTCCCTAAATTTATTTCTTATTACAGTTTGTGATCAAAAAGTTTTTGAAATATCACTCAAGGGTTATAGAATTTGGACAAAGATCTCTTTTAGCTGTGTGTTCACCTTAAATATATAAATCTGGCTTTTCCTAGGACATGTTCCCTTCAAAGCAGATATGGTATCCCAGTTGGAGACAGAAGGAAAACTGTGGACAGTGGAGAGGGAAACCCAAAGAAATGGGCATTCCAGTGAGATCCAGTCAGCTGTTACTTCAGGTATTAGTTAATCTGCTTCTCTCCACATCCATGCCATTGTCTCTTGCCTGTGACAGCAGCCTCCACACTTGTCTCCACGCTTCCACCCTTGCACTCCTATAATCTCATATGGTAGCCAGACTGGTTCTTTACAAAGCAGGTAAGACTATGCCATGTCTCTGCTCGAAACCGTCCCAAGGCTTCCCATCTCACTCCAAGACCTTCCAGTGGACTGCAGGACCCTACCTGACCTGGCTTCCTCACCAAGTTCCTCTTTGATCACCCGGCCTTTTACCCTTGCTTACATCATCCCTGCCATCCTGGCCCTTTTGGAGTGTTCTCTTCTGTTTCCTGGCCTTCGACTTGCTCTCTGCCTCCGTGTCCAGGCCCCCAGCCACTCCCTTACTCACTCAGGTCTTTGCTCAGATCTCATCTCATCAGACAGCCCTTCTGTGTCTGCCCGATTTACTGTCCCATCTTCTTCCCATTCTCCATGCCTTAACCCTGTCTTAATTTGTGTCTAAGCAGTTATCACCTCCTGACCCAGTAACCTGTCTTTATTTCCTTGTTCATCATCTGTCTCCCTGTAAAAGTAAGAATTTGGGCAGTTGTATTTGCTGTCTCTGTTCAAAGCCTCTGATGGCCCTTCTGTGTGATAGGTGCCTAATACATACTTCTTGGGTGAAGAAATTACTCTCAAACTTACTATTGTTTGGAGCAGGGGTGAGGAAGCTCTCCTCCCAGTTCCTCCTGATCTGTGACCCCAGCCTTCCTCATCCATGAAGTGCGCTTCATCCTCCAGATCCCCAGCCTCTCCATGGCCCTCCGTTCTCCTGCCCTCGCTCAGATTTGCTTTGTTCACTTCACTTTCTAACCGCCTTTTCCTTTCCCTCCTCTTCTTTCCTTTCTCTTTAATTTGAATATTCCTCATTTCTACCCATTTAAACATATTAGATATTCATACGAAATGTAAATGTATATATTCCCCCTCTGCCTGAAAAATGAAGCAGAGAAGCTTATCTGCAGACATGATGGATGAGGCCCTGAATTCTGAGAGTCACCAGTCTGCCTTCATTTGTCCATCTCCCTTCTCAGGTCTACATGTTGCTTCACATTTGATGCATTCAGGAATGTTACATACTTGCTTCACTGGAAAGGGTCTTGTTTTTCTTTTTTTTAGATTGAAGTATAGTTAAATTACAGTGTTTTTACATTGCACACTGGACCTCTGGAATCATAAGCCTCCATATTGTCACACTTCAGCTTTGTGCCATAGACCAAGTCTTTCTCTTAAGAAATCTGGTAGCATTTTCTGCCCCCCACTTTCTCAAACTTTTTTTTGTAGTTTTTTTTTTTTTTTGGACCTCTTCATCATCCACATGTTTCAGGATTTAATGGATCATTTTGGAAAATTGTCTCCCCATGAACCTCTAATGTAATTCTAATTTCTTAACATATTTCAATATGTAACAGTACATACTCAGTAAACTTATAAAAGCTGTTCACAGTTATCAGAATGTATCATTAAATTATCAAAAACTAGCCACACCAAGATGCCAGGCATTATAGTTCATCACTTCTCATGTAACAATTTCAAGTTGGCTGCTTACAAACAGGAACTGCCTCATCCCTCTAGCCAACTTCCCACTGAACTTCTAAATAGCCACTACCCAAGCAGTCGTATGACATATATGGTAATTGTTTCAAGCTGGATATTTCCAGAAGTCTAAGGGCATTGACATGACCCATGGAATATGAAGGAGTTCTGATTAGGAAAGGAAATGACAGAATTCCTAAATAATTTTCCAGTGTAATTTACATCCTAGGAAAGAAAATTACAGAAGTTTTACAGAAAATCTAAATAGATTTTCCAGTATAGTTTGCATCCTAGTGTCATAATAGGCTGATGTCACAGGTAACAGGAGAAGCCTTGTACGTGTTCCAATGAGTTCTCAAACCAAGCACCCAAAATTCACAGGCTAAAGGCACTGCCCCCCAGGACTTCAGACACCAGCTTGGGGTTCCCAGGGCCTCACTTCTGACCGACTGGCTACAAATTCAAGCGCTTCTATAATAACTTGCTAGGACGACTCAGGACAAGCGCAGGAAAGCTCTCTACGTACAATTACGATTTTATTATAGCAAAAGGGATGTGTAGGGAACCCTGGGAGTGTTCTTTCCTGTCTCCCTCTTAGAAGGACCCTTGTCGTTACTCTGGGCTCACCTGGAGAATCCAGGATAGCTTCCCCATCTCAGGATCCTTCATTCAATCAAACCCAAAGTCCTCGTTGCTGTGTCCATTAACATATCTGCAGGCTCCAGGGATTAGGGCATGGGCATCTTCAGGACATTCAGTTAGCAAGCCTGTCATACCCAGAAACGTACACATACCTGTTGGGACTTGTTCAGTTTATATTTGACTGTAAGTTTCCATTTAAGGAAATAATCATTTAGGACTTGACACCCCTTTAAACATTTTAAGCCAGTGGCTTCCATACATTAAAAAAAGATTGTGCTGGGTCTTTCATTGTTGCGTTGGCTTTCTCTAATTGTGGCAAGTGGCAGCTGCTCTCTAGTTGTGGTGGGCGGGCTTCTCATCGTGGTGGCTGCTCTCGTGGCACACAGGCTCTAGGTCTGCAGGCTTCCATAATTGCTGCTCGTGGACTCTGGAGTACAAACTCAGTAGTTGTGGTGCATGAGTTTCCATGCACCTGGAATCTTCCCAGACCAGGGATCGCACCCGTGTCCCCTGCATTGGCAAGTGGGTTCCGAATCACTGGACCACCAGGGGAGCCCCTTCCACACATTTTTAACTGTGATCCTCAATAAGAAGTATTTTACATCCCGACCCAGCATGAATATAATACATGTGCATATTTATGTGTATGTCTGCAGCTGAAACAAGCATTTCACGTAGTGGTACCCTTACTGCTTTTGATACACTTTTCATGTTTTTAATCTTTTCATTTTCCCCAACGTCACAAGGTATGGAATTGGTTTCACAGTTTTCTAAAACATGTCAGCAATTCGAAGTGCATGTTTTCCTTGTGACTGTTATTCTTATGGGTCTAAGAGGGAAGAAAAAACTAGGAAGTTTAGTAAATCCAGTAAGTGCTGTGGGGGAACATAAAGCATGTAAGGCAGATGGGAAGAATGGAAAGAGTGGGGAGTGGGGAGGAATTATTTTTACATTGGGTGATAAGAAGGCCTCATCCAACAGAGTGACATTCAAGCAGAGAACCCAAAGGGAATAAGAGAAAAGGCAAGGTTCACAGCTTCCTGCACAAAACACTCTTAAGTGGAATGGAACACCCCCTCTCCTCCCATTCGGGGTTGCCTTTGAGAGTCTGCACTCCACTCTCTTTCTTTCCTCCACCCAAGTTCTTTCTCAGCTGTCCAAGGTTAGTTTTCCCTTTTCCTGCTTCCTTTCACAGAGACCTGAATCACTCCCAGGTTTAAAACAATGAATGCTATTATCCCAACTGCTTCCCAGATTTGCTCTTGGAAGATTGTTTTTACCAGGACCTAAAATACTGTTCTGTGCCTGGATTCTGAGCTTTTGTAACCTAACTGGGTAGAAGCCCATTTGTCATAAGGCTGCTAAGGAAAAGACGAGGGGACTTTTAATTGATTGCTTTTGTCTGGAGTGTGGGTTGTCTTAGTTGTCCTGCAGCCATCTGGTTTCAAAGCTACCACCCTCCTATTAAACAGACATACAGTTCTAAATGGGTCATGTTTCCATAAGAGTCTGCTGACCCCATTCTTCAGAAAGAATAACAAAAGGATAAACAATGTGGTAAACATGGCCCCAGTGTGAAATCCCAATATTTCTGAACAAAGCATTACTTGTCCTCATCTCTGAATATCGCCTTTTCTTTAGGCAACAAGAACCCAAATGAGATGGAGACTCTTGGGAAAGTCATGTTAAAATACCTCTCGTGTGAAGAGCTGTCCTGCTGGCAAATCTGGAAACAGGCCACAAATGATTTAACTCTGCAAAGGAAGAATTCCTGGTTCCTTCAAGGTGATTCTCTTCAGGTTTCTGAAGATGAGAACCATATAATGAATCATAAAGGAGATCACTTCGGTTGCCTTAAGAATCAGGAGTTGTTGATTCCGAGAGCCCAGGCTTCCTGTGGGAGTAGGTGTCTGACCGAGTCAGAGAATCCGAGCAGAAGTAAACAGATGAACGTGAAAAATCACCTGCATGTATGTGAAGGCTTCACAAAGAATTCACCACTGAGCGATCCTGGTAAAACTGATGCAGAACAGACACCCTGCAAAGGAGAGAGACTGCGTCCCTGTAGAGTGTGTGGGGAGGGCTTCAGTCATGGCGCGGTGCTCCCAGTTCATCAGAAGGTTGACCCTGGAGAAAAATGCTCCCATCTGCAGACTCATCAGAGAATTCACCCAAGAGGGACTGTCAATAAATGTCCTGAAGCCAGCAGTGGTTTTTATCGGAACTCCTTTCACCCCCATCACTCTAACCCTGCAGGAGAGAAGTCCTACAGGTGTGACAGTTGTGGCAAGGCCTTTGGCAGCAGCACAGGCCTCATCATCCATTACCGGACGCACACAGGGGAGAAACCTTACAGATGCGAGGAGTGCGGTAAATGCTTCAGCCAGAGTTCCAATTTTCAGTGCCATCAGAGGGTCCACACGGAAGAGAAGCCCTACAAGTGTGAAGAGTGCGGGAAGGGCTTCGGCTGGAGCGTCAACCTCCGTGTTCACCAGCGGGTCCACAGGGGCGAGAAACCCTACAAGTGTGAGGAGTGCGGGAAGGGCTTCACGCAGGCCGCCCATTACCACATACACCAGAGGGTCCACACCGGGGAGAAGCCCTACAAGTGCGACGTCTGCGGCAAGGGGTTCAGTCACAACTCGCCTCTGATTTGCCACCGGCGGGTCCACACCGGCGAGAAGCCCTACCGGTGCGAGGCCTGCGGTAAAGGCTTCACCCGCAACACGGACCTCCACATCCACTTCCGCGTCCATACAGGGGAGAAGCCCTACACCTGCAAGGAGTGCGGGAAGGGCTTCAGTCAGGCTTCAAATCTCCAGGTCCACCAGAACGTCCACACCGGGGAGAAGCGGTTCAAGTGTGAGACGTGCGGGAAGGGCTTCAGCCAGTCGTCCAAGCTCCAGACCCACCAGCGAGTCCATACTGGGGAGAAGCCCTACAGGTGCGACATGTGCGGCAAGGACTTCAGTTACAGTTCCAACCTGAAGCTGCACCAGGTCATTCACACCGGAGAGAAACCATACACCTGCGAGGCGTGCGGCAAGGGCTTCAGCTGGAGGTCCAACCTTCATGCCCATCAGCGAGTCCACTCTGGAGAGAAGCCCTACAAATGTGAGGCGTGTGACAAGAGCTTCAGTCAGGCCATAGACTTCCGGGTCCATCAGCGGGTCCACACAGGCGAGAAACCCTACAAGTGTGGTGTCTGCGGGAAGGGCTTCAGCCAGTCCTCGGGTCTTCAGTCCCATCAGAGGGTCCACACCGGGGAGAAGCCCTACAAATGCGACGTGTGTGGGAAGGGCTTCCGATACAGTTCCCAGTTTATTTATCACCAGAGGGGCCACACCGGCGAAAAGCCTTACAAGTGTGAGGAGTGTGGGAAAGGCTTCGGGCGGAGCCTGAACCTTCGCCACCACCAGAGGGTCCACACAGGAGAGAAACCCCACAAGTGTGAGGAGTGTGGGAAGGCCTTCAGCCTCCCCTCCAACCTTCGAGTCCACCTGAGTGTCCACACCCGGGAGAAACTGTTTAAATGCGAGGAGTGTGGGAAGGGCTTCAGTCAGAGTTCTCGGCTTCAAGCCCACCAGAGGGTCCACACAGGAGAAAAACCCTACAAGTGCAACGTATGCGGTAAGGACTTCAGTCACCGTTCACGGCTGACATACCATCAGAAAATCCACACTGGCAAGAATCTTTAAAAATGAGAAACGTGTTGATGGCTTCAGTCAGGATACACACATTCAGGGTTTTGGAGAGTCCATGCTGATGATAAACTATAAAGCAGGGGTCCCCAACCTCTAAGATCTAATGCCTGATGATCTGAGGTGGAGCTAAGGATGTGTTTGAATCATCCCAAAACCATTCCCCCTACCTCTGGTCCTTTGAAAAATTGTCTTCCACAGAACCAATCCCTAGTGCCAGTAAGGTTGGGGTCCACTGCTATAAAATATTGAGATGGAAAGGGATTCCTTCAGGTGGCTCTTTCTAGCAAATCCATTTAAATGGTTGGTAACATAGAACCATAGATGTTAACAGGGAAAAAGTAGGTTGTAACCTTCTTGGTAAGATTGACTTGATTTAAATGATCTCTCAGAGTGAATATTGGAGAAGGAAATGGCAACCCACTCCAGTAATCTTGCCTGAAAAACCCCATGGACAGAGGAGCCTGGCAGGCTACAGTCTGTGGATCACAAGAGTCAGACATGACTTAGTGACTAAACCATCCACCACTACAAAGTGAATATATGCCTAAAGATAATGTGTGAAAAGGATATTTGCCATATGCTAGCTAGTTTTTTGGTGGGAGGTGGGAGTCAAGGACGACTTGGGGTTATTTTTTCATCAACTTCCATTTTATACTTATTTATAATGGCCATTATTTTTACTAATACTGTAAAACTATGAAAATGAATAAAATACTAAAAGTTTCATATAGCCAAAAATTCATAATATGATGACTTTATTTTATATGATAATATGAATTAAAACATGTATCTGTCATGGATGTATATGAAGGAATGTTCATTGCATCATTGTTTATTATAGCAAACATAGAAATAATCAGTTGGGTTGCCAAAGTATTTTATGATTTATTTATCTAGTGCAAATTGTTGTTAACGGATGTTGGAGGATATCCAGAAAACATTCACCTGGAGAAACAAAGCATGGGATTTTTGTGTGATCTCATTAAAAAGGAAAGGTAGGTATTTATTTTTACTGATCTCTGAATGATGGAATTTTGATTCATGTAAATTTTTTACGTTTCTTTAAACTTCTTGTTTTGAAATAATATAACACATGCCAGAAATTGTAAAAACTCTGAAATCTTTCATGTACCCTTTACTCAGATTCACCAGTTAACATATTTGAAACATATTCTCTTAACGTATGTGAATGTGTGTATGTGCACACATATTGACACATACTTTTTAAAACCATTTTTAATTGGAAGATAACTGCTTTACAATATTGTGTTGGTTTCTGCCATATATCAGCATGAATCAGCTATGGGTATCCACATGTCCCCTCCCTCTTGTACCTCCCTCCCACCTCCAACCCCATCCCACCCCTCTAGGTTGTCAGCGGAACATTGGATTTGAGCTCCTGTGTCATATAGCAAATTTCCACTGGCTGTCTAATTTTACACCTGGTCATGCATGTGTTTCGGTGCTACTCTCTCAGTTTTTACCACCTTCTTCCCACACTGTGTCCACAAGTCTGTTCTCTGGGTCTGCATCTCCATTGCTGCCTTTCAAATTGGTTCATCAGTGCCATCTTTCTAGATTCCATATACATGTGTTAATATATGATATTTCTCTTTCTCTTTCTGACTTACTTCACTGTATTTAATAGGCTCTAGGTTCTTCCACCTCATTAGAACTGACAAATGCATTCCTTTTTATGGTTGAGTGATATTACATTGACGTGTACTTTTTCTTAACCATGAGTATGTTCCAGTCCTTTTACCCTTTGCATCTAAATACTTAAGTATTTAGACATATTGATATATTGTAAGAACAAGGAAATTTACTTCCATATCTACAAGTATAGCACTCAGGAAAATTGAATATTGATATATAACATTGTCTAATGTCCAGACCTTATTCAAATTTATCAGTTCTCTCTTTCCCTTTTCTCCCTCCCTCTCCTTTTTATTTATTTTTTGATAGGTGACAACTAAAATCAACTTACGGAATCTTTAAAGAAAGGTCTATATTGCCTCCCGTATAATCTAATTATTCACCATTTGAATATTCAGTTGTTGCTATACCAGTTACTGAAAATTTCCCTTATTTCCCACTACTTTGTAGTGCCACTTTTGAAGAAAATCAGTGATTTAAATATGATTAGATAGATGTCTTGACTCTCAATTCCCTTTGATTGGTCTACTTTTCAATAATTTTACTAATACCACACTACTTCAGCATAGCTTTGCAATGAGTCTTGGTATTTGGTAGAAGACATTTTCTCATCTTGTTCTTTTTAAGGGTGTCTTGGAAGCTTCCAGTTAGGATAGTAGGAGATACAAACAGAACCCCCATGAACTATTGTTTCTTAAAAAACAAACAAACAAACAAAAAAACTGGAATCAAACCGTTCTAACCTTTGGTTCACAGGAAAAATATGGAGAAATATTTGTGACAACATGAATGAAACTGTAGGACATAAACTAAATGAAACAAGACAGAAAGACACTGCATGGTATCATTTTATCTTACATGTGGAATCTAAAGGGGAAAAAGTGTCAAACTTACTAGAGACAGTGAGTATAATGGTGATGGCTGTCTGGGAATGGGGAGAGGTTATAAAAAGGGTACAAACTTTCAGCTTTAAGATGAGTAAGATCTAAGGATCTAATCTATAGCTTTGTGACTATAGTTGATAATGCAGTATTGTATAGTTGAAATTTGCTAAGAGTAGATATTAAAGGGTCTCCCTTTCTGCCTCCCAAAAGAGTTAGCCTTTGATGGTGTGTTAAGTAATTCATTTGTGGGAATCCTTTCACAATATATATCAATTCATCACATATACTAAAATTTTCCTTAGCAGTTATACCTCATGAAGTTGAAAAAAAGGAGTTGAATTTGTTACGGTTATCTGAGCAGGATACCCCACTTTAACACCAACTTTTTGAATAATCATCATGGCTCAATGATTTAGACCAACCTGGAGAAAAAACATTCTGTAGTATTTATGATGGTTTTATTTCTTACAATGATTTTACAAGTTGAAGGTTTGTGGCAAACCTGTGTCAAGCAAGTCTTCTGGTACCATTTTTCCAACAGCATTTTAAAATTAAGGTACATACATTTTTTAATATTAATCGTATACCTTGACTACTATAGTGTAATCCTAATATATACACTGGGAAACTAGAACATTCATGGGGCTCACGTTATTTCATAATTTGCTCTATTGCAGTGGTCTGGAATCTGACCTAAAATATCACTGAGGTATGCCTGTATTCTAGGCCGTTCTTTTTCTTTTCTTTCTTTCTTTTTTATTTCCTTCCCTTCTTGCTATCGCATTTTCCTTTATTTGCTAGAAACTCTAGCTTTCAAAAGGAGCAATTAAAACCAACAAAAGTGGGAAACTTTTGTTATTTGTTTTGTGGCTTGATCAAAGGTTACTTTTCCTTCTGATGAGTCTTTAACATATTGGAGTGACTAGGTCATGCCAAGTAAACATTGTCAGTGGTCTAAATGCATCCAGGTACAAAAGCAATAAACCAAGTTTGGGATTCTCTCCGCCCTTCCTTTCTCAGGCTGCCACACTTACTTTTCAGTCACACTTATTAGTAATGTAATGAAAACAACAACACCCAAAACCCTCCAGAAGACAGGAAGGAAATGGAAGATTAAGCTAAAACAGCACCTCGGTGAACTGAACGAGCTTTATTTTTCAAAGTTTCACTACTTTTGCCGAGGATTCTGGGAAGTGTAGTCCAGTGCGCCGGGTATTAGCGCCACTTCCGTCCCCGAGGATGAGGGGCCGTAGCCCTTGTTCTGGTGGGGGATTCTGGGAATTGTAGTCCGAGAGCAGCGTGCAGTCCGGGCACTTCCGCTATAGGCGTGAGAGGCTTCAGTATCTTCTGAGACGTGAGTCAGTACTTAGAGTTTGGGTGTCTTCTGATCCTGTCTGGATGTGGAGTATGCAGCTGTCACCCTCGCCCTCACCCTCGGGAAACAAGCAATGGAGGGCAGGGATGACGGTTTTTGTGTCTGGCGTTTGGCGAGGTTCTCGTCCCCTGGTTGGGGGCGAGGCGGGGTAGCGCTCTCCGAGTTTGAGAGTCTCTCGGCCCCTCGGTTTTCCTCGCCTCCCCTACCTTAGGCACACTCTGCCATCTCTTAAGGATATACTCTTCGTAGAATTATCAGATTGCTCCTGTTCACTATGTAAAGAGGAGTTAATAGTGGTACCTCCTTAGTAGGCATGTGATGAGATTCACGTGAAGCAAGTGTGAAACTGCTTAGAACCAATCGCTGGCAGCGGCTAAAAGTGGTCGATTGTCCAGTTTCTTCTTCCCGCGATGCTTTCAGTCCTTGAAAGCCTGTGTGAGCCCCGGGTGTTCTGAGCTCCAACTGCAGAGCCACTGGCTCTTCTCTAACCTCTGCAGAAAGAGGGGTTTTCCGTGGATTCCTTTGACATCCACAGCCCCGACTTTTTTTAAAGGAAGAAGGGAGTCTCACCCCTAGCCGGTACCTGGGGATGTCCGCTGTAAGTTATCCTGGGCCTGAGACACACAACTGTGTCTTTTCATTCTTCCATATCTTCCTATCTTTCCATTCCTGACCCTGATTTCTCAAAGAGGACTCACAGAGAGGAGAGAGTGAGTGACCCAGGAATCCTGGTACATTGTCCCAACGTGAGGGAATTTTATCTTGCCGTGTCATTTCTGCCAAGCTGGCAATAAGTTTCCTTCACTCTTGAGCAGGATTTTTCTACGGGACAGATGTTCCAATGTTTATGGAATAAATGGGAGGTTGGATGAGACCTGTTGAAGAATGAGTAATAATAATCTGTTAACATAGTGAATGCCAGATACTCTTCTACAGGCTTTATATGCAATGTGAAGTGAAGTGAAAGTTGTTCAGTCATGTCCAAATCTTTGCAACCCCATGGACTGCAGCGTGCTAGGCTTCTCCATCCTTCACCATCTCCTGGTGTTTGCTCAAACTCATGTCCATTGAGTCGGTAGTGACATCCAACCATCTCATCCTCTGTTGTCCCTTTCTCCTCCTGCCTTCAATCTTTCCCAGCATCAGGGTCATTTCTAATGAGTCAGGTCTTCGCATCAAGTGGCCAAAGGGTTGGAGCTTCAGCATCAATCCTTCCAATGAATATTCAGGATTGATTTCCTTTAGGATTGACTGGTTTGATCTCCTTGCAGTCCAAGGGACTCTCAAAAGAGTCTTCTCCAACACCACCGTTCAACAGCGTCAATTCTTTGGCGCTCAGCCTTCTTTATGATCCAACTCTCATATCCATACATGACTACTGAAAAAACCATAGCTTTGACTAAACAGACCTTTGTTGGGAATCTCATTCATCAATCTTGTTCAACCCATCTGGGGTCTATATGCGTGTTAACCACTGTCACATGGACCCTGGATGGTTGGAACCAGGTTGATGACTGAGGTTCCCCAAACCCAGAGGAAAAAACTGGAAGATGCAGTTTATCCTCTCTCCTCCCAATCAGGAACAGCCTCAGGATTTTACAGCTCAGAGGAACCTCTGAGATGGTCCAGCCCAATCCTTGCCTGAGAAAGTGTGTCTTCGGCCATCCTTTGATTCCATGTGCAGACCCTTTGATTCCATGTGCAGAGTCTATATCCTCCAACTCCCCTTTCATTTCTCCCCAAGGATACCCCTTTGTGTGATTAGAGACCTGAAGACCAGCCCTGGAATCAGAGTTGGATTCATGTCAGTCAGGTCTCATGAGCTCTGTGATTATTAGTAAAGTAATTCTATGAATCCTCAGCTTTCTCTTCCACTATATGGGGAAAGTAATCATGATATCATCACTTATTGAGAGCTTGTGTTATGTGCCAGGCACTGAGCCAAGGCTGTTTTTTCCCCTATTTTAAAACATTTTTTTATTAAAATATTTTTTAGGCTGCTCCTTATGACCTGTGGGGTTATAGTTTCCTGACCAGGGTTTGAACCTATGCCCCCTGCAGTGAAAGCACAGAGTCGTAACCACTGGACCACCAGGGAAGTCCTTTTTTCTCCTATTTTTTAACTTGAGATGTAATTCACGTATAAGATTAACATATACTTTTTCTTACAAAATGTACAACTCACTGATTTTTAGTATATTCACAGAATTGTACAACCATCACCACCATCTAGTTCCAGAACATTTTCATTACCCCCAGAAGAAACCTCATGCCCCTGAGCCATCACCTCTCACTTGCCCCCTCCCAGCCCCTGGCAACCACTAGTTGACTTTCTGTCTGGGTGGACTTGCCTATTCAGGACTATTGGACTTGCTCACCAAAGCCCCAAAGCACCCTTATAAATTCAGATCTGTTCTGTTGTGGCCACTACAGTATTGTTCATTTAAATGAGACAGACCACTGCACTTTTGTTTAAAATGAAAAAACAAAACCCCCCAAAAACCTAGCAGTTGTATTTTAAAGTATATATTTTTTTACTTCAGTCATCATGACAGAGGGGGATGTGCCATTGAGACTCTTCTGGCTACTTGAAGAAAATTCTCAAGTACTGTATTTATACCTTTTATAGAACCAGATGCTGATACCAATGAAATATCATTATAAGACCAGAAACTATTAAGTGACATAGCCAATCAGAACTATGGGCTTGTCAGAAATAAGGGTGAATTTCTTAAGACAGAGCGTTGAACAGTCTCTGAAATTTGGATGTTATCAAAAGACTCCTTTATTGGAATGAAGGCAAAACAAAACACACTTCTAGCATTCAGGAAATTATGAGGGTTTCAGGAGCCCTGTGTCAGGAACTGAGGGCAGAAAAACCAGTATCTTATGTCACAGGAGTAGTACCATGGTTGACCTGGGACCTCTTGGCCCCAGAGTCCACTCTCATAGCCAGTACATCCCACTACCTTTCATTTCCCCCAATACCCGGGATGAGAATGATGGCTCTGAACCCCGGGAGCCCCAAGGGACTCTTGTATGAGCTCTGCTGCTTAGACTTGAGCAGACTGTTCACTGCCCAAGGGCCCGAGGGGCTGGTGAATCACATGAAGCAGTCACTTGGGCTTGGACCTATGTCTCAAGGCTTCTTTCTCTTTTGCTACTGTGTCTTCCCAGGACTCTTGACTTTCCCCAGAAGGGGTGGCAGAGCATGACCAAGTTCCAGGTGAGTTGAGTTTTCTCTCTTAAAATTGCATCTCTTTCCTCAAAGATTCTCTTTTCTTAAAGGTTAGGCACATTAAAAAAAAATTGAAGTATAATTGATTTATAGTGTTAATTTTCACTGTACAGCAGAGTGATTGCATTATGCGTATAAACACATTATTGTTCAAATTCTTTTCCATTATGGTTTATCACAGGGTATTGAATATAGTTCTCTGTGCTATACAGTAGGACCATGTTGTTTATCCATCCTATGTATAGTAGTTTGCATCTGCTAGTTCCAAACTCTCAGTGCATCCCTCTTCCACCCGGCTCCCCTTTGACAATCACAAGTCTTTTCTCTATTATCATGTTTTGTTTTTTTCTCTCTTTTTTTTCTTCTCTTCTGTTATCTTTTTTCTCTTTCATGAGAAGGATAAAGGAAGAAAACATTCCTTGTATGCCAGGTACTTGCTTTTTTATGGTTATATTTTTTGCTTTTGCTTTTAGTTTTGTTTTTTTTTTATTTTGTCATCTTCATTTCACAAATAATAGTACAGAAACTCAGATATCAAAAAATTTGAAAAACTCAAATTACTACACTGCTTGTAAGTCAGCTACACTTTGTTTATCTAGAATCATAGTCTAGGTACGGTTTTCAATTTTATATTTTCACTTAATATTATCAATTGAGTTTTTCATGGCAAATAGATGGGGAAACAGTGGAAACAGTGGCTGACTTTATTTTTCTGGGCTCCAAAATCACTGCAGATGGTGACTGCAGCCTTGAAATTAAAAGACACTTACTCCTTGGAAGGAAAGTTATGACCAACCTAGACAGCATATTAAAAAGCAGAGACATTACTTTGCCAACAAAGGTCCGTCTAGTCAAGACTATGGTTTTTCCAGTAGTCATCGAGAGTTGGACTATAAAGAAAGCTGAGCGCCAAAGAATTGATGCTTTTGAAGTGTGGTGTTGGAGAAGACTCTTGAGAGTCCTTTGGACTCCTAGGAGATCCAACCAGTCCATCCTAAAGGAGATCAGTCCTGAGTGTTCATTGGAAGGACTGATGTTGAAGCTGAAACTCCAATACTTTGGCCACATGATGTGAGGGGCTGACTCACTGGAAAAGACCGTGATGCTGGGAAAGATTGAGGGCAGGAGGAGAAGGGGACGACAGAGGATGAGATGGTTGGATGGCATCACCGACTCAATGGACATGGGTTTGGGTGGACTCTGGGAGCTGGTGAGGGACAGGGAGGTCTGGTGTGCTGTAGTTCATGGGGTCGCAAAGAGTCGGACGATGAGTGACTGAACTGAACTGAACTGATGATTCAGCATTCTTTTATGTATTACCTCAGAAGGGTTTCTGTGTTTTGTTTAACCATTCAGAAGTCACAGTTAAGCCTATAGACTGTTGTACCTCTGAATAAATTTGGTTTTGATTCATAACACTTTTGCATAGGGCTTTTAAAAATAGAATATAATTTACTTACAGAAACTACACAAATCTTGAAGTGTTGGGTCAATGACAATCGTATATCCTGTTTTCAAAGTTGTGTAATTGTATTAGGCCACTATCCAAAACAGAAATAAAAACTTTTACATTACCCCCAAAGTTCTCTCATGTCTCTTTCAAGTCAGTTTCTTTGACCTGCGAAGCATCTCCTGTTCTGATCTGTCATCATATGATCAGATTTGTTTGTTTTCAAATTAAACATAATTAACAAAATCATACTGTATGTACTCTTGTACTTTTTTGTCCCTGCATAATGTTTTTGAGATTCAACTGTGTTGTTGCAGGTGTCACTAATCCGTTCCTTTTTATCATATTCCATTTTATGAATAGATCACAGTTTGTCATTTTAAGAGATATTTGAGTTGATTGTAGCTTTAATATATTTATTTTTAAATTTTCATAATTTATTTGTATATTATTTACTTCATTAATTAATTTTTTTTTGGCCATAGTTTGTGGCATATGGGATCTTAATTCCCTGACCAGGGATTGAACCCAAGCCTCCTGCCAAGGGAACATGGAGTTTTAACTACTGGACTGCCAGGGAAGTCCCTATTTGTAGCTTTTCATTGTTTTACTCTCGTGATCATGCCTCACAGACCTTCTTAGGGATGTGTTTTCATATCTCTTGGGTAAACATTTAGAAATGGAATGACGGGATTTGTAGGGTAAGTGAATATAAACTCTTTTTCAAAATACTTGTACCATTTGACAACACGTCAGGGGTGCATGAAATTTTCAGCATGCCCTTCTTTTCTGTCATTTGGTATTATGGATCTTGTTTCTTTAAGCCATTCTAATGAAATGACAGGCTTCCCTTGTGGCTCAGCTGGAAAAGAATCTGCCTGCAATGTGAGAGACCTGGGTTTGATCCCTGGGTTGGGAAGATCCCCTGGAGAAGGGAAGGGTTACCCACTCCAGTATTCTGGCTTGGAGAATTCCATGGACAGTATAGTCCATGGAGTCACAAAGAGTCGGATGAAAGTGAAGAAGAACTAAAGAGCCTCTTGATGAAAGTGAAAGAGGAGAGTGAAAAAGTTGGCCTAAAACTAAACATTCAGAAAACTAAGATCATGGCATCCAGTCCCATCACTTTATGGCAAATAGATGGGGAAACAATGGAAACAGTGACAGACTTTATTTTCTTGGGCTCCAAAATCACTGCAGATGGTGACTGCAGCCATGAAATTAAAAGACGCTTGCTCCTTGGAAGAAAAGCTATGACCAACCTAGACAGCATATTAAAAAGCAGAGACATTACCAACAAAGTTCCATCTAGTCAAAGCTATGATTGTGAGAGTTGGTATGGACGTGAGAGTTGGACAGTGAAGAAAGCTGAGCGCCGGAAATTTGATGCTTTTGAACTGTGGTGTTTGAGAAGACTCTTGAGAGTCCCTTGTATTCCAAGGAGATCCAACTAGTCAATCCTAAAGGAAATCAATCCTGAATATTCATTGGAAGGATTGATCCTGAAGTGGAAACTCCAATACTTTGGCCACCTGATGCGAGGAACCAACTTATTGGAAAAGACCCTGATACTTGGAAAGATTGAAGGTGGGAGGAGAAGGGGATGACAGAGGATGAGATGGTTGGACGGCATCACCAATGCAACGGACAGGAGTTTGAGGAAGCTCCGGGAGTTGGTGATGGACAGGGAAGCCTGGCGTGCTGAAGTTCATGGGGTCACAAAGAGTCAGACAGGACTGAGTGACTGAACTGAATGAAATGACATCTCACCATGACTGATTTCTTTTTCTCTTGTGATGTTGAATACTTTTCCGTGGGTTTTCCCCATTGTCATATCTCTTATGGAAAGCTTGCTGAAGTTGTTTGCCCATTTAAAAATTTGGCTTCTACTTTTTATTATTAAGGAGTTCTTTATATTTTCTGAGTTCAAGTCCTTTGTTATGTATACATTTTGGGAGTAATTTTTTCCATTCTGTGGTTTGTTTATTTGCTTTGTTAATTGTGTCTTTTTATATAATTTTGTGGTGAAATTTACATATAATTTACATATAATAAATGTATTTAATCAATTCTGATAAACATACCCATGTTTATCTGCCTCAGTCTACATGCCTCAGTCTACATGTAGACCATTTTCATCACCAAAATTTTTCCCTCATCCCCAGTTAATGCCTATCCCACATGCCTGACTATAGGCAGCAACTGATTTACTTTATGTCACTACAGACTAGATTCATCATTTCTTGAGTTTCATGTTAACAGAATTACACAGTATGTGCTCTTTCTGTGTCTGGCATCATTTGTTCATTTTGAACACAGGTCAGCTCCTTTTTATTGCTTCACTGTATTTCATTGCCTGTATATACCATAATTGGGTTATTCATCTACCTCCTGATGTGCATTTTTTTATTGTGATAAAATATACATAGCATAAAGTTTACCATTTTAACAATTTTTAAATGTGCAGTTCAGTACTTTTAAGTACATCCACACTGTTGAACACATCTCCAGAACTTTGTTGTTCTTCTCAAAGTGAAATTCCATACTCATTAAACAGTGACTTCCTACCCCCTTCCCTCTACTGATCATAAGATTGAAGCTACATGTGTTTGGTGTTGTAGGAGGCAGTCCTTCAAGGACGTGGCTGTGACCTTCACCAAGGAGGCACTGGGACTGCTAGACTTGGCCCAGAGGAAGCTGTACCATGAAGTGATGCTGGAGAACTTCTGGAACTTGGTGTCCATGGGTGAGGTCTCAGGGACTCAGTGTCAACCCTCAGGATTGCCTTGGTGTCAACATGTTTCAGAGTTTGGGGCTCTTGAAATGCTTCCTTGCATGTGGGGGCCTGAATTTCCTCCTCTTCATGGGACACCTTATTTATTCCTTGTCTGTTTTCTCAAATTGCAGTTGTAACATCTTGGTGTGGTTTAAAGTCAGTGAGTTGTATCATTATTGCATCTAATGAAATAGGACAGAAGTAGCATAACTTGTCAGAAACTGCATATAGTGCAACAGAAACTGTGATTAAAAAACAGGAAAGGAGACATGATAAAAGTAGTTAATCAGGGACTTCCCTGGTGGTCCAGTGGGTAAGAGACTCCATACTTCCAGTGCAGGGGGCACAGGTTCAAGCCCTGGTCAGGGAACTAAGATCCCACATGCTGCAGGACATAGCCAAAAAAAAAAAAGAAAAAAGTTAACTGGCAGTTGAAATAAGCTAATCTATTTAATCATGTAAAGTAAAATTTCTGTACAATATGAAAATAAAAACACATAAATGTTGAGATCTACAAAGTTGTAAAAGTAGAATCCTTTTTTTTTTTTAAGTAGATAATGGTTAGGATTCAGTCACTTGTTTCAGTGATATGCATCTGTTTATTTGCGTGCCCGATCACAACAGAAGAGGTATTTATTACAACAGGTCATGATCAGAATTTGGAAAAATACTGCTGAGAGTGCATGAAGATCGTAGTATTGGAATTAAAAATTTTGCTTTTATTCACCTTACACATGTGTGGTTACTTTTTCACAGGTTATCAACCCTTCACATTAGATATAATACTCCAGTTGGGGCGAGAAGAGCAGCTTTGGGTGATGGAGCCAGAAACCCGAGGAGATGAGTGTTCAGGTGAGAACCATGGAGGTCTGAGCCCTTGCAGCTCACAGAGAGTGGTGCCAAGTGGATCTCACTGTCCCCTCCTCCTGCAGACAGCTCACGAGTAGAGAATAAACCACTGGTGTGATGAAAGGATTATTTCAGAACACAGTTCATCTTCTGATGAATGTCTAATTTAAGTTTAGTTTCTATATACCTAATTAGTCATCTGTTGCTGTATGACAACTTATTCTTAAATTTCTCAGCTTAAAACTATAGACATCACAGTTTCTGTGCATCAGGATTCTGGGGGCAGCCTCACAGGATGGTTCTGGCTCATGATCTCATAAGATCTCAAGTCTGCCAGAGCTGTGGTCCTCTGAAGGCTTGATGGGCCTGAAGGATGCTTCCAAGAGGGGTCATTCAGAGTTGTTGTCAGGAGGCCTCAGTTCTACCCTGGCTTGACAGGAGAGGAGGCCTTAGTTCATTGGCAAACAGCCCTCTCCCTGACTGTTCTCAAAACACGGCAGCTAGTTTTCCCAAGGTACTTGCACCCAAGGGATTAGAAGGCAGAAACTACAGTGTCTTTTATGGGATAATCTTGGAAGTGACGTACCAGCACTTCTGCCATATCCTATTTGGTTTCGCTCACCAATCCTGATATGTTGTGGAGGGGACTTCAATAGGGTTTTCATATCAGGAAGCAGGGATCATTGGGGGCTGTCTTATGTGCTGGCTACTACAGCATCTATTGGTTATTTGCTGATTCATATCTACAAAACCTGGAAGATAATATTAGTCATTCAGGCTTATCAGAAAATCCAACCAAATTTAGCAGCAATAATTATCATAGGATTTTTTTACTGCCATAGGATGTGTCAGCTAAGGGAATAAATTTTCTAGTTTTTTTCCTAGTTACAATGTTCATTAGTTTAATATTATATATTCAGACATCATTGAAGTAAAGAAGAACTCTCTCAAATCTCGCTTATGTATTGTGCTTGTGCTCAGTCATCTCCAACTCTTTGTGACCCCATGGATGCAGCCCTCTGAGCTCCTCTGCCCATGGGATTTCCCAGGCAAGAATACTGGAGTGGGTTGCCATTTCCTACTCCAGGGGATTTTCCCGACCCAGGGATCAAACTCACATCTCTTGCATCTCCTGCACTGGCAGGAGGATTCATTACCACTGTGCCACCTGAGGAGCCCAGCTTATGTATTAACATGTGCATTTAGTGGCTAAATTAAGGACAATAAAGTTATCATCTCATGGGTTCATTATCAGGACAGAGGAGATGTCTCCCAGTGCAAATATATTCTTTTCACTTTTGCTGAGAACGTCCCATGCTCTGTAGCACTGTATTTCTCATTTTGACCTCATGCATAAGTCTCGGCATAGTAGTTCCTTTTTTAAAATTTAATTTTATTCATTCATTTATTTATTTTTAGGCCATGCTGTGCAGCATGTGGGATCTTAGTTCCCCAACCAAGGGATTGAACTGATACCCACTGCATTGGGAATGCAGAGTTTTAACCACTGGACCACTAGGGAAGTCCCAAGAGTATACTACTTCTAAAGGAGTCTCATTATTACCTCTTTGTTTCCATAGGCATGATAAAATTAAGAATCCAGCTGAATGATCCACTGGTTGAATAGGATCTCCCAATACAGTCGACCTGTGAAATATCTTATATCCCTGAACTTGTCCTCACTTTCATCTCTGAACTTTTTATCCTTCTAGGACACAGGAATCAAAATGAAATAGAGACTCTTCAAGAAGTAGGACTAAGACACATTTTGCATGAAGGCCTTATGTGTGGGCAGATATGGGAACAATTCACAAATAAATTAACCAGGACTCAATAAGTCTGCAAGGCAAGAAGTCCAAATTGCTAAAACAAGTTGATTCCTCCTGTCGGGTGTGGGCAGGAGAATCTGCTGAGGTTGCTGAAGATGAGAACTGTGTGGGAAAGCTTCAAGGGGAGAGTTCTAATAGTGTTGGCAATCAAGAGCTTCAAATTCAGACCTCCTGAGATTTCTGGAGGAAAATGGATCTGAGAGAGTCAGAATTATCAGAGTAGGTATCAGCAAATTGACATAAAAAATAAACTGTGGCCGTGTGATCATTGCATCATGAGAATGATCTCATCACCATGGTGATCAGGAAGTACACAAAAGCAAGATGGCATTTGGCCACAGTAATTGTGGAAAAGACTTTGTGAAGAACACATCCCAGCATAGCATCATCCACTCAGAAGGTCAGACCTCTGATGAGAATGGAAAAGGCATCAGCCTTGGCTCTGATCTTGAACTTCAGCAGCAGCTGCAAGTAGGAGAGGAACCCCATATGAGTAGTGAGTATGGGAAGGGCTTGGGTCAGAGCTCACATATGCAAACCCACCAGAGAGCCAACCCAGGGGAGAAACCTTACAGATGTCTAGGTGGTGCTGACTGCTTCAATCAGAACTCCTCCCTTCCTGCTGATGAGCCCATTCACCCCAGGGTGGATCTGTATAGACGTGGCCGGTATAGGAAGGGCTTCTATCATGTCTTAGACCTCAACAGTTGCTGTGTGGACAACACTGAAGAGAAATCTTGGAAATGTGAGCTGTGTGGTAAAGGCTTCAATAAGATATCACAACTTCAAGCCCATCAAACAGCCTACCCTAAAGACAAAACATCCAAATGGAACACATGTGACAGGATGTTCAGCCAGCTCTCTGGTCCTCTTCAGAAAGTTCACACTGGAGAGAAACCATATAAATGTGAGGTATGTGGGGAAGACTTCAGTAAGGCTTCATACCTTCAAGCCCATCAGAATCCATACCGGGGAGAAGCCCTACAAATGTGATGTGTGTGATAAGAGCTTCAGCTGGAATTTCCATCTTCAGGCCCATCAGAGAGTTCACATAGGAGAGAAACCCTAAAATGTGATATATGTGGCAAGGACTTTAGTCAGATTTCCCATCTTCAGGCCCATCAGAGGGTCCACATAAGGGAGAAACCCTACAGATGTGATACATGTGGGAAAGGCTTCAGTCTGAGCTCACATATTCAAGACCACCAGTGGGTCCACACCCGAGAGAAACCCTACATGTGCGATGTGTGTGGGAATGGTTTCAGTTGGAGCTCACATCTTCAAGCCCATCAGAGGGTCCATACAGGGGAGAAACCCTACAATGTGAAGAATGTGGGAAAGGCTTCATCTGGAACTGATAGCTTCACATTCATCTGAGTATCCACACAGGAGAGAAACCCTATAAGTGCAGCATGTGTGGGAAGAGCTTCAGTCAGACCTCCCAACTTCATTGGAGGGTCCATTACAGGAGAGAATCCCTACAAATGTTTTGACTGTGGTAAGGGCTGTAGCAAGAGTTCTTGTCTTCAGGTTCATCAGAGAGTCCATAGTAGTGATCAGTCCAGTACACATGACAAGTGATAAAAATTTCTTCAGAACTGAGACATGACATTTTCATCAGAAAACCTGCACAGCAGGGGCTATTTATAAAATGTTGTATTTTAAGAATTCAAGAGGAAGCTGTATTTTTTTTAATTAATTTATTTTTTATTGAAGGATAATTGCTTTACAGAATTTTGTGTTTTCCGTCAAACCTCAACATGAATCAGCCACAGGTACACATATGTCCCTCCCTTTTGAACCTGCTTCCCGTCTCCCTCCCCACCCCACCCCTCTAGGTTGATACAGAGCCCCTGTTTGAGTTTCCTGACTCATATAGCCTACAGTCATCTGAATTCCAATGAGGAGACCTACTTGTATGAGTATGGCTAGTGTGTCCAACAGAGACCAAAATGTCACAGTTTTCAGGAAAATATACAGCAGAGAAACCCTGTAAGGATGGTGCAGTGGGTTTCAATCAGAACTATCACATTCAATAGAATCTACACAGGGGAGGCTTTACAATTAGACGTGCTCTTAGGACTTTAGCAAAAGTATAATGATGGACACAACAAAATCCATGTCCACTAGAATGTAGATTTCATAGGGGCAGGAAATCTGTTAGCTGCTATACAGTCATGACCTGGCACCAGTGCCAAACATAGCAGGTGCCCTGGAATTTGTATCACTCAAAGGGTAGGAAAACCTACTATAAATAGGACAAACATTTGAAAATTTTAGTGCACTCAATCCCAGTTAATCACAATAAATTGTACTAGGAAAAAGATTCTTAGAAGAGGCCTTAAAGATTAATTCAAAGAAATAATCATTTAATAAAGATACATAAAATCATGCAATCTGCAATTTGAATGTTAGATTTTTTCCCATTGCATTCTGTCCTGCTTAGCTTCACTTTTCAGGCAGAAAAGGACCCAGGTTTTTATCTTACCAGTTAAGACTTTGGACAGTGTACCATCAGTCATATGTAGTGTAGGTTTCATTATTTTTCTTTTATTGGGCCCTTGGTGACAGGACCAGACTGAATGAAACAGAGAAAGTTGGTTTTCTTTCCATAAAATTTTGTGGCAACGAGTGTACAAAAGGGGAAAACATATTAAAACATGCATTCTGGATGCTGCACTAAGCTATTAAGGCACAGAGTGTTTTGAACACTGCTCTGTGCTTCTCAGATGCTTTCAAGTTTGCTTGGTTGAATGGTTTACTCAGGTGTACATTTACTGGAGGCTTTCCACCATTGTTTTATTGAAGTATAGTTAATTTACAATGTTGTATTACTCTCAAGTGTTCAGCAAATTGATTCATGTGTGGAATATTCTTTTCAGATTCTTTTCCCCTATAGGTTATTACAAAATAGTGAGTAGAGTTCCCTGGGCTATACAGTAGAACCTTATTGTTCTCACAGTTTCTTCTGGGCCTTACCTTCCAGGACACTGGATACTTAAATTCTATGCTATCGCAAGTTTCATGTTACCAAAGAAATCCAGAGCCAACACCAGACCCTGGGGTGGGCTGCTCAGAACTCCTGGTGGTTTATAACCATTAGGATGTTCTCAATTGCAAGAAACAGGAAACTCAACTCAAACTAGCTGAGAGAATAAGGGGGATTATGTACTTAATTCAAAAATTTTTTTCAGATAAGCCCAACATCTGAATTGGTATTGATGTCTGTTAATTGTTTTTTCTCATTTAAGTTCTGATTGTTCCGGTTCTTGGTATGATAAGTAATTTTTTTTTTTTTTTTGTATACTGGATACTTGAGGTATAATGCTTTGGACCCTATTTGATATTTTGTGGAAGGAAGTCACCTCTTTAGGTGTAGTACACAGGTCTAAGGGCTTGCCAGGTGGCTCAGTGGTAAAGAATCCATCTGCAGTGCAGGAGCCACATGAGATGTGGGTTCAATCCCTGGGTCAGGAGATGCCCTGGAGGAGGGAATGGCAACCCACCCCAGTATTCTTGCCTGAGAAATTCCATGGACAGAGGAGCCTGCCAGGCTATATTCCATTGGGTCACAAAGAGTCAGACATGACCGAAGCAACTTAGCACACACACACACACGCCAGGTCTTAGTTATGGCATGTGGGATCTACTTCCCTGAAGTTGAACCCAGGGCCCTTGCATTGGAAGTATGGAGTCTTAGCCACTGGAACACCAGGGAAGTATTCCCCCATATTCAGTTTAAGTGATATTCCTCAAGTCTACTTAGTTTATACCCAGGATGGAGGATTTACTGTGAGTAGGGGTGGGAAGAGCTCCAGAGAGATCAAATACCTTTATGTTCACTAGAGTCCATGAGAGGAGAAGCCCTACAAGTGCTGTGTGTGTGGAAAAGATATTGCATACAGCTGAGTTTTCACACTCATCTGAGGGTTCTTTCAGTAGACGAATCCTGTAAGTGTAATGAATGAAACAGCCATGAAGGTAATGAGTGGAATAAGGGTTGATTTGGAATTTAGATCTTTGTGTCCATCTCAGAACCCATGAGCTTCCCCAGTGGCACTAGTGGTGAAGAACCCACCTGCCAATGCAGGAGATGCAAGAGAAGTGGGTTCAATCCCTGAGTCAGGGAGATTCCCTGGAGGAAGGCATGGCAACCTACTCAAGTACTCTTGCCTGGAGAATCCCATGAACAGAGGAACTTGGGGGCTACAGTCCATGGGATCTTGAAAGAGTCCGACACAACTGAGGTGACTTAGCACACATACATGCACAGAACCCACGAGAGGCTCCATGCATATGAAAAAGATATTAAGGACTTCAAGTGAAACTCATACCTTTTTATTTACCAGAGGTGCATGAGGAAAAAAGCATGTATATGTGAAGAGTTTATTGCTTTTAATAACAGTTCAGACCTCACTCATCAGAGCCAGCACAAGAGGACAGAAATTCTGTGCATATGGTCAGTACTTGACTTGTCAGGGTTCAACAGAGAAACAGATGCCAATCTGTATATTCTAGGCATGAATGCTTTTTTCTTGGGGGGGGGGGAGGTAATAGGGTTTTTTTGGCCCTGCTACGTGGCATGTGGGGTCTTAGTTCCCCGACCAGGATCAAACCTGTGCCCCTCCAGTGGAAGCTCAGAGTCCTAACCACTGGACTGCCAGAAAATCCCCATGGAGTGATCATTTTGCTTGGAGTATAGTTGATTTACAAGGCTGTGTTAGTTTCTGCAGGCACAAATGCTTTTAATGCAAGCAATAAGAGGCACACACAGCTTCGGCAGAGTTGAGGGAATGGTGGTAGGCAAGCCAGTGGCAGCCTGCAGCACCAAGTTCGGTTCTCAAGAGCTTTCTCTCTTTTTAAAAACTTTATTGTATTTATTTATTTTTGGCTGTGCTGAGTCTTTGTTGTTGGGCAGGCTTTCTCTAGTTGTTGGGTGGGGGCTACTCTCTAGTTGTGGTGCTTGGGCTTCTCATTGTAGTGGCTTCTCTTGTTTGCAGAGCACGGGCTCTACAGCCCAGGCTCGGTAGTCGTGGCGTATGGGCTTAGTTGCTCTTTGGCATGTGGGATCTTTCCAGATCAGGGATTGAACCCAAGTGTCCTGCATTGCTCACAGATTTCTTTACCGTCTGAAACACCAGAGAAGCCCAGGAAACCCCTCTAGAGGGACCCTAAACTGTGACAAAACAGCACAGACAGAACTGACCCTTATTTGGTCAATGAGTCTTTCCAACTCAACACCCAGAATTGCCAGATCTCTGTGCGGCCCCCAGGTACAAATCAGAAGGCATCTGATGATCCTGGCGGCAGAGAGAGGAAATCAGGAGTTGAGAGGGGACGCTCCTTCAAGTAAGGATAGACGCTAACAAGAATGGGCATCCCCGACAGCTCAGCGGTAAAGAATCCACCTGGCAATGCAGGAGATGCAGGTGGTGCAGGTTCAGTCCCTGGGTCAGGAAGATCCCCTGCAGGAAGGCATGGTGACCCACTCCAGTATTCTTGCCTGGAGAATCCCATGGACAGAGGAGCCGGTGGGTTACAGTCCATGGGCTCACATAGAGTTGATCACGACTGAGGACGGAGTACTAACAAGAATAGGGAACACGTCTAAATGCTTACCATGTGCCTACCAAAGATCCATGTTTCATGTATAGTCACTGTGTTATGCCTCCTGAAGACCTAGTGAGGAGGTTCTGGTTTTCTTCCTTTTATCCAGGTGAAGCCCAAAGAGGTAGCAAGTCACTATTAAAGCCTCAAAGAGGGACTTACCTGGTGGCCCAGTGGCTGAGGTGCCACCTTCCAATGCAGGGGGTGCAGGTTCCATCCCTGGTCAGGGAACTAAGATCCCACCTGCTGCGTGGTGCAGCCAAAAATAAAACCCCACAAAATGCCCTCAAAGGCTCCAGAAACCACGCTCCTCCCTGTGTTACACTCTCCAGCAAGTAGATCCCATGTCAGCAGGAGCTTTCCCCTTTTCTATGTGTCTGTCCTTTATTCCTTGTGGCTGACTTAGTGCCCCCTAAAGATGTCCTGACCCCCAAGAACCTAGACATGTATTCCCTTATGTGGCAAGAGGGACTTCGCAGGTGTAATTAATGTCTGGAGATGGGGAGAGGAGCTCGGATGGTCCAGGTGGATCCAATGTAATCACAAGCGTCTTAGGAGAGGAGGGCTGGCTGGCTGAAAATAGCAGGCACCTGGCTTTAAAAATGGCGGAAGGGACCGCGAGCATCGCCTGAAGCTGGAAGAGCTGAGAGACGGAGCTTTCCGCAGAGCCGCCAGGAAGAATCAGCCCCGCATGCACCTTGATATTAGACTTACTCGCTTCCGACTTCCAACCTCCAGAACTGTAAGATAATGCATTTGTGTTGTTTGCAGTTGAGTTTGTGCTAATTTTCCACAGCAGCCCTAGGAAACGGATCCACTCCTGGACTGTCCTTTCCGGATTCCATGAGAATCCCTCCTTCACGTCTGTACTTGTCTTTAGAGCAGCCCGGTGAGGAGGTGAAGAGCACAGGTTCTTGGGTCAGAAGTGGATTCAGTAACTACCCCTTTTGTTGTTGTTTAGTTGCTCAGTCGTGTCCCACTCTTTGCGACCCCATGGACTGTAGTCCACCAGGCTCCTCTGTCCATGGAAGTTTCCAGGCAAGGATACTGCAGTGAGTTGACATTTCCTTCTCCAGGTAGTCTTCCTGACCCAGGGATTGTACCGGTGTCCCTTGCATTGGCAGGTGGGTTCTTTACCATTCAGCCACTAGGGAAGCCCATATATGTTTTTAAATTTCCATAAGAGGTTTTTTACAGATCCTAAAAACAAAAAACCTGGATTCAGTCCCAGCCACTGCCGATTGCCAGTTGTAACACCCGGGTATCTTGGTGTCTTTGAACTTAAGCATTCCTGTTAAATTGGAGCAGTGGTCATCCCAGACCTCATTAGTTGTTGAGAATTTAATGAACTAGGTCCTGAGGCTCACAGAACCTCCATGGGTTGGGTTTTTTTTCATCGCTGCTCAAGTATTATTAAAACAGAGACTCACAGTGACTTCCCTGGTGGTCCAGTAGTTAAGACACTGCCTTCCAATGAAGGGGTTGCAGGTTTACTCCCTCGTCAGGCAATTAAGATTCCACCACATACTGTGGAATGGGACCCAAAAAGCAATTAAAAGAAACAGTGAAACAGAGACTGGCTTCATGGAGAAAATTGACCAGCAATGATTCAGGGATTTTTTGTTGTTTAGTTGCTCAGATGTGTCTGATTCTTCTGCGACTCCGTGGCCTGTAACCCACCAGGCTCCTCTGTCCATGGGATTTCCCGGGGAAGAATACTGGAGTGGGTTGCCATTTCGTTCTTCTAGGGCATCTTTCTTACTCAGGGATTGAACCCACTTCTGCATTGCAGGTTGGTTCTTTACCACTGAGCCACCAGGGAAGCCTGGTTCCTTTCTTTAATTATGAACTTAAAATAACTAGGCAACAAATAAGTAGCACTCAGAATTTTACACTTTCCAAAGGCTACAGTCTGATGTTCAGGTGTCTGCAAGCTCTTTGACAAAGATGGCTTTACCGTGCAGCATAGCATCAGCTTCTATGCAGTGACCAGAAAAGGAAGGGTCCCTGAGGGAAAGTTAGAACAGCTTTTCACCTGCCCACGTGTTGAACCCTCACGACTATCCTGAGAGGTAGGCTCTGTTGGAGTCCTCAACTTGCAGATGGCGAATTAACATAAGCACAAGTTACTTGACCAGTGAGTAGCCTGGCCATGACTTGAACTCAGGCATTTTGGCCCCAGCACCAAAATAAATTCTCGTGCCTCCCTGCCCACGTTTCCCAGGACAGTACAGCCAGCCTGGGTGCTCTGAGGACCAGCTGCTGACCATGATGGTGCCCAGCTGAGTTGAACTACTGGCAGCTGGACCCCAGCCCACACTTGGCTCACCAAGGCGCATGGGGCCGTGTCTGCTCCATGGAAGGGACACCTTCTTGTAATTTTCACAAAGATGCCAAACAGGCTAGGGGGTTCTCTCATCATGTCTTTTTCTAGCTCTGTCTTCTTGTGACTCTGCCCTTCCCCAGAGGAAGGACAAAACAACCAAATTCCAGGTGAGTTGCTTTCTCATATCTTGTTTTGCAATGAGTGGCTGCATCTTTTCTGATTTCTGGAAATGTGAAAGATGATACTGAATATTTAGTACTTGTGCCAGGTATTTGCCTTTTATGATGCAATTTCATTTATAGTTTTTGCACTCATTTTCGTTGCCCAAATAGTAGTTTAAAAGCAAATTTGAAAATTTCTGCATTACTACTTCATTACAAAGCAGTTTTCTGACTTGAATTTTACTTGTTATCAAAGTATAGTTGATCTTACAATATTGTCTTAGATGCATAGCAAAGTGACTCAGTTACACATACATATTTATATATCTATATTCTTTTTTCAAAATTCTTCTCTGTTATAGTTTACTACAAGATACTGAATATGTTTCCCTGTACTATACAGGAAATACTGCTGTTTATCTATTTTATATGTGGTAGTGTACTTCTCTTAATCCCTTACTCCCAATTTATCCCTCCTCTAAGCCAGTTGTTTTCAGTGCTCTTTAAAAAAAAAAAAAAAAAAAATTGGCGTTCGTCCTTTCAGCCATGATTTTTTGCATGTGTTATGTTCCTGGATATGTTCTAGTGTCTCCTAGTTTATGGGAACTTGACTAGAATTTGTATCCCACTGTTGTGTGAAAATTGTATAAATCTTAATTCTGTCGAATTAGTTCATCATGCTTTTCAGGTCTCATATGTCCTCTGTATATTCATTCCATTAATTTTTGAGTGTCTGCTATTGAAACTCCAACCAAATATCTTAATTTATTCACTTAATCAATAATTGTAATATATTGTTGGTTGTTGTTTGGTTGCTATGTATAGTGGAACTATATGTAACCTTGTTCTGTGTTTTCCAAGTTACTTGTATTTTCCAAGTAAATGTGTTATCATACGTTGATAATTTGACAAAGAAAGAAAACATAGGCATTCATAATAATATTTGCAATAATAGAAAAAGTGACTTTGAAGAGTGCTTTTTTTTATCTACTTTTTATAACTGTTTAATTGAGATATAATTCACATACTGTGTAATACACCCACTTAAAGTGTAACATTCAGTAGTTTTTAATATATTCACGGATATGTGCACGTATCACCACAGTTAATCTTAGAACATTTTCATCAGCTCAAAAGCAACACTGTACCCTTTAGTTACTACACCCCCAAACCCCTCATAAAAATGGGATCCTATAATATATATAGTCTTTTTGTGACTGGCTTGCTGGATATGGTGTAGTGCTTTCAATTTGATATGGTGCATCACTTCATGGGAAATAGATGGGGAAACGGTGGAAACAGTGCCAGACTTTATTTTTCTGGGCTCCAAAATCACTGCAGATGGTGATTGCAGCCATGAAATTAAAAGACGCTTACTCCTTGGAAGGAAACTTATGACCAACCTAGATAGCCTATTAAAAAACAGAGCCATTACTTTGCCAACAAAGGTCCACCTAGTTAAGGCTATGATTTTTCCAGTGGTCATGTATAGATGTGAGAGTTGGACTGTGAAGAAAGCTGAGTGCTGAAAAATGGATGCTTTTGAAGTGTGGTGTTGGAGAAGACTCTTGAGAGCCCCTTGGACTGCAAGGAGATCCAACCAGTCCATCCTAAAGGAGATCAGTCCTGGGTGTTCATTGGAAGGACTAATGCTGAGGCTGAAACTCCAATACTTTGGCCACCTCATGCGAAGAGTTGACTCATTGGAAAAGACCCTGATGCTGGGAGAGATCGGGGGCAGGAGGAGAAGGGGATGACAGAGGATGAGATGGCTGGATGGCATCGCCGACTCAATGGACATGAGTTTGAGTAAACTCCAGGAGTTGGTGATGGACAGGGAGGCCTGGCGTGCTGCAGTTCATGGGGTCGCAAAGAGTTGGACACAACTGAGTGACTGAACTGAATGTTTTCAAGGTTTATCCAAGTGACATGTATCACTACTCCATCCTTTTTTGTGACTGAATAATATTCTTTATGGATATAGCACATTTTGTTGATCTTCTCATCCATTTGGATTGTTTCCACCTTCTGGCTGCTGTGTATAATGCTACTGTAAATCTCTATACACATTTTCGTGTGACTATGTTTTCGTTTGTCTGGGATATTTCTCTTGGGTAGAAGTAGAATTACTGGGTCATATAATAACCCTATGTTTAAATGTTTGGGAAACTGCCAGACTGTTTTCCAAAGTGATTGCACCACTTGACGATCCTGATAGCAACGTTTGATGGTTCTAATTTCTCCACATCTTTGCTGACACTTGTTGCTTGTGGATTTTTTAATTTTTTCATTCTGGTGATCCTAGTGGGTGTGAAGTGGTTTTGCTCTGCCTTTTCTTAACAACTAATCTGCTCATTTTAAAACTGGGTTATTTGACTTTGTACTATTGGGTTGTAATAGTACAGCGTATGTTCTAAATACTAGCAGATACATGATTTGCAAATATTTTCTCCTGTTCTGTTTCATAGGTTCAATTTGTCATATTTTAGATTCCATGTGAGTGATGTATGAGTGATACCATACAGTATGTCCTTCTCTTTCTGGAATTCACTTAGGATGATTATCTCTAGTTGTGTCCATGTTGCTGCAAATCACCCAGCAACTTTTGACAAACTTTGTAGCTTTTTGTCTTTGTAAGTCCATGACTCTTCCATTCTTTGGAACACACTTGTGTGGTTACCTGAATCTGCATCTCCCAATTTGCAATTCTTTTTTTTTTTTCCTTGTCCAACTTCAGTATTATTTTTGTAGCAACGTGTATAAAATTCAACCACTGTTTGGGCAACCTTAGGAGAAAGTGAGCCTAAGAGATGAACACATTTACATCTCTTAATTATACTGTTACCTTATAAAAATGTGAGGTTCAACATTTGTTCCCCTGAAAGCAAAGCACTGAACAGTCTCCAATACAGTAACCAAGCTGTGAGTTAAGATGTGTTTAAACATATGTAAGACCTTTAAGACTAGTTTTTTTTTCAATTACATATATCCAAATGACAGTGTTATAATTCAAATTGAACAACAATAACAGGAACAAAATCTTTATAAAATAAGAAATGGGGGAAATAAAAACTGACTTCTAAACCAAATGTACCCTATTTCACGGAAATGAATCACTGGGAAACATGCCACGGAGAAGAGAGGCTCCACATGAAGAAAACTGCATATAGGAATTCAAGAGTTACAGCACATACTCTTGGTTTTTCTGTTTTTTAAATACATAGGCCTCAAAAAACTGTTTTATCAGTTTGTGGTTTTTTTTACAGCACATCTTTTTAAAAGAAATTCCTACTTTTCATTCCAGAAAATATAAGAAACTGTTTGCAAGAATTCATGCAAACATGCTTCTCTAAGGCCATGAATGGGTTGCTAAGTTGCATTGTTTAATTCAAGTAAAAGCCCTTCTAAAATAAGGGGTCTGTAAAGGAAGCCAGTTACCTTCAACTCCAAGGCCTATGCACTTGTAAGGATCGCTGACACTCTGAAAGCCAAAAGGCAGCATGCTCATTTGAGCATTAGCAATATGGTTTCTATTTACATTTTTAAAAATCAAATGCATGTTAAGTTTTTCTGGCAGATTCTTTTTATATGTTACAAAACGAAAAAGCAAAAGCTTAGAATAAGAATCCTTTTTTCTTAGAAAGGTCAAACAGATACTTTTTGACATCATGTCCTTTACGCAATGGCATACTGTTCATATAAAAGGTCTCTTATCCTATAAAAATCTTGACAAAGGCAGCCTTCTAATCCAGTGCGTCCAGTTTCCGTTCTACGGACTGCCACTTGATTGTTGCAAACAAGCACGCCTCCTACGAATTCAGCTTGGATCCCCTCCCGTAAAAGAACTTGTTTGAAGTCCGACAGTCTTGGTTCATTCATAAAAACAGACTGATGTCCAGGAACCTCATGAGGTGGTAAGGGTTACAGAGTAGGAATGATCTCACTTTCTTCACCTGTTTCTTTCTCATCGTCTCCGAACAGACTTTTCATGGCCTTCTGCTGTGCTATGACACTAGAATCTGAAGGCGCATTCACCTGCATTTCGGAGTCTTCGCCATCATCCTTTAGTTCTCCTTCTTCTAAAATAACTCCTGTGTCCACTTTGGAAACTCTCATGTCTAAGACACCATCTATCCAAGCTAGTTCAGCATCTTTTGCCTTACAAAACTGAAGGGAGCTGACAAGTAAATCTTTTAATCTCACCTGGTAGATGTGAGTTTCACTAGTGGCATCGACTGTTTCGTGCAGCTTTGGCATGTATACTTTAATATCTTTCCCACCGAATGCACGACAGCACTATGCAAGATCCTGACTGGCTTCTGGCGGTCCATGGACAATGATTAACTGGCGTGGTTTCATCTGATTGATGATCTTTTTAATGGAATCCCCATCAGAGCGTCCTTCATAGTCTATGTAAGTAACCCTGGCTTTTATTTCAATAGATTCTGTTGTAGAAATACACTTAGTAGGAACATCAGATAAATCCTGATCCATGGGTTCATCTCCATTTGTCAGGCCAGACTCTAATTTGCTTTTTTCTTCTTCAGTAGCTTGAAGTTCTGGCACTAAGAAATCCTCTGGTTTGATAATTTCTCCATATTCATCCATTTAATTCTTTCTTCTGGGGCAGGAAACATAGGATAAGACTTTTTAGCCTGCTTGAAGAAACTTCCTTTGCGACTGCCTTCACCTTTCATCATCAGGTCATGCTTGGTCTTATGCGCTGAGGGCTGGTCAATATCTTCCTCAGCATCACTTTCATCACTGGAATCTATGTCTGCCTCTTTTGACTGCTCGAGCTTTTTAGCAGCTTCTTTCTTTTGTTTCTCTTTTTCCAAGTATTCTTCAAGTTCTTTCCCTTCAAGTTTCACACGTTTCCTCAACTCTATTTCTGTAACTTTTTCAGAAGGATTATCAATTAGGAAACGTGCTAAAGTCCCAGGAGTAGTTCTGTAAGTTAGAATGATCGAGTTTTTAGGATCCTGGCGCCACTGAATAAAGAGATCCCTTGAAAATCCACATTCCAGGTCAGGTTGTCTGGCAAGTACAACTTTAGGGCTAGGTACTCGAGCCAAGTCAGAAAGACCATGACATAGAGAGAGATGATGAAACTGAAATGGATTATTTCTTTTGTCTTCAAAACACCTCATCAACTTATCACTCATCCATTCTACCTGGGACTTAGAAAACTCCACCACATTATAACTGACATTATTGAGGAGTGCCAATGAGTAAACGCCCAATCCAGCATCTTTAGTTCTCCAAATCTGATCAAGGAGTTGAGCAAGTTCCAGAACTCTGCCTGCAGTGTCCACTGCTATTAATACGTTTCCATCACCTCGAAGTGTTTCCAGGACATTTGTCAGAAGCTGCTCATCTCTTTGTTTTCTCCTGGGCTGCACATAGGTAGCATTAAATGAGTCTGTGATAAGTAAGGAGGGTCTGCTTAGCATTTCCAGGGAACATCCATTTAAGTGGATCTCCCTCTTGTGGTTGAAGTCAACTGCATAAACAATTTCTTCTTCTCCATCTTTGACTATTTTCCATATTGTTCCACCTATCATATGACCAGCTGGCAGAGGTGTGATAGACAAGCCATGTCCTTTACCTTTCAAATTCACAATCTGAGAGAATTTTAACTGTTGTATCTTATCAAAGGCTGCATCCACATCATCTAGGGTAAAGAGTGTAAAATCTTCTGTATTGTGTCGGGACTGATAAAGGTCATACATGAACATCTGTCCCATTTTATAAACGGGAATGGTTGCATAGATGGCGCAGTTCAGACTCAACTTTCCAACAGCATAGGGGAGGGCGCCAAGATGGAGGGGGTCGGGATGAGACAACAAGACCGCATCAATCTGGTGAACATGCTTCCTCAGGGAATCTATAATATCCATAGAAAAGTGCTCATCCCAGCCACAGTCCAATAAAAATCTAAACTCGTCGACTTGGAGAAGATAGCAAAGAGCAGATTCTTCTTGGACCCCAGAAAGGGTGGTTAATTTGATAATAGATGTCATTTTTTCAGTCCAACAACAACAATCCAAAAGGTTCTTTTCATACTGTTCACGGGGTTCTCAAGGCAAGAATACTGAAGTGGTTCGCCATTCCCTTCTCCAGTGGACCACGTTTTGTCAGAACTCTCCACCATGACCCGTCCATCTTGGGTGGCCCTACACGGCATGGCTCATAGTTTCATTGAGTTAGATAAGGCTGTGGTCCACATGATCAGACTGGTTAGTTGTCTGTGATTGTGGTTTTCATTCTCTCTGCCCCCAGTATCTCAGTTGTATTTGAGATGAAACACCATGAATTCAAAGGAAGACTTCTTTACATATCATATAAATTCCTTCTGAGCGGGGATTGCTGACCATTTCACCTCAATTATCTGTCACAGCCACTCGTTCTCAATCAGGGCTGCATATGCTGATGACAACTACGGGGAACCATGCAAAATCTCATCAGTCCTCCCCCAACGCGGTCCACTGCCCTTCCCAACCCCCTAATCGAATCCACGTTCAAGAGCGAGAAAAGTTGACGTTGGTTCAGCAGCGCCGGTGACGATTAGCCAGAGAAGCCCCCCAATCCCAATTTGCAATTCTTAAGACCCCGGATAACCTCTTATTTGCAGCCTCCCACATTATATTTTGGTTAACCAGGAACCCATGCGGGACATCTCACTCCTCAGCTTTCCCTTTTAAGCTTTGTGATTAGTTCATTATGGGCCCCAACTGAACTGCCTTGGGCCACCATGGTGCACGAACATTGTATGGGGTGGGCCTTCCAGGGAATCTACCAACTGGCCCAATAATAACTCCTTGGGAAGGAGGTTTGGGAAGAGCTCCAGGTCTGCTCTGCTTCCTCCAGGACTGGAAGAATAGGCTTTCAGTTTCCAAGGCTACTGCTGAGCTGGAGAGTGGGAGGTGGGCCTGAGCTAAGGCAAAACCACAGACCTTCCTCTCCTGACTGAGATTCAGCTATTTTTCTTGACTAAATCCTCCTGGGTTGCTGCAGGCCTTTGGTTAACTTCCAGAGTTCTGGAAAAAAGTCAATTCCATATCTGCCAGTGTTTTGTTTTTTTTGTTTTCTTTTTTTTTTTTTTTTAATGTAGAGTGGCTTTCCAAAGTTGTTAACTCTACCGTTTTGGCCAAACATTTCTATATAAGTATTTCCATGGATTAATTTGTCCTACATCAACACCCAGGAGGGTACTCACTGGGGCACAGGAAAGACAGTATATTAAGGTTTTTAAAAAAAACAGCCAGATTTCCCCCCTCCCAGTAAGTTGTACTGTTTTCGATACAAACTTCAACTTTATGATTCATAATGTCACATGAACTGAATCATACAATTGAAATGTCATATAACTAAATTACATTTTCATGTAGGACTTACTGATTTAACATGAAGTTGAGGTTCATCAATATTGTTAATTTTATGTTTATCAATTAATTAGAATTCATTAATCAGTTCATTCTCCTTAAGATTCTATTTCATGTTATGGCATGGATATAAATTTATGATATGAATCTATCACAGTTGTTTACCTATTGACCTGCTGATGGAGCTTTCAGTTTATTTTCAGCAGTTGGCACTTATGAATAAAGCTGCTATGAACATTGCATACAGATTTTTGAAAGCATGTTTTCATTTCTTTTGGGTCACTGCCTAGGAGTAAGATTGCTGGGTCTTAGGGTACATTCTAGTCATTCTGATAATAACCTATCAAACTATTTTCCAAAGTGCTGTTAAATTTTATGTGAGTTCCAGTTGTGCATCCTGAGTAGAACTTCCTTCCTTATTAATTTGATCCATTCTAATAGGTGTGTTGCTGTTGTTTCATCACTAAGTCATGTCTAGTTCTTTTGTGATCTCATGGACTGTAGCCCACCAGACTCCTCTGTCTGTGGAATTTTCTAGACAAGAATACTGGAGCAGGTTGCCATTTCCTACTCCAGGGGATCTTCCCAATCCAGGGATCAAACCCATGTCTCTTGTATCTGGTGCATTGGCAGACAGATTCTTTACTACTAGCGCCACCTTGGAAGCCCACACAATGTCATAATCTACCTTAAAATAATGCTATGTTGCTTAAAGAATGATGTCAGATCATTACAACCATGTGCTTCTAGTTTCTCCCTTCTGTCCTTTATGCTATCATTATACATTTCACCCCACACATGTAATAAATTTCAGAAATATTTGTGCTTCAAATAGTCTGTTTCTTCAAAATTTATTTAAAATATCACTATTTTACTTTAGAATAAAAATGACTTTATAATAATAAAGAATATTTTGATGTTTAATTCTGTGAATTAAAGTTTTTTATTTTGAGGATTCCACTGCTTTATTTATATATTGGCCATTCTGTATGGCTTGTGGGAATCTTAGTTCCCTAACCAGGGATCGAACCTGAATACCCTGTACTGGAAGCGCAGAGTCTTAACTATTGGACGACCAGAGAGTTCCCAAATTCTGTGAATTTTAACACATATATAAATGCGTGTAAGCATCATACTCAGAATACAAAATGGTATCTTCACACCAAAAAAAACTTCCTTATGCTATCTCTTTATGGCTGCTCCTCATCACACTGATAACCCCTCAAAACCAGTGATATGCTCTCTAACACTACGGTATTGTCTTTAGAGAATGCCATTTAAATGAAATCATATAGTGCTTAACATTCTGTAACTGGATTCTTTCAATTAAGATAATTCCTTTAAGGAACTTCCCTAGTGGTCCAGTGGTTAAGATAATGATATAATGCCTTTAAGGAACTTCCCTAGTGGTCCAGTGGTTAAGATAATGCAGAGGCCCTGGTTTCCATCCCTGGTCAGAGAACTAGACCTCACATGTTGCAACTAAAGATCTTACATGTTGCAACTGAGGGTCCTGCATACTGCAACTAAGACCTGGTGCAGTCAAATGAATAAATAAATTTAAGTTTCATTCAGTCGCTCAGTCGTGTCTGACTCTTTGCGACCCCATGGACTGCAGCACGCCAAGCTTCCCTGTCCATCACCAACTCCTGGAGCTTGCTCAAACTCATGTCTGTTGAGTCAGTGATGCCATCCAACCATCTTGTCCTCTGTCGTCCCCTTCTCTTTCTGCCTTCCATCTTTCCCAGCATCAGGGTCTTTTCCAATGAGTCAGTTCTTTGCATCAGGTAGCCAAAGTAATCTTAATAAGATTCATCAAAGTTGTTGTGTATATCAATGGTTGGTTCCTTTTTATGGCTGAGTGGTATGTCATTGTGTGGATATACTGCAGTTTATTTATCCATCCACCCTTTGAAGGGCATTTGGGTTATTTCCAGTTACTGACAATTATGAATAAGGCAGGTATAAATATTCATGTACAGGTTTTCAGTCGTGTTGGACTCTGCAACCCCATGGACTGTAGCCCACCAGGCTCCTCTGTCCATAGAATTCTCCAGGCAAGAATACTGAAGTTGGTAGCCATTCCATTCTCCAGGGGATCTTCCAAATCCAGGGCTCAAGCCCAGGTCTACTGCATTGCAGGCAGATTCTTTACCCTCTGAGCCACCAAGGAAGCCCTTTACTATAAGCTTAAGTTTTCATTTCTCTAGGAAAGATTGCTGAGAAGAGTACTCTAGAGTATTTTTTAAATTTGTTGCACTTTTCTAATTGGTTTCCACCAGTGTTGTTCAGTTGTGAAGTCTAGTCCGACTCTGCGACCCCATGAGCTACAGCATGCCAGGCTTCCCTGTCCTTCACTGTCTCCCTGAGTTTACTCAAACTCATGTCCATTGAGTCAGTGATACTGTCCAACCAACTCATCCTCTTGTTGCCTCCTTCTCCTCTTGTCTGTACCATTTTCCATTCCTCCCCTCCCCAGTCATACATGAGAATTCCGGTTGCTCTGGGACCTCATGATAATTTGGCATTTTTCCTATTTTTGTTTTGTTTTTAAAATTATTTTTAATTGGAGGATAATTGCTTTATGGTGTTGTTGGTTTCTGCCATACATCAACATTCAGTTCAATTCAGTTGCTCAGTCGTGTCCAACTCTTTGTGACCCCATGAATCGCAGCACGCCAGGCCTCCCTGTCCATCACCAACTCCCGGAGTTTACTCAAACTCATGTCCATTGAGTCGGTGATGCCATCCAACCATCTCATCCTCTGTCATCCCCTTCTCCTCCTGCCCCCAATCCCTCCCAGCATCAGGGTCTTTTCCAATGAGTCAGCTCTTCGCATGAGGTGGCCAAAGTATTGGAGTTTCAGCTTCAGCATCAGTCCTTCCAATGAACACCCAGGACTGATCTCCTTTAGGATGGACTAAAGTCCAAGGGACTCTCAAGAGTCTTCTCCAACACCACAGTTCAAAAGCATCAAATTTTCAGCGCTCAGCTTTCTTCACAGTCCAACTCTCACATCCATACATGACCACTGGAAAAACCATAGCCTTGACCAGACGAACCTTCGTTGGCAAAGTAATGTCTCTGTTTTTTAACAGGCTATCTAGGTTGGTCATAAGTTTCCTTCCAAAGAGTAAGCGTCTTTTAATTTCATGGCTGCAATCACCATCTGCAGTGATTTTGGAGCCCCAAAAATGAAGTCTGACACTGCTTCCACTGTTTCCCCATCTGTTTCCCATGAAATGATGAGACCAGATGCCATAATCTTAGTTTTCTGAATTGTGAGCCAACTTTTTCATTCTCCTCTTTCACTTTCATCAAGAGGCTTTTAGTTCTTCTTCACTTTCTGCCATAAGGGTGGTGTCATCTGCATATCTGAGGTTATTGATATTTCTCCTGGCAATCTTGATTCCAGCTTGTGCTTCTTCCAGCCCAGCATTTATCATGATGTACTCTGCGTATAAGTTAAATAAGCAGGGTGACAATATACAGCCTTGATGTACTCCTTTTCCTATTTGGAACCAGTCTGTTGTTCCATGTCCAGTTCTAACTGTTGCATCATGACCCCCATATAGGTTTCTCAAGAGGCAGGTCAGGTGGTCTGGTATTCCCATCTCTTTCAGAATTTTCCACAGTTTATTGTGGTCCACACAGTCAAAGGCTTTGGTGTAGTCAATAAAGCAGAAATAGATGTTTTCCTGGAACTCTCTTGCTTTTTCGATGATCCAGCGGATGTTGGCAATTTGATCTCTGGTTCCTCTGCCTTTTCTAAAACCAGCTTGAACATCTGGAAGTTCATGGTTCACATATTGCTGAAGCCTGGCTTGGAGAATTTTGAGCATTACTTTACTAGTGTGTGAGATGAGTGCAATTGTGTGGTAGTTTGAGCATTCTTTGGGATTGCCTTTCTTTGGGATTGAAATGAAAACTGACCTTTTCCAGTCTTGTGGCCACTGCTGAGTTTTCCAAATTCGCTGGCATATTGAGTGCAGCGCTTTCACAGCATCATCTTTCAGAATTTGAAATAGCTCAACTGGAATTCCATCAACATTCATCAGCCATAGATGTACATATGTCCCCTCCTTCTGGAACCTCCCTCCCACCTCCTACCCCGTCCCACCCCTCTAGGTTGTCACAGAGCCATACAACAAATCTGCTCTGGCTACCTATTTCACATGTGGTGGTTTGTACACTTCCATGCTGCTCTCTTAATTCATCCTACCCTATCATTCCCCCACTGTGTCTACAAGTCTGTTCTCTATGTCTGCATCTCCACTGCTGGCCTGAAAATGGGTTCATCAGTACCATCTTTCTGTATTCCATATGTATGCCTTAACATATAATATTTTTCTTTCTCTTTCTGACTTACTTCACTCTGTGTAGTAGGCTCTAGGTTCATTCACCTCATTAGAACTGACTCAGATGCATTCCTTTTTGACTTAGTAATATTCCATTGTGTATATATACCACAACTTCCTTATCCATTCATCTGCCAATGGACATTTAGGTTGCTTCCATGTCCTAGCTATTGTAAATAATGCTGCAATGAACATTGGGGTCCATGTGTCTTTTTCAGTTACGGTTTCCTCAGGGTATATGCCCAGTGATGGGATTGCTGGGTCATATGATAGTTTTATTCCTAATCTTTTAAGGAATCTCCATACTGTTCTCCATAGTGGCTGTATCAATTTGCAGTCCCACCAACAGTGCAACAAGAAGGTTCCCTTTTCTCCACACCCTCTCCAGCATTTATTGTTTGTAGAGCTTCTGATGATGGCCATTCCAACGGGTGCTAGGTGATAACCTTGTGGTAATTTTGTTTTGCGTTTCTCTAATACTGAGTGACACTGAGCATCTTTTTTTGTGTGTTTATTAGCCATCTCTATATCTTCTTTGGAGAAACACCTGTTTTGGTCTTCTGCCTACTTTTTGATGGGGTTGTTTTGTTTTTCTGGTAATGAGCTTCATGACCTGCTTGTATATTGCTCCTATTTTTTATTTAAGGCTTTCTAACAGGTGTGTGAAAGTGAAAGTCACTCAGTTGTGTCCAACTCTTTGTGACCCCCGGACTATACAGTCCATGGAATTCTCCAGGCCAGAATACTGGAGTGGGTAGCCTTTCCCTTCTCCAGGGGATCTTCCCAACCCAGGGATCAAACCCAGGTCTCCCACATTGCAGGCAGATTCTTTACCAGCTGAGCCACACGGGAAGGTGTGTGGTGGAATCTAGTTGTGGTTTAACTTATAATTTCCTTAACTGCTAATGATGTTGTATATATTTTCATGTACTTATTTGTCATCACTATATCTGCTTTGGTGAAGTGTACATTGCTTTTTTTTTGGCCCATTTTCAATTGGGTTGTTGGTTACCATTGAGTTTTAAAGTTCTTATTGTTGAGTTTTGAAAGTTCTTTATATATTATGGAGAGAATAGTTTTTGAATATGTGTTTTGCAAATATTTTCTTCCTGTTCATTGCTTGTTTGTTTCATTCTCTTAATGTCTTTTACATAAGTTTTAAAATTTGATAAGATTTAATCTATGAATGTGTTTTTATATGGAGTGTACTTGTGGTGTCAAGTCTAAGAATTCTTTGCTTAATCTCAGATCCCAGAGATTTTCTCTTATGTTTTCTTTTTAAAATTTTCCCCACTTAAAAAAAATATTTTATTGGAATATAGTTGATTGACAGTGTTTTAGTTCCAGATGTACAGCAAAGTGAATCAGTTATACATATATCCTCTTATTATAAATTTTATAGTTTTGTAGTCATATCTGTAAGTCATGGCTAATTTTTGCATCAGGTGTATGTTTAAGTTAAGGCTCATCCTTTTTCTGCACTGGAGGTCAATTGTTCAAACACCATTTGTTGAAAGACTGTCCTTTCTCCACTGAATTGCTTTTGCCTTTTTGTCAATTTGCCAGATTTATACACGTACATTTCTGAACTTTCTGTTTTCCACTAATCTGTGTGTCTCCCCCATCACTATCACAACATTCTTGATTCCTGTAGCTTTAGAGTGTCTCTCAACATCAGGTAGTATGTTTCTTCTAGTTTACTGTTTTAAAATAAAAACTTGTCTGTTTCTTTGCTTTTCCATATAAATTTCATTTATTTTTAATTGGAATATAATTGCTTGGCAGTACTGTGTCAGTTTCTGCTGTACAGAATGTGAATCAGTTATAAGCACACATCTATCCCCTCCCCTTTGAGCCTCCCTCCCACCCCCCTAGGTCATCACAGGGCGCTGAGCTGAGCCCCCTGGGTGCAGATAAGCTCTCACTGCCAGTTTCACACATAGCAGTGGATACACGTCAGTGCCGCTCTCTCATTTCGTCACAGCCTCTCCTTCCCTGACTGTGTCCACATGTCTGTCCTCTACGTCTGTCTCTATTCCTGCTCTGCAACTATGAATATTTGTTGTTCATCAGAACCATTTTTCTAGATTCCATATATGTTAATATATGATATTTATTTTTCTGACTTCACTCTGGATGACAGACCCCAGGTTCATCTGTATCACTACAGATGACCCAATTTCATTCCTTTTATGGCTGAGTAACATTGCATTGTATATATGTTCCAGCACTTCTTTATCCATTCTTCTTTCGATGGACATTTAGATTGCTCCCATGTCCTGGCTGTCGTCAGTAGTGTTGCAATGAACCCTGGGGTCCATGTGTCTTTCAGTTATGGTTTTCTCAGGGTATATGCCCAACATTGGTTTTGCTGGGTCATATGGTAGCTTGATTTTTAAATGAACCTCCATACCGTTCTCCATAGTGGCTTTATCAGTTTACATTCCCACCAACAGTGCAAGAGGGTTCCCTTTTCTCCATATCCTCTCCAACATTTGTTTGTAGATTTTTTGATGACAGCCATTCTGACCAGTGTGAGCTGATACCTTGTTATGGTTTTGGTTTACCTTTCTCTAATAGTGATGTTGAGCTTCTCTAATACTGAGTGATGTTGAGCATCTTTTCATGTATTTATTGGCCACCTGTATGTTTTCTTTGGAGAAAAGTCTGTTTAGATAGTTTCTGCCCATTTTTTGATTGGTTGTTTGTTTGTCCTTTTGATATTGAGCTGCATGAACTGCTTGTATATTTTGAAGATTAATCCTTTGTCAGTTGCTTCACTTGAAAATATTTTCTCCCCATTTCTGAGGATTGTCTTTTCGTCTTGTCTATGGCTTTCTTTGCTGTGCAAAATCTTTAGAGCTAATCCACATCTGCGGGCTTCTGTGACAACTCAACGGAATCCACCTGCAATGCAGGAGACACAGGAGATCTGGGTTCAGTCCTGGGTCAGGAAGATCCCTTGGAGAAGGGGATGGCAACCCACTCCAATATTCTTGCCTGGAGAATCCCATGACAGAGAGGAGACTGGTGGACTACAGTCCATGGGGTCACAAAGAGTCAGGCCCCACTGAGCAACTACACATACACGCACACAATCTGTATTTTTAAAATGCTGCTGGGGGACTTTCCTGGAGGTCCAGTGGTTAAGACTCTGAGCTTCCACTGCAGGGCGTGTGGGTTCAATCCCTGGTTGGGGAACTAAGGTCCTGCATGCCTTGTGTTAATGCAAAAAAAAAAAAAAAATGCTGCTAGAAATTTGATTAATGTTGCATTAAATCTATAAATCAGTTTGGGCATAATTGATATGTTTACTGTGTTGAGTATTCTAATTCATGAACACCGTATATATCTTCATTTAGGTGTTTTTGGTTTCTATCAGTACTTCGTAATGTTTAGCACGCAAATTCTCTACATGTTGTTAGATTTAACCTAATATTTCATTCTTTGGAGAGATTGTAAATGGCATTATTTTAAAATTTTGTGTATTCCTAGGGCATAGAAATATTATACATTACTAGGGAAGTGAAAATTGGACTCTTTCAGACCCCACAGACTATAGCCCACCAGGCTCCTCTGTCCCTGGGATTCTCCAGGCAAAAAGTTGTGTTCAGTCATTCAGTCATGTCTGACTCTTTGCGATCCCATGGACTGCAGCATGCCAGGCTTCCCTCTCCTTCACTATCTCTTGGAGTTTGGTAGGATATTGAAATATAATTGATTTGTGTTTTTGTACTTATTGGCCTTATATCAAATAACCTTGATATACTGCTTCTAAATTCTAGATGTTTGTAGATTCCTTAGAATTTTCTTGGGTAGATAATTATTTCTTCCTTGCCAATCTGTATACCTTTCTCTCCCTTGCTTTGGTGTACTGGCTAAGACTTCCAGTACAATTTTGAATAGAAGTGGTGAGCATGAACATTCTTGCTTTGTGCCGTCACATGGGAAAAGCCTTCAGTCTTTACTAAGTATGATGTCACCTGCTGGGCTTTCTACATGCCTTTCATCAACTTGAAGTTCTCTTCTTTCCCTAGTTTGCTCAGAGATTTTTATCATTACTGGATGTTTTATTTTGTCAGATGCCTTTTCAGTATCAATTGAAATGATACAATGAAATGTCTTTTCTTCCTGAGACCAGTATTGGTAAACATTTTCTAAAAAGGTGTGTGTGTGTGCATGCTCAGTCATGCCTGACTCTTTGCAACCCCACGGACTGTAGCCCACCAGGCTTCTCTGTTCCTGGGATTCTCCAAGCAAGAATACTGGAGTGGGTTGCATTTTCTCCTTCAGGGGATCTTCCTGACCCGGGAATAGAACCCACATCTCTTGTGGCTCCTGCACTGGCAGGCAGATTCTTTACCACTGAGCCACCCAAAGATAAGAGAGTAAACATTTTAGACTTTGTGGGCCAAGAGGGAAATTGAAGATATGTGTGCATTTAAATCAGTGGTCCCCAACCTGTTTTGGCACCAGTGACTAGATTCATGGAAGACAGATTTTTCATAGACAGGAATAGAGGAGGGTGAATGGTTTCAGTATTATTCAAGCACTTTACATGTATCATGCATCAGCTTTACCTCAGACCATCAGATTCCGGAGGCTGGGGACCCCTGACTTAAATAACAAGAAAATTCTTGCTCTAACTCACTCTGTTTGCCCTGGTGGGCTTCTGAGGTGGTGGGCACACTTTGTGTCCGGCTGCCATCACTTGGAGACATTCTTAGACTATAGAGCATCTGGCCTGAGGAGGAAGGGCCTGAAGGGCGGAGTCTCTTCAACATAAACAGTGGCACAGAAAATCAACCTCAGACAAGGCCACTTTGTTACCATGATACATACATCAAGGCAAAACCAAGCCCACTGTGCAAAACACTGCCTCAACAGTATAAAAATAGCACCCAAACAAAAATGATCAACTAGCCCCCTCTCCTGGTTGATCTGAGTAACTGCCTTTTTTTTTAAGTGTCATTAAAAAGCCTTGGTCTTGTTTTCTCTTTCTGTATTATTGTTCAGTCAGCTAAGTCGTGTCCGACTCTTTGTGACCCCATGAACTGCAGCGCACCAGACTTAAGATTTATTAATTAAACTCAAACAGAATTATGTCCTTTGAGTGAGTCTATGAATCTTTTTCCTACAGATTTGATAATTTCTATTCATCTGTCTTTGAGACCACTGATCAACTTTTTACATTCTGCTCTTTCAGTAATCTGGCAAACTCACTTCAGTTATTATATTTTGAATTAATAGATTTCGTGGCTTTTTTAAAAGAGAAGTTTTATGTTTACCAAAGAAAAAGAGGCAGATAGTAGAGTCCCCATGAACCCTGTCTCCCTGTCCTTCTCCCTTCTCCTCACCTATTTCCCTCATTGCTAACATCTGGCATTAGTGTGGTATACTTGTACAATTGATGAACTAATATTAAACATTATTATTGGCCATACTGCACGGCATGTCAGATCTTAGTTCCCCGATCAGGGATTGAACCCACATCCCCTGCAGTGGAGCACAGAGTCTTAACCACTGGCCCACCAGGGAAGTCCTGAGTGTTGTGATTAACTAGAAAGTCTACAGTTTACAGGAACATTAGCTCTTCCTGTTGTATAGGTCTGTGGGTTTTGACAAATGCCTCATGTCATGTATCTCGCATTACAGGATCACACGGGATAGTTTCATGGCCCTAAAACGTCTCTGTGTTCCTCTTCCTTGCTTGCTGCAAACCTCTGACCTTTTTATGGTCTCCATAGCTTTGCCTTTTCCAGAAAGTCATACAGTTGGAATTATACAGTATATATGATTGTTCAGCCTGGCTTCGCTTACTTAGCAACATGCATATAAGGTTACTTCATGTCTTTTGGTGGCATGATCATTTCTTTTTTAAAAAAGCATACCATTCCATTGTATGGATGTACCATAGGTTGTGTATCTGTTCACTTATTCAAGGAACATCTATCTTAGTTGCTTCCAGTTTTTGGCAATTATGATTAAAGTTGCTAAAAACATTTGTGCAGGTGTTGAGTATGCATAAGTTTTCAACCCAGTTGGGTAGGTGCCTGGAAGCATGACTGCTGGACATACAGAAAGACTGTTCAGCTTCGTAAGAAACTGCCGAACTGTTTTTCAAAATGACTGCACCATTTTGCTTTCCCACCCAAGATGGAAAATCTTTCCTACTGCCTCCACGTTCTTAACAGCCATTTGGTGCTGTTTTTTGATAGCCATGCGGATAGTCAGTATGAAATTGTATCTCATTTTAATTGCAGCTCCCTGATGACCCGACATAGAACACATTTTCATATGCTTATTTTCCATCTGTCTATCTTCTTTGATGAGGTGTCTATTCAGATCTTTTGCACATTTTTGATTCGTTCTTGTTGACGTTTAAGAGCTCTTTGAACATTTTGGATACACATCCTTTATTAGAGATGTGTTTTGCAAGAATTTCCTGAGTCTCTTGTTTTTTTCCTCTTCATAGTGTTTTGTGCACAACATAAGTTTTCAATTTTACAGAAATATAACGACAATTTTTTTCTTTCAAGGACATGTGTTAAGTGTTGTATATTCTTTTGGTGCTGTGTCTACAAACCCAAGGTCATCTAGAATAGGTTATCTTCTAGAAATCTTATAGTTTTATATTTAAGTTTGTGACCCACTTTGATTAATTTTCTTGTGAAGGGTGTAAGGTCTGTGACTATATTCTTTATTTTTGTTTTTCTCACATGTGGATGTCCAATTGTTCCAGTGTCATTTGTTGAAAAGACTTTCTTTGCCTCTTTGTCAAAGAGCAGTTGACTAGTACTTGTCGGGGGTCTGTTTCTGGGCTCCCTATTCTGTCCCACTGATCTATTTGTATATTCTTTTGCCAGTATCACACCTTAAGTCTATACCTTTATATACAGTCAGGTCCTCTGACATTCTTCTTTTGTTGGCTTCTGGATCCTTTGCCTCTTCATATAAAATTTAGAATCCATTTGTCAATATTCACCAAAAACAAACGAACGAACAAAACAACCAGACTGGGATTTCAGTTGGGACTGCATTGTCTGTAGCGCAGCTAAGAGAACTGAAATCTTGAACATGATCCATGAACATGGACTCTCTCTCCATTTATTTAGATATTTTGTTCCTTTCGTCAAGATTTTAGTTTTCCTATGGATTATGTGCATATTTTGTTAGATTTATATTTAACTAATTAAAATAGTGTTTTGTTTTTTAATTGAAACTCCAATTGCTCATTGTTGTCATATAGGGAAGCAGTTGAATTTTGTATATTGTAGACTCTGCCTAGCTATAATAATTTTTACTTCCAGGAGTTATTATTTTGTTGTCAGTTCTTTGGGATTTTATACGTAGACCATTACATCATCTGTGAACAAAGACAGTTCCACTTCTTTCTTCCCAAGCTTTCCTTATTTTATTACATTTAGCTAGGACTTCCAGTGCAGTGTTGAAGAGGATTGGTGTAGGTGGACATTCTTGCCTTGTCTTGGTATTTGGGGGAAAACATCTAGTTTTCCACCATTATTATGTTGCTGAAGGTTTTTGTAGATGTTCTTTGTCAAGTTCGGAAAGTTCTATTCCCAGTTTACAAATGGTGTTAGAATTTATCAAATGTGTTTTCTGCATTTATTGATATGGTTGTGTGACTTTTCTTTAACCTGTTGGTGTGATGGATTATTTTAATATTCAGAAATTAAACCACCTTTGTATACCTGAAATAAATCCCACTTTATTATGGTATAAATTCTTTTCATACATTGTTGGATTTGTTTTGCTAGTATTTTGTTGAGAATTTTTGCATCTTTGTCCATGAGAGAGATTTGCCTATAGTTTCTTTCTTCTAATATCTTTACCTGGCTTTGATATTAGGGTAATACTGCCCTCATTGATATCCCTCTGCTTATATTTTATGGAACAAATAATATCAATTTTCTATAATTTCTTCTTTAAATGTTTGGTATCTTCACTGATGAAACCCTCTGGGCCTCACTTTTTGTGAGTTTATTACCACTGGTTCAATTTCTTTAACAGACACAGGCCTAGTCAGATTACCTATTTTATTCTTTAGTGTGTCTTTCAAAGAGTAAGTTCATTTCATCTAAGTTATTTTCAAGTTCAGTGAGATACTTTTCTCTGTCATTTTCATTTCTGTTACAGTAATCTAGTAAATTTAGCTTAGGATATATATATATTTTGTTAGTTCTTGAATTTTTATTTTGTTCTTTTAGTATAGTTGCAGTTTCTCAGCTGAGATTTCTTATTTCTTCCTTCACAGTGAGTATATATCCCTTTACATGTTAAGTATAGTTATAATTGCTTTTAAAATTCATTATCTAATTGCGATATCTGGATCATCTCATGGCTGATCTCTACTGATCTCTTTTCTCTTGAGAATGAGTCATGTTTTCCCATTTCTTTCATCTGTCTAGTAATTTTGGATTATTTCCTAGATATTGTCATTAATATATTGAAGAAACTGGATTTCATTGTGTTCCTCCAAAGAGTATTGATTTTCTTTTAAAAAAAAAATGTGTTTTTATTAGGCACTTAATTTAAAGCTGGATTCAAACTGAAAATTCTTTCCTGTGAGTAACAGCTCAAACTTCAGTTCTCTCTATATTGACTGGGTAACTTTAAGTCTCCTCTGCCTTTTAGAGTTGAGTTTGGGGCTTTCCCTCTCTGGCTTGCTCTTTTCCAGGCTATCCTACGCGTATCATTTTCCAGCAGCAGTTGTACAGACCTTGAACTCTTTTATAGTTTTCCAGGTGTTAATGTCCAGGATACAGTCTAAAATTTTAGCTGCCCTAGATTTGACTGGGACTTGCTCTCAGGGTAAAAGTCATAAAAAGCAAAAAACTGATCCTGTCATTTCCTTTTTCTCAGTATTGACCTAGTCCCAGGATAGGATAAGTAGGATGTACCTACTTTTGTTCACTCGCCATTGCTTTTATATAGTTCAAAATTTTTTTTAATTTAAAATATTTAGTATAGAATTAATACTTGCTATCCATTGGAGTTTTGGTACAATAAGAACTTCCTTTGAACTTCAGCATATTTAAAATCTTCTCTCGTCTCATCACGTCCTTCATATATGGTTACTCGTTTACATGTATGTCTATCCCAGTAAGCAGTGTATCCCTCAAGTGTTTTCCAGCTACATCATGACGGCTTGTGAGATGCTTCACAGATAACTTGTTCTGACAATTGCTCAGTCTCCAAACTCAGATATTATTTTTTAAAGATCCCAAGAGCGTTGGTGTTATTACCATAATAGCCCTATTCTCACCAGAAGAGCCATGTTCTTTAAGTGGAAGACAAAAATTGGAGTTGGAGTTGGTATGCTTAAAATTCATTTTGGTCACAGCCTATCTGAACCACACACTATAGACAGCGTCATCCCCCACATATTCCTAACCTAAATTCCTAGCTCTTGCTTGCGTCTTCTGTAACAAGTGGAGAAAATAAAGTCTGTTCCCCAGTGCTAGAGGCTGACATGAGAGACAGCTCTGGACAGCAGGACAGAAACGGAAGCCCACCCTTTTCTAGACGCAGGAGCAAACACCTTGAATGGCAAAGAAGACAGGAGGTGCTCAAGGAGAGTGAAGAAGCTGAGAGCAGTGGGCTTCAGGTCCTTGTGCACTGTTATTAAAGTGAGAACAAAGTGGGAATAAGCTGGGGAAAGCAGAGCTGGTGATTACCGAGTGGAGGAAGCATTTGAACTTGAGATGCTAGAGGGGTTTCGACCGGCAGTGAGGTGTCGCCGTGGAGGCAGGGGCGGCGGCACTGTGGAAGACAGGAGCCCCGGAAGCAGAAGGGTGGAGGGACTGAGGGCTTTGGAAGTGGGTGTGTGAATCTTCAAGTAGCGTGGCTGCAGGAGTGAAACCAGTTCTGGAGATAAAACCTTCAAGGAATGAGGAAGGGTGAACAGATTGGTAGGTGGCTGTATGGAGAAGGCATGGTGGGTAGTTTGACATGAAAATGAATGCTGGAGGGGTGGGAACTGGAATTTCAGAAGATAGTTTGGAAGGAGAAATGAATAAGACACCCACCCCATGTCCAAGCCTAGTGGGACAAGGACTGTGAGAGAGAACACAGGAGACCACTTGAAAGAGATAAAGAGGAGAGTCCTTAGGGGCGGGGGAAATACCTTCACTGAAATTTCAGAATATTTATTAAGAATGCCTCATTTATAGGCAGAAATATATAGTATAAATAAGATTACATGTTAATTATTAGTATACATTAATATGGGCTTCCTGGGTAACTCAGCTGGTAAAGAATCCACCTGCAATGCAGGAGACCCCAGTTTGATTCCTGGGTCAGGAAGTTCCCCTGGAGAAGGATAGGCTACCCACTCCAGTATTCTTGGGCTTCCCTGGCAGCTCTGATGGTAAAGAATCCGCCTGCAATGTGGGAGACCTGGGCTTGATCCCTGGGTCAGGAAGATCCCCTGGAGGAGGACATGGCAACCCAGTCCAGTGTTCTTGCCTGGAGAATCCCATGGACAGAGAGGAACTTGGCGAGCTACAGTCCACGGGGTCACAAAGAGTCGGACACAACTGAGCGACTAAGCACAGCACATACATTAATATACATATTATTAGTATACATTAAAATGATGTAAGTATTTATAAATACATATATCATAACTAGTAAATTGTCCAAGTCTTAAAGCAACCACATCAACTACAGAGCTCTGCTATAAACTTTCTGACCCCAAATGTCTATACTAACTCTTTCTATATTATATAATTCCTGGCATATTTTTGATATAAAGAAAAATGTAAGAATGAAACAAATATCGTTTTATAAGCTACCCAGCTTTTGTTGCTGTTCAGTCACTAAATGGTGTCTAGCTCTTTGCGAACCCATGGACTGCAGCATTCTAGGCTCCCCTGTCCTTCGCTATCTCCAGATGCTCTTGCTCAGATGCAGGAGTATTGAGTCAGTGATGCTGTCTAACCATCTCATCCTCTGCCACCCTCTTTTCCTTTTGCTTCAGTCTTTCCCAGCATCAGGGTCTTTGCCAGCTTTTGTAAATCCACCCAGTTTCCACCAGGTATTAGAGTCTCTCCATTCCTATGGTCTACCTACCCGAAGGAATATAACACAGTCATTAAAGATTAATTTCATGAAGAATATGGAACATTGTAAAGCACTTACTGTGTAATTCCAAGGCGGTAAATAGCCCACTTTAAGTATCTGAAGAGGGACTTCCCTGGTGGTCCAGTGGTTAAGCATCTGCCTTGCCACACAATCAGGTGTGATTTTTACAGTGACATTGTTTAGCAATTCTAAAGGGACTTACTGTGTTTTGGAAAGTGAAAGTCACTCAGTCGTGTCTGACTCTTTGCGACCCTATGGACTATATAGTCCATGGAATTCTCCAGGACAGAATACTGGAGTGGGTAGCCTTTCCCTTCTCCAGAGGCTCTTCCCAACCCAGGGATTGAACACAGGTCTCCCCCATTGCAGGAGGATTCTTTACCAGCTGAGCCACAAGGGAAACCCAAGGATACTGGAGTGGGTAGCCGATCCCTTCTCCAGCGGAGCTGCGTTTTGGAGGACAGAACAAACGAGTCAACAGACTGATGACTGGGCGCCAATTTCTGACTATTGGAGAAAGAAGTCAATATGGAATAGGGAAAGGCTGGAAAGACTTACTTGAAATGGAAGGTGTCAGCATTTACACACATACACACGAAGGACTGCTACCCTAGTAACAGAACAACGAGTGGTTCCCCCACTCCGAGGACTCAGGGCTCTGTAGAGTCTGTGGCTCCAGCACACAGTAAGACAAACCTAGGATCCTAGCGTGCCAGAAAACAAGGGTTCATACTGAGGGAGAGACATGGGGGAGAGGGGAAGGCTCTTCTAACGGCAGAGAGCCAACTGCTAAATGTAAACAGGATGATAGAGTAAGAAAGTCATCCTTTTGCCATCATCACAGTGATAACTGGTTCCGAGAAGAATGCAAAGACTAGAAGGTGAAGGTTATGATGAGAGTTGTTGTTACACAGTCCCAAAGATTTCCCCACAGATTAGTTATTAATTTCAAAGGCAAACAGCAATTTCATGCTGAAGAAATCTAGTAGTTATCAGTGTATCCAAGTGACTGAAGTCACCATCACTAATGAAACAGATGCATTGTTTTCTGTTCTAATGCACTGGGAACCATGCATCACTCATAACACTCACGTGACAAATGTTTAACGTGAAACGATGAGGACTCAAAGCCCCAGTTAGGAACATCCTATAAAATAACTAGCCTGTGCTCTTCAAAAAGACCAGTTTGATGGAAGACAGAGAAAGGCTGTGGAACTGATCCAGATTTAAAGACTAAAGAACATGACAATCAAATGCAGGTTATGACACATCTTTAGATCTGGAAATAGGGGGAAAATGTTATACACACACACACACACACACACATATGTATGTATGTATGTGTGTGTGTGTGTATATATAGGGATAACTGGAATTTGAATAAACTGTAGATTAGAAAATGTTGTAGCAATGTATGATAGTCTTATTATGTGTGCAAATTCTTTGACATTCCTCACCTCAGGTGGGGTCCATATCCCCTCCCCTTGCTCCTGGCTGGCTTTTGTGACTGTCTCAACAGACTGACTGACATTATTACTTCCGTGGTCAGATCAGCAAAGGCCATAGTGCTTCCGCCGATTTTTCTCAGCAGACTCTCAGCTCCTTGTACTGTCCAGTTACCGTGATGTGGTCATGCTGGAGGCCACACAGATTTGTAAAGACAGGCCAAGGCTGCCTGGGTTCTCAGTTCAGCTATTAGGTAAATAGGTTTGCTTGCAGTCACATTACTCAAAAAAAGTATATTTGAGATTTCTATTTTTCTTCTGAGTGTTTAGAATGAACTACTCTAAAAACATTTCAAAAAATTAAAAATGTACAGTAATGCCCTTAGGTATCTGATATATCTATGACATATATGTATGATATGTATATGATCTAGTTACCTTTAAAGGGAGGGTATTATGTGAAACTTATTCCATACAAAATTCTATGTCTCTGTGCCCACTTTCCCCAGGATATTCGGCATACCTACTAATGTCAGTAACTGTGAATCTACCTTTTCCCATTGGGTGTTGTATCACATTCCATCGAATGGATAAGCCACAGATTGTTTTGTCAGATCCAGCTGATGAATGCAGCACATGCTGTTACCAATGATGTGAACGGTGAACACCCTTCTATGTACATCTGTGACACAGGTTTACATGCCATGAGATAAAGCAGTTAAGATTCAGCTGTAAGGGATTTTCATTCAGTAATTTTGCTGTCCCAGTTTTACTGCTTTGGTAAAATGGGTAATGGTTACTATAAAATAATTTTTCAAAAAGCAGTGCTAAGGGGAAGATTCATAGCATTACAGGCCTACCTCAAGAAACAAGAAAAAAGTCAAATAAATAACCTAACTCTACACCTAAAGCAACTAGAGAAGGAAGAAATGAAGAACCCCAGGGTTAGTAGAAGGAAAGAAATCTTAAAAATTAGGGCAGAAATAAATGCAAAAGAAACTAAAGAGACCATAGCAAAAAATCAACAAAGCTAAAAGCTGGTTTTTTGAAAAAAATAAACAAAATTGACAAACCATTAGGAAGACTCATTAAGAAACAAAGGGAGAAGAACCAAATTAACAAAATTAGAAACGAAAATGGAGAGATCACAACAGACAACACTGAAATACAAAGGATCATAAGAGACTACTACAAGCAGCTCTATGCCAATAAAATGGACAACTTGGAAGAAATGGACAAGTTCTTAGAGAAGTATAACTTTCCAAAACTGAACCAGGAAGAAATAGAAGATCTTAACAAACCCATCACAAGCAAGGAAATCGAAACTGTAATCAGAAATCTTCCAGCAAACAAAAGCCCAGGACCAGAAGGCTTCACAGCTGAATTCTACCAAAAATTTAGAGAAGAGCTAACACCTATCTTACTCAAACTCTTCCAGAAAATTGCAGAAGAAGGTAAACTTCCAAACTCATTCTATGAGGCCACCATCACCCTAATTCCAAAACCAGACAAAGATGCCACAAAAAAAGAAAACTACAGGCCAATATCACTGCAAAAATCCTTAACAAAATTCTAGCAAACAGAATCCAACAACATATTAAAAAAATCATACACCAGGACCAAGTAGGCTTTATCCCAGGAATGCAAGGATTCTTTAATATCCACAAATCAATCAATGTAATACACCACATTAACAAACTGAAAGATAAAAACCATATGATTATCTCAATAGATGCAGAAAAAGCCTTTGACAAAATTCAACATCCATTTATGATTAAAACTCTCCAGAAAGCAGGAATAGAAGGAACATACCTCAACATAATAAAAGCTATATATGACAAACCCACAGCAAGCATCACCCTCAATGGTGAAAAATTGAAAGCATTTCCCCTGAAATCAGGAACAAGACAAGGGTGCCCACTCTCACCACTACTATTCAACATAGTTTTGGAAGTGTTGGCCACAGCAATCAGGGCAAAAAAAGAGGTAAAAGGAATCCAGATAGGAAAAGAAGAAGTGAAACTCTGTTTGCAGATGACATGATCCTCTACATAGAAAACCCTAAAGACTCTACCAGAAAATTACTAGAGCTAATCAACAAATACAGTAAAGTTGCAGGATATAAAATTAACACACAGAAATCTCTTGCATTCCTATACACTAACAATGAGAAAACAGAAAGAGAAATTAAGGAAACAATACCATTCACCATTGCAACAAAAAGAATAAAATACTTAGGAGTATATCTACCTAAAGAAACAAAAGACCTATACATATAAAACTATAAAACACTGATGAAAGAAACCAAAGAGGACACAAACAGATGGAGAAATACACCGTGTTCATGGATTGGAAGAATCAATATTGTCAAAATGGCTATACTACCCAAAGCAATCTATAGATTCAATGCAATCCCTATCAAACTACCAACGGTATTTTTCACAGAACTAGAACAAATAATTTCACAATTTGTATGGAAACACAAAAAACCTCGAATAGCCAAAGTAATCCTGAGAAAGAAGAATGGAACTGGAGGAATCAACCTGCCTGACTTCAGACTATACTACAAGGCCACAGTCATCAAGACAGTATGGTACTGGCACAAAGACAGAACTATAGATCAATGGAACAGAATAGAAAGCCCAGAGATAAATCCACGAACCTATGGTCACCTTATCTTTGACAAAGGAGGCAAGGATATACAATGGAAAAAAGACAACCTCTTTAACAAGTGGTGCTGGGAAAACTGGTCAACCACCTATAAAAGAATGAAACTAGAACACTTTCTAACACCATACACAAAAATAAACTCAAAATGGATTAAAGATCTAAATGTAAGACCAGAAACTATCAAACTCCTAGAGGAGAACATAGGCAAAACACTCTCCGACATAAATCACAGCAGGATCCTCTATGACCCACATCCCAGAATTTTAGAAATAAAAGCAAAAATAAACAAATGGGACCTAATGAAACTTAAAAGCTTTTGCACAACAAAGGAAACTATAAGCAAGGTGAAAAGACAGCCCTCAGATTGGGAGAAAATAATAGCAAACGAAGCAACAGACAAAGGATTAATCTCAAAAATATATAAGCAACTCCTCCAGCTCAACTCCAGAAAAATAAATGACCCAATCAAAAAATGGGCCAAAGAACTAAACAGACATTTCTCCAAGGAAGACATACAGATGGCAAAAAAACACATGAAAAGATGCTCAACATCACTCATTATCAGAGAAATGCAAATCAAAACCACAATGAGGTACCATTACACGCCAGTCAGGATGGCTGCTATCCAAAAGTCTACAAGCAATAAATGCTGGAGAGGGTGTGGAGAAAAGGGAACCCTCTTAACACTGTTGGTGGGAATGCAAATTAGTACAGCCACTATGGAAAACAGTGTGGAGATTTCTTAAAAAGCTGGAAATAGAACTGCCATATGACCCAGCAATCCCACTTCTGGGCATACACACTGAGGAAACCAGATCTGAAAGAGATACGTGCACCCCAATGTTTATCGCAACACTGTTTATAATAGCCAGGACATGGAAGCAACCTAGATGCCCATCAGCAGACGAATGGATGAGGAAGCTGTGGTACATATACACCATGGAATATTACTCAGCCATTAAAAAGAATTCATTTGAATCAGTTCTAATGAGATGGATGAAACTGGAGCCCATTATACAGAGCGAAGCAAGCCAGAAAGATAAAGACCATTACAGTATACTAACACATATATATGGAATTTAGAAAGATGGTAACGATAACCCTATATGCAAAACAGAAAAAGAGACTCAGATGTATAGAACAGATTTGTGGACTCTGGGAGAAGGTGAGGGTGGGATGTTTCAAGAGAACAGCATCGAAACATGTATATTATCTAGGGTGAAACAGATCACCAGCCCAGGTTGGATGCATGAGACAAGTGCTCCGGCCTGGTGCACTGGGAAGACCCAGAGGGATCGGGTGGAGAGGGAGGTGGGAGGGGGGACCGGGATGGGGAATACATGTAAATCCATGGCTAATTCATTTCAATGTATGACAAAAACCACTGCAATGTTGTAAACTAATTAGCCTCCAACTAATAAAAATAAATGGAAAAAAACGAAAAACCAAACAAACAAAAAAACCTTGTTATAAAAGAAGATACAAAAAAAAAAAGGTAAAGAAAATCCATCCCAACCTCTGCTGGAGTAAACCAGGTAGCATATTAATCAGTATCTCTCCACCTGTCATCCCCGTGCACATGACCACATGGTTAGGTACACCTCCGTGCACATGATCACATGACTAGGCACACCTCCATGCACATGACCACATCATTAGGTATATGCATCCTGTAACGACCTGGACTACACCAGGAAGACACTCACCTACTTTTCTCATGAACATTTCTTTTCCTGTCATCACAACCTGTAACATATTTTCCATGGCTGTTTATTATTAGAATATATTTATGTAAGTATTTTGTCCCCCCCCACCCTTTTAAAATCAGTATAAGCATCTTTATGTACAATTTTCCTTGTGTGCTCAGTCACATCCAAATCTGTGACCCCATCTCCTCTGTCCATGGGATTTCCCAGGCAAGAATACTGGAGTGGGTTGCCATTTTCTTTTCCAGATCTTCCTGACTCGGGGATTGAACCTGCATCTCCTGTGTTGGCAGGTGGATTCTTGACCACTGAGCCACCAGAGAAGCCCCTTGAACGAGTGAGACAATCTTCCTTTGTGTAAGTAAAACCCCTACTGCTAGGATTTGCCAGGTCAGAGTATTTTGATATATATTAACCAGTGAATGTTTACTTTTACTAAGACGTCCAATCCTTGAACACAGAATGCTGTGTTCAAAATTCAAAAGCGTTCTTGTCTACCCCACCCCATTTTTAGGGAGGGGACAACTGGGTGGAATGTGACAAACAATATCCTTGGTTTCTGCCAAACCCACTGCCTAAAGAAGTGTGGATAAAGGATCATGCATAGAAAAGACACCGTGACCAGGACCTGAATGGAAACAATGCAAAGAAATCAATTATTAACAATTCAAGTTTACTAAGAAACTTTTTGTCACTAGTAACTGCTTTTAACACTTTCAGTTACAGTAAAATCCTACCGTAACAAGTTAGGGTACAAAATTTCCAATCATATAAATTGTAATATGTTATTAGACTAATAAAAAGTCTCTTTTGGTGTATAAAATACAAACTAATGATACTAAATATTACACTGCATACAATGGGTAATTCTATACATAGGACTGAAGCTGGACGGAGGCTGGTGGCCATTCACAAGCCTCGTCCAAATCGGTATTGTCATGGGTGGCAGTATTAACGTGAGTGTGTCAATGAATGTTTCCTGAAATCAATCTGATTAAGGCGACTTGCAGGATTCCTCTTGAGTATGTTGTTACAAATTTAGGGGAGGGAATTATTTTGGACCAGAATTTTCAAATATTTGTCCTAATTAGAGGGTTTTTCCACACTTGGTTCAGTAATCGCTGGGGACCTATTAGAAGCCAAACACAGTTCTACACGGTAGAGACACAGTGGTGACAAACAGCCCGCTCTGGGTGGAGGGCACCTTCAGCTGACAATGACTGTCTGCACTATACTTTTGTTAGTTCAAGCCCTGCCCATAACCTTCATGTATAAGCCTTCTCTCCTGGGAAAAGGGCAATGGTTCTTCTCGTGTCACACCTTGAGAGGGTATTCAGGGCTCTGGAGTAACCACTGACCATATTTATGGTGACCTCTACAAAGAGGTCACCTCCCAGCTGAAACTTGCAAACACTGCCTTTTCTACAACTTCTTTCCCATGAAGATGCCTCGGAGCTTCCAAGGCCCACAGGAACCTCCCACGATCCCCAGGACAGGACTTTTCCAACAGAGGTGAAGAGGTGGGTTCTCGCTGAGGCCAGCTCCACACCCCCAGCCCCTACAGACTCCCTCCCGCGTGGACCCTCTGGTGGTAGACAAGATGCGACCTCTGGCTGAAGCCCTTGCAACATACGTCACATCTGTAGGGCCTCTCCCCCGTGTGGACCCTCTGGTGCGTGTGGAAGTGCGAGGCCTGGCTGAAGCCCTTCCCGCACTGCTGGCACCTGTAGGGTTTCTCTCCTGTGTGCACCCGCTGGTGGGCGCTGAGCCCCGCGCTCCAGCTGAACTCCTTCCCGCACTCCTCGCACTTGAAGGGCTTCTCGCCCGTGTGGATGATCTGATGGACCTGAAGGTTCGACCTCTGGCTGAAGGCCTTGCCGCAGGTACCGCACTTGAAGGGTTTCTCCCCGGTGTGGACTCTCTGGTGCGCCTGCAGGTGCGAGGCCTGGCTGAACCGCTTCTGACACGCGGCGCACTTGAACGGCTTCTCGCCAGTGTGGACGCTCTGGTGCGCCTGGAGGTTGGAGGCCTGGCTGAAGCCCTTGCCGCACTCCTCACACTTGTAGGGCTTCTCGCCCGTGTGCACGCGCTGGTGGTTGTGGAGGTTCAAGCTCCAGTTGAAGCGCTTGCCGCACACCTCGCACTTGTAGGGCTTCTCCCCGGTGTGCACGCGCTGGTGGGCCTGGAAGTAGGAGCTCTGGCTGAAGCCCTTCCCGCACTCGCCGCAGCGGAAGGGCTTCTCGCCCGTGTGCACGCGCTGGTGGCTCTGGAAGCTGGAGGCGGAGCTGAAGCCCTTGCCGCACTCCTGGCACTTGTAGGGTTTCTCGCCCGTGTGCACGCGCCGGTGGCTGTGCAGGTTGAAGCTCAGGCTGAAGCGCTTGCCGCACTCCTCGCACTTGTAGGGCTTCTCCTCTGTGTGCACCCGCTGGTGCGTGTGAAGGTTGGAGCTGCAGCTGAAGCGCTTCCCGCAGTCCGCGCACCTGTAGGGCTTCTCGCCCGTGTGGATCCTCTCGTGGGCCTGCAGGTGGGACCTCTGCGTGAAGCCCTTGCCGCACGCCTCGCACTTGTAGGGCTTCTCGCCGGTGTGGACCCTGCAGTGGATGTTGAGGTCGGTGCTGCGGCTGAAGCCTTTGCCGCAGCTCTCGCAGCGGTAGGGCTTCTCCCCAGTGTGAATGGGCAGGTGGGCATACAGGTGCGAGGTCTGGTTGAAGCTCTTCCCGCACTCGTGGCACGAGTAGGGCTTCTCCCCGGTGTGGACTCGCTGGTGGGTCTGCAGGTTGGAGCTCTGGCTGAAGCCCTTCCCGCACTCGCGGCACCAGTAGCGCTTCGTCCCCGGGAGGGCGCCCGGTGGAGTGGGGCACGCTGAGCCGTGACCCGGGTCCTTCTTGGGCGTCCCGTGGGTCGGAGACTTCCCGCCCACGTGTAGCCGCTGATGAAGCTCCAGGCTGGCGCGGTCACCGAGTCCTCTCTCACCCTCCTTACAGGGGTAGGCTTTTGGTCCAGCCTCAAGGATGCTTCGCTGGGCTAGCAGTGATGCCTTTAGGTCTTTACCACACTCTCTGGTGCCCTGAGCCTTCTCTCTTTGGGGCACTGTGTGGTCCTCGTGGTGGGGGGAGATACACGCGAAAAAGTCAACACATGGAGCAAACATACAGATCTTGTTCTTCATGGGAATCAGCTGACAGCCCCTCTGGTAATTCTGTGTCCCACTCAGACAGAGTTTACTCCAGGAATTTGGAGCTCTCCCAGCTGGAAGTTCTTGATTTTCAATAATATCAGAATGACCTTCTATAAGAGTTACGAAACAGCTGCCTTCCATGGAAGCCTGGGCAGATACTCCTGCAGGGGAATTATGTTGTTTGGGGGACTGAGAACTCTTCTCTTGAATATTTATCACAGAGTTTTGGCTTTTGGTTGATTTGCTCACAACGTGTCTGATCTGCCAGCAGGAAAGCTCTCCCAGTGAAAGGCACCTCACTCCTGTGTCCTGAACAGTTCCCATCTCATGATTCCTGCCTCCTGAAAGGGAAAGAATAAGGAATTAAGGAAGGAGAGCGTGACATCACCAACATGGTGGGCCAGGCAGCTCCAAGCCCTTGATCCCACCTTTGGAACATTCAGTAAGCAACTAGAGACTGGGGGAAATGCCTTCATCAGAGCTCTGAAAAACAAAGGTCTACAGAAACCAAGAGAACATCCAATGAAGAAAAAGCCAAATTTAAAAAGGTATGGCAGGGGAGTAGAAAAAAATTAAATTAAAAAAATGGGCTATTTGGGATCAGTTGAGAATGAGGTGTGCCCATATCCTTAGTGGATGCAGACATGGGTGAGATGGAGCGTCTGGACTGAAAAACAGCTGCTAGAAGCCAAGACAGACACAAAAGTGTGACACCAACACATGTGATTTACCCAAAAGAATGAGAAGAGGACAAAGATGAACAAAATAGATGAGCACCCCACCCCCAACAAAAGTGACTGTTAATATACCTGTTTCATTAACTATATTATGTGGAAGCAGACTCCCCTAAAATCTCTACCTGCATTCAGTCAGAAGGAAACAAGAGGCATACAGATTGGGAAGGAAAGGAAAAGAATATATTTGCAAAAGTTATGAATTGGCATAAAAATCTTTAGGAATGTACAAAAATGCATTCAGAATAGGTGAATATGGGAAAGTTGCTGGCTACAGGATTGTACAAAAAATCTATTCAGATGTAGTACAATAGAAGCAAATAACCGGAAAATGGAATTAACTATCATATAGCATCGAAAAAAACACTTCTGAAAAAGAAGACATACACTTGCTATACATTACATGCTATAAAGGTGAATTGTGATTTATAATGTATCATCTTCCATGGTTCCTGGCTCATGGCTCCAAAGGGGAAAGAGCAATGGGAGTGTCTTTTGTTCTAATATTTGGTTTTTTACTTTGTTCTAATATTTTGGCCCCTGTTCCTGAAATGGCTTCAGAGCCCTAAGGATGAAATGGGTGTCTTATTATTCATAACAAGCCCAGGATGCTTCATGAATTGATGAATAAGTCCACTTAGATCTTCACATTTACTGCATTGAATTCTGTCTCGTATCAGATCAGTAGCAGCAACAAGATCCCCAAGCAGAACTTCCGAGGGTGTTCTGGGACAATAAGAAACATAGGCATGGCGTCAGGAGAACCATTCTGAGTTCACACTTTCTCGCCATTTCTGCGGACTGCTGGTATGTGTTCAAAGTGTTCCTGAATTTGTGTTACGTGTCCTGGCATGAAATGTTATAAATGTTGTCTGTCATCAAAACTGAGGCTCAGACTGAAAGGACTGAACCCGTCTCAGGGAAGTGCCCTCACTGACTTTCACGTGAAAGCAGCAGCAAAATGTACACTGTGGTGTGTGTGGACAAGGTCCACTCTGCTTTTGTAGAGAGTGACCCCTCAACGCCAGATGTCCTTGTCACCTGGCAACAGCTGGCTCCTGAGTCAGACTGATATGCGCAAACAATTTAAGGGATAGTCAGGGCTCCAGGAAACCCAAGCTGGCTGCTCGGCTCTCCCCAGCTCCCTGGAAAATCCCATTGTTGGTGTTTGTATTCCTTCACCCACCACAGCGTGTTTAGGAAAAATCTTTAGGTCAAGACTCTGTACAGCCTGGTGACTATGGTTATAATATTGTACGGCATATTTGAAAGTCACTGAGAGGAGACCTTAAGACAGGAGACCTTGAAAGTTTTCATCACAAGAAGAAAAAATTCTAAGTATATGTGGTGATGGATGTTAACTAGACTCATGGTGATCATTTTATCATGTATACAAATGTTGGTTCATTACGTTGCACACCTGAAATTAATGTTAATTACCTCAATTTAAAAATTTAAAAGTAAAACCATCTTTGTCCCTAGAGGCCTCAGACCTGCTCTTTGTGGACCTGCTCTTTGTGGATCATCTGAACCCTCGGCAGCAGGGATTCACTCAAGGGCCACTCACTGTGGGTCACCAGGTGGGATGTCTTCCAGGTGGTAAAGGCTTTCCCGGCCACAAGCGCCCTCATGGTGGCAAAGAAACTGTTAAAGAATGTGCTTCCTGCTTGGGGTGCACCTTCCAGTCTCTAATGATCGAGGCACCCACATCAACCGGGCACATCACATGAAAACACTACGAACTTCTTGGAAGGATCACTGCCCTGTTGACCACAATCATCAGGCAAGGTTGAAAGAATGGGAAAAAGATTCAAGGAGAATTGTGTTAATTACAGGGCAACAGAGACTGAGGAGGATGCTCTGATGTTTTTTGTTTTGCCAGATTTAGAGAGACCTTTTCTTCTCTCAGGTTACCTATGACTTACAACAATATGGTACAATATACTTTTGTTAGCACAGATGAGACATCTACTTTAAAAAAAGTTTACTTATTTCTTTGGTTGTACCAGGTCTTCTTTGTGGCATGTGAGCTTTTACTTGCAGCATGTGGGATCTAGTTCGCTGATCAGGGATGAAATTCCAGCCCCCTGCATAGAGAGCACAGAGGCTTAGCCACTGGACATCTAGCCCCAAGACCTCTATTTTTTAACCTTAACTGATCCTTCCAGAATTCAGGAAGTATCAGTGACTATTCTTATTTTCCTGACAGTATATCTGTTCACATAAATTCAGTAAGAATCTGTTCTTGTGACAGGACACAAACTGAAACACCACTGTTTACCCAGGCTTGACTGGAATGTCGTATTTGAGAGACAGGTGTAGGCTCGGATGTGCCCACACAGCTTCAGGGAACTGCTTGGAGCAACTGAGCCCGTACCTGGCTTTCAGGCTTCCAGGAAAGCAATCTTAGAAGAGATTTAATGTGATCAGCCACCTTTCCTGCTGTGCTTACATAAACAGTTGGGCCAAGTTTAACACAAACAAATGAGCTTTACTGCAATCATCTCTGGTTAAAGAAAAAAGGGCAGGGGAGTAATTATAGAGGAAAAAAAATGGTTTACCTCTGTAGCTATTAGATTCTACTCCTGCTAATTGTCTTGGAGCTTTTTTAACATGTCTGTAAACTGGCCTGGATCCTGAATTTTCGTAGTTTCCTCAAATATCTAGCTCTGATTCAAATTAATGCTTCCAGTATTCTCCCACCTCCTGATTTGGAGTCAGGAAGAAGGAAAGCAGCCCTCAAGCCCCTTCAGAAAGGACCTCACCAAGTGCGCTTGTCCACTGACGCTTCAGGGAAACTAGAAGGTACGCTGGGGACCTCCTGACCACAGTGACCTGGGAGCAAGGCAGCTGACACCAGGGTAGACAACTGCCTTAGCCCAAGACACCAGACCCAGGCTTTAACTAAGTCTGAATCTGGTTCTTTACTCTGGCGTTGACCTGGGGAGATTATACCCCACTTGCATCGCTCAGGCCACAGCTAAGGAAGTAATGTCTGAAATTCAGAATAGCTTTTCTCCTAGCCTTAAAAGTTAACAGACCCCTGGTTTGAATGATAACAAACAGATAACAGTTCTTACAAATGAATCCACTAACAGTGCCATCTTCACAGAAGTAGTTTGTGCCCTGACAAGACTTCTCTTTCTCTGGGGTGATTATGCTTCTCCTTAGGCCTGTGGCTGCCTCAATGGTGGCGCACAGCTGGGTGATGCCAGTCAGTTACATAACCATGCCCCCTACCTGCTCTAGAAAGGGCCTGGACTGCCATTCTGGACTTGAAGTTGCTCAGTCGTGTCCGACTCTTTGCGGCCCCATGGACAGTAGCCTGCACCAGGCTCCTCCGTCCATGGGATTTTCTAGGCAAGAGTACTGGAGTGGGTTGCCATTTCCTTCTCCAGGGAATCTTCCCGACCCAGGGATCGAACCCAGGTCTCCTGCATTGTAGACAGACGCTTTACCGTCTAAGCCACCAGGAGTCATATATTTCTTTGAGCCCCTTTTTTATGGGGGGGGGCCAAGAATACTGGAGTGGGTTGCCATTCCCTTCTCCAGATCTTCCCGACCCAGGGATTGAACCTAGGTCTCCTGCGTTGTAGGCAGATGCTTTACCCTGAGCCGCCAGGGAAGTAAAGAAAGGGCCTACCGGGAGGCTTTTCCTGATTCAGGATCCGCTTCCTTTGGCAGGGCCCTACTTCCCCGATTAAGAGTAGATTATAAGTGAGGCTGTGATCAGAAACCTTAACTCTCGCAGAGACTGCAGATTCCGTTGCTACGACACTAACTGCCCAGAGAAATATATGGACCTTCTTCTGGTCAAGGCTGTTGCTAATAGGATTGTTGTTGTTTAGCAGCTTAATCTTGTCTGACTCTTTGTGACCCCATGGACTGTAGCCCGCCAGGCTCCTCTGTCCATGGGGTTTCCCAGGCAAGAATATTAGAGTGGGTTGCCATTTTCTCTTCCAGGGGATCTTCACGACCCAAGAATTGAGCCCACATCTCCTGCTTAGCAGGGAGATTCTTTACCACTGAGCCACCTGGGAAGCCTGCCTAACAGGATGGCCCTTGATTATCTTCCAGCTGAGTGAGGTGGTGTCTGTGCTGTGGCCAGCACCACCTCCTGCACCTGGGTTAACACTTCTGGAGAAGCTGAAACGCAGGTACAGAAGATCACTAAGGAGGCCACCTGACTTAAGATGACTTCATGCTATACACAGAAAATCCTAAGGACGCTACTAGAAAACTATTAGAATTCGTCAATGAATTTGGTCAAGTTGCAGGAGACAAAATTAACACAACAGAAATCTCCTGCATTCCTACCACACTAACAACAAAAGATCAGGAGAGAAATTAAGGGAAAAATCCCATTTACCACTGCATCAAAAAGAATAAAGTATCTAGGAATAAAAAACGAGGAAAAAGATCTGTACTCTGAAAACTGTAAGACACTGATGAAAAATCAAAGACATGATAATAGAAATTCTCTGGTGGGGTTAAAAAAAAGATGATAGGTGTTAAAACTGAACTCATTTTTATCACGTATACCCTCAGGTTGGTGCTTTTGTATATGATTATCAATCACATTCACAATTTTAGAATAAACTAATTTTCTGTATTATACGTTGAGATTCTCCCACTTCTGCAGTAGCTGGTGCACTTGCCAGAAGACGGCAAACGGGCAGCTTAGGGGTCCACGGAAATGCTAACAGGTTTTACATCAGTGCCTCTACTAAGAGCAAACAGGCTTTAAAAAGCCCTGACTCACCCACTGACAAGCTATGTGACATTTTCTAAGGCATAAGTTTCACCCCATAAAAAAGAGATAACCACCCAGGTGGTCAGGACTATTCCCAAGGATTGAATGCATAAGGTGCTTTTTTTTCCTTGTAGCACTGTGAGGTTTGTGGGATCTCAGTTCCCGGAACAGGGGATGAACCCAGGCCCTTGGCAGTGAAAGCACGCACTCCTAACTACTGGACCACCAGGGAATTCACAAGGTGATTCTTATAATACTAATGATAAAATTAAGAGTATTACCAAATTACACAAATTAAACTTACTCAGAATGGCAGAAGGTTCATTTCTGTAATTTCTTCTCTGTTCCTACACAGAGCCTCCGTGTTGACCCAGCTGCAAAATCTGTGACTTCTATAAATGTCACATTTGAAATGTAGAAAACGTCACTGAGGCCATGTGATTGTTTAAGTGCTGGAGAGAGGGGCAGAGAGGGTCAGATGACTGCCTGCCTGGCTGGGAATATGGATTCCACACAGAAAAAACAGCTAAAACCAATAAATGAATTCAGCAAAGTAGCAGGGTATAATGTTAACATACAAAGATTAGGTTGCATTTCTAGCCATTGTAGAAAACAGTATGGAGGTTTCTCAGAAAACTAAAAACGGAATTACTATATGCTCCAGCAATCCCACTTCTGGGCATATATTCAGCCAAAATGATAATTCAAAAAGATACACGCACCCCTATATTCACAGCAGCACTAGTCACAATAGTTAAGACATGGAAACAACCTGAATAGCCATCGACAGATGAGCAGATAAAGATGTGGTGTGTACGTATGTATATATAATAGAATACTACTCAGCCATGAAAAGAATGAATGCCACTTGCAGCAACATGTATGCAACTAGAGATTATTAAGTGAAGTAAGAGAAAGACAAATACCATATGATGTCATTTCTATGTGAAAACTGAAATCTGACACAGATGTACTTATCTATGAAACAGAAACATGGACACAGACTGGTGGCTGTGAAGGGACATGGGGGGATGGAGGGATGAACTGGGAGTCTGGGGTTAGTAGATAAAGCTTTGATATACAGAATGGATAAACAAAGTCCTACTATATAGCATAGGGAACTGTATTTAATATACTGATAAACCATAATGGAAAAGAATTATGTAAAAAAGAATGTGTATGTATGTATATCTGAATCACTTTGTTTACAACACAAAATACAACATTGTAACTTAACTGTACTGCAATTAAAAAAACCCAAATTAACTGCATTTCTACACTCAATGAACAATTTGAAAACAAAGAAAAAATTCCATTTATAATAGTATCAAAAAGAGTAAAATACTTAGGAACGAACCAAGGAGGTGAAAGGCTTGTACGCTGAAAGCTCCAGAACACTGGTCCACAGATGGGGATTTAATATTGCTTTGCCAGTGCCACCCAGAGGGATCTACAGATTCAACACAATCCTTGTCAAACATCCCAACACAGAAATAGGAAAACTCATCCTAAAACTCATACAGAATCTTGGGATTGCCCTGGTGGTCCAGTGGTTAAGACTCTGTTTCCACTGCAGGGAGCTCGGGTTCCATCCCTGGTCAGGAAACCAAGACCCCCACAGGCTGCACAGCACAGCCAAAAACAAAAAACATAAAAGTAAAAGGGGGGGCCAGAGAAGGCTGTGGGTGAGACAGCTCCTGAGCAGAGGATGAGGGGTCGGAGGTTTGCAGGCTAGCAGCCTTCCGGCCAGAGGAAAGAGAGGAAACGGTCCTCGTGTAGAAACATAAACCTCGGATGCGAGAACAGAGGACATGGGAGGGGGATGTGACAGGAGGGAAACGCAGGGTGGTAGGCTGGGTGAATGGGCCCTTAAACACATCGGACTTTATTCCAAGTGGAGTGGGGGGCTGGGGGCGGGGCTGGAGGCCTGAAGTGCCGGACTGTGAGGTGACTGGGCTTTTCAAAGGGCCCCTCTGGCTGCTGCGTGAAGACACAGATGCTCCAGACAGACGCCGGGTAACGGGGCCCGGCCACACAGTTCTCACCTGAACGCCCTCCTCTCTGGGGCTGGATCCCTGTTGTCCAGAGCTTCTCCTCTCTCTCCAACTGGGATATCATGTCTGGCTTGGAGGACTGGTGCCCTGAGGGAAAAAAGGAGGAAAAAAGTTCTGAACAATTCTGGTTCCAATCCCATGATGAACATTTTCATCAGACCCACTGTGAGAAATACACATAGTCTCATCAGTGACTACCCCACATAAACTACTGAAATAAAAGCTAGAATGACCTGTGTCTCACCGTGGTCATCACATCCTTTTCAGACTCCCACACTCCTTACTGCAGGCACTGCAGTTACTGCTACAACCTGCACCATTCTTGCTGAGGGGCTCTGATGTTGCTACTTTATTCTACATTATTGTAAGAATGCCAATGCAATTTACTAATTTCATGATGCCCCAATGGCTCAGGACCCACAAGTTTACAAAAGATAATATGAAAGGGTTTTGTGTGGGGTTTTTTTTTTTTGGCCACAAGGCATGTAGGATCTTAGCTCCCCAACCAGGGATCGAACCTGCACTCCCTGCATTGGAAGGCGAATTCTTAACCACTGGACCACCTGGGGAAGTCTCAAAGAGAGGGTTAAATTTGGGATTTAAAAAAAGCAAGCTATAATATGAAATAAGGAGCCAGGTGCAGTCAAGCTCGACTGTTCACACAATTCATTTACAAAAGACTAATGTTTACCTTGGAACAAAGACTAGGAACATTTTGTCTCTGTGTTTTCCAAAGGGACTGGAAAACTGGTCTCTGAGGAGTCCCAAAGTCTTGAAGTAGCAGCCAGAGGGCCAGGGATGCTACTAAACATCCTAAAATGCTCAGGAGAGTCTCCACGACAGATCACCTGGCCCCAAAAGTCAGTCGTGCTGACGCAGGGAACCCTACGGGGGTGATGCCAAGTCACAGGGCGCCATCCTCACCCACGGACAGCAGGTTCCGGAAGTTCTCCAGCATCACGTCTCGGTACAGCTTCCTCTGGGCCAAGTCCAGCAGCCCCAGCTCCTCCTCGGTGAAAGTCACAGCCACATCCTTGAAGGTCAATGCCTCCTACAACACCAAACACATGTAGCCTCAGTCCTCTGACCAACTGCCTTTGAGGGAAGGGCAGCACGGAGACGGTGGAGGAGACACGTGGGAAGCTCTTCCAGATTCTAAGTGACCTGAACCTCCTTTTAGGAGATGGTCTCCTCTTCCCCTTCCACAGTCACCCCAGAGACGCGGGGGTGTTAGGGGGATGGTGGAGGAAGGAACAAAAAGGAAAAATTCTAAAACCTTCCGTACACGCAACACAGCGCCCTTTGTATAGTCATGTCTCTAGAATTGTTGTCCTTCAGTCATGGTATATATGCATTTTACAATTTGAAAGTGCCACATTTTGTAAGAAATGTTGAGTTCATTGGCTCCCAACAGTATGTAACAGTCCATCTCCTTCTCTCAGTGGGCAGTACCACAATTTTGTCAATTCCTGCCCATCTAACCAGCCTTCAGTACCCAAGTGGAGGCAGGTATGTAGTTCACTCTGTCTCAGGGATATGCCGTATCTGTCCGGGCAGCATTCGATGCCAAGGTGGAAAACACAGGTTTTGGAGACTGAGCACTTCAGTTCACACTCTGTGGCTCTACTTCTAGCTTTACGATCTTGGACAAGTCACCTAACGTCTCAATCCCTCAATCTCCTCATCTGCACAAAAGCATATCATCAGGGACTTCCCCGGTGGTCCAGTGGCTAAGTCAGAACTCCCAATAGAGGAGGCCCAGGTTCAATCCCACATGCTGCATCTAAGACCCAATGCTGCCAAATAGATAAATAATTAATTTAAAAAAAAAAAAAAAGGGAACTCACCATAGGGTACTTGAAGGGATTAAGAGAGAATGTACAAAAGATTTAGGATAGTATCTGACACGTGTCATTAAAAACTCAACAAATGTCAGCCACCACTATTCCTGTTATTATTTGTGTCTGCCTGGTATTCACACAAGTGAAAAATACATATTTACTCATTCCAAATGATACAAAAGTTTAAGAATTTAAACCTATTAATGATGCTGCAAAAACAAACAAACAAACATATAGATCTCAGTCTGGTTATATTTCCTTAGGTTAAGTTCCAAGAAGTGGCAACCGCACTATCAAAAAATATGCACCTCTGGGGACTTCCCTGGTGGTCCAGTGGTTAAGAATCACCTGCCAAGTGCAATACTCTAAAGCAATTATCCTTCAGGTAAAAAGAAAAGAAAAAAAAGAATCCACCTGCCAAGGTGGGGGACAGGAGTTCCATTCCTGGTCCAGGAGGATCCCACATGCTTCTGGGCAACTAGGCCCGTGCACCACAGCTCCTAAGCCCACGTGCCTAGAGCCCCTACGCTGCAACAAGAGGTGTCACCGCAGTGAGAAGCCCACGCACCAAAACCAGAGGGTGGGCTCGCTCTCCACAACTAGAGAAAGCCCGAACACACCAAAGACCCAGCACAGCGAAGGCCAATAAATAAAGTCAAATACCACAGGGCTGCATAGAGTCGGACATGACTGAGCAATTGAGCACGGCACAAAATAAAATACTTTAGATTAAAAAAAAAAAAAAAAAGAATGTCTGCCAATACAGGGGACCCAGTTTCGATTCCTGGTCCAGGAAGATTCCCTTGCACCCTGACTACTTAGCCCGAGCTCCAGAGGCCATGCTGCACAAGAGAAGCCACAGCAGTGAGAAGCCCGTTCACCACCCAAAGGCAGCAACAAAAAAGACCCAGCAGAGCCATAAATAAATAAATAAGACCATTAATCTAAAGGCTTTGCTCATCTCTGCATTGGTTCTGACTGGAGTCCTGAGCACTGATGTATTAAACAACTAGCTGACACATCTGGCAAAGAAGAGACAGGTGCTAAGAAAACGCATGACATGAGGGGAGTGTTATTTTTGGAGTCCTCCAGCCACAGGCCCTGCTAGGCGTCTGCACGACTTGGCCTCAGGGACCAGAATGCAGCAGTCTCTTCTCCTGGCTGTCTCCATTTACCCTCATCCAACTCCCGAAAAAGACCTAGCCCAGGCAATGGAAACTCTAGTGTCAGCTGGGGACTGAGTGGATTTTAACAGGAAACTGAAAGCTCACAAATCTGTTTGTTAAAATGCAGCTGTATCTTTATACAGGGCATCTATGGTAAAGAACCTACCTGCCAATGCAGGAGACTCAGGGTCCAATCCCTGGGTCAGGAAGATCCCCTGAAGAAGGAAATGGCAACCCACTCCGATATTCTTGCCTGGAAAATTCCATGGACAGAGGAGCCTGGGGGGCTACTGTCCATGGGGTCGCAAAGAGTCGGACACGACTGAGCACATACACATATCCTTACAGTTGCTCCATAGAGTAAATGCCTGGTTAAGTCCCTGCTGCACTAGACTTCCCAACCTCAAGTGTGTAGCTCTAAAACATGCTCACACGGCAATGAATAAAGCAGACACTTAACTATAATACATACACGTGTAACTTAGAATTACAGAATCTAGTCCTTCTTGGAACTTCCCTGGTGGTTCAGTGGCTGCCTCCATGCTCCCAATGCAGGGGGGCACGGTTTGATCCCTGGTCAGGGAATTAGATCACACATGTTCCAACTAAGACCCAGCACAGCCAGATAAATAAATTACTCAAAGAAAAAAAAAAAAACAAAAAAACCTCTACTTCTTTTTGTTTGAAAATAGAACTGTTTTCTCTGAGTTCAGTATCAGTTGGATTCTGTTACACCAAACCATATTTTAGACATTTTAGCCACAAAAGTTGAGGCTCCTCATGAGAAAAATGAGCTCTGAAAATTTTAGAAAGAAAATGGCAGAGCACTCAGAACTCCTGTTAGGGAAGAAAGGTTATATGTAGGAAAACTGTCACTGCAAACATTTTGAAATGGTAAAATTCATTGTTGTTTAGTTGCTAAAGTCATGCCCAGCTCTTTGCAACCCCATGGACTGTTGCCCGCCAGGCTCCTCTGTCCATGGGATTCTCCAGGCAAGAATACTGCGGTGGGTTGCCATTCCCTTCTCTAGGGGATCTTCCCAGTCCAAGAACTGAACCCAAGTCTCCTGCTTTACATGTGGGTTCTTTATCACTGAGCCACCAGGGAAGCCCAGTAAAATTCATAAACCACATTAATATGGACAGTAGGGGAAAAATATTAGGTAAACTATGGAAAGTGATGTGACCATTTAAGTTGTAGGTGCTATACAATTAAATTTTAAAAATCCAAAATGGTACTGAAGCTATCATCACAAATCTACACATGTAAATACAAACGAAAAGGAATGTGGGAAGATGAAAACTGATTTGTAAACATGTTTATAATGTGGGAGGTGTTTTGTATTTTTTAAAAATATTAATTTGGGAGACGTCCCTAGTGGTCCAGTGGTTAAGAATCTACCTTGCAATGTAAGGGACTCCAGTTTGATCCCTGGTGGGGGAACTAAGATCCCACATGTCATGGTGCAGCTAAGCCCACGGGTCACGAGTACTGAAGCCTGGGAGCCACAGCTAGAGTCTGTGTCCTGCTACAAAATATCCCACATGACGCAACTAAGCCCTGATGCAGCCAAGTAAATATTAAAAAAAATTTTTTTCACACCATTATTTGGAAATAAAAAGCAAGGGCCCATCACACAGTTCCTCAGGTGACTCTGGTTCCCTCTTACCTTTCCTGAGCAAGAGAGAAACATGTCCAGTCTTTGTGAAACGAGATGTCATTTTAAGAAACAGAAAAGCAAGTCTGACTTACCTGGAATTTGGTCATTTTTTTCTCCCTCTTCCTTCTGGGGAAAGGCCAAGTTCTGGGAAGGCAAAACTGGGGAAGGGAAAGAAAGCCACGGTGAGATCACAGCTGCCGGGATGGCTGGTGCACGTGGGGCTAAATGTGATCAGGAAGAGAATCCCCTTTCTCTCGGCAATCGCAGTGACGACATAACCCCGTGAGAAGAGAGCTGGATTCCAGTTCCCCCGGCCCCCTTGGCCAGCTGCCTGAGTTCACCATCAACCCGGAAACAGCCCTACCCTAAGTGTTTCTTATAAGCTCCCAGGGTATTCCTGAGGCTGGCTCTCAGAGGAAATGAGATGCAGACAGGCAGTACCAACAACTGAATGGGGCCAAAATGCCTGCGGTCCAATTCCAGCATTTCTACTTGTTTTCTACTTACTAGTCGCATAAACCTTGAGCAGGTTGTTAATCTCTCTGTACCTCAATCCAGTCTACTTGTAAATAAATGGGCATAACAGTGCCCTAACTCCCTGTTTCCTGCAGCTTCCGACAAGGAGGTCCCCTTAAGACTCATAAAACTTCCTTTGTGAATCCGCTTCACAGAAGACGGTTCTTAGGGAACACAGACTTCAGAGATGATGGCTCTTGAGTTTCACTCACTTTCAGAAAAAGATCTAATTCGGACAAGTGATCTCACAGGTGATTTGTGCTGTTGTTAATGAAGGTTAAATGGTCAAGGAATTTTCCTTCTTAATAAGCTTAACTACTTGCATGTGTTGTTAAGCTGGAGTCAACTAAGTTTCTTCTAGAATATGCGTGAAGGTAAACAATGACTAATATAAACCTAAGACTAAGAAATCATGGTGCATTTAAATTAATGACACAGGGTTGTTACACAATACTAGGCATTTTTAAAAATTAAGGCCTGAAAAAAAAAAAAAAATTAAGGCCTGGCTAGGCTGCAGGCACTGTGCAAAGCTGTGAGCAGGATCATTTTGAAATGAAGCAAGACCCTGTGGTCCATCCCCCACATAGTCTCAGCCCGCCTTTTGTCTGTGGAAAAACTTTAGCCAAAGAATAAGTTTAATCAGAGAAGTGAGAACATGCAGAAAAAAACGGAAAACAGTCCAAGGAGACCAAATGATAATAGTTTGGTCATTAAGCACAGTCAGGGACCTTTAGTTCCTTCTCAGCAGCTATAGATAATATTCTGAGCCCTATCCTGTGTGCTGTCTTCTAGCTACTGAAACTTCCACCAGGTGGAAGAAGTTAACTACAGGATGACCAGACTGTAGCCATGACATAAGCTGCCATTCCAAGGACTGGCCTCAAAGAAATGGGAACCAACCAACCCTGGAACTGAAGATTAGCTGTACCTAAAACAACTAAGATGATGCTAGTCAGACCACTGATGACCAATTTCAAGACGACTGTCACAGCTGACTGTGCTGTTACTGCAGGTCGTCCCCTCCTCCCTCTGTCTATAAAAGCTCTTGCCCACTGACTGGCGGTGGGGGTGCTCAGTCTTTGGACAGGTGTTCCCCTCCTTGTCAGCATCCAGAATAAAGCAAACTTTCCTTTCCACCAACCTGATCTCTTCACCGGCTTTTGAGAAATGATCAGCCAGACTCCGCTGTTGTTATAATTTCTCTGTCTGGGATAAACCACACAGGACTTTTCCCTGAATCCAGCTGAAAACAACCTTCCTTCCTAAATAAGTGTTCAGAAAGAGTTCAGGAATCCAGGACCAAACCCACGGTCAGTGACCAGGGAAAGGACAGCGGGGCTGCAGCTGGAGCTCCGACCCCATCCCGGCTGGCAGGAACTTCGCAAACAGGACGCCTGAGTGTTTAGTGGACTTTATGGTAACATCCAACATCTTACCGTACTCAGCACTGTTTCTCATCTTTTCAAATATAATCTCAATCCTCAAAAGACCACCACTGCGAAGGAACTAACCAGAGCAAACAGGCAGAGAGATTAAACAAGCCGCTCAATAATTTGCCCAAGAAAGCGACAGAGCTGGCCTCTGGTTCCTCAAGGAGGGCTTGGATAGCAGAGAGCGCGGGAGACCCTCAAACTCGACGCAGGACGCGAGCCCGCCCCCAATTCGCGACTCCAGGGGAGCGCCGCGGCCCCCTCCTGCTCCCCGCCGATCGCCGAGGATTCCCTGACCCAGGAGCGAGGGCCGGGTCTCTGCTGGCTCTACGCAGAGGCTGGCAAGGATTGCAGGGACGCTGGGTTAACTCACCTCCCAGGCAGCAATCTCGGCCCCAACCTGGCCTTCCCAAAGCGGAAGTGCCTTGGGCTACACACAGTTCCCGGACTACACTTCCCAGAATCACCACGAAGCGCCTCAGATTTCACGCAACTCCTGAACTACATTTCCTAGAATGAAGTTCGCCTTTGCTTCCCACCAGCTGTCGGGTTTTGACTGTAGAGAGGGTCCGGATTTAAAGTCGCAGGTGCTGGACCTGTCAAATTCCTTTCTGTTTTATTCAGTTCTTAAAACTCATAAGAAAATAATGCAAGCAGGTAGATTTTTGAGTAACTGTAAATGCAAATTTTTTAAAAAATTCGGCCTTATAAGAGAAAAGCGAGGCTTGCGCTACGAAAATTAAAAAAAACAATTTTTTTTTTTTAGGGAAGACAAAAGGTAGACTAAGAAATGGGAACTATAAAAGTAAGGCTGGGCTACCTAACACAGAACTTATGGAACACTGGATTTCTCATTTGCTTCGAATTCTGGCTCCCCAAATATCAGCAACAAAATTTGTTAATGAGACAAAAACGTAGTTTATTGCTTACCGCGGTAAGGGAGAACACCTCCACAGAGCTTCAGCACCTTGACAGTGTGCACAGAGCCCAGAAGACAAGGTTGGAATTTACTGATAATTGGAAGTTCGATTTAAGGCGGGTTTTTCAGTGTAGAAGAGGAATGGGATTGCTTGACGGTCATGACGCTGTAGTCCAGGACTTGTGGGCGCAGCAACGAGTTTTGTAAGGTGAGGAAACTACAGCTGAAATTGTTGATGCTCTCTATAAATGAGATGGGAGAGTTGATGGGTGCTTGCGGAAGTTTCTCTAAAACTCAAGCCATTTACTTGGGCAGGAATCTTTTGGAATAATAAAGGCATGCCAATAAAACTTACTAGTTATGTTAATGTAAACAGTAAATTGTAGGAGGGAAGGTAGGGGTCACCAACCAGCTGGGGGTTGGTATTGTTAGGGGAACCACTGACTGAAACCACCCACCCTGGCCAGGCATCAGAGTAACCATTTGCAGGAGTGCAGAACTCACAAGCTGCCACCAATCACAAGACTTCGAGAAAGGTCAAAAGGAGAGAGAAGATTCCAGTCCATGTGTCCTACCAATCTCCCAGAATCCTTCTGGTTGGAATCCATCTTGGCTGAGCGATGTGAGCACCAGTAGGAAGGAGCCTGAGTTGGAATGATTGGCCAGAGACAACCTGGAAACTAACCCAATTACTATAAAACCCGTGACAGGGCCACATGGCAGAGCAGTCCTCCTGGGTTCCCTTAGCTGCCTGCTCTCCATCTGGGCATCCCTTCCCAATAAAGTCTCTTACTTTGTCAGCACGTGTGTCTTCTTCACATCCTAATGAAAGCCGAATGTGCTGGCCAAGAGCCCAGCAATGTAACCAGGCTGCTGAGACTTACTCCTGGCTCTGCCATTTCCTGGCTGTGTGACCCTCATTACGAGCCACTGTTCAAGGAACCTCTGTGTCTCTATTCCCTCACCTGTAACGGATGGGTCATATGAGGATTACACAAGCTGATATGTGCAAAGCATTAGAGTCTCTGCCTAAAATAAGTGCTTCATGGCTACTAATAATTATCATCATTATGATTAAAGTCACCATGTGATACATATAGGAACCATACATTTAGTGCTGGTTTGTTTCTAAAGAAACATGTCTTAGATCATGAAAGTATTATCAATAATTATATGTCTACAACTTGATAACAGAAAACAACCAATTGAAAAATGGGCAGACCTAAAGAGATATTTCTCCAGAAAAGAAATACAGATGGCAATAGGTACATGAAAAATATGCTCAACATCACTAATTATTAGAGAAATGCAAATCAAAACTATGACGAGTTACCACCTTGTGCTGGTCAGAATGGCCATCATTAAAAAGTCTACAAATAACAAATGCTGGAGAGGGTGTGGAGAAAAGGGAACCCTCCTACACTTTTGGTAGGAATGTAAGTTGGTGCAGCCACTATGAAAAACAGTATGGAGGTTCCTCGGAAAAAAAGTCAACTTACCATATGATCCAGCAACTCCACTCCTGGACGTATACCCAGACAAAACTATAATTAAAAAAGATACATACACCCCTATGTTCATAGCAGCACTATTCACAACAGCCAAAACATAGAAACAAATGCCTAACAACAGATGAATGGATAAAGATGATGTAGTACATCTATATACACAATGGAATACTACTCAGCCATAAAAAATAATGCCTTATGCAACAACATGGATGCAATTAGAGATTATCATACTAAGTCAGAAAGAGAAAGACAAATACCATATGATATCACTTACGTGTGGAATCTAAACTATGGCACATATGAACCTATCTACAAAACACAAACAGACTCATAGGACAGATTTGTGGTTGCTAGGCTGAGGGTGGGCAGTGGGAGGGGGATGGACTGGGAATGTGGGGCTGGTAGATACAAATTATTACATTTAGAATGGATAGATAAGAATGTTGGTTAAAGTTGCTGGCCCCTTGGTCATAAAACAGTGGTACCAAGTATGTAAGCAGTTACTGTATTCTTTTTTTAAAAAACTGCTGCATGGCTTGCAGGATGTTAGTTCCCCAACCAGGGATTGAACCCAAGCTCAGCAGTGAAAGCACAGAGTCCCACCTAGTGGACCACCAGGGAATTCCCAGTTATTGTATTCTTAATTGCCATTCACTCACAGAAAAAAACAGTGATAGTTTTGCTTAAGAATGTACTTGATGAAACAGTAAAAGTTATTAATTTTACCTGGTAATTCAGGTAAATTAGGAACTTGTTTATGAACAACACCCTTTTCTTAAAAGAACAACTGAGAAACTATAGTTGGTTACATCTGGGTATTTGGCAGAACTTTTGGAAGTGAGCACTGTCATTTCAAAGAAAGTTACTGTCAGCATCTGTTGCCAATGACAAAACTTACACTTTCAAGAAACTATAACGGACTTCCCTGATGGTCCAGTGGGTAAAACACCACACTTCCACTGTAGGGTGCATGGTTCAATCCCTGGTAATCCACACGCCATGCATTGTGTCCAAAAGAAAAAGAAAATAAAAGTATCAGAATTTTGGAAAATTTGTATCACTAAGAGCTTGACAGGTTCCCAGTGCTTAAAGACTTTAGGTCTTTAAAGATAGAATTTTTCTGATGAGATGGATGATGGTATTGACAAATGTGATTTTTAAAGGTATTGTGAAATCAATGTATTTGAAAGATCTACAAAACTCAGTCATTTAGTATTTTCCAAACGAGGGATGCATAATTTCACAAAACCATGAATAGATAAAAGACTCAAAAAAGTACAGGACAAACCGAAGAATTTTAATGGAATAGAGTAAGAAGGTACTCTGAGATGGTTTCAGGTTGTACACTGCAATAACCTTAAGAAACCATCACATACGGAACTTGGGTGCAGTATCAAAAGTGAACATTACCTGTAAAGTCTATTAATCTTTTCTTTCTTAATTATAACTGTGGGGCTGGGTTTTTGTCATTAATTCAACCAAAATAATATATCACCACAGGTAACAGAAGATATGAAAATCCAGCTATTTTTCTCATAAAAAATAAAGAGAATTGCAAAAATGTAAAACATTGCTACTCTTCTTGTTAAATCTGTTTTTGGAAATTCAGTTTTCTCATAAAAGCTAGTTCTGTTATTAGTTTATTTTAAAAATAGGTTAATAAAAGTTTTAAAGTAATTTTTAAAAAGTATTACTATTCCTAAACAATAAATAACACTTTTCATCGGGTCACCCTAAATGTAATTTGTATAAAGCCCTTAGACTGGAACTTAACAACTAAGGTGTAACTACTGGCATCCCTCACAACCAAATAAATAGTGCGAATATCTTTACAGGAGAAGAATGCCAAGTCCTACTCACATGGGGCCCTGGGCCAGGAGCCGAGGGGTCAGTCACTCCCTCCGGTTCAGTTCAGTTCAGTCGTCGAGTTCCACTCTTTACAACTCCATGGACTGCAGCAGGCCAGGCTTCCCTGTCCATCACCAACTCGCAGAGCTTGCTCAAACTCATGTCCATCGAGTTGGTGCTGCCATCCAACCATCTCATCCTCTGTCGTCCCCTTCTCCTCCTGCCTTCAATCTTCCCCAGAATCAGGGTCTTTTCAAATGAGTCAGTTCTTCGATTCAAGAGGCCAAAGTATTGCACCGAAGTGGCCACTCCCTTCACGTCGGCGCAAGTCCTTATGAAGTCAGGGCTGGGGAAGGAAAGGAGTTTGTGAAGTATCACCATGGTCCAAATGAACCACAGAGGGGCTTCCAACGCTATTAGGAAAGAATTGCTATTAATCCATTTTACAGATGTGCAAACAGAGGCATAGAGAGATTATAAAATTTGCCCAATATTACACTGCTAGAAAACGGCTGACATATGGGAGAGGTGAGCTGGGGGAAGTGAGCATGGAAGGGACTGCAACCCGGGCCCCGCGCCCAACTCCGGGTGAGGATATCTCCCCAAACTCTAGCCGACTCCGTCTAATTGAACTAAAAATGTCGTCCTTACACCTCAAACATCCTCTTTCCTCCTTAAACCCACAACCCGGTTGCTGCTGCTTGCAGAGCAACTCTAAGTTCGGAAAAGTTGCCGGAAGCGAAACTGACAATCACTACAAAGGAAGAGTTAGTCACAACCTCGTCCGCCTGGGCCGGAAGTGCCTGCAACTACCTGGTGCCCTAGATCAATGTTTCCCAGAATACCCCATCATGGCCCTTTGGGAACGGAAGTGCCGGGGACACCACGGAGTTCCAGGACTACACTTCCCAGAATGCCGCTGGAGACCGCTGTCCATGGTCCTGCCATGTACTTGTGGCTAAGGGGGGAAGCCAGGACAACACTTTCTACAGTGGCCTAGGGCAACGAAGACTACAGCCCAGTCTTCTAGGACAGAAACGTGGAACACTACCTTAAGTATCTGGATTAAGTTTTCCAGAGCCCTAGAGGGGAAAATATTCGAGAGACATGGTTCTGGAGCCCAAATGGCTCAAAAAAAAAAAAAAAAAGAAAGAAAGAAAGAAAGAAAAGAAAAGAAAGAAAGATCTCTAGAGGACTGAGCACCACTGACAGCTTGTCTGGCCAGAAGTTTCTTTTTCCAGATTCTAGAGTGACTGCAAGGTAATGCTTACTGTCATGAAGCCCTTGGGTGTTATGAATAAGTGGGTTCAATTTGGATGAATTCTGTGCCGCTGACTGAGCCCAGTTTCCCCTTTTATCACTCCCCCTTCTTTTTTCATGTAACTATACTAATAAGCTATTGTCAAGAAAATACCTTGTATAGGAGAGAAAAGTGAAGCTTGAACTATGGAAAGAAAATAAAAATCGTTAAGGAATGGGAGCAATGTGTGAGTTAAAAATGGAGATCTTGAAAGAGGATTGGCCTGAACTGCACTGGAAAATTGAAGGAACACAAGATCTCAGTCTTACCTTGACTGGATTGCCTTCTTTGTTCCATGTGTACCTGGATGCATCTGAAACTCCTACCAGTGTCAGCTGGTGTAGACTGTTGATTCAGAAGTATTCAGTTCAGTTCAGTCACTGTCATGCTGACTCTTTATGACCCCATGGACTGCAGCATGCCAAGCTTCCCTGTTCATCACCAACTCCCTAAGCTTGCTCAAAACGTGTCCATCGAGTTGGTGATGCCATCCAACCATCAGAAGTACTAAGAAATCACAAAAAGGCAAATGTTCATCAGGTCATAATGCAGAAGTATTTAAAACTTCCAGCATTTCCTTAGTCTTAATTTCTCACTTTAAAAGTGAATGAAAGCTACACTGGCAGGGAACTGGAGTAAACACTGCAGTATTTAAAAGGGTAAATCCTATATAAAATTTTGAGAATACTTCTTCTTTATCTTGGTATATCACATCACCTACTACT